>NC_046668.1:13914675-15164675 GCF_004382145.1 Drosophila mauritiana | reverse complement strand
GGGCTGATTTGCCTTCTTTCGGTGCACATCTTCTCGAGGCGCGGCGAGGTGGTGATTGTGCCCGGGCCCCAAGCCTTTTGCATCCGCCGTTGCGTTGGCCCAAAGTAGTCTACTCGGTCTACTCCACTGGGTGAATGTGTCGGCGGCGTCTGCCGCGGTTCACTCTCCCAAGCGAGTGGTTACTATGACAAGCGCCAAAGTTTGCATTTGTTTGCCTTGTCTTGTCAGCGACGAAAAAGGAAAAATAATAATAAAAAGCCCAGCGATACATTGAAGACGATCGTGCCAACGACGACCCCAATTGGGTGTAGGATCCCCAGATGCGTCTGATGGGTGTAGAAGGGTCGAGTCGATCGCAGATTGGAGATTGTGGCGATGGCTCAAAGATCAGAGAATCAATTGAAAATGAAGGGTATGTAGATAATATGTAAACTGGAATCACTGAGACTAATTGCATTGATTATGTTCCAACTAGATCCAGAGCAGCTTGGTGTAACCAAATGACAGCTCAATCTTCATGGCAATTCTTCAAGATTGATCATCTGTGCGAGTTGTAAGATACAATTTCAAGCTATGAGTGATGCTTAAAACGAAGATTCTATAAAGTTGAGATTCATGTTCATATCTTTCTTTTATCTCCAACTATTTTCATCATAGATACTAAAATCTGCAAGGGTATGCGATACATCATCCACACAGTACAGATTGCCACACATCCATTGATTTAGTTACTCAGCCCATCCAAATCGGAACAGCAGCCCCCACACAAAGGGATTCCCGAACTTATGGGAAATTAATTGCGACGAGTTTTCGCAGTCCGCCCACCGTATTAACTTGGCTAGCTTGGTTAACTTCACTTGGCAGTAGCGCCATTCGCGGATTATGGATCGCAGATCACAGCCTTCGCCGGCAAATGGGAACGTGCAGAATTAATTGCCCCACTACGTGCTTGGTCATGGGAGTTGGAATGGTAGCTGCCGGCTCAGCATCCTGCTTTTAGCCAGACGTGTGGGTCAAAAAACGACTGATGAAGATTGAGATATTCGCCATGGCACGTTGACAGTTTAAAATAACTCACTGGTTAGTAGCTCATCTCAGGGATTTATCTTCATAATTTCAGCTTAGCATGTCTTAACATTGTTGTTAACAAATCTTACATATAAAGCCGTCTATATCGCCTTAGGACTTCCTGAAAGAGCCATGTGTGTATGAAATAGATGGTCACGCACACCAAACAGCAATCGTAAAACACGAAAAGCAGCAGGAAACCCAGATAAACGCAAAGAAGTAATGTCAGAGTGCATATGATCAATTGGAACAGGCACAGCCAACGATGATTGAAGAAAGCTGCAAATAATGTTTATTAATTTTAGTTATTTGTACTAAGATATTTACTTACAACTCAGGAAGTACAGGATATAAAATATACAACCGATGGCTCCGTTGGGCGCATTTACTTGGGTTATGTTAGCCAGACCAAAGCCATCGCCATAGCTGATGTTAAAATAATTTATTAAATTTATATTGTATATATAGTAATCTTACATACCCCGATTTAAAAACTAGCGAGCAGCTTATATTCTCATTTACATCGCACATTGGCCTATAGTTCTCATCCTCTTTCAGTTTCATTTTGACATACAGTGAATACACCGAAATGGCCAATCCACAAACGCAAATCCATCGCAGTCGGGAAGCTGTACTGTACGCCTGTTCCATTGTCTTGCTCCTTGGGTAATGAGCTCATTGCAGCAAGATATTCCAGCTCAGATTTAGGAATAACACTGTTTGCAGCTGCGCAATGGGTTGTCAACAGGATACTCTTACAGTGGGTGTCTGAGTTTTACAATATACCTAATACATAATAATATTTTGTTAATAAATAACAAAGGCAACTGCCAGCCTTTATATGATTAATATATAATGTACTTTTCAATGGGTCCCTGAAAAAGAAAACTGAGGTTTTATTAACATACATTTTTGATAGGGTATTTAAGGGTATGCTAACTACCCCTTCTTTTCTCAGCTGGTCTCGCATAAATTCTCGCTCCAATTTAATTTGATGTGACAGTTGGGCAAAGGCAACAGGTAATTTAAGCAAACAGAACAACTCGGGGTTGGTGACCAAATCGAACTATAAAAGTGGGTTTTACCGGAGAAGGTGAAGCTCCTTTAGTCTGGGAACTATCACCTCTTAACCGACGAACGTGCACATGAATCTGCGGCAAACAACATCGCATTAGGCCACGCTCCATTGCATGCATATGAAACTAGCGACTGCGACAACATCATCCAAGTCGAAGACGACCAAGAGACATCTCTGCCCGGCCAAATCAGACTAGACGAGCTCATGTAGAGCCGCTACTCTCGGCATGACACAATGATGCCTACAACTCCAACTGCGGTCACATCTTTGGCCCCCCACCCACTCGCTCGTTCCGTGTCCCTTTTTAATTTATAGCCTCACGAATTTGAATTATTCTGTGTTCGGGTGTTTAATAAAAAATAAATATCCAAAAGTAGCTGGGCCCATCCAAAAGTGATATATAAATCCACGTTAGCCATGATGAGGTAACCGAATGGAAACAATTTACAAAATTGCAGTAGCTCAGCCCCCAGGAGTGAAGTGAAGTGATGAATTCACGCAACCTTGGCGTCGCTACTCTGCCATATAAAATAAAAAGAAAAAAAATGAAAACAGTCACCTCAGCCAGCGACTTGGCACAGATATCCATTTGATATGGAAAACCCTTTCAAGCGGCTGTCAATTCGATTCTGGCTCAAAACCCGGACTCAGTTGCTCCAATCGCGTAATAATGTGCTACTGGAAATGGGCCAATACAAACGAAACCACAATATCTATGTAACTACTTTTAACCATTATTATCGTAGCGACCTTCAACGAAAAAAGGTGCAGAATAAGAATAATTTGTAGTAGATAATCATTTATGCAGAAAATGGGCAATCTCAAACAATGCAGATATAAAGAGTTCTGATTTCGTTCCAACTTCCTGATGAAAAAATCTCGAATGAGTTTAGAAGGGTAATCCATGTTGCAGGTGCATCTCCTCAAGCACGCGTTGTGTTATTTGTCTCCAACGAGGTTTGTCATTGATACGTGATCGAAATCTGGTGAAGTGCCCCAACAAAAGGCGCCTTGGGTGCCCAAAACCAACTGACTGCGAAATGATGAGTCTAGACAATTATGAATACGATTATGAAGGTGAATGCCTCGAATCTGGTGGTGCACGTGCAACTGGAAGGAAGGTTGCTGCTTTGAGATGTGGCAATCACACACATTTGTATGCATCATTTGGCTTAATAAATTCGCAATTAATTTGAATCAAAGTGCAGCATAATGACGTGCTAATTTTAAACATTACTTGAATATATTATTTGGCCATTTGCTACGCTAACTTTAAAGCTTAAAGTATTTTTTTAATTCAGAGCCACGCTGCTGCAAGTTTAACTGCAGTTTTGAAACATTCAGTCGCAGTTCCTCGAACATCTGGAATTCGGAAAACAATCCGAAAGTTGTTATATAAGGCAGGATAAATTTCTTATCCTTACCTTCCAATCGAAAGAGCGAAGTTTCAATGCCTATAATCCGACGTGCCGACTTTGCAGCTGTTGTTGTGCTGTTTAGTTTAAACAATTCCGCGGTTAGATCCGTGATCGAAATCTTGTCAAGCTCTTAAACAAAAGCGTCTTATGCCCAAGTGCATCCGACTGCGAAATGATGGAGCTTGACAATTATGATGGCGAATGCTTCGAGAGTTGAAACTTGGATTTTGTTGTCGCCCGGTGCACGTGCAACTGAATTGAAGTTAAGGTTACTGCATTGTGGTGATTCCCGCCGAGATTTTACAAACGAATACATTTGTATATTCATTTGGCTTAAAACATTCGAAATTAATCAGAATATGAGCTTAGCAGTTATTAGTTAGGTTCAATGGGTTTTTCTCTAGTGGTTAGTGTTTATGCAACTAATTTTTGTGTAGTTAACCCCCTTTTTATTTATTTTATATCAAATTGTTTTGTTTAAGAAATTCCATGAACATTGAATTCATTAGCAAATAGAAAATATATAATAATTATTCTCATAACGAAAATGCTAACACCCTCCTCAACTAAAAACACTTTCGATGGACTATGGCAGAACCAACTTCGTCGTACTCCGAGCTGTCGATCCACATGTTTTGGAAGCTAGTGAGTGAGGCCAAGACGGAACCACCCGTCCAAACGGAGAATCTGCGGTCTGGACTAGCGTTAACCTTGATGCGGATGGATGGTGGAGCCATTTCGGTTAGGTCTTGCAGGAATCTGTGCTCGATGTTACGAAACATGGTCGTTCCGCCGGAGAGCACAATGTTCGCATACATATCCTTTCGCAGATCCATGTCGCAGTTGGTGATCGAGTGATAGGTGGCCTCGTGGATGCCCATCACCTCCTGACCCAGCAAACTGGGCTGGAAGAGAGCCTCCGGGCAGCGGAATCTCTCGCTGCCCAAAACGATTTTCTGCCCATCTGGCAGCTCATAGGTTTCGTCCTTCCCGTGGAGATCCATTTCCTTGGCATAGTTCATCGACACATAGCAGAGTTTCTCCTTGATGTCCCGCACGATTTCCCGTTCAGCAGAGGTGCCCATTGTAACACCCCTCTCCAGAAGCAGCTTGCACAGATAATCGGTGAGGTCCCTGCCGGCCAGATCAACTCGTACACAGGCGTGGGGCAGGGCAAATCCTTCGTAGATCGGAACCGTGTGCGTCACACCATCACCCGAGTCCACCACAATGCCCACGGTACGCCCGGTGGCGTAAAGTGAGAGCACTGCCTGAACTGCTACATAGAAAGCTGGCACCTGAAAGTGTTCGAACATAATCTCCGTCATCTTCTCTCTATTCTTCTTCGGATTCATAGGCGCTTCGGTGAGTAGAGCCGGCAAGTCCATTGGATCCGCCCGCAAGAGCTCGTACGTGTGCTTCCAAACCATCTCCATATCATCCCAGTTCTTGACCATTCCGTGCTCGATGGGATACTTCAGGGTTAGTATTCCCCTTTTTCGAGCTGCCGCCTCGCCAATAACAGTTTCACCGATCAAGGAATCGAGCAGGACGTTTAGGTGACGAGGTCTGCCCACAATCGACGGGAAGACCACGCGGGGAGTGTCTT
Organism: Drosophila mauritiana; assembly: GCF_004382145.1. NCBI lineage: Eukaryota > Metazoa > Arthropoda > Insecta > Diptera > Drosophilidae > Drosophila > Drosophila mauritiana. Next base: position 15,159,502 of record NC_046668.1, on the reverse strand, counting down.
CTGGGGAGAATCCAGCCTTACATACTCCAGATCCGTTGTCAATAACCACTGCGGCTTGGTGTGAATTACCATCTACCCCGCTGCTCATGTCTCCACAAGAGGTTGCTGAACAAATGTTCGTCAAACCATTAAATCTTTAACCTATTTAAGCAACTTACGTATATGAAGATATTTGTGAAGAATATTCTGTGCCCGTTTATCTGTTATATCGATTTTGATTCGGGAAGGTATTTGAAATGTAGACATGTTGTGTGCTGTGATGTGTTCCAGTTGGATTTTTAAACTTATGACTTTAATTTCTTGGTTTATTTCAAATTTGGCGCCATGAAATACAGCGGCAAAATCGATTAATCCAGTATCAATCGAATGTAAGCAATCGATACGTAAGCAGCTAGAAAAAGCTAATAGTCACTAAAATAATATATTAAACAAATCTTCAATATAAATTCAATATGTTTCAGTGCCCTTGAAAAATAGTTTAAAAATTCTTTTAGTTTTACTTTTTAACTTCAATATATAAGAGTTGATCTCACATCACTAACTGATTGTGGCCCTTCGATATTTTCATCCGCTCATCTGCTCATCTCTAGCAGTAAATTGTTCAAAAAGATCAAGCAAAATAACGAGAACGTAAGCCTTGTTTTATTTGATATAAAATCTGATATCAGGACTTAGCCTTGTTTGCAGTCGAATAAATCGCAGAGATGTTCGTGGCCCGTAAAATTTCGCAAACAGCAAGGTAAGTTGCACGGGGAAAGCGAAGAAAAGTATGCCAAAATCGATGCCGGCTGATTACATAAATAGCAACAAATGGCGACCCTGATCTTGAGGATATTATAAAACAAGACACACTTAACCCTTTGCAGCCTGGCGGTGCGTGGCAAGCACACCCTGCCGAAGCTGCCATACGACTATGCCGCCCTGGAGCCCATCATCTGCCGGGAGATCATGGAGCTGCACCACCAGAAGCACCACCAGACCTACGTCAACAATTTGAATGCCGCCGAGGAGCAGCTGGAGGAGGCCAAGTCGAAGAGCGACACCACCAAGCTGATTCAGCTGGCTCCTGCCCTGCGTTTCAATGGCGGTGGCCACATCAACCACACCATCTTCTGGCAGAACCTCTCGCCCAACAAGAGCCAACCCAGCGACGAACTGAAGAAGGCCATCGAGTCGCAGTGGAAGAGCCTCGAGGAGTTCAAGAAGGAGCTGACCACGCTGACCGTGGCGGTCCAGGGCTCCGGCTGGGGCTGGCTGGGCTTCAACAAGAAGTCGGGCAAACTGCAACTGGCCGCCCTGCCCAACCAGGATCCCCTGGAGGCCTCCACCGGCCTGATCCCCCTCTTCGGCATCGATGTCTGGGAGCACGCCTACTATCTGCAGTACAAGAACGTGCGTCCCTCCTACGTGGAGGCCATCTGGGACATCGCCAACTGGGACGACATCTCGTGCCGCTTCCAGGAGGCCAAGAAGCTCGGGTGCTAAGCACAGCCGGAGATTGTCTATGTTTAATCTATAAGCATCTGCGGATCGGAGATCCTAAATTGTAGTCTAAGTTGCGGCTAATAAATTGGTACCAGCTAGCAACTAATTTTTATCATTGTATGAATGGGAATAAAACTATTTAAAACATAGTAATAAACAAGAAAACGTCTCACAAAGGTGATTTGAAACTATCACTTCATTGAGGAACTAAAAAATATACTATACTTAATCAATTTTATTACGCTTCAAAGTAATTAATTTTCATATTAAATTAAAATATCGCAAGTACTGTAAATGTTTTTCAACACTGCCGCCCATGGTGCCATCTCTAGCTAATCAGCTGTGCGCGAGCCAAACAAAAACAAAACAAAAGTCAGCCTGCCGCGAAATCGGGGGAGGAAAATTGACATTTCCACCGAGTTTTCCCGAGCTTGCGTGCGCGCAGCTGCAAACAATTTTCCAGCACGCGTATCCGAATGGTGGGACAAATGGCCAGCCGCTGGCAGAGTCGTTTGTTGCCTGTTCGCGTAATGGCCATCCTCGAAAATCGCCCGCAGTTTTGAAATCGAGAGACCAGCACGAAACAAAGGAAAAATCATTTAATTTCCTGAGGGCGGTGGCGAATGAAAAACATACAAAACAAACCAATTGAGTGCAATAATAATTTAATAAACAACTGTGATTGTGAGTGTGTGAGGAAAACTGTTGACGCCCATCAAGGAATTAAACTTATAAACGTAAGTAAGCTACCAAACAAAACACAAAACTTGATAAGAAAATATGAGATTGGGATTCAATTAAAACTATTTTCGATTAGTTTGTGAAAAACTCCACTTGACGGTATTCGGGAAAATGTGTGAAAAATCAATATTCCACAGCCAGTTGCCCCAGAAGTGCGCACGCATCTCCCTTCGGGAACTTTTCCAACTTTCGTCCTGTTGCGGATCCTGCTTGAGGTCCTTCAGCAGCTGTCCGCCCCCAGTGGATTCTATAAATAAAACCTCTCCGCTCTTGTTTGCGAATTTCCCCGAGCATATGGATGCAACCTGTCATTCAGCGCGTTTCAAAATAGTAGATATGGAACATCCACAACAGACACATTTATGCGCAACAACACCCACGGTTTTATCGTCTGGCCAATTGACGTCAGGGAGGGTAATCTAGTTACCAGGGAAGTTCCAATTGTCGGTGTTGTCTCTATCCAGCCAAATCAACATCAAATGTTTGCCGACGGTCAACCTCTGACCTTTGAGTAGAAGGAGTCTGAAGGCACAACCTTCACCTCGCTGCTACTCAGCCAGCGTTGCCCCATTCAAGTGGCACATTTGCGTGGGAGGTCGCTTGGTCCTTCGCATATAGCGTGTCCCCACTGTCTGATTGTTGTGCGTGGGCAAAGGGTTTGCCTTCGAAGTTCCCTTGGTTTTTCTACTGAACAAAAATCAATCTTGAATAAATATATCTATTAGAAAAGAAATCTTACTTTAAGATGATACGTTCAAGTGGATTTGAGTATACTTCTTATTTATTTATTTATTTAAGCTTATCTATGACGATGTATATAATCCTTAGGATTCATTTTGAAAACGAGGGGTACTAATTCTGTTTTCTTCTCTGTGTAATATTGTGCGTCATGTCCAGCTCCACTGTGGTGTGATTATAGTGACCAGCTTGATTGAGAGATTAAGGTTTCAGTGGATTGCATGGGAATTGAGCATCTTGTTTGCTTGCGATTGTTGTTTGCTGTTCTAATAATAGGGTAAATCTGAGGCAAGGCCCCTGGGAGCATATGGGCTTCACCAGCTTAAATTTCGAGCCAAGCTGGTGCAGTTGCTCCTAAACAAAGGACTGACCAAAGCGGCGGCTTTAATAAGTCGCAGCTCGCCAACCCCCACATAAAGTGGCTTTCCAAAGTGTCATGAATAAATAAGGCAAAATACTTAAACAAAAAAGGAGCAAAGTGCGCCGTATCCTTTGGAAAAAAGAGTGCCCAGTGGGGGGGGCTAAGCAATAAACATAAATTTCCGCTGAGCAGCATTAAGAGGGAAAATGGAAAGTGTGAGGCAGCATTTTACCTGACCGCGAAATGGCTTCCTCTTCTGACAATTTGCCCCTTCTTTATTATTAATTGTGTTCGGCAAGGCAAAGGACCAAAAGCTTGTGGTTGTCCCAAATGATTTATGTTACCTGTGCGCTGCACTTTTAAGTGTTCCCCAATGCAGTTCCTTGTTATTTTTCGGGCGTGGCCGTCGCCCAGTGCGGTCTACTCCATCACGTGTGGTCAGCTACCCACAAAAGTAGGCAACAAAAACGGCTCGAAATGGAAATCACTTGCTAATCAACGTTTCCTGGCAGCCGCGTGCTTGCAAATTATATGCTACATATATATAGAGCGACAGCTAGGCACCGAAAGTTACAACATTCCACGCCAACATCGGGAGGTCCTGCGTGACCAAAAAAAGTGGAGAAAAAGTATCCGCAGTGATATTTCATTTGTACGGATTGTTCCAAATTGTACACTAAGTGCAGTTCCTGGAACATTTGTAAATATAATACAATTGTATATATATTTCATATTTTTAATATATAGATATTTTTGTCATATAGTAATAATCCCAAGAATAAACGTATATTTAATTTTTCTCTGTATCAGAAATCACTGAGTAAACAAACCTTGAAATTATGAGAAACAAAAAATTGCGAAGTGGGTGGAAAAGCAGGGCCCGTCGAATGTTTGCCTCTTGAAAGATGATTCACCATCGGGCTCGCTCTTCCTTCCTTCCTTTTCGATGTCCTGTTCCTTGCCCTCCGCTCTTTGGCATTCCCACTTCGTTGGGACGCGACTGTGGCCAGGTTCCACACTCACATACAAGCGTTTTCCTCGGATGAGTCATCAGCCATTTCCCTGTGCGTTTGTAGTGGTGTAGCTCGACTGTGTTTGTGCCTTTTGCGTGGGGCAGGCTTTCTCCATCTCCCGCTCTCCTTATTTCTTCCACTATATTTTCCCATTTTCCCCACGCTTTCGTTGCAATGACTTAAATAACCAAATCGCATTTATCGTTTATGTTCTAGACTTAATGGAGGACACCAACACTCAAACATTTCGAGCTTTAAGTGTCCTGGGGGCTTTCGGAAAAAAACGGAGGCATATCAAGGGGTTTTTATATACACGTGTCTGCCATTTCAAGAGCTCTTTTATCCTCCTCCGCCACGTTGGCCATAAATGTCATTTGCGCCGCGGACTTGAAAATTGAATTTAAATTTAATTTCAAGACCGGCCCGCAGCTAAGCAAAAAAGAATAATGCTCAGATGACTCATACGCAGTGTTGTCTGCTGGAGTGTTACATTTTAATTGCTTGATCATGGCCAAGAGTCAGCGAACTCGCATGATGCAGCGGAAAATTGAAATGTTTTGGCGCATGAACTGTCATTGACATTCGCCCAGTGGAAAATCCTTAAAGTCGTTGGTGGAAAAGCAGTAATTGCGCAGCCAACAAAAAACGTCAACGACCGCTTTTCCCGCTCTTCCCCAATTTTCCCACAACTCGATATTTTGGTTTCGTTTCAGTCTGTGCGTGCTTTTCATTGCCTTAGAAAATTCTGCGCAGTAAACTAGCTTAAATTTCCCAGCAAGGTGCGTTTCAGAAACTCGGAAATCATAGGAAATTAAATTTTTTTCAAAAATATTCTTTCAATTTTTGTAAAGTACAAAAAGTATAAATGTATAAAATGTATCCTTCCTGAATTTCGAGCTCTTCAATAATTTACACTTTATCAACTAAATATCACCAAATGCTGATTTCACCCGAACGTCTTTACTAAACGAATGAATGACTTCCTCATGAACCAGAGTGACGAACAACAAGTAGACAACGTATAGCCCAATCGAATACAAACCCATTGAACGACGGGCGAAAAATCCCAACGTTGTGGACCAGAGCAAAATGGTAAAGAGTGCCATGTTGAGAAATATGAAGGCGATTTCACCATATTCTTCTATGTGGTCATCACATCGATTGCCCACCAGACTTCTTACGTAGGCCACAGTGTTCCCAGTGACGACGATAGCTAAAGGATCAGTTTAGATATTACTATAGGGCAAATTGTTTGAGGTACTCACTGAAAAAAGATCCTCCTATGGCGGATGCAAAAGCCATTTTTGGATAGCCATGAATGGCCACAGCGGTGTTCGCGAATAGTGTGCCCAGATTCCCTGTAAATGCCTTCACAGTGGCGCCCATGTAGTTGTCATCTATGGACAATATGTTTCCAATCACCTCGAGGACTGTATCGATTTCCGTGGCGCAGAGAAAGATTAAGAACATCGATCCTGTTAGATTCATTATGGTAAACACCTGAAAAGGAGTATTGAGGATTTATTTCGATTTCTTGGCGCATTATCTTCACTGTAGCTCACCCAGTGATAAGATGGTGGCACATCAGTCCGTGAATGGAAGAGAATGAACACGGCAAATGGCACAGTGAGTACGAAGGAATAGGCTCCATACATCAGGGTGTTCTGCAGGCTTATATACCATAGAACGTTCGCTTTCCTATGCATAAAAGCTGCAATCGGGAAGAGTATATTATTAATTATTATTAGTGTTAACTACTCACACAAAAATATCGATATTGATAGGGCAGGATTGACTACTACATTGATGGCGTTTAGTAGCTTGTTCCAGCCATGTTTCTCCAATTCGTAGTCCACCAGGGGAATATAGAGGGTGCAGATGACGACGGCCGGAGCCCTGATCAACAGTAGGACCCGGTTAAGAAGTTCCGCCTGCTTCCAAGCCTGGCACTTGATGGGCCTGAGGGCAAGGAAGAAATCCCTGAAGATCCCTTGGTTCTTCGATTGCGTGTAATCAAGCATCATAGTTCGGGTGTAGCGTCGATTAACGCTAACACGGGGATTTCGAATCATTCTCATTGTGGTGTAGCGTATTCTGGTTATCGAGATACTACTGCTTTTTTCCAAAATCTCCACCCTCGTATCCTGTGAATAATACTCCAGCTTTCTCTCGAGTTCTTGGAGTTTCAATGCTATTTCAGGTGTTTCCTTCTCATCCAGAAGTTTTTGCATTTTGGCACGCGTTGCTAGCAACTTACTTTGTTAACAATACAAATGTATATGAATATGAATATGAATACTCACAGGCTATGGTCTTTTGCAATAAGTACACATCTGCCACGTTGATAATGATGTAGCTAATGTAAACCAAGAGTACAACTAAATTTTAAGCCAAGGCCATTACAATTTTGCGGAAAAGAGGAATCGACTTGGGCTATTATGCTTACTTAAAAATTTCAACTCATCATAGCTCAATGTGAAATGGTTCGATGCAAAGTAATCCATCAATAAAGTCGCTAAGAGAAGAAATAAAATGTCGCGGACCGTTTCGTAGGAATTCATCTTGAAGGGGGAAATGTAGCATATTAGGCCACCGGAAATCGTAATCACAAACAGGGCTGACGACAAGTTGTTGGCAAAAACCGGAACATGACGTTCAACGCTGGCCAAGTTGGCGAATAGGTCGGCGGAAGTGTTTCCAAAGGCCATCAGGGTAACTCCCGCCAAATGCTCGTTCATATGAAGGAATCGGGATACGGCCTTCAGAGCAGGACTATAGCTGCAAATGCAATTCAAATCACTCAATTTCAATCTAAGAGATAGCTACTTACTAAACATTGATCGTGTAGATTAGTATAACCAAAATCTGAAAGCAGAACGCCACGAACAAGGCGATGAAGATCATTTCCTGGAACTGATTGATACACTTCAGATCGCAGGCCAGCAGTCTCATGTATGGAATTACATTCGTGCTCGAATTGCAGTCCACCGCTTTCTTTACGAACTCACATCGCTCCTCGAACGGAAAGTTGTTGGCCGCGAAACAGCTAACCGTTTTCCAAAAATTGTCAAATTCCGCGTCCATCGCGTTTGGCACGAAAAAAACATCGGATTTGGTGGTTTTTGTGTTGGTGGCTGACATTTTAGTATTTATTGTTGGTAATTCGAAATATTTGAGATGTATTAGGTAAAAGTGAAACTAGTTCTGGGATTACTTTGATTTTTTAAAAGCTATCAGAAAAAAACAAATTCAAAAAATAATTAAAGCTTAAATAGTTGTATTCGATGATGATAATAGTTATTTATTAACATTTTTAATCACTTGTTAAGTTTGTTATTTATTAATGATAACAGATTACCCCCAAATAGGGACCTTCAGCTTCCAGCACATTCTTTTACCAAGCCCCATCCTTTAACATTTCCCTACCAAAGCCACAACCTCCAGCTTTTTACTGCCCTCCCAGCCTCGCCGTCAGATTTCAATGTCAATGTAATTACGCCGTAGAATATATAGTATACAAATACCTACTACCGAGTAACATAAAAAGCCTAAGCTTGTCCTGCGTCTCGGTGCGATGGGAAATCAATAAAAAGAATTCACTTTACGTCATCAGCTGGTGGATAAAGCCGTCGCTATAGCCACTGTGCCGGCAGCGCTATCTGAAATGGCTCATAATAAGATCAAACATCGGGGGAAAATTGGGGGGTCGCCACAGTGGCTGTCCGAAAAAGTGGACACCTTGCGCTAATAATGAAATTCCTTGTGCCCGCGGATGACAGGCGTTCGTTTTGTTATTGCGGACCTTTTACGCTATGTGTATGAAATTTATAAAATATTTTTCGCATACCCATATACACCTCGCAGCCCACACAGTTGCTGCCCTTCCAGTTTCTTGCCCGGATTGCGGCGCATGCGTCCTGCTGGTGGGCTGGTCGTCGTCGTATCCTCTGAACTTTCCCAGAGCTGCTCACTGTGTCGTCTACCCTTAACGGGTGCAGTTCGTTCTGGTCTCGAGTCGTGCGCGAATTTCATTTCCTAAGGCCTTCCGCTGACTGGCCATCGATTTTGTGCAGAAAAGCCCAGAGTTTTCATCAGCGAAAAGTTGCCCAACCGTTTAAACAAAGCGCAGCCAAGTAAAGCAACTAACAAGTTTCAAATAAAACAATTCGATACAGTGGCAAACTAAAACTTTATCAATTATTTGTCCCCCAAAAAATGGAGTGAAAATTTTTCGCTGTTATACAGAAAGGCAGACCCCTACACATATATACACATATACGAGAGCCTACATATATATATCTATATATATAATATATGTTCAAGAATCCTTTAGCCAAGTCAAGAAGAAGAAGCTACGCGAATGTGCGCTTTTGGTTACCTATTGTTTTTCGCCCTATTGTTAACAACAATTCTGGTGCTGTCCATTATTTTCGCAACCACCTCCAAGCGATCCATGTTGGATAGCTTTGTACTAGTATTCAATTACACACAAGAACACCAGCCAGACCAAGAAATGCAGCAACAACAACAACCAACGGACTATCAGCAACAACCACAAATGTTCCTAAAACAGAAAATATTTTGAGTTCCATGGGTTAATGAGTATAATGCCCCGAAAAATAATAAAACGAAACAGAAAATCAATTGGTAAATGCTTCAAAATATATTTGCAAAATTTCATCAATTCGCTCGACCAAACATTTCAAAATTCTCGATAAAACATAGCCCATAATTACGTTTTACATAATTTTGATTCGCTACTTTTTGCCCCCCATCATCTAGTGTACAGTGGCCTCCAGAGTAGTGTGCATAGTGTGTGTGTAGAGTGTAGAGATTTCCTGGCTCGGTGTCCATGGCAAAGGCAACTTGAAAATTTATTAATAAAGGTCAAGAAGAACGCAAGCGAAGGATATTACCCACGAATGAGACGGGCGCGCATATGAGTGTGGTGAGAGGTCCTGCATACGGTATTAAGTGCCCGCCGTGTTGCCCCGCAGGAAGCCATAAAAAATATGACGCAGAAGGCAACAAAAGCGAGGACCTCGAGTGCTTAGTTCGTTTCTCAAGTGCAAATGAGGGTTGACTGTGTCGAATAAATTTTCAAGAGCCTGGTCAGGTAAAACGAGCCCAGGACGTTGAGAAGTGGACATTCTCGAAAAGGATATAGCCTGATTTTGATTTCTTAAAGACGTTCTTTTATCGTTTCGTGCGCCTTCAACCAGCGTCAGTCTGCATATCATAAAAAATAAATAAAATACATAACACAAATATTTAGCATATCCTATCCCACTTTCGCTCCCACACTCTCTATAATTCTCTCGCCTTTCTCTGTCTTCTCTCCGCATTTCTCCTGTCTCGCGCTTCTGCGCTAATCTTTCTGTGGAGACTTTTTACTGCAGGCTGTTGCACATTTGCTTTGACAGTTTGTTCGGAAAATTGAAAGGACAGAAAAAATAACATAAACAAAAGTATTTTGGTCAGGTAAACAAAGAGAGAGAAAGGACGAGAAAGAGAGAGAAATTCTCACAGCTGCGCATTGGAATGGTTTCTAAACTTGGTTTCACAATATTTCAGGACGCTAGTGTACGCGAGTGAAAGAATTTCTCAGTTGGTCAAGTGAAATTACCACTAGAAAGTTAATAAATAAAACAAAGAGTGACAAACGAAAAAATCTATTTTGCCTTATCAAACATTAACTAAAATTCAAATCACAGATAAGTGCAATCGAAAAAGTGCTAAGATCCCTTACAACTTGTGCTATAATGAGCTTTAAGGATATAGCCGCCCTATAAGCCAGCAATCGTTTGGCCTTAACTAAAGGTAATTTATTCCCATAAAAGGTAGTTATTTGTTTCAAGAAAGTTAAGAAATATATTGAAAATACGCGTAATACATCGCCTTTAAAGGGACCTTTCTTTCTTTTTTGGGGTGTGAGTACTTTTCTTTATTCTGGCTTTTGTATTTGCTCGATGACTCATTCGACTATTGGCCGACACTCGTCTGCGTTTTTATTGGAAGCATTGTGGATTGTGGAATGTTTCCCCCTGCTTCAAGTGTGTGAGTGGATGTGCGTGTGTGTGAGTCAAGAGGGTTGCGGGTCAAAGAAAACTATTTGCATTAAAATCCATTACGATAAGTGATAAAATTACTGAAAAACAAAACTTAAATCAAACAAAATTGTAACGAATTTATAACTTTGTTACTACTTATTCAAAACCAAGAGATGAAAAAGAACGCACTTAAAATATTTCGCGAGCAATAAAAACTTAATTTACGTCTATTGTTTCATAAGAAATATGTATTATAAAATAGTTGCCAATGTACTCGGCTTAGTCTTCGACTTATAGCACATATAGGACAGCAAATAATAAATTCTTAGCCCCACCCCTGGCTTCAATTCAAATTTCCCTGGCGAGTTGCCGGGGGCATGACTCATAGCTTCGAGCTACCACAGAAACAAATCGTGGACGAGTACATAACCATAAAGTTGGGGCAATTATAAAATGTCAGTGATGGCAGTGGCAGTCTCTGGCCAATTTGCAGCCCACTCGAATGACTCGAATGTCTATAAAGTATTCCCGTTCCTCTATTTCCACTCCAGTTAACCGGAAACCAGGACACCCACAGAGAGGAAGGACAAGATGTCGTCGGTTAAGGTGGCGGTGCGAGTGCGCCCCTTCAACTCGCGGGAAATAGCCAGGGAGTCGAAATGCATCATCGAGATGGCAGGAGCCACAACGGGTGAGAATCCCATAAACACTCTAGATTTTGCTTAATTAAATACTTTCATCTTATGTCCTGACAGCCATCACCAATCCAAAGGTGCCGCCCAACACAAGCGATTCAGTAAAGCGCTTCAACTTTGACTATTCCTACTGGTCACATGATGTAAGTTTTATTTCGAATCCAAGAAAAAATTATACTTAAATTCATTTTCGTATCGCAGCACCACGATGCCGATTTCTCCACACAATCGATGGTGTACAAGGACATTGGCGAGGAGATGTTACAGCACTCCTTCGATGGATACAATGTCTGTATCTTTGCCTACGGCCAGACTGGAGCTGGAAAGTCGTATACCATGATGGGCAGGCAGGAGGAGCAGCAAGAGGGCATAATACCCATGATATGCAAGGATCTGTTCACTCGCATACAGGATACTGAGACCGATGACCTTAAGTACTCGGTGCGTCTTTTTAACAATCTTTCATTTTCCAGCATCTAATTTAACAATTACTTTAGGTTGAGGTGTCCTATATGGAAATCTATTGCGAGAGAGTCAGGGATTTGCTGAATCCGAAAAATAAGGGCAATCTGCGTGTGAGGGAGCATCCTCTTTTGGGTCCCTATGTGGAGGATCTGTCCAAACTGGCCGTTACCGATTACCAAGACATTCACGATCTCATTGATGAAGGCAACAAAGCTCGGTGAGTATTATTATAATAATGTTTTGCATCTTTTCATATTTCATTATATTATAACTTAAAATAACTTTCAGAACTGTGGCAGCCACTAACATGAACGAAACCAGTTCCCGCTCTCATGCCGTCTTTACAATCTTCTTTACCCAACGTCGTCATGATCTGATGACCAATTTGACCACAGAAAAGGTATCCAAGATTAGCTTGGTGGACTTGGCCGGGTCGGAACGAGCGGATTCCACTGGTGCTAAGGGCACCCGCTTGAAGGAGGGAGCCAACATTAACAAGTCCTTGACCACATTGGGCAAAGTTATTTCAGCTTTGGCGGAAGTGGTAAGTTCTCAAAGTCTATATCTCAATTTTAAACTAACTTTATGCTAATAAAATAAATGCATTTTCTTGCTGCCTGGGTATTCAATAGTCTGTAAGTTTATCTTTATCTCTAAAACCCTTTTATTGTTGCTAATATATTTATTAATTTTGGAAGGCTTCCAAGAAAAAGAACGCGAAGAAGGCAGATTTTATTCCGTACCGTGATTCGGCCTTGACCTGGCTGTTACGTGAAAACTTGGGAGGAAACTCGAAGACAGCTATGATTGCAGCTATCTCGCCAGCAGATATTAACTACGATGAAACCCTCAGCACACTGCGGTAATTTATAATTATTATTTAAATAAATATGAGACCCAATGCTTAATACCAATTTTGTATAGCTATGCGGATCGTGCCAAGCAAATTGTTTGCAAGGCTGTGGTCAATGAAGATGCCAATGCCAAGCTGATTCGCGAACTCAAGGAGGAGATCCAGAAGCTGCGGGACTTACTCAAAGCCGAGGGCATTGAAGTGCAGGAAGGTAAGTTGGAAGTAGTCTTACCTAGTCTAGATCTGGTTAAAATATATTCAACTAAGCTAGAGTACATTAAACCCAGCCACACATTCCAAAACTACTCGCTACACTTGAAAAACAAACCAAAAACCCCTGCCTAAGGTAGTTCTAGTCCTAGTCTAGTTATAAATACTAGAAAAAAGCAAAACCGATCCCAAAACCAAACCTATTTCGTTTAGGACCCGATGGCAAAGTGGTGTGTGAGAAGCGCGATGCGAATAGTAAGTAAAGTCATATGAAACTCAGCGCTATAAGAAAAACCAAAGGCTTCACATGCAACAAATGTTATTCAATAAATATGCAAAAATGTACAGTGCGTTTCAGAGACTAATGCAAGCTTATATTTGTTAACTATACTTAAAAAGGTTGCGTTTCATCTTCAATTTTCATTAAACTTCCTCGCAATTAATTTAAAGTTATGAAACGCACTGCTTTTGTAATCTAACCACTGCCAATAAAAATACATTTCTCTCTGTGTGTGAATTTGTATTGTGCTGTACCGTCAAAGCTTCTAAACAATACGCTTCAGGACGAATAAAATCTTATATAACCCATACTATAATCACAGTCGAGTCCTCTTTATGTTGCCATATAAAACACCAAAGAGACTGATATAAGTTTCCAAATAGTTAATTTCAGTTGCCCAAGTCCAAAACAAGACTGGCACCAACTCCTCGCAGTCCGCACTGCTTAAAGGCTAGAAAGTGGACATGCCCGAGTTATGCAGTAGTCCCCAAATAACCATATCCCATTGGCATCTGCTTCGTTTCGTATCAAAAATATTGTATCCAATATATCTTTATGTATATCATACCTTTAAAAACTAGCACGCTTATCACTGCGCTTGTGACCGCTAAATGGTCAGATGTTTTTTGTTCTGATACCACTTTTGCATTTGCAGAGGATGAGCTCACCAAGTCCACGGTGATTAAGTCGCCCACTAAGTCACGTAATCGCAATGGATCCACAACGGAGATGGCTGTGGATCAGCTGCAGGCCAGCGAGAAACTCATTGCAGGTGAGTGGGATAATCTAACACCCTTTTACCAAACCTAATCATTAAAATACCAATCTTTAAATGCCCATATCCATCGCAGAACTCAACGAGACCTGGGAGGAGAAACTTAAGCGCACCGAGGAGATTCGCGTGCAGCGAGAGGCGGTCTTCGCCGAAATGGGCGTGGCTGTCAAGGAAGACGGCATAACAGTTGGCGTATTCTCGCCCAAGAAGACTCCGCATTTGGTCAACCTAAACGAGGATCCCAATCTGTCTGAGTGTCTGCTTTACTACATCAAGGAGGGTCTAACTCGGCTGGGTACCCATGAAGCAAATGTTCCCCAGGACATTCAGCTCTCCGGATCGCACATCCTCAAGGAGCACTGCACCTTTGAGAACAAGAACAGCACGGTGACCCTGCTGCCGCACAAGGATGCCATCATCTATGTAAATGGACGCAAGTTGGTTGAGCCGGAGGTTCTTAAGACCGGCTCTCGCGTGATTCTCGGAAAGAACCACGTTTTCCGCTTTACCAATCCGGAACAGGCACGCGAATTGCGGGATAAGATCGAGACCGAAAATGAGGCTGAGAACGAAGTGGAGAAGACAGACACCCAGCAGGTGGACTGGAACTTTGCCCAGTGCGAATTGCTCGAGAAGCAAGGCATTGATCTCAAAGCTGAAATGAAGAAGCGTTTGGACAACTTGGAGGAGCAATACAAGCGGGAGAAACTTCAGGCCGATCAGCAGTTCGAGGAGCAGCGCAAAACGTACGAGGCTCGCATCGATGCTTTGCAGAAGCAAGTGGAGGAGCAATCCATGACAATGTCAATGTACAGCAGCTACTCGCCGGAGGATTTCCACCAGGAGGAGGACGTCTATAGTATGTGCATGACAACGAATTTAAGACAACAATTTAGTAATTATTCTAAAATCCTTAGACAATCCTATGTACGAGTCCTGCTGGACAGCCAGAGAGGCTGGCTTGGCTGCCTGGGCTTTCCGCAAGTGGCGTTACCACCAATTCACCTCCCTGCGAGACGATCTCTGGGGCAATGCTATATTCCTTAAGGAAGCCAATGCCATTTCCGTTGAGTTAAAGAAGAAGGTACAGAGCTTACGCCTAATAGTTAACTTAATAGATTTGACATATGGAATTAATTTACTTAAATATCCATTTCAGGTACAATTCCAATTTACTCTCTTGACCGACACCTTGTACTCCCCTTTGCCGCCTGAGCTGGCCTCCACTGTGGCTCCTTTGCATCAGGAGGATGAGTTCGGAGCTCCACCTGTTTCTAAGACCTTGGTGGCCGTCGAAGTTACCGATACTAAGAACGGAGCCACTCACCACTGGTCCCTGGAGAAGTTACGGTAGGTTCTTTCAAATCCGGACATCCATGTGAATTCCTGCTACTTCCTCACATTCATTCTTCTCTGCACTTTGGTTAAAATTTAAAAAAAGCTGGCTTTTGATTTGAGTTGAATATTATTTGAATAATACGTGCATGGTGGTTGTAGTTCATGGATTCTAGTTTCTATCAAACGCTCTAGAATTTGTTGGTTAATTTTATAACTTTGGCTGTAAACAAAGCGAAGATCACGCCGCCACCATTTACGACTCAAGTCTCATCGCCATCATTCGCCAAAAGCCCCGACATCTTGTTAGGTTTGTTTGAACCAATGTTGATTTGTACTTTTTCGGTTCTTTTACTACGAATCCCAAATCCACACCGACAAACCCTGAAACCCAAATCCCACCCAAAATCATTTTCGTACACAAACAAGCTATCGCCTCGAGCTGATGAGACAAATATACAATGTCGAGAGCCCACCATCGTCCATGCTGTTCGATACGTCCGGCATGGAGGCATTGAGCGGATGGATCTCACCACCCAGCCATCATCCTGGCCAGCAGGCGCAGCTGCTCCCAGTGGAGCCACCAGTCGAAAGCGAACGGGGCCGTCTCACATTGGCCAATCTGATACCTTCTAGGTTTGCTTTGACCGCAGGTTTCATTTGTATATAGACGTGTAGAAACTATCCTTAGTTGTAGTTGCATGGCTTTCCATATTGTCTTCTGATCTGGGATCTGGGCTTAAGCTTGCTGTGGCGCTCTCCCCGCACTTCTCTATCTATGCAATATTTTAATAATATATACCCAATACAAATACAATGTTAACTTCATGATTCTAATTTCTTGTATCTGTTTTTCAGGCAACGTTTGGAGCTGATGCGCGAGATGTACCACAACGAAGCCGAAATGAGTCCCACTTCACCGGATTATAATGTGGAGAGCCTCACTGGTGGAGATCCCTTCTACGATCGCTTCCCCTGGTTCCGCATGGTGGGTCGCTCCTTCATCTATCTGAGCAACCTGCTCTACCCAGTGCCATTGGTCCACAAGGTGGCCATTGTCAATGAACGCGGAGATGTGCGTGGATACCTAAGGATTGCTGTGCAGCCCGTTCTGGATGAGGAGTCCATTGATTTCAATAATGGTGTCAAGCAGTCAGCTCGCTTGGTTTTCAATGAGGATGATGCCAAGCCCAAGTACCGAGCTCTCAATGAAAAGGATGATGTGCAGCGCTATATTGACAATGGTGGTTTGGACAGCAAGTTGGAGGGTGAGTTTCTACGCACTATATATATCACTAGTGTTATCACTAACAGTTCATATTCATTATTTGTAAAAGAACTTGAGGATGTGGACTCTGGTCGTGGCATAGACTCTAACTCCGCATCCGAGTGCCATGAAAATTCGGAGGAGCCTGGCGAGCACCTGCAGGTGGGCAAGGAGTTTACTTTCCGGGTCACTGTTCTGCAGGCCACTGGCATTGGGGCTGAATATGCCGATATCTTCTGCCAGTTCAAGTAAGTAATCTTTTGGAAATTAACTTTAGGCTTGTGATTTATAAACTGTTATCTTCACAGCTTTTTGCATCGTCATGAGGAGGCGTTCTCCACCGAACCCGTCAAGAATTCGGCATCGGGTGCTCCTCTAGGCTTCTACCATGTGCAGAACGTAAGTGGAAGATTACAATACCAAGAGCTTTCCACCATATCAATTATTAACTGCTATCTCTTTTGTAGATAACTGTACCCGTAACCAAATCCTTCATCGAGTATTTAAAAACGCAACCCATAATGTTCAAGATCTTTGGGCACTACCAGACGCACCCATTGCATAAGGATGCCAAACAGGATTTCGTTTCCCGGCCACCACCACGTCGCATGTTGCCACCGAGCATACCGATCAGTCAGCCAGTGCGTAGTCCCAAGTTTGGACCACTACCTTGTGCACCCACGTCTACGGTTTTGGCTAAGCACGATGTTCTGGTTTGGTTTGAAATCTGTGAATTGGCTCCCAATGGAGAATATGTGCCATCGGTTAGTTTGGCGCAAATGTAATCATCCCAGTCTCACACGCAATAATCCAAACTTAAATTTGTAAACAGGTGGTGGAGCACAGCGATGATCTTCCCTGCCGCGGACTGTTCCTCTTGCATCAGGGCATCCAGCGGCGCATTCGTATTACTATTGTACATGAGCCCACAACCGAGGTGAAGTGGAAGGACATAAATGAGTTGGTGGTTGGACGTATCCGCAATACTCCGGAGTCATCCGATGAGCAGGATGAAGACGCCTGTGTCTTATCTTTGGGCTTGTTCCCAGGCGAGGCTTTGGAGGTGCCCGGAGATGATAGATCGTTCTACCGTTTTGAGGCTGCCTGGGACTCTAGTCTGCACAACTCGGCACTGCTCAACCGCGTTTCTCAAGGCGGTGAGACCATCTACATCACCCTGAGCGCTTACTTGGAGGTAAGTTAGTATATTTTAATTTAATGTTCATTTTTAATGTATATGTACTCCTTAGCTGGAGAACTGCGCCCGCCCGGCCATAATTACCAAGGACCTGAGCATGGTAATCTATGGACGCGACGCCCGTACCGGACCGCGCTCTCTGAAGCATCTGTTTTCGGGACAGTACCGAAATCCGGAGGCCAATCGCCTAACCGGGGTTTACGAGCTAGCACTGCGCAGAGCATCCGAAGCAGGTAGTCCAGGTAGCAATTCTCAATGTAGTTGTACTCGTACTCAGTCCGCTTGCACTCGCTTGTCGAATCTTCAGAGCTGACCCCCACTTACCCAAATTCTTGGTGCCTTTGCAGGTGTACAAAGGCGTCAACGTCGAGTGCTGGACACCAGCTCTACTTATGTGCGCGGCGAGGAGAATCTTCACGGCTGGAGACCAAGGGGTGACTCCCTGATCTTCGACCACCAGTGGGAGTTGGAGAAACTCACCAGACTTGAAGAGGTTGGACGCATGCGGCACTTGCTTTTGCTGCGCGAACGTCTGGGCATGGACACCAACCCGAATCCGACCACCAAGACCGAGAAGGATGTATGCAATCTAGCAGCTCGGGCAGCCACATCACCCGTACATATGGTCATTCCACAATCGCCGCAGACTCCGGTCAAGGACCCACAGCAAATCATTCCAGAACGCGAGTACAACCAACGAGAGCAGGATCTCATGCTTAAGTGCTTAAAGTTGGTGCAGGGTGAGTTAAAACTGAGACTTACCAAGCGTTCCATTCACTCAATTCTAAATTCATTGAAGGACGCTATACTAAGAGCGAGGCCAACGATACACAAACTCAGTCGGATGTTTCGCCTAGCGATGAGGGATGTGCCGACATGACCGTTAGCTGCATCTCCAGCAATTCCATGGAGTGAGTAGTCGTTTTACCACCCGTATAAACACCACACCAGCACCACCCATCTTAGTTAGCTTGCATCCATTCGGCTTTCTTGGTTTATTGGAACAAACGAAATTGGCACGACACCACAGCACATATCAGTCCACCACACTAACCCAAATCACTCCCTCACATCCTCCACCTCACAAAAACACCCTGTATATCCCGTTCTTACTCTGAACGATCCCCTTGGGACAGTCGGAGCGCAGAGTGCATGCGTTGTGTGGAATATTGTAGACATATCCACGCTTACAGCGACAGGGCGGTCCGCAAAGCGGTACGCAGTATTTGGAGCGGTACTCACAAGTCTCCGGACAAACGCCAGCACATCCCACATTTGTGGAGTTGTGACAGCAGCCGAATTTGAAGGGCTGTTTGATATACTTCTCCTCAGGGATCGGCATCCGCTTGAGGGCTATTTCTTCACCTATTGGATGAACGATGTGGTATCTTTGCTCCAGGCTATCGAATTCGTCAAAAACCTTTTTATGCGGGTTCTCCATGAACTCGTCATCGTCTCTCAAAGCATCGAAATGATCTAAGGTTCGAGCGGTGCGAAAAGTCATGCCACTCGTTACTGTTACTGGAAGTTCATTGGGCCAGGTCAACTCAGATTCCAAGTTAGGCTCTCCAACGTCGTCCGGCCAGGTAATCTGGTCCTCTGCAGAATTATCTGCTATCAGTACATGTTTTTGAAGGAGAATTCCAATAAGCTGTACGACCAAATAAACTCTCGGCCATGCCATCATTGAAAAATTATAATAATAAACTGAGAAAAGTGTTCCACATTAGGACTGTGTTAGAATTGCTGTAAAATGGCAATTTGTTAGGGTCACCAAGCACTAATTACTATTGCTTATAAGTCATTCGCAGCTAGAGATTTCATAAGACTAGATTACTTCTTTTAGTTGCAAGCATTTGTTTATTGTCTTATTATAACACAGAAATATTTTGTGGTTTTTACTGAAAAACGCGATGAGTTTCCACAACCAATTGGTTCATGTCTGGAGGACAATCAGTTTTTAGGATGCACAGTTGCAATTTTTCGTCAAAGACATAGTCAGGTTTGCATACGCAATTTACACCGCAATATTTAGGACACTTGAGCGATTTGAAGGCACAGGTTTCGGGGCAAACTCCAGCACACCTCACCATGGTGGCATTCTCGCCGCAAAATCCCGAAAACGGATTCCATATGTACTTCATGCGGCCCGGATCCGGGTCCACATCATGGTTCAGGATATGATCCTCGTCGATGCCCGTTGCCATGACCGAAATCATCAGCAAGGCCGGCAGCAGCAGCAAGCAGAGGGATTTAAACCAAACCATCCTACAAACCAAAAGCAACTGAAGCTGTTAACAACCATTTCCACTTGTTTCCCAGCCTTTATTGCTTCTGCTGCCAGCTGCTTCCCTGTAATTGCCCACCATTCGATCATCGCAGTGCAAAAACTAACGATAACCACACACCACCATACATTTTCCTAATAACTCGAGATACTCAAAAACGAAACTTCCAATACTTTATTTGTTTATTTTCCTTTCGGTTTTCTTTTACACAATTAGAAACAACAAATTTGTAATTCGACGCAGGTAATTTTCTGTTCTATCCAGAGAACCTATAAATCTAAACCAACTCTTAAGCGAGGCGTTTGACTAACAACCTTTAATTTCCCCAATCAGATTATGTTCACCGGATCGAGCTGATGCTCCAAACGGCTGGGAGGCACCTGCTCCGGCTACTCAGCCGGCTCTTCCCCTCCGTCTCTATGTGCCGGAACTGGAGGAGATTCGCGTGAGTCCTGTGGTGGCTCGCAAGGGTCTGTTGAATGTCCTGGAGCACGGCGGTTCCGGCTGGAAGAAGCGCTGGGTGGTATGTATTCCACCCTGAATGTTTTAAAGTGTAGTCTAACCTTGAGTTTGGGTTAAATAGATCGTCCGTCGTCCTTACGTGTTTATCTACCGCTCGGAGAAGGATCCCGTTGAACGGGCTGTCCTTAATCTGGCCACTGCGCATGTGGAGTGCAGCGAGGACCAGGCGGCCATGGTCAAGATACCCAACACATTCAGGTCAGTTTGATTGCCACTTTAGAAGTAGACATGCATTGCTAAATATTACTTCGGTTTTTCTTTAGTGTGGTGACCAAGCATCGTGGCTATCTGTTGCAAACCCTTGGTGACAAGGAAGTACACGACTGGCTGTATGCTATCAATCCATTGCTTGCTGGGCAGATAAAGTAAGTGGAAAACTGAATACAGCATTTTATAAATAATAATTATATCGTATTTTTAATAGATCCAGGCTGGCGCGACGGACTTTGGAGCCTGCTAGCCAGACGGCTTCCCAGATCCAGGCCACCAATGCGGCGAACGCCAACAGTGCGAGCAAATGAGATACGATCACGATGGAGTCCGTTTTGGTTTACTGAGACGCAGGCTATGGCTGGCTGCAGCGCCTGAGTATCGCCAGACGACTGGTCAGGCGGAGATCACAACAAATGGCAGGGACAGCAGCTGGCAACTGATTGATATAGCTTGAAGGATTCCATCGGAAGAGGGAAATGAAATAGATGATTGTTGCTGTGGTGGCACATCTTAATCGAATGCAAAAATCAGAGATAATGAGCAGAAAGAAACCAAATGCAAAGCGTACGTAATTATTAAGTAGTTCAACAACCCAGTTTATGGATTATATTACATTTCGTGATTAGTTGGCCACGGCCCAAAGAGTAGGCACTAGCAGCTCCAATCAGATACGGTAGCCCACTTTTTAGAATCCCCTTCGGTTAGGTTTATTGGACAATTTTGTAAATAGCCTTCGTTTGATTCGATTGTATAAATATTTGGTATTAGTTAACGGACCGTTTAGTTTCAGTTCCCACGTGATATTATGTTGATCAGTTAGAGTATGTATTTTTTCTCAAGTATGCGACAAATATGTAAAGCTTGTAATGCAAACAAACACACACGTATATGCATTTTAATGGAGCAAACTAAAGCAAAATACAGACATATATATAAATGAGGAACTATATGTAATGAATTAATGTATAAAACCCTATATATTTGCTGTTTATACACAAATTTTCATGTACTTGTATTGTTTAACTTAAAAAGAGCAGGTAACCGCCAGAGAAAATTATGATACCAAAAATATGTGTGTGTGTTAAAGAAAGACCGTACAGTATATAGGATATAGGAGACGTGAGGTATAAGCTCAGCAGAATTGCGAAATCTCTATAAAGGTAACGATTATTGTTAGATCTATATATATATATATACAAGCAAACAGAACTATATGCGAATGAAACTATTTTACACACCAGAGTTACGAACCATGAAATCGGCGCTGCTATAACTCAGCTGCCCCACATTGTCAACTGTTGACGGCTTTTAAGGCTTCTCCCCCACAGACTCCCCCCAAAAATACCAAACAGTTTCGCTTCTAAATGCTCCCTCTCGGAACCACCTGCTAAAGCTTCAAGCAACACGTTACGGAACAACCAATTGTAGTTTTGATAAGAGTCTTAAACTAGTACGCAATGGCCACCTGTATATTTCCCAACTGAAAATGAAACCGACATTTTGCTTTGCTTGCGAAAAGAACTTTGAATTTAATTTGCGTTTCGCCATCGGTTGATGCACGAGCTTAGGTCAGGTTAATGGATCAATTGGAGCTTCACTTGTGCCAGGATCACAAGCCTCGAAGCTCCCAAAGTTGTTGAAGGGATCGCTTTCGTTTGTGTCGCAAAAATGGACACGGAACGTTAAGCGATCGTTGCTGGATCGAGGAATACGTATTCTTTTAGAAATCGTTTCGGAACTGAGTCGGCGTTTTGGGTTTTGAGTTAATTGTAGCGAAATGTAAACATTTGTTAAACTATTGAATTAATTTCCAATTGTAACATATTAGAGAATTGTAATTACAATAATCATTTTACAAGCATATTATATGATATCTATGTATGTAATAACCTATTTTGGCCCAGTTTGAATTTACCAACAAAGAATTGCACACACCAAAAATATAGAGCTATATATTAGCGAAGCGAGTTAACGAGCAAGAAACTCAACTTATATATGCGTATATGGTACAATACATTTCAAAATCGATTTAAATATGTACATCGGCTATATATCAATGTATGTAAGAGATGATTGCCTGGCAACCGTTTCCAATGACAGATGAAAATGAGAAGAGCAGAACCAACGCGTGGAAAATGAGGGAAAACCTATGCTATGTGTATGTATAATCCAAAACAAATTGATATTTGCCAGGGCGTATCACTATTAAAGAAATATAAAATAAAACGGCTTTAAATAAAATCTGTAAACTATCGGGTTGGCTTATATTGATTGGGCTGTTCAAAGAAAGGTAAGCTAGAGTTGTTTCTGAAAACTGTTAAGCGGTCTCAAACATTAAATAAGCGTAGTTAAACCATTTACATTCTGCAACTTGGAAGCACTATAAGTGGTGTTTAGTTTACAGGAAACCTCTGTGTTTACTGAAGTCTGTCAGCCATGAAGTCCAACCAAGTATTTTACATCGCCTTGAGCTTGCTTGTGAGTTTTAATGTTTGCTTAAAAATTTCTACTGACTATAATTTTTAAATTTTTAAGCTGCTGGGATCCTTGCTGCCAAACGAAGTGGAGTCCTTAAAAGTAGATCTTAATAAGCTGTCGGAGTGCACAGAATCGGGATTGAAAGTAGCCGCCACGTTGATCTCGAGGGCGATACCATGTGTAAAAAAATTGGCAAAGTGTGCTGACTTTCGAGCCATTAAGACTAAGGACCTTGATATTACCGGACTGGCCCTCTTGGGCTATCAATATCTGCAAAAGGTCGTGAACAACCAAAGATGTCTATTGATCACCTTGAAAGAAGGCTACGATGCTGTTTCGCCATACATTGACAAACTTATTAGTGAGAATTGCCTACCAGGGCTCAGCTAAACAATATATACATATGCAACAACTTTATTTTGTTTTTAAATTCTTAATTTTGCCTCTGATATAGAAATATATTTTTAAGCCCTTCAACGTTGATGTATATCAGTGATATACATATCAGTTGCTTGAGCCACAGGAATACAATGCCGAGATTTTATGGGAGCCAATAAAATCTATATAATCATAAAGTTACCGATAAGGAAATTTCAAGCTTAAGATTACTTAGTGGTTCTAGAATTTGTGACGAATAAGTGGAAACTGAACTGTTTTTGAATTCAGTTTCAATTGTATGCCTCCTTCTTGTAACCTTTTATAAACTGTTATTACATAAAATGAATGAACATGCGAAAAACTACACACTCACTTTGAATAATCTGTATATCTGCGTATAATCTGTTTTTAAAGCTTCTAATAAACCGTGCTGATTCGATTATCCTGGGGCCTATAAATAGGGCATGTAACCCCGTTGCTCCGAAAGTTTGATCTTCAGCCGTTTAGTCAAAAGCACACAGATAAGGCTTCCAATGAAACTGATAAAGGTTACCCTAGTGTTCAGCTTACTGGCTGTAAGTACAGTATTTAAATATGATCTTTTTGGGCATACTAATAGATAAACTTTGCTTAACAGCTCGTATTTGTGGCCCAAACCGAGGCACAAAATCCAATATGGGAGAAATGGCTGACATGCAATAGAATTGGTACTAAAGCCCTTGGCAGTCTGCTGAGAGAAACAATCCCAACCGTTCGCAATTTGCTGAACTGCATTGACTATAATCCACCCACCGATATTGGAAATAGTTACCTTTCAAAACTTAAGTTGTACTATGAGCTACTCAAGCGAGGTGCGCTTGACAAGACTCAGTGTTTGATTGTGCCACTCAAGGAATCAGTGAGACTACTCAGGCCTTTTATAAAATCGCTTGAGACCAACAAATGCTTGGGTGAATAAATCACTATTTTGGCCATAATAAAATAAATTTCTGAGCATTAATAAAGCACAGCAATAAAGAATGCATTTTTTTAATATACCTTCCAAATTAATCTTAATGTAAGTTAAGTGCAGTTTTGTTTTTCTCAAATTGAAAAATTTGTATTTATATTATGTTTCAATAAAATATACTTATGATATTACCGAAACTAAAAGCACATTTTTGTTTGGATTCAATTGGCTGAAATATTTTATATACGGGACAAATTATTTTGTTGTATTGCATTTGAAAATTGTTTTACTTCTAAACGCATTGACATGTATTAAGCGCAAAATTGATTATGGGTTTTAACTGTAACCAATTTTTTTAGCACTGCTTGGGCGGATGAAATTAAAATTAACCTGTAATCCTATATATAGGACAGCGCTCTCATAAATATTCTAAGTTTTTTCTGGTCATAATCGCTGCTTAAAACAGGAGAATGAGCGTGATCAAGTCCATATTTCTGCTCAGTATTTTGGCTGTGAGTACTTATGGCGCACTTACCATAATCTGTAGATTACTCTATATATATATACTTACCACTCTCCATAGGTCTGCCTCATCCCACGGGAAACGGAGGCCCAGGCCACTATTGGTGAAAGCTGGGGAAGGTTGGGCAAGTGTACTCAGGTGGGCATCGAAACACTGACCAGCCTGGCCAACAAAATCGTCCCGACCGTTTATGAGTTGAAACAATGCTCCGGATACGTATCTTTGGAACCGCCAAACGGCAAAGACAGGAAGATTACCTGGTACCTTAAGGTATCCTATGAGTTCTTCAAGAAACTGGTCTTTGACGAGCCCAAATGTCTGCGCAGTCTACTGACCAAGTTAGGTGCCACAATCAAACCATTTGCCGAGCAGATATCGGGACTGGGTTGCTTGGACGAAGAAGATTATATCATTTAAAAAGAAAAGTGTGCACATTACATAAATAAATCGAGAGCAATATGGGGTCTCAAATGTCAGCAA
The DNA here is from genome assembly GCF_004382145.1 of Drosophila mauritiana. Classification (NCBI taxonomy): domain Eukaryota; kingdom Metazoa; phylum Arthropoda; class Insecta; order Diptera; family Drosophilidae; genus Drosophila; species Drosophila mauritiana. The sequence goes on along the minus strand of NC_046668.1, from coordinate 15,134,205 downwards.
GGAAAATGTATTTCTTATAAACTATGATTTTACAAAATAACTATTGCATTTGGAAGTTAAAGTTGGCTAAGCACATACATGTTAAGTGATTTAATGTTATACCTATGATTAAATCAAAAGAATATTGATAATAATGGCCACGGTCTAGAAATTAGTAAGATTAGCTTCGGATTACAACCATATTTTGGGTATAACAGTTTAAAGGCGCTACATTGGCTATCAGTGATGGTCGACAGCATTACTAAAGTGATTATCCTGAGGCCTATATATATAGGGCAATATTTCCACATGGCCCACAAAGTTGGATCAAAAGCTACTGAAAAAGAACCCCAATGCATTTGATTAAGATCGCCTTGTTACTGAGCTTTTTGGCTGTAAGTACGTCGACCTTTAACCGGATTATTTCTCAACCATATCGCAATTTAGTTATGCCAAAAGTCGCAAGTTCAAGCCGCCATAAGTTCGGAACTCGATCACTATCTCAGATGCTTGGAAGTGGTGACTGATGCCGGTGCCCTGATGATCGAGAATTCTATAACGGCCATAAGCCTTCTATCCGATTGCGTTGACTTTCAGCCGAAACTCAAACTAACTGGTAGTATTCTCAGATTTATTAGAGTGGCCCATCAGTTTGGCAAGAAGGCGATATACGACCGACCGGAATGCCTCGTCCAAACCTTTACCACCGGAGTCGGACTGATCAGACCGATTATAGCCAAGTTTGATAGCTTGAGGTGCTTTGATGAGTAAGACAAACCCACGTAACTTATAGTTTGAATAAATGTTCAGAGTATACCGAAAGTTTGCCTGGCCAAGCAAACGGATCAGAACCATCTTAATTTGTTTTATTCTCATTTTTTAATTACATTTAAATTTGAAATGGGAAATAAAAATGGCAACCATTGTTATTTTAAAGTAATGTTTATTAACTCTACATATCAACTGGAGGTTATACGTTTTTTTATATACAAAATTCGATTTATCTTCTGATCGTCGGCCAGGATCAGTATTAGCGTAAAAATAACTAAAATATAAATTATTTAAAACAAAAAAAAGAGTGTAATTGTTGTATGTCTAGTACTTACGCAGACGTAGAAAAAGCTTCATTGCTAGTTATTTAAAAGTGCATTTCAGTTAGTTAGTTGGCCGATTTATATAGCACAGTCGACATGGAATCGTGACTGCTTCATTTTTAGATAAAGACCAGAAACAATTATATGTCTGAAATTTTGCACTGGCAACGTGACTAAGTTCAAGATAGCTACGCCAACAAGAGCTCCACTTGGCCAGGTAATCCTCCACTTGCCAGCAGCACCTGCTAAGTAATTACCTCAATTCCATGGTCGAAATCCTTTTCATTGTGGCTATGAAATTCCATGACAACCAAAGCTGGCCAAGCTCAGTGATGCAAATCCCATGCAGAATGCCATTTCACAAGCCCCGACAAGCTGCTAAGTGCTTCTGGAGTAAGAGGATGAGGAGAATATGGAGTATACTAACTTTTGAAGGACGCACATCCATACCAGAATATCTGCTGTAATTAGGCAAGTTGTCGCTACTGTTTGCCTTTTGCCATTTGGCCGCTGCTCCCCCGGCAATAGCATTTTATGGACTTTTGTTGGCGGGTTTCTCTTCCACCAACGTTTCCTACCATTTTCAAAATGAATAATTCAATAATCCGGTAGTGCGGCAACAGAAGCCTCTGGTCCGAGGGTCTCCCTACTTGCGAACCTCGGACCATCTCGGTTGCAGCCATAATTGAGGTCAGTGAAATCAAATAGATCCGACCAAGTGCTTAGCACTTGCCCAGCGGTGTGTGGAGGAACTGGACTTGGAGCTGCTTGGCTGCTCCCTGGGCTCTCGCGTCGGCTCCACTTTCAGTGGCCAAAAGCGGCCATGGGATCTTCCTCGTCGTTTGGCCGGTCGCTTTGGTTTCCGTCAGCCAAAATCACTGCCACTAAAAATAGACAACAATTAAATGCAAATCAATTGCATTGATTTTACCCCAATACACAGTAGGCATTACTTGCGAGCACCAGAGATACTTCACTACACCACCAATAAATAATTCAACTTGGTATATTTGTTCAGAATCAGATATTCTATTTGATTATAAATTTACTTTTAATCTGTTTGCAGTCTTACAAAACGATAACAACTTTATTATTACTTAAATATTTATATTTGTTCGTTAATTATATTTTAGTCACCTTTCCCTGTACTTGGCACATCCATTTGGTAAACCCCTTGACATTGTCCCTGTATCCGCATCCGCTTTAGTTGCCAAATTATCGGCTATAAAAGCAAGTGATCAACTCGAGCAGCGCCAGACGATAAAGTACCTTCTGTCCGTTTCAACCGGCTTGGGATTCAGTTTCATCTTACCAGTTTCTAGGGGGCCACACTTACTTGTTGAGTTCGCCACAATGTTCGACTCAAAGATTAGGGTGCCCAAGTACGACTCGGATGCGTTCGACAATGTCGCGTACGAGCTGCAGATGACGTACACTCTGGAGACGGATCGCCGGATCATGAGCTTCTACGACGCCATGTGGGGCATGGAGGTGACTGGCGGCATTGATCAGTTCGAGCCGCTGACCATTGTGAATGTGTCACCCACTGGCCTGGCGAAGAGAGGAGGCATGCGAGTGGGCGACGAGATCACCCAGATCAATGATGTGCCGGCCCTGGAGATGACCTTCAATGAGGCCCTGCAAATGTTCCGAAAGAATTCGCGATACGTTCGTGTCTACGTTAGGGGGTAAGTTTAACATTTAACTTGATTAGCACCATAGTTACTTAACTCATTTGGTTCTTTAGTGATGACGATGCTCCCGGTGAGGAGGATTGGACCTGCGATTGCTGGTTTAAGCCCAGGAAGCCCTGGCGTCGTGACTTCACACCCATTCAATGGACATTCCCCTGGAACGATCGTCGCAAGCCTGTCTACAAGGAGTCCAACTGCTTCATGGTGCCCAGCAAAATGGAGGAGAAGATTCGGGCGAGACGTGCTGTCACCTCAGCTGTTCATAAGAAGGATGATCTGGCTCCACACACTCGCTCCTTGACGCCCACTCCCAGGCCGAAGAATCAACCAGGTCCGAATCTTCTCGAGACTGTGCTCAGGCCACGTGGACCACCGCCAAGGGATTAGGACAGCGATCTAAATGGAAAGATGGTGTTGACCAAGTCACAAGGAGTTGCAGGCAGTGCTGAATCCGCTGCAGTGCATCAGGACCTTCAAGGACTATTCACTCAAAAGAAGGCAGACAGCTGAATATACAGTTGAAGTGCCACACAAATGCCGGGAAAAGATTTCGAAGAGGGTTTTCCTAAGAACCATGTCTTAATCCTGCCCAGAAATAAGCGGAAAACTTTATTAATGGATAATTTAAAGCCATAGCTGGCAGGCATCTGTAGAAAACAGTTGCAGTGCTTTGGGTTAGAAATTTGGAGAAGAGTTCTCAAGGAACTCTGTCAAAATGCTAACCATACATCTGGTGATAGAAACTATTATTATCCTTCAAGGATATAAACTACCTCCTATGTGTTCTAGAAAATAACTATAATATCAATCTAAAATTCCAAAAACCTAAATTGAATTTAATTATTTTTCAAAACGATTTTTTTAAAGACTAAGTATAGTTATACAAAAATAAAATATATTTTTTGAAATATGATATTGAAATTATTCAAAATGAGACATATTGTTAAGTAAATGGGCTTGTAATCAGTTAGTTCCACTTATTATTCGATTAAGTAATTCGTATCACTCAGATCTTATCATTTATGTTCTGTTTGGCTCTTGAAATGAAACAAATTATTTTGCTGGTTCTCGTCGGCCAGATTGTCCTGGAAATTGGTGCCTATGAGCATAAAATCGCTCACAGGAGGTGTGGCGAGAACACTTTCCCGGATTGTTATTCATATTGTAACAAAGGATGCAAGGATAACCCAGTCGACTGCATTCATTACTGCGAGAAAGGATGCGGATGCATCGAAGGCTCAATCGTGAGGAACAATGGAGGATGCAGAAGAATAAAGATTTGCGACAAGGAAGATGATTCCCTATCCGTTGAAAATAACGAGTTAGCTGAGAAATACGTAACAGCGCATTGGGACGACCCGGCAAATAATAATGTAAATGAAAATCACCCCCCAACCATAGATGGTTTGGATGAAAACAAATCGGGTGAGATGAAAAGCGTGGAACAGCCGAACGAAGTGCCGCCGGAGAGTCCTTTGGAGGATGCTGATCCCAAGCCAGCAGTAGATGCAATCTAAAGTGATCCAAGTCCAAATCCGATACTGATTAACCCAGTTTCTACTGTGTTTAAAGTTTGTATTTTCGTACCTTTTTAACTTGAAATAAAAACCATAATAAACATAAATAAATTTTATTGTTTAACGTTCAAGTAAAGATATACGAATTAATTTTATTGCTCAAAAATAAACAAGTATGTGGATACAGCAATTAATGAACGTAAATTGAACTTATTCAATTGTAATGAAGAAAAGCGACTTACTCTAATTGAGACACCGCAGGCTTTTCCATTACTTAAACTAATAGCTTCCAATGCTAATAAATATTGCTTACGGATAAATTTCAATTGCCTTCTTTTTTGTTATACTGTCTTTAATGGCAATGTTGTTAGCTCAGATCCAACCACATTAAAAAGTTAAAGAAATCTATATTAAACGAAAAATTAAGTTAACAGTTTTCAGACATATTTATTTGAAATTCGATAACTTAAATGAACGCTGCTTTGGCAACATGAATTTGTGCACAAGCCTCCCACATTTTCTTCAATTAACAAAATGCTAATTGCTGCTTTAAGCCAAGTGCACACAATACACATATATAGCTACGTATATACACAGCCATAAATCAGAAATGTTATGTTGGCCAAATTAGTAGGCGGCTGAAATGCAAATCGAGCAAGTCTCGTCTCATTTAGCTCCAGTTTCCTCCGAGATCTGGAGCAACTTTCTATGGAAAGCTTTATTAAGCATATAATTCAATTCTCATTATTTAATGGAAGGGAGGGTAGTTGTTGTTGTTGCTCTGCTCCTTGTTGGGTTTCCAGGATACTCTAGACCGGTGGCTTTAAATAATAAGGCGGCATACACAAGGCACAATCCGCATTATGTTCACTTGGAAAAAAGGGAATATCTATATGAGCTCTCAGGGGAATACAATTCTAGCACTTTATTTGCTAATGAAGACTAATGGAATAGGCCATTACCTTGCATTTTTACGATAAAAGCCTTTATAGTGTTATTGCAATGAATCCTTAAACACTACTAAACCATTTTTCCATTTTCTTTCAGTGATTTGCTAGGCCGGAACAAGAAGAAACCATTTCAGCGTGCTTTTGCTGCACTTAATTGAATGAAAAGCACAGGATTCCAAGTTGAAGAAGTTCTTAACCCTAACGTGCGGGTTTCAGCCATTTCGATGCCACTTTTGTGTGGAGCAGAAAGCATAATGAAGGAGGCCAGTCAGCAAAGGGTTAAAGCCACCACAATGGCGTGCCAAAGCAAACGGAATCCGAATCAGAATCGCAATTAATATTAATTTAAAACGAATATCAAACGAAAAGGGGTTAGTGGTGGTTGTTAAGGATTGGGAAATAAAAATGGAAATTCCGCGAATGAATTTTTAATTGGCGAACGAATGCCGAGGGAAGTCAAGTTGGCGCCCCTAATGATGACGATGATGAATGCGAATTTTCATTTTGACTTTCCGTTCGAGCAGAGTTTTGATTAATGCTTTAATCGAAGCCAAATTGATGGAAATCGAACCATTTTTCACTTTTCTCCTCCTTAATTTTTTATGAAGAACGAAATCAGCAATGTGCAAAGTAATGCCATAGATTTTCACTGGTCGTTAAAGTTTTCACTTTTCGGCAGATGATTCGGCGATAAAATTGGCGTGACAAAAAACTAATTTCATCCTAATCACAATAATAATAATGGGGCTCGGCCTGGCACTTATAAAAAACCACCAAAATGCAATCTTTGAAGCCACAAGTTGGGGGGGAAAATGAAAAACAGGTTCGCCCTCGAGATTGGGTAAAATTTTTTTCCAATGCCGATGACGATGATGATGCCCCGAACTCGCTGCGGATGTCGTGGGAATCTTGGCCAGATAAAAGCTGAAAACTTGTCAAAGCGAATGCCATGGAAAATTAGCAAAAATCATTGCAAATCAAATGGGAGACATGACAGGCCACAAAGAAACTTTTGAGCCGGCATCCCAAGTCAGAGATTGAGTGCCGTACATCAAAGTTCAAAAGTGTCAAACGTTGTAGCCACCTTCTTTCCCTCCCCATCCACCTTCTCCTCCGGATTCCACCGAATATGGAACCCACTTCGGGGGGGGACTCGAGCTCGAAAATGGGAACACACTCCAAACTGGTCGACAGAGCTGGTCCGGGGCTTAAGCCAATTTATAGTTTGTGTGGTGCCGGGCGACATCGATGCTGTTTTCCCAATGCCATCGGCTTGGACGCTTAAAAGTTTGCCTCCTGCCTCTGCACACAGAAAAACAAAGTCAAAGTGCTGCAACTGGAACCATAAACCACGAAATCCTTAGTTATGGGTTCTCGAACTTGCACCACACATTTTCGAAATAATTTTCAAGATTTTTCAGCGCTCTACAACTAGTTTTCAACTTTATAGTAAAGTTACGTCGACTTAAAGTTACGCGTGTTCATTCGCTTTTTAGTTTACCAAATGATGCTAGGAATTAGATGGATTTAATTTAATTTTTTACTCTTTACAAAGGAATTATAAATATGTAGTTTTTCTGCGTGTGATTTTCTTCTGGATTCAGCTGCTGCTTTTTCCCAATGCTAACCAACAAGGTCGTGAGGTGAGCTGTGAGCCGAGATCTGGTGGCTGGGACTATCAACTTGGACAAACATGGGTGTACCTATGCGCCGTGTATTCCAGCGGCGGGGGAAACTTGAGTTGTGTCAAATGTGGGTCACTCTTAAGCTAACCAAATAAACGATTTGTCCGAATCCAGGAGCTAGTCGTGCAGCAAAGAGGCCAGATGAGATTGAATTGGTTTTGAAGCTGGATAAAAAAACTCAAATGAAAAAAAAAGAAATGGTAAAAAACGAGGAAGAAGTGTAAGAACAGATTATTTTCTGTGCTAAAGGGCCCTTTGTAAAAAAAATGCATTTGAAATCACTTTCGACGGGTTTTATTTAATAAAAGTGAATAACATGTTTTTAGAAAGGAAACCATTGCTTTTAAAATGAAAACATTCGATGAATGTAAATTATTCTTTATTCTATAATCCTATGCATTATGGATAACATGAGCTTAAAATTACAATTTTTTGAAATTCCTAGAATACTTGATTTCCCCTGATTTATGGATTACGCGCTACTCGGCCGCCGTTCTGAACAATTCCGTCATCGAATTGCAACAATTGCCGACTGCACTGCACTCTTCAATTTTCATCCACTCCGCCTGGCAGCCCAATAAATCCTGATGCCCCTCGATGTCAGCTCCAGGTTCTGGCCTGGATATACTGAAATTCTGAGCGGGAGCAACTCCTCCAGGCTGACAGCATTGGCATCGCAGTGAGCCGGGTTTTTTTTGCCTGCATGAATATTTCATGAATGCCATTTCTCACAAATAAAGTTGTTTGGCAGACACATTTTGTTGCCGTTGATGCCACCGATGCCACCGATTCCCGTGTCAATCAATTCATGCAGACGAGAGACCCCTTGACTTTGGGACAATCGTGTGTGCGTGTGTACATGTGTATGTACATGCTAAATCGCACCACCCCCCCATCGCCCACCCCTTTTTCCCACTGGCCATAGCCTTAACATTACGCATACGTCGCATAAGCCGCTGACTAAACATGCCACCGGGGGGAGGGGGCGTGGCAGTGGGCGGCCGAAGCGAAACATTTTTATCGCTGTCAGGAATTCCCGCCAGCAACAACAACAAGGAGCAGCAACATCAAGGAGCCACAACAACAACGCCAGCACAACAGCAACAATTCCGTTTGGTCATTAGCATACAGGGGGCGGGGGAATTTTGCTGGCCAGCGATGCTCTTAATTACACATTCCTAATGTGGGTCATTTCGACCCCGAAAGCCAGTCGGTGGATGGAGCGGCAGGAGCCGGAAATTAAGATCCATCAGGGCAACGAGTCACAGATTAAATATCGTGAAGATGATGTTTCATTTTGGGAGCATATCTTCAACTAATTAATTACTGTATTTGGGGATATGCAAACTTGAGCTGGGAATTTCCTTTCTTACTTAGTACATGTACTTTAATTTAAATTTTAGTGTCATTTATTTGATAAGTGGGAAGTCTTCCACTACATTTCGGCTAATATTTCTAATATTTTCCCTGGAAATGGAATTTTTCACTCTGGCATCAAAATCATCTGGGTGTCCTTGTTTAGATTAGTTTCCTTACCAATCTGTCAATCTACAAGATGGTCACAAAATCCATAATTTCCAAATCGGATATGTTAATTGTTGCAACTAGTACTGTTCTAAAGTCCTGAACTTTGGGCCATATCAAGAAATTCACAACTCCTGCCTTTTTCACTGCCAACGAACCTTTAATGTTTAAACTGTTCCTAGTTTTTCCATTCGACAACTGATAAAGGGGTTTCAGAGCAAGGAAAGGAGGTGAATGGCATATTAGGCATCCTCTGGATCTCTGATGTCTGCTCACTGGATATCTGTGTATTTTCCCTTCGTTTTGCACAAATGGTAAATAAGAGACCAACTAATGAAAGACTTTATCTGAAATTCAAGATTTACATTTTTGAGAGCAGAACCAGCAAGCAAAACTAAGTTACACTTCATGTTGACACTTCATGCTTCGTTAGGAAGTTACAACCTAAATAGTTTGCTGTCTATTTCGTTTGAGGAATAAAATTGGTTCTCGTTATTCTTAAATCCGGTGCAAAGCAAAGCTAATTCTTATATTAAATTAATCAATAATATTTTGTCAAAAGCATAGTTCATGGATAGATAGAACTTCTCTATGATAAATCAGAACAGCAGGTAATTCATACTCAGCGACTTAAGCTTCTACAGCAGTTTAGACGAAAGAGTATCTTGAAAAATTCCTAATTTATTACAATTTCTGTAAATTTATAATTCTTTCTAGAAACTCTCCTTCCTAGGTATTTATAATTGGTTTAAAAAATGTAACAAGCTTTACTTATTTCCTTTTTTTAACTACGCATGCCTAAAGGAATCCTGGCCTTAAACCGGGCACACTTAATCATCTGGCCATTTGGCCAAACCTTCATCTTAGCGCACCTCATTAATGCCATATAAATGAATTTTGGCTTGGCAAGCGACTTGAACTCTGAACTCCAGTTCTCCAGTTCTCGAAATTCAGGCTCCGGCGAACGCGAAATTAATTAACGTTGCTGCAAACTTTTGCCACTAAAATCTTTTGTCATAGTTTCCCAGCAGTTCCATTTTGGTGACCCTCTGCCAACTCCGTTCCTTTCCCGCTTTCCCAGCTCTCAAGTTTTCCAGAACGGAAAAATGTCACGCAAATAACAAAAGCAACATTTGCCAAGAGGAAGGGGTTCGAAAGCGTTCAGGAGTGAGCAAACAAAACTTAAAACTGGCTGGCAGCCATTTTGCGCAAAGTGTTTCAGTCCGATCCACTGCATCCTATTTTCCTCGCATTTCCCCGAAAAAAAAAAAAAAATTCCCCGAGGACAGTCGGTCATTTTGGCCTTCTTCTTTTCCCACCAAAAGTGGAAAGCAACCAGGAAACTGCGTGGCATTTGTTTTTCTTTCGCTGAACCTTGACTTTTCCGAAGGAAAAGGCAGAGCCTTTAATTATTTTTCATTTTTTTACCGATGGTCCAGAGCGAGGGCTTAAATGCACAATTAAATGTTTAAGTGGCACAAAGAAAAGCTCAAGGAAGGGAAAATTTCCCGAGGCATAAATCGCTGGATTTACACTGCGAGCAATGCAATTGATGCAATTGCTACGTTTCATTTGCTTCACCCGCGCGTTTGTGTTTGTTTGCTTGTTTGTTTGTTGCCCTGTGTTTGCCGCCGAAATTGAATTTCTCTCTCGCTCAGCGGAAAACAATAAACAAGCCAAGTGAAAGGCGACGGAGCGCAGCGGAGAGAAAGAGAAAAAAAAGGATGGATGGTCGAAGGAGGAGAGAAAGGAAAGAAAGTGCGCGGAAGGAAACCAAGGTAACCAAGTTGCGTATACGCCACGTTGCCCTCGGACTGATTTTTGTTTTATGCTGCTCCTCGCAAATGGGTAAAGTTGATATGTTGGTCGGTGTTGTAAAAAAGATTTTTTTTTGTAAATTATATATATTTGAAAAATTATTTTTCAAGTATGCTACAACTGTGCCATGGTTTATACATTATCTTCTTCAAATAATTCGATTAAAAAGGGAAAATCATATTAAAAACTTTTCACTCGCGAAAAGGAGGGTATCTGTTAAGTGGCCCTAACTAAAGTATTTTGCTGTACCCTTCTCCTTAGGGATTTTTGCCCGCCTGGCATCGCTTTTCTTGGCACATTGTTTGGCCAAAACGGAAGGAAACACTTTCATTATCACTTTGGCGCTGCAAATTTATAGCGTCACTCGAGCGAAGTCGAAACCCCTGAGAGGCAAGTGCACGTATTCCGCGGATATCGTCGTCGTCGAGCGAGGAGCGTGCAAAATTTAAAGTAAAGCGAAAAGCGATAAAGGCATTACTGGGAACGCTTATGCAATCACCTCGCCCAATCGATGTCGACCTGGAAAGTCAATGGATTTCGGGCAGTTCAAGACGAATCATGGCGGCTTTCATTGGATTACTAGCCATTCCTCTTCGGCATTTTCTTGGCTGAGCAGCTCGACGACGTAGAAGAAACAGCTGAGTCAAGGAGCAATGGGGCAAGAACTTTGCCGGATAGCTATAAAATCACGTTGGTTCCAAGATGATCGATAACCAAGGATTCTTGATCTCACCACTGGGTTTTTTTCAAGTTCCTGAGACTGATCTTTAATATTGGCCCTGATTTTACCGTGAACACAACTTGTCCCACGGGATATTAAGCCTTTCAACTCAAGATATCTTAACTGTTCACTAATATTATCATTAATCGTAATCCTTTTCCCTTCATTCCTTGACCAGATATTCCACTCCAGATTTACGAGTCTTATTTTCGACTGTTTTCTGTATATCTTGTCCTTCTGTTATTTGTCTCTTCTTTTTTCGTTTTAGTGGCTTGTTTTGTCTGTAACAATTTGCGGAAATTAGCCAAGGTGTTTTATGGTCATCACCATCGACTCGCCCTCTCTGTCCACTATTACAGTCATCGGATGAAGGAGCCGTGGCACTACGAAGTGGATTGTTGTCCGGCAACGTGGAAATGTTTACTTTTTCTTCGGTTTGCTTTTCCAACACTCTGTACCGAACGATGAGCTCTGCCTTTGGGGGCTTTTTAATTGAGGTCTAAGCTGTAATTAAGCAGCTCGGCCTTTTGCCATGTGCTCTAATTCTATTTTTGCAGTTTAATGAAGTCCTTGGGCTGCAGGGCGTTCCTCTGTCCGTCGCTCCGTTCGTCCTTTCGTTACCTGTCACCTGGGCAAATTGGTTGGCATTATTCATTCACTGTCCTTTAAAGCTCTGGCTAAGGCCGGCGATATGGCCTGCCACCCAGTCGTTGTTCTGACCCGGCTTAAATGCCAATATATCACTGGCTAACAACGCCGGTTTCCTTCTGCACGATTTTAGCACAAACGTGGCTAACATACAGTTTTGTATGATGAAATACATATTATATGCCCAATTTGTAATATTTTTAGTTTGCTGAGAAATATGTATTGGAATGATGATTAAAAACGTTTTAAATGTTTTTGTTTATTAACTAATGATAGTCTTAAATCTTCAATATATTTTGTATATTAAAAAGTACTAAGTATGTAGTACTAATATTTTAGCCAGCACTGTGCGAACTACTCTCCACAGTGTTGGTGTTGTGGCGTATAACATGCATCACACACACATGTCTTCACAGGATACTAATTATGATTGCGGTGGCATGGCAAGGACATTGAAGCGTCTGTTCGTCCTTGCTCCTGCATCAGCCAGATGAATATATCCTCCTGTGCGTATACGTGTGCATAAGCCGATGCCTGTGAGTTAAGAGGATTCTCACAACTCCAATAAATGGCGCACTCGGAGAAAGGATATATGTACCTTTTTGGAGAGATTTCAGCTTGAGCTGGAAGTGAACTATTCCATGAGCCATCTTTAATCTTCTTTTCAGCCAGCTAATTAAATAGTAATCCTTCTCCTGTTTTTGCTCAGCTACTCGGACTTCTTGTTGCATTTTCTTTTTAAAGTTGCTGCCTTTTCTGGCTGGCTTTCATTATTTCACCTTGTACGAAATTTTGTATGCTTTTATTTGTACTTAAGTTCTTAATTAACAAGTTATTTAATTACTTACTAAACACAACCCATAGGAAATGGTATGTAATTAGGACACCCTTTCTAGCACATTTATCAATCCCTTTTTTAAAGTTAACCTCCAATTATCGACCTTTGTTGGGCAACTCATCACGAAGAACCCCATTTGGACCAACTGTATTTAACCCCTATATACTTGGCCAAACTTCAAGCACCTTCCGAACGATAACCCCTGGGTATTTCAATTCAACTTGGTAACAAATCGCCGGGCCCCATCCTCAGCCCTTTGCAATTCAATAAAGAACTCAGCCCCAGAGTCGGGGACCATCATAAATTTTCGTCAGCTGCACCTTTACATCTTACCATTTACCCAACATTTTCGCCTTTACCCACCGCAAAACACCTGTACTGCCACGCCCCGCTGCTAGAGCCATTTGTCAGCGAAGGGGGGCGGTTTTCGGAAGGAGCACGGAGTATCCGAATAGGAATAGCTGCCAAGTCATGTCACTGCCTGCTCATCTACATACACGCAGAGATCCTGCGCCAGGATACGAGGCAACTCGTATGCGAAAATACCTTCGTGACTCTGTGCCAACTACGTGTTGGGACGACCCCCTCGTCCCTACCGCCCCCACTAGTTTTCCCCATTCGCGACTTATATTTACTGTTTTTCAAATTGCACTTTTCAACTTTTGGCTGCCAGCGCCACGTTTTTTTTCCAGATCCAGACCAACACCCCTGGCTTTTTGCCCATGTGTTTATGGCTTCTTAATTGTGTGTCCTGGGCAAAAACTTTTCCGGTTCGGATAGTTTTTTTTAATATTTCCGTGACTTTGACAGTTTACGTTAATCTCAGTTGTCGGCGGAGGGCTGCGATAAATTCCCGTAATCAGGTTGATATTAATATTGATTAATTACCCGTCATGTTTGCACATATTCCTACCATGAATATTGTTTTTAAAAATAATTAAAATGTTTTTATCCATTCAATGTCTGATGGGTTGGCATAATTGAGCAGCTTAATTGTGCATAAATGCAATGAACACAACTATTGATGGGATGATTAACTGGGATAAATAAGGACACTATGTGGACTGAATTGATTATGGAAGAGTGAATACAAATGCGAAATTGAATCTCACGGGAAGGTTTAAAATGTATACTTAATTTATTTTCATTTAATTTAGCACTAATAAATTACAAACTGCGTATACAAAACGTATTTATTGAGCCAGATTGATATATTACATAAAATCGTACGATGGCCAAGGAACTTGGCTTTCATTAAAAGTCGTTTATGAAATTAGACCTTAATAGTTTAACTTTTACCATAACATGCTTCGGTTTGAATAATTAAGCCAGAGCTTTTGATGTCGTTTTAAGTCTCTTAGATTATTTGTGAGCTTATGCTTGATTCCCAGAGGGATCAAATTGCTTTGCAGGCCGTCCTGTTTGTGCTGGAATTTTAATTGGTTGCAAAATCAATAATCAGCAATGCGGCATAAACTATTTATGTGTGTCAAACCAGTTGCGAACCGACCTGCGGCCCACAAGTTAAATTCTCTAAACTAACACAAACACCAGCTAAGTACACACACTCGCACACACGAAAACTTCCGCTCACTCACACCAATAAACGGAAACAAAACTTGAGTCAAGAGTTATGGCAGGCAAATTGACTTGAGAACATTTTTTGCTGCAAAGTATGCAACGATTTTTCGGCACTCCATTTATGTTTGTGTGTTTGTTTTCGGGTGTTTTCCAGTGAATTTGAGGGGGCGGGGGGAGTTGGCGCTGCCTAGCTAAGCCGACTCAAAATCTAATTGGATTTGTGCTCACTCAATGAACTGCAAACGAAAAGTGTTTTATATGATTATTCGTCTGGGAGCCTCCGGGGACCCGAGAAATGAACATTTTTATTTCCATTTTGCACTTGCCATACTCCATTAAACCGAAGTGCAAGTGTTTGCAAAATATGCAAGAGAGCAACTACAGTGGGCAAATAATCAGGTTATGAAACTAAGTAAACGAGAATAAAATTACTTTTAAATAGGTTTTTAAATATAACTGGTAGTATGCCTCAATTTTTTTGGATTTTTATTTTGAATCTGCTTGTAATAAATATACATTTTAATGTACTTCCCAGTCCCAGTGTATTTATTAAAATACGTTCTTTTTTTCTTCTGCTGCTGCTGTTCGCTTATTGAGCGCCCTTGTGAAGGCGACAAAATATTTGCCACGCGACATTTCCAGCAATTAGGCGTAAAAACACGTAGCCAAGAATGGCGAGCGGAATACCAGGGCATACTGCGGAATCGGTGGGTTTATCATAGCGAAAATCAACGCCAGCTGAAAAAAAGGGAGCAGTGCAGTCTGTAATGAGACGGAAAGCGAGCGCCAATCGCTGCAATTAAAATTAATTACAGTATTTGTCAGCTTAGCCCGGCTAACTAACTAACTGGCCACCAGTAAACCTGCAATCTGGCCAGGATCCATTCAAAACAACGGGCGCGGTGGTACGGGGAAATCGGGGTGTGGGAGAGCTGCTTTGATTGCAATCGCGATCGTTAATTAAATGTCGAAAGGAATGTTGTTGTTGCAGCTTGTGTTTGTGTTGCAGATGTTGCAGCAGCAGCAGTTACTGCCGGTGCCTCCTGTGCGTAAAGATCAGCCAAAATGGATAAGGGCCCGGTTGCTCTTGCCGCTGGCTATTTATATCTGCAGCACGTTGTTGCACGCAATGTAATGTACCAATGTTGCTGCCGCAGCAGTTGTTGTTGCATCTGCTGCTGTTGTTGCTGCTGCTGCTGCTGCCGTTGCTGCTGCGGGCATTATCGCCCTTGATCTTGGCTAAATCGAAATCGCCGGCGTTGCGTGAAGTGTTGCAAATGAGTTTTTGTCTGGGGCGTGCATTGCATTTTCAATTGGTCGGCAAATTGGCAGCGCCAACGAAAGCAGCCATCAAATCAAAATCACAGGTGGCACAGCTGTATTGAAATTGGCATTTTCCAGCAATTTGGGAACCGAGCATCATTTTAAAAATGTTTTCGACCCCAAAAGGGGATTGTTTCATCAATTGAAATAGCAGACTTAATTAACCTAAATAAGCGAAGGAAATTCAAATTCTATAATAACAAACAGTGAAAATATAATCAAGGAAATGTCATGAAATATTTCAACTTTAAATAGAATTTATCGAACTTCCGTAAGCCTTGAAAATGTTGTTATATTGATACTATTTATTAGCTTTAAGGTGAAAGTATTATTATCAAGCTGCACATGATCACACTAGCTCATCCATTTATTGCCAATATTTGCAATGCGATGCATTTGTTTATGGCCAAATGCAGTTGTGCAAACAGAAACTTGAGCTATCAATATATGACAATAAGCAGCGAAAAACTCGAGACTTGTTTTGAGGCCAAGAAAACTTTTTCGCTGCATAAGAAAAACTAATGAAAAATGCGGCGCAGAGGAAAAAGTTGATTGGTGTCGTCCCAGCATTCACCCAATCCTCCACCCATGCTGGCCCAAAACTTGGCCATGTTTCAATTGAAAGAGCCAAACAAAACCAATGAAAAGTCCATAACGAACGGCGGGTGGAAAATGCGGAAAATAGGGGGGGTGGTGCCAAAGCGAAGCAATTGAAAAACAGCTTCCGTCGGTGTTGCAAATTGTCAATTTCGTGGTCCGTTCTTTACACATCACAATTGCTATGTCAAATGCAGTGAATGTTGGTAGCCAAACGCAAATAGATTCTGTCGTCAACTTCTAAAAAAATGTCGATTAAATAAAGTTCATTCATATTAGTCTTTATTAAATTTCCACAAAAATATGGTTACTTTCCTGAGGCAAAACCGCCCTCATCGTTCCATCCCCACCCCCCGCAAAAGCAAAAACAAGGCAAACAACTTCAATATGCAAATGAGCCACGTGCAAGCCGATTTGAAGATGGCCAACGACAAGTGCAGTGACCAACACGTTCGAGTTGCAGTTCGAGTTGCAGTTGCCAGCCGGCTTAAGAGTCGCGAACGAGTTCGATGTTGCAACAGTGATGAGCAGCGCAGCCCACTAAAAGCTAAAGAAAGTTAGTACAACTAAAGGCTAGTCGCTCATATAAAAATTTTGGTGTAAAATATATATTCGGTTAAAGCTATATTGTGTCAAGATTGCCTAGTTAGAAGCGCTTATTAAACATATCGACACGTTCTGAATATATTAATTTATAATAGTTAGTTTTAGTATTAGTTAGTCTTCAGTTTAGTTAACCTCGCTTGGTATTTTTGTGTTATTTTTGGCTTGCTTGAATTTAAACATTTTATTGGGCATTCCCCGAATGAAAAGAGAGGACCTTCTGGGAAAATCTTATCCCGTCTTTGCGACATGACAGTCTCCGTCAGTCTCCTCCTCCCCCGCGCCTAATAACCCACGAGGGTGGACCGCTCTTGCAATCCCATTTCAAATTCCATATCCATTCCATTTGGCGTATACGGGCTCATTTGTCATTCACAGGCTGAGAACAACAATGTCTGGGGCAACAACAAAGAGTCTTGCTGTGTGTGTGTGTCTGCGCTTATCAGCGAGTGTTTATCAGAAGGAGCGAAGTGACCCACACAACAACCCCCCCAACCCACTTGCAACTCGAACATCGAACCTGGTGCTGCGAACATGTTGCGAGCCACTGTTGCCGGCTAAAACTCCAATGGAAAATACTCAGTCGATTTTTGACCGTCAAATCAGCAGGTTGCGGTCGGTCCGTTAGTGCGAGTGGGAGAGCGCGCGTGCTAAGGTGAATTGTGAATCCGTTGCATTTCTCTTCCTCTTCCACTCTTCACACCTACGCAGAGGTGTGTGCGTGTGCGTGCCTGTCTGGCTGTGTGTGTGAAATAATGAAATAACGAAATAACAACAACAGCAACACAAATCACAGTCAGCTGTGAAGTTTCTTTCAATGTGTGAAATCATATATGCAAATGGCAAAAATAAGCAGAAATTACAAATTAATAGTGTGAAAAATTCATACACAAATTAAAGCATGCTAATCGAAATAGCTCAAAAAGCAACTGAGTAAAAATCAAAGCATACAAAAAACAGCCGCTGGGTATAATTTTTTTGTGAAACTCGCCAACTGAACTGGAACTTGGGAATTTTTGACAGCAGAATCAAGGAGCAAAGCGGAGAGCGAAAGGCGGGTAAGTTGATTTTTTTTTAGAACTAACGGAGAAGAGCTTGTAAACACGCGACCCGGCAGCATGCCGTCCCTTTCCCACTCACCTTGCACCTGTCGCTCTCCCTTCGGTCCTAGTCCTCTCCCTTTTCCGCCCCCTGGCGCCATCTCTTTCCCGCCTGACAGCATATCAAACAAAACATTCATGTTTGCAGTGTTGTTTGTTTGTTTGTTGCCTTGGTGCTCATGCACCGTTAGCTTGGGCCGACATTTTACAATGCTTCCCCGCTTCTTTCGCCACCTCTTCTTCTTCTTTCAGTTCTTGTTCGTGTTCTTGTTCTTCCTCTTGTCTTAGTGTTAGTATTGGTCCCATGTAAACTCACTTCCTCATTTTCAACTTTTCAACGGGCTTTCGACTCTGTCTGCGGGCTAAAAACAAAAACAAAACGAAACATAAATATGCATTCCATCTGAGATAGTTGTTACACGCCGGAAAATATTATTTATATTTATATTTAGGTTTTTCAAATGAAAATAATATATTTCATTGGGCAGCTTTTGCGGCTTAAAAACCTGACATGGAATAAATATTATTTTTCATTAAAAAAAAGGAATAAACATGTATGTCAGGTTTTTTAAACCGTCAAAACTACATTTATTTTGTTTAGTATTTTGCAAATGCTTAAATTTTTTTACTTTCATATTCCTATAGTTATTTAAATTTATAACAATCGAAGTGGGAGTATAGTTTTTAGAGGGCTAGATAAAATTGGCTTCGTCGTACTTGACGAGGGTTTAAAAAGTTGTGTGCGGAAGAAATGTGAGGTTTTGTTTGCAAATTACTTTTTATTGGCCATTTCCTTGACTTTGCCGACTCTCCCCGTTTTTTTTTGGGCACTTTTGCAAAGAAAAATCAATAAATTTCATTTGATTTTTATAGTCGCCTTCTGCTCCGCTAGCAGCTGTGCCCCGTGTTTGGC
Source organism: Drosophila mauritiana (assembly GCF_004382145.1). Lineage (NCBI taxonomy): Eukaryota > Metazoa > Arthropoda > Insecta > Diptera > Drosophilidae > Drosophila > Drosophila mauritiana. The sequence goes on along the minus strand of NC_046668.1, from coordinate 15,115,620 downwards.
TTTTGTATATTTGTGTATTTCTGTGCGAGAAAAACCCTTGAATGGGTCCGCTTTGTTTTTGCCTCTGGCTTTGCCATGGCAGCACTTAAGCCACCTCTTCAACTCCCACTCTTTTAGCCTGGTTGGTTGGTTGGTTGGCCTGTCTGGCTGCGTGCGTTTTGCCGGTTTTTGTTTTGGTTTTGGCTGGAAAAACTCTTTGGCCTAGAATCGCAGGCACAAAAGGCAAGAAGCCAGAATTTCTTCCTCTTTTGTTATTAATTATCCAAGACTGTTGGCTGTTAGCCGGAGCCGCCTAGATTAGACAGTTGATTGTGGCATGGATTGGTGTCACGGCTGAAGTGGGAGGCTTCACCTATACAGCCGTCTAATTAATCAGAAATTTTTATTATATATTTAAGATAGTATGTTTTTTTTTTGGCATAAATAGGAACCAGTTCAGCTGGTCAAGTATTATTTTCAACTGGTTTGTGGGGCGACTGTCTTTGCCAGTCGGTCTTGTGTAAAATTAGATTAGATAAGATTAGATTGCTTATATACGTTCGTACATATATCTTTGGGGGCAAGGCTTATCTTTTTGCCATAGTCGGAAAGTCATCACTGTGGAATATTTTGTTAGCTAAAAAAAGACAATTCCTCATCTGTCCTTTATTGCCAAGCAATTAGCTGATTATGTTTATCAATATTTATATAAAAGCCGCATGATATATGCATTCATATTTATATTTACTTTTAAGACTCTGCTGTCCTTGCAATGCTAACTTTTTCAGTGTTTGTTTTTTTCTGCTTAATTTGGAAGTTCGTTACATTTTTATTTCCAGTAATCATTCCCTAAATGTAGCCATTTCAATTAAGCCGAGTCCCTGTGACAAGGGAAAATGTCGCTTTTGTTAATGGAAAACCCCCTTTTTCATATCCTTTCTTCTTGGCCTATATACCCATTTAGTATTTGCTTAATTTCATAAAATTCACCTTCATCGCTGTCACTTGTCGTTGGTTGCCAGTGCCGACGAGGTCTGCGTTTAATTTCATTTCCATTTTCATAGGAACGGGTTTCAGGTGAGAAAATGCCCGATTGCAGAGGTCTTTTCGGCTCTTTGACTCGTTTGATGCTTGGCTGCATCATTAAGAAGCAGCAACGGCAATCAAATTTAATTATTTATGTCGGCCACTGGCGTCAGGGTGAGGAAGAAAGGGTAAAGGTTGGGCCAAAGGTATGACCAAAGATATAGACGGCCACCTGTGGTGGTGATCAGGCGGCAAAAGTTGAAGCTATTGCCATTTATGTTAATTTCGATGAATTAATCACTCCGCATATTAGCATGTCTTTTGACTTTTGGCTTACATCATGGGCTCCATTCTTTTCGGCCTGCGCTTCGTGATATCATGGCTTATACTATATACTATAGTTGTGGTATAATATCGAGCAGGTGCGAGCTGAAGTTCCAATTCTTCTCGTACGGCCGCTTCTTCGCTCGAATTTCGCACGTCTGCACGTTCTCTATTGGATATAAGCAAATAGTGAAGAAAAACTAGAACTAGGAAAACAGTTTAGTTTGCAGCAAAAAAAAAAAAAAACGAGCAAAAACAGTTGTCAAAATGTGGTACATGGGAAAAAAAGTGTTATACAATATTCTTTGTCTCTTCTGGCTGGTTGCACGTTTCGACTTCGCATCGAATTGCCAGCTGGTATCTCTAATGTACGGCGGAATGCTGAAGGGATTGATGGGCGTGCCCAAGATGGGGGCGGAGTGCCAGGCCGGATCGGTTGTCAAACGGAAATGCTATGCGGCACGTTCAAGTGGATAGGCGGTACTGATAAACTTAACCCTAACCCAGTTAGGAGCACTTCTGATAAGTTCTTCGAGTGGTCGGATGGATGGAAGTATCCAATTTGGACAGACAAGTGACACGTCGTTTGAATTCCTGGTTACTAACTTGTTAGGAAAAGATACATCAAATGTAATGTAGTGAATTAATCATCGTTGTTTTGCACATGTGTTTGCTTTGTGATTTTATTTTTACATACCTTTCTACAAGATTCTTCTCAATTGCCCCAACTCTTGTTGTTTTTCTCTTTCGCTGCAATCTATTTACAACTGACCTACTAATTTATCTCTCCAAGAAAGTTGCTCCTTCGGCGAATCCTTTACACACAAAAGCTGAACCGTAACTCCTTCCTGCTAACAAAACGAGATCTTTTGTCAAAACTTGCTTTGCTTTGGTCTTCTGCTGATTTGGGGTTTATTTTTCATGTTTTATGTTTTGTTTGCTTCTGACTGGCCCCTTTATAATTCGGCTTCCCTTGGCTGATAACAATGCAAAACAAAACTTTTTAGCAGGCTTTTATATGTACCCGTACTTTGCCCACACGTACACTAATTCATTGTGGAGCCACTCCACTCCATCTCAATGTTGGTAGAACATTTTGGCAACTGCTTTCAGTTTGTTGTAGCTCTTGAAAGGAGTGCGGAAAGTCTGACGCGTAATTCATTACTTGTTGAGGGTTCGGTTTGTTCTGGGGCCTTAAGTCGCAGCTTTTGCGTTTCCCTGGCCCTCTGAGGGTTTGCGGAAGTTTCCGCCACGCGATATCGCACAAACTACTTGTATTTTCTCTGCTGCTCGCACTTAACTAGCTACTCGCTGGTCGTCTTCTCTAATCTGCCTGCCTGCCTCAATCTGCAATCTCCCCATATATGCCTAATTCAACTTAAATAGCGGCATAGTGTAAACAAAGCCAGCACAAAAATGTTCCAGTGTGATGATAAGCCGTTTCTTGCTTCAAATACAAGTGGATATACTTACTTCCGTTCGTCACGAACTTCACTACATAACACTTAAAAGTATGAATGAACAAGATTGCTAAAATTTTAGTGGGTATAACATTACACAGAACAATATTTATTTTACGTTGACTTCAAAGGTTTTTGACCTGTTGACTCTCTTTGAACCTTTTGCCACACCTTTGTGTCCTCAACAAACAGCGAAAGATTTTGCAGATACTTTAGTACCGACTTTTGAGTACCTCTACAAATAATTGAATTATATTTTTTATTTCATTATATATTTATTTGAAGTGTAAGGAATCCTATTAAAAATGCTTGCCCGCATAATATTTAGTTTGGAAAATTTATACGCATATAATCCACACAAGCTGAATATAAATAAATCCCTAAATCGGCCAGATCTTCACTTAAATATTTCGCTGCTCATTTCGTATTCACAAGTTGCTGAGGAGTATTCCCAGTGCGGGATCCTTGGGGTCATATATTCCAAATGAATACATTGTTTAACCATTATGTCAGGCCCACATGCGAAGGCTTTCTTCATAAATTCATAAAATTTCATAAACATAAATTCGCCGACAGTTTACATTTGGCATGTGTATATTTATATGGAGGAACCCTTTTGTTTATATGATAATGAGTGCCCACTGCGCCTCTGTGCGGTTTCTGCTGATTTCTGCTGATTTCTCCCAGACTATTCCATCCAATCTATGTATGTATTTCGCCTGCTTTTCAGCCTATTTTGGCCAGAATTCCTTGCCTTCCGTTGGCCAAAAGCCCGTGACATGTGGCGGGGCAACAAGCGGGCTGCTGGCCAATTTATGGCCATGGATACTATAAATTGTGGCCGAGCTATTGATTTGCTGTTGCATTCTGCTGCTGCGTGTGCTGACAGTTGACAGTTGAGTTACAAGGTCATTAAGTGGGCCGGGGGGCACTGCGAGTGCGAGTGGGAGTGGAAGTGGGTGGCAAAAGAGTGGGGATCAGGACCCCCGAGCATGAACCCGTTTTTGTGCGTCATGAGATATAGATACATATGTATGTGTATCTATCGCGTGTTTGTCTGCGCAATTGCGGTTAATGTCCAAAGCGTGGATTCATTTCCGTTTTAAAAAATCTTTTATTTTTGTCTTCTGTTGTCTAAGATTTTTGATTGATTGATGTTTTGGGTTAGAGAGCCTGAAAGGTCACTGGAATGACTGGCAGCAATCCCTCATCTTTTGTTGGTGCCAACAAAAGGAATTCACACAGATTATCCCTCGAATTGAGTTGTTCTGCCCTTTTGTATGCCACCGAGATACCAATCTTTTTGAGCCGTTCTTTTTAGCTGGTGTTTCTGCTGTGCTCTGGTATTAGATTACCATTCCTGTTCTGGGTCAATTAGTTTGTTTGGTCAACTGTTTGACACATCGATAAGGCTCTAACTGGTAATGGAAATGGATGGAAGTGGGTCGCCAGTGGCCTGAAAGTGCAATGTGAAAAGATGCGAACGCTTTCACCCAACTCTCGAGTGGCGAGATACGAGATACAAGATACACATACTGACAGCTACTTAATCGAAGTAGCCGCAGTCTAAAGTGAAATGCTGCGCAGATTTTTATGCATTTGCAGCTGACCAAAACCAAAACCAAAACCCAGACACGGACTCCAGATTCGAAACCCAAGATGAGTCGTCTCAGTTTTCAGGGCAGTTGACTGCCGCATTCCACTCAAAAGATGCTGCAGGCCCCAAAAAAACCACACACACTCGTACATGTGTAAGCCAAAGTCTGGTCTTTGGGTACACTGAGAGAATGCTTCTCTCTTCAAAGTTTCTAGTTTTATCTGTAAAAAAAACTAACCATTGCTATTGCTCTTATTTAAGATACAATGAAATAGTTTTAAGCAAATTTTCTTGAATTTTTTTATAATTAAAATCGATTTCCTTTACAATCTTTTTGCCCCATTTTTCGCTGTGCATATCTTTGTTTTTGGTGGATGCAGAAGAACCTGTTTGGTTTGGGATTTGGCTTCTTTTTTCCTCTCATTTTTTCTTGTATGTTGAAAATTTACGAGTTTGGCGAATACCCAGCGCGAAGAATTCAATGAACTCGTCTTCTAAGTTGGCTCCGCCGTCTGCCGGGCTAAGTGGGCAGATCCCAGACATGGTCTTAGGCCATGTAAATGGGGGTTCTCAACAACCCACCATCTACCATCCACCATCCAGCAGTCACCATTTACCATCCCATCGTCCAATCCCAGAAATTGCTTTCGAATTGGATTAGCTGCATAAAAAAGTTTCTTTTGTAGGCCCACAAAACTTGTAGGCCGCATGTTGCAGTCGTGTTGATTTGTTGTTGCTGCTTGTCCCAACATTTGTCTTGTCATTGTTTTTATTTTTTTTTTGTTTTTTTTATTTTGTTTGCATAGTTTTATAGTTGGCATAGGCCGGAGGATGCCTTGTTTTGGACCTGGTCGGTCGGCAATTAGCAGCGGACTCTGCTCCACTTGCCCCATCGTCTGTGACAAATCAGTGCTCTGGTCGCCCCATCCACTTGCCAAAAGATATTTTTAATTGTGGACAACGCACAATTAGTGCTCAAGTTATAATTAAATGTAGCCAAAGCACTGATGGCCACTAAGCGACACTAACAGTCAGGCATCTAAGTTTTAATTGCCGTCATTTGCTGAAGTGCCTGAAATGGCACAAATGCCTGAAATGGCAGATGGGGGGAAATGAATGGGGGGAAATCACTATAAATACGTTGTGCGAAAGAAGAGTTTTGAATGCGAATCAGTTTGTGGCCATTCTGCTGTATAAGTTGATCAGGGTAAACTTAAAAGGCTACATTTAGTTGAAGATATCTTATAGAAATATAAATATAAAGCTAAAATCATAGTACTTTGAAAGCAGCATTCAAATATGTAACCCATAAATATTGAAACAAAATAAACCATTTAAAATAGACCTTGTATCGACCTCTAAATTTTACATAAATAATCAAATGAAATATTTTCAATTGCTTAAAATCAAAAGCATACAAATTAACATGTGGCAATTCCAAATTGTTCAAAGTCGTTAATATCGAACATCAGCCTTTTAGTTTATTTTTGTTTATAAGCCGAAACGATTCGCCAGCAAATCATCTTTTATTCATCGCCTCAGATAATATCCAACTATTTTAATTGAATAAACAATAGACTTTCGAAGCATTTAATTGCCTAGATCACAAAGAGACCAAAAGGCAAAAACATCTTCAATTTATGGCTACAGAAGCAGCAAAGGCAGCAGCTCTAATGACTTGAACTAACCTTCGGCAACAAATCACGGCTGTCAGAAGTGGCGGTAGAAAAATGAAAAATAAATATATGGACAAAAATATAAAATACAAATACAATGGCCAGCAGAAGATTTAATAAACCACACCATACCGACACCGAAAGGCCAATCGAGAGAAACCTGTTGCAATTCGCTGAGTTTGCCTCCAACGGCGACGGGTTTTGTTAGCTTTATGCTTTTCAGCGCTTTGTTTTATATACAAAACTACTCGTGGTTTTTTGTTGCAATGCCACAGTGGTGTGTTCTGCCGGCTCTTGTTCACAGTTTTTCCTCTGTTTCGGTTCGGCATTAGGAGACATGAATGTTCATTAAACCGTAACCGCAGCAGCAGAAGCAGCAGCAGAATCACCAGAAGTTGTCAAGCTCTCGAGCTCACCTGAGCCGCACATTGCCGCAAATGCCAATGCAAATGCCTCAGGTGAGCTGAAGTCACCTCGAGCCAACTCGAGAGTTGGCCATATCAGTGGCATTTAACCAGGAAGGCGCCAATGTCGGCCAAATCGAAAACGAAGTCAGAGTGCCCTTTCAAAAATAACTAAAATGTACATACATATACGTAGTTGCCATTCCATGTGGTTTCTAAATGCAAAACAAAGTACTAAAAGAGTTGTTTAAAGAATGTTTTGAAACTTGTACACATCAATCAATACGGCTGTAAAAAATTGTTTAGATAAAACTAAGAGCTCAGAACTTAGCTATTTATGTTTATTTTCACGGCTCAAAATAGGCCAAACAAATGGGTTTTTTGCGATTCAATTAAAGTGGTTATTCGATTTTAAGTGAGTACCAATGTTAATTGTTTTTATGTCTAACAGCAAATGGCTAAAATTGCCATTAAATAAGTCACACCCCGGGGTTCTTTTGAAGAGATGTTCAACTCTTTACAACCCGATCCTCGTCAGCTATCAAGCGCAAAAAAAGGTTTCAGTTTACAACTGTGGGCCAAAAACAAAAAAAGAAAAAAGTGTTAACCACCAGAGAGTCAAACGCGCTTTTGGCCTTCGGGCAATAAACTTTACTCAGCCATTGGAGCTTGGGGTATCTTTTCTACTCCAAACTTTTTACATTTGTGGCAAATGTTGCATCATCATTAATACAAAACGACCGCGGCAACAGCAGTACAATCGGTGATGATGTTTCGCTTGGTTGGGGCCTGTGGTCCCCCATCCACAAGAGTACACCCCGCATCTTCTGTGGAGCACAAGCTTTCCACTTCTTTTGCCCTCACTATGTCGCAAATCGACACTTTCAAATGCAAATGCAGGAGATGATGACAGCAATAGCTTCTCCCATTTTTTCATCAGCCATATACTGCGAAAAATAGGTCTAAAAAAGTGATAAAAGCTATATTTAGTCTTCATATAAGACTAATGAGGAAAAATGCAGTTTTTCAATTTGTAGTAAAATATTTATATCTTTTGGCTAAAAGTAGTTCTTGAAATTGTTCGCTGTGCCTGCGTTTAGCCTTTAAGTTTGAAATGCTAATGGTTATAGCCAGGCCTATGCGAAGGTGCAGTTCATGAGTCAGCCTAACCAGCAAAATGTCAGTGTGATCAAAGTGCAACAGCAGTGGGTTGAGCCCGAAAAAAGAAAAAGAAACGGGCTGCACTCTCCGGCGACTGCAATTTATCACGGGTTGCAACAGAAAATTTGTGAAATGCATTCAGGTGCCGCAAAATATTTAAAGCATGCCAACGGGGCACACAATCTCTGAGTTTAGTGAAGTCATTAAGCTGGAAGTTATGTAAGCCCAACGGATGGTTCGCCATGGGCCAATTTTCCGAGCCCTGCAGCAGCCGCAACATCCAACCACCAACTACCAACATTCAACATCCAACAGCTGAATCTGAAGCTGATTGAGCTGTAATTAGGCGGCTGCTTCATCGGATTGGATCTTGTCGGGTTTTTCTCCACTCTTATTTACTTCTTTTTCACCTGGCGGAGTGTGTGTGTTGCAAGTCTAATTAGATGTAGCCGAGTTGTCAGTGGTTATGTGGGTCGCCTGGTAATCAACACCCGCAAAAATGTGTTACAGATATATGCGCAGATAAAAGTATAATTTGAAAAACTCCCAGCCAAAGGCAGTCAATTTGAAATGAATGCCAGCGAGTCATAAACTGGCATTCCAGGCACGTTGGAAATTAACCAAAAAGGCGGTGTACTGTATACCGTATGCGTTATAAATAAAGAAAAAATATAAAAAAAAGAAGAACAGAGGCACCAGAATGAAAACCATAACCATCGAATAAAGCGAAAACTGGGCACGGTCCAAGAGGTGTTGAGGTGACCACCGCCGACCGAAAAGGCCAGGTGAACAACCGTCTGATTGCCTTTTGGGGATCTTTACAGCTATTTACTTATGCCGGTCTCGCGCCCTCTCTTTCACTCTCTCCGCTGCTGACTCTTTCCTTTTTTTATTTGTACTCCTCTTTCCAGTGGCCAAAGGCACCTGATTTTTCTTAATTTTTTCTTTCTTTTTATCTGCCAACATGTCGAGCACTCTAATTGTGTTTGTTGTTTTCCTTTTTGTTTATAAACAAAGAAAGTTTGTAGAAAAAGTAATTTAAACAACAGCGGAATATCTCGTGCTGCTGCAATTAGGGTTTAACCAACTGAAGCTGCAAATGAATTGAAATTGAATTATTATGGGTGCATATTTTATACTTTATTTCAGTGTAATTAAGTAATTTGCATGGAAGCTGCTGTTTCATTATTATTATTTTACTTAATTAAGCGCGCTTGACTGCATGGTTCAGTGTGAAAAGTGCGACTTTGAATATTTGTACATACGTCCATGATTTTTGAATACATCATAAGCAACTTACGATGATTCTGGTAACGCTTTCTTTGCATAACTTTTATTAAAATTCACGGAACATTTCCCGTTCCATCTTTCATAAGTCATGATTATATATCTCTCATATTTTTTTTTCCTTTGAACTCTGGCTAATTTTTTGTATTGCTCGAAGTTATGTAAACTTAATGCCCGCTCCATCGATGCCGGTAGCTCTGGCTTTGGTTCATTCAGATATTTTTTGCCATCATCATCATCTGCCGCCATCGTCATCGTCATCATCTATCCGTTGGATCACTTTCACTGTCATTGGTTCCCCCGGGGCTGTTTCGCATTTTGTTTTTATAGGCATATTTAGTTTTTGCAGTGTTGATATCATCAATGAATAAATGCGATAAATGTTTATTATATTTTTTATGTAGGCCAGTGCTTTTCATTCCCTTTGTAATTCGTGCATGTTTTTCTCTTGGTTTTATCTTTTTTGCTGTTATGATGCACAAGCCGAATATCAAAATTCATTTGTAAAATCATTTTTGTCAAACTTTTGATGTGCATAAATCCAACCAACAACAAAAACTGAAACAGAAAAAATGCCCTTTGCACAGCAGTTGCTCGTATGTAAATACGTAAAATGTAAACATTTTTGGCAACGAATGGTCAAATATTTGTTAACAAAGTGTACATATGTGTGTGTATAATGAATGGAAAATGTAAAATGAATGGCCATTGGGAAAGGGAGGTGGGGGGGAACTAAACAAAGAATTGCGGCAAGGTGCAAATATTCTGTTTTGTTATCCGTAATGAATGTGTGCAAATAATTGCCGCATCGAGTGCAATGAATTTACAAGCTTGTGTTTCATTCGGTATTTATATCTCAATATTTGCTAAAACATCCACGTGGACCATCGATCTGACTTTTCTTCGATTCCGGTTTCGATAATGTGAAAAACTGTCCAGCTTTTCTACTAGAATGCCAAACTCGTTTGTTGATTGATAAGATGACAGTATTATTTCTATTTTAAATTCTCTTTAATCGATAATCGCGTGTTGATAAGACTCGCTTAATGAGTTGCGTTTCCGCCGGGACCAGCGGTAAACAAACGGAGAAGGAGCAGAAAAAGATACATATTTTACTGATAAATGAAGTTGGCACTTTAAAAGGTTAACCAAGTTTAGCCAACTTGTCGTCATTCAATTAAATTAAACTTTGTATATCTTTGTTTCCAAAGAGAGCCAAGTGCTTGATTATGTTTTCCTAGAATAGTTAAGATATGTGGTTTCCTTAGTTATCTGCCCACAGATTAAATTAATTTCAATTTTTGAGTCAAATTTGTTGATAGTCTTCTAAGAATTTGTATATCTGATATACATTTTGGAAATACTGATAAGAAATCATAGCAGGGGTTTGTTGGTGAGATCAGCATTAAAATTAAGCTCTTAATTTAATAACTTAACAAAAAATTTAAGAACTATTTAATTTAATACCTATTTACATGAGTTCAGACCTACCCTATGTATATGACTAATAGAGTAGTGAATTCTTTTTCCTGCAAAATGTGTGTTGCTAGTTTGCGCACATATTTTGATTGAAACTGTAAAGTATCTGTGGATGTGGGTAGCGACGACAAACTTGTAGATACAGATACTACCCACACACACGCAGATACAGGAAAGTGCAGCAACAATTCTTCGAGGCCATCGTTGGCGTCACTATAAAATCGCAGCCGCCTCGCCTGCAACTTTTACAATCGCAGCTAATTAGCAAATTCATGCTAATTTCGCGATGTAACAAATAAAATTACAACGTGCACGTGTCGCTTTGTGTAATTAGTTGCAACATGTTGGCAAAAGTTTAAGCACTCGAGTGGGCAGAGATAAGTCCTCGCCTCGTTTGGAGTGATAAAACAAAAGTTATGTCCCATGGGAACGAGAATGCGTTGCTGGAACAACCGCGGCGAACATAATTCATAATGAAGATGTTGTAAGGAGCGATCGCTCCAAAGTCTAGACAAAGGGAGTGCTCGTTTATCACAATGCAAAAATGGGGCTTCCAAAAGGAGCCGGTCCGCGGGTCCACCCAAAAGGAGGAGGTTGCTCCCCGAGATTCCAAAGGAAGTCTGCGCATAATTACATCTCTCAAGACCTGGCCCGGACGTCTCCGCCTCTTTCTATGGACATTTGAGTGGTGCCCACGGGACACGAGATTCAAAATGGCGGACACATGGGGAAAAGAGTTCATTTTAAATTCTAAAAATATTCGCATAACTTTCAATCATGGTTGCAAGCCAACATATATAGTTTTAATGCGTGACGATTTTTTATGGCTTAAACTATGCTTATTTAAGCTTAACTAGCTTTAAATACGCTTGACTAATGTATTTTGTTTATTGTTTGGGTATTAGAACTGGTATTATCTATCCCTATTGACTGTGTATGATAATAGTTCTATGACATTTTTACCTATTTCCGTCGTGTCACGAGGTCATTTCTATTTAAAAACGGACAGCTACTGAAACCCTTTGCAGGCCCAAATCGATTTTAGTTATTGATTGTAATGATTCCTTGGGCCCCATCCTTCATGTCTGCATCCTCTTGGCCTCCATCTATCCATTTTCAGTGCTATGATTAATTTTTGTGTCAAGTCAGGTTTTGTGGGCTTTTGTTGTTGCTGGTGCCTTTTGTGATTTGAAAAATTAGTGCAAACTGCAAATGATCATAAATCAAACAGTTTTGTTGATTGCATTCGAAGTGCCCACAAATTGCATGATTCTGCAATTTGTGGACTGCATCTCCTCGCCAAACCTGCAGTTTGCATTCCCCGGATGCTGCTGACACGACAACAACACTGGAGTCCCATGTCCCTTGGCAGTGGGGAGAAGTGGGGGACATTGCCTGGAATGGGGTAAAGGGCATTCCTGTCCATGTCTCCATGGTAGTTCCGCAAATAATTCGGATTTTTATGAGGAAAAAACAACTGACGAAGAATTATTGGCCAGCGTGTTTATCTTTTTCGGTCCTTTATTGCTAGTCAGCAATTTTTATTGTATTGTAATTAAATGTCGTGTGCAAGGGTAACATTTGAGTAAAACCCGACTTTATCTAAACCTTTGAATGTTTCCCAATGAGGTGGCTCTGCTTGTTGTTGCGATGACGAGACGCCGTGATAACTGGTTTTCCAGCTATGTAAATCCACTCTCCGACTTTAGTTAATACACAACGCAAAAAAGAAGCATCGCGTGTTTAGTTATGGCCACACGACCTTCGCTCATCGATGATTATGCGGGATATAGCATTGACCACTCAAAACGGTTCAAGACAATTGCACAAAATTAACTCCCATATCCGATGGTGATGATGATGCTGACGATGATAGCTCCAGTCTCCATGACGTAATCCCAGCACTTTGTCCGTCGATCATTAGCAAATAATTTACGCCATTTATTTTGGAAGCCAGGGCAGAGTGGAGCGGAGCTGGAATACCTTTCGGCAAAAGCGAATCGTTCTTGTAATCGGCTTAAAGTTTATGAACCACCATTTACCTTAATGAACTGCCATCGAGGTTTTCAACAGTTTGGGTGGTCAATTCCTGTAAGTAGCTTAAAGTCGATCGCCACAACATTTTGTTCTCGCTTCTGTGTTTTGTTTTCCAGTTGCATCAGCTTGGGTTTTATCTGGCTTTCGGGCCAACATTGTATGTAGGTTTTTGGCCGGGGGAAATGCAGTCGTCTGCTCTCAAAGCATCGCTAATTAGTTTTGCCATTTCAATTAGCCCACCGATGTGTCGTCGAGATGGGACTTTGGCTTTGCCCATCTATCTGGGTGAGTTGGTCACCATATATCCACATCCACATCGACATCCCCATCCACATCGACATCCCCATCCACATCGACTGCCCACACCATATAGCTCAACGTCATATAGCTCAACGTCATGCGATTGGATCGGGGTTCTTGGCCAGGCTTGTCTGTTCTCGTATGCCTTGAAGTAGCTGCTGCATATCGGCAGACAACGGCCAACACCTAACCGGTTTGGCAGAGCACAGGGCAAAATGGCAAAAAGCAGGAAAAATATGCGATAATACATAGTATGTGGGCGTTTGAATTGAACCCGAGAGAAAGCCAGGTAAAGTGGAGGAGAAGAGAAATGTCGGAAACCCCGTTGGGGGACACTAAACCATATTGATTAGCCGGTGACCCCAAAATGAAAATGTTGGGAAAATGCGGAATCCAGAATCTTGTTGGCAAAAATGGGGATCAGGGAATATGCATGCTAAATTTTAACAGCTATGAAGAAATGTTGCCTGCTGAAAACTGAAAATTCTTTTTAGTTAAGTTCGACTTTAATTATGTTAACAACACCCCATAAATATTACACTTAATTGCTGTCTCCTGAACAAGCGTTTACCATTTCTACGCCCATAAATTTCGAATATTAATTTCACATTTAACGCACCAACCGAACTATAATAAAACCCTTCACTATGGGAAATTTTCCACGTGCGTGGCCAACACGGAAATGAATACACCCCCGACAAACATATGGACTTAGTGCCATAAATTCATGGCCTTACAAAAATAATTAAATGCATAGTGATCTAGAACTATGATAGTGGAAAATGTATCAAAGCTCCGCCTAATATTCTGTGTGCATATTTTTTCTGTAATTGCAGCTCTTGTGGTCACGCTCCCAGCAAAAATCAGGAAGCGGGGAAGGAAACTCATGCAAAGGTGAGCAAACTGCAGGGAAAACAAACAAATTTTCAATGTCAATTTGTAGTCGGAATTTATGATAGCCATTGTTTGGTGCGCCAAATATGGCTAACAATTTCACTGAACATGGCCTGCTACTTATGGCCAACTAACTGGCCAAGAGACCTGAGTTTCATTGTCTCGATTGTGTGTGTCTGTGGTTGTCGTTTATATATGTATTTATTTTCCTTAACTTTTGTTTTTTTTTTGTGTGTGTCCACGGCTGTCGGACCCGGCTCTCGCTCTTGGCCTCGTTATTGTGCCAAATGGCCATAAAAGGTTAATTGGGTCCTTAGCAACTCTCCTGCAACAAATAATGCTGGCATTCCAGAGGCACTTGGACGGCTGCTTCTTCTACCTAGGCGCGACATAGAAAAATCTTAATTAGTTAATTAAAACAACAAACAACTGCAGTCGCGACAAGAACTGGTCAACTGCCTCAATGGTCCTCTTCTTTCTTCGCAGTTTGTCCTTTTCAGCGCTTTGAAGTTAGCTACACGGAGACAAAATCATAGTTGGTTCTTTTATAGTTAAGAAAAAGTCTCAGCTTGAGCCTGATGTTCGTTCATATGTATAAATGGGAATAAATTCAATTTGAAATAGAGGATCCCCGATAAGTTGATATTTACTTTGGAAATATATTTCAGAAATATATATTTAAGAAATAGTGACATGGCTTTTGCCTCTGTGCACTTTTGTGTTCTGCTTTTCAGGGGCGGACTGCAAGTAGTTCACTTGGGCTACTGCATAATTCATTCGGTTTTAATGACATCGAGGCGTGGATAGTGGACTTGGATAGAGACACGTTGTCTGGTCCTCCACAGATCCTTCCATTCGCTCCTTCAAATCCCTCGAGGTGGCATTAAACTATGAAAGGCATTTAGTTTAGCGATTTATATAGGCGACTTTTTGACAGTTTTATGTCGCCCAGATACAGATACAGCAACAGCAGCAGATACAGATACAAGACCAGATACGCGTTGTCCGACGATAACGAGCTGCAGGCAGCTGAAATGTTTTCCTTGCAGCCTCATTAAATGGAGCGGCAAATGTTTATATATATTTATGTGCTGGCCACTCTCGCCCCACAAATACTCGTTATCCTTTGGCCATCGTCGATGCAATTGCCTGGCAGGGATTTATTTGCTTTTAAGCAGTTTGTAATTGCCGTTCGTCCAACGTACAAGCAGTGTAATCCACCGACTAGTGGCAGGAAGCACCAAAGGGTTCTGAGTTTCGGTCCGGAGCAGGGAGCTTAGCTCCCAGAGGATTTCAAATTGATTTTACCTTAACGAACCGAATTAAAACGGCTGAGGTGCAAACGTATTTAATGAGGAGCTGGGATGTTAGCTTCCACTGCTGGAATTAATCAGAAGGAACTAAGAAATTGGAAAGCATGTGCTATATATCCTATTTATAGGTAGCTTATTATAATCGGTGGGCCACACTAAAATCACAGTGTGCCCATGCTAGCTAGGCCTTGAGCAAGCTGAAGCATTTTATATCGAATGCAAATAGTGAAAGATTTGTGATTTATTTCAATAAACATATCAATTTTATGATTTATTCATATAAACATATCAACCTTATAAATGTATCAATTTTAAAGACTCGGAAACTTTTCACATGAACTTTCTGATAGGAATTTTAATTTCAAAAGCTAAGTCCTAAAGTTCAGGCAACAACTTTTCCCAAAACAAGCAAACTTCTTGACAGGTTCAAAGTCCAGTCAATTTCCATAAACTTTTTATGCAATATCATTTATGATCTAATTTGACTCATCTCCATTTCCCCTTCATGCGACCTTTGCCAAAAATATAAAAACTTTTGCTAGGAACAAATTGTTGGACATGGCAAACCTCAGCGAAAAATTCCAACAAATGTTATTTTCAATTTCATCTAGCTGCACAAGTTTTATCCTTCCTAGTATTTGCTCCTTTCTCCATCCGTATCTTGGCCACAAAATGTGGGCCCTAATCTGATGCCAGCCAAAATGAGCAGTCGAAAAAGGGACCAGAAATATGTATATAATAGCAGCATGTAATGGGCATAGACATGGAAAAATGACCAATAGGCGTTGCAAGTGGAGGGTTGGGGGGATGACAAAGGCGTTGGAGCCCACATTCGGAAAAATGAAACCATTTTTGTCATTTGACAGGCAATTTTCAGGCGTAACGTTTTCGATTTTTCTAGACCTATGCTTGTCATTTTCCGCCACAACGCAACCGAATTATCTGCCTAGAAAAAAGGGCGGCACAAAAAACATAAAAGAAATAAAATGTCTGATGTCCTTCGGTGACCCCAAACAAAAAAAATCTATATCAAAATCCGACGATGTTAGTTTATATAGCCAACAGAGTAGGCGGATGTGGATGTGTGTCCCCAAATCTGTTGCCATTTCTCATGTTTCGCTGCCCCGGCTCACAAAACATTTTTGCCCAAATTTCCACAAGCCTGCCAATCTACTGGGCAACTGGCAACTGCGATGGTGTGGAATATTTAATCGAGCGGCCACATTGAAATATATTGAGTGCATTACCAAATCCAGCAGCCGCTCACAACTCAAATCTAGCTCTGGGCTATCATTTGATTAAATCTAAATCTGTTTACGAGCCGCACTTTTCCCGCCCGTCTTCCCTTTTTTTATAGTCCCAGTTGCAGGCAATAAATTAATTTTTCCCTCTTTCGCTGGTGTTTTTGTTGTTAGTTCTTTTTGTTTGCTCTGGGAAAACCTGAACAAACAAAATTAACGCTGATAACTTGTTGTGTGTGTGTGTGTGGTTCGTTCTTTTTCAGTAGTTTTGGCAAACAGTTACAGCGACACGGTTTGTTTTAGCCGAGTTTTGCTAACGAATTAGAGTTGTGGTGTCTGTGGAAATGTGATAAATGGAAAAGAGCTTTGCCCCAAATAGAGGTGCTAAATAATATCAGGGTCAAATTAATTTGCATAGACCAACCCATTTTTTTTTTAGAGTATGATATTATTTGTATATAAGTCAACAAATAAATCAAATCATAAATAGACGAGTAAACTTGCTGACTGAGACGTGGTTTAAAGAAATAACGAATGTTTCAATCAACTTCAGTTGTC
The DNA here is from genome assembly GCF_004382145.1 of Drosophila mauritiana. Lineage (NCBI taxonomy): Eukaryota > Metazoa > Arthropoda > Insecta > Diptera > Drosophilidae > Drosophila > Drosophila mauritiana. The sequence goes on along the minus strand of NC_046668.1, from coordinate 15,098,884 downwards.
AGTAATATCTATTATCGCTGATAAATATTTAAGTTTCTTCGAAATTAGTTTCTTATTCAATTTGCCAAAGTTGATGGTCAAATGGCCAAGAGCCAGGCGTATTGAAAGCGGCAAAATGCAATTCCCGCTCTGAAGTGCACCGAAAAACCAACAAAAATCGAAACTCAAACAAAAGCCGAAAAGGCTAAAATAAAAAAAAAAAATTCAAGGAAAGAACCGTGAAAATCGTGAAGATGCCGCCAACTGGTCAGGTTGAAAAATGGCAAAATGGCCGGGCATGGCAGGGAATTGGAATTGAGGGCCCGGCGAAATGGCTTTGACTTCAAACTGAAACTGGAAAAAAAGAGGCAAACAAATAAATATTGGGGTCGTGCAATAAAACAGAGAGAAAACGCCGCATGGGGAGTGGAGCAGTCTACACTGCAGGTGGAAAATGCATGCATATGCAAATGAACAATTGATTTCCTTGCGGCTCATTTCAAGTTTTATTTGAATCGAATTTTCCTTTAAACGCGGCCTTTTGCTCTTTCGCTCTTGCGATTTGCTGCGCTGTTTTTACCATTTATTTTTTTTGGCCGACTTGCTTGACCCCCAAATTAGTTTGTGGGTTCTGCTTGCTTTTGGCAAGGCATTAGACAGTGGAATGTTGACCTTCTTTTCGGGCTGTGCAAGTGCAAGGTCAGCCGAAAAGCACAAAACAGATACCCGAAATACCCGCATTGGAATCAGAGCAGCGAACTTGGCTGGACCAAAAACCAAAGCTGGATCTGGGGAATTCTGATTGCGTTTTATTTGAATTCTTCTCGCATTTCTCGCCGTAGTTTTTTTTTTTTTTTTTGGGCTGGGCCAACAAGTTTGTCAAGTTTCTTTCGGACAGTTTGTTGAATGAATTAGGCAAAAATCTAGCCCGACTTTTTGACAAGTTTGCTGGCAACAAAGGAAACGATTTGTGGCCAGTTGTCATAGATTATCAAATCAAGTCTGCCGGCAAAGAAATGGGAAAACAAATAGTTTGATTTGATTTCTAGTTTATGGGCGTCCAATAATGATGATGACGATGATGATGATATCAGACGGGCAAGTTTGTTCAACTCTAGAAACTCGAGGAAATTTTCGGCAGTAAAACTTTCCAAAATCGTAATGACATCTCTAATGAGTTTCCATGCAAATTGGCAATCAAAACTCGATATGCACAAGAGAGAAAGAAGAAAACTCCATGAATCTTGTTGACTGGCAATTATTTAATTGCAGTTTAATAGCACTCCCCCCCCACTCGCTCATCCTGTAATTTATTTTCGAACAATGAAAAGTGCACACAAAAACGGCAAAAAGCCGAAACACACTCACACACACACTCAGCCAGATGGAAAGAAACAGATGTTAGAGGAAAAACATTTAATTACATTTTCTAGATGTGTGTGGAAAAGCATTCCTGGTGCCCCCGTTTGTCAAATTAAGAGCCATAAAAAATGCGTGGCATGTGACCAATTGTCGGACTGGTGAGGATGCAGGTGAGGATGCGGCTCGAACAGGTCCTCCTCGATGGAGCGATTCGAACTGGTTACCTGGCGGCGGACTGCCTCGCAAATTAACAGTTAAGCGCCAACGGTAAATAATTGTCAAAGACAACAACCAGTCCAAAGATGCTGCCTGCCAGCCGTTCAACCTGCAAAAAAAAGAAGATAAATAAAATATAAAGCGTTTCGTGATGCACCGATCTCAGGAAAAGCTGAAGATGAAGGCGAAGTCGCGCGCCGGTTGCATTTGCCATCGCAAATGAGGTTTGACTGGTTTCCGTGACATGAACCAAATGCCCAAAAGGAGTTCTGCCAAATACAGTAAAGCTCCGCTTCGAAGGCTGAGAAAAGACATATAAGTATATATTTGAAAATTGGGTATCAAGCTATAGCTTAAAGTTTTGATCCTAATCTTGTATTATCCACAATATCAGTAATAGTTAGAAAGTTGTTAGTTAATTTCGAAAAAAAATCAAAAAAAGGAGTGTTGCATATGGTTTAAATAAAAATATGATGGTATCAGTTAGAGTTCACTCCACCTACCATTGAATTCAAATCCTTGAAACGACTAATTGCGAGCACTGTTCTAATCAGTTATCTTGTTAAAAATGTTTCCTAGATTAAATTCAATTTTCCAAATATTCTCAGATATCTACGAAAGTACCGCCGCAGGCTAATCAGCGTTATTGCATTTAATACTGATATTTTCTGGCAAAGAACCAAGTTGGTCCCGCAGCATCAGAAGCGCAGACCAAGTCGAATTCAATTACCATCCGTTGAGATTTCAATTTGTGTGGTGTGGCTGGCTGGCTGGCTGGTTGCCTGCGATTCTGATTCTCACTGTACCTGCTCGGAAAGAAGACCTGTCTGTCTTTCTATCTGTTCGTCCGTCCGTCTGTCTGTCTGTCTGCTGGCAGCAAAACCCATCCACATCCCTGCCCACCGAACGTGGCAAGATGCTGGTCTGCTTCTTAGACTGGTAATTCTAGTCGCCTTGGCAACTTCGCGCTGCTGGCGGATGTGCAAATATTTTGATTAAATTTTCTCCATGGCAACTTTCTTTCCACGAAGCGAAGCTGCCTGCAACTGCAGCGGCAAAACCTCATCATCATCAGCAGTGGAAATAGCAGTGGCAGTGGCAGTGGCAATGGCAGTGGCAATAGCATCCATCTCCCAGTTTTCTGGCTCTGCTGTTCTTAGCCACTTTGGGGGCTCGCATTTAGAGTGTGTGTGTGAGTTTCTCCAGTTTTCCCCTCAGAATATCAAACACGTTTAGCCGTATCCTCGAACTTGACTTACGAATGGACATAATTCCCAAAAATTATGGCCCAAAGTTCAGGCTTAAGTCTGACCTATTCAGACACAGCGACTTCATTCCAATGCACTCGAGAACCACGAACTCATTAGAAACTGAAAAGTTTTCATTTGCCAGCGAATGCAAATGAATATTAAAAGAGGGGGAAGCGGGAATGTGAGTTCCTTGTGGCTGCGTTTTAATAACTGTGGATTAAGTCTACATAAATAATAATGATTATAAACTGTGTGAACCGCAACCAGCGTGAAAATGCACAGCCCGGAAAATTCCTTCCTCCACCCACGAAAAGTTTCTGCATAAGAAAATGACAAATGATCGCCGGGCAAAAGTATTCAAAAAGTAGCTGGAAGAACAGCAGAAAAAAAGATGCAAGCTGAAACCGTGACAATAAACTTTTCTTACCCGTTTTTCCTGCTCTTCTCCGTTCAAAGAAAATGCGAAAAATTCTTGGACTTTGTTATGCGTAATTTGAGGTTTCTTACTGCGAACCGAAACGTGGTTGTTCCGCAGGCGCGCCTTTAATTTGCAGTTAAGTGTTCGACGAATTATCTCGGCAATTATTTCTGAAGGCTCTGATTAATGCAGAGCATAGATAAGACCGCACCGAACTAAAAGCAATCTGCGAGGTAACCATTTATGCTCATTCTTTTCTCATTCCCCAACAAGCTAGCAGCCTATTGAATTTAATTGTATCTTATCTGGGCAGCGGAACAGAGCTGAACTTAACTAGACTCATCGGGAGCGCACAAATTGTTCGACTCGCTTATCAGTCAATTAGCCAGGCGATAAGGGGCAACACGAAGCGAAATTGCAGGTAAATACAGGTGGAAAGGCGAAGACAAGAAGCCTCCGGGGGAAAATCAACTAGGTAGAAGTCTGGCCGTCACTTTAACAATAGGAACACTTATCAGGCCTACGATTACTTCCTTCCCTTGCTTTTTCAGCTCTGTTCCTGCAGTTTTTAGGTCTTGGTAGTGTTTCCCTATCGCAGGAATAATAAAAGTTTCAATCCACTATCAAGCCGGAAATTGGATCGTTTCGGGCACACAATCTGACGGGCAACTCATCAAACCCACACCCGCAAAAGCCTGATGGGTACTCAAGATTTTTAAAACAATATAATTGGTGATAAAACATAATTTATTTTCGATTAGTTTCCAGTGAAAGTCACATAAATAGGTTTGTAATTGCGAAGGGAATGCCATTGCCTCTGCACTCTAAAAACTGACAGATATATATAATAAACAGCAACAAAGGAGCATACTAATCTGGTGCTTAGAACCTTAAAACATTCTTAAATGCGCTATGAATTGGTTTTATGTGAATATATCAGAAAGAGAATCCAATATAGGCTAATTAAAAAGCAGCCATTATGGTGAATTATCCATAGAAACCCTAATAACCATTCGAATTTTCGATGCGAAAATCCAAATAAATTAAATACCCATTTAGAGTGGAGCAAACTCCCCGAATGGCAGATACTATGATATCTATGGCCAAATAGCTGCATTTCAAATAACATCCCACCGCAGAAAGACCAAAACCCAAACCAAACATTGCGCATACGCCGCGTGCACCGCAGCCAAACGAATGCCGCAGCGACAGAAGTGCATTTTAATTAATATAAACATTTAAGCGGGGCGAATTTCAAGTTGCTGCCTGCAATCTATCAAACAAGTCATCAATTATAGCCTGTCGGGAATTTTATTTTGAAGGTGGTTCGATAAACGATAAGGATTTTGAAGTGACTGAACCATGCGTCTATTTGGATCTGATAAACTAAAATTAGATGGGGAAAACTGACGAATCTGACGGCAAAACGCCAATAATTAGCGTGTCGTGGTTGTGTTTTTTGGGCCGGTTCCGAAATAATAATTGAGATTGTCAACATTTGGTTTTGACGTTTTCCTACCCCCCCTTCGATTTGCTGTGTCTGCCAACTTTAATCGCTCTATTTTGCGAGCGCAAACTCCGGCAGAGTTTGTGTTGTTGCGTTGCTGTTTTTACAGCTGAGTGAGGACATGACATGCTGGTTACGACCCCTGCGAACCCACCTCATCCCAAAGTCTTCTCTTTTGTTTTCAATTTATAAGCGCATACAACGGAAATTGCCAACATGGCGGGGGGAAATCACATGGGGCTTGCGGGCTGGATAGCTGGATGGGTGAATGGGTGGATGGCTGGATGGCACTTGAACCCAACGAGCCATAACAAAAGGCACACGAAGTAATTAACTTGTATTTATTGTATGCACACATAGTTGCCATGGCTAGTTTGCTATGGGCGAAGACCGAGCGTGGAGTGGTTGATGCTGCCCTCTAATTGATAAGCTCCAAGTTGGATCGCCTGGCCCTCTGGACTCCACATCGTTTTGGCCAGCATGTGCAGGCGATTACTTAGGGCACAGAACTGCAGTCTCGGTCCGTCACGGTGGTCAAGAAGCCTTGAATGAGAGTGCCGATCAAGGCCCCGACTAATGTTTATTAGTTTTCATTCTCCCTATATATACACATTTTCCTTAATAGACGGCTCGCTCGAAGCAATAGTAAATTAGTTTTGCTACTGGGCTTACACGTTGCAAAAAGTTTTGGCTTCTATTTACTTCGTTGCACTCGATAGTAAAAACATCTTTCAAGCTGATAAATGTGTCTAGAATAACGTATGACTGGATTTCCCACATAAATCGCACCATATCAAGTACTTGTTTATTTATCGATTTTTATATTTAGATGGTTTATTATGACCTCAACAAGGAAATCAAATGCATACGGCAACGAAAGCTACGAATAGAATATAGACTTAAATGCTGGAAAGCTGGAAATCAAACATTGCTCGAAATGGCTGACTAGAGTCGGTGATATAATCCTGGCACTAATTCAATTGAAAACAATATCAAACGCAACCTTTACCATTCGCCATTCACATAATCCACTCTGCGGGCGGAGAAGCATTCGCTAATTGGATTAGCATCGAAGGGTATTCAACTGCGGTTAGCAGGCGAAAGAACCACAACTTCTTGTTTGCTGCGTATGATGACGCTTCTGCCGCCGCTGCTGCTTCTTCTTCTGCTTGCCGGATGCACTGCACCAACCTGACACGCAACTTTACTCTCTGTGGGCCAACCACTTGAGCTGCGGCTCCTCACCATACCACACTCCACAGTACACTGGGAAAAATCATGCACTCAAAAGGGCAAAATGTATCTATGTATCTATTGGTCTAACTTTTGCAGATCGAACGTATTTCTGTTTGTTATCATGCATAATAGTGTCGCATAATTTAGTTATGCTTATAACTGTCACAGAGAAGAACATTTTGTTGTTGCGAGAACGCCCTAATTAATGCTTAATTTAGGTGCAATTTTCCCAGCATATTGACCATGCTGGTCTGTTTCGGACATGGACTCCACTGCTGTGTAGGTCCACCTCTGTCCCGTTCTGATTCGTTGGCTTGGGGCTCAAGTGGCGTGTCCATGTCATTTACCTGGCAGCCACTCAAGTGGCAAGTGGACAGGTGCACGGGGTACGGGGCTCGTTGGACTCTGCGGATCGGTACAAAGTTCTGATGCGGTTTTTGCTGCAATTATATAATATTGACATTAGTTGCATGTTGGCCGTCGCTTTATGTTTACGACGAGGCCGGAGATCGAGGGCTGGTTCTAGCTTTGAGCTTAATTGCAAAATGCAGCAGCAGATGCGGCATTCACCAGGCCTTGAAGTGCTGTGCTGGTCTGTAAAATTGAATCACCACCTGATGGACATTTTTGCATCTCTCGTTCACAGGCTCTTTCCAAGGATTCATTCGTTCTGATAGTTATATTCGTTTACACATATCCAGGCGCTTCGGACCGATTAACTGCAGAGACTGCTAGAAAACATAGACGTAATCTTCCAAGAAAACAACGCATATCAGAAGGAGGCAAAAACCATAACAAACGATTGCAAGGGAGAAAAACATATCCTGCATCATAAATCATTGCCAGGCTTTGATTAATGTTGCGTATACGCAATGTTGTCGGCCAACGACTTGTACTCTAACTAAGTGAAAGCTCAAATCGCTCAAAAAGTAGAGATATTCGGAACCGGCTTCCATTAGCACCTTCTGGGTTACAATCAACATCTCCATCAGCAGCACCGGTTGAGACCACAAATCCAGAAACCAAAGATGGCCTTCATCTGGCGGCGACGTTCTACGACGATTGTGAAGCTGGTGGCCTTCGCCCTGGCCATTTGGTTCTGCATTGCCTTTCTGGTCTACACGGACGACACTCGGCGTAGAGCCGCCCAGGAGGGGGCTGGTGCCAGTGGAGGAGGCAGTGCTCCCGGAGTGGGCGGCGGAGCAGGAGGACTGGGTGATCCCATTGCCTTGGCTCTGAGAAACGAGCCTGCCGGCGAGGACTTTGGCATCAATGGGAATGTCATCGGCGGAGGAGGACAGAAGCAGGCGCACGATGAGGCCGACATCCCACCCACTGTGGGAAAACATAAGGCCGACCTACAGGCGGAAAGGATGCGGAAGAAGGCGGCCGAGCAGCCAAAGAAAAAGCCACAAGAAGGTGAGTCTATCTGTTTTTAACAACATTTTTTGCCCTGTTTATAGTAAGAATACTTTATGTAAGAGTTTGTCGCACAAAATTTACCTGAAATATAACAGAAACTTATACAATAAGCCAACCAGGCTATTCTCATTTTCCAAAAATATTTATCGAGGGATTTGCAGGATATCCCGCATTCTCGGACCATTAGTGCCCATTGCACTTTGCATATCGGAATCCCTCTGTTCTGTGCTCAACAATAAGCATTTATATTGAAATCAGTTGCACATTTATTTCCGACTCAGATCCCTGCGATTTCACCCGCTGCTCGCCAAACTATTCAGCTGAATTTTTCCGGTCTTGTTATCGACGCCAGAGATTCTATTTTTCCTCGTCCAAGGCTGCCGCCCCCGTTTTGCATCCACGAGTGGAGTTTTTTGCACTTCATTTCCACGCAATCGCTTGCAACTAATTCCCATCAATTCAATGCACACGCAGGCGAGATCTCCTCCTCTTTTCCACCCATTTTTCCCCACGCTATGAGTTTTCCAGCTCGTTTTTTTACGGTCACACATCCTCAATCCTTGTTTGGGAGATTGCATTTTGGGTCACTAGCCCGTTTCGATACAAGATGCTGAAAGAAGCGTACCAAACGGGGGATAATAACACATATTGCTTTCCTGTGTTCGCCATTCCCCCCGCTCCCCAGCCCGAGAGCTTTCCCCCCTGCGCTGCGAGGAAAACTTGCTGCTGTCACACTTCCTTCTTTTGGCCACCGCCTTTGTGCCTTTAAGAAAATTTCTAACAAGTTTTACAACAATGTCGATGATGCCAGCGGCGCACACTAACAATCCGAACAACCCGAACAGCCCGGACAACAACATGCAGCACTTAACAACTTGGAATTGCTGCCAAACAGCATTTTCAATGTCAGGGCGAGGGAATCCAGAGCGGGGGCTACGCCGAGATAGATATTCGCATTAAGCATTTGGCGGGGAACAAAAAATAATGTTACTTACTAATCAAGTCAATGCTTAGGAGCTGGCCCTGGGATTTTACTCAATGGACACTTGACTGGCCGCCCAGGCAAATCAATGAAGCCAGACCAAAGCCAACCAGCCATGAATTTCGAGGCGGGAAGGGGCTGCGACCAGATCCAAATGGGCTATGGGAATTGGATGGGGCCTAGGCGACGGGGTCCGTAGCTCGTAGCTTCCTGTACCGAAGACCCTCCTTCTTCTATTGCCTCGCATGTGGAACAAGCATTTAAGATTGCATCAGCATGTGGTCGTTCGGTGGGGCGAAAGGGGATACGGGTGATGGAGGAGCTCAGCTGGGAGATCTAGTCTCCCTGGCAGACAATGCACGTATTTGCAATTTCGCATATCATGTTTGCATCTCTCGCTCCTCGCTCCTTGCTGCTTCTTCATCATCATCCATGCCCATTCCATGCCCCTTCGTCATTATCATCATCCTCGCCGTCGTGGTGCTGCATCTGCTCATCAGCGTTGAGGTGGCAAAGCTACAAGTTGGACCCCGATCCTGGGCAGCAAGTCGGCAGATCCGCAACATCGGAGGCATCAGCAGCTGCCCCATGGCGTCAAAATTGTGTGCAAGCCTACAAACGTTTACCAACACTCCCAGGAAAAGGGCTCGCACAGGGCGAACTATTGATTTTCAGGCACAGTGAGGCCAATACGGTAATTTAAGACTGAGAAAATCTAGATGGGGTTTTACGAGCATGCCAAAGGTTTTCCTAAAAGTTAATAATTGAATTGGCCGAAAACACGCACCAATCGCTATCATCGCATTTATCTAATGAAATGTATATTGCACGGCGTAAAAATCTGATTGTGTTTATATCCCTGATAAATTTCAATGATTAGAATATCGTATTTTCGGTGTCTTTTATTAGCAACGCGTACTGCTCATAAATTTCATACTAATTAGCGTTAATCAATGTATTAGAAATAATTACAGAGCTGAGCTTACGCAAAAACGTTACTCATCTAACAAAATCGAAACAAGTTCCCAACGGAACTTTAAGCTTCTAGTAAAACAAGCAAATCAACACGTTTTATTACACGCCTGATATAATGGAATACTAATGGTGTCTATATAAGGCTTGATTGTGATGTTTTGCATTTGACGGAACCCATTTCACCTATATGAATCATTAAAGAATCTCCTGAAAGCAACCATTAACTTTGGTTTATGGCTCTGAAAGACAAGCCAAGTGCTTCAGACATCTCTTCTAGATCTAGAGCCTAGATCGTTTTACAACTTCGCATGTGGATCAACTAAGAATGGGGTTATGGTCTGGAAATAGATCATTCTTTCGAGGGCCATAACTTTAAGTTGCTCCCCATGGGGGGCTATTGAAGGTGACCACTGTGGCATACTGCTTCATCGGGGGGATCTTGCTGGGCCTTAAAGTTTCTCGGCTCTGTGTTCATAGCTGGTAATTAGTGTTGTTGTACTTATTGGCTTTGGCCTTGGGGCGCGTTACCACCACCGAAATGGCTAAAATGGGAAGAGGTTGCGAGTGGCTGCAACACGACGTTTATCGCGCGCTCGCATCGGATTCTTGAGGCAACTACTAACCCCCAACATACCCCTCCCTGCGCATCCCGGCATATCGGACCCTACCATACGTATAATGCACCAAGGGAACCAGCCTTCTGGCCATGTTATCTTGATCGTTGGCCCGTTTTCCCTGGCCACCTTTTACCTCCCGATCGCCTTGAGTCTTTTTTTTTAGTTTTTTTTTGTTGTTCGTTCTGCTTCTCATATATGCATAATTCTTGTTTTTACAATTTAGCAGCGATAATGATTTTATATATACACGGCAGTATGGTCACGCCCCCTTTTGGGCCAGATTGATTTGAGCCTGTGCCTGTGCGTCTTCCCCCGTTGCTTTTAATCAAAGCTAATCCCAGTTCTTGATTTGTTTCATGTTCTTCGCATGTCTATTGCTATTTATGGCCCACACACACACACACTCGCACACGCACACCCAATATCTATACGTATACATATACGTATCCCTTTCGGAAAATCCCTCGGCATTAGGCGAAATAACGGTACTTTGGCATATTATGTTACTTTTATGCGGAAAACATGATGATGAAACGCAGGCACGCAGGCAAAACACCCGATACGTCACTTCCCCCCCCCCCCCCCCCGCGCACTCACACACACACACGATAGCATTTGTCATGTGGCCACGCCCCCTTCCTCTTCGTTATATATCCGTACAGCCCCCATTTTCCACCTGCTGTCGCTGTCTATAACAAAACATTTATAGCTTCCTGTCACGCTCAGGCGTGTCCCTGGAGCTCTGTTCGCTGCGATTGTCTCCTTTTGTCTTGCCACACACCCCACCGAATTCCCTCCCCCCCTTGCACTCGTGCCCCTCTTGTGGCACATCGAAATATAACGCATACGCCGCGCTGAACAGCCAACAGCACCGACAAAAAATTGTCAAGTTCGATTTGCCAAACGCAGGAAAGTTGAAGGTGAATTGGTGTACAAATGTCGTACGGAAAAAGTTGACAACTGATTGATCAATTATCACTTAACTTTATTGGGATAAGCTAAGAAGAAAACATGTTTTTTAAGAGATACTTTACAATGAATGAAATGAAACTATAATAAGCTTTAATATTTAAAGAGTAATTAATAAAAAAATAGTAGTTAATATGAAAATCGTATTTATTTGATGACAAAGCAAATGAATAAGTTAAGCCCATTGTTTTTCTTTCAACTATTTTGATTGCATTACTTCAAAATATTTAAGAGGCAGAAATATTGCCTATCCATTTATGTTGATTTATGTTGACATACTTAAGAAAAAAGACAGCAAATAGTTTGTAAGTTTGCAACACTGAGTGAATTGTCAAGTTTGATTTATTAAATGTAAAAGACTGAACTCAAGGGGGCATAATTGAAGAACACGTCAGAAAACACATTGATTAATTAAGATTTTATGTGAGAGAAGTGCCTTTTGGGCGAACTGCAAATAATGTCCACCCATATCAGACACAGCTTGAGATTTATAGCGATGTAGAAGAACGAAGAGCTGCAAATAAAATACAACTTTGTAGGACTCACCTTTGTCCAAAGGGCGTGACCATAATTGGGTTATTTCGATCGAGGTTCGCCGGACGCAAAAAGGGACAACAATGGGTGGGAAAGAGAACGCCAGCGCTGTTGGGCGGAATCATTAATATCGAAAGAGACCATAAATATGCTACAGTGAATCAATAAAAGGCATAAAATCCAGTTACAGTCCCGCCCCCGAGCCCTCGGCATATATATTTTTTATTGTTTTTTATTATGATGATGCGTGTGCGAGCCCAGCATGCAAAAAAGTTCATTACGAAGTGGTGTGGGTTAGGATTTGGGTGTGGGCAAACAAGGAGTCCCCCCGGAACTAAGGATATTCCGAGCTAGAGTCCTTGGCGCACGCGTGAATATTTCGCAATGAAGTTGTAACAACGGCAACCGGCGACAAATCATAAAATTTATGAGCCGGGCTGACTGGCCCCCTGCCCACCCTGCTTCCCCTATCTTTTAAGCCAGCCGCCTCTGGGCAATTTAATGGTTTTTCTCTTATTTTCCATTTTTGTGCAAGCGAATTTATTGTCGGCTGATTGGCCTCTTGGTTAGGCCCCTCTGTGGCATAATGCGGTTGGTATCCTCGATGGATCCCCGACCCCCGTTTGCACTTATTCGTATCCTAGCCTTTTATGGCTTTTTATTTTCCCAGCTAGCTTTTTTATGCTTATTGAAATTGAAATGATTGTGGTAATTGAAATGTTTTTGCATGCCTGAAAGTTGGCCGGCCACTGGGAATGTCTAGAATGCGTCCGATGGTTCAGAAAAAATATGCTTCTTAATTTGGCTCGAATCGGGAGATGACTTTAGCCAGAAGAAAACCAGTTAACACGACCATTGAGTCATTAAGAACTCTGTTAGGTTCTTATGGGTTTTTAAATTAACCGGTTTGGCTTGCAATTCGTATTTCAAAACCTAATGTTAAACTTAGGTTCGAACTTTAATAGGTTGCTATAAAATCTTTAATTTTCGCATTGTAAAATTCATTAGACCTTTGTCTTAACAGAAATAAAAATCAAAGACCTCTTTTATAGTCGTGATGTGCAGAGATAAAATAAAATATTTGAAAGGATCATTTTTTAAACTTTAAATTACTTATTGATGTGTACCGTTCTCTTGTCGCGATGTAAGTAAGTGTGTAAGTGTCTTAAAACCGTTTGAAAGTTAAATAAAATTTAGTTTAAGCAAGGAAAATTCTTTTAATTAAATGTGTAATCCCCCCAAGCAGCGACTCAGGTTGTGTGTTAGCAAGTTTTCGCAGAATTTTCCATTAATGTTGTCCCTTTTTCCGAAGGACAACGAGCACGCACACAGCGCCAATAAGTGTCTGTTGTGGTTGACAAATCACATAAAAAGCAGATGTAGATTCAGGACCACGAGGAGTGTGGCTTTGTATGGTGGCAAAGCTGGAGTGGAGTTAGCAGCTGAGAACAGGGAATTCATATTTCCATGCAAATGCAAATAACAAAATAATAAAATGCACAGCAAGGAGAAAAACACTGATAGCACAGGACTCGCATGAGAGGGTGGAAAATGGGGCTGGGAAAACAGAGTCACACTCACACACATATGCGCAAATTTGCAAGGCAAACGATTTTTCATGACCCTGTGAAGCAGCTTCCTCTGATGATGGCGACTTTTCATGTGCAATGCACCTAGGAGCTGAGTGTTTGTCCTTGTATTTTGTCGTAAATTTCACGCATAACAGAGCTTTATCTTCATCCTGCCGGGTGCTCAGTTTACCTTTGACTCACAATTTGGGTGAAAATATAAAGTAATGCCGACACTTACCATTTTCCTGTTGCCGCTTATTTATTTTGCAGATAGCAAAAAAGTGATTGATCCGCCGGCGAACTTTGAGGAGAATCCTGGCGAGCTGGGAAAACCCGTGCGTCTGCCCAAGGAAATGTCCGACGAGATGAAGAAGGCCGTTGACGATGGCTGGACCAAAAACGCCTTCAATCAATATGTTTCGGATCTCATATCCGTTCATCGAACTCTGCCCGATCCTCGAGATGCCTGGTGCAAGGACGAGGCGCGCTATCTAACCGATCTGCCAAAGACCGATGTCATCATCTGCTTCCACAACGAAGCCTGGACTGTGCTGTTGCGAACAGTTCACTCAGTTCTGGACAGGTCGCCGGAACATCTTATAGGGAAGATTATCCTCGTCGATGACTACAGCGATATGCGTGAGTTTGGACTGATCTTTCCGCATTCTACTTGAGTTCTTATTGTATTATCCTTATACTATAGCTCATTTGAAGAGGCAGCTGGAGGATTACTTTGCCGCCTATCCCAAAGTCCAGATAATCCGTGGCCAAAAGCGAGAGGGTCTGATCCGAGCCCGAATTTTGGGTGCCAACCATGCCAAGTCACCTGTTCTCACCTATTTGGATTCCCACTGCGAGTGCACCGAAGGTGAGTTGGAAATAAGTGAATTAAATATACCGGCTGCCTAAAAGTATACTGCACTTTTTTTCGACCACAACTTTTCCACCTTTCTTTTTTTGGCATTTCCATTTCAATTTGCAATATTGTCAATATGCTAATTGCCCAAATTAAGCTCTTAATTGACTAACCAACTTTTGTTAGCCAGTGTGCTGGTCCATAAAAAATTCAGGTTAAATAAATATTTGAAATATATGTAGATATATGACAGCGTTCGGCCGAATTTAAGAGTTAAACATTCAAACGGCAAATTTGAGTGGCGCGTTAAAGATTCTTTTTCTAACAATCGTTTTTCTGTTAGCTGAGATTTGTCCATTTCCCAACGGATTCACGTCATTTCTCGTTTAATGTCGAGTATACTGCTCTTTGCCTTTGCTCAATTTTGATGGCCATCAAAGGAAATCCGTTGGGACGCACACAATGCCAATAAAACAAGAGCCTAGCTCTAGAAAAATCACTTAATCTTCGGCATTAGGCCGACTCTGTTACCATTTTTGCCTCTCATTTTCTCCTTTTATTAAGCTGATGCCAAAAGACAAAGCATAGAGCTACGAAAAATACAATCAATTTAGTTTATTGGGAAAGTTGACAGATGATTGCCGAAAAGTAAACAAAATCAGCACAAAGTGAAATACATTTTTCTCTTTCGTTGATGGGTGGAAAAAAGCAATTAAACCAGACTGCAAACAAACATTTTTTCCATATTATTTTGATCCCTCTACGATGATTTATGATTTAATATTAAATGGTATCCCTTCGCAGGATGGCTTGAACCGCTTTTGGACCGAATTGCACGTAATTCCACCACGGTCGTGTGTCCCGTTATTGATGTCATTAGCGACGAGACCCTGGAGTACCACTATCGTGATTCTGGCGGAGTTAATGTCGGAGGATTCGATTGGAATCTTCAGTTCAGCTGGCATCCGGTTCCCGAACGTGAGAGGAAGCGCCACAATGTAAGTGAATTTAGAGCTTTACATATTTTACCCGTTCAGCTGTAATTTCTTGCGGTGTAGAAAGGATATTAGGCACCATGGAATGAGTGGTTTTTGTGCGGTTGACTTAAACATACATGACCATTTATACCGCAATGTTTGCTTTTAGTTATGTTTGTTTTACGTTGCCAGGGTTATAGCCATATCCTCCAACTTTGCTTTCTAACTCCATTCGGGCAGTTTTTCCCATCGGAATGCCAAAAACATGAAGCCGCTTAAAGCGCTCGAACGTGACTACAAAAACGGAATGTTTGCCGTGAAAAGGGAATGCGGCTGTCAATACAAACACACACATTCACGTACCAACGGCAAAGTGGGAAACGGAAACAAACACCCATTCTCACGTACAGGCCACAAAAGTGTCGTTCGCAATATGAGCTATTAGAACTAAGAGTCGTTTCCCTCGCGCAGATGAGCTTGCAAATTCATACTCTAGTTGGGCTGAAGTTAGTGGAAAAGTTATAGCCTTGCTTAGTTATGTATGTATACGGGCGGATAGTGGCGAATAGCCGTAAAGCATTCCGCAATTTTTAAAGAGCTATAAAGGCTATAACCGTAAAACAGAGCGTTCTTAAGGTCTATGTGCCCTATTTCTTGGAATAAGAATAATGTGATATATGGACATCATCAAAGTGAATACTAACGAGTAAAAACTGGTCTTTTGAATTTCCATACGATAATTCTAAAATACATCACAATTTCCCGGTATTAATATTTTAATTGTCCCAGGGTTTTTGCACTTCCTTAAAAGTTTAAAAGTTTCCACCTTTCTATCTATCCCTTCAACTTTTTCACAGAGCACTTTCTTATTTTATGACCACCTGCGCCCAACACGTACAAACTTTTCCCATACACTGACAAGCAATTAGATACTCCCGCGCTTGTTGAAGGGGGCAAAAGGAGCTTCACAAATGGCCATTCGAAACTGTCGATGGGTTTTCAGATCCGTCGACAGCTGCTGCCGCATGTGTAAAAGCGGGTGAAAGTCCTGCTGCTTGCCAAAGCCGTTTTCCGCTTTTCACCTGGCATACATACAGAGGTAAAATGCAGGCCGTTTCAATTTACTATTTGTTTAACGCTTTAATTAAAAGTTCATAATTACACCGTGCTCTCCCTTGATTCTTGTGTGCGAATTGCCTTAATACCCGGCGTATGGAGGCGATATATTACGCATACGCCGCCTGTGGCAAGGCCACAAATTGCAAATGGCTGAGGAGTAGGAGCGAGGGGAGCGAAAAAACGGTCCATGACACTGCAATTAAAAGCCAAAAATGTTAACAGCAAATTTTCGTCGTCGGTTCCTTCGTTTCCGTTTCAGTTTCTGTTGCATCGCCGTTTTGCGGCGTAAATATCTGGCATAATTGTTTTTACAAGCGCCAGGGGGATTTATGGCAGGATTGTTGCCGAAAAATCCCAGCGCAGGCCGGAATTGTTGCTGCTTCCTGGCAGCATGCGGCGTGGTAAATTCTGTCTCCATCCTCGCCTCAAGTTGCACTTAGCAGCTAAATCAAGTAAAGCATTTCCCGTCTGCAGCAACATTGGCAATTTGCCGACCGACCGGCGGAAGGCAACTGCTGCTGGAACGCATAAATGTTCTTCCCCGCCATGTGTGTGTGTGTATGTGTGTGTGTGCTTTTCCGAGGGAGAAGATAATGGGCAACGCGGAGAATTTTCCATTTTCCTTCTCCTGCACACGAAAAGTGAAAAGTTGTTGCTTTAAAATGTAGGTTAAAGTGGCTGCGACAAGAAAATGTTTAAGCTATGCTCTCAACCGATTGCTAATTTCTAATATCTATTTGAGCTATGCCACGCCAGGTGGCACAAACAAAGCTCAACTGCTGGGGATATAAACTCCATCCCCCTTTCGAGGGATTTTCGGCTGCCGACGGGCACAGATGTTGACAGTCCCAAAGCTGCCTGAACGAAAATCCTTCCAGCAACTTCTGATGTCTGTCCAAAGTTGCTTAACTTGTTACGAGTTGCCAGCAGCAGTGAAGCAACAGCAACAGCAACAATAATCAGACTAGCATGGGGAATCAAAAATACATATTCGTTATGGCCAGTGCCATTTCCCCTGCACTCAAAGTTGCTACTTCAGCTTTTGTTTGTATTTCCTTGGCGGATCCTGATGCTGCTGCAAGGTAAAAGTTGTGCTGCTTTCAGCTGGCAGCATATACATATATTTTTATATTCCATCGCAAAATCCTCGCATTGGATTGGCAAAGGAGCTTGTGAACTCGGCTAATGGCCTCCCTTTCCATCAGCAAATCAATCAAATCCAATTTTATAAAGAAAAATTCCTCCAAATCTGTCGCAGCTAATCATCTCCGAAGGCTTTCTTAAGTGGTGAATTTTCGTTGAAATATTATTCATAATTTTTTTCTTGCCAACGGATTTAAAGTCGGATAAAATCACAGCTTTATACTAATATCCAATAAAATGTTATGTATTTTTTCATTTTCACCATATTGGCCGACTCAAAGCTATGTATATTTATAAATTTAAATATTCCCGAAACCACTGCACATAACATGAAAATTAATTCGCTTGGTTGGCAGAACACCGCAGGCTTCCATATATACGAACATTTGTATGTGGCAGAGCAGTGAAAACTAATCCCCGCAACGAGAAAAAAATCTGGAATAAAACTACGGGTGCAAAAAATTCTCATAGAGCAGATCTCAGGGGGCGGGAGGTAGTTGGCTGCTGTGCGAAGGGCGCTGAAATACTAATCCAATTATTTTAGTATAAAGAGTAGCAGAAGCGGCAGCATCAGCAGCAGCAGCAGGAGCAGATATAGTAAAAACTTATTTGATAGCGTGGCCAGGGCGTATGCGCAATATGCGTGCTGCAGGAGCCAAAGGCAAACGCACACAGAGCACTCATACGCAATGTTGGCCAAAGCGTTTAACTGTACATAGAGAGGCCAAATATACATAAAGAAGAGTATGCCTGAAGTGCCAAATCCTCGCAGCACGCGCTCTCCATTCCTCCCTCTTGATAACCATATATGGTATATCCCTACTTGTATCTGAGCCGAAATACAGGAGGACTTCTGTAACCTGAACGTGAGTCGAATTTTCGGTGTAACTAGAAATTTATTGGAAATTGATAGACTTTAGCGTTTAGAGGGTAGTATAATGCAAAAAATATCAAAATTATATATCCTCCATTTATATATGCATTTTTTTTAAAGTAGAATCTAAACATCTTAGCAAAATTGTTGATTGTTGAGTGCCTTGTTCTTCCGCCATTACACAGTAAAGTTTTTATGTTCGCCCCATAGAAGCTCTTCCGTAAATAGGAAATTGTGGGCAAAGTTTAGCTTAAAAAACTGTTTAGGCTGTCGTCGTGGCTCGTCGCTTCCAATCCCAACCTGCCGTATATATGTGCATGTGAAATGGGGCCTGTGTGGGAAAGGTAAATGCTTTCTAATACCCCAGGAGATGATGTGAAATGGGAAAGTGGTTGGATTGGGGGGTTGAAGGACTAAAGATAGAGCTGCTGCTCTCATCACGTTTCATTTCATTTCTTTCGTTCGTTCGGATTGTTGGGTCCCATTCGAGAGCCTTTTTGTGCCTTTGTCTGCCAGTGGTTGTAGTTGTGAAATCGTGCATAGCACAGAGCTATAGCTTACGAGTTCCGGATGTGTAATACGCTGCGTATGCGAAATTTTCGACGTTTTCGCTTCAATGACAAATGTTGAGCAGTCAATTTGGAGCTTTCGTTGCCAGCTTCGTTGGGTTGGGTACTCGATGCTCGGGGGTGTTAGCCACTCTGGTTGCTTTAATAATGAAGCCGATTAAGTATTTTCTGTCAAAGTCAATTGGATTCCGGCTATTCATCAGAGCATAAACAGCATTGGCGCACAAGCCACAGCGAATGCCTAAATATTCCCCTGGGACTTCTGATTGTGTTATTTATGAACAGCGTGTCGGAAATTATTGCTGTATTGAAACGCACAATCGATACATAAAATTGCGTAACCAAGAAGATGCGATAGCCAAGTTTATATTTGGAACATGAATTCGGTATCGAATCAATAATTATTTGCCAAATTCAAAATGAATATTATATTTGGAATTTGTATGCCAAACTCCACAGTAGCACATAACTGATATATGTAAATTAACCCAAGCATGTTTCCTTTGACACCCAAAAATGAACTGAAACCATTATGTGTTCTGGGGCACTTTATGACATTACAAATATAAATGGGACAAATATTTCTTGATCAAGCATTT
The DNA here is from genome assembly GCF_004382145.1 of Drosophila mauritiana. NCBI lineage: Eukaryota > Metazoa > Arthropoda > Insecta > Diptera > Drosophilidae > Drosophila > Drosophila mauritiana. Next base: position 15,079,709 of record NC_046668.1, on the reverse strand, counting down.
TCCTCACATGGTCAGTTATACATAAATCAAATTTAGTTGGTCAGACGGTACTTAACGGCCCTCAGGATGGGGTACTTCTCGTTGGTGCAGAGTCCTCGGAAATCGTCGTAGGACAGGTCGAATAGCGCGACTCCACCCAGATTTTCGGTGCGCACATAGCCGGCCTTATCGGCGGCGGTATCGGGATCCTCGAAGCTCACCCAGATGCCATTGTCGCCCTTCTTATCGGCTGCCCTGTAGGCATAAGAGCCGAAACGCTTGGCGGGATCCTGAACCTTGATCAGCGGAGCATTGGCGCCCTTTGAATAGGCGTTGTTCTGGTTGGGCAGCAGGGCGCAGACCTCTGGCCAGCTGTAGATGCCAGGCACCTGAGTGTTTCCGCCCACTGGAGCCTCGTCCTTGACATCCTTCACCGGGGGAACACCAGTGTCGCCAGAGTCATCGGTCAGTTTCCATGGGCGACCGTAGGTGGCCACGCCCACATTGATCTTGCTGGCGGGACAGCTGTTGCGCAACCAGTACTTAACCTGAGCAGCCACATTGAACTCGGGATTGCGTTCGCTCAGTTCAAAAATGGGTGCGGCATAGTCGGCCACTTCGGGATTACGCTGGGGTGTGAAGAAATCGAAGGCACCCAGATTCACAAAGTCCAAATAGTTGACCACAGCGGGAATGTCGTAGAACACTGAGGTGATAGAAACCATTTTAAAATGTAAATCTCTAGACATTGCGAGTGGGAATACTAACGGGATGAGTTCACATTGGGCAGAACAGTGGTGGAGAGCAGCAGGTTGTCCGGACGGAAGGCGTTCTTAACATCGCGGAGCAGAGCGGTGAACTGCTCCTTGTGCTCCTCGGACTTCTCATCGACGATGGAGTCGCCGGAGAAGACCTTCTTGAAGCCCTTCCACAGGCTGCCAATTCCACTGTGCACCTTCTTCGGCTTGTTCTTGGGGAACTGCCAGGCGACATCCAAGCCATCGAATCCGTAGGTCTTCACCAGCGAGTAGACGGTGTTCACGAAACGTGTGCGACCTGTGGGGCTCTCCAGCAGCTCGAGGTACTTGTTGGGCAGCTCCTTGGCGTCCTTGTCCAGCTCAATGTCCTTGTCACCACCCACACTCAGCAGGATCTTGACATTGGGGTACTTGCGCTTCAAGCGGGTCACCGTGCGGTACAGTCCCTTGCCCAAATCCAAATCCAACTGCTGGTTCAGACTCACCGCCTTGTGCGAATCGCGCTCGATTCCGGCGTAGCCATAGATCAGATAGTCGCAGAATTGCAGAGCCGGTTCCAGTTCATCGATCACCAGCTTGCCCAGACCTAGATTAAGAGCGGATTCGAAGATTAGGTGGAGGGATTTACGCACTGGGAAAACCCTAGGCTTTGTCTAATAGTGTCATCATCATCATTAAATACATAGTTTATGTTATCTATTTTAAAATAAATTAAAACTTCTTTCCTGTAGCACACCGTTTTTTGTTGCAATTTAAAAGCTTTTAGTTATGCCAATTATTTTAGATTTACGACCAGTCTCGGTGAGATTTACTTTTCGATTATCGCTTCCACACTCGACCCAAATTGCAAACAAACTAAACAAATCGAGTTCCGAGTATTTGTTGATAAGCCTAGTCGTTGTTTTCGATTTCGTTTTCTTTTTTTTTTTGCTTTTTCTAATTAGCAACTTCCACTGGAGGTTATATAATATTTTAGAGTGCAAAGTGTATTACAAAGTAACTAAAATCATGTATTGCGCGGAATATACCCACCTTCCTTGACAAAACTGGCGGAATCGTAGTAGCAGACCAGGTGCTTCTTGGGCACCTGCGGAGGTCCCACCTTGGAGGCCTGAATGCTGGCCAGGCACAGCGAAACGATCGCTAGGGCTTTAATGATCATCTTTGATACGCGGATTTCACTTGATTCCGTTGAGTTGTGCGCCGCTCAAGTGTCGACTGGGAACTGAAACTGGGGCTTTACTTCGCATCCCAGCTTGTCGAAGGTTGAGACGTGGTCGTCATTGTTGTTCTTGTTATTTTTTTTTTTTTTTGCTGTTGTGGGTTGAGAGCAAAGTGTGAGCTGATAAACAAAGCTAAGCTCGGACGCGATCATTAGAAATAAATACAGTGGAGATTGAATAAGATAAACTACTGCTAATTGCTCATTTCAAATAAATACTTTTTTTATGCTTATTTTTCTACTCACCAAACTATAAAATTTAAAAAAATTTATTTCACATTTCACTCATCTTGAATGACAGTTTAATAGGCCTTAACTGGTTTAAACTTCTTTGCAAGAGTAGACTTGTACATGTAATTCTTCCTTCAAAGCTTGTTTCCACTGTATTAATTCCAGTACTTTTGTGTGGGCTTCGCACAAACATATTTAAATTTTTACGACTTAGATGTCGACAAATTTTATTTTTGCTTCTTTTTCCTCAACTCACTTATCATTGGTTTGTTTTCTTTTCTTGTTTGCTGCTGCTCATGAATTTTTTTTGCCTCGGCATCGCCAAATTCGAGCTTTTAGGCTACAGCTGCTCCGCTGTTATCAATTCCCGACCTCGATTTGGGGTTTTTGTTCTGAACCCTAAGCCTGGGCTTCTCGTTTCCAGTCTCTTCTTTGTTTCCCCCAGTTTCCTTCTTGTTGATTTTGGCATAATTCTTGTGTTTGCTTGCCCTAATCGCTGTTCAATCCACTCGCCTCCTCTTTGTTCTGAATCTCTTTTGGTCACACATGCTGATTTCCAGGTTCTGCATTTAAAAAAATGGAGTACTAGTAAAAATGTATAGTAATATTATTATATTTCTCGCCTCATTAAAAAATTAAAAATTCTTGTTATCGTGTTTTTTTCTACACTTTTTAAAGCTATTTTAAAAATAAATGTAAGAACCCTAAAATTGTTACTATCTTAAAAATGGCGTGTTTAGCTTATTTTTATGATTTGAAAACGAGTTGAATTTTTGTTTCAGTGTTGGACATGTCTTCTCTTTTTTAATAATTCATGCTTTTGAAGTGGAGTGTGTGCTCCATCGATTTCAGTTACTTAGTACGTGTTGCCCTTTCTAGTTTTTCAAGTATGTAACTTGAGGAATTGTTTTTTAGAATTCATGGACATGTGTATGTATGTATATGGAGTGTTACATCGCAGGGCAAATGGAATTGACATTCAATTTTTACATCTCCCTTCGGTTTATTTGAATTTAGGAAGAAGTCTGTTGGTCTGGCACTCAATTATTTTTGCTGCAATTTCAATTTTTTACATTATCAATTAACAGTCTTGATTTGATCTCTTTTTGCCGGCTTTTGTGGGTGTTAATTCACGGAAAGTGAGTGAAAAAATCGGGGTTAAGCTTTAGCTTCGAAAAACCAATCACATGCACGAGCGCTTTTGGCCGAATTAAATAAATAAAAACGCAGGGTCGTGGAAAAAAGGTTTCATTTTAGGTCGCAGGAGTTTTCCCAGTCTTTTTTTGTCGTCGTCTAATTTTTACGGAAGCTTTTTCTTTTTTCGCCTAACGCATTTTGGTTAATTAATTTTCGCCATGCGCTTTTCGCTCAGTCAGCGCCAGCGGAATATTACTTACACATTTTCCTTGTAGTCCGCATAATTACGTGCACGTTTAACTTTTAATTGAAATGTTGTAACAAGAGTTGATGGTTGAGATAGGAGGTGGGGGTGGAAAATGAAGGAAAATATGGCAAAATATGGCAAAAAAGGGGTTTTCTGCGGAGAGCTGAGTGGAACTAGGGCCCGGGGCCTGAGGGCTTGTCATGGCAATTTATAAAATTTCTTCCCGCTTGCCCCTTTTCCGCTACCCCCACCCCCTTCGCTAGCCTGCTGTTCTGTCTATAATTCAGTTTATTATATCGAGCTGAAAGCCGGTGCTCTTTAATTAAAAGCGGAGCCAGCAGACACACTCACACACGTTTGCATTTGATATTTATGAGCGACCCCGAAGTATGATACACTTTTGTGGATTGAAGCGAGACCGCTTGGCAGATGGCCAGCAGTGTGTTGCCTGCTTTTTGGCCGGTATTAATAATATTCCAAAAATATTATGAGAATAGCCACTGAAGGCGGCTATAACTAGCCAGTCAGCAGGGAGGAGAAAGGGTGAGCCATGCATGTACGATAGAACTTCTTGTGAAAGATAAGCAGGCATTTATGTTATATGATTTAAATGGTATTTTAGTGTTTTTCCTCTCCATTTTAAATTATTTGTATTTCTGAGATAGTAGCTGGGCTTAGGAAGAAAGTAATAGCATTTAAAACTGTATATGGTTCTGAGAACAGACATATCTATCGAATTTCAACTGTATCGCCTCTCAAACTCTGCGTCTTTTTACCCAGCATATCCCTGCATATTAAGCCCTGGGCATAGGGCAAAAACCAGCACACACCAGTAAACAGAGAAAACTTTGTTGGCTGCTCGTTTGTTTCCCCTACCCCTATCCCTACCCTTAACCCATGATAGCAGGAAAACCGCAGCAAGTGCAACAGCAGCAGGAGCAGCAACAAGATCGCTTCGCAATTTTGCCTCGTACTTTGCGAGTGTATTAATTTGCACCCAATGCCGAGGCACAACAGAAAATTTTTCCCAGGGGGATAAAAACCCCGAAAACCCGAGACTAACGACCATTTCGATGGGCTTCGGGGGCGTGGCCGGAGTGATTTGTGGCTGTATAAGACAGATGGTGACCAGGGATGGCCGATGGCATACGATGAGATGCAGATTGAAGCTCTTGCCGAAAGCGAAGCAATTTTCGGCTCAGTTCATTTCGGGTAACTAATTGGGCCAAAGTGCATTTGTGGCCTGCAATTTTCCAGCCCTGGCCCTCACAACATATGCAAATCACTCACTCAGCCGCACACGAAATACACACTTTCATATATGTATGTTCGTATGGTTGTATATATTTACGTAAAGCAGCAGGGAAACGTATCCTGTGCATGAAAGTCAGCTTACGTGGCGCATGATTTATTAAAAAACGCTCGTAAAAATGCACAGCACACTCAACGATCACGAAAAAAAGCAAGAAGGAATTCTATAGTCAGTGTATCGACTATCAGATACCCTTCACTCAGTCGGCGGAAGAGTGGCGATTGCACTCGAGCTCCACCTAGCGGCGGTCACATAATTGCCAATTGCTTGCATCTATGTTGACATTGATAAGAAAACGATTTACCATCTAAGTTCATACGGACGGACCAGATACACTTTAAAAGATCTGAAACGAATATACCCTTTCACTCTACGAAAAGCGGGTATAAATAGAGGGGCGTTGGAAAAAAGAAGCACAACACATCAAAGGCAGAGCAGCAACAGTATGATATCACCCACTATGCCGCTGCTGCAAAAATGCATGAAAAATAACTATGGAAATAAGCAGAGGCAGAGGCACAGGAAGTGAAAGAAGCACTAACAACAGAAGCACTAAAAATAGATATGAAATTTTTAAAGCTTCCACAGCAACTCTTAACCCGTTGCAGGCACAGTCGTTTTCCTGCCACCCGCCCCCTTGCCCCATTCCACGCCCCCCTCAAGCAAACACTTAGTCGCGGATGATGAGAGTTGTGGGCGTGGCGTGGCACATACATATAGAAGGACGATCGGCTGCGAGCCAAATTTTTCAGACCATCCATCAACTGTCAGCGTCGGGTTCATTTTTAAGCAATTTTCGCAAACGATGCGAGGGCCAAAACTCATGCCACTCCGAATGGGGTGCATGCACAATATATGAAGAGTGGAAATAACTATTCCATCTAAGCTCGAACATAAAACTGCATGAATAAGAAAATATAAAAAAAAGGAAGAGTATTGTATTTTTAACGAAGATTGCTCACATCCTGGTTTTTCAGAATGTTTTAATGTATAAAATTGAAAACAGCATCTTTCGGTACAGATACAGTTGTTTTTCAAGCGAGAACTTAATGTATCTGTTGTCTGATTGTATCTACAACTTTTTTTAAGTGCACATCCATAGAATTTAGGCAAAGCTGCTTTTCTCAGCCGCAGTCGCTCGTCGCTATCAGGAGCTGCATATCCTGCATCCTCGTTTCCCTCGTGGTGGTCAGGCAATCGGAAGCGACAGGCCATGTTTGGTTTTCATCGCCAGTTGCCGGCAGCGCAATTTCGTATTATTAATTAGCTGCCATTCCATCCAGAGCAGTGGTGGAGCGGGGGAGCGGAGGAGCAGAGCCACTATGTCGTCATGTCCGTGGCACATTTGTTCTGGTTAGCGGCGGTGGACTATAAACTCTGGTTGCGGGATCCTGGCCAGTGCCAACAGCAAATTGCCATTTAACCCAATCCAAACGGGCACAAACTGGGCTTCATTTGCATAGCGTCATTTTTGGGAAATATGTCTTAAGCCCCATTTACAGCAACTAATGGATGTGGGGCATTCTAAATGACATTCGCGAAATGATAAATGTGAGAGAATTAGGGGCGCGTTTGTTGTCTTTTTTGCATTTGGTTGTGCGGAAGGATTTGGTGAGAAAACCTGCTGTTTAAGCGAACAAAGTAAAACTGGAATAAAAACTAACACAATTTATATATCTCGTAAAAACTTTCTTATTCAATTGGGATTGTTAAACCAAGCAAATACAGATACATCAGCTTTGCTAGACCCATTAAAATCTACATAACTGCTTAGGGAATGCATGTAAATGGGTCGCAGTAAGTGAGCCATCTGCATTTTGTTAACTGCTAATAGGTGCATATTTTCCGGCAATCGCCGTACCGTCAAATTGCATGCATAATTTATGCAGGACTTGAGACCAGCGTCCATATTCGCTCATCAACTGGATGTAAGCACGTACTTGGAGGGCAACCAAGGGCCGCCCAACCATTTCCCAGCCAACTTTCCCATCTATCAAGCATCCATCTGCCCAGCTGCCATGCAAATTGGGCACGCGTTTCGCATAACCAAAAATTACACTTTCATCAAGTTTCGGTTGAGTCCTTGGAAGTGGGGGAATTAAGAGGTGGAAAATGGGAGGTTACTGCCCACGGATGCGGACAAGGCCAAAGGTAAACGTGGTCCTTACTTTGGGATAATGGTATAATATTCAGCTTAGAGGCAAATACGCATGCACCTAGGAAAAAATTAACTTTTACCAAGATGAAACAGTACTCTCTTGTGGCTTAAGAATCATACAAGAGAGGAATTTAAATGAAGCCATTAGAAAATATGAAAATTACCATCTAATACTGGCGACACGTGTAAATTTTTTGGCCATTTATTTCGCTGTGTAGCCAACTTTCGCGAGCTTAAGAGCTTAAATAACATCAGAACAAATTAAATAAGCGTGGATTTTCGGCTCGTCCTTGGCTGGGTCAAGCACGTGCTGTTGGCCAGGCTTCTGCCATTTTGACAGCGTAATTTAGTAATGTCCTGGGGACGGCTAAGTTGAAGGTTTCAAGTGGACTGCTTGCCAGCCTGCCTTCCTGCCTGCCGGCGAGCATTTGGCATTTTCTTTTAATTTTCCAACAGTTAAGCCGCCCTCCGTCTTGCGCGTTTCTCGCCACCAGATTTTACTGCTTAATACGCAAAGTTGCACTTTGGTTTTTATTGCACTTGGTCCAGGGGATCTGCCGACGGCTCCAGGACCTTTGTGCCAGGATGCGCTGCGTTGTAAAAACGTACAAAGTTTTGTGCACGCGCTTTCGCGCCTGAAAATCGCTGCTGCGTTTTATTGCAGCCCCTTTGTTGCCATGAGCGCCACGAAAGAGGGGTACCGAAAGGATTTAGGTAAATGGAAACGGTGGGGGACTTAATTCCGCTTTTATAGTTGCAAATCCTTTCTTGGAACTTTGCCAAGCTGACATTCAGCGAAACTAAGCATCGATAGCTTTCAAGGGCGCACGGCGAGTTATCTGCTTTTCTTAAAGTTTAAAATTAAAAAAATTATAGTATACACTGGGAATTTAACTTGAAATCACGGCTTAACACTAAATCTGCTACGCCCCTGACTTTTTATCATCCTCCTTAACACGCTGATGGTATTGTTTAAGGGGCTTGTGGAGGGGACTTGGGGCGGTTAAGCATTTGCTAACAGTCCAGTGAACCGGTAATCAAAGCAAAATCAGCAAAGCACTGAAACAACTTTTTTATGCTAATTTGTACCACACCTTAACCCCCCGTTCCCCGTACACGTGGGGCTGTATGCGGGTGTATGTGTGCGTGTGTTTGTTCGCTACATTAAACATTTAAATGCGTTTTTAAGCAGCCAGATTTCCGAGGAGTCAAAGGAACGGATGGGACTTGCAGCACTCGAGCAATAAGCCAAACTGTAGCTCCCGAATAGATCCATGCAGATGCAGGGCTACTTATACCGAATCCACTTCCATTTCCGCTTCCGCTGCTCTTCAGTCAGCCGCCCATTGACCTGAAGCACTCCTCAACTATTAACTTTGGCCAAGATTGCGACTTTTTGGTGCTTGGCTCGAAATGCAAATAGCAACTCGGGCGTATGAAGCTCTCAAGTTGGCCCCGCTAAGTTGCCACTTTGCCACCGTCTCACAGATACTGCCTGTGTACTGTATCCTGTATCCTTGTATCCTGGCTCCAAGCCTCCATGTACCCGCGCGTGTGTGTGTGTGTGTATGGGTGTTTGCGGTGCCGCCTCCTTTGGGGGCGTGGTGCGGCACAGGCACTTGTCAAAGTCAACTTCACGTTATGTCAAGCAGCGTTATATTCATTTTTTCCGCGCGTGGCTGTCTTGCTTCCTACCGACAACGTCTTCTTTATTTTTTTTTTTCGAGCATTACAAATAGCAGCGTACAGGGTAGCAGAGGGTATATAATTTGGCTAACATATGTATTTGGAAACTATTTTTATTCATAATAATTGTGGAATCTAGAGTAAAGAGGATAATAATACTTCTCTGCTGCAAGTATGCCAATTATTTACAGGGTATCTTCTCCCTGGCATCCCCTAGGTGTTGCATTTTTTAAACATTATCATCGCCTGCTACCCCCTGGCCCGCTGCCTGCTGTGCGCTAAGAGACCCATCGGCACTTGGTGCGTGCCCGGGGGGAATCCAGAGCGCCTCGTTCCTAAGACATCCGAGAACCAGCCAGTCGAAAGGCTCCACTGACATTTACGATATTCCTGGGCATATTTTTTTTTTGGTCGCCTCCTGCCGCTCGACGTGACTGTTTTATTTGATGTTAATGTGGATACGCTGATGCGCCACTCCCACATTCACCTCCGCTAAAGAGGTTTTACGGCTGAAGGACGCCGGGTGGTTGGGTTTTCTCAGGCGTCTTGGCTTGAAAGCCACAGCAGGTTAGCACATTATTCACAAAGCCAGGCCTTTAAAACCGAACCGCATTCTGAGGTTTCGCTTGCTTAATTTGCGGTTGAATCGGTCCTCGAAGGGCGGACGACAACCCTGTGAGAAGCGCCCCTCATTTCTCATCATAAAGTGTGTCACACACTTTAACCATTATGAATGCCCGGTGATTTATTTTGATATCCAAATTGCCAAGCGAAAGAGAAATGTGCTGGAGTTACTTTTGACATTTTGTCATTTTAAGCTCTATTTCGCAGCCTGGGAAATTTGTTTTATTCCTTCGCTTGTTGTTTATATGAGATGCTCTCGAATAATTGATTGTTCGTGGCCAGGAATTTTTATTTAAGCTCCTGGCTCTGCCACGTTACGCAAAGTTACGCAAAGTGGCCTTGTGGCAGGATTAGAGGTAAAAAATATACTCCCCCAAAAGGAAAGCAACGTGAACAAAAGGGCTTACTGAAAATTTATTTCGAAAATTCATTGTGTACTTTGCGGTCTTATTGGTTGATTTAAAAATACTTTGTCCGCTTAAATACGCAATTGATTGATTTAAACGTGCGATCAAAGGTTTGCTTAAAACAAACAATTAAAAACGCAATTAATTGCCACTTTGTTTATAAATGGTACAAAAAATAGCTTTTCATGCGTAAATAAAATGCAGTCCTTGTGGAATGTTATTTAAATAATTAAAACTATATTATTTGCTTATAATTATTTTTTTTGCTATATAAAATCTAAGATTCGGTTTAGAATCTATAAATTTAAAATTATTTAGTTGCGGTTGCAATTCAAAATTTATTTGCCAATTTTCTTTGGTTCCTGCCACGATTTTCATTTTTATTTTCCGCCCCCTTCAAACGCCACATGACACGGCCATAAAAATTGCGTTTATTTGCCCGCTTTTAAATCATTTAAGCTGCATTATATGCAGCCAACGGCAAACACACACAAATGCGGGCCAACAGGAAAATGGGAAAACGTGGGTGCGAGGGCTTGGAAAAGCGAAAAGTTCTGCCGCGTTGTTTGCACAAACAGCAAGTGCAACTGCAGCAGCGGCGGCAGCACGCTTCACTCATATTTTCGTGTATATTTATTTATTCAGCTCTGCATTTTATTTCATTTCAGTTTATTCCCGTTATGGAGAAACTTTTTTTGTTTTTTTTTTCAATACATATACAAATATATATATGTATATAGTGTTTGTGCCTTTTACTTCCATTTCCCGAGCGGAGAAAACGGAAAGCAAAAGCGGATACACACACAGGAAAAGCGTAAAAAAAAAGAACAGAACCGAAGCTTGTTTGGGTAATAACAACAAAAGAAATCTTTTTTACACTCGCATGCAGAAAACCACGACTTCGACCCCCCGGAACCACCTTGAAGCTTTTCACTTTTGCTATTTGTTCTGTCACTTCCGGTGGCAACAAAAAATGGCCGCCCGCATGCCAGTACAACTTTATCCCCTTCCTGCCCGCCATTTTCCACTGCCCCCCGCCAGTCGGTGCGTTTCGCATATTCGTTCACATTGTTGGGCCTGTCGCTTTAGTTTTTGAGCCATCTCCCGTTTTCGGCGAGCCGTTGCAGGCGTTTATTAAATGTCACACTGCGAATTTTCCGACGGACCCTAACCCCTCCGCTGCGGGTTTTCCCTGCGCCCGAAAACAGTGGCACTTGTCGCGTTTGGAGATTTCACTTGGTTGCCCGGTAGCCGGATGTTTTTTCTTTTTGGATCACCCACTTTTTGTTGACTTTAAGTTACACGTTTTTAGCTGTCTTCCACTCATCCTGGCTGCCCGGTTTTTGCCGGCTTTTCCCCTTGGGCCTTTGCTGTGACAATTTCATTTATTTCGCCATTTTCTGTTTTACGTTTGTCAGCGTTCTTTTTTTTCGCTCATGAAACTCAATTACATGACCTGCAATTGTGTATGTTAACTTAGCCGGGCATTCCTGGTTGTATCCTTTTGGCCTTTCCCACGTTGCGTATACGCAATAATTACTGGTGGCAACCAATGTCGCATATTTCGCATTGTTCCGTAATAAAGAAAATTGTTATGATGTCTCCCCAGAGAACAATCCATTCAATGTACAGCAATCACAATAAATATATTATGTGAATAAAAATGCTCATTCCCAGATAATTGATTAATAATTACTGCACAACTTTCTGGTTGAAATTTATTAAAACAATTACAACCAAGTGCAAATCTCTTAGCAAAACCTCAATGAAGCTCTAAGCTAAACAAAAGACACACTACAAAACATGAGGAGTGTCCAAAAAACTACTTGGCCATCAGGATTCAGGAGAGAATAACGTGCTATTACAACTTTCTGAATTATTTAGCCTAAAAATTTATTTTCCACTGCAGCACACAAATGAGCAAAACAAAGTAAATACCAGTGCAAAACTTTATTTATTTTTAATTATTTTATAACAGCTGGTGGCTGGCATCAACAAAAGTGCAAACACAGCACCAGCACAAGCAAAACTACAAATTCAGGCAAAAGCAAAGGTATTAAATTGCACTCCAGTATAGAATGAAATTCTCCAATTAAATGCTACCAGTAGCGAAATCCAGGGCCCCAGACCAAATATTCAATTACAACCGAATTCTCCATTGTGAAAGCAGATGGAAAGTGTGAAAGAGATAGCCCTTAGAAGATAGAAAGAGAGGGACTTTCGAGGCGGGGGAGAAATGAGAATGTTGTACTAAATAAAACGTAGCCTCAAGTATTTTGTGGCAAGTTGTTGAAAGTAACCAAAAAAAAAAAACGGGGGGAGAAAGAAAACTTTTTGCTACCCAAAAAAGATGGCTGAAAATGTTGGGTGGCTGACTGCGAAAAGTTTGCTCAGGTGCTATGCCACTTGTGGCACATCCTCCTCAGTGTTTATCTCAGGTTCAGTGCTGGCGAGTATCAATTAGCCAAATGAAATTGCTCTTACCTTTGGTTCTTCCTCCCTCATATTTTCCAGAGCACCGCCGAACCCGTCTACTCACCCACAATGGCCGGCGGACTTTTCTCCATCGACAGGGAGTTCTTCGATCGACTGGGCACCTATGACTCTGGATTTGATATTTGGGGCGGCGAGAATCTGGAGCTATCCTTCAAGACCTGGATGTGTGGCGGCACCCTGGAGATAGTGCCCTGCTCTCACGTGGGTCACATATTCCGGAAACGTTCGCCCTACAAGGTAAGTGCTATCGATCAATTATTGAAAAGAAACCCGAACAGAAAATGGCAAATCATGGCGGACAGACACAAAACCAATTCCGATGGACAGAGCCCACTGCTCATTAAGGAACGGCAGTGGGTCTGCTGGAATTTAAAACTCCTGGCCCACATGAGTGGGTAGCCTCAGGACCAGTTACCAATCCGGTCCAGAGCTTCGTGTTTGGTAAACAGTAGCCCAATCCTGGTGACCCCGCGCCGCCCGTCCCTCCTTTCTCTCGAATAGTAGCCGCAGAGCTGCAACATGGCACACATGGCACAGACATGGACTCACAAGGACTCTCCTCTCACACACACACACAAACACACACCCGCTCACTGACATGGACATGCACTGCGGCTGTCCTTGCAGCATGGTATCTAGTGATTGTGATGGTGTTTGTTAGTGTGTGTATATTTGTCGAGTTTACCCGCTCCAACGAGAACCCCCTTTCCCCAACCACAACCATCCATTATTCCCCCGGATCTTCAGTTTTTGGAGCAGCTTCAATTATCAACGGTTTTCGCTTGACAAAAGTTTGGCAACTGTTTTGATGTCAATGGCGTAACACATACAAAAGCCCGAATATCCCTAGAGTGGAACTAACCAATTGGTCACCTGCCAATTCCCAGCGGAGTTGGTTGGGCCTCGATAATCACCAGTAAAACCCAAAGGGGGTTGACCTTTCCAGATATATTCTATAGGGAACAATATATATTAGACAGGGTGAAGAATATTCAGAATGAAATATTTTTCAAATTAATGCCAAATATATAACAATGGCTAATCTAATGGCACTCAATAATTTTATATCTCTATGAAAGTTAGTTTGCAGTAGCGAATTATAGATTTTAATTACCGTGTTGTACAATGCAATAAAATAACTCACAGAAACAATAGAATTTAAATCAAATAAAACATAATAAAAAGCCAAACAAATAAATACGAGCAACCTAACTCCATATGTAGTCCAATTCTACACGCATTACTATAATTAATCTCACTCAAAAAAAGAATTATAAACAATGCAGAACAAATCAATAGGATTTTGCACCTGTAGGCAACAAAATCTCTGATGGCTTCAAAGGAATCGCCACAGATCGTTGTATTTATCGCAAAGCTGGTGATTCCATTCCATTGGTGATTACACTTCCCCTCTGGGCCAAGTACTTTCCTGGTGCCGTCGAGGATGCAGCAATGCACAAGCACAGACACCTGTACAGTGGACACACGAACACAAAACAAGACACACAACAGGCGGACATTGTTCGCATACTGGGGACAAAGGGCGGAAAAGACACAAAGGGAGGGGCCAAGACAGATGGCCAGCTGGCCAGGACAAAACCGCAAAAGGGCTGAGAACTGGCTGCCACTGGAGCCACCTAATGCCACTAAGCAAAAGCTACTCATTCAGGTAATTAGGCTTTGTTGTCCACTCCGCCGGGTCCCCCCTGAAACTCCGCCACTCGCCTCTGTTTGCTGACCAAATATTTCCATTGACTCGGGCACACCGGCTGCCGCCCATTGATTGCGCCCTGCCGCCCCGTTGACCACCCACTCATGGCCATCCTGGTCCTGTTCTCCCTTAATTGCAGTGGCGTTCTGGCGTGAATGTGCTGAAGAAGAACTCCGTGCGGTTGGCCGAGGTTTGGATGGATGAGTACTCGCAGTACTACTACCATCGCATCGGCAACGACAAGGGCGACTGGGGCGATGTCAGCGATCGCAGGAAGCTCCGGTAAGTGCTACCAATAATTACCATTTTCTCAGATCTTTCATATCTACAACTTTCCAAATAGTAACGATCTCAAGTGCAAAAGCTTCAAGTGGTATCTAGACAACATTTACCCCGAGCTCTTCATTCCCGGCGATTCGGTGGCCCATGGCGAGGTAAGTTCCCAGAGTTGCATAAGATGCTTAACCCTTAACCAATCCCTTGACCCAACTAAACATCCCCAATCTAATACCAATCCAAACCAACGACAACCCATAAACACCATCCAATCCACAGATAAGAAACCTAGGTTATGGCGGTCGCACCTGCTTGGACGCACCGGCTGGCAAGAAGCACCAGAAGAAGGCCGTGGGCACGTATCCCTGCCATCGGCAGGGTGGAAACCAGGTTTGTTGACCCCCATCTCGGCAGCACTGCGACCGCCACAAACTCCGTCCAGCCTCAAGAAATCCGCGCCAGGAACAACGAACTCTTTTTCACTTTTCGCTCTTTTCGAAACTTCTACTAAAAACTGTGAACCCAAACTAAACACTCTTTTGGGCGATTGGGTTTTACTTCCCCCTAATTTCTCAATTTTTTTGCAAGTTGTCAGATCCGCTATATAGTGAACTTAATTTACAGATCGCGAATGTGCCCAACGGCATGTGTCTGGATGCAAAAGAAAAATCCGAAGAGGAAACGCCGGTTTCCATTTATGAGTGCCATGGCCAAGGAGGAAATCAGGTATCCACCTCCATGTCCACATCTTCAGAACTGAGAAAAGGAGGAGGCGGCGATTCAGAGTCCCTGATTACCGATTTCTCGATCTCGTTGCTTTATGAAATTATTTTCCAATCGCTTTTCTGCTGCGGATGTATTCTTTTCTGACTTTGATTTAACGCTTTTCGCACTTTATTTTCAAGTATTGGTATCCTTTTGTTAAGTTTCCGCTTGCTTAATTAACTTTAACCTATATCCAAACCCAATTTCACACTAGATAAACTACTTCCACCAGTCATATCACATAACATCATCATCGCTTAACCAAGTTACAAAAGGTTCAGGTTGTGAATGAATCCAGTTGGTACCATTATCAACTTTTATTAAAAAACTAGAAGTAACTCAAAATAATATTGATTTTACAACTTCCGAATCACAATCTTCCGGAACCATTTTACTTATCTATTTATTATTTATATTTTAATGATTTTGGTCTGCTTCTTATCCCTTAACTTAGCTTCACGTTTTTCTACAATTCTCAACTCTGCTCATTAAAACTTTCCCAAAATACTCTTAGTTAAAACCCAATTTTCTAAATTCTTCAACTAATTTTTTTTCCTTTGTGAGAAAAGTTTTTCTTGTATATTTCTTTTGATTTTTGGTGCCTGATGGGAAGTCCCTTTCCTTAAGTAAATGGTTTTCAAAGTGGACCCCTCCTTACAAAATCAGACAACAATAATATTATTGCCGTTGTTAAATTCTACCCTTGTGAAAGTCCTGCGGTTTTGAGCACTAATTTTGACGGAGTTTGTGGCTACAATAACAAATATCTGTAGAGTACATAAATATATTGGATTTATTGCTCTCTGGCAAACAACTCATATTCAATTTATTTGCCTAGCATAAGTGAAAGTATATATCAATAAAAGTTGCCAACTGAAATTGCGTTGACAATTTAACAGTTTTACAGGATGCAAACAAGCGTGCCAACACAACACACACACACACATACACACGCACGCACGTACCAATACTTACACAAATACAAAGAGTTGCATATATTTGGGTACTTCGGTCGATTTATGCCATGTCACAAAAATTAATTAAAACACAATCATAAATATAATGTCAAATGATAAATCATTTGCATGGCATTGGCTTTGGCTTCAGCTTTTCCGTTTATTATGCATTCAGACAGAAAAAAGGAACACATTTACAATGGGCATACTACAAAAAGCTTACTTACGACAAGTATTTTGAACTACAATAAGGAAACAAACAAATAAATGAACTGCAACAATAGAACCCTTCACAATCACACGAGCTGACAACAAAACTGGAAGGAATGCCATTTTATAGGGTCACGCCTACAAGATACCCTATGCCAATTTGCTAGCTAACCTTTTATGCCATAAAAACATAAAATCAAATTCCATGCATATATTTTACTAAACTAAAACGTTGATTAACTTACACATACAGATAATATCTGTATTAAAAACGAGCTGAGATACTTTTACGCTCACACAGATACGCTGCGGATGTGTGGGGATATTGTATATTCAACATTTAAAGTGGGGGAAACGTGTTGACCTCGTTCCGCTTGCCCTAAAATCGCCCCAGACAGACAACTGCCACGCCCACTGCCTAAAGCCCCAAGCTCACGCCCTTTCCACGGACACACGACACACAATGCAACAAAATGAAAGGCGCATTTAAAAGGGGGGGGAATTACGAAAAAGATTTCGCCAAATGTTTGTATGCACTCGGAAATGCGGTTAAAATAATCAACATTTGCGAAGCAAAAACGTGGACATTTTCACTCCTCTGCACGCAAATTTTAATTTCGCACATCGTAAAATTTAGCAAGCGAATCCAGCCAAATGGGTAAAGGGGAAAATAAAACGCTTTTGACTACCACGTCAAAGGATATGCACACCAAAAAAAACGGATAAGGGTGGGAAAACGTGGCGTCGGTTGTACTGTCCACATAATGAAAGTATTTCGCTCACGCGGAAGAAAAACGCGTCTAGGCTAGCAAAAATATTTTTCAGCAGCCCGCAAACACATTTTCACCGGGGGGGTGGACAAAGCATGGAGTTGAATGAAAAAGAGTGCACTAGATAAAAACTGTGTAGTGATAAATGAAAAAACGTAATTAAAAACGCATCTCGCGCACACGCACACAGAGAAAACACAAAACAATCGCGAGGGAAAAGAGAAAGCGCTGATAAAAGAAATGCAAATTGAGACCGCCAAGGACGTTGGCATCGCGGGGGGAGATGGGCTGCAAGTCTAAACAATAAGCGAGGATGAGCAGGAGCTGCAAAGGGAAAGTCCTTGGCGAGCCAGTGGAAAAAGTGTGCATTAGGCTGAATATTCCGATTATGCGGGCCAAGCTGCAAGACCTCCAGGACTAAAAGTATATCGAAGACAAAATAATGTAAAAATCAGTGGTCTTAAAGTTTTAAAATACTATAAAAATTCCCATATATTGAACACAATCATTTCCTTTTGAAGAATCCAGTTTTTCCGATATAAATAGCGTGTAGTACCAGCCAGTTCTTAACGAATGCTCCTTAAAACTGCCCTAATTGAACGTTCATACAATAACAGTAATTATTCATGGCACAAAACCTGCAGGCCTCCTCTGCGCTGACCAGTCTCATCATTATTCCAGTCCTGGCATCATTATAAACAAAATAAAGATGGTGGTCCATCCGGGCAGGCGGTGCGGAAACGGAAATGGTAACACAAAATGGCGGCTGGTCACGACCTGGCTGCGAGAGTGGGGGCGCGCGCGGATCAGGGGGCGTGGCAGGAACAGGGCAAACAAAGGCAATTCCAGTCACCAGCAGAATCTGAACCGAGCTCAGGCCATCTGGCATTGGCAACGTGTTTTAAATTATAAATAATCATGGCCAGTGAGTTTCAGACAAAACCCAGACTCACGCAAACAGACACGACCACCCTTACTCACACACACACACACAGGATACGATATATATACACTTAAACTCAAACACAGTCACGAGCGAAGCTGCTTTTTGGCATTTAATTGAATAAAACATTAGTGTGTAATAAGTTGTGCGCTTGTAGCCCTGGAAAAACTTTTGGCAACTGGCAAACGCATTGCCCGCCATTACAATTTATATTAATGTGTTTCCCTCGATTTTCCCAGTACTGGATGCTCAGCAAGGCGGGTGAAATCCGTCGCGACGACTCCTGTCTCGATTATGCCGGCAAGGATGTGACGCTGTTCGGCTGCCACGGTGGCAAAGGAAATCAGGTGAGTGGATAAAAAATATGTGTAAGGGTAGGAGGTACTATGAAAATATTCCTCTAAAATGTATTTCATGTTTTTGAGCGATGTGTTTCACTTGCATGTAAGATTAAAATAGACTGTGATAACATAAATAGTTCAATGTGACCTTAAAGTCATTTCTTTCGGCAAAGGCACCTAAATTTTTCATATATATATTATACATAACTTAAGAAAATTATACAACTAGGATGTAGAGTGATAGTCATTTAATCGAATCCTCTACTTTCAGTTCTGGACGTACCGCGAGAACACAAAGCAGCTGCATCACGGCACCTCCGGCAAGTGTCTGGCCATCAGCGAGAGCAAGGACAAGCTGCTGATGGAGGAGTGCAGCGCGAGCCTGAGTCGCCAACAGTGGACCCTCGAGAACTACGACAGTTCGAAGTTGTGAGGCTACTTCTATGCGAGGGGCAACCTCCTGTTGCCCACTTCGCGGCGACACCAACAACCACATGCATAGCAGCAGGACGAGAAGTGGAAGCAGAGGCAGGACATGAAGTGGCGACAGGAGTTGGAGTAGTTAGATTCCCCCGAGGCATGTGCAATAGTGGGAGTGACAGAGGGACGATCGGATGGCAGCAGCAGCAGCACCAGCATCACTTGCCATGCTATCTATATATATTATAAAAAATTTATATGTTTCCAGACAACAGAGTAGACGTTACTTAGCCCTAAGTACCACACATCCACAGACTAGACAAACAGACACTGAAAAAAGAACGACTGCTGTACAGTAGCTATAAGTTGATAAGATTTCTAGCCCTAAGTCGCAGCACTTAGGATTAGGTTAATGGAGCCCGGCCAAGGACCAGTGCTGGCCAACAAAGCGAAGTCGTAGCGCAATTATTGCATTTAAATTTGTAAACATTTAGCACAATTTACGGAAAGTGTGAACCTTGACTCTGTGTCCGAATTATTTATGAATTTTACAAATGTCATCAAATGGCTCTGCGAAAGCCTCATTCCAAATATATGTTTTAGCTGGTAAGCCCTAGGCTAAGTCTAAGTTGGAAAGCATTTGGTGATAGCCTTTGTTTCGCCCAAGATCCCGAGCATTCCCGTTTATATGAATTCTTATACCCATCTTTCTGCAAATCCCTTGAAATGGCGAACCAAATTTTTTTGATTTTATTTATTTTCGTACGATTTAGGTACAGTCTTGTGTTGCTTATTTTTTAGATGAGGAGCGTTGCCAAATTACGTTTAGATCTTTAGATTTCGGGTAACTTTGTGTTCTCTTTGAAAATCCAAATCCGTTGCATTTCCTATTGATGGATTCTCAAAACAACAACATATCCTATTTGTTGGACAAAGCCAGCTTGTAGTACTTACATATATCAGTTTCCAATCTACCGATATCACACGAGATAAATATATATATAGCGCTAGGCCCTAGTAGTTAGACCTTAATGCAAATGTGCATAGTGCCTTCTATTTATAACGGACGCATTCTTACACATATGCTATTGTAACCGTTCATCGAACTCTTGTAGAATTAGGCTAGGTCACAATCACAGCGACTGTGTATATACTAAACTATACAATTTCATATCGCATCCTGCAGAATGTGTACATAACTATGATTAAATACTGTTTTATTCAAGACTAAAACGTACATATTATATCAATACGATAGCCAACAGTTGCGCATTGTTTTTCATTTGCTTTGTTTTATTCCAGCCAGCGAGCTTCACTGTAGGCTGCATTTACATTTTACGTACGAAACCAAAAGCCATAGGAAGTGGTCGATAATCTTTTTTAAACTAAACTTACAATAGTTAACTAAGCGCGTAGTAAATGTGTAGTAAAAACGCAAATATTGTGCAAGGAATAAGATACAGTTATAAATAAAATATGTGAATTGAAAATGTGTTTGTACTGCGTTGTTTTGGAAGTTACATCTGATTTGCTTAGAGACCGGAAAATAGGGTCTATACCAATATTAAACTGTAACGTTTTTTAAGTTGATCCAATTCATAATTTGTCGAGCCTGCTGAAAAGAGACTTAAAACAACTTACTTAAAAGAAAATTGGAATATTAACAAACATCAGATATGCTGTGACCATCTATGGGTCGTTTGCAGAACTAAGAGCCATCTAGTGGAAGGTTTTTCTTTTACAGTGTAAAAATTCTATTGGAATACTATTTTACATGAGTGTAAGTAAATAACAGAGGACCTGAAATATTTTTGAATCTTACACAATTTTTGATTGTTTTGGAAGATTGGGCATATGCAACAAAATAGTGCAAAGCATGCATATAAACTTTTAAGAAATATTAATATACTGAAACAAAATAAACTTTTTAAAGGGTTATATAAATTATAAAACGCAGTTGTGTAACATTGCAGATGTTTACTCAAGCTGTATAGCGGGTTTATTTTCTTGACAAAATCATTTTCCATTTACACATTGGCATTCTGTTTGATCCAGGACCTGAGGGCACCCACATAGGTGTACATGGCCGGACGTCCCTTGGCTCCGCAACCGAATCCCCAAGACACCACACCGAAGAGCTTGCCATCTACGGTCAGTGGACCACCGGAGTCACCCTGGCAGGAGCTTACTTGGCCACTGGGATGTCCTGCACATACCATGCGATCCGTGAGGCCGGGAATGTTTTGGGAATTGCAGTAATCACGGCTCCACAATTGCACCTGGGCGAACTTCAAACGGTTGGGCAGCTGCAAGTTTTGATTGATGGCACCGAATCCGCTAATCATAGCCATCGTATCTGCGGCATAGTTGGAGTCCGAATCTGCCAGTTGAATGGTTTGGACAGCTCCTCCCATCGGAACCGGGCTGCTCAACTTAATCAGCGACATATCAAAGTCTTGACTCTGCGGATTGTAGCGAGGATGTATGATGAACTGGGCAATGTTGAAGGTCTGACCATTTCCGGCGCTCAGATCGTTTGTTCCCACAATCGCCTTCATCTGACCGGGATTCTGGCCTACAGTGCAGTGGGCAGCTGTCACGATCATCGTGTCGGAGATCAGGGAACCACCGCAGTGATGGCGTCCATTTAGCTGGAGGGACACCTGATGGGGAAATTGTCCCGGAGCAGCAAACTGGCCACCAATAATGCGTGACTCTTCCGCCACATCCATATCGCTGTGAACAAAAGTCACAGCTAGGAGCAGGATCGATAGTTTCACTAGATTGTTAACCGAAGACATGGCAAAGGTTGAGTGTGTCGATTGTGCTGCAGTTGTTCTCTATTTATAGGACTGGTATGGTGTTATTTTCGAGTGGTTTTATCGCCCAAACGACACACTTTTGCAGGGGAAGAGACCCCGTTAAGTGGGGCCGTAGGTGGGGGGTCGATATTTTGGTTGTCAACTCACTTTATTAATTCTGCGAAAAACAAAAACAAAATTGCATTTCCAAGCATTTATTTTATAACACTTCTAGGATTTGAATACATAGAACCTTAATGCTCATTAACCAATAATCTTAAGTGCCGTCCCACTTTTTCTCCCCTAACTAGCTGTGAAGTGCCAATTTCTATCTAGGCCAAACAGTAGGGGCTCGGCTCGACAAAGTCAATGTGCGAAATTTAAATGTACGCCACATAAAAATCAAGTTCACATAACACACCTAGCTGCTTGAAAGCTAAATTAATGAGACGTAGAATTTGCAGACTTTGATCCAGTCTGGTGTCCGTTGCTAATCATCCATACGTTCTTCCAAATCTCATGTCTGTAGATATTGCGATAGTTTTGCACGGACACCAGAAATTCGGGGCCAAAAAGGGTTTGGATTAGAACATTTTCGGCAGCTAGATTTCGATTTGTGGTTGCATGCACGATTACCAAAGGGGAATTGCTCTGCGGTTATAGTTGATAAATATTGCTATTAAATAAATAAAAGTTAATAATTACAGGTATATCTTCTCCTTCGCTTTCAAAACGCTGCTTTGGATCTACATGTCTGCAGAACCAATTCGTGTATGCTATGGGTATATCGTAGTCCGGGCATGACAATTTCTATAGGAAAACCATATTTAGATATAAATAAACTATGGTATTTTTAGGAGTTAGTTACACTGCGGTGCACAAGTCCCAGGTTGAGATTGAGCTCCCCGTTTTTGTGCGACAAATAGGTGGCATGGACACCCTGCTGCAGATTGCACCGCTTGGGCCCACTGTACAGTACTATGGGATCGTGTTCCGAAGCCATGCACTGCAGCTGGAATCGCTGCCCATACTTGATGTTCTCCCCAGTGCGATCCCGACCATCTCCACTGACTATTTTGAAGGAGTTTCGCACACAAGGCCGCTTCGAAGGCGCCACGGATAGCTCACAGTCCTCATTGATTGACTGGCTTTTTCGCACCACCTTTTCGTTGATCACCACCGACAAGGCGGCATTCAGATCGGTTGTATCCATATCACTGATGTTTATATGGATGGGCATTAGTTGCACAATAGCTCCGAATATAATGGTTTGCTTGGGAGCAGCCAAAACGATCTCCTTGTGGAAATTGTCATACAAAGTGCGTGCTTTTTCCACCAAAAGTTCACCGCGATCGCGTTGTTTCTTAAAGTTTACTATTTTGTCCTGAAAAATATGGTATGCTTACCAACTATTTACTTACTTTTTCATATTCAGTGACTCACCTCTTCAAGGCAATTTTCTTCCACCCAATTGCCAATTCTAACACTGGGCTGAAACCGAGCGGAAATAGAATCTATATCGCCGACACTGCAAGGCATTTTGTTGTGTTGATGGTAGCTAAATAAAGGTGTTTAATATCTAAAGCAGTTGTGTAGTTTGTATATGATGTAATAAATTTTGTGCTTGGTCTATAAATTTAATGGCTACTAGATACCCTGACCAGAAAAACATATTTCTAAAGCAAAGGCTTTTTATTCACAACAATGTTAACAAGCCCTCAATCCCACAATTTCACCACTTTTCGAAACGTTGCCTACTTTTGGGCATTCATAGCAAATGTTATCTGTACCGCTTCTGTTCGAAGTGCTCTGCTAAGCACACATGGCGGATGAGTAATGACAGATTCAATATTTTTCACTGGCACACATTTCCAGGCACCAAGTTATCTATTTGCCGCTCTCGGACAACTCAGACAGCGGTTATTGGCCATGTTTGCTGTCAGCCAACCCTGCTAAGTCCATTTATACCAGAAGTCTGAGGGAGTCTGAAATCTTGGGGCAGAACATGATCATTAGCAAATCTGCCGGTTGTCTGATGCCAAATATCGGTGACAAGATAAGCCATTTGTATCAACATTTAGCACATCGCCCGCTGTTAATTGTGCTCGTTATTCATTATCGCCCACGTCGGTGGATTGTTGTGGTTGTACCAGTTTAGTGATTTACCTGTCGGTGGGTAAATGTACCTGGCCGGGTGGATCGGCGTGCCCATCACGTGAACGTGCGCTAGCTGCTCGGCCGATTTGCGGCACGTTCCTTATCTAGCCACTCGATTGCATTGGGGGCTATACGCGATATTGTCGCCGGGGCTCCAAGTTTTATGACCATATTTACGTCCGCTGCAGGGCACACCTTCTAATCGAGACATCCAACGTTCAGCTTGACTCTGATTTATTTCGCGTTTTTGCCAACTAGGGAATTTAATAGATATTTTCGAGCATATGGTTGAGTTAAAACAGACTACAGTTGGTAGCAAGGATCGTGTTTGATTGCCTCTATAGTCCTATACCTAAGTAAGCGAAATATAAAAAAAACCATACTACAAAATATAAATCTTAATCTTAAATTAAATGTCACATGCGAATCAAAGGATATTATTTTAAATGTAAATATATAAAGCCCATAAATACTGTGATTTACTATATTTTTAAAGCTTAAAGCACTTGCCATCAGATTAAACGTCCTTATAAATATAAAAATAATAAAGAATTGCTTCTGCCAGTTAATTTAATTTGTGGCTTCGTGTGGCTTTGTGTGTTATCATAAATGAAGTCAACCTTTTTATTTATTTATTAAAAAAGACTGAGTACTTTAATTAAATTGCCCCATAAAAATATACTTTGGTCTATGTATTACCAAATTGTCTGCTCTTATATTCCGATAAGATATTATTGCAAGGTAATTGGTTTCATTTTAAATGTTTCTTGATTTCCAATCTCTTCAATGTAGTGGGTGACTCAACTTTTGATTTCGTGGAAAATAACTTGGAATCCCATCTAAGATAATTGCAAATAATCAAATAAAAATTCGTTTACCTTTGTTTTGCACCTGAAATAAATGCCATATATTCTCTAATTGTTTGCAGGCCACAAAACACTAATAGTTATCTTGGCAAAAAGTAAAAAAAATACCATGCCCGGATCAGTTGCGTCAAACGACGAGCCTCGAAAGATTTTGCAGATCAAATGCGGCGCTGAAATATCTTCATCGATTGCCCAATTCCGTCACTAAACGGGCTGTGTCCTATCTTAAGATTCAAATACAATTATTTACGAGATAATACCGGCAATACGAACCGAAACGGATCGCTTAAATATGATTTGGCATGGGCAATTGTATCGCACTCGAAGCTGTCATACTTATAGCACCGGTGATAAGAGATCTCTGAAAGGTTATACAGAGTCGGTTGTTCGGCTAATCCGCCCGCCCAACCACAATCCGAGTCATGTGACCACGAAATTCCCGGTTTAGGTGGATGGCCCATTCATTGGCCGGGTCTATATATACATATAGTATATACCGGACCTGACTACCGCTGGTCAAGATTGTGTTTTACAACTCTTTATAGACCCGAAATCAGTTGATATTGGCTACCTGAAGAACAGAAACGAACCAGCCTTAGTCTTATCGCTGACCATAGTCGGTTTATGGAACATTGGTACACTGCGAACTGTATGCGATTGTCATAAAAATTAGTACAGCTATCCTGTGCGAATATTTTCGATATGAATCTGAGATACTTCTAACTATATATTGGTAGTCTGGTGGAAATATCGTTTAAGTGCGAAATTGTTAAGGTTGTCTACACGTTAGATGGATTATGACTCCTGAGCCTACATATAGCCGCCACCTGACGTCAATTCTGGAACTTTAGTATCCCCCCATCGTAAATCTCCTTATGGGGCTTTGTCAATTTGTCAATATCGTAAAGTCTTTTTCGCCCATCGCCCATGTGTCTCTCATGCGGGCGAGAGATTAATTTAGAGTAATTTGCCAGAAAGTGCGAGTGTGCTCACGTGAGCGGCACACGATATGCGAATACTCTCTATAGAGCGGACTGCCACTCTCTTTTCCCTAACTCAAAACCGAACCAACCGATGGTGTGAACGAGAAGGAGTGAGATCCTCGAAGGGCAGCTTCAGTATACCAGTTGCCAGTGGTTTATAGCGCTGTTTTATTATCACAATTGGGCCATTATCACCTGGCGCACAGGTATTTATCAGCCAAACGAAGCTCGGCCGGTGAATCAAATTCGAGCGCTTCGTGTTTTCTGGCGCCGACGTCGCTGCCTCGTCGACTGCGCCGCACGGCGAGCGAAAAAAAAACTGAAACTGAAACAGAAACAGAATTATAAAAACATTCAATTAGCCGAGGTAGTAAGTCATTACAGTGCCAACGCTCGTGGCGAAAAGAGCGAGTGAAAAACTCCAGTGAAAAGCTTTCCATCGGCTGGCAGTGCGTGGAAAACTCAGCTAACACGTCAAATTGCGACGGCAGTCCATGAATGTGAGTGGTAAATATAGACTTTAAGTTGATAGAATTCCGTTGTGCAGTCAGTTTCACGCATTTCGTCCCCTTTGTTTTTGTCCGCAAAATCGCTGATCTGCAGTTAATTCGCATCACTGTAAGAAATGAACGAGTGCGAATAGCCTTTTCAAGTGAGCAGAACTCAAAACAGCTGATTTGTATTTTTGAAAAGTTGTTTCTTCTGTTCGGTTGCGCGTGTGTGTGTGAGGTGAGTGAGTTTCTGCTTAAAACCGCACTTGCAATTAAATCCACAAAAATAAAAAAAATATGTTTTCGCGAAAAAATTAAACAAAGGCAACTGAATACGAGTTAAGTAAACAGAATAAGAGATCAGCTCTTTATTGTCGAGGAACTCGATTTAATCGAATGATTTACGATCACATATTAAGCATTGCTTTTTGTGTAACCGTAACATTCACTTCCACGCAGACAAGTGGTTGGGTGATTAATGAGATTACAACACCTATTTACTTTCATTTCGAATCCCAATACCAATTCAATGGCCAACTCAAGTGCAAAAATGCGCGCCGATAAGCAGATAAGCCTGGCCAAGAGACATACCCCTTGAGACCCACTAGTCCACGGATCCCAACAGTTTCCCATCGCTCTAGAATAGCGAAAACAATGTGAAGAATCTGATAATAGCCACTACACTGTTACAAAACGGCACTTAATCGATTAACGCACTTTCTAGTCAGCAGTTTTGATATCTCAATTGAAATTTTAGACATAAGTGATTATTGGGTCTAGCATAGACAAGTTTTACCCCGAAAATAGCTTGTAACACACAGTATACAATTTCGCTGAGTGTACAGCCACTCGGCCGCATCGAATGTGAGTTGAGGTTGAATCTCGGGCCTGAACTTGAACTTGAAAAGCTGAATGCAAACACTGCATGCGGCTGCCAGTGAAAAATGAAAATTGATTTCGAACTGGAAATGGTGTGGAAATGTTGCCAACAATTGGCACAACTAGCGTATAACATTAACATAAATTAAGAGAAGCCCATTCCCATTAAAATGCCAATCTACGGTCGTAGAAACTGAAGCACGGGTGGAAAATTTGCCACTGCCTTGTCACGGATCCCTCGTATAAGTGACGAAAGCTGCTTTATGAGCCAGCGATACTGCCCAATTATGACATAATTAAGGCAATCTGATATCAGACGTCTTGGCCTCCTTTATGGCGGCATCTCCCAGTCAGCCGAAAAAAGGGTGAATGAAGTGTAATTAGCACGTGTTTTCTTTAGCCGAGAGGAAGTATCTGGTTTCGAGTCCGGAGTTCGTATTGCCGTGCAATCTATGAGAGGTCCCCCACTCAACGGGAACGCTTAGATAAGCGAATTTGATTTACGACAACTGGCGCTCCTCATGGCAACCTATTCGGTGGATTCGGAGAAGAGATCGAAGGGATATTTGGCAATAAATCTATCAGACTGGGAATTTATGATCATTGGGTTTTGCGACAGAAGTATTCTATTGGCCGAAACGAACTTTGGCAGCTTCTCTACCACTGTTAGCCCACTTATCTTGCCGAAATTTCCGACAATCTGCGAATTGGTAGTACCTCTTCAATCCGATTAAGAGGCGTTAGCGATAGCGATTAGATTCATAAATTTTTGTTGGCCCCTCCAGTGCATTAAATATGGTTTTGTGGCCCTCTATAAATTTTTTGGGTTTTTACTATTATTTACTAATGCACTTTTAATGCCAGGCAAATGCAGTTGTAAACTACAGACAACTTACAGTTGCGGCGCAATCAACAATTAGCCATAATAACTTGCTATGTTCATTTATTACATTATTTATAGAACTTTAGAGATCCCTAGACCCTTAGGGGGTTTTTATAACTATCATAAATTCAACATAACTAGTATTTGTCGAATTGAATTTATTTAAGTTATATGACATCGGGGTGTACAAAATAGTTAGGAGTAGGACAACCATCGCTTTCAACTGATTCCGACTAACTGCGGTTGTTTAGCAGACTGAAAATGCAAAATCACTTCGTCTAAGCCTGGTAGACCAAATGTTTACCCAAATGACAGATTGCTAATTGTTTAAATTGATCAATATTTGAGACAGAAATACGGCAGAGGAAACTCGAGATTTGCGCTACTTTATTGGGTGATCTTATTGAGTAATCATAGAGATCACGTTTTCATTTCCAATCACCGGCTTATAAATATATAAATTAAGGCATATAAATAGCCTCATTTGGAAGACAATGCATTGAATATTAAATGTGATAAAAATGTTAGGCAGTAATGCAAATAGGATGTGCATATTTGAAGCCATTATATTTAAATAAAGCGAGCTAAGTGATAAAATTTATATTCATTTATTTAATAGCACGATCTTATATTTACTAAGAAATAAAGAATTTCTACTGTGATTAGTGAGGTGCCCACTTGACATGGTTTATAGTCACTTTTTTGTTTGCCCGACTTTGACATTCAAAACAGCCCAATTAAGGCTTTGTGTGGGCTTAATTTCTAAGAAATCTGCGCAAACAAATCAACAGGTTGCCCAGTCAACAGCTTATGAAACTTTCCAAAAACGTTTTTTTTGGGACTGCTCTGACGTGCAAACAATTCGAACAACAATTGAAATTCGGCTCACACAAAAGGCATTCGAGTGCGCAACTGTGTTATTTGTTATATGAAGTTCGGCTTTTTAAATTTAACTACATGTAGAATCAAAGCCCTGTTATGATCAAAATACTTGGAATTTCGCCGCGCAAAACAACGTAACCAGTTTCGTGAAAAGGGAAACATTGTCTTGATTTCTGGTAGTTTTGCCAAGAAACCAAAACAACAAGCGTAAAATCAACAAACACATTACATCATCAGGGAGCCGAAATTGTCAATATGTGAGTGGATAGGCTTCGAGCGAGATAAGTAGAGTCGTAAGGTTAATTACATTGCGAGTGTGCGATATAAATGCAAATATTAAGCTAGCCTTGCACATGCGACACATGAAAAAAGCAGCCAAGGTCTGCTCGCAGAACTGGCTAAGAAATCGGTTGGCAAACTGTACCCCACTTGGATCGGATCTCTGATCTGGGTATAGATATATACAATATGGTATTCGTCAAATCACGGTGTCAAATATTTGATCGCCGGTCGTTGTTAACTGGGAAAACGTGCGTAGGGAGACGGACTCGTGAGATCTCGATATCAAATGCCAATCGCGACGGAATGACGGTGGACTTTTTCGCATTCGGCGACACTTAGCGTTTGCCTAACCAATTGAAGCCGATAGCCTGCTAAATTTATCAAACTAATTTGTTTACCGCTCTCTGCTTTCAGATTAACAACTTGATCTGCCGATCTGCGAGCTGTGATCAGTGATCTGCTATCTGCTATCTGCTATCCGATCGCCAGAAGAGTGAGGAACCTGCTGGAGAAGCGCCAAGGGTCCGCCCGCCCCCATCCGTAGCCCCGAAGAGAAGAGCCGAGTGTCAACAAGCCGGGCAAAAACGGCGAATAAATCGTGCAAATAGCAGAACTCAGACAGCAGACGGTCCGAACCTGAATCGGGGCTTATTTAAAGGTCCGCTACCCGCTGTCTGTCAATCAGAACTATTCAAGCTGCCGGCGGCAGCAGATCGCGAGTGAAGAAATCCGAAGAAACCAGAAGAAAGTCTCTGAAGATATAGCATAAGATAGTCGTGCAAATAGCATATACGATATCCACCGGTGGGGGAAAATTCCCGGACATCTTGCACAAACACAACAGTTCAACTGCAAACACTTACATGCAATTACACCACCGACAAAGTTTATTTTCCTGCATTGTACATGCAGTATTGTGATATTTAAACGTCGTTCAGCGTCGTAATCAATTTGTTTTAACACTCTGTGTTTAACCCTAACAAAAGGCCCTTAAAGCCACAAAGCCACAAAGCCCGCCCAATAAAACAATTCTCAAGATGTCAGCGTCGAAGGAGGCGATTTGCGGGAGCACGGAGAAGGATCTGGAGAAGCCGGCATTGGGTGAGTTTCCGCAAGAGGGCATCATATGAAACAGGAGAAATGTGTGGGAGTGCGCCAGATAGCACAGTGAAAAGGTGTCATATTTACTAATTATAGCCGTGATATATCACAATTGTCATTACACTTATGGCCGAGATAAATTGCATTTGCAATTGCGTTCTTTGCTCGCCAATTATTAAGGTTTTGATAGGGCAAATGACAAAAACATCATAAATAGAAGGGCTAATATATAAATAAATACTATGCAGTAAAGATATATTTCTTACTATATATTTAATATTTTTCTTTTAAATCTATATAGAATAAACAGTTCAAGCTCTTTGCTATTTTTAAAAGAATCATACAAAACATTTCTTAGATTTATATTGAAAGTAGAATATAGGTAGTCTTAGGAAATAATGCACCTTCAGAAACCACATAATTAATGCTGATCCCACAATAATGATCGGTGATCCCAGCTATATGCATTTACGTCTCACCTTTCCTTTCTTCAAGTAATTGACTTGCTGCGGCTGTTTTCCATATGATGCACACCACCCAGTCTATGATTTCAGTTGCCGGGTAATTGCCCCATTTATTGCAAATGACAATTCACTCAGCCGAGTGCTGAGCCATATAATTTATATTTATCAGTTGCTCGAAATACTAAGCAAATTAGCAGAACAGAAACTGAACAAAAAAACGCGAACACACGTTCTCGCCCGCCTATTTTGCAATCGTTAAACTCAGAAAGTACGTTTCAAGTCGATTGAATGGGCTTCTCATTGCTTCACTGGGGATCCACTTGATTTAAATAAGCGAAATCCGCCCGAAAATGGATGAGAAGGTTGCCGCTAAACGGAAGTTATTTGTTATGCAACGAAAATGAGGAGAAAAATAAAATCCATTAGTGACAAAAGTCGCCAATGCGTGAGCCAAATTCACAATTAATTCGAACTTAGCAAGGGAAAATTTATTGTGACAAACAATCATATTTTGTATTATATGTGAATTAACAGGAATTATATCAATTCAGCAGTTTCAGGTCATGTTGGTTTATCAACTGCCTTTCTATTTCCCAAACTAGCTTTCCCCTACTGATCTCCTTCTTCAACAGATATTATAGTTAAGCTAAGTTGTATTTGTTTAATCAGTTAGGTCAAGAACTCCATTTTCGGATAGAACAAGTGTTTTGTTTACGCTTTAAGTGCTTCCTTATTATATCTTGCACAGAAGTCATCATCTGCTCAGCACTTGACACAATTTGTTTGAGTTCCCGCTTTACCTTTTTCGTGGCCAAGTAGCGCCGTTTCAAGCAACCAAAACTGGTTACCGGCAAAAACAAACTGGCCGAAAAAACAAAGCCATAAATCGCAACAAATTCCAAATACAGTACGTGTATAACTGTGCAAATGAACTCTGCAAGGCAAGAAGTCAAAACTCGAATCTCTAGCCCAAAATTCGCGGTTAAGGTTAGTTGGGGAAAAGCACTCTCGCCTTGGGATTCCGACGAGATCTTTTCACTTTTTACTTTCATTAGCGATTGCAGAGCAATGTTAGCTTTTCGTGTCGAGAATTGCGAAAATGGGGCGATTTTCGGTCTGGCAGATTGCCGAGTTTTTTCAGCGAGTTGTTTGGCTTTTGGCCCTGATATTGACACTTGAATTGGTGGCCCTCTGGTTTTGTCATCTTGCTACATGCCATCGGTTAATTGGATGGAACAGTGAATACATTATCTATTCAATTTCCCAGGAAACGCCCCCGCAGTTTGGAATCGTATGTGGAGGTGGGTGGCTCAAAAAAAAACCCCCAGTAATTTAACAATAGGGAGGCAGAGTACGAAATAAGCGATGCGCTCGACTGGAGCACCATATCCGCTCTATATTTCCATGGGATATATCTACTATATAGAACATACTATATAGTATTTATTGTTGGCGTTGACGTCTCGGGCGGTACTGGCGTAATCCGATTTGCGACCCATCTCAGTGCGGCTTGCTAAATTGAAAAATTGCTTTACAAAGTAGGTTGAAATTTTAATGCGAGCAAGTGAGATGGCAAACACTATAAACTTTTCAATTTGGACAGTTGAAATTCCTTACTTTTGTAAGATCGTGACTTTAGCAACTTTTTCGCGGAATAGTAGCTTATTTTTTATATTTTTTTTCTTGCGACAGTGAGTGGCATGCAAATTACTCATCTCATCTCTTGGCGTGCATGTTACTATTTTTATAGATTACACTTACCACGAAAATAGCCGAGACATTCATTCAGAGAGTGCTATCTACTGACCTACCTGCAAAGGGGAAATTGAAATAGAAATTACAGAACGATTAGCCCAATGCCACAGTTGTGACTAGCTGAATTCGAACAATCTGATAAAGTATCTAATAAAGTTGGGCAAATAATCTCCGACTGACTGCGACCTTCTGGAAAACAATGCTGCCTCTTTAATGGCCGCAAATATTTGCGCTACTCTTTTGCACCTTTCAAGATACCCGATACCAGGAACGAACTCTCAAACGACAAGCACTCGTTGTTTATGTTCAAATTGACTTGAAAGCCAAGCTAATGCCAATTGTACTTTATTATTCTGTCTCGCAATAGCATATCGGGGGTTTAAGTACATCCAGAATTCCCCAGAATCTTCCTATACAATTGTTTATTTGCAACTTAATGGGAGAAGAAAGCCGATCTTCCATTGAAATCCCAGTAAAAGTCGTATTTGAAGTTGCTTACGTAACTACGTAACTGTGTGACGTTACGCAGCAAAGCTCACCCCAAAAGCATGCAATGAAAATGTAATGGAAGCTTGTAGAGCTCATGTAGAGAGTATGTAAAATAGTTAACTCTTTCAAATACCCATGAATAATTAATAAATATAAATACGAATTGCTTTCATTCCATTCGGAAGACGGAAGCGAATGGGAATAGTTGGCAGACAAAATGAAAAATCACTTAATTGCTTTGGCCGCGCACAACTGTACCGCAGCCTAGCCATAAAGTATTCCATTAGGGGATTTGCCAAAAATACACCCTACATACACTTAAATAATTAGAATATGGCACACATCAAAACAGACAGTGTCAATGGTTTCTCTTCATTGTCACGAGAGCTCGACAGACACGCTCAATGGCGGCAAACCGCAATTAACACAAAAGAAATAAATTTTATAGAGCAGGGGTTTGCGAAAATCTGGATGTGGTCAAGGAGCCATGAACGCTAAAAAAGGATCAAACTAAATAAAATAATATTTTATATATTTGCACATATCCATGATAATAATAGAATGAGCTTGCCTTCATAACATTTCGTTTTTAAAATCCAAAGCGATATCCAATTTCGATATGTAGATCATTCAGACGTCGTTGCGATCATATCGTTGGGTAATTGGAACTTGCGAGCGAAGGCAGGCGACAAACACGTGTTTTTCTCAGCCGGCGGCAATTTTCAGAGCGGGCTCCAACACATATATAAACAATCACTTGTGCGATTCAAGCGTGACTGTAGCTATTTGTACAGTTTTAACTTTGGTTTCGCTTTACGATTATCAGCGATTATTAATCCAAAACAATGAACAAAATTCCAAAGGGTTTTGTTCACATTTTAGGATTTTGTCAAAGTTAGCAACAACATGTCAAAGTGATTAAAATAGGGTATATATTTTGGCGTGACCAGTAACTACTCAGAATATATATGTATGGTGTGCACCTAGTGGGTTCGCCTCCACTTAGTGTCGTCGCATTTGTATGACTTCATCCCTAGTCTAGCTACACAGACATGTGTCTGTCCCATTTTCGTTTGTTGGGTATGGTTAGGGTAGAGATTATCTTAATGATAGTATGAAGCCCAGTAGCCCAACAACACCCCTTCCATATAAGATACCAAAATTATTTGACAATCTTTCAAAGTCCGCAGCGGATACTCGCGATGTTACCATAATCACTTAGCTGTGCATATTTTAGACAGCGCGTGTACTTCGCCTTCCATGTGCCGAAAGTCACGAGATGTGAATGTGTGGCATGCTTACGTCCATCCGATATAATTAGACATATATACTATATCGAGAGGTGGTTCGACCAATCTCTTTGACTTAGCAGCGACTGAAAAGTTCACTCTATCAATTGACATCAATCGCCGGGTCCGAAAATGATGCATGGTGCAAGGGGAGAATTTTCCATCGTCTCACTTAATTAGTCGAAATCTGAACACTAAAACTGATGTAATCACCCAACGGCGGCGGAGAGAGCAACGCCGGCGCAGTATAGTACCGCACCGCACCGCACCTCAGTCGTTCTATATCCGAATCCGAACCCAATAGCCGCAGATACACTCATATGCGATATACCCACAGCCGTGGCCGCAGTTTATAAATGAAGGCGGCGCAACAGTTGGCGCTCAGTAGGAAAAAGCTGAAAGCAGCTGGCGGTTGCAAAAAGTACCCACTCAGTTGACCGTTCAACGTCGGTGGCAGAACACAGCGATAAATTGTCGCCAGTTTTTCCTCAAGCGAACCCTTTGAGTTTTCCCAGCGCGCGATATGTTACGGTCTTCAGCCGGCCAAGTCGACAGATAGACAATGAAATGGTTTAAGCGTGTGCGCAAAAAGTCTTGAACTCGAGTGAAACGTGTGCTAGATAAAATTTAGATAATTTGCTTAAGTTAAGGCCACAATCGAACACTATGCCCTTCCGACGCAGCAGTCTGAATCATCGGCATCGCGATGGCCATGTTTTGGTGTGGAACCAGAGGAATCTCCACGAATCTCTGGAGCAACAGCCGCAGAGTAAGACCGAAATCTAAAAGGATAAGCCAGCACAAGTTGGTCCTTTTTCCAATTAGTTGCATATAATTGTTTTCTCCACCATTTCGTCGCTTTCCTTTGCGACCACGCTGCGTATGCGTTATATTAGTGGGATAATTTTGCTATTTAGACCGGTTTTCTTCCCCTTGTGCTCATTTCGCGTGATATGCACGTGCTTCTCCTCATCGCCAGATAGCTGCCAACTTAAGCAAACTCGGCAATTGTGCAACACGAGACGTTGGTGGAAATATGTGGGGAAATCGGGGGAAAAGCGAGCAGACTGTTCGATTTAGTGCTGCGTGAGCAAAAGTACACAGCAAGCGAATAAAAATATTTTTAAATTCAAATTTGAATCAGCATATTTGCGGATTCGGACAATTGTTTATTTCCAAATTTATGTGGAACTGAATTCCAATGAATCCACCGGGTTATTGAACACAAATTGCTTATCATTCACTTTTTTCAATTGGCTACAGGTGGGCAAAGTTCATTGGTTTTGAAAGTAAATTGGCTCAACTATTTCTGATCGCTTACCAGCCTTGAACTTTCTATGCGTCACCCCTTAATTAAACCAAATCCTAGAAAGTAAGCGCAACTGTACTCAAAATTAGGAATTCTAGGTAAGCTCACGTGTCCCAAGTGGCCGTGAAAATTGCTGGAATTGCGGCAATTCACGTTTGACAAATGACACTTACCGAGCCAAATGTAAACAATTGCTTTCGTCGTAGTTACAAAACGCGATCACGAAATTGACTCTTGGGCAATAGAATCAAATAAGGAGAGTAGAACTCTCAATTGAAAAAGTTGATTGTGAAATTTAAGAAGAAATCAGTTGATTCTCAGTTATTGTAATGCGATAAGTAATCACTTTTAAAATAATAAGCAACTAGAAAAACATTTGTAGGGCCCGATATCTTCTATCTATGATTCACTTAGCAAACCTAGAATCCGAGAATCTTATCTCCGACCAACGAACCTTGGAGCTGAGCAAACCGCAGACAAGATTATATCTTCATATCTCGCTTTTAGCCGCGATATATTTGGTTTATTTCTGCATTTCCGAAACATATAATTGGTTAGCTAGCATTAATAGTTGTCGACAAGACATCCGCTTGGCGCAGATAAATTATATCTTTTGGCTTTTTCTGACGCATTTACAGATTTAGTGAAATATTTTAGTTTGCCATACTCTCTGAGAGGAATATTTTGGTAGTACCTTTGCTAATGCTCTCGATTTTCTTGGCTTTTTCTAGGATGCTTTGCCACCCGGTACTTTGTGACCTTTATGCTTTTCCTAGGCATGGCCAATGCCTATGTGATGCGCACCAACATGTCGGTGGCCATTGTGGCCATGGTGAACCACACGGCCATCAAGTCTGGAGAGGCAGAGGAGTACGACGATGAGTGCGGAGATCGGGATATTCCCATTGTAAGTTGGTTTTATACAATAAGAAAACTCAATTTATGCTGATGAATTCTTCTCAATTCGCAATTTCAGGATGACTCCCAGGATGGGGAATTTCCCTGGAGCTCAGCTCTGCAGGGCTACATCCTGTCGTCCTTCTTCTACGGCTATGTCATCACACAGATTCCCTTTGGCATCTTGGCCAAGAAGTACGGTTCCATGCGCTTCCTCGGCTACGGCATGTTGATCAACTCCGTGTTTGCCTTCCTGGTACCGGTGGCTGCCCGCGGTGGAGGTGTTTGGGGTCTGTGTGCAGTGCGTTTCATCCAAGGTCTGGGTGAGGGTCCCATCGTGCCCTGCACCCACGCCATGTTGGCCAAATGGATCCCGCCCAACGAGAGATCACGAATGGGTGCCGCCGTGTATGCGGGTGCTCAGTTTGGAACCATCATCTCGATGCCACTTTCTGGCCTGCTGGCTGAATACGGATTCGATGGCGGCTGGCCATCGATCTTCTACGTCTTTGGAGTTGTGGGAACCGTCTGGTCCATCGCCTTCCTGATCTTCGTGCACGAGGATCCCTCTTCGCATCCCTCTATTGATGAGCGCGAGAAGAAGTACATTAACGATTCCCTCTGGGGAACTGATGTTGTTAAGGTGGGATTTGGAAATAATTAACAATTTTAGGCGGAAATTATAATTTGGTATTCTTACTTTTTAGAGCCCTCCCATTCCCTTCAAGGCCATCATCAAGTCGCTGCCCTTCTACGCCATTCTGTTCGCCCACATGGGTCACAACTACGGCTATGAGACTCTGATGACCGAGCTGCCCACCTACATGAAGCAGGTGCTCCGCTTCTCCCTGAAGTCGAACGGTCTGCTGAGCTCCCTGCCCTACCTGGCCATGTGGCTCTTCTCCATGTTCATTTCGGTGGTCGCCGATTGGATGATTAGCTCGAAGAGATTCTCGCACACGGCCACCAGGAAGCTGATCAACAGTATTGGCCAGTATGGACCAGGAGTCGCCCTGATCGCCGCCTCCTACACGGGCTGCGACAGAGCACTGACGCTGGCTATCCTCACCATCGGAGTGGGTCTTAATGGAGGTATCTACTCCGGCTTCAAGATCAACCACTTGGACCTCACACCGCGTTTCGCCGGCTTCCTAATGTCGATCACGAACTGCTCAGCCAATTTGGCTGGTCTTTTGGCGCCCATTGCTGCGGGCCACCTCATTTCTGATCCCAGCAAGGTGAGTTCGGAAATCTATTTGAGTTGGAAAACAGATACTATAACGACTTATTTCCATTTCAGCCCATGATGGGTCAGTGGCAGATCGTGTTCTTCATCGCTGCCTTTGTGTACATCATCTGCGGTACCTTCTACAACATCTTCGGATCCGGTGAGCGTCAGTACTGGGACAATCCCGAGGACGATGAGCAGAAGCCGGCCCTCCAGACGACCGTCACCACCTCCCCAGCAAGGCTGAGCAACGGCAGCACGGCACCAGCGGCCATCTCGAGTTCCTAGGACTCCAAATGGAAGTAGTATTAGCCGTAGTCGTGCGTCATTAACCATTAATCCGTACACTATACGATATGCGTAGCTTAGTCCTTGTTTTAGTCTAATTATTTGATAAGCCAAAAGTTGTTAATATTGATAGTTAGCCTTTGATTTATTCCTACATCTGCATAAACACCGCTAAAAAGACACTAATCTTCCAATTGTAAATAAATTGGGAACTGAAACCGAACCCACACCAAGTCGAGCACAAAACGTCAACTTTAGTTAGGTAAATCGAGGTCTACCATTGCAAATGTGTAGTTTTCTTATCTTATTGTGATAGCGAAAGAGTTTACTTCTCTCACTGATTTGTTTTGAAATTAAATGATCCGCTCAAGCGAACATTGTTAAGCAAACAACCAAATGTATGAAAACCATTAAAAACTACTAGTTTAAGAAACAAAAAACACCTAAGCATTTATTAATGGGAATATATTAAGCTTCAAAACTTATATTTTTCAGCTTAAAGAAGCATTGCTGTATTCTCTTAAAGCCAACAATAAGCTTTCTTAACAACATTGGTTACTCTTTCACCCTTGATGGTTAATTCGTAAATAATAAGCAGTTGTCAGGATATCAAGTGAAGCCATCTCGTCTATCAGGTACTTAAATGCCTGCTACGAGGCAGAAGGATTTAGTTAGCAGTTACAATGGGTCACCATGAGGAGCTGAAGCCGGAGCAAGTGGATCTGAAAGTAACCCCCTTTGTGGGCTCCCTGCGACGCACTTGGAGCGACTTCTGTGCCACCAGCAGTATCCATGGATTGAAATACACCCGCGATGAGGATACGAATAAGATTGTGCATCTGGTGTGGCTCTTGATATCGCTGGTGATGTTCATTTGTGCTGTTGTTATGGCGCACACCTTCTACATGGACTACCGCAGCAGTCCGACGCGTATGAATGTGGAAAGTGATCACACGCCGGTTAATAGACTCTACTTTCCACCTGTCACAATTTGTCCAGATGCACTCTTCAACATGCAAAAATCTGAGGCCTTTCTGAACACTATGTAAGTGGATATTATTTAAAGGTCTGTACAAGGATGTGCCACTTGATTTATTCCGCCAGGCGACTTCCGCAAGGAGCCGACTTAAGGGGCATTCTACGCAAACTTCACATTTTCTACGGTTTTATGCTAGATGATGAACGCTATTCGGCGGAGGACATCGAGCAAATGGAAGCCCTTCTGTTCCTGAATAATCTCACAATTCCAGAATTTGTAGAACACTTACGCTGGAATTGTGACGAAATTCTGTATCGCTGTAGGTTTAATGGTGAAATAATGGATTGTTCCAAGATATTTCAGCTATCCAAGACGTTTTTTGGCCATTGCTGTTCATTCAATTTGAGACAAAAAGGGTGGGTAATGATCTAACTAAATCATTGAAAGAGTTCTAAAGTTTTCCCTTTAAACAGTTTGAACTTTACTGCCCAACGAGCAATAGGTGGACTTAGATATGGGCTGTCAGTGGTTTTGCGGTATAAAGACGACAGCTACGATCCATTGCAATCGTATTCATATGGCGTAAAACTATTGATCCAGGAAGCAGATGCCTTTCCCAGTGCCCATTCTGCAGCTAAATTTATTGCCTTCAATTCGGAGACATTTGCTGCAGTTAGACCTCAAGAAACCTTTTGCTCTTCTGCTGTGAAAGCTTTAACCATCGAGGAGAGAAATTGCGTTTTCCAAAATGAGTTTCCCATGCGTTACTTTTCCGATTACGTATACCCTAACTGCGAGCTAAATTGTAGAGTAACGAATATGGTCAAGTTCTGCGGTTGTCACACGTACTTTTTTGCCTTTAATCGCACTAGCGATCGAATTTGTACTTTTAGAGATATACCCTGTCTGGTGGATAATTTCGGTGGGTTATTGATTTGCTCAAAATGTAGCGATTTTAATAACTTGCTTTCAGCTAATATAATTACAAGGAAGAAAAGTACCCAGTGCTACTGTCCGCTTACCTGTGAACACATTGATTACAACGTACAGATATCCAATTTTCCCCTGGAACTGAACATGCCGGTGGCCGATAAGTTCTAGTAAATATTGTAAAAGAAATGCTGGTTCAGCTTTTTATTAACAACTTTTTATTTCAGTTCGGGCTTAGCCAAAAACGATGGTGTATTGCATGTTCTTATCAATTCGTTTAGCTACCGCCGATTGCGACGTGACTTGCTTTCCAATATGGTTACTTTGGTGTGTAAGTTGATCAAAATACTCCTTTATCAATTTGTATTAAAAATGTCAATTTCCAGCTAATCTAGGCAGCGCCTTCAGTCTTTTTGTGGGCATGAGCATGCTCTCGGTGGTGGAAATTATCTACTATTTTTCAGTAATTCTACGCAAGAACTACAAAATGGAATGCGAAACTCGCAGTCAGATGCTTCGCAAGAAGCCGAAGTTCGCGTGGCCCAAAGCTAATGACACTCACAGTAAACAGCAGAAATCTGTTTTCATAATTCACAAATCGTAATCAGCACGATGGGCGAATGCAAAAAAAAATATTGCCATAAATTAGAGCAATAAAATCGATTTCAAACTGAATATGAGGTCCGAATGAACTTTGTAATACTCTTAAAAATCATCGATAGGAAGGGTGTTTCTTAAATCTATTAAATTTACTAAATTACACACACTTTTATTCTATGGCCTTGAAGAATTTTCCTTTGAATCCTCATATAGTATGATTAAAACTTAGCCTAACAATAAATATTACATATATGGTAATGAAGCAGCCTGGTAGAGTATCCTAACTACCAACTAATCCAATCATGATCTTTTGGAAAAGCCAAGATACCAGCGAGTTGCAAATATCTATCCTACTATCGCATATTGCCATAGGTCAGCCGATGGCCATTGTAAATCTGCCCCAATCTGGGGGCGACCATCTGCTGGTCGTAAATTGGACCCAAGCGAAGCAAATCCGCGATAAGATTGTCCGTGGGGTATAAAAGGAGAAATTGCTGGGAAGATTACTCACAGTATATACGGTCATGTTCAAGTTCGCTTTGACCCTGACGCTTTGCTTGGCGGGCAGCCTTTCGCTGGCCCAGCACAATCCCCATTGGTGGGGCAATCGCAACACCATCGTCCACTTGTTCGAGTGGAAGTGGTCGGACATTGCCCAGGAGTGTGAGAGTTTTCTGGGACCCCGAGGATTCGCCGGCGTGCAAGTGAGCCCCGTTAATGAGAACATCATAGCGGCGGGTCGTCCATGGTGGGAGCGATACCAACCCATCTCGTACAAGCTGACCACTCGGTCTGGTAACGAGGAGGAATTCGGTGACATGGTGCGTCGTTGCAACGATGTGGGTGTTCGTATCTATGTGGATGTGCTGTTGAATCACATGTCCGGAGATTTTGACGGTGTGGCTGTGGGCACTGCCGGAACAGAGGCGGAACCCAGGAAGAAATCTTTCCCAGGAGTTCCATACACCGCTCAGGACTTCCATCCCACCTGCGAGATTACCGACTGGAACGATCGCTTCCAGGTGCAACAGTGCGAACTGGTTGGCCTCAAGGATCTCGACCAGAGCAGCGACTGGGTGAGAAGCAAGCTAATTGAGTTCCTGGATCACCTCATTGAACTGGGTGTTGCTGGTTTCCGGGTGGATGCCGCCAAGCACATGGCATCGGAGGATCTAGAGGTGAGTTGGGACTTTTTCCGGTGTGGAACTATGAGCTAATGGTGTTTTTTTTCCACAGTACATCTACAGCAGCCTGAGCAACCTGAACATCGATCACGGATTTCCCCACAACTCCCGCCCCTTCATCTTCCAGGAGGTAATTGATCACGGTCACGAAACCGTGTCTCGTGATGAGTACAAGGATCTGGGTGCCGTCACCGAGTTCCGATTCTCCGAGGAGATTGGCAACGCCTTCCGTGGCAACAACGCACTGAAGTGGCTGCAGAGCTGGGGCACGGGTTGGGGATTCTTGCCCTCGGGTCAGGCCTTGACCTTTGTGGACAACCACGATAACCAGAGAGATGCGGGTGCCGTGCTGAACTACAAGTCGCCCAGGCAGTACAAGATGGCAACCGCCTTCCATTTGGCCTATCCCTACGGCATCAGTCGGGTGATGAGCTCGTTCGCCTTCGATGACCACGATACCCCGCCGCCGCAGGATGCGCAGGAGAGGATTATTTCGCCCGAGTTCGATGAGGATGGAGCCTGTGTGAACGGCTGGATTTGCGAGCACCGTTGGCGTCAGATCTACGCGATGGTGGGTTTCAAGAACGCCGTGCGGGATACGGAGATCACCGGTTGGTGGGACAATGGAGACAACCAGATCTCCTTCTGTCGCGGCAACAAGGGCTTCCTGGCGTTCAACAACAACCTTTACGATCTGTCGCAGGATCTGAACACCTGCCTGCCCGCCGGAACCTACTGCGATGTGATTTCCGGCAGCCTGATCGACGGATCCTGCACCGGCAAATCGGTCACTGTGAACGATAATGGTTATGGCTATATCCACATCGGATCCGATGACTTTGACGGTGTACTGGCCCTGCATGTGGATGCCAAAGTTTAAGTAAAGGTAACACAGAAATCTGGGCTTTATTTTTGTCTCAAATTACAATAAAAACGAACGCACATAATGTTTGGAGGTATTAGCTCTAACTATTCGAGTATGTTTGTGAGCGGTAACAATAGCAATAAAAATGCAAAGTAAGGTATTTAACGCGATTCGATTCGATTCGATTTTAATTGGACTTAGTCTAACAAATGCCACGACAACGACATCCTCTGAATAAACACCCGGAAATGGGAATACTAAATATATATACATATGTAGTATTCAGTATATAAGCTGGGCCAATTGGGCCTACATCCACATCCGATCCAGCTGGCACACTGTGAACGTAAGCCCGCTCTGCAAATAGAAGAAGTTGGCATTGTGAAATTGTAGTTGGGTGTTCTGGCCGGAATCGAATCCGAATCGCTACAATTGGCTCCATTGGCGACCACCACCTCTCACAAGCATTCAGAGGCGCAATGGAAAATCGATCGAAAATATGTAATTGGTAAGCGATTTGGTCAGCGACTGTTTGGTTAGTTTCAAAACAAGCAACTACAAATCAAAATAGCAACGTTTCTACTGGCATTCCGATTACGAGTGTTACGAGTGTGTAGTTCTGGATCGATGACTCTCCCAGATCCAAGATGTCGGCTGGTGGCAATTGATGTGTGGTTATCGGTACGATTAGTTACCATTTGATTGGAATTAAATGCTTATGAAGCGTAATTACCTGTAAAATGCTGATATCTTGCTTCTTAGGAGTATCGCGCTAAAACGTTTCTTACTCCACTTAGAATATAACATACATCTGTGTATACTTTGTAAACTATGATTCTTTAGATACTCGGCTTAAATTTAGGCTTGCTTTACTCAGGGTTACACTATTTGACTAACAAACACAGAGTCCAAAAATGTTGCTCAAAGTTTAACAATAATTATTAATTAATTTAGTAATACAATTTTTCCACTCTTTGCGCGGCACAAAAGCAAATGCTTTTCCTAAATTTTAAGATTTAAGTACGGCCC
Organism: Drosophila mauritiana; assembly: GCF_004382145.1. Taxonomy (NCBI): domain Eukaryota; kingdom Metazoa; phylum Arthropoda; class Insecta; order Diptera; family Drosophilidae; genus Drosophila; species Drosophila mauritiana. Next base: position 15,036,429 of record NC_046668.1, on the reverse strand, counting down.
CAAGTCCAGCTTTAATATACAAACTTGTGCGCACACCCAGATGCGCATAATTTTGCTTTGATCTTAGTCTTAGGAGCTAACTAGAAAATCTTGTCTCACCTTTTGCAATAGCAGCGCAGTTCGGTTACATTTAGATTTTAATCATCATCTTAGGTTATTTAGAATCATACAATGTATATTGATTATATTATGCCATCAAAAATTTGTAATACTCGCGTTTGCTAACGCATATAATTATAGCTATATAACAGGAACCACGTAAAAATGCACAAATACTTAGAACATTATCGCTTTCTGATTTCGGTTTCCACATTAATTACAACATCAAAGTGTGAGCTCTTATGCACATGTATACATATAAACTTTTGATCTATTGTTGTTTAAATAGTAGTCAGGTAAATCGTGGGAGGAATTATTGTTGCGCATAAGTTTGTTAATGATTTAGAATATACATTTTGACTTCATCTGTATTTCATTAGCTGCCTAGGCAAGCGATTAGTTTGCAACCACGGTTCGAACGAGGGTTGCTTCACAAATCAGCAGAGATCATAAGTCATACCAAACACCCGAAGTTACGGGAACTGGATTAATCAACTTCGGTGGCCCGAAGCGAGCGCCTTTGGTAGAGCTTTTGAAACGGCCTAAAAACCAGAACCATTTTATAAAGTTTGATTACCAAACGCCCTCTGTTCGGTGACACCCTTAAGCCTAAGAGATTGCGATTGGGATCCACAAAGATTCAACACCGAGATTGTCAAAAATATATGCGTATCGTACAGATATCAATAGATTGCCGCCAGTGTTTATGAGGTTTGCTTTGTTTTGGTACCAGTGATGGGAGGCGATGGACTAACTAAACAAAAAATATTATACACATATATTTTATAGAAATTCTGTTTATAATATTACCTGGCATGTCATATTGTATTCATATACTGCTGTGATTATTACTTCAGAAAATACATATATGCAATTACAGGTACTTGATATTGATTTACTATGTTTCTTAATCAGGACTATTTTATGCATATGGAACATTAAAATAGGTAATGTTTTATCGTTATAGGGCAATTCGGCTTTAAATTTACAGCATTTGATTTAATTTGAGATATTCTCGTTATGGTACAAACATTAAGTATTTTTGAAATAACGTACTAAGACATCAGTATGTAAAGGGCAGTTATTGTTGAGTTTGAGAATTAATTTGATCAGTTAATTAAATTAGATTTATATGCCATATATTTCCAGCACATTACTTTTTACTAAGTATACGCCACTCTTTTGGCATTGTTTTCTATCTAAGTACTAGCCCCATCACTGGTTTCCACTATTGCCATAAATATTTCCCCCTGTCCCCTAGAAGCTCTTTCCCGCATCATGGATGCGCTTCCGGCGACTGTCGCGCCTCCTGTAACGATCTATAATCCTCGAGCGATGCCTTTCCGGGCACAATGCCTCCGGCGAGCTGTCCACCTTCTTCATCACGATGCGGAATGTGAAGGTGTGCTTGGGCGAGGCGCTGGCTGCTCGTCTCGGTGAAGGTGGCTCGAATTCACTGCCGCTGGAGAAGCCGCAGGAGGATAGCGGAGCGCTGGGGTGGGGCAGGGGAACTGGTCCGACCGGAGCAGCACCAGGAACTCTGGGCGTGCCGTTTGTATAGCCCGATGGGGTGGACATGGACCCGGTGGACAGCTGCTGGGTAAGCACGGAACTGGGTCGCGGCTCGAAGATGGAGGCACATCTCTGATCAGTGCAGAGGAAGGTGCGCACCTCTCGCTCCTCCTCGCCTTTTTGCCGGACAGTCAGGGGAAAGTGTTTGCGACTGGGATCCCCGTATGGACTTCTCTGGGGTTCCGGGGGATAGCCATAGCCGTGGGGATATGACCCACTGGAGTCGTAGCTATCCCTGGAGCTATAGTTCGAGGAAGTCTGCTGGGACAGCGGACTGCGTGCCCGGGAGAAGGCACTGAATTGGGAGACGTGCAGCTGGCGGAAATTCTCCGTGCGCTGCTTCTTGCTCATCGCCGGAAACGGAAGGCTGGGCGATCGACCACCGCCCTCGGTGGGTGTGTAGTCAAAGTGAGTCTCCAGCGAGGACTTGCGGCCTCCGCAGGAAGAGCCAGATCTTTGGAAGGTCTCCGCATCCACAAGCTCAATGGAGCTCTTCCTCAGATCAACGGCTCGTCTGCCCTGGCCTTTTTCATCGGTATCTACAATCTCAAAGCTGGAGGTCTGATCCTCGTAGCTAGTGGACTGATACCGCGAAATGGAAACGTCAAAGCTGGTATCTCTGGACGAATAGGGGCAATCGAAACTGGACTCCCCCCGACTGGACTTGCTCCACTTACTTTCCACCAGCTCGAAGCTGTCGCCCCCCGAATCCAGACGCTGTAGGTTTATGAGATCGGTTTCCGTGTCCACCCCGGGACTGCGGAGCTGCTCCAAAAAAGGAGAACGCGGCGGATCGAAGGAGGAGCGGCGCGACGGCGGCTCAAACTCAATGGTAGGACACTGGAGCGGCTTCTTTGCGGGCTCGGCTGCCGCCAAAGCTGCGGCTTCAGCTTGGGCGATGGCCAGATCCGCATCTTCGGTCTCCCGCCGCAGTGCCTGCAGATTCACATAAACTGGTTCTGGGGGATAGGCTTTCAAGATCTCTACCAGCTCGGCGCGCATGTCATCTGGTATCATTAGGTCGTTGGAATCTGATTCCCGTTCCTCGCTGATTCGCGGCTCTATGGGTTCCCTGCTCTCCGATCGTCGTGTGAAGTGATGCCCTGCAACTGTTCCGCCTTCTCCGTTGAGGGCCACCACTTTTAGGGAATTGGTGACCTCCTCCACGAACTGGGCCATGGCGGCATCGGTTTGTTCCACCTCCGTTTCCGCTTCCGCATCTTTTTCTGTGTCCTCTTCCTTTACTACCTCTGGTTCTTGCAATTCGCGGAGCCTCTCATGCTTGATATAGGACTCACCTACCTTCTCGAAGTGGACATTGGCCAGCTCGAAGGGCAGTTCGTCCGACGATCCACCTACCTGTTGATCCGCGTTGGTCTGACTTAAGTCAGCACTGGGTCTTTTGGATCCGGAAGCTGAACTCTGCTTCTGCTTCTCCTTTTCCTCGTCGTCGCGTTTCGTCGACCTCCTGAGCCGCAGGGACATCTTGGCGTAGTGGGTAAATTTCTGGGATATCTTCGGCTCAAAGCCCACCTCGGACATTTGCTTTTGGACAGCGCTCTTGGCGGCCGTAGAGGATGCCGCTGGACTGGCTGAGAAGGTGCTCTGCCGGATGAGAGGACCACCGGAGGACCCGGATTCCGCTCGGGTGAAGGCATTTGCAAAGCGGTTGGTTCGGCTGCTCAGATGCTTAGAGGGCTTCCTCACAAAGGCCAGGATCTCACGCATCACGCTTTTCTTCTCCTGCGGCTGGGCTGCCTCCTTTTCCTTCTCCTTTTCCCTTTCCCGGGCAGCAGCCTCCGCCGCCTCCCGTTCTCGTTCCGCACTCTTGTAAGTCTCGGCGGGATTGGATACGGTTATCGGGGGTATCGGGCCCATGGGCGAACGCTTCTCACTGGCGAAATATATTGGTGTGAAGAGGCTTATCGAAGGCCGCTTGAGGCCGACGAAACCAGCTTCTTCTGGTTCAGTGGCCATGTCTTGGACGTGAACCGTGGATGTGGGACTCCTTCGGGTACCCGGAACTCCGAATTGGCAGCCGAAGTCTGTGGGAGCCACTGCTCCCAACGGCGATCGACGTTCCTGTGTGTGCACGCTGAATGTGGGGCTACTTCTTCGGGGCTCCCCAGTTGGACTTCTAACTGTGGGACTAGTCAGCGGATCGTTCGGTGACCTCAATCCGCTGCTCGGGAAGAGCGGACTCCGGCGTCCTTGGGGACTGCGATCGTTGAGACCCACAGGACTTCGTCTGCCCTGGGTGCCCAGCGATATGGAGAGCTGTCCGCTATTCTTCCTGCGATTAGATGCCCGGAGTGTGCCCTGGCGCGAAAGCGATGTGGGCGTCTTCTGGGAACTGCTGCCCGGACTTTTGGACTCCGGCACTGGCATGACCGGACTCTTCGGCGTCAGGGGGCTGCGCTTCTTCTCTCCATTTCCGGAGGTCAACGAGGTATTCAGAGTCAGATTGGGTGCATTATTGGGACTTCGTCGCTCCGAGGGACTGCGTCGCGTGCGGAAGGACTGCGACTTCGCTTTCCGGATCTTGGGCAGCGACTGGTGGTGGTGACGGTGGCGGTGGTGTTGCTGCTGGGACGACGAGGAGGAGGAGGGGCCGTTCAACTTATGTTAGTTGCTGTGGTGCGGTCCACTCGTCGGGTCGCTGCTGCCGCTGGAACTGAGGGTGGTGTTCGATCCGTACGGATCTAGGGAGCTCTGGACCGACATCGAGCGACCTTGGTTCTGACGCGCACGCCTCACTCGGCTAGAGTTGGGAGACAGCTTTCCGGGGTCGATGCTTTCTGGGTCTGCCTGCAATGTGTAGAATCAGACATAAAGGGGACAACAGGATGGATGGACGGAATGGAGCGCATGGGTGGCGGCGGATGGTTGGATGGATGGACGGAGAGAAAGACAGGCGGACAGATAGATGGACAGATGATGGCGTGAGTGACTGAGTTAAACACCAAGGAAGCAGCGCAAAGCAATCTAGAAGCACAATGCAACCCACCTGGTAAGCCAGCGCGTTCATGATGATGGCATACGGAACGAGGTTCAGCGGATGGATCTCCCGCATCAGCACATTGGCCGGTATCTTATGGAACTGGATGTACTCGCAGAAAGTGCCCAGGATCTCCTTAATGTCGATGTTCTGCGATGCAAGCAAAGAGGTCAATAAAAATATCTTTAAAACTCCTTGGTCGAAAACCCTTACCGGATTGTTATCATAATACTTCTTGCTCCACATTAGTGCCGCTTGGAATTTGGTGAATTCGTCAGCCCGCAGCTCTTCCCTGGCCAGGATCAGGCGAACCACGTGCTGTGGCAGCAGCGTGAAGCTGCCCAGGTTCAGTACCTCGGTTCCATGCTCATCCACGAACTCCAGTACCTTTTGAACCAAGGTCTTCGTGCACTTGTACTGAATGTAACGCTCGGCCGAGGCCAACAGGGCGCATACGGTATCCACATTGATGCAGCACTGCACAAATCCTGCACAGGCACGACGCAGTTCCTCGAGGCCGTAGTAATCAGCGGCATTCATGACGCCTTAAAAAGTCACTCTTATAAATTCCAAATGCAATTACATATCATTTTAAAATTTACCCAGCAGAGTGCGAGGTTGGAGGGTCACACAGCCCGTGTGAATATACTCAATCAGTTGACGGAACACGTCGGGCTCAAACTCCTCAATAATTAGCGTCTGATGCTGCTGACCTGAGGGCTAAATTCAAAATATGTCAGCATTGGTAAAACTAAGATAATGTTGAAGCAGCTAGAGGAGAACATAACAACAACAGGTGCAAGTACATAATTTCTCATAGCCATTCCAATTGTGATTAACTATTTCAGATAGTTCGTTTTTTAAGCTTAAAGGTCAGATAGTATTTTAAACGAAGTTAAGTTTTAGAACGATTTGTAGGTTTTGCATAGGAGAAATAGATTCAACAACAGAGGTTCAGCGCACAATTACTTTGAAATGAAGCTAGGATTAGTTGGGAAAAATGTCAGAAAATAGCACAACTAGTTTTTAAGCCACCCCAATCATTCTGGGCATCACATTCCTTTATTTAAACATTAATAATATTAGATGCACACTCAGCAATACATCTACATTTAGCCAATTACAACGGAAATGCATAAAGTTCTTATACGAACGTAGCACAACCTTCGAAGGACCGAAGTTCTAAATATCCTTGCAGATATATTTTTAAGAAATGCTCTACATAAGATATTCAACTGTTTTTCGTTCAGAGCATCAGCAGTGTTTACTTGTATTTATTTTGCTACGTTTGCATTGCTCTGCTTCTCTCTGCAAGGACATCAAAAGGACATCCATCAATTACGACACCCACACAGTTACAGTTAGAGTTACAGCGACAGCGACTACAGATACACATACACGCACAGAGGTAGTATTTGATGCTTGGTTACCTCGGGTATCGGAGCTAATTGTTGGGTATAACCGGTTCTCTATGATTACGGATATGGGTTGCGGGGTAACGAGGACGAGTACGAGTACGATGAGGAATGGTGGTTGTCACAACAGAAAAGGCACGAGAACATTGATATCAGTTAAATGGCATTTGCTGGCTCACGACGTATTTACACATAAAAGAGGATGAAAACCATACGGAAAATAATGATACCGAACCGAACTGAATTGAACTCAAGGGAACTCAAAAGGTGGTTACGAAAATAACCCCAATGATGCAGACCCCACACGGCAAAATGCAAAATCACACCGGCACTCACACACACACACCACACACATCACATACATACATACATACGCACGTAATCCCCCCGCTGGGTAATCGATTATGGATGAATATAGAACACATCTGCGAATACGAACCTGTTGTGCGGCATTCTGCAGATTGAGCAGGGGCTCCGAGGAGCGTTTGAGGAAGAGGCGCAGCTTGTTCTCCTTGGTGGAGGTTTCCCTCTTCCGCTGGGGCGAGGGGGCAGCATAGAGCATTTTGGCAAACACTCGGGATCGGGATGCCAACACAGCCTGTATAGAGGGAAATCTATTAGACCAATATTCAGAATCATCTCCATTGCCATATATTATATATTTTCGTAACAAGATCTATACATTTTCATTTAACATAATAGTTTTCTAATAAAAAAGAATAAGTTACTATTTTCTTAAAACATGAAAGACTTTAAAAAACTTCGCTACAAGAATGTTGCTATTTTAATGCTATTGCACGGCTGAATGCGTGATGTTATGTAGCCACTAGTAAAATATGAAAGGAAACGCATCCTGCGTTATACAAAGGACTCAATTATTTAGGCGGCCAGGACGTCGATTACGCAGTGACCTGATTTCTGGACCCAGAGGATGGTACACAATAAAAAATGGGGAGTACATGGCACAAACCTTGACGGCGCAGACGGGTTCGCGGGTATCGCCCACCAGGAAGGTTACGTCACACAGCTCGGGCATGGAGGCCAGGAACTTCATGTCCTCCGCCAGCCCCGTCTTGTTCTCGAACGTCGAGAGGTCCGGCTCTGCGTCAGCCATGCCGGGTAGAATCAATGCCTCGGGCATCTGGGTTTACTGCAATCATGTGTAGTTATTTATAAATAATGACGGTATTGAAAGCATCTATCGATGTTATTCATCTCGTTTGTGGAGTACAATCTTCTTTAATTTTTGAAATAAATAAAAGGTTAAAGGAGTATATTTCATGCATTGCAAGGCTCGGCACCTTTTTCCTATTTTCCTACTTCCTTTTTGTGTATAACATTCTGAATTTTAACTAGATAGAAAACTAATTGAAAGATATCAGAGCCGAAATATTCGTAGTAAATTAGTATTTCTCTTTTAAGACACATATATATAAGAAAATATTTCAAAAAAGTAATTAATTGAGCAATCTTCATTCAGAGTTCTTCTGTTTTAAGTTAACAATTATTTTAAAGCATCTTTAAAAAGTCTTAAGAATTGATATAAGCTATCCTAAGCGTAATTGAAATTTCTATAAATATTTTTTAGCACTGAGCCGTTGAGAGCTGGCAGTAATTAAATTGTAATTCACTTCAACTTTAAGCCCCCACACACAGTCTGGCATCCCCCAGGCGCGCATCTGCGCCTGCCAATATTTGCCACCTCCCCCTTTGGAGGTAAGCAAAAAACACGTTGATCCAAAGAGCAAAGAAACCGCACAGCCTCTGTCACAGATTGTGTCCTTGAACATGGCTGAATCACAACTAAATTACAATTACCATGAGGATGGCAAAGGAAAGGGCTAAAGGTAAAAAGGTAAAAAGGCAACCTCAAATGCCAGCAGACAAGGTCCTGTCGCAATCAACTACGCACAAAACAACAACAAAGAACAGCGAGTGGGCGTGGCAGCAGCCTTGCGTGGGCGTTGGGTGGTGGGCGGTGGTTTGTGGGTGGTGGGCGGACTCCAGACAATGCAGAAATTTGCTGCATACTTTGGGGAAACTTTACGTGAAACGGCGAGGAGAGCATGCATTGAAAATTGGAAAACTTTTGTTCGGGTCAAAGTTGTCCCGAAGCAAAGATTAATTTACCTGTTCGCTCATTAACAAATATCGATCAAATAAAATGACTTGTAAAGTTTTCTTTTCATATGTGCAACTCACCCACATAGCCAACTTACCTGTTGCAGGGTGAAATCAGATTCTCTGGCACCTCTTCTTGAAATTTTTTGTAAGTTGAATTTTACACATACAGTTTTTGTTGTTAGCAACGGATTAGTTAAATCCGTTTGCTAGCTTAATATTAAATCATTTCGACTGCAATTCCAAAATCGAGTAAATTAAGAAAAATGGAATAAAGAAACGCTTGCCAAGACACTTTTTAAAAATATTTACAGAGTTGTACGGATAAAGGATTACGAAAAGTTCTCGTGTTCACAGTACAATTTACAGCATGCCAGAAACTGAAGGTTAAAGAGACGAAGGGCGCGGGGCTTTTGGATACCAAAAAATTGTGCTGTGTATAATGTGTGCCAAAAAAAAAAAAATGTAAGAAGGGAATACGAAAATGCCACGCATAAATCAGAGAGAGTAAAAGAGAAGGTCGAGCGAGGGGGTAAAATTTGATTGGATTTCGGTTAACGTGTGGAAAATGTTTGAAACTTTTGCAGCTGAGGGTTTTCCACTAACTTTTTTCCCAGCCAAGTTGTGCGCCAAATGCGAAAAATACCAAGCTGTCCGATTTCCGGGTCGCTGGGGCGTCTCACTTTCACTTTTCTCCAAGGATTGCGCTGTGTGTGTGCTTGTGTGTGTATGATGTGTGCTTGTGTGTTATTTGCGTGTATGTATTGGTGACACAACCAAGGCAACAGAAGCAACACCGAGCACAATCACTCGTCCTTGCAGTCACACAAACGTTTCTGTCCAAAAAAGGGCAATTGGACTTTGCCGCAGGCCGTAAATATTTCTAAACGCAAAAAACAAAGTGCTGTGCTGAAGCTGAGGACCGTTAACAATAATTAGATTTTTCTCTACTCAGGCATTCGGCCAACACGCACACTCACACACCCACACAGAAAGCAGAAGCGTTTTGCTGGACGAGAAATGAACCGTTTTGAACGAGGCACAGAAGCGTTCTGGCCAAAATATTCGTGTCTACCTCTGAGGAGGAGTCCTTTTTCGAGTCAGCAGCCTCTGCGCATGTCTCACGGCCATCGATCCGCCTCGACGGTGGTGGCCACCAGCTACCCAGACCACCTTAATCCTGGCCAGCGCAACGTGGCCCACAGCCACTTGTTTGCATCATCGCGTGTTTATCCCGCCAACGCGCAGGCGCCGCCAAACATAAACAATGTCCAAGCCTAATGGATGACAGTTAACCCATGACAGTTGACAGTTGGGCTATCGAAACACTTGACATGCGCTCCTTGCACCGCCGCCTCCAGTCGACCGCCCAGGGCTTCGGACTTCGGCGTGCGGTGGCAACCCTCGAGGCACTTGAAAAAAAGACCACAGACCGCACAGAAGATACAATGAATTACGAAATTCATACAATTCCATAGCTTAAAAACAATTAAATTCCTTGAATTAAACGAGGGCAACAATTGTACACTACTTTTTCCTAAGTTTATTTTTTGATCGCGTCGCAATCCTTTTCTATAAGTGCAAGAACTACTTTCTTTCTGAGAAGCTGATTGTTTTATTCTAACAAATGAATAACTATGTAAATCGAAAGTCATTACCCTGTACAAAAAAATACTCCTTCGGCTTTAACTTGTGCCATTATAGCCTGATTTGCCCCACTGTGATCTTCAGAGCTCCGTTTTCCGAACTTCCGTTTTGCTTCAGAGATTGCAGCTTCAGCCGCAGAATCATTAATTACTTTCGCAGCTACCCCAAGCGAAAAGCAGCAGTCGCAGTGCCGGCTAAAAATATCTCCCCTTGCGGCACAGCGCACATAACATAAATCTTCCGGCTGATCGGACTAGCCACCTCGAACGGCAGCAGCAGTCGCAGCGGCAGCAGGTAGGCCAGCCGGAGGTCAGGGGTCAGACTAAAGGCTGCACAATGTCCAGGCCGTGACGCCACATCCCCGCGGCGATTGGTGAAACGCACAAGTCAATTCCAATTGCATTACCACTTGACACGTCGCGACGAAAACAAATAAACAAACACACACGAACCCAAGGATGCGGCAGCCGTGAGAAAAAATAAACACGAAGAACGCACCAGCAGATATATCTCGTTCAGCAGACGCCAGATGAGATGGACTCAGTTCGGGTAGCCAGTTCTTCGGTCGACGCCTCCGCATCGGTCTTTAGCTTCTGGCCGATCTCAGCCGCCTGCTGGTATTCAGTATTCATCGAACAGTCGCATCTCTCAGTCGCCCAGCGGATGTTGCAGCACAGGAACTACACAGATATTCACGCGATTCCATAGAGAAACTGAAAGCGAAATCCGTGGTATCCGCAAGATACACGCTCGTGTGCGCAGCTTTAAGTGAATATAATTGAAGACCAAGTGATATAAATAGTTGGATAAACTCTTTCTTCAGCCGCGACACGTGCCGGTCACACTTTTCCCCTTTCGAAGAACTGAGTGAGTTTTACCCCTTAAAAATCGAAAAACTATTTTTAAATATATATATATTATGGTGAAGTGCATCTGCTAGATGCAAACTGCGAATACTGAATATTTTATGTGCCAATTTACGCATCCCTAAACATTTTACGGGCCCGTTTGCTTTGGCAAAATAAGGAAAACATCAACGAATGGCAATTATATTTTTATAAATGATAGAAGGAAACCTACTCGGCTGTGCTTATGAACAAATAATATTTAGTTCAAGATGTTGTGTATATTTGATTTACTTGATTCTTTGGCACAATATAGACTTTTTACCGCCGTTTTCGGACTAAATTTAAAATTCAACACGCTCGTAGTCGTCAAAGTTGATGCTGAGTTTTCATCTGATCATGCCCGCTTTTCTTCTCTCTTCTCTCGATTGCTTTTTGTTGTCTGCGATTTCCTACAGCTGCCGACGACACTTATAAATATATTTGCATATATTAGCGTGTTCTACAGATATACGTATGTACATATATCTGCACATGTACACTTATCTGCGCGATTCTATATTAATTTTCGCTTACTTGTCGCTATGTCTGTGTTGCCCATTTCCGTTTGTTGTCGTCATTAATTGATGTTGTTTATGCCAAATAAAAATATTATTTCTGCAAAAGAAAATACGGTTTTGTATTAGCGAATTTTCTTAGAAATATGTTGTATATGAAACATTATGTTGGTACTTGCTTTAATACTTAAATATTTATACCACTCCAGTTTATAAAACACTAATTAGTGTTTATACAATGAACATTTATTATATGATTCCGATTTCTTTCAAACATCTACGAGTCTTATGTACACAAGTTTTTAAACGACCCCAAAGACCCTTCAATATTCAGCGAGTAACCATTTGACCTTTCCTCATGCATCATGATTTCATTTACAAATTACCATTGAAAAGCAGAAAATTCAATTATGTTCCCGCGAAGTGCAAGTCTGGCCGTTGGAAACCTGGCCAATGGCACCTGTTGGTGGCGAGGCAAACGCACCTTGCGTTAAGACCAGGCTTACTTAAATTACAAGTGTCCGGCTTATAAGCCAGCACTTCACAATCTCCGAGGGGCGAAACAGGACCAAGATAAATGCATTTGTGTCGCATCCGTGACTCTGATTAGGTGATATTACATCGCCGGACGAAGGAGACGCAGGAGGCGCAGGATGGGGTCCTTAATGCACTGCAAATTGAAAGAGGAAACGCAGCTAGGACTGAAACTGACGCACAAGCAGGCACATCGGCCCCCTCGGAAAGGGGGGGTTCGCCACTGCAGCGGCTGATGGAGCTAAATTCAATTTCCAGTAGTTTGCATTAATTTCCCGGCTTATGCCGACCGCCAGAGTGCGCCACTGTCGCAGCCATTCCCCCCTTTCCCTTTCCATCACATTTTTCTCACTTTCACATGCAATCTGAAACAGCAACAGCTTTCGCTGGCTGAAATGTGGGGAGAACGAGTGAGCTCTGTGGAAAATCCAGCGAGTCGGAGAAGAAATTTCCTCAATTTCCAAACGCATCTGTAACTGTGCGCTCGTGTATCCTGTGGCTCGATTTCAGGCGCAGGATATTCGTTTAGCCACCGACGCGAGATGCCGATGCCGATGCCTAGGATGCTGGCCGGGCTTTAACGAATTTCCCCACATTTCAGTCTTCGTTTGCCGAGCGTCGTGCGCGCAAGTATCCCTCAGAAACGCGGATAGACGGCCTCCAAAAAACAACAAGATATACCCAAAAAAAACAAGATAAATCTGAAGAAAAACAATATATGTAGTACCACCAACAACAGTGCTAGAAAAGTTAATACTACAAAAGGGAGCAAACACAAGCAGCAGCAAATGAAAAAGAAAAGGAAACGTGAAAAGTGTAGCTGAAAACTTCATTTTCTTCAAATAAAAACCATATTTTTCCCCGAACGATACATAATTTAAGAGAAGCAGAGCTTCAGAAAATTTTGGAAGAGCCACAAATCTGTGCGTAATGGTAAAAGTGATTACATATTCGAAATTGAAAAGCGAAATCATTGCTTTCAATTTGAAATAATGATGAGCAGTGAAAAAATCGAATGAAAAATTTGTTGAGCTGCAGGAAAAATTTCGTTACTTCCAAGCTTGAATGCGCGTGTGTGTGTGTGTGTGTGGTGTGTTTTTTTGTGTAGTATCTTTTGTGCGCCTCGGCTGCTCTGTATCTGTGAGATACGCAAAACAATTTGTCTGCGCCATTAGTAGCGAAGAGTGTCCTATGTGTGTGTGTATCCTGCGCAGTCAACGATACCGAGGCTGCGTCTCGCATCCTGGCAAATCCTTGCCACCATCGCCATCTAAATTGGAGTCGGGCACAGAGGGCAGCGCAATATTTGCGACGTTGACGCAGCCCCCACTCGCTCCTTCTAATGTAGTTGTTGTTGTTGTTGCTGGTCCTGCTCCTATGGCGGCAATGTGTGTGTATCTGCAAAATACGAAATACAGACCAAGGATACTGTCCATGTGCTAGCGCTCTTTTGTTGCTTCACTTCGAAATTCGGACTATATTATTGTGGCTTCCATTTAATTTTCTTTTTATTATTTCTGGAAAACTTCGGTTGAGAACACAATAACATTTTTATTATTTCCTTTACTGGAGTCGAGTAATATCTGTATTAATTCGGGTAATAACTCAATGTGCACCTACACTGAAATAACATAATATTAGATATTTTACAATGTTTTATATAAGAATATTTTTTGATTACCAAAACTCTTATATAAAGTTTACCTTATAAGTATAATTCAAACTTAAAGAATTACCCTCTTAGATAAAATATGCAAGCTCTTTATATTTAGTTACATTAAAATCAAAGATTAGACCGAGTGTAGTATCCGGCACTAAAAAGTTATGACAGACTTCAGACTTCTTACCTTATTTAAATCAACATTTATAACGTTTATAACTCAAAATTTGTTCAAAATGTTGGCCCAATATATAGTTTAAACTTGATCTTTATTATAGGTACATACATATATCTATTTGGTGCTTGCCCAATTATACTCCAGATGACAAAATTCCCGCAAATTCTAGTTTTCGAGTGGGCTTCGCTCAGCATCGTAACCCCCGTAACTCTGCCACTTGTCCGTGTCTTGAACTTTTGCCTCAACTCGAGTTGGCTTCCTGTTGAAACGGTGGCAGGGGAAGGTCCTTTTTCATGTGTAGTTTCAGCTAGTTGGCTTACCGCTTTCCCGCTTTACCGTTACTCGCAGGACTTTCAGCTTCAGTTGCGTTTCCGTTTTCTGCACTCGCTGCACATCTCCAAAGAGAGTGGATGGGGGGTGGAAGCCATCGAGCTCTCGCTACTTTACGATTTTCGTTTTTTTTTGCTTTTTACGAGGCGTGTTTTGGCTCTCTTTGAGCGTGTATTTACAATTCTGTTTTGTTGTTGTTTTCGCGACAGCCATTTTGTATTGCATACTTTGCGTACTATGAAGTTACACACACACATACCAAGAAACTTTCTTTTTATTTGTGTGGAAAATTTCCCGACTTTTTCGCTTTCCCAATATGGAATATATATATTTGCCTTATTTCTCGTGGTCTTCGCTTGGCCAAAATAATAGAAAATGCGAAAAAACGAAAGGCTAGTCAGCCACAACAATATCACTTTCTTTCATCTCCCTATCTCTTCCTCTCTTACACATTAGCATCTCTCTTTTTTTCCTTTTACTCGCTGGTATACTTATAAAGATATTTGAAATTAAAGGAAATTAGAAAGACAAATTTAAGCTACAAAATCAAACAAAATGAATGCAAGTGAAATAAATCATAAAAAGAAAATGTGGCTAAATAGCATTATGTCTGTGTGTTTGTGGAAAAGCGAAATGTTAAAAGTGATTTTGTATGACGCCCCTTTAGCAGATGAAAATGTCTGGGTCTATACAGCGAGGTAGATTGATTCGCTCAGGAATAGAAATAATTCTGAGAAAATCCATTTGGATATGTGGGTTTAGGCAATTGAAGGTATATGGATGTAGAGAAATTGTAATTCAGGCTGCTGGCAACATTTTAAAATCACAACAGCAATCTGTAAACCAATTATTTCGTTCAAATAAATCAGACAACTAAAAAAACGACTTTCGAACCCCGAACAATAAGCCAATTTATACAATAATCGAATACTTTTCCATTAAATTTTGAGTGAAATGAATATTATCTGCCACATAAGAAAAATTATACTTTGGCTTAAGTACCACGCCAATTCCGCGAATCCATTACAACGAATTTCCCAAGCACTTTGGCAAAATCAAGCGGCACAACAATACACGCAAAATGTACTAGAAAGCCAACTAGAGCAAAGTTAATTGAATACCGCAATCGGCATGTGCACTTGGGCCAACAGATTGCATATACTTCAAATTTCGCCAGGTAATCAGAGGGCCTGCCATCGATTGGTTCCTTTTAGCCAGAGGGAAAATTCGTTTTTCCACGAAAAACACATTTTCACATGGTGGCTTCCCTATTGGATTTTAGGGCCTTGGGCTTCTATTGTCAAAATGTTTGCCTGCAGGGGGCAGCACTTTCATTGATCCGTCGCCAGGACGAGGGGTTCGTGTGCTGGTCCTTTGAAAGAGCACGCATGTGGATGTGTGGGTTGGCCAAATCCTAAAACCCCGTGCATTATGAAATGTCATTACGTGGGCTGCTTTATCTCTGCTCAAAAGTCAAAAGTCAATTAGGGTTGATTAATTGTACATTTTAGTTAACAAATTTCACATTTTATCGACAGAATCACGACAGAGGAGGCAATTAATTAGGACGAGAGGAAATACCCACCTTTGGGTGAAGGGTTTTTAGCAATGAGCTGTCTGCACTTGAAGAACTTCAAATGCGCCAAGTGGTCGCAATCTTTATCGAGGAGTTAAGCAGCGGAATATCATACCATAAAAACGAATCATACATTTAAAGGGATTTCTCGGAAAGAATTCTTTACCCAACTTCTGTAAAAAGTCGTTTAAAAGGAGTGGCTTCAAATATGCCACAGCTTAGGCAGCTGGTGGTGGTCCTGGCCATCCTGTCCCTTCTGGTGGATCCCTCGTTCGCCCAGCGGCCGCTGATCATGAACCACACCTTCAGCTCCCTGCCGATGTCCCAGCATCCCAGTTTCAACAGCTGGCCAAGTGCATCCGGGGGAAAGCAACTGCGCAATGGCAGGCTCCATGAGCAGCCTTTGCCCCTGCCACAACCCACTTTGCCGGTGGCCACACAGTACGAGGACTACGAGGCGGCACCACCAGGATCGCGAAGGGATAACAAACGGCGACTGGCTCAGATGGCCCAACGGCCAGGCAGCGGAAATGGCGGGCGGCGAGGCATGGAGTCCCTTCGAAAGGAGCTTATGAATCCATCGGTTGGTGGTCCGGGCGGAGGTATTTCCGGCGGAGGAGCCGGCTATCCTTCGTACTCCGCGACCTCTTCCATTGGACGAATAGATGGCCTGGGTCAGGGCCTTGGATCTGCGGATCGGTACGGAGCGATATACGACCAGCTGAGGCAACCCAGTGGAATGGCTGCCATGACAGCCGGTCCCCTTGGAGGACCCTACTCGACAAGGTTCCCTCCTTTGTACGCCGGTGTGGACGACCAGCCCAAGCGCTCAAATCGGAAGAACTCAATCAGCGAGCTCTACAAGCTGAAGAAAGCCCTCAATCAGGCGGATGAACCTGCTGGCGGGGTGACGCATGGAAACTTTGAAGGAGATCCACAGCCCTCGTCGGCGGATCCACTGCAAGAAATCAAGGATCGTATACGAGATACATCACCAAATGCGGTGAGTTATTTTAAATAAGTTTTTAGCTGAGATAGCTTTTATCTGATAGCTATAATTTATGAATAGTACTGACCAATGCATTCTGTTTTGATTTTTAGAACACCTATGCTCCCCACACGGATGCCACACCGTCATCAGAGTACGAGTACGAACTTGGCGTAAAGTGCAACTTCGAGACCCCGTGCAGCTGGACCTGGGGAAACTATTCGGATGGCTTCCAAGTTATAACTGGCACGGAATTGTCGAAGAGGAATCTCACAGGATTACTGCCAGGTCCTGCAGCCGATAGTATCGACGATGCGAACGGGCACTTCCTGTACGCCCGCGTGAACCCGTCTTCAAGACCCTTGAATCTCACCTCGCCGGAGTTCAGCACCACGATGGAGAAGTGCTTTTTAGAGGTCTACATGCACCAGAGCGACATGAGTCACGGACTTTCACGGGTGGTGGTGGAACTACTCCACACGGCGGAGAGCAGTTGGGTTCCGGCCGAGATTCTGGGCGATAATGTGCGCCAATGGACTAGGAAGGTATATCGCCTGGGTCGCGTTTCGCGCGATTTCCGCATCGTTTTCGAGGTGGTTCCCGATCTGAGAGTAGGCCAGAAGGGTCATGTGGCGTTGGACAACCTACGCATGGTTAACTGTTTTCCCGAGGGTACAAAGTCGGAGAAGTGCAGCACCTCGCAGGTGAAGTGCACCTCCAGCAAGGTGCCCGTGTGCATCCATCTACCACGAATCTGCGACATTACCAGGGACTGTGATGAGGCGGAGGACGAGCAGCAGTCATGTGGTACGTAAAAATGATTACTAATACATAAAATTATATATAAAAGTCATTGCCTTGGATATATTTCAGATAAAATACCCTATGGTGGTCGTTGTGACTTCGAGGATGACTGGTGCGGTTGGCGGGACTCGGGAAAGACCACGCTCACGTGGTCAAGGCATACGGGATCATCTCCCACCCACGATACGGGACCGGATGGGGATCACACAATGCAGCACCTGCAGAACAACACTAGTGGATACTATATGCTGGTCAATATGAATCAGCATATGAACAACTCGGAAAAGAATTCCATTATTGGATTTGCCAGCAATGCGATCATGGTTAGCAAGACCTTCAATCCGCCGCCATCGGTGCATGGAAACCCGGACTCTCCCTATCGTAACTCGTGTGTTGTGAGGTTTTTCATCCACCAATTCGGCAAGAATCCGGGCAGTATCAATCTCTCCGTGGTGGAGATGAAGGAAAAGGAGAACATCACCACCACACTGTGGTGGAGCACTAAAAACCAGGGCAGTGATTGGATGAGAGCGGAATATGTACTGCCTAACATAACGTCCAAGTAAGTGTCATAATCCAAATCACATTTTAGAACTGAGTTAATCAATTTATTGTCAAACTTCTTTAGATACTATCTTCAGTTTGAAGCTCGCATGGGCATGAGAATCTACTCAGATGTGGCTGTGGACGACTTCTCACTGAGTCCCGAATGTTTTGGCCTCAATATACCAGAAGATCATTTAGGTGGCTATAACTACTGGGATGTCCGACAGAATCTAAAGAGTCCAACCTATAAAGACTTTGAATATACCAACTGTAAGTTGAGAATTCAGATACCAATTGATGAGAAGTTTCAAATGAAATGTACACCCCTCTTTTCAGATCTTGAGTTAACCAGCTGTGACACTCGTGGCATGATAGGACCTTCCCAGGCGCAATGTGAAGCTGCCTACAGGGAGCAAAATAAAACGCATGTACTGCGGGAAGTCCATGTGGTTGAGGACCAGAGCAGCTATAAGGGCATGCAGAAGTGGAAGGTACCCCACGAAGGACACTACACGTAAGCATAGCTCATTGTTAAATTCTCACCTTTATCCTAAATCTAATGTAACGCATTCCTTTTGCAGAATCATTGCCAAAGGCGCCAGTGGAGGACTGGGTTCGGGTGGCGTAGGCAGCTCTCGAGGATCTGTGGCTGTGGCCATTCTGGAACTGCACAAGCATGAGGAACTATATTTCCTCGTGGGTCAGCAGGGCGAGAACGCCTGCATCAAGTCCATGGGAGTTCTGAAGGAAGCTGGTTGCGGCACCGATCACGATTTGGACTTAGCCCAATATAGCTTCCGTTCCAAACAGGATATGGTCAAGAATATCTATATCGAAAATGGTGCCGGCGGCGGTGGTGGTGGCTCCTACGTGTTCCTCCTCAATCAGGCCAAAAACGAGGCAGTCCCTCTTCTGGTAGCTGGCGGTGGAGGAGGTCTGGGAATAGGCCAATACATAGACGAGGACTTCCAGCATGGGCAAAAGGCGAAGCCCCTTCAGGCTCCAGAAAGTGGACAGATCAACGGAGAGCCCTTGAATAAAAAGACAGCTGGTCCAGGTGGTGGATGGAGAGCTAAAGAGGACCAGGCCCTGAGTCCCACCTATGGAGCTGCCCTTCTCCAGGGCGGTCGAGGTGGCCACTCCTGTTATGTGGAACTGGCGGACAATGGAACTTCTGTTCACAGACATGGCCAAGGCGGATTTGGTGGTGGCGGAGGTGGCTGCAATACTGGAGGAGGCGGTGGCGGCTACGCTGGCGGAGATGTCTACCTCACCGAGTCGAATGGAGAGGGTGGAAGTTCGTACATCAGCCCCAGTCGAAGTCTCCGGGAAATTAGTGAAATACATGCCGGAGCCAGCAGTGGACCAGGTGCCATCATCATTATTCCAGCGATTGAGGGCTGTGGATGCGACTATAGGTGCGTGGCCTTGGATGAGTTCCGATCGAAGGTGCGGTGCATCTGCCCGGATGGCTGGAGCTTAAAACGGGACAATCACACCGCCTGCGAGATCCGCGAGGAGGCGGGCAAGTCCTCCTTCCAGTATCTCGTTTCCATCCTAATGATCTCGCTTGCCGTGCTCTTCATCTGCATAGCTGCGCTCATCTTTATGCTATGTAAGTATTCAAGAAATTCTGTTTTCTGAATGGAAATTATATTATTTTTTACATCAGATAATCGCTACCAACGGAAGAAACAATCGAAGAAGCGCCACAAGATGCTCGTGGAGCAGGATCTTCAACTTACCCGTTTGCGCAACAATATCGACGACTCCAATCTGAACAACTTCAACCCCAACTATGGATGCGATGGCATTCTCAATGGTCACATTGATGTCAACAGTTTGCCCCAGGTGGCACGCGATAGTCTGCAATTGGTCAAGTGAGTAACTTAATCTAATAAATAACCAAATGTGATCTACAAATGTGATTCAATTTCATTTGCAGTGCCCTGGGCAAAGGTGCTTTCGGAGAGGTATATATGGCATTATATCGCCATCGAGACGGAGATGCTGTGGAAATGGGCGTGGCAGTGAAAACACTGAGGGAAGATCCCAAGCGGGAAAAGGAGGAGGATTTCCTGAAGGAGGCGGCCATAATGGCCAAGTTTAATCATCCGAACATGGTCCATTTAATAGGAGTCTGCTTTGACCGTCAACCGTACTATATTGTGCTGGAACTCCTTGCTGGAGGGGATCTACAGAAGTTTTTGAGAGAAAACAGGAATACTCCAGAGCGTCCCTCCCTCTTGACCATGAAGGACCTGCTTTTCTGTGCCCTCGACGTGGCCAAAGGATGCCGTTACATGGAGAGTAAACGCTTCATCCATCGGGATATCGCCGCCAGAAACTGTCTGCTGAGCAGTAAGGGTCCTGGTCGCGTTGTGAAAATCGCCGATTTTGGCATGTCCCGGGATATCTACCGATCGGACTACTATCGCAAGGGAGGCAAGGCTATGCTACCCATCAAATGGATGCCGCCGGAAGCCTTCCTCGATGGCATATTCACCTCGAAGACAGATGTCTGGTCCTTTGGCATTCTCCTGTGGGAAGTCTTCAGTCTGGGTCGTTCACCATATCCCGGCCAGCATAACACCCAGGTAATGGAGCTGGTGGTGCGTGGCGGTCGATTGGGATCGCCCACCGAATGTCCCGTCTCCATATACAAGGTTATGGCCGACTGCTGGAATCCCACGCCCGAGGATCGGCCCACATTCATTACCTTGCTGGAGCATTTGACAGCCTGCACCCAGGATGCCAGCATAATGAACGCTCCTCTGCCCAATATTCTGGGACCCACAGCCTCCGAACGGGACGACACAGTCATCCGGCCGCCCAATGGCGAAGAGTTCTGTTTGGCGGTGCCGGATTACCTGGTACCTTTGCCACCCGGCGGCAGCAACAATCCATCGGTGGCCAGTGGTTCGGGCTACGTGCCCGAATTGCAACGCCAGCAGATGAGCTCCTGCACTCCGCCGGCGGTCACATCTCCCGCCGCACCACATCCAAGACCGGTGGAGAATATCGCACCGACCAGCGGAGATTGCTGGGAGACGTCATTTATACTACCGAACTCGAAGGTGGAACCACCAGTGGCTGGAAGTGGCCACGATGTTCCATTGGCCGGCGGCGAGGAGGCCAAACTGATCAGCTTGGACACACCACAGCCCACACCAACGACCATCCAGCCACCGCTGTCCTTCGCCTCCCAGCTGGATGGCATCACGTTGGATCCCTCGGCACTGACCAAGAGTTTGCCCAACGGAAATGCCAAGCAGTCGTATGCCAATGTTCAGGTGAAAAGCGAAGCCGAGGCCAAGGTCATCAATGGGGTGGTTGGCAATGGAACGGTGATGAACGGGGACGTCTCGACGGGATCGGGTGGTGCCGATTCACCTTTCACCATTCAGGGTTACGCGGAGCGATATAAGGACAACAACAATCATTCCGAAATCAGTTGTTAAAAGCACTCGAAAGTTTGGTACATCAAGAACATAAATCATTTGGATTTCAAAACAGAAGAGAGCCGTATCGTATATTTTATAAAGATTTTTAAAATCTTTATAAAAAGCGAAACGGTGTAAGTCAAATCTAAACTTCTGGGTAAGATTACTGATTTTAGAACACTTCGCGATCCCCAAAAATTCGTCTTGTGTTGGAGCAATCACAATTTGCTGGCGCCTCACTGGCGCATTAAATAAATTTACTCTCGAATCACAAAGAGAAAAAAAGAAAATTGAGATAACAAAAAACGAGTGAGAACTTCTCAAAAAAATTGTATTGTATTTTAATCTTAAATTTGTATTGCGTAGAATGAAAAACCAACGTCGGACTACAAAAAAAACTGCAACTAACACGTAAACTTAGTTGGAATATATGTATAGTTTAGTTTTTTACCAAATATTAGTTTTGCAAGAAACAAAAAAATTTACGGAAGTTACACATTTTGTGAGAGGTTGTATATATTAATTGTATCTAAGTTTTACAATTACCCATAATTTAAATTAACTATTTTTTGTACCTTTAGTTACCATACCCTTCGTTAACGTTTTAAGCTGATGACTGAAATGCCAAACAATATTCCTAAAGTAAAAAAGAAAGTGCGAAACGTTAGCTTATTTTTAAAACGCAGTCCAGAATCGGGAACCAAGATGCCAACTCAAAGTAGTTCAAAGTGTCAAAGCTGCTCATTTAAAGTTCGCAATAATACCACAAATGTAGTCAAACAGATATGCCAACACATATGTTTTTAACATAGGATATTTTTTAATTTAGGATTCTCGATTCCCGTATTGTTTACTCCGAACAAATTACATTTAGTGTAAATAACAAGCTTCCGTCGTAGCGAATTACGTATATTGTATGTATTTGATTAGACCTAAGGCAAATAAATGAAAAAAAAACAGTAGCGTGTAATGCGATTAATGAAAAACTACAATTTACAGGGTGATTTTTATGAAAATTCAGTTGTATGTTTGAAAAACAAAAACTAGCATTAACAAAACAAAAGGTGACGCAACGACTTTCAGCTCGACGTGAGTTGCTTAAAATGTTGTACAATATTCTTTCAGCACAGCCCTGTATTTGTTCATCATCATTAATGCTCTTTTTTATCAGGCGTTGATCGGAATTCGAAATTATGTAAATTTAGTTGAAACGTAACAAACAAGCTTTAAATTATATAATTTTTATAAAGATATATTAACGATATACAAGTGAGGCGACAACATAATATTTAACCAAGCAGAAGTAAATAAATTATACAAGAACGAGGCTCTCAAGAGCCAAATTTAATTTACTATATATTGAGGTAGGTATACATGCATATGCATTTATGTATGTATAATTAGTTCTAAGACAATTGAGTGTGTGTTTAAAACAACAAATCGAAAAAAATATAAATATATACATATTTAGATAATGATACCGTAAAATATATAAGAGGATAAACGTTATGTCTATGTTTTGCTTTATGTACAAGTCTACTGTTAAATGCGCATACATCTATATACACGCAAACATATTCTCGTATATAAACATATGTATAATCAACTTATATATCCGATATGTATGTGCGACTATAGCGAACCGTAAATTAAAATGCTGAATACGCGAGAATCAAAAATCGTGTATATTACAATTATAATTGCATAGGTATTACATCAATAGTCAGCCGAGCTTTTGTTTTAATTCTAATATCCATAGCAAGAAAAATATTTAAAAATATATTTTGTATTGAAAATCCGAATTTGAAATTACCATAATTTGTGCATGTATTGCACTCAAACTTAAGTTATAAATTTCGTTCGTTTTATTTTACAAAGTATCTTAACAAGATAGAAACAAAAGAACGGCTGACTATACAATTTACATTATACTTTACATGCGACTTGTCACAAAGAAATACCGGATCCCAAACAAAAAATGTACAAACGAGGAAAACAAATTTAAAAAAAGGACAGAAATAAAAATACAAATCTACCAATGAATGCTCACAATCGAAGGCTCAATAAGTGTACGAATATAAACGAATATATATATCTCAGCATCCACGGCTTTACACCTAGTCTTAACACTTAATCAGTACTTCTTTTTTTACTTTTACCTATTATGGTTGTGCCGCGGCATCTAAAGTAAGAATATATGAATATATATCTTACCGAAGTGCATACACACACACTCACACAGACATCTCCTTCAGATCCTTTCCGTATACATGCATACATATGTATAAAACACAGACGCCTGCGCACAGGACTCCCACACATTTTTGTACCCTGAAGACATTACCTTGTGTACCTAAAGCCCACAACCTGAAAGAGAAGAGTTACATATGCATATATCCACGGATCGTTGTTGATTGATTGATTGTTGGCCCCATGGAGCAGGTCGAGATTTTGGGTCTTTGATTCGGGCAAGGGAATTCCTGCAATTCCATTGCAGATCGGTTTGTGATTGCTAAGTTAGGAACTTAATGAATGTGTGGAATCGTTACGATTCGGTAGTTCGGCAACAGCTTGAGATGTTTTCAAAGGATGTAGATTCAGATGCTGATGGGGATCTGAATGATTTTGAAGCTCAGAACCAGGTCAAGGCATTTACTTCCGAAGAGATAAATTGCTGGCATACACGATTTTGATGGGAATATCAGTAGCTTTGCAAACACTTCATTTCTCAACAATAACAAATTCGCAACGAAGTTTAGAGAAATAAACGCAAATGATATGTACTAAATATATGTTTAAACAGAAAATAAAACTTAAGAAGAAGAAATAAGAAAACGATCACACAATAAATGGTATTTTTATATACTACAAAAAAAACCCAGAAAAAAACGAAAAAAAACCAAAGGACAAAAAAATGGAATGCAAGTTTAGTGCATGCAAACAAAACAGGCTTAAACTTAGCTCTAGCTATAAAGTATAACTAAAATAAATACAAAATTAATGGTTTTCATTTAAAAATCGTAAATTATTTTGTTACACTTAATGGGTAAAGAAGAGGAATTAAGTGAATAATAAACAAAAAGAAAAACAGAAACGCAAAGACTAGAACCACATTTTGTAAGCTGGATCGATTGAGTGATGGATTGGTGGCAAGTTATATATATAATAGCATAACAGCATAAGCAAACCAAACAGCAAAATGTCCATTTAGAGCAACTACCACACTCGAAAGCAAAACGAATCCAATGTCATAACTTGCTGAAGAAAAATGGCGAACGCGAACCAGAACTTGAGAACTCCACTCACATAGTATAATTTTCGATTCGGTCTAAGCTATAGAAAAATACCAGCTAAGAAACGTATAACTCACACTTTCCCGTCGCTACTTACCCCCCACCCACCCCTCACTACTCCAACTCACTACCCACTCTCAACTTGGGATTTTCACATTTTCTTTGCTTTTCCTCCGCTGTGAGTCGCGAGGACTAGTTTTGAATTATCTAAGCATAAGCACACACATTTCACAAAGCAAAATCGAAAAAAAGTATAAGTATATCTTAATGCATATATATATTTGGCGCTATGGAGTGGATAACAATTTTAAAGTTGGTAGCGTTTAAGCGCTGGAAATGCGAAATGACAAAAACTGAGAAACCGAGAGAAATAATAAAAATGAAATTCATGTGTACAAAAACAATAAAAAATGCGTTTTCACTTGTTCCGCTGCTATTGAAAAGCCATTTCCGTCGAATTTTCTTTGTAATTTTCATTTATTAAATCCATTTTTTAGATCGGAATTCGTTCCTTTTTTCAATTAATTTTCATTCATTTCATTACTAAAGTCAAATTCTTGCCATGGCCAATGAGAACTAAAACTTCATATAGCTTACATTTGGTTTGTATAGTTTTAGTTTCTCGCCCCTGTCACGAAATTGTATTTTTGGATAGTTTTTTTCTATTTTCCTAAGTTGGCTAAGTAAACGTTTCTATTTGGGCAAAAATAAAGAGAGAACGCGTTGGTATATTTGTATTATTATTTTGGAAGTGTATTTTATTGATGCACTGCAATTTACAAATCGCTTTAGAAATAAAACATAATAAATTCTAGGCATAACATAAGATATTTCATAATTGCACGAAAACGAACCCGAGAACGAACTATATATCCTGGCCGTAACCCGGCCAATATTAACTGGCCCATATCGATCAAACGAGACGGGAAGCAAAAGTCCAAAGTGGAGGAAGAGTTGGTTGATGACCCGATTTTCCTACTGACTGGATGGAATGTTCTTACTATATGTGTCTTGGTTTCTGTATATTAGTGTGTGTGTTGTGTTCTTTTATTTTTCAATTTATCGCATTCAAATATAAATTTCATAATCATGATTCTCTAATTGCGTTTCCCTCAAAAAACTTCATTCATAGTTTGTTATTTTTTGGAAACTCCATTTCTGGCTACGCTTAGATTTAGTTTTTAGGCTGCAAATGCTAAGAAATTATGTTTCTGATGTTTATATATAAATATATTTGTTGTTTTCATTAATTTATTATCGGTATGATTTTTTTTTTTTGTAGTTTTTTGCTTGTGTTTCGGCTTTTTTCATATACATATACATAAATTGAATTTTGTATATCTCGAATTTTGTCTCCCGACGTATATAATTTCGCTCCTTCTGCTTTTTGTTTTATATAAATTGAAAACTTAATTGTAAATGTAAAAATGTTAAAACTACATTCAATTATAAATAATGTTGGTTTTTCTCTTGTCGTATTATTTATATGCAATGTTTCGCTCGTTACGTAATAATATTTATAATTAATATTAATTAATTAGCATAGTTTACGTTACGTTTATGTAATTTTTAAAGCAATAACAAGCCATTTATTTCAATTTCATTTATCTTTCCTCACTAATCATTGCTGAATTAATCGGTTTTGTTTTTGTTTTTGTCTTTTCAAATTTGTTTTTTCGTATAGTTTTGGATGTACTAATTCATGCTTCATCGTCGACGAGTCCCGACAATAAATTCACTCGATTCTCTATCTCAATTTGCAAAATTGTGGAATTCTCCTCGACTTTGGGCTTTCTCCTTGCGCGTTTAAATTATTTCACAAAAATTGTACAATCTCGCAGAAGGAGAGAGATAAGTGGAGACAACAACCGACACCGGGCCCTCTCAACCTGTGACCTCATAATTGCACCTGAATAAATGTGATGGATGCCATTTAGTTACCCCATTGCGTAATGTCAATATTTTAATGTTAGTTTGCTGACGCTCCTTGTGTCTCGTGGTTGTTTGGATGTGTTGTTGTGGGCTTCTGCTGTTTACGCATTTGTAACATATATAAAAAATATGAATATAACTATTTGCTAAAAACCTCTAAGATGTACGCCATGTTAAAGCATTTAGCAATCGCAAAGAAGTGGATCCTCGCCGATCCTGACAGCTCCTGCCAGTTACCGCCAGATCACAGCACATATACATATGTACGCAACTGCTGTCTCCAAGCTTCCACACCGGTCGCCATACGCATTTAATTACAAAAAGGGTATCAAGCGTGCCATCCTGAGCGCGTTCTCCAGGAAGGAGCTCCACAAGTCGTTCAGGCGCTTCGAGCGCGACATCAAAAAGCGCCAGGTGAGCAGCACCGCCACCAGTTTGGTCAGCTGATGCAGATAGTAGAGCCTGAGGTGGAAATATATAGAATTTTAAAACCTTTCTGGATCAACCTACTCTTCATATTTTCTCACCTGAGCATGCGTTTTCTGCTGGCCGGCAGCGATTCGGGTCGCTGCTTGAACAGGAACTCCCTGAAGCCCAGAACGTAGCGCTCCACATACTTGTCCCAGTTGATGTGGCGCACGTCGAAGACGAAGATCTCGCGATCCTTGGGACTCAGCGTGTGCAGCAGGGCGTGAACGTTGTCGTCCTTGAAGCGCCATTGGCGTGTGGCAAAGTACTCGAGGCATTCCACAGCTTTGGCAATTTTATTTTGTACGTTGACAACGCTGTAATATGCATATATATATAATAGTAGTAGCGATGGGGGGAGTGGCCGGCCCAACTTACAATGGCTTCTTGCCCATGATTCTAGCCACTCCGTCCAGTATGTAGGCCGGTAAAAAGTGCTTGGCTATACAATTCAGCGTGTTCATGGGGCGGTTCATGCGCAGGTCGCCAGTCGGATACCACAGGCAGCCCTCTGGGGAAGAAACAGAAAACAATTTTCGTGTAATTATAATGGTCACATTAGGCGCATATTATCTGTGCTCACCCAGGGGATGCTTGCGCACACTCGTCATGGCGTGTTTGACAAACTCCGACCAGATGATGGGATTGCGCTGGCCGGTGCAACAATTGTAGATGAGTAGGTTGTTTGACTTGCGGGTCGCTGTGCGCCAGGCGGCGGCGATCATCAGGTTAATCACAATATCGACAGGTACCATATCAGCCACATAGTTCTTCTCGCACATCATCGTGCGGAACATGCCCTTGGCCAGCGCCGAAACCAGGCCCGTTGGCCCATTGAAGTTGTCCACCCAACCGGCAAACGGCTCATTCAGACTGGCAGTCACTGCATAATAATATCGTATATCAAGTTATTGGATCTATATATCTATATATCGCTCCACTCACCAATCGATGGCCTCACAATGGCAACGGGCAGATTACCAGCCTCCTTAAGTAACATATGCTCCGCTAAGGCTTTTGTAAACGTGTACGTATTGGGACGCTTGCCAATCAGGCGCGGTGTAAGCTTAAATATATAAAATTCAATTCAATTAAATAATGCCAAAATATAATACTCAGTGTAACCGACCTGATCGAGTATATCCTCCGGAAGCCAGTTGATTAGTGAAATGATATCATCGGGGTTGTAGGGCGGTGCGTAGATAACCTCGGACACATCGGTTCTATCGCAATTGCAATAGGCAGTGGATACATGGATTAGTGCCTGTAAAAAGGGTTAATTGATTTAGAAATCGCCCCGTAGCCGTTCTCTATATATATCCAAGTCTTACGTCCAGTGACAGCATGCGATGGCAGAGCTCGACGAGGCGTTTCGTGCCCAGCATATTGATTGTGACTGACAGTTTGAGCTTCTCATCGAATTTCACTGTGGCAGCCGAGTGAAAGACAACGGAAACATTGCGACACAGTAGGTTCTAAAAAAACGGAAGGTAGGTTCTCTATGAAAGTGCATTCAATTTGAAGTGCGAAGAGACTACGCACCTGATCCTTTTCTGAAATACCCAGTTCCTCGGAAGTTATGTCGCCCGAAATGGGTATGACTTTGCTGAGTTCCTTGGGCTTCTCCTGACGCAGTGATTCGAAGAGCTTAGGAATATATATGAAACATATTAATACAATGTATTAAACTCCTCCACAACTCCTTTACTCACTGGTGCATTCAGTAGTTCCGTGAGTCGTGCTGACACTTCTTGACCGCGTTTCGGTCGTATCAGTAGATATATATTCCTTATTTCCGGACATGAGCGCAGCAACTTCTCCACCAGGACCTGCAAAAGCGTACATACATCAGAAATCGAATAATTAATAGCCCCTCAGTCATTGAATATAGCCATTAACCATGTAAACGATTATTGTTACACCCACAAGGGCACACTTGACCCACTTCAGTGGTGTCTGCGGTTTGGCTTTACTTGACTCCAGTTGGTCGTGGGCGCAGGGAATGGGAACCCCGCCCCGAAAACGATGTGAGAATTGTACTGGAATCAAGCAGGCAGACAAAAGGGGTAGTGGGTGGGAACTGTGGCCCGTTAAGTGGGTGGTTCGGTGGGTGGTGGGCGCGGCAGGAGCACAAAATCGATGAACAACACACAGCACCACTGCGAGCTCAGAGTCTGGGCGGCGCCACTGCGATTTCATGTCATAATGACGCAGCCAGGAGCCACCGACATGCAATATTTACAGAGGAAAAAATGGGGACCAAGTTCTGCATACTGAGATGAAAACAGAAACTACCTTTACCTTCTTACGTTTTAAAATTGAGATTTAAATACTTTTAAGTATAAAATTCTGTTAACAAACTACACATCGCTTTTTCTCTCCGTGCATGTGTTTAACAAAAGCTGGCACAAAAATTGGCACAACAGCCGGAGGATATATTCGGAACAGTGAAACGGGTATTCCGCTGCACCACTTTAAGAACAATTAAGCGGAACTCGGAGTAGGAAAACCAGCCACACCAGATGCATAGACGCAAATGCATACTCGGCATTATGAAGTTTTCGCATGGCAGGCGACGATGAGTCAACATCGTCTAGTGGAGCCAGCTCAACGTAACTCAAGCATTACGGCTTTAAAAATCAAATGTTAAAAAAAAAAACAAGCAAACCAAGTCAAGCTCACACGCACATGGCACGCAAACAGCTAATAAAAAAAGTGCATCTAAAATTCAGGGTGGCTAACCATCGAAACCACCCACCCAGCACTCCACTCCATTCCACGACTTTTTGTTTATCAGCGCGCACACAAATATTTGTGCATATTTTATGACTGAGAAACACTTGAAGTTTTCAATCGAGCCCAACCAGGCCGTCGTCGGGTTCAATAGTTCAATTCGGAGTCAATAAACACGAGGCGTATGCGTGACGTGAATGAAAGTGGCTAGCCAATGGCCCACAAAAGTATGCAACGAAAGTGGGCGTGTGGGGTTTTTGGGCGTAAAAATGGAATAATGGAGTAAAAGGTGGGTTAGTTGGGCCGAGAATCTTCACATGTACTGGGGAAAATAATGTGAAAATCTCATGCTTACAAGGTTAAGTTATCTCAATCAATTTACATTTAATAAATCACAAAGATAATTTACCAATTTAAAACTATTTACTCTGACGCACGAAATTACATTCAATTTTAACTAAAATATTTAAATGGCGTTTACACAAACTAAATTGGCAACAATCTAAGAAATGATTAAATGAGTTGAATATGGTAATCATCCGCAAATTAGAAATGCTAGTTATGTGCACTTACGTGCTTATTTAATACGTACTCAACTAATCAGATATCTAAACAGAAATTAATTCAATTTCCCCGATTCACCAGTTTGTTTCATACGTTTAGAAATGGCTAATATTTCAGAACTCACCTTGCCCATAAATCCAGTTCCGCCAGTGATGAAGACACTACGTCCCGCGTAAAACTGGGCGATGGGCACGTAGCTGGTGTCGTCCGCCCGGAAACGCTCGTAGGGCATCTGAAGGCCGTTGCTGCTGGGCGGCAAGGGCAGGGCCGTCGAGGACGCCACCGCCGCCGCTAAGGATAAGGACGCGGATGAGGCGGCTCCGCCGGAGCCCGCGTTGGACCCGGCCGCACTCGAACTGCCGTAGCTGCCGGAGGAGGAGTTGGCCACGCTGGCGGCATGGGTTAGTCCGTTGGTTCGGGCCAAGGTGCCGTTGAGCAGCTTGGCATCGTGACTGTTTGCGGGCTGGGGGGCTGCGGACTGTTTGAGGCTGCTGTTTGGCGCTGCTTCCGTTTCCGTTTTGTTGGCTGCCGCGTGTGACATGTTCGATTGTTGTCTGTGTGTTTTGTCTGTGTGTGTTTTCTCTTCTTTATCCTTTTTGTGTGCTATAATCCTGCGCTTATGTTAAAGTAGGAAGCAGTTCTTTGTCATTTGCAGTGTGCGTTCAAGTTTCCAAGGGCGGTAGATCCCTTATATTCCTTCTTGCCGTCTAATAGGTATATTTTCGGTTTGGAAGTGCTTACTCTGATTTTCCCTATTTGGAAGCTGCTGAATTGTTCATAAAAATTTATTCAATTAAGTCCTTCGAAAAGCTAGTTGAAAATCCTTCTGTCGCCGTTGAGCGTCTGTCCATGTTTCCATGAGTCGCTTGTCCTGGAGGTTGCTTTCGGTTAGTTTTGTACAAAAAGTGTTCAGCAGGTGTATCCTGTGGGTTGGGTGGGGGTGAACAAGACCGATTTCTTACAACTTCCGAGGTTTAGTGCTCTTCTGAACTGTAAGACAAACCGAAACAAATTTAACATATTAATTGAAGGTGTTTCATATTTGAATGCTTTTCAGTCTATGCAGGTTTTTATAAAATGAATAGTTATAAATTACTGAATAAAAATAGTAGTTAGCACTAGAGCACAATAAAAATGCCAAATCCTTTAGCACACAAAATTTTAATTCAATTATGGCCGGTCGATTATCCTTTAATGATTTTTTGTTATCCGTGCTCATACGTGTAGCATGTAATCCATTGACACAATCATTAACCCTCTTCATTCCCTATTAGCTTCTTTACCCAATAAGCTACGAACAACAAATTTGTGTCAAAGTAAAATATCCCTCCAAAACCAAATCAAAGTGCTAGCAATAATCCGCCCAGCCTTCCATCCATCCACCTATCAAATTATATATCCATCTATCTTCTATCAAAACGTCATTTATCCTTGGGACCGGGCTAAAATTAGCAATCATTTTGAGCCGCATCTGATTGGCAACCTAAATCCGAGCTATGACGTCTAAGAGCTTGGCAATCGGCCATCACGAAAAAGGATATGCAAATGACGTCGAAGGATGTATGTAAGGGAACACTCCACAACCAACGAGATTTCGAATAAAGTTTATCCAATGGGCCGCAATTGAATTTAACGCACAATAGAGCTAAGAAAACGAAATCCGCTTAATGCTTAAATCGGCTTACAAGGCGACAACTGAGAACGGAAAACGGAAAACCGAGAACTGAGTACTGAAGACCCGTCGAAACGAACCGAGGAGACGATACTGTCGATAGCAGTGACAGTTGGCGAATGCCCACTGGGAACACTTCATTCTATATTAAACGATTTTTACATGAGCCGAGTGGAGCTGCGCTTAGCTGCGCTGAGCTGAGCCGAGAGATTCTATTGCTATATGGCGACCCGCATGATCAAGTGCCACTTAAGTGTGTTTCACACGTCACAATATCTCCGCAGGTCCAAAATAGCCCTGCGTTGTGAAATCAAAGATCTACAGCCCCCAAGACAGAGAGACACATTAAATGGTGAAAGATTGGGTGTACTTGGGGTGGTGCTGCTGCTGGTGGTTCCCAGGAAATACTTATAAACCTATATAGGTATTATTAACCTTCGCGTAAAAGGGGCAGCACACTTAGCCAATCCAAACAAACGGCTCGGTTCTACCGACGTAGTTCCTGACTGTAGGGTTGTAAAAAAATCCCTAATGAATTTGTCAACAAGCGTGGGTAACAAGTGAATCAACAGGGCTCTGGCTAAAAAGAAAAAACATATCAAATAAACAACAAATCGTATTTGTTTCGCCGCTAAAAATCGCAGTATTTGTTTGGCCGGGAAGGGTTTGACCTTCGAACCCCCTGCATCAGATAGTATAGCCCATTCTGCGATGTAATTCGCCAAAGGCCTTGCTAATTGAATTTCAAATTTATTGTTGACCAAATATTGATCGTAACCAGGAAGCAGGGGAGTGAGTGTGTATCTTTGTATCTGGCTAGATTGATTGGTAGTTGGATATACTTATGGGGTGTGACGTCATTCTGCGATGATAGTCACGTTGATGATGATGTTGGCTTAAAGCGTGGCGTCGTCGTCTCTTGAACGAATTTTTTGGGGGTTCAAACTGCGGCTGCCCATGACTTTCACTTTTTATTTTTCGAATCTTTTGTAGGTCTCCTCTGATTTTTTTCTTCTTTTTCAAATATCTAAATTCCGCAATATTTTTTTTCCGTCCATGTATTTAAATTTGTTTTTGTTGTTGTCGGCTATTTTTTTTTCTTGGTTAAACTTTCGTTTTCAATTTTTTAGTTTGTACCAAAATCTACCGCCACTGATGGCTGGCACTACTTATACTTTTTCGGTCATTTGCATTTGAGGGTTTCTTTCGCGGATTTCGGAAAAAATACGGCGCTGCCCTGTTGCTGTTACCCCATGTGGCCAAGAAATGTGTTAAGAAATTGGCACATTGGTTGTTTGTCTTTCGACCGGGCATTATCGTTGTTCGGCGATGTTATCAAATCGCAGAGGGCCGGCCATATCCGCTGAACTAGTTGTGTTGCGGCTCTATAATTAAAGTTTAAACCACTTTGCGACGCGGCAATCACGGCGGCCTCATCACGTAACTGTAAATTTATCAATGAAGCCTCGAGACGCTGAGACCTGGCCAACTTCGCCGACTGGTTCCTCTTCATTCTAAAGTGAAATTTCTTGAAAATCAACTTTTTCTCGCCCTCCCCCTGCTCACCCTCCTCTTCTTCACTGCTCCTCTTACCAACTGCAACGAAAATTTGCGCGCCAGCGACAAGAGGCAAATGAACCGACGACCATCGAACCATCGCTTTGGCCCAGCCACGCCCCTGCCCCACCGCCGCTCCTCACACCCGACCGCCTCCCGCCTCCCGCCCACCGCCCCACGGAGCGTGTTAACCAAACATGAAGACCGAAATGTATCTGCGTGTGTGCTGTTAAACGGTAAACATTCAACATTCAACCTGCCTTGACAAGGTAGTTACACACCAGTCTTCGCTGCCCGTGTATTGTCTGACCCATTTCCTATAATCGTGCCGCATTATCATCATCAGCAACCTCGTCATCGTCATCAGCATCGACTTGCCGGACATTTGGAAGCGACCGCTTCACAAATTGTACCCTACCCATACCCTACCCCTTTTGGGGCTGACCAGGGATAGCTGACCATGTCAAGGAACTTCAAAAATAGTAAAGTATAATATAGGAAAGAATTGTGCAAGGGAGAGAGAACTTAAAATAAGTTCGAAAAGTATTATTTTACAATGAAAGCCATTATAAACTTAAATAAATCTATAAAATTAAGTAGGTCAACAAGCAATAAATCATTATCGCCCGTAATTAATTAGTATCCAATGAGCTAATCAACGATGGCAAATATGGATAATGATTATAAAAACCACTCATTCTGTTTACAGATTAGCAACTCATTTGACCTTTAACACACTTATAACGTGCGAAAACAAGTGTTGTTCAATTTGAGGGCGTCTGTTAACCGCCTACTACAAATTACGCGATACACTTTGAGAATCTTAGATTTCACTTGTCGTGATTGGAACTTCCTCAAGGGTATTCCGTGTTTCGACCACATCCACGGTGGTAATGATGTGCCTTCTCCCATGGTCGAAGACCCGTCTTTAGCCGCGTTTCTTCTTTGCTCTTTTCTACACTGTCTCCTCTCTTCGGGCCCTGCTGTTTCCTCATTTGGAGCTTGTTGCTTTCGGATTACGAGTCTTTAGCACTCAGGCCTTCGCCATATAACACATATATAAACCTACAGCCGCATCGAATGCTTCCGCATGCGGACTATCGTCTATAGGATGGCCGCTAAGATATAGTCGTACGAACCGTGCGATTCTGAGGTGTATTTGTATCCCTTGGCGGTGGTGTCAACCTGTTTGTTTTGGCAATTTGGTAGCTCGTCTCGTTTTCGGATGGGTTTCTTTCGCCGCGGACCGCATCGAATCGAACTGAATTGACCACAAACGAAAGTTCAAATATGCATTTTCACTTTTCAACAATGGGAGGCCCCTCATTATGTAAACCCAGTAGACCTCGAGCCACGGCGGATGCTGGACAGATGTGTGGATATATGGATGTATGGACCCATTAGTGTGTGAGTGCGCATAATGGGTCTGTGCCCTCTATTCTATTGAACCTTTGAGTGAGGCTCTGGAATTGTGGCCTGTCCGGTTGTCACTGGCCGGTGGTCGACTATGTCTGCTCTTATGGTTATCGTAAGCTATCTATGCTTTGTGTGTAATTGAATAAATCTGTAGGGGGTTGGATAGAATGGATCTCGGATCTGTCTCCCTCCCACTGCCCATAATTCGTGTGGCTTGATTAACAAACAAAAGCGATCTCGCAGTTTACAGCATAAAAGTTAAATTTAACTGTGTATATAATGGGGGCTCCCCCGCCCCACACCTGTCGGTGGAACCCCCCCATTCGGAGGTAGTCAGCAGATTATCTACCCAATTTAAAAGCTCGGCCTCCATCCCGCTCGCACCCACGCGCTCGCTAGATATTAAATAATTCACAATTTTAATATACAGTTCATCTTATTTTTAGTCCGGTCACATGAGCTAAGACGAAATGTCTACTGGCTCAATTAAAACATTCTTTTAGTCGGGCCGTAATTAAAAGTGGTCGCAGTCGGCCAATTTGAATAATCAAAAACAATTTGGGCTTTGCAATTGTAAGATGAAGATTTATGGAGGACTAGACCTTAAGATAAGACCCATTTCTTTTAAGCTGTGAGTTGTGAAACTGGGTCCATTCACATGCGAGTTCAAGTCACGGCTTCAAAATGCATAACAATTAGGTGACAACTTAGTAGATAATCCAAAGTGCAATTAGAAGGGCACACAGTACACGTGCCATGTGTTAGGTGATGGAATCTCAAAACAAATGCGGATGTTTAAACTAGATCGTAACAGCAAAAATTCAGCTTTATAGCTAATAACAACAAGCCTGGGTAATTATCTAAAAATGTAAGATTCATATACATATAAGAACTTATGATAATCTCTTAAGAATTTTTTACTTGTTAAAGAAATACGAGAAATGTAACCTATTGGTATACCTATTGGTAAATATACCAGGTAAACAATGAAGTGGTTGACACAATATGGGTATTTCCGGGCTTCATTTACAGAGAAATACAATATCTGTGGTACACGAAGTCGTCAAAATTAAGAGGTTTCGAGTAAGATTCCTCCCCAGATTCCCACCTAAAAAACCTCGTTGCTTTACGTCACAGGCCTGCGAAAGTGTGAGCTCAATAAACAATCGATCTGAATGCCAAGTGGCTGGCTTAATGGCTCCGTAACCCATTTTGAGTACGACCATTAGCCCCGGTGGCCAAGTAGAATGAATCTAGCCCAAAGTTGCGAAAGTGAAAAAGAAATTCGATGTGGCGCTCTGGTAGGCCAGGCACGTAATCAATAGAAATATGTCGCCTTCTCGAAGTCGGAGATACGATTGCCGATACTGAAAAATACCGATACTATATGCCAGTGCTATAGGCTATATGTATATTAACGTTTTCGACCACGCCGTATTGACTGTGGCAACAATTTCGGCTGAGCTCAGCGCTTGCTGTCGATGCATTTGCGCATGCGTCCACTCATTTCACTTCGCTCCATTCCACTCCCAGCCAGAAATGTGGGTCAAGTCAATGTGGGTTCGCAATTATGACACATTGTCCGCGTCCGAGAGACAGATATTTAGCCCACAAAAAGCAGAAATCGGTGTAATGATATTTGTAAATGTAAAAATTAAATAAACAATCGACCGAACGCTGCCCCACTCATTTTACTGCTGTGTTTTTGGAGGGCTTTTCGGCTATTTGGTTTTTTATTTCGGTTTTTGGTTTTTCTTTTTTGCAACCTGAGATGTAGTATCTTTGTGGCAGTAAGTGTGTGTATGTGTGTGTGTGGCCATGATCCATGTTTATTTATTATGCTCCATCGTCTTTCTGCTGTCGTTATCGTTTTCATTTTCGTTTTCGTTGTCGCTAATCGTTGTCTCGTCTGTGTGCAAATTTTATTTGTAAATATGCAATGATTAATTTTACAAATATACAGCAACAAAAATTTCGAAAATATTAGTTGCCTCTTGAAACTTTCTCGCAGCAACAGCCTGCATATTACTACAGGCAAACTTCTATAAACTGAACCTACACGTGACTGGTATTTTCTAATCTTGTCGTTTTTTGAACTTATGGAGTTCAAGAACCCATGACCTATAAATCAATTTCATGTGAGACAAATCTTATATAGTTATTTAATTTAATGAAATGAAATTAATGGCTTTTAACCTAGTGAGCTTTTGTATATATCAAAACCGCATCTTAATTTAGGCGCCAATTTCAAATTGGGTCATTGTCTGAGAATATCTTCACACATTTCAAGAAACATATTATAAAACGACTGAGAACCGCGCGACTTATTTTCGAAGCAGTACTGTAATTGAACGTTTTAACGTGGGTCAAATATTAGCTAAAGCTGAAATTGCATAATCCGACCAAAAAGGAAACAGCTCAAATATTTGTGGGCCAAGCCTGGCTTGCACTTACATGTCAGGCAAACACAAAGCCGATGCTATTGGCTCTAATCGAAGTCGCTGAAGATGCTGCAGCCGCAATTCGTGTTTGCATTGACTGGATTTGATTTTTCCCACTTTGTTTTTCCGAAAAGCCCCGAATTTAGGTCATTGACATTGGGCGACTTGCGAATTCGTTTGTTATGGTTTCCGGTTTTGCGGAACTTTTGACACTTGCGTTGTTTTTGCGGGCCGTTCGATCGCGTTGAAAAAAACTGAGAACGACAATTGATATAGACAATTCTTTATTTCGTTGTTGACACTACTGGCAAGGCAAGATACGATGATACCGATAACTATGCCCACTCCTGACACACTAAAAAACTCGAGACCGAAATTCTGCTTCTTCTGTTGCTGCTGCTTCTTCTTCTTTGGTTGCCCCCAAGAAATTTCTCCAAATATTTTCACTTTTGCGAGAGAGTGCGAAGAGAGGAAAGACGAAGAATGACCGTTGCGCAGGCGCAAAGAAATCCAGCGACGGAGAGAGGGAGAGCGCGTGAGAGAGTTGACCGTTCTTTGATCGCTTTCTTAACTTTTTTAACTGCTTTTCTTTACCATATACTATATGTTCACACACATATACACATATATATATACAAGGTGTGATCTTTAGCGACGCGTCCGCTTCGTCGGCCGTTTGGAACTGAACTAAACTTGGCCCTCAAAGAAGTGAAAGATTTATGCAGTCGGCTCCAAAGCTGCGCTGCCAAGAAAGGCGCACAAAAGAAAGCAGCGCGAAGAGAGAGCGGCGGACACGTAGATTTCGGTTGCGAGATGTGTGATGCCATATGTATTTGAGATCGCCAGAAGAGAGCGAAAAAGAGAGCAACGTCGACTGAGGCAGCGTGCAACAAGCTTTAATTGAAAAAGCCGCAAAAGAACGGTGTGTGTGGAAAACAAGTCGTGGAAAACGGAAAACCGGAGGAGAAAGAGAAGAAATTGGATATGTGGTCAGGCACTGACATTGACCACTCACACAGACGCCGGCAGCGACGTTGGCAGAGCCAAAAGAGGTCAAAGTACACTTCAGCAGTATCAGGTATCTGCCACTGCCTTCGTGTGCGTGTGCATGCATAATCTTGCACTTGCCACCAGGTAACAGTTAACACAAAAACATAACCACGCACCAACGGCCAAATTGACCAAAAAAAACTTTCGTGTCTAATTGAAAGG
This sequence comes from Drosophila mauritiana, assembly GCF_004382145.1. Lineage (NCBI taxonomy): Eukaryota > Metazoa > Arthropoda > Insecta > Diptera > Drosophilidae > Drosophila > Drosophila mauritiana. Next base: position 14,997,828 of record NC_046668.1, on the reverse strand, counting down.
CACGTCACACTTGCGGTTGGAAAAAGGGTAAACGAGGGGACGGGGAGGTGATTAATTCACCACAGTTAACGGCAAGAACTAATCGACTACACTGGAAAACAAGTGTTAGGAAATTCTAAAGTGTTCCTAGAAAATGGCATTAACCCTTGCGCAAGTTTTTAAGGTGGAATACATATTAATAGTTTTAAGTCTGGCATCAAGTTTAAAACTTTTCTTGCAATTCTTTAAATTCACATTAAGTTCAATATTTATGTATTAATAATTTTAAGCAATATGCTAGTGCTCTGAAATTCTTTGCCAGGTACTAAAATCAATAATCATTTATAAAAGATGAGTAGAATAATTAAGTATTTGAAATTGTAGTGGGTAAAGTGATTAATATTCAATTATGCTTTATCTGTTTATTTTAATTACCAAATATGTAATATGGGTAATTAGTTAATATACAGCTTAATATGAGTTTAACGACTTTGACAACATATAAAAAGTAGCCAATATTTGAAGGTTAAGCACTTTCATTACCAATTACCAGGAAACATTTGCACTTTGGCATTGGCGTAGCTACTTTCATTCATATTCAACAGTCAGCCCTACTATTTTGCTCATTGAAAGCTAAGAGAGTCCATGCAAACAAACACTTTAAAAAATAGCTCCACAATGAATCACTTAGTGAGAAAAATATCAGCGATTTACGTACGTCATCAATACCTTTTAGCGAAATAGCGAGCTCAGGTATAATATATATTCAAAATTTCAAAATAATATGTTTAAGATGCTTACATAGACGACGGAGTGTTTATAACTACATGACTAAGGCATACAAAAGTGTTTGTTTTCTACATTAAAGGGCGCACGGAAATAATTTTTTGGTGTGCGGTGGGTGTGTTTCGTAGATTTGACTGCCACGTGCCCCCAAAATCCCTCTAAGTGCACTGGCAAACATTTGAGTTTTTAATTGATTGTGCACACACTTCTCACATTTTGCGGTTTCTGTTCAAGCACCATCCCAAAAATAAGCCAACTAAAAGCGGAAACTAGTCTCAAAATCGTAGATTTCGCACGGCGAGGTAAACCCAAACCCAAACCCGAGGCCAACCCATGAAATTTCTTTCTTGCAGAAGATGAAAAGGGAAAATGGGAATGGCTGGAAACGAAGAGGCTGGGCGGAAAACCAATCGATTGCCTACTTTTAGGCCGAGCTAATAAATTCTCATCTGACCGGAAATGGGCCAGCATAAAACAAAACTTTCGTCAGTGACAGGCAATACTCACATTAAAAAGGGGAATTTCCGCAAAATTGTATTTATGGAAAATTCAGAAAAATTAATGGCCCATAAAAGTTTTTATGCTTCCTATTTAAATGTTGTATAATTTATTGTAAGATTTATGGATCATTAATATTGCTGCATAATGTCTATTTTGATTTCAGATGAATCAGGTATGAAACATAATAATTTTTCGTAAATAGCATGGTTTTCATCGTTGTCACTCAAATGCCACACTTTGGAGGCTTAATGTATGTACATACAGCCCATCCAGCACCCCTCATCAAGTGCTTTGTTCATTTTTATATTTTTTTTAATTACACAAAGTTACGGCATTAGATGGCGCCCTGTTGACAGGACCTGCTCATTCTCATGCTCGTCCTCGTCCTTTTTATTTTTCCATTTTCTCGGCTGTGAAATGGCAAACACTCACACACATGGTCAAAGGGGAGCGGGGCTTGGGGTGGAATAGTAAAATCGAGGGGGAGGTAGACAACAAAACGGGGAAAATGACATAATGCACTTGAAATGTTATCGCCTTGCTGTCGAGTGCAATAATACACTCGCACACACACACACATACACACACTTGCACACACTGGTCGGAAAAATTCGGATTAAATACAGATTATTTATGAGACCCATTAATGGGCAGGTTGTCAGCAGCTCTATTCATCTTGGGGCATACTTTCGGGCCGAGCACACACCAACACCCCTTCTGAATTTCCCCAAAAAGTTTTCCGGGCGCGATGCCACTACTCACACATCGTTTCTTTTTTATGCAATAGCAGCTCAGTCTTTGGAATTTTTTCTGCACTTTTCACGTTTTTTAGGAAACATTTTCAACGTTTTGGGAATAATGTTAGCGTTATCTGAATTTTATTTAATTTTCTTTGAGATATATGATGAAACTTTCGGGGGAAATACTCGCGTCGACCGCCTTGAAAATCAATTGGAAAATGCCTGTTTCATTTTTTTCCTGCCAAGCTCCCCAAGATTATTTCACGCGCCTGCTCTCGTTTCGAGAGAGATTTGTGGCAGAGTCTCAAGAGAAGAATTCGTCCCGGAGAAGAGAGAAATTCACTCTTTGGCTACCATTTTCTGCTACTATTTTCCTGGGCGTCTGCCGGCTTTTCCGGGGGGTTGTTGGTTGCTTATATAATGGCTAACCAGCTGACTCAACAGCTCTATTGGTTTTCCGATAAGATAGAGCTTTATCTGTCGGCTCTATCAGTTCAATTTTAGGGCCACATACAACGGTGGTTAATTAAGTAATTTTCTAGGAAAACTCGTTGCAATATTAGGCATAGTTTCAGGCTGAATGTCTGTTTTCCGCGCATCAAAACTCAGCAACACTGGCTTTTCACTAGCTCTTCGCTGGCTTTCTCCTGACACGCTCTCTTTCCGGAAAGCTGGTCTGCTCTTTGGCGGAAACGCGAAACGGAAATGTCAGATTTTCTGCTAAATTTTTTACAACCATCGACGCCAAAAAGCAGAGACATTCTCCGGATGAGATAATAAACCCAGCGACATACATTTTTTTATAGGGAGCGAGGGGGTCCCCAAAGGCAGGGGCTGCTGCTAAAAGGGGGCTAAAAATAAACGGCGAGCAAAAAAAATGGGACACGAAAATATGCTCAAACTAGGCCACAAAAATTCGCTAAAAATAAAGGAGGAAATGAAAATGGGGTCTTTTGGGTTCGGGAAAGACCCCAGTTTCTTTTTTTTCCTTTTTAGGGCGTGTACGTACCGGCTCTAAAACGAAAGTGAGGTTAGGAACGTGTGCGGATGCTGCGGCGATTTGAACTGAACTGGATTTATCCGGGATGGCTGGGAATTTCCTATTTGCTGGCTGTAATTATTTGCTTGCTATTTGGCATCACACTCACTCACACACGTTACCAGGCATTTCGCGTCGCGATTGCTTCCTTTTTCTAACAATAACTATTTTATTTTTCCCTTTGAACAGCCTTATGTCGTTTAGTGGGGGAAATGTACCGTTTCCTTCGGCGGAAAGAAGAGAGCAGCACTGCTCGAAATGCGAAATGTGACTGAGGCAGAAAGAAGAAGCTTCTGGCGACCGAGCCGCCTGCGATTCTCACCATTAATACCGCTCTCTCTCACCTCTCACTGTAGCTCTCACTATGCTTTCTCCTTTCTCCACCCTCTGCGGTAACGGTTCTTCTCCCTTTTTTTTCGGTGGTGCGTTAACGGCAATACAAACACGCTCTCTTTCGGTTTCTGGGGGCTGATATTGCTATGATTTTTCCACCACCTTGGCCGTTTTTTCTATTGAATGAAATCCACTTTGGTCTAGTTCTTCTTCCTTTCCGCTCCTGTGCTTCTTCTTGCCGCTTTTCCTGCGCCTGCGTTGGCCAACTAAAATAGCCGATTGTCGGGCAGCAAACACAGAAACGGATTTCTTGCACTTTCGCACATTTGTGCCGCACAAATAGTCAAAGAGGCACTCAAATCACTGCTTGCTGCGATTTCAAACAACCGCCAGTGCTGCCACCCTGCTGCTAAAGCGACGTTGCCATTGCGCGGGAAGTTCAAACAAAAGCATTTCAGCATCTGAACAGTTTGGAACGTAATTCCCTTTAAAACTTTTAATTGATGGGAATTAGAAGAAATCAATAAACAATTTTCGGTTACGAAAGTCATAAAAGTTATTTTCTTTTATTTATTATGTTTTATTCTGACTTATAACATGTAAACGTCTTTACTACATTACAAAAACATTAAAATGTTCATGTTCTACATGTACCCAACATACAAACTTTAATATAAAAAGATTATTAGGTAGAATTAATTTATTTGATGATTATTTTGCATTATTTAAAAAAAATATGTTTTTCCCACATTTATCTAAGAATATATTTGATCACAGATCTCTATTTTATAGGAATCTTGATGTCACAACCTTCGGCGAACCAAATATTTGGACAATAAGCAAGGCCGCCAGCCGATTGCAGTGCACGCAACATAAATGTGAAAATCAAAACATAAAGGGGACAAAAACAAACCAAAAATGCATTGTCATTTGGGGACGGCGGGGCCTTAAGTTGTCGGATATATAGGTAAAGGGGTGTGGGTTGATGACTGCCCTGCCACTCTGCATATTAATCAACTTTAAAATACATTAAGACAAATGAATAGGGAAATATTCAGGTGGAAATGTTCAATGCTCTTAGGGGGAAAATAATTGATATATCACGAAAACAATAAATGAAAACGGTTAATACGTGCATCTAAGTCATAATACTATATTAATTAACACATATAATAACTCCTTCTTTGTTAAATTAGCGTATTATTAAAAATGTTTTAAAAATCTTAGTTAACTTATGAAAAAAAATAAGGAGTAAGTAAAGAAAAATTGGCATAATATCTTATTACAATGGTTTCAAGAGGTTTTATTCAAAAAAAGTCAAATTAAAATGTTGTAAGCAGCTTGAAGCTTCACGGATATGCCAAATCCATTATTATTTTAGCGTACCCCTTCAACGGATTCCCAAAAGAGGGTATTACTGGAGACAAGCGACTTTAAAACGATAACAAATAGGTGAGACATCGGCAAACAGACAAACAGACAAAAACGAATATGAAATGAAAACCGACGCCAAGCTCATTACTCATGCGCACTGGATGACGTCGTTTTTGTGGCCCAAAGGGGGCTTTTGACCAAGCCCCAACTCGCTTGCTGCCCAAGATCCCCCATCTTCAGCGCCACTTCTTAACCTGCTCCACTGCAACTGAGTTGCGATGACGGGGCATTAAAAAATGCGAGCGAGCCATGAAAAATAGCAGCTAGTCGTCATGACTAGCAGCCAAGTAGCGCTGACTAAGTGCGATTAACTAACAAGAGCCTTTTTTGCTACCGAAGTTGGGTGTTGAAGTTTATTGTAGGGAAATTAAATTGAAGACACGTTGGCAGGCACTTGAGATTGATATGATTGGAAATTGCATGGCTAATGAGCCTAATTGATTTGCATGAGGCTTCGGCTGAGATGCTCGTAGAGTTGAGGGAAAATGTACAAAGGCAAATAAAAGTATTTCGTATGAGCATTCAAATTGACAACAATGGGTAATTGACATTCTTTTCTACAGAGAAAAAATATATTTTTATGATATTTTACATAGCTGTTGAGAAGAATTCACGAACGGAATTCAAAAAAATGTAGTTGATAAATTTTAAATAAAATTTAAATTAATAAAGGTTAAATTAAAAAACCAATTATAGCGCACAAATAAAGAAAGATTTAGTAACAGTATATTATAGCGGTGCTTTCAACACATATGCACATATATTACGTATTATGTTAATTCAATAGATTGTAGTTGTTGAGGTTCTTCCCTGATAGATCAAAACAACACGATTGTTTTGCGTTGTCAGTTTCCAGCTGCGGTTTCCCCTTCCTTATAATTTTCCCCTTTCGACCCTTCTTCACTCATTTTGACCACATATGACCGCTTTTCATTTGCGTGTCCCCCAAATTATTGCCAATTTTGACAATTCTTTTTTTCAGTTAGGCGAAGAGTCGTAATTACAGGTGTTCAGGTGTGTGTACACCCGAGGCGCTTTGGCTTTGGAGTTTTCGGCTGCTTAGGCCCAATACTCTGGTTTCAGTATTTACCATTTTATGATGTTGGCTTTTTACCAACATCTAGGTCAACTGCAATTGAACCCGTCGGAGGGGAAAGAGCTTAGAAAGTTTGTCTCTGCAAACAGATGAATTATCGTTTGGCTGACAGTTTTGTAATACCCCGCCCACTGATTTGCATTTCGCGCTGGATTTATCAAGGGGCCATCACTCAATTAGTCAGTTTGCATAATTAGACAATAAATATCGTGATTGGCAACACCTCATGCGATTTACCGGTAATTTTCCTACCTTATAATGCCCTCATTGACACCAAAATCAAATTATCAAAATCAGCAGAATATCGTATGTATCGTATGTATTACCTGGCCGCAATAAATTCGAGATGTCAGCAAACTTTTTCGTGTGCCTGCAAATAAAAGAACAGGAAGCAAGGTAGCAAAGTGGAAATTTCGCAAAATTTGCTGCAATTCAACAAGAGACTTTGTTTTCAAAATTGTAGAATAATTGCTGTGGAGCTCAAACTAGAGGGTAAGGCTTTCTATATATTGGCATATTTCAATTCTCGTAATGATTTTACATGATGTGCACGTGTACATATTTAAAATAATACTATGTTTAACTTTTTCTGCACATTAATTTTATCAGCGACCATAACCGAATAATATTATGATAGTTTTATTATAGTATTGTTAAACATGACTATAAACTCCAATTGGGGTATTATTTGCTTCAAAAGCGAAAATTTTAAATTGATAGGCAAACGAAGTAAAGCACTGAACACATAGATATTTTACATAGTTGCACATTTCTACGACTCTATCTTAAATATTTATAAAAATGATCATACTCATCTCATTTAACCTAAAAATTACTCTATATCCTAAGCTTTACTTTTATTTGGTTCCTTGGATTACTTTTACCCCAGTATTTTCGCTCAAGTAGCTAGCCCCCGCTCTCTCCGAGCCAATGGCATTGCCAGATCCACTCAACAGATACCACGCACTCGTAATAGATCCAATTTGGAGAGGCAGCTTTCTCAGTTACCAAAAAGTCAAACATCGCTGGCCACTCAAAGCTCTCTCAGCCTTCTTTTATGAATATTATTTTTGCTGTGTGCTGAGTTCGCGGGTTTTTGTTTCTCGGGCTGCCTCTTGATTATTTTCTGTTCCGATTTTCATTACGTGCCCCGAAGTCTTGGCGAGCTGAACTCGGAAACGCTGAAACTCAGAAACTGTGAAACTGTGAAACTCAGAAACTCAGGAACTGGCGAGTGAGTGCTTTTCAGCACTAGCTGCGATCGCATTACTTTCAGAGCCCGCAATCAGTCTTAAGTGAGCGTGCGTCGGCATTGGCAGCAAGTTGGCTAAAAGCGGATCCTCCTCAGTGGCCAACTTATCCCCCGATCTCTCTTTCGCCCCCGACACTATTGGTTAGTTTGCACTTCGCCTTAACATCTGCCCCACCAAGTCGTGCTCCAAAACTTTTAAATCAAGTGCAAAGTGAAACGCCCCACTGGGTGGGTGGTGCAATCGATAATACAAAATAATAATAATAATAATAATCGCGGTTATTGCAAATCGATTGCCAAACAATACAAGCGGAAGTGATGAAATAATTCTGATTGGTTAGAAAAGTGCGAAATAAACCTTTGTTATTTTGTTGGGCTCGGCTTGCGGAAAAACCATTGGAAAAGCTGCTGACTTAGCTCTTTGATTTTCACTTAAATGTTTGTTTTCATAGCTTTTCCAGTTTCCTCGCTCTCAGCCGCTCTCTTTGCGTGAGTTAACTTGTGTATGTGTTTCGAGTTGGTTTAGATTTTCGCGACACCGATTGAGTAAGTTTTCCCATGCGGTTTTTCCAGCGCTTGCTGGAAAATTCATGGGCAGCAAAACAAACAAAAATCGTTGTTATGGTTATGCGTTGAAGAATTTGTTAAACGCAAGAAGCTCTTGTTAATGTTTAGTTTTATTGTCTCTGGATTTGACGCGTGGCTAATTTCTGTCAGGCACTTCTTCCATAATTTATTACTTTTTTTTTTGCGTGGCTGACATCGAATTTTTTAGCCGCAAACCGGTTTGCCAAACTCCTGGAATCACAAATAATTTAGACAATAGTTGTGTAGAACTTCTTAATGGGCATAACAAATAAGCGAGCAAATGTCAACTGTCCAAAATTGTAAGCAAAGTAACAAGCGCAGATGAAGTTCGTTTCTTCAGTCATTTGATTGAAACTCTACACGCAAGTTTGTTTCTTCATTCTTTTGATTGATGCTCTACTGCCAAGTTGGTTTCTTGAATCTTTGGTTTGCCTTTCAATGGAATTCAATTATTGAAATTCCCCACCGAAAAGAGGATCAATCAGCCTGCTTTGTTTCTGTTTATTTTGTGGAACTTTCAATGTTAAGGTCTACACAGCCATTTAATGCTAATGCCCAGCACAAGTGCGACTTTTTCGACGTTTTTTTTGATTCGGTCTTTTATGGCGCATTGAATCGAATTCCCCCTTTGCTCCTCCGTCGCCAAAATGTTCATGCCTAGCATAAACAAAACAGAATTATTGTTACACATTTGGTTGCCAAGGCGGAAATTAAATAAAGCAAAAAGGTTGTCAAATAAAATCGATTTGAATGGAATAAAATCATAACAGCACATGAAGAGAAATCAATGGCGCGAACCGAGATGAGAGAGATCTGTTCGTCGTAAAATAGAAAGTGACCAAAATGGATCTTCGCTCATAAACAAAACCTAAAAATTCGTCACAGTTAGAGGATACCCTCACGTCCAAGCCAGAGTTGCTCAGCTAACTTGCCAAATTTCTGATAATTTGTTCATTAGGGCTTTGCTTAGTTTTTGTTTTCGCCTAGGGCTCGAAATGCGATATTAGCCATTTTAGGACTGGGAAAGAAATTTCCAAATATTTAATATGCAGAAACAGTTTGTATATACAGCGGCACACACAGAGATACTCACCAATACGGGGGGAACTAAAGACCCAGCTGGGTTTCAGTCATTTGTCTAAACAGAAATTACGAACAAAGCAAAACGCAGACGTAGCAAAATTATGCAAATCTTAGGGCGCATACAGCCACAGCTACATCTGTAAATATTTATATATACTGTTTATCTATATATATATAGTATTGTCCATGTGCTTCTCCATCAAAAATGCAAAATAGGAAATGAGCAATGCGCAAACGCCATAACAACAAGCATTTTTCTAAGTGCCCTCTTGCATTTTTCAGATGTGATAAATAAAAAAGGTATATAAAAAAAATATATAAATATTTCAATTTAGTATATACATATATAATTTTCAAATAAGAAACATTCTTTTGTATCCTTATCAAATTAATGTTGTTGATGAGAATCTGAATGACTACAAGAAAAATCTCTGAAACAAATCAATTTTCAAACTATTTCAAGGTAAGGTCTTGTTCAAGGGCCCAAAAACCTTATGTTCTCAACAAGTTAGTGGCCCCATTTTATATAAGCCAAGAAAATGACAAGTTCAACGATCTGTTAGCCCTACCACAGACCATCAATTACTCAAGCCGTCAATCCCAAATGCACGATCTTAAAACCTGTTGGCCCAATCTAGCGAAGAACTTTGGGAGTCCAAACAAAGGTCTTACCAATCAGCGATGAAAATATGACAAAAATGTTGCTGGGCCAGGGCAAAATGGCGATGAATCTCTGTGACTCCGCGTTCGAGGAAACTAAATGCAAATCATTTGGATGGGGGCCAGGCCAAGAGCAACCGAAACCAGTTAACTACGATCAATTCAATGTTGGCCAAGCTGGCGGCATTCTGTCTCTGATCCGGAGAACTTAATTTGCATAATTCTGGGTTTCGGATCGGGCCACATGTCGGATTATTTTCGAAAGCGAAATGCCATTGAACAAAATGTGTTGAGTCAGGAAAAGCCAGTGCGGATTTTTGGAGGTTGTCCGATCTGTCAGTTGGTCAATTACAAGCGAATCAATTAGCACCCGGGTGTTAGGCACCGAAAAACACTGAAATCGCGCCATTTTAACCACTTTGTATCTGTATCCGAGAGATCTGTTCGATGTTCGATCCATTGGACTCATATGCATACGAAGACAACGCAGCACGACGATCTCTAGAGATCAACCGAGATTTGACCGTGACCGTGCATTTTGATTGAGCTGAGCTTTTTTTGTTTGGCTGGCCAAACTCCGAATATTAATGGTGTTTGTGGGCCTATATAGATCTCCACCTCCTCGAACCAGACAACTCCACTCGAGATCTCCGCCTGGGCGGCCTTGACACAAATTTGGAATCACACGAAAAATGTCCGAAATTAATCTCTCCTCCAACAAATTGTTACGCATTTCGTTAATTATGTTTTCCACCTGTACTCGATGCTTGGGCAATGTGCCGTGTGAGATCTAACTACATTGGCTATACATACCTTGGTTTGATTTCTTTTTTTAACTTGTCGAGGCTTTTCGGTTTCTTTTTTTTCGGATATACGCGTCATTTGCCATTAATTAGTCGAGCTATTGATGGTCTCGGATGGAGCGAACAAAAGGCGGCTTTGTGAATGGTTTTGCAGTTGGCCGGGAAAGTACAGTTAACAGTGTTGGGCAACGGCCATGGGTCCGATTGTGGCAGTGTGACAAGTCGAAAGTTTGGGGGTATTAATTAACGTAAGCTTAGCCACTCTAATCCACTTGGTGATTAAAGTAAAAGGTTAATGGGCCTTAAGTGTGGGAAAGTTTAAAGGGTAAATTAGCCCTCAAATTGTGCAGTTGGTTTTCTTCAAGTTCAGTGTTGGAATGTAAATGCTGGGATAAGTACAGGCAAATTCCATTACGAGTTTAATAGGAATTATCAAAACTATTCCAGAAATATGGGAACCCCAACACATGTCATAGGCAACAGCTATACGCGTCAACTTTAATTGCCATTACTAGTCGGAATTAATTACTTGACTTATAAAAAGCAGGTTGCTCATTTGCTACATTTTGTCCATATCACCCAACTACTTCTATATTAATTGGTTTGCTGACTGTGGAAATATGTCGGTTTTTTGTAGATTCCCGAGTGGAATTTTCTTACTATAACCCCCAATTGTGATTCACTGATTAGTTAAAAGAATTCATTCAACGTCAATTATATTAAATTTTACTATAATATCCCAGAACTTTGCCAGGAGCTCAGCAAGTATTCATTTTCAAATAATAACTCTGGATAAAAAGGCAATTCACAACGCTGTAGTAAAATGAGCTCCATTTATGAGCTGCTGGCCCTGAAGAAGTTGCGCCAGGATTCGCCTTCAGATTTGCGGTGAGATCCCATGTAGGCACTGGGTCCAGCGATGGCTGGCGGCATATCCATCTGGCCAGAGTAATTGAACACGGGAGTAGAGGGGCGGATAGCGGGAGCACGGGTCTTGACGACTATTCGGAAACGGGGCGGTTCTACGGATCGACGATCCTCCTTCCTCTTGGGCTTCTTCTTTTCCTCCTTCTTGGGCATCTGAAGTGGTTGCCCGTTGCCCTGGATCTCGTCGAAGTCCTGTTGCCATAGAGCCGCCTGTTTCCTGGCAAACTTGTGGTACTGCTTATCGATGCCAGAGGGTCGCCGCTTTGGTATCATCACTATAGTCTTGGCCTTCAGTGCATACGCAGGTGGGGATATCTGATGGTAGCCGCGTCGTTGGTAATCCCTTGGATATGCAGGTGGAATGCCCACTACCTTCTTGCGCTTCAGGTGGGGCTTCACCTCCTCTGTGGTCTCCGACTCCCGGGAGCATGGGCATGTTTGCCACGAATGCCAGTACTCCGCCTCGTTCTCCTCCTGGCGCTTCCTCAACCACTCGGCCGTGGGACGATTGGAATCGTAGACCACTGTCTGGCTGTCTTGAGCTTCCTCTGAGCTCTCTGTATTGCGTCTTTGGCGCTGGTAGTCCTCCGATTCCCTTTGCATTTTCTCAGTGGTCTCAGTATACGTTTCCTTTCGCTTATCCGGACGATAGGTAATGCCGGAGGTATTAGTTTCCCTTCTAGATTCCGGTCGATTTTGCCACCGTCGGCGATTCTGCTCGATAATCGCCTCCTGACGCCTTTGGTGTTCGGCCGGATCCTGTGAGATGGTACGCCGGCGCAATGTTTCCGGTTCTGCCTGACCTTTAGCGAAGTGACTACTGATTCTTCTTTGGGCCTTCTTGCGACGCTCTTCACGTTCCAATTCATATTTTTGTTGCTCGTGACGTAATTTGTTCTTGGCTATATACAGGCGATCGTTGCAGTGGGACTCATAGCCCATCTCATCCAAACGCTCGGGAAAATCGGGAGACCATTCGCTGTCACGCCAAGGAGACTCCTGGGGCACCTCGCCCATCTCCTTCATCTTCTTGATGCCCTGGATTTGTGCTTGAGTTTGGTCATCGAAGGTATATCGGTCTGCGTAACGACGGTTTTGGCTGCTAACTGCAGGTAATCGCCGCAAACTGGAAAATTGCCCCTTGGATTTGTTACTAACAAACCGCCAGGAATGATTCAGGCTCATTCGAGCCATTTTAAAAGTGGTATTCATCTTGCTATTGATTCGTCTTGGATTGAACTCCCTTATCAGAACTAATAATTTTGATGCGTGCACGAGAGGGTGTTGTCTGAAAATAAAATTCCGAACCAAATTTTTGAATTTTCAATTTTGTAAGCTACAAATTTTTAACTCCAAAAATTAAAGACCGAAATTTTGTGAACTGAACGCTTCGCAAACTGGGAATATTATGATAACGCTGATGACTTTTTCCCAGGAAGTAAAAAGCAATGCTATCCCAGTTGAACTCAAAAAATCGAGGTGGTACTCATGACCTACTTGGCCTTCAACTTTCGTTAACCCAATACTAGAAACAATCTTCGAAAATGCACTCAGAAATGATGTGCTCATTTGGAGGTTTCCTGACCATGCCAAGCGGTTAACCTTTGAAGTACCTATCCATTAGGTTTCACACCCAAATGGGAAAGTGTGGAAAGCGTAAATATGCAGCATTTGTCTTCGTTGGAGGTTGTCTGCCTTCCGCATCGTGCACTCCACTTCCATCTAATTTTGATAACAGATTTATGATGCACTTCCGCCGCTAGCTAAACTTGACACACTGAGAAGTTTGTCTGGTTTTTTTCGATTCGTTTTTCGATCGCCGGCTTTGGTTTCATAATCGCAGCGATCCAGTTGGACTAATGAACTTGAACTAACCGATGTCACGGCGCGTTTCCTTTCCTCTTATTTCTCTGCCACAGCTTGCCGCACCGTCTTCGAATCTCAGCAGCAAATTGGCGCCGCCGACGAATCTTGAGCCCTACACCATGGCTGTCATCACGGAACATGGCGGCACCACCTCTTCCCCGGAAAACAACAACAGCATCGGAAACGGAAAGCTCCGGGTCAATGGCCACCAGTTGAGCACCTCGCTGACCATACCGGAGTTCTTTGCCCACAAGAACATCTTCGTCACCGGCGGCACTGGATTCCTGGGCACCGTTCTCATCGAGGCTCTGCTGGACACACATCCCGACATTGGAACCATCTACGTCTTGGTCCGGGGCAAGCGCAAGTTCGATCCGAACGAGCGGATTCGTCGCCTGCTCCAGAAGCCGGTAAGTCTGGTGGCATTTGTTTTAGATTGTTTGACCGGTCGACCGGCCACGCCCCCTGACACGAACCTGCCCCCGACGCGCCGTCTGCAGGTATATAATTAAAGCCAATTACGAGTCTCTTTATGGAGCGTTAATTTGTCAAAGTCGTAACCTGGCCGACCTCTTCCGTTGCGAGCCGCGATCCGTGGGGCTTTCATTTTCTTTTGTTTTCATCTTTTTTTTAACTACCAGTGTGCAATACTCTTTTGGGATTTTTGAAAATATTTAAAAAGTTATTTTCTTTAATTACAAACTTTGGAATAACGTAACTTATTATTATATTTTTGAATTATTTAGCTCTTTCAATCAATTCAATCAACATAAGTTTATACAAGTAATGCCTTTAAATCATATAAATTATATTTAGAGAGTGCTTAAATTTTCGGTTCAACAAAAAGTCTTTTGTTTTTTCCTAATTTTTTTAGGCCCTCTTCACAACTCGTTAATTTATTTTATTTTTAAACGCATTTTTAATGGCACAACAAAAAGCAGCTAACATCATATGTTGTTTGCTTTGAAAATTGCTTACTTACGAGTGTTTCCCAAAAAGGTAAAAGTACCGAAAAAAGCACTCATCGCTAACAATCATAATTTGTTGGCCATAATGTGGGCGTGTATGGTTAGCAACCCAACCTCCGAACAGTAGTGAAATTAATTTTCAACATCCGTCTTTAGAGGGGAAAAAATAGGTCTCCTCCAACTTGTTGAAAAATATCGAAGTAATGTATATACAACTTTTATTTGCTGCTGTTGCAAGTCATAAAATCACTTATAGCTTGAAGGTTTTTATGCTACCAATTAATGACCATATCCTTTTGGTTAGAGTTATCAAAAGTTTACGATGCATGAGATTATATTCAATAAAATGTTTGTTTAATGTTGCAAATGTAAATTATGATTTAATTACAGATTTTCGAGAAGTACTCGGAGAAGACTCTATCGAAGGTGGTCCCAGTGGTTGGCGAACTGAGCGAACCGAACTTTGGCTTTGGCCCTGAGCTCCTGCAGGAGCTGATCGATCGGGTCAATGTGATCTACCACAGTGCGGCCACCATCAAGTTCAGCTCCCCGCTGCGCACCGCCATTCGCACCAATCTCACGGGAACGATGCGCACCATTGAGCTGGCCAAGCAATTGAAGCATCTGGCGGCCTACATCTATTGCTCCACGGCCTTCTGCAACAGCAACAATCGTGGTCTGATTGCCGAGGAGGTGTACAAGTCACAGTTCGATCCGTACGAGATGATGAAGATGGCCGAAGATGACTCCGCCTGGGAGGATTTCACCGATCAGAAGTGCAAGGGCTATATCCGGGATCATCCCAATACGTATACGTTCACCAAGAATCTGTCGGAGAATCTGCTGATGGCCGAGATGTCCGGACTGCCAGCAGCCATAGTTAGGCCATCGATTGGTGAGATGCCATTGGGATTCCAAGCGGCAGGAAAATGTCTTAATCAATAACATTTCATTTCTAGTTTATGGAACCCTGGAGAACCCGATGAAGGGCTGGGTGGGTAATGCAAACTCTGGTCACCTGGGCTTCTTGGCCGGTTTCGTGAAGGGAATTTTCCGCACCATGTGCGGGAATGCTAATGCTGTGATCGACATCATACCATGCGACTATGTGATCAACTCATCACTGGTTATGGGCTGGTACGTGGGCACCCGGAAGGTGGAGCAGCCGGAGATCATACATTGCACGTCGGGAGAGGTTAATCCTCTGAATCTCGCCGAGTTCTGCACGATCATCAACGATAGTGTGGAGCGGCATCCGCCGAATAGTTTTGTTTGGAAGCCGGTGACGAAGTTGCGCAACGGATGGCGTTACAATCTGTTCTTCTATCTGTTCCATTTGCTGCCAGCGATGGTCTTTATCATACCAGAGAAGCTATTCGGAATCGGAATGCCACAGCACACGTAAGTACTAAAAAAGGTGGATCTACTTAAGTTGTAACCATAATATTTATCTACTTTAGAGCCTACGAGTACATGCGGGTGTTCCAGAAAGGCACCAAGGCCTTTGACTACTTCCTGGACAAGGACTTCCGGTACTCCTTAAAGAACGCGCTGCGTATATCGGCATTAATACCGGAAAGCGATCGACGGCGCTATAACTTCGATGCCAGTCAGTGCGATTGGTCGGAGTTCATCGATCGGTGTCTGATAGGAATCCGGCGTTTCTACTTTAAGGAGTCGGCAGTGACCACGGAGTGGCATCGCAACTACTGGAAGGTGTAAGTGTGACTCATCCCACCGATCTAAAGCACATGGAATCAATTTTCATTTCATTTCCGCCCTGTCTATAGCTTTAACTTCCTGTACTATGCGGGCTATGTGGTCATCTTCGCCGTCCTCTACTTTGCCCTCACTTTAACTTTGGGCCTGCAGATCGGACTTACGTTGGCGGTTCTGATCTGGGGATTCCTCGTCTGGTTGTAGTGGCTGGATATGAATCGCCAACTGTTGGATTGTGCAATATTTCCGCTCCAAGTGCGATCCTACCACACATGGTTGTTCGTTTCCATCCGTAGTTTGTTCTAGTAGGGTATCATGTATTTTACTTTTAAGTTCTTTCACACAAGCCAAGTACAAGTCAGCGAAATGTATCATATGAATCAACAACAATCGAAGCAACACTAGACACGAATCTATTCACACAGCAATGCAAAAGTAGCCCAAAACTTAGTCACTTTAACTAAACACGTAATGTAAAAGTAATGAACAATTCTAGATTGTTGTAATTATCAACCGGTTTATAGTCAAATAGTCGAAGAATACGAGAACTAAACTTTAAATGATTAAATATGTAACTATTATTCAAATAAATATGATTTTTATATTAAGGAAAGGATGTGTGTGTTTTTATTGGTATGGTTTGTGTGGGAACGGATTTATGGGGGATGTGGACATGGAATTTTTACATTTTTTAGACATTATATATTGTGTTTCTTAATATTCTTTGCTAATGAGATAACATTTAAATTGAACTTGGTTATGCACTTTGTTTTCTACAATGCTCAGTGGCGACATCTAGGTGATGTAAAATAAATAAGTTCGGTAATATACCGACAGGGGCGCTAGCTAAAGAGAATTCTCTTTCGAGAAGAGAAAACATATGCAGCTGAAATAATGAAAAAAGTATCAGCAAGATAGCGAAAAATGTATCTGCAAGATAGCGAAATATGTATCCGCAAACTCAGTGAGCTAACCATATTGCATGTGCTGAGATAAGAAAGTAAACATATGTGGGGGACCAAACCAAGTAGGCACTCCCCTTTGAGACGCCACTGACTAACTGGTTTGGCCGACAATCGTGATCGTTATTATGACGATCCGCGGAGCGTAGTAAATGATCATCCACGAACAGTCGGCCTGCTGCCGAGCACATTTCGGTGGCCATTGACGGCATAAAGATTCAGTTGAAGTTTTACTGTTGCCGGCTAACGTTCGAAAATCGGAGGATCGGAGAAACGCAGATAAAGATAAACTCGCCCATTCAGCTGCCTCGCTCGCACACGCCGACACACACACACGCACGTTCGTTGTGGCACACACACGTGCAGTTGCACTGGTGTTGGTAATTTGTTTACAGTCGCATCGCAACAACAACAAAAGCAGTGGAGTAAAAGATAGAAAGACGGAATAAATAAGAAGAGGAGGCCGATAAAAAGAAAGAGAGCTACGTGGAAAAGAGAAATTTCGACGTTCTAAGCCGAGTTTTAGTCTTAAACAAATAATCAGAACGAGCGAATAGACTGCAACTGGCATTATTATTATTGGCGATTACCACACCTGCTGAGAAACCATGGCCAGGTAAGTTCCACTACATTTGGCTCTAAGCAACGGCTTCTGCTCAATTTTGGTTGTATTTAATTTTGGTAGCATGTTTGACAACTTTCAACCTGCTTCTTTTTTTTCTTTCCCCGCTTTCGAAGCCTTTTGTGAGGTTAGAAAGACGGAGCAAAGTTCGAAATGCGACAAAAATCTGGCGTAGAGAACACAAGCCATCGAGCTAAAGATCATCTAGATCACCTAGACTGTCCATTAGATGTAGAATCTTCTTTCAAAACACTTACTTACCTAAAATTAAGGATATGTGTGCTTTGATTTTCACATTTCATCCATATAAGCCAAAATTCCAGTGGATCAACACATTCCAACTTTCCCAAACTTGAACTTTAAACTCCTCTAAAACTAGATCATCATTAAAGCACATTTGCTTCAAATGGAATTAGTGATCTATAATCTCATATAGCCTTTGCTTTTGGAACTTAATGCAAAAGTTTAATGCATAACATAATAGTTGAAACTATTGAGGTCACACTGTACTATAATTAACACTTGCGTCGGCGGCTAATTCTACTTCATTACGAGCTGACAGTGGGTCATTTGGCCGGACACTTTCGCCAGCGAGAATCCATCACCTGAGAGTCACCTGCAATGGGAAAACAATGGAAATTTTTCATCAACCCGTTGAAGGTGGCTATGCAGTGCTAGCCAATTGGAGAGGGAGATGCAAACAGGGCTAGACATTCCAGTTTCCACGATAAATCTTTGACCCGTTCGAATACCCTCTTTTGCAAGTCAAAAGCCGCCTTTTCAGCCAAATGACGTCAATGATGCAGTCGTGGGCATGCCGGAAATCGAGCGGAAAATTACAGGTTATCGGAATGAAAAGGAACCGCAGTGGAAACAAGATCATTACATATTGTGGCCATCGCATCCTGACAGGTTGCTCGAAACATTTTCGGGACGAATATCAATAATAATAATATGCCAGAGATTTATGGCCGCTCACAAGGTTGATTGCAGTTGGTAGGGTCAGTTACTCAAAGTCGAGTGGCTTAATTGCCGGGGTGGGCAAGCATTTAAGTTTATGTGCAATGCTAATGATATGGGGGTTCTTAACGCCAGTCTCAGCGGAATGCGGTAAACTGTGGCAAATGATATCGCATTATGCAGGGCATTAAGGCACTAAGCTGGATTTCTCAAATAACACCCCACTTTATTACTGATTTCCTCACTTGCAGCTAAGTTCCATTAAATATAGTAATATCAGTTCCAAGGCAAAGCAAAACCATAATTTGAAACAAATTTCAAGTAGCACTGCCACCATAAATCGGCTCACTTAATTAAACCAGATAAGCACCGAACTGGCCAACTGAAAATCTAATCTCAGTAGTTGATTTACAGCTGATAAGAAAGTTAATTTCGAAGAGTTGGCCGAAGAAAGAGGTGAATTGGAAACCTTAAGCCAAACGCTCGATGAGTTATTAGCCATTTGTGTTGATTGGGTCACCTGTCCCTTTTCACCCCAAATTCGCTGGTCCACAAAGTGAAAGCTCAACTTGGCTAACAAGCGAGCGTTTGAACTGTGAGCCTGGCTAAAACTATGACTTGCCAATTCGTGTGTGCAAATACGAGCACCTGCAAAGGCTTCAACTGCACTTTATTTACTTGTGACGGCTCTGCAAACTCGAGGGTCTCCTTTAATTGCTCAAAAGAAAATTTGCATTTCGCATATTATTTTTTTTTTTTTCATATTCAAATATGGGAAATGTAAATGCAACACATTTGTTATGCAGAAATTATATCACGCATCGTTAGAGGGTAGTAAAAACCAAAGAAATCATCTTCAATGTTCGTCATTATAAAATCATTTGGCATAAAAAAAAATACAGTGGAGACAGCGACTGGAGGTCATTAAAAGAGAAATGCGCCAGACTTGGCTAATTGAATGAACATGTTGCGTGTTTGTTGGAGCTCCAATACGTTTTGTAATTTGATCGAAACTGTTCGAAAATTAGGCGATAGCAAAGTGGAAATGGGAATTCCCCAAAGCTAAGGAGCTTAACTAAGCTGATTTGAAGGAAAAAACAAAGTTTATTTATTGTTAAAAGGCAGCATGATATGTATATTCAAGAATCGGTAATAGTTCGACTATATGACTTGGATGAATAATGAATCAAAAAAAGTAGGCTAAAATGCTATTTATTGCTAGAAACTAAAATATCTTTAGAGATCAAAGCATTTGATTTATGAGCTTACGACTTGATTCCAATCAAAGTGCCAAGAAACCAGAGACATCCACGAGATCGCTTTGCATTCCGGCATTGACCCGCCAGTCGGCACCTGCTCAGTAATCATTAGTTGTATCAATATTAGAAGACACACAATGGGCACTCAGAACTGGGAGCCCACGAGTAAAACGGGTTTTTAGCGGGACAAACAGCCAAGATGCGCTCCCCCGAAGGTTTTTACGGGTGAACGAGTGTCGTAAGCACAATGGTGGCTCCATTGGACCATTTGAATGGGCGACGAGAGAAAGTTTGCTTCATCTTTTATGACGTCTGTAAATTTGGTCGCATAAGTTATATAAGCACAATGGACGGCAGTGAACTGATTGGAAAACCCTTCATATTTCAGCTCACCCATCACAGACTTCTATGCGGGTCGCAATGTCTTCATCACGGGCGCCACTGGCTTCGTGGGCGTCACCATTGTGGAGAAACTGCTGCGCGATGTTCCCAACGTGGGCACACTGTACCTGCTGATGCGGGCCAAGAAGGGCAAGAGTGTGCAGGAGCGACTGGAGGAGCTGAAGAAGAACTCCGTGTTCGACAAGTTCAAGGAGCTGCAGCTGGAGTCGCGTCTCTCCAAGATCGTGCCCATCGAGGGCGATGTGGGCTTGGAGCATCTGGGCATCTCGCCGAAGGATCGCCAGACCCTGATCGACAACGTGAATGTTGTCTTTCACTCGGCTGCCACCTTGGACTTCTTCCAATCTCTGAAGGAGACCACCAACATCAACTTGCGGGGCACTCGGCGAGTGGTGGAGCTGTGCCAGCAGATCAAGAACCTGGATGCTTTGGTCCACGTGTCCAGCGCCTATGTGAATGCCTATTTGACCAAGGTCGAGGAGAAGCTATATCCCGCGCCCGAAGATCCCGAGAAGATCATCCAGCTCTCGGAGACGCTCAACGATGATGCCCTCAAGGAACTGGAACCAAAGTGAGTGGCTCTTAACAAACTAAAGGGTTTATGCTTATGAATTATCATCTTCCAGACTTCTGAAGGATCACCCCAATACCTATACCTTTACGAAGCATCTGGCGGAGCACGAGGTGGCCAATGTGGCCAGCAAGTTCCCCTGTGGCATCGTTCGTCCCAGTATGAGTGAGTATTAGGTAGACTAATAACTTTCTGGCAGAAACTAATGATTCTTTGTAACGTGCTAAAGTCACTGCCGCTTGGAAGGAACCCATTCCCGGATGGACCATTTCGAAGAACGGTCCCCAGGGCTTCTTCATGGGCGCCTCCAAGGGCGTACTGCGTCGCCTTCCCCTGGATCCCAGCATCATCATGGACTACATACCCATCGATGTGGTGGTCAATGGCATCATATCCACTGGCTACTATGTCAACTCGCTGCAGGCGAAGAACGGAGGACGCCCGGCCGATCTGCAGATCTTCCACCTGACCTCCAGCACATACAAACCCTTCCGATTCGAGCTGATGACGGACAAGATCAACAGCTACCTACACGACTATCCTCTGAACAGTGCCGTCTGGTATCCCAACCTGCGTCTGGTCAAGAGCCTCTGGGTCTTCCGACTGAGCGCCATTCTGTTCCATTTCATACCTGCTATTATCCTGGATCTGGTCACGAAAATTGGAGGCGGCAGGCCCATGTAAGCAAAATATTGGTACACCTATTCCCTCATAACCTACATGATTTCAATTAACTTTTAGCTTGGTTCGTCTGCACAAGAACGTCTGGAACTCACTGAATACCCTGGAAAAGTTCATCTTCACCGAGTGGCACTTTGACAGCAAGCGTCTATTGGCGCTATCGAAGACCTTGAACATAGTGGACAAGAAGAAGTTCTTCATCGACATCGGGGAGCTGGCGTGGGATGAGTACTTTTCCAACACGATCCTGGGCGTGCGCCAGTATCTCAGCAAGGAGCCCATCAAGAACCTGGAGAAGGCACGCCGCAAGGACAAAATGTGAATATCTTTATTAATTCTATGTAAGATACCATACTAACCCATACCATTTATAGTCTCCTGGGTCTTCATGTTGCGCTGCAGCTCTCATTCTGGTATGGAGTGTTCAAGTTGATCGTGTGCCTCACCGGAATCTCGACGGCTAAAGCAGCTCTGGTCCTGCCCGTCCTTTACTACCTGTTTGGACTGCTTTAAGAAGCCGAGGAATATACCCACATAGTTCAACATTTTCTCAATGTTATTTATGCTTAATGCACTTTGTATGAGGTTTGGTTTTACAATATAAATACAAAAACAAGCGCAGCTCTTCTTTGATTTAAAATAAATGTTTATTATAGGAAAAACATAAGGAGGATACTATTGATTGTTAAAATCTGGTCTACAATTAGATCTTGCATGCTAATTATAGTACTTTATCCATATTTAAAAAGTGTAACATTTCCACGCATGTAAGTTTTTGAACTTCCCACCAAACTGCATTAAACATGGTCACATCGAATTTAGTGTGACCTCACCAGCGGACGCCATCTAATACCCAAGTGCATCCCAAACCCGAATCAACAGTTTCCCAACAAAAACAACAGCAGCAAACGACCAGCTGGTCCAGTGCATGCAAAACTTCATCAATTGGCCGAAGTGTGCTGGAAAAGCGAGGGCTTTTCTCCGCACTTGACCCATTTGCGGACACACAAACGCTTGCCGAGCTCAGAGAAGTCATGTACTGAGAGCCAACCGAGGATGCGGAGCCCAGAAACGGACAGTGAGCACTCGGAAACGGACTCCGTCGGCTCCACCACGGACAGTCAGTCCAGTGGATTGGGCGCGGTGCGCCACCAGCGACGGAGCACCCAGCGGCCGGATGTCTTTAGCCTCAAGGCCATGGCGCCTAGGTGAGTCAGTGGCTGAGTCTCCGAGGAGAGTCCAAAGTTCCAGCTTATCTGTAATCTAATCTGACCCTTTCGAAGACCCAATGCCGGACCCGGCGGCTGGTTATGTCTACTGCTGCCGCTGGCCTTGACTGTCCGCCTGTTGCACCACGCCACGCCAGCATGCAAGGACCAGGCCAGGATGCAGTGGCTCCTCACGGTGGCCGCCGGAGGAATGGCACTCGAAACACTGTGTTTCTTCATCTATGCCTTTGTGAAGACGGGCATTTTGGTTAAATGCCTGGTGAGCCTGCTGCCCGGAGTGGCCACCAGTATGAGCTTCTATCTGCTGGTGGACACCTCGCTGACCTTCGCCATCATCGTGGGATTCGTGATGACCTCTGCGTATCAGCAAATCTATATCTATACGCTACGTGGCTTCCAGAGGTCCTTTACATATGGAGAAGCCTCGGTTTTCGTCCAGGGACTGGTGCTCTTCGCTTTGAGTGCCATCCACCGACTAGGTGGATTCTTCTGCGGCGGTTCTTGGCCAAGCGAGGAATTTGAGACGCTCGACATAATCATGGTGGTAAGTGAGGCTAGGAGTGTTGAATGGAATGGAACAAACTTTTACTAACCCGCTTGCATTGGATCTACAGAATGCCCTATTTTGCCTGCTGGTGTTCTGCGTGGCTCTCGTCCTCTTCCCATCGCTGAGGAAGCCTTACCGCTTCTACTTGTGGACGGTGATGCTCCTCTTGGCTGTCACCTGCATGCCGGTGACGCGACCTCTTCCTCTGCTGGCACTAGTGCAGTTCCTGCTCCGCGATCAGGAAAGACTGGCCATCTTGGTCTTCTACATGCTGCTGGTTGTGCTAACCTGCCTCACAGTCGCCTGGCAAATTGGAAGCTCCGCGAAGGCCAATACACGTGTGCGCAAGATCTTCCACCTGCTCATTATTATGGTCTATATACCCGGATTGATCTTCGAGTGCGCCCTGCTCTACTTGGCCACTGGCGTGGCGTTGGCTGCTTTCGTGGTCCTGGAGCTGCTGCGTCTGCTGAAGATTCCGCCATTGGCCGATAGACTAGCTGTGGCCTTCAGCACATTCAAGGACGAAAAGGACGCCGGAGAGTTGGCTCTAACTCCGTTCTGCCTGCTCATCGGCTGCTCAATGCCCATTTGGATGACACCATGCCCGTGCTCTGGCGACAATACTCTGGCCTTGCTTTCGGGGATTCTAGCAGTCGGCGTTGGAGACACTGCAGCCAGTGTAGTGGGCTCCAAGCTGGGACGCAACAAGTGGGGAAGTAAGTAAAATGAACTAAAAGGATGTCTATTTTGAGATATACTAATCTCTCAATGAGTTCATTCGCATATATAAGATTCTATCTTAACACATGTGTCATACTTCTAGGATCTTCCCGATCCCTGGAAGGCACCATTGCGTTCGTGGTGTCCATTCTCACGGCCGTCTGGCTGCTGGAGATTTCCGGCCTGGTGGCCATGAGCCAGGCCAAGTGGTTCGCCACCATATTCGCAGCACTGAATTCGGCTCTGGTGGAGGCATTCACCGACCAGGTGGATAACCTGGTACTACCACTGATATTCTATACCATTGTGGGCCTGGCCTAAATAGAATGCATATTGATGTAAATTAGTTGTAGTGTACGCATTCCTCGGTGTATTTATATATAAAATTGCGCGGTTTAACTAAGTGTTTAATAAGAAAGTTTATAAAACTGTATATTCCATATCACATTTAGACGGACTTTTATGGGTCTAAAAAGAAATACTTCTCTGAAAATGTATAAACTACTTTTCTAAACCAACACATAAACTTTAAGTTTGATATTTAGTTTAGTCTAAATAACATGTATAAATGCGAAATCTTTAGAACCGGACAGCAGGTGATTATATATTCCTTATATTATTTTTTATTGATCACCAATGACATCTCGTCTTCTGATGGATTTGTACCCTTCTGAAATGGTAGTTACTAATTTTCATCCAATTTCACAAAGACTAAAGAAGATCTATAAATCCAATAAGAATGCGCCGACTTAACAGCGCACCCCGCCGACTGTTAAGTTAACATAATCCACTGCGCGGGCGTCCAACAGAATGTTAGCCAACACGTGGGTCCACTGTTATGGGTGAAAAAACGTCACAAAAACCATGAAAATAACCGCGCAAACGGCACAAAAAACACAATTTCACTTGGTTTATATAAAGTGCAAACACTGCTGATTTTTATTACGTAGAAATGGTGAACGGATGGCTGCTACACAAGTGTGTAGACTGGCTGCTCCAAAACGCTGCTTTCTCGCCTCGCAAGTGTGTTGCACAGTATATTCGCCCATTCAACCGCTTATTCGAAGAGAGCGAAGCCCATGTCGTCGTCCTCGGACTCGGACTCCTCCTTCTTCTCTTCCTTCTTGGCCTCCTTCTTGTCGCCACCGGCGGCGGCAGCGGGTGCGGCATCAGCGGCTGCGACGGCACCACCGCCGCCCACCGGCATCGAGGAGAGCTTCTCGCGACCCTCCTTGATCAGGTCGTCGATGCTCTTGCCAGCCAGCTCCTTGATGACCTTGGTCAGACGCTCGGCGTCAACCTCAACGCCCACGGAGCTGAGGATCTTCTCCAGATCGCCGTTGGCGGGCGAGTCCTTGCCACCGAGGACGGCCAGAAGGTAAGCAGCCACGTAACGCATGTTTAAGTCTTGGGTTCTTGACACGAAACGTGAATTGGCAAAATGTACGAAAAACACAACTTTCCTTCGCAAGTTGTAGTCGAAAAAGAGGCGGAAGTCAGTGTGGCCGCGCGGTCGAGGCTCGAAAATACCAGCTCATACGTATATATACCAAAATATACCAATTCCTTATCTAGCAATACCCCTAATGAACCGATAAATAATAATATTATTTTCAATTTTGGTTTTAAGTAAAAGTTGGAGCAATATTAATAATTTGTAAACAATTTTGTGGGTTTTTTTATATTTACAACAGCAAAAACTATATAAATATATGCAGCTTGGAAATTTTATCATTTGCAACACTGGGTTTCGAACTTGACTAACGTAATAGTGGACTGCTTTTTGCTTTTGCAGTATTGGGTCACACTATTTGAAACGGTTCTGTTAAGTGAGGCCTAACATGCTGTTAAATGATAGGAAGAGAGGAAAATGAGAGCGATCGTAAGTTAAGAGACGGAAGTAGGGATGCGCAAAAGTTAACAGCTGGTTATCGATGGTTTACATGATAATGGCTTTAACAGCAGAACTTAACTGGTATTTATGTACATATACACACAATTCTTATAAGCTACATTTTAAAAACTGTTTCATAAAAAAGTAAAAATTAAATTACTTTTGGAAAATTTTGTTAATTTTGATATATAAGATATTTAAATATTAACAAATATTTGTTATTCTTCCACTTTAAATTTAAGTTGCACCCCACCCAAAATAAATTTCAGAAAAAACATGAGACCACTCTTATTGTATGCTGTATATATAATTGCATATATAAATGATTGTTGTACAAAATTTTGAAATTGTATAATGCATTCCTGAACTTTGTGTATCACATTTCGATTTGGAGGGCCTTAAAACGCCCTCGAGAATCGTTTCACATGTAATGGTCATCAGATAGTTGATCGGCAGTAGTATTCACACTTAGCTTACGACTACAAACATATTAAGGTATTCTTTATTCCGGATCCGTATCCGGACACAATAACTGGACTGTCGCGAAAAAATAAACAAAATGCTTCACTACACTTAAAGGAACATTGTAACAAGAACGAAGCGCGGCCGCAATGATCAGTCCACTTCCACATCCATAATCCATTATCCATTATCCATTCTGGGCATCGGGACTATAGGGGTTCCTGCTGGAAGTAGTCGTGCTCCAAACAGGCCAAGGCGGATGGTCGCAAGTGGAGGTCGTAGGAAAGCATTTTCTGTGAAGGAACAAGGGTGTGCGTTAGTCTAGACCATGCAACAAGATATATTCAGTTTCATACTCACATTCAACAGATCATCGGCGTACTTGCACAGGTGTGGGCAAAAGTCTTTTGGTCTCTTTGGATGCCGCTGGGGAAAGTGTTCCAGGGCCACGGAAATGGTCTGTGGCCACTGTTGCTCGGTGGGTCTGCCAGTCAGTCTGCGAGAAATCGGATAAATGTAATTAAAATCTCCGAATTCAACGGCAGGATTGTGCGCTCACTCGAAGATGCGGTCCAGCTGATTCTTCTCGGAGGTGCCCGGGAACAGGGCGCGCCTATTGAACATCTCGAAGATGATGCAGGCGGCGCTCCAGATGTCCACGGTGCTGTTGTAGGGCTGGGCGAGCAGAACCTCGGGTGCGCGGTACCACAAGGTGACCACCACGGAGGTGAGCTTCATCTCCGAACCGTAGGTCTTGGCCAGGCCAAAGTCGGCGATCTTGAGGTGGCCCTGCGAGGAGACCAGCAGGTTCTGCGGCTTCAGATCCCGATGGATGATGCGGTGTGAGTGTAAGAAGTCCACACCGGTCAGTAGTTCCCTCGACAAGCGCTGCAATAATAAATAATTATATAGCATACTATGAAATTTGTTATCATTTTGAGACCCACCTGAATTGTGGGCGGCGACATGCCCGATTTGGGAAGTCTGTCTATAAGATCCGACAGGTCCTGCTCCACATGCTCGAAAACCAGCAGAATCAGCAGTTGGCCGTCGCGCTCCAGAAACTGGCATACTTCGTACAGTCTGAAAAAGTAGGGGAAGAGCAATTTGTATGTATAAATTGTGTGACTTTGTGCGACAGAGCGCGATGTATGGCGGAAATGTTGAGAGATATAGAAAAAGTGGCATAAAATGCTGCTGGTTACGGTGGCGCCATTGGCCATACTTAGCTCGTTTCGGGAACTACGCGAAGCACTCGAGACAAACACATGCGCACACGGCGATCAAAGAGCCAAAGAGCGCAACAAGTAAGAGAGGCTACAGATCGTTTTCGGACAGAGGCAAAACGTAAACGTTAGCAGAGCAGACTAGCATTATGTTATGTTAGCATTATGTTAGAAGCATTTCGGGCAGTTATTTTAACATTGCCTTTGAATTGCTTAAGGCGGTGCACTTCTATTGAAACCTTCAACAGTTGTACTTGTTTTAGCAGCTGGCACGTCGGACTTTTAAAAATACACACAAGTACAAGAAACTAAATTTACCATTGATTTAGTTATTGTACCCCTCCAACCGCTAAAAAATACTTTTGGCTTCAAACAAAATAACAGCTGCAACTTTGTAGCCATCTGCAACTTAACTTAACATTCTGTTGTGCGAGAGCTCTCACTCTCTCGCGCTCTTGTACTGTACATATGACATTCGGATCGCGCTCTCACACTGCTAAAGTGCAAGCGAGCACGCACATCGATAACGCGCGACAGCAACATGTGGTTATCGAGCTGCTCTGCTAATTCAAATTCTTAACGGCCGCCGCAAGCGACTTAATGCCAATACAAAATTTCCGGATCTGCGGCCTGCAGTGATCAGTTATCAGCGGGAGCGGAGCGACTTGCTTGACTGGCATATGTCAGAAGCGAGGGCGTGCGCCGGGGGCAAATAGTCGGAATATTGCGGCTATAGCGTGCACAGATAAACACAAGCGCGCTGACATTGCAAGGCGGCTCTTTACAAATGAGTTTGGCAAATAATTGTGGCGCCGCCACTTGGCCCCAATGGCGCGTGATAACAACCCTCGTATACAGCTAGCTATAGTTCTACAAAAAGTACTCAACTCCAAGGCCATTTAGAAGCCCTTGTGGCGGATTATACTAGCCATACTCACTTAACAATATTCGCATGATTGCTGGCATTCAGCTGCTTCAGCAGCGAGATCTCACGCAGCGTGGACATGGGCACTCCGTTCTCGTTCAGCGATATCCTCACCTTCTTCAGCGCCACTATGTTGCCGGTGACCACATCCCGGGCTCTGTAAACCGTTCCATAGGCACCTGCAAAAGGGGATCGAAATTGCACATCAAATGCTTATCGGAATATCAAAAATGAGGGGCCGCCCAAAACAACGGGAAATATAAGCGAAAGACAGCGAAAGGCTAGGCCAAAGTCAGCTGTGCGCCGATAAGATAGGTTGATTGCAGAAATGCAGAGAGGCGAGAGAGAGAAATTAACCTTTCTCTTGGATCGCCGATTTGGCATCGAAAGGGGCCACTTAGCTCCTTCATATCATTATGGTGTATTTATACTTTTCGTATTCATCATCGTATTTATAGCCCTTACGATTGAAGTGACTTGATTTATTGGTTCATAATGATTTACACAAATTGATCAACATCATAAAATATATAAACAAGTGGCAATGCAATACATGCATAAATTGAGCAGATATATGCACTCAAAATTAGTCAAAATATTGCACGAAATTCCGACTTATTTCCTCATGAAACTGCTGTTGTTTCAGGTACAAAGTGATCTCTATTTGCACGGGCGGAGAAATGCGACAAGAGACGAGCAATTCCCAATCAGAATCAAATGCCAGAGACTAAATGTTGTCACCGAAAATTTATCACCCGTACGGACAAACGGACAAACGGACGGACGGACGGACGGACGGCGGACAGACGGACGGACAGAGACATACCTATGTGCATAGTAGACATGCGTGGGGTAGAAAGGCGAGAAGGCAGCAGCTATTTCGGTTGACACTGACATACATAGAAACAGCAGATACAGATACACCCGAAATAAATGGAAATGGATTGGGGGGAGGTGGAGGGTGGGTTTTGGCTCGTGAACTGTGCCGCTGTTGCCACAGTCAAGCACAAGGCCGTGAGCTCGACTCGTTTTTGAACGTCGGCTACCGGTCTGTCCAATTGGAATTGTCAAAAAAATATACAAATTTACAAACAAAATAAACTCGCGAAATTGCGCACAGAAACCAAAAAAGCAATGCACTATGGGAAATTTATACACTTTTTCTGGCCGAAAACCGAAATTTTCTGAAAATGGGTCAATTCTGCCAGTTCTGCATACCACAATTATATATATATATGGCGCCACAACGGTGACTAGTGTAAGACAATAGAAAAAAGTTAATTAAATAACTATCTCCTAACTAACTATTAAATAAATATATATATATACATATTTATTATACATCATTAAAGATATGAGCTAGTTTAAGCCAATGCAAAATGCAAAAATTATCTTAGCATCTTGCTCCGTTCTGAAGTTCTTAATTTTGGCCAGAAAAAGTGGTCAAATTTCCCATAGTGCAAAGTAGCAACAATGAAACTTTGAGCGAAAGCGAATAATAATTGAATGAATGGGCACAGAAAGGCAGACAGCTGAAAGTTTGAGAGTGTGTGTTGTATAACAGATGAAATTGCGCGGAGGGGAAGGGCTCCATGAAAGGTTTACCTTCCGGCTTTAAGGCTTTGACCCCCTCCCCGCCCCCTTTCAATTGCCTGGGCTGAGCCCATGACTCGCACAAAAACCAGTAACAATATCCATCATTAGCATTCGCCTGCCCAGAGATCGGTGACGTAATTGATTTGGGCTTTATTTACAGCAAACAAGCGATCGTAATTGCTGACCACAAAAAAAAAAACAAAGACCATGAGCCACTTGTCAGATCATTATGGATGTGAGATCGGCTGAAACACGTGGTCCGGCGAGAGTGGACCTAAAAGTATGCAGGAAGGTGTGGGTAGGAGCATTCCATGCTGACATCCAATATTTCCCCTTTTAGCGGAATTTCCACGCTTAATTAGTAAAGGGGGTAAAAAGACATTCGGCCAAGTGCACTTGTCATTTCAGCTTCATAAAATGGTGGAACCCCCGATTGATCGTAAAGAAAAGTAAACAGTAGTGAAACCAAATAGCCCAGACTTTGTAAGCAAATTAAAGTTATCAAACGCTAACAACAAGCGGCCAGCGAACGAAGCCAGCCGTGTGAAGAGAGCCGACCTATCCCAACAACAAAGCATCCACATACCCATTATCAAATACCCAAGTTGCTCACCTTCGCCGATGATGTTGAGCTCCTGGTAGTTGAACGGATCGCCATCGCCGAACTTCTTCCCCTGGGACATTTTCTGCCGCTTCAGCTGGCGTACATATGACATTTAGCTGGATTTTCACTGTTATTTGCGTTTTGCTCTAATATTCCGGGTAATGGACACCGTTAGTTGCACCAGCTGGAAGTGAGGGGGTGTTTTTTTTTTGGTTATCGATCATCTGCATGTCGCGTATCGATATGTCCTTGTGCCCCAAGCGATAGTTCACACAGATCGCAGCGTGAGAGGGCGCGAGCGAGAGAGGGAGAGTGTGAGAGAGAGGGAGGGCCTTACCTGATTTCATACCTGTTGCCTTTTCTAGATAACCCCAAAACCCGCGATAAAGACTGGTGTGACAGGTGCGCTAATGTAAGAAGTCTGGCTATATGCTCCGCTATGCTTTTCTATCTCCGAGAACCGAAAACATGGACAACTACATACATACATTTATGTAGATGGCGGCGGTCGTTGAACCGCGTTTAATATTTTCTTTCATTTCGTACATACTCCGTTTTTATGTCTAACCAATCGCAGAACGGCAAAGGCCAACACTAGTTATGACTTATTCATGTTCTTTCGTGACGCTGCTCGCCGTCTCCCCTTTGCCGCTTCGTTCGTGCATCCTGTTGCTCTTACTCGAGCTTGCCTGTGACGCTGTACTGGTGATCTGTAGTTGGCGTGGTACGATATTCTCTCCTATCTAGAGTACTACTACTTTTCTGCCAGCAGAAAGTATGGGCACCGCAAAAAAGAACCCGAATACAATGTGTTTTGTTGCTGCCATTTGTCAATTAATTCTAATCGCGGGACAAGCGAAACAACAATAATAAGCGACACAGACACCAAACTGGATAGAAAGAGAGTGGGTACAAATGGGAATTCGGAAAGGAATTGCGAGGTGTATATGTAGGTCTAAAATATGTACATAGTTATTGTTGCACTAGTTTTCGCCCCCTCTCTCCGTCCCTCTCTCGCTCAACATTTGCGTTCTACTGATAAGGAAATTTGGGCTTCACTTTACTTTTTTTTCGGTGAGCTTCAATGCCAATTTTGTCGTTTTTCTCTCAACCGTTGTGCGAAATATTAGTTAAATATTAAGAAAATGTGGTTTTTATTTGCCCAGAGACTCGAACACACACACAAAAACGACGCTAAGTGATTTCGCTTGAGAGATCGGTCTTGCACACACAACACCTCACACACACACACACATCGGAGTGGTACACACACACAGGCGCAGGTATTATGAATACATATACGATTTTTATTCGCTTTGACGAAATTTTGGCATTTGTTGATAATCCAGCAAGAACCGCACGATAGGAGCAACGCGACGCGAATTTTTGGTGCGAACACGGTTCAGTTGCCCGGCAGTCGCACTTTAATTAAGTTTTTAAAACGTCTTATAAATTTTTACCAATATTCGTAAGAGCTGAGTGATTTTGTGTTTTCGTTGATGGCACAGCTCTCGAAACTGTTTTAGATGGTCTACTTAACAGCGGTTTCTCTTCGCCTGTTATCGCCCGCTGTTAGCAAACAGACGGCCGCTAACAGTGTGCTGTAGACGGCCAATCGGTTAACCGGTTAATTCCGAAATTGCTGTCAGCGATCGTTATTGAAATGTTATTCTAATTTGATATCCTTAGTGGGATTGCGTTATACTAATGTTATTGATTTCTGGTAACTTGATATTTTCAACTTGTATTAATGCCCAAAATTATTATTTTTGCCATGCGAATTTCAGGAATTAATATATGTATAATAAGTGAATGAAAAAAATATTTAAACAATTTTATTTTATTACTTATAATAAAATGTGAAAATGTAAAACTGTTGTGGTCAACTACAATTGGTCCAAACATGTGTGTCATTGGCTTTTAGCATTTTTAGGATTTGTTTTACATTTTTATAAGTTTTAGTTTTACATTTTTATAAACCTGCAAAATAATAAAAAAAATCTTGAATAAACTGTTTTAATGTTCTAGATTGATAAATCAATTTGTAACTCAATCCGGCGATAAAGTCACTCGTGGAATGTACAGAGGTGGTCAAAAGTATTTACACAACGAGCTTTTTTTTCAATTGTCAACTAATTGAAAAAAAAGCTCGTTGTGTAAATACTTTTGACCACCTCTGTATAATTTATTGACATGAGTTGAATGCCAAAAGTCACTCAACCTTTTTTTTTTGAGTGAAAGCTTGCTTACCGATTTCCAGCGATCTGGCCGGACTGCCAATTTCGAAATCGAATCAAGGCATTCCCAGTGGGGCGCGTAAATTTAAAAGCAATGTTGCAAAAACATTGTGAAACCAACAACCTCCTTTAACACCGCCTATCAATAATGTTACCAATTGGATTGGCGAAAATTTCCATGGCTTTTGGGGAAAAAGCGCGATTAATTAGTAACGAAATCAAATTAGAGCACGGTGACGAAGTCAGCCAAGTGTTAATTACCACCAGCGGGTATCAGGCACCTAAATTATGCATGACGTACGCCTTTCCGGCTCAAAGTGAAAGGGCAAACAGCGAGTGCGAATGCGAATGGTCAGGATGGCAGTGGTTGGTGGGAAATGGAAATATCACTTTCCCAGACAACCGGAACGTGCCCCCTTTCTCACCTTTGGTGGCGCCAGTCGGCGATTGGCATTTGTGATTCAATTGCTGCAGCCCATCTTGGCCACTTAGCACCTCGATGAGTCGTACTCCTCCGCGGAAGTCAACGCCCAGCCGTGGAGCATACCTCGTCCAATTAGAACACCTGCATTTCCGACTCCCAGCCAACTGATTCATCTGAACTTAGAAAACATGAATGAATAATGATGAGTGCGCTATCAGGATTTCTGGGTTTCATAATCGGCTTTGTCTTTCAACCAATAATTCCCGAGGAAGCTGCCATCGAATTAGCCACTTAATTTGCATTAGTTTGAATGTCTAGATCGTTGCCGGAATAATGGGATTATGTGTACCGTTAGGATCCGGTCGGATCTGAAATTCAGCGATCGGCGAATAGACGCAAGTCGCTGATAAGCATTTATATTTTGTTTTTCACTCTCTGACATTTTGTCGGCCAGTGACGACGGCGCTTATCGGCGCTGGCGATTAATCTTATTGCGTTTCAAACCGGCTGCGAGCCAAAAAACTAATTAAATTAAATTTATTGTGCAAATATTATGGTCAAAATGGCTTGGTTCTGGCTAAAAATACGCAAGAAAATGCCAAGCCAAACAAAGAGTCCAAATGAATCGCGTTCTAAGCCCGTTTTTTTTTTTTTTTGTTCGGGGGTGTTGACGGGCAATTTGGCTAAATGTTAGCCAATTGAATAAATCAGCCAGCAGCAGCGCGGCAGTCTGCCGCAGCAACCGGTTGGCCATTGACACGGCCAAGACGGGTCTCGAAATCGACAAACTAATGCCACTTGGCCAACAACGTCACTGGCCCAACGAATCGAACACACTAGTCCCAAACCCGAACCCCTTCGATCGGAGATCTGAGATCTGATCCACTGATCACGTGCGGCAAGAAGGGGGTTTTCTTTTTGGCCAGCGGTATCCGGAGATCCGATCCAGTCGAGCGCGGCTCATTACCATTGGCATTAAACAAGAACTCGCGACCTTGGGATTACGTGTTCCCCGTCAAGCATGAAAGCCAAGCTCAAGTGCTGGGTTGACAGTTTTCCAAGCATCCATCCAAACATGCGTCACCGCACCGCACAGCGATTTGCATAATGATCTCCAAATTGGTTCCGATCCGATGCCGTGATCTCGGCGCGGGATCTCGAGATCTTGCGATCTCTACAGCTCTAGATCTTGAAAAACTTTACGACTCCATGGTGGCTTCCGTGTGTGTGGCGCCAGTTCCCCATCCTAATCCCCAGTCTCAAACTCATCCTGCGATGATGCGATCGTTTTATCCGCTCTCCGCGGGATTAGTGTCTTCTTGATGAGTAAGTGCGTCATGGAAAAAGTTTAATTAGTTCCCGCCGAAGATCGAAGATCGGTTAATGCCAAGCGCAAACAAACACGGCTTATGTGACGCATATGTGATTCGCTGTGACTCGATTTGAATTGAATTGAATTGATACCCCTGGGAAGCCGCAGAAGCGTTAATTACGTGACCAGCTGGAGCGGCCAAAATGCAGCCAGTGCCAGCAATTTGGCAACTTGGCCACAAAACACTGGAACTGGAACCCTGGGTTGGGGGCTGCTACGCACGCCGCGATATCGGCAATATTTAGCGAAACCCGGGTCCAAACCAGTTCCGCGGGGCGAGGGCATCGAATCGGGCCGTATAAAAGTGAATTGTCACAAAAATTCTGAACAGTCGAAGCGCACGCTCAGCGGCGACAGCATCGAGAATCGAAGCAGATAAAAGCTAATCCACAGCCCCGGGGGCCAACAAGGTGTTAAGCGATCTCTGATAACAAACTAGCTAACTAACGATCGATCAGAACGGTTTCGACTTTACGCGAGTGCAATCCTCAATCTACAATCTGCAATCTACGATCTGCAATCTACAATCTACAATCTACAATCTTCCATCCGAATCGGAACAAGTGACAAAGTGCAGCCTCAAAAACAGGATACTCCACTCATTTAGGCTACCGAACGCAACCCGACTACCGCATACCCAGCAATGATGTTTGCGCACACTTGGCAAGTGAGTATTATTGCTTCTCGCAGCTCGAAATTTATGAGCCAAACACAACACAGGCCAACAAAGAAACGAGTTTCGTCGATTAACATTTTCATTTTCGACCAAAAACCAAAAACCAAAAATTCACAAATTAAGGCTGCAAACGGACAGCGTACTCTGATTTTTTCGCCGCCGGACAAGGCCGAACGCATTATCGAATCAAGTTATTCTATTTCTATATCTTATAGCCGTTTCTATTTCCATTTCCATTCCGATTCGATCTTGTGATCATCTCGATGAGGAAGTGTCGTAAAATGGCTTTATTTCGTGCCCATGGCACTTTGCACTTGATCTTGGGCTCATCCGCAGATGACCATCCATCCTGCTGGGAGCCTTGATACCGTTTACAAAGTCGAGCTCTTAACCCTGAACCACATGAAACGCAACCGGTTACAGTCTCGATTTCGATCTCGATCTTCTCCTTCTGCCTCGCTGCTGATTGTAATTAATTTGTTTTGACTGCGATTAAGGTTTTACATAATTCAAAAACCACCGAAAAACGTAGCACAATTACACTTGGCTCAGCAGACGGGTGATCCAGGCGGGAATGGATTGGGCTATGCCAGCGATGCATCCGGTTGGGTGGCGCCTAGAGATCAGCTGGATTCTCGGGCTCATGCCCGATGACGCCCACCAAAATCGCGACGACGTGCTCATGAATATTTTACGTGCGACTATAAATTAGATTTGATTGCGGTTATATCATGGATCGCATCCCCTTCGCCGCCAGTTGGTTAATTTAAATTAATTATTGTATGCTAATTCGCAGCATAAGCGCTAAGAGCAGACAGGTTCTGGCCGGCGCAGCCACTGGCCTCCACCAGCTATTCACACCTCTGACTGACTTGGGCCCCATCCCTTCCTTCCTTGTTCCCTTGCAGCTCGCTCCACTGGTCCTGGTCGTCCTGGCGACAACGATGACGACGATGGCTGCACCGCAGCAGCAGGAGGTGCCCCACGCCCTGCTGGACATCGAGACGCCCAATCAGTTCAACTACAGTCCCTCGCCGCTGGCCCAGCCGGATAGCCTGCGATCCAAGCCGTACTTCGACTTCCTGAGCACCCTGTATGCCCACGACACGGCCAAGTCGAATCTGTTCCGGCCGTATTCGGTGCGCCAGCGCAGGGACGCGGATGTCCAGAAGCTGAGACGTCCTCGCCGGGCCATCGTCTTTCGGCCGCTGTTCGTGTACAAGCAGCAGGAGATCCGGAAGCAGGAGATCCGGGACAGGAACGCCCAGAGGCGCCACGATCTGAACCGCCTGCAGCGGGTGTAGTACTCGCAGGAGCAATCCAATCGAATCCAGTGTCCATCCAGCCAACCCGGGTTGGGTTGGCCTTCTACAGGGTCCTCTAGCACTTAGCCACTTAGCCACTTTCGATGCGTCCTAGCCCTAAGTCAAATGCACTGCAGCACGAAAAGAGAAGGAGAGAGGAGGAGCACTCATCATATCAAATATTATATAATATATATACACATTCGCACCAGCACACCAACCACCCACCCACATCCTCGTAGATTAAGGCCAGTTGTTTGTTATGTCACTTGTTATCGCGACGTTTGATTAAAGCCAACAAAACTGATATCAAAATGCAATAGCTGCTTACTTTCATTCTGGGGGACTTACTCATCCGAATCATCGGTATGAGTGAGATGAACTCATGTGACCGGCTGGAGATCTAGTTTTGGTCGCATTGCACTTGGAAAGGCTATTAACCGGATCTTCACTGGGTTTTTAATCACGCTACCGTTCAGGTTTTTACTTTCTGAATTCGTTTAGCATATGAAATTTGGACTTTTGCAGTCAAAAGTACTTCGATCCTCCGAAATGTTTGAGGCTTTCGCCTTTTTTTTTTGCGTCAGCAGCAAAACATCATAAATTATAATCTTTAATATAAAAAAAAACTCAAAACTCACTTGCAGTTAGTTGCAGCTGGTTATAAAACAAATTGAAATCATGCTGAAATAGCTAGTAGATAGATGAGTATAGATTTTATTGCTATGGTAACTAATGTTCTATAATTATGCACTTTGAATTGTATTTTAAAATGTATTATGCTGTAGAAAACAAGGAAGTGAGTTGTGCCACATGGCATGGCCACAACTCACTATAAATATTTATGATCCAATGAAGCACACGTTTACTTGCCACCAATCATCGCGTATCTTGATTGAATGTCGAATGCCGAGAATGTATATTCATGAAATATCTTCATTTATATCGAATCTTCATTAAGTAAATATCAGTTGGAGTTGCGAATGAGTTGGGCAAATATTTTGACGCCTACTCGCCCCACACGATATTCTCGATCCAGTCGGTGTACAGATGGACCTTGGTGTACACACTGGGCAGCCCGCGGACACCGCAGACCAGGCCGTAGGAGGTGATGCCAATCACCTGCTTCAGGCACGAGTAGGTGGGATGCTGCACGAAGAGCGGGCCGCCGGAGTCGCCATAACAAGTATCCGCACTGGTGTGCCGCGATCCCGCACACAACTGGGTGCGCTCATCGATCTGGTGCTCCAGCCGCTGGCTGCACTGGCTGACATCGAATCTATCGAGGCTCACCTTGAGCAGATGCGACGAGGCGTGTCCACCCTCCGAGGTGGCGCCCCATCCTGCGGCAGCCACTTGCAGTTGCTCATTTCCGCCATCGAGCGGCAGGCAGGCAGGTGCCACATACTCGCTGAAAGTCGCCTCCTTTTCCAGCTCCACCACGGCAATGTCGTTCTTGCGACTGCCCGTGTCATCATCTTCGCCGTACGCCGGATGCAGCACATAGTTGACCACCCGGAAGTCCTGCGGCTGGGCATCATCCGTGGTGCTGTTGTAGTCCAGTTCGCCCAGTCGGACCACGTACTTGGGGGAATCGTAGTTGGGATCCAGACGCTGCTCCTTGGTCCTGAGATTAATCAACCAAAGGAGTCATTAAATCACTATTT
This sequence comes from Drosophila mauritiana, assembly GCF_004382145.1. Lineage (NCBI taxonomy): Eukaryota > Metazoa > Arthropoda > Insecta > Diptera > Drosophilidae > Drosophila > Drosophila mauritiana. Next base: position 14,959,711 of record NC_046668.1, on the reverse strand, counting down.
GAGTTGGATGAATGATTGATGCTTTTTTAATTGATAAAGTGTCAAAACTGGATTATTACAAATTCCGATTTCCACGTAGGAAAGATTTTCGGAAACATAATGTTTAAAACATGATGTTTTTTCTGTGTTTAGACCATTATTTTCTACACCATTATGCGAATTAATTTATGCCGCAGTGACGAATAGATATTCAGATAATCAAATGCGAATTTATGCTGATTTTTTGTTTTTCTGAACTAAATTCCAAGCGACAAATAAGAGGCTGCTCTAAATAAATTAGAGTTATATGCTGGGCTACTAGTCTAACATTATTTTAATAAATGAAATGACAAAGAGTAGTGCTTTATATTAATTAAAGCTAGTAGCTAAATAAAGAAAGATGTTTTTAAGAAAGGAATTTATTTAATTTGGCTTTTGTTGAATTTTTATTACTATTTATGTTTGGTCTTGATTACACTGTTATTTTAATCAACTTCTAAGTGATATAAATGTTCTTCTGATTGATTGGGATTTTCAAATAAATAACACTCACTCGCTAGTTTCCAGGCAGTGGGCGGCGGTGAGCACGAACTTGGGATGGATGATGATGGCCCCGCAGTCCCAGTCGATTTGGGATGGGTTTTTCCCGCGCTGACCCAGCAGCGCCATGAAGGGAAATTCCCGGCCAGCGGCCTTGGCGCCACCCACAATGAAGGGGGTGGTGCGGCAGGAAGTTCTTATCTCGTTGAAGCGACGGCATTCTGTTTGGGTGCATAAATATCATATTTTTACTGATGATTTGTTTCAAGATTTCTTTGCAGTGCAGCTCGAAACTGACCCTTTTCGAATCTCCTGAGGCCAATATCTGCGGAGAACTGCTGCGATTGAGCTTGCATATTGATGGGCAGTGGACAGCAAACAATGCCGTTGGATTTGTCGCAATATTTCACAAATCTTCAGATTAGGTGCAGATCGAAGAATACAGACGGGCAATCCGTGGCACTCAGTTCCTTGCACTCTCCAGTTCCATTATCGCAGAATTCGGATAAAACACTGCGTATTACTGCCAATATTAGCAGGATCCCGAATATCACTTGCATTTCAGCCGACGACTATTTCAAAACTGAGCTCCGAAAATAAAAAGTTGGAAAGTTTGTTGATAAGCAATAAAATGAATTGAGCAACCTAACCATATTGCCATTTTTTGTTAGGGAATTATTTAGCGCTAAAACCATTAAATGAAATAGTAGCAGAATCTAAAGTAAGATTTCATTGTTTTAATGGTATTATTAATTCTGCTTATTTGACATGTTAACAATATTTTTAAACTTTTTAGTTAGCGAATACACACACCCTTGCCAGTGATGCCTCTCCTTTTGCCAGGCAAGCAGAATGGTTGGAAACATTGATGAAATCGACAACTATTCTTATTGTTCCACCCTACCCTAAAATTAGGCAGACCGTTCGTGGCAAATTAAATAATTGGCAAAAGAAGCATGCAAAATAAATTGAAATATTTATAACTTATATATGTTAAAAAAAACATTTTTGTTACCCACATTTCTAGCCATTGAATTAGTTAATAACTGCCAACAAGTATGATCTTAGAATAAGAAATTAATATAATTTATATGCAGCCGAAAGCCACTGCAAATATCTAGTTTTACAAACTTAGCAAGCAGCGTGAAATATTAATTCATAGCATAAATATTGAAAATAAAAAAGAACTTAAATGCATTCAATCGTGTTTGATTTTTGACTTGCTAAATATATAAAAGTAATCTCTTTCTTGTGTTATATATAATAAATAAATTTGTATATGTAGAATCTGATTTTATGTTTTGTGTCGGTATGTCTAATATATCACGCTGGTATTAATAGTATATTTTCACGTTTCAGCTGGTATTTTTTATATACGTTTGCGCGGTCACACTGCCTTAAATCTCTTTCCGTTTTTGTGCGCAACCAAAAAAGATGGCCGATGTAAATATCTAATACAAAATCCAATGAAAAACTCGGCATCCGTGCGGGAATCAAACAAAATGCCAAACGAAACACAATTAGAAGACTCCGTTGCACGGCTGCTGATGTTATTCTGGAGTTTCGCAGCGCGATTTACCGGCTAAATGGAAACTAATGTCGGTGTTTTTTTCGTTCTATGCAGCAAGTCGATGAAAGTCTGAAGAAGAAGCGTACCTTCAAGAAGTTCACCTACCGCGGTGTCGACTTGGACCAGCTTCTGGACATGCCCAAGTGAGTTGCCAGCCCCACATCCCCAACTGCAATCCCCAAATAAACGTGATTCCTTCGCCCAATTTAGCAACCAGCTGGTGGAGCTGATGCACAGCCGTGCCCGCAGGCGTTTCTCCCGCGGACTGAAGCGCAAGCCAATGGCTCTGATCAAGAAGCTGCGCAAGGCCAAGAAGGAGGCACCGCCAAATGAGAAGCCCGAGATCGTCAAGACCCACCTGAGGAACATGATCATCGTACCCGAGATGACCGGCTCCATCATTGGTGTCTACAACGGCAAGGACTTTGGACAGGTAAGAGCGAAACGGGGGAGGAGGACCTGTTTTTGTAGCACTACATGGTGTGTCAATCGCTAATCATTGTTCCCGCCAAGATGCTCCACATGCATCTTGGTTAGTTTGTTCAGAAGCAGCCTTCTAAGCTTCGATATCCAAAAGTGGATAAGGTGCACATATATAAAGTCATCATGGGTATTCCCAAATCGATTTCATAGACCAGGAATGTTGGATTAGAGATTGACAAACTAGGTAGAAAGCTCTAAAAGATTGGCCCCTCTCAATGCACCCATCAACAACTAACACCCATTTTTCCCCATCCACAGGTGGAGGTCAAGCCCGAGATGATCGGTCACTACCTGGGCGAGTTCGCCCTGACCTACAAGCCCGTCAAGCACGGTCGTCCTGGTATCGGTGCCACCCACAGCTCCCGTTTCATTCCTCTGAAGTGAGCGCTGCTCCTCTTCTGGGTTGTTGAGATGAATGATGCGTGAATAAATGAAACGTACTTTTATAAGAACATCTGCGTTGCGTTTTCCATCTAATGCCGTTCGAAAAGTAAAGGAGTGGTCGCCACTTAAGAAATGTACGTTATCTATTTATTGGAACTTTTAAATCAGTGGCTGCTCGTCTGTCCGCCTGGGAAGCTATCTGCGCTGTCGCCGGGCGATGTTGTGGCTGCTGGAGCTGGTGGTGCGATCGTAGGCGGTGTCCTTCATCAGCGAGGGACTCCTGCTGGCCGCCGCCGCCATCTCGCTGACATCGACCGATCCGTAGGCACTGTCTTTAACTTGAGAAGCATATGGGAGATTAGCGTAGCTCGAGTGCCGGGCATCGCGAAGCTCTGAAAGTGCGGCAAGGATGACTATTAGTGACAATTAGTCGGCGGTCTTGTCATCGCCGAAAGAAGGAGCTCTTGCTGGGTGTTAGGCCCGTGGATGTTTGGAGGTGCTGGTTCAGCTGCTGCAGGCTGTGGCTCTGGCCGTGGTTAAAAGCGCCCAAAGCGGGATAAGCGGCGGTGGCTATGGAGGATTTGAGGATGCTGCGACTGGAGCCGCGGGTGCCCACTCCAATCGAGTTCTTGGCGGTGGGATTGGTGTTCACATCGAAGGTGGTTAGCAGGGGATTGTTGCTCTGGGTGCGCTGGTTCAGCCGTGGATCAGCCTCACCTAGACGATTCAGTTCGGTCTCCATGGACGTGTACATGGTCAGGTTGCTGGCCAGCAGATCCTGCCGCGAGCCCAGTGTCATCAGGCTGTCCGCGTTGTTCAGCGTGGACGCTGTGGTGCTGTAGTTGGAGGCGGGACTGGCCGACTTGGAATACGCCATGGCCACCTGACCCATCTCGCTGGGTCCCTGCTGCAGTGCACCAGTGCGCGGATCAAAGTGCTTCTGAGTGGCGTCCTTCAGGGTGCTGTTGATCTCCTTGGCGCTCTCCGCCGGACTTGTGGGCTTGCGCAGCGAGGATATGTGACCGGGCAGCGGCTCCCGCGAGACCGACGAGGATGGGGATGCCGAATTGGTCTCCTCGTTCTCCTCCTGCAACGAAGTTGGCAGCCATTAACATATAACCAATCATTATGCTACAATGCTTAGTTGAAGAGGTTGGGAACTTGTTCCTCATAATTAAAATGAAGGTATTTCTGTCTAGTTCCTTCACCTCCCCAATAAGAAACCCATTTCTAATGGCAACTCTCACCTCGTCCTCCTCCGTGATAATGGACGACTCTATCCAGTCTTTGATGCGGTTCTTCTTCTGCTGCCGGTCCACATTGGTCTCGATACCGCAGTCGGCCAAGGTGTAGAGCAGCTTGTTCTTCTCATCCGGGCTGCTGTGGAAGGAGTACATGGAGGGGCACAGCTCGTCCGTCTCGTACTCGGCCATCTCCTTCTGGGCGGTCTTGGCCAGCCAGCGGTCGTCTAGGAACTTGGTAACGTCGGCCAGGCTCTTGGGTCGGTTGGAGATCCTGGCAAAGAAGCGCTTGAACATCCGCTGCGCATTCGAGGTGAGCAGCTTGAAGAGTCGTGGAGTTCGCCGCAGCGGCATCATCATAAGTCCGCCCTGCCAGGCCAGATAGCGCACATAGCGCGGATCATCGGAGGCAGCCTTCTGCCAGGGCAAACAGCCAGTTAGACACACAAAGATCACAATGCCAAACTGCCAAACATCGTGGCTGGGATCGGCTCTGGAAATGGGTAAATATTGGTCTCATATCGAAGGATTTTGGAAAGGTTTGTAGTAGTTACTTGTAACTGCCCTCGGGCTTGATTTCTAATACTTCTGGCGGACTGTAGGGCAGCCACTCGTTGCGTCGCTCTACAGTGGAGCCTGTGGGAAAGGACTCGCCGAAATCGCAGAGCTTGATGCGCTGGAAGTCCGAGCGATAGATGAGCACATTGTCTAGCTTTATGTCCCGATGCACTATGTCTCTGTGGTGGAATGGGAAATATTACTAAGATGCCTAAAGAGTAGGGTAAAGGAGCACTTTTCTTATAATCTAGCGAAGTCTAGAAAAAGATCCTTTTCTTGCCAGAGATTGCTCCACTTGAGATACAGTGAAACTTACTTTGAATGCATGTAGTCAATGGCCGAGGCCAACTGTTTCGCCACCCGCTTGCTGTAAACCTCACCCACGCCCGAATCGGTCACGTTCGATGTGAGATCCCCTGCAATTTACAGATATTAGTTATTAGATATAGCTAGATTCATTACAAAGGATACCCACCTAGTGGAGCATACTCCTGGGTAAAAACGTAGAAGCCCGCTGTCTCGAAGGCCACGTCGTAGGTGGTCACAATGTGTCGATGAACTCCTAGGTGGAGTCCGTAGTGGAATTCCCGGTAAAAGTCACGCAGTGTCACATATGGTTTGGGCACAGCTTTCAGGACCATCTCCGTCTGTGATCCCCGATGCTCCACCAGCAGAATCTTCCCGAACCATCCTTCGCCAACGATCTGTATGATATCAAACTCGTCCACAAGCTGGATCTATATATAGATGGCATATTAAAACAGCTGCGATTGCGAGGGGAACTATGCATAGATGTATTCAATGTGGATAAAGAAACTTCATGGAATCATAATATCTTTATAATTAAATAAAGATTATTGGTGGGCACATATATTGCTAATGAAAATAGGTTATGTAGAAGTTACTATATATAGTTAGTTTAGACCTTATGTTCTGGAACTCAAAGTATATATTCTTGACTTGCAGCACTTGCTGTTTTCAAATAGTTTTAGTATGCAACACGTGTTCATGAACAGCATTCCATTATTAACGAACTAATTGACTCACTTATACATTTTGCCTCCTATGCGGAAAAATCAAAGAGAGCTTCTTGCGAAGTGCCTCGCCTCGTTAAAGACCCACCTCAACTAAATCTGAACAATTAAGTGTGCAAATGCACTGGGCGACATGTGTCTATACTGCATAGATACTATATAGAATGCGTTACCTAGACCTATTAAACATTACTGTATTCGCGATCGAGACGCTGCCCATTGCTGTTTGTGTTTAATGATCAGAAATCTAATCGTTAACATGGCATTTTCCCAGTTGTATTGTAGACGATTTCCCGGGGAAGAGACAATTGGCAGATTGCCCATCATACCGACTGGGCCAAGACGAAGTCTTAATACCTTTCTCTATCTGCATATTTGTTTATGGCGGCGCGGTAAAACATAAAAAAAATAATGGGTCACAAGTCGCGCGGAAATGAATGAGTATTACAATTCGATTTGGGATTGAATCATATCCGATCACTCACCTTCTCCAATTCGAACTCTCGTATCTTGTGAATGTTTCCACGTGGCTTCTTAGACATTTTGGCTGCTGTTTACATAGGCGATTTTTGGCTTCGAAAATTTGGTTGCAACTCAGTTTTTATTTAATGTACTGGTTCATAGCACTTGATTCACTTTCAATTCTGCGCAGCTTTGTCCATGAGCGGGCCAATAAAACAATTGAAACAGTTTATGTACGCGAATGTATCTACCAGATTGTATCTACATATTTACACTTTGTACACAAGGCGGGCGTTGTAAATATTTATAGCGACAGCAGCAGAAAGAGCAACAGAAACACCAAAGGAAAGCATTTCTATATCTGTACGATTCCTTTATTTTGTACGCGCTAGTATCTGCATTAATGGATGTATCTTTTGTTGCTGTTCCTGCACGCGGCTAAAGTAAATTAAGAGATTAATTGATCGGCTGAATTCGGATTTGTATATTCGCTTCCTGGTAAACGGACATATGTGGATATATGTAGATGGACTGTGCCTGGTGGAAATTCACCAAACAAATAATCCGAGGAGCGTGTGCGCGTATAAATATTTTGACACGTACACACACGGGACGGAATTTGAGGAAAAAAGATTTCAGAACCAGGCCGTAGAATTCTTCTCGGCACTCTCCCGGCTTCGCTGATTCTATTCTGTTTTGATGTTTGTTTTCTCTCTTCGCTTTATGCATAATATCAACAGCTAAATTAAAAATAATGCCCGCTTGCCTCTTATATAAAAACCTTTGCGATAGTGTCGGAATTTCTTTTTTTCTGCCAGCGTAGATTCGCGAAGAATTTGTCCAGCGAAACGTAGCCACACGCACTCTAGCGAAAATCCTTAAGTGCCCTGGCTTTCTACATACATATGTAATTTTGTATGTATTTATACGGCTGCACTTTTAGACGAAATCCGCGGATTGGTCGTTCACGCATCCGTAGTACACGACCGCTCGTTGCCAACTGCTCTCGGTTGGGATTTAAAAAAAGATATTCTGAGCAATGCACGCGAGCGTTTTCGAAAAGTTTTCAAAATATGTTTGCGAGTCAGATGTGGGAATATTGGGAAAGAGTGTGAACCAGAGCAGGGGATTGCACAAGATGAAAGCCAAAATAGAGTGGGGCCAACAGAAGCGGTGCTAACAGTGCTTAACCCTCTAGTTGCCAAGAAGATATACATTCCGCTTAAAATGAGAAAATGGAAAAGGAATCTTACTTATTGTTAAAACACTTTTCCATACAATGTTCCATTTCTACGTATGTAACTTATATAACATATATTTAATGCGCTATTTAATACGAAGATAAATGTTGTCTTTTTCAAATAAAAAAAAATAATATAAAATTTAAATTTATTTAATAAATAAGCTCACAAACAATTTTGTCCAACAATTCAAAGAAAACAGCGGGTAAACATGGCCCAGCAGAAAAGTCTCTCAAGTTAACAGCAGCATCCCCAGTTAACAGCGCACACGTACAGCGAATGCTCTCGCACACAGAGACAGCCTGCACCAGTACACGCACATCGCGTATACGCCACGTTGTCGCTGTATATATAAGGCAACTCTAATTGGTCACTTCCGTTCCGGTTTCGTCGACGTTTCCTTGGCGCATGCGACTTCTGGCTTTCAGAATTGGGATTTCAGCTCTAGAGGTTCAACTTCACCGCTGCGCTTGACACACACACAAAACTTTTCCGCACATAAGTGGTGCTGCTGTGTGTGTGTGTTGGCGAGTGTTCGGGGTGTGTGTGTGTGTGTGATAAGAGATGCAGCCGACGTAACGGTAACCACTTGTCGCGGGCTATAAAAGCAGCCGCTGGCCAGCAGCCATTTGCAAACGCTCGCATGTCACCGAAGGCGCAACAGCTCCGATTTTGAAATTCCCAACACGGCCCTCAAGTTGAAAGTTTTCCAAAAAATTTAAACACATCCGCCCATGTGAATGTGAAGTGAAATTCGGGTTTGGCATTCGGCATTGGTTGTGTGGAGCTTTTTTCTAAGTTTTCTGGATATTTTTCAAAAGTCTCAAGGATTATTTAACAATGGATTGGAGCAACTACATGATTTGAGCTTGGTATTTATTAGGTAAGTAAGCATATAAACCAGTTTTTAGGTATGTACTAAAATAACTACGATGGGAATTATAAAATCTAATGAGTTGAATAACTGAATAATTTAAAGCGAGCAACAAATAAACAACATAATATTTTTAAGAACCTAGTTTTCAAGTGCAGCTGACACAGATCAAAAATGAAATATTCAGTAGCTGTATCATGTTAGGCGTGGTGTTAAAAAATAGTTGTAAAATGCAAAATATGGCCAAGCACAGAGTAAATTTAAAATGTGAATGATTACAGATGGAAATACTGATAACTTCAAAATGTGTTGTATGTTTGATAAGAAAGCAATAAAGAAGGAATGTAAACTTCAAACAATCATTTAAAGTAGTTCATTTGAACACATTGAAATAAAGAGCCCAGTTCCTAATATTAGTTAATAATAGTTATTACTGTAATACTTTGTAAGCTGGCCAACTAAGATTGCCATCGAATCTGGAATAAAAAGATGGATTCCAGTCATAAATTAACCCAGCGCAGCTCCGAACACTTTAAGCACTCAATCTGCATTTCGCTTAATTGATCGCAACTCAGGGCAATTAAAGTCAGCGGGGAGGAATTAAGTAGATCAGATTAATTGTTTGACGTGTTTGTGGTTTCATTACACGCAAAGATGCCCGAGAGTTGGGCACATATAGGCGGATATATGTATGTGCTTGTTCTGTGGTGTGGATGGTCAAGTGCTTGCTGCCCAGTGTGTTTGAACATGCCACCTGTCGTATGCGTAATGTGCCAACGAGCTCTTCAAGGGCTGGGTAAGCACATGTCGTTGCCAAACAGGTTTCAAGTGCCCTGGACACACACTCATTGAAGCCCATTGATTGGTGAAGGGTTTTGGATTTTTTGGGGTGGTGGGCAACTGGGATTTAAATCATTGAATATGGTTCATATTTCTGGCATATCTGCACAACTGACCCATTGAAGTGCTGCGATTTTCACAGATTTCAAAGTGCGGCGGCGGGATCTCCACATTTTGGGTCAAGGACACGACGGGTTATATAGTCGCAGATGTCACCAACCGGACATATATCCAAATCAAAGACGCCCACGCCACACGATAACGATAACAATAGCATCAGCGACGAGCGCGAAACATGGAGCGGCAAAGTGGATTTTTTATTATCGGTTATTGGATTCGCCGTCGATTTAGCAAACGTCTGGAGATTTCCCTATTTGTGCTACAAAAATGGCGGTGGTAAGTATACTCTTTTAGATCCTACACTATTAAACAGAAGAAGATCACTATTAAATGTGCTTATGATAATCTTTAAACCATATCATGCCTTTAAGATACTTTCTTTATACTTTATTTAAGATACTTTCATCCAATGGGGGTGATTTTTCTCCGTGTGAACTGGCCAATTAGGGGCTAAAGACATTTCGTCAATCGCTCTGGCTGAGTGAATATAATTTATATGGCTTTACACATCATTGGGCTCGCCACGGAACCCGTCGCTTTTCTCTTTCCGCTTCCTGAATTTCCCTTTCGGCCTTGTTAACACTTTGTCAAAGTGGTGCGAAGTGCTGTCGCTGGGTGGTGAATGGGAATGGTTCCTTTGTCAAATTGCAGGGCTTTTCCCCGCTAAAAGAGCGGCATAGGACACACAGGCGAACACTTACTTCGCTTCCTGATCCTCATTGCCAACGCCATCATTCAAAACAATTCCAAAAGTTAAGTGCTTCTGTATGACAACTAAATCTGGCAGTCATAATCGCATTTGGCCTGCTTACCCTCTGTCACTCTTTTTCACCCCATTTTCTTGGCAATATGTCAGCCTGCTTATGTGGAGTTCTCTAGGCTTTTGTTGCTGGAGCACTTTCCACCATCGCATTGTGGGAAATTCATGTGCGAAACATGTCTCCAGCTCCACCTCCCCATTTTCCCACTGATTGCGGCACTTTCCCGCTGATGCGTCGTGAATGGATGTGGCACACAGAGCCTTCGATATAGTTATTACTATTTTATGAGTTTTTTTTTCCTCCTCCTCACCCCCGGTCGCTGCTGCTGCTGCTTTAAAATCATAATAATAAATTGTTATATTTATACGCTTCATTGCGTTCAATCAGTGGTTCCAGCTCCATCTCCAGCTTAAGTTCCATTTTATGTCCGTTGCCAGGGGCAGCAACTCGCTCAGGTTGCGATTATTACCACAGCTTAGTCGGTATTATTTATTCTGTTTCCCATTTTCCCGCTGCCTGCAACTCGGAAGTGGAAGCTTTGGTGGCAGCAACAGGCTGTGCCATCCACATTGTCCTGGATTAGGGCTAAAACCCAAGGAGCTGCCTCTCTTCTTTTTCAAACTAAGATCGTACATACGCAGCGCTTACTTGAATGTACTTGGCTTAACTATGCATTTGATTATAATATTCACTTCTGTCTTAAATTTGTTTAAAAATAAAGGTTTCTATTTGAAACTATTTGGAATGGTGGGAAGGAGCACTTTGCACCTCATCTTGCGCCTCAGTTCTTAAACAAATACATTTAAAAAGTTATTCACAACCATTTAAGTAGGCATAACTTTCAATAATTCAATAGAATATCAATTTGCTAGTCAAGCTATAACCAACACTTGGCCGTTTAAAATTGGACAAATTTTGACCGAATTACGGGATGGGAATGGAATTAGAGGCACATATTTGCACAGTGTCCCCGACGAGCTGCTGGAAAATGGGGGAAATGCACTTGAAGCAACGGAAATTATGGCTTCAACAACAGAGACCAGCGTCATGGATGCCCCGACTTCAGTTTAGACGGTTTTGTTTTAAATTTCCGACATAATTGACACGACAGAAGGAAGCACCGTAGCTGGCAGACCCTTTGTAGATATACTTTGCACCGAACGCCCTTGCATACAGTGGGGTGTAATGTGGGTTTTGGCCCTAGACGACTTTGTCGTCGGCCACTTTGCCTGCTAATAGACATAATCAAATCATAGAACATCATCCCCTGCCACTCGACAAAGTATCGATGGCACTCTACCAATTGTCTGGCCCAAAAGGGGCGTGTAACTTTGGCTCGGCTTTTCCGGAGGTGACGGAGATGACGGCGATGACTGCAGGAGACAGCCGAGTCGGGCCTTCCCCGCATTTTCCGCCTCTCATCCGCCAGCTTGCTGCTGCTGCTGTTAATGTTTTTAAAATGTCCTTAGAGTGGCACTTGTAAAACAATTTGATTTTGTGTGCCATCGAACATACATAAAGGTCGGGTGTGTCTATGTAGAAAATGTGTGTGTAATTATGTTTGTCGACCGGGGGCAGCGCGAACAATGCAGAGATTGTGACACGGGTCAGTCTCAATATGTGGCGGTTATGCAATCATTAACATACAAAACATATTGATTGTTTCCACAGCTCGCAAATAAGTTGGTAAATAGCAAGAGAAGTAATGCGAAGGTGAAAGTATAATATCTAAGATTGTGATTTGGAATTGTATCTTCTGGTTCATTCAAATATAATCCAATTCTAATGTATCCGTGTGTCCTTCGACTAGATTTAACTTAAAAATATCTGCAAATTTTAGGCGCTTTTCTTGTGCCCTACGGCATTATGTTGGTGGTCGGTGGCATTCCTCTGTTCTACATGGAATTGGCCCTGGGTCAGCACAATCGTAAGGGAGCCATAACCTGCTGGGGTCGCTTGGTGCCCCTCTTCAAAGGTAATTACTAACTACTAACTAATTAATCACAAGAACTTTATGGATAAGCACTCTAACTTACAGGAATTGGATATGCCGTGGTGCTGATAGCCTTCTATGTGGACTTCTACTACAATGTGATTATTGCCTGGTCGTTGCGTTTCTTTTTTGCATCCTTCACCAACTCGCTGCCTTGGACGTCGTGTAATAATATTTGGAATACACCAAACTGTAGACCGGTAACTAGATACATAACCAATTAAATCAAATTAATACTCATTAACTTTAAATTCTTATCAGTTTGAGAGCCAAAATGCATCTCGTGTTCCGGTAATTGGTAACTATAGTGACTTGTATGTCATGGGAAATCAAAGCCTGCTCTACAATGAGACTTATATGAATGGTTCGAGCTTGGATACGTCAGCAGTTGGCCATGTGGAGGGTTTTCAGTCCGCAGCATCAGAATATTTTAAGTGAGTTATATTAGTATCTTAAGCTTTCAAACTTGTAGTTACATTTAATTTCTCGTATAGCCGCTACATTTTGGAGCTGAACCGCAGCGAGGGAATCCATGACTTGGGCGCCATTAAATGGGACATGGCGCTGTGCCTTCTAATTGTCTACTTAATCTGTTACTTCTCCCTGTGGAAGGGTATCAGCACTTCGGGCAAGGTTGTGTGGTTTACTGCCCTCTTTCCCTATGCAGTGCTATTGATTCTTCTAATCAGAGGCCTCACACTGCCCGGATCGTTTCTGGGCATTCAGTATTATCTCACGCCCAACTTTAGTGCCATCTACAAGGCTGAAGTCTGGGTGGATGCAGCCACTCAGGTGTTTTTCTCGTTGGGTCCAGGATTTGGAGTGCTGCTGGCCTATGCATCCTACAATAAATACCATAATAATGTATACAAGTAGGTTGCAAGTCTAATACTTCTATAGCTCATCACTTAAATTATAACTAAACTTTATTACAGGGATGCCTTGTTAACCAGTTTCATTAACTCGGCTACCAGCTTTATAGCCGGCTTTGTGATATTCTCCGTGCTGGGTTACATGGCCCACACTCTGGGTGTAAGAATTGAAGATGTTGCCACCGAAGGACCTGGTCTGGTTTTCGTGGTCTATCCAGCTGCCATTGCCACCATGCCGGCCAGCACTTTCTGGGCTCTAATATTCTTTATGATGCTGCTCACTTTGGGATTGGATAGTTCGGTAGTTATAACCTATACACTATAGGGAAGTCTTAAACTTATTTGTACAACTCTTACAGTTTGGTGGTTCAGAGGCTATAATCACAGCTTTGAGCGACGAGTTCCCCAAGATCAAAAGAAACCGAGAGCTGTTTGTGGCTGGACTGTTTTCCCTGTACTTCGTGGTCGGTTTGGCCAGTTGCACCCAGGGTGGCTTCTATTTCTTCCACCTGCTGGATCGATATGCTGCCGGCTACTCGATTCTAGTGGCCGTGTTCTTTGAGGCAATCGCCGTGTCCTGGATCTACGGAACCAATCGATTTAGCGAGGATATACGGGACATGATTGGTTTTCCACCGGGAAGATACTGGCAGGTGTGCTGGCGATTTGTGGCACCCATTTTCCTGCTCTTCATCACGGTGTACGGGTTGATTGGCTACGAGCCACTGACCTATGCGGACTACGTGTATCCCAGTTGGGCCAATGCGCTGGGTTGGTGCATAGCTGGTTCCTCGGTTGTGATGATTCCTGCCGTGGCGATATTCAAACTCCTTTCCACGCCGGGAAGTCTGCGTCAGCGGTTCACCATTTTGACCACACCGTGGCGGGATCAGCAATCGATGGCAATGGTGCTGAACGGGGTCACCACCGAGGTCACCGTGGTGCGATTAACCGACACGGAGACCGCCAAAGAACCCGTCGATGTCTGAGTTCGACCAGTGGCCCGTTTTCAAATTTACTACGTTTAGATTTGGAAATTTACCAACAACCGATGTTCACGTATGTAGATTGTGGCATTGCAGGAGAGTTTGTGTTTTTGGTTCGACATTTGGCGCAGGTCCGCAGCAGGATCGGCAAATTTCGCAAACAACGTACTTAGGTTTCGGCACCAAAAAAAAAAAAAAAGGAGAAAACCCACAAGCTAACGCAGCTTCAAACCATAAGTTCTAAGTTAAGATTAGCTTGTAGTTCGTATGGTTAATGCCAGTTATAGCATACTCATATTTACGATGCTGTGTAGATAATATCAAGTCCGAAAGTGCGAAACAATCGTCAGTTAATCCACCAAGAACTCCGTGAAAGAATGTTTGCATATGCCAATGGAATTAACGACACGATCGAGGCTCAAATTGTTGGGCACAGAATCTGTACATACACAAGTCGATGATGTAAAAGCTTTAAACACGTTATAGGATATCTCATGGAACTGAAGCAAAAGCTGCCAGAGTTGAACTACAAAATCCGCTCAAACAGCCATGAGGGGATTTTGTCATATGCAAAGGTTTGTTCTAGACTAATTAACCCCATCCAAAAAACTACAATTGTTTGCTTAAAGCAGCCATTTTGAGCAAACAACTGAGAGTTATCGCAACACATTCCCTTTTAAAAACTCATTTCTGTACATAGATGTATGATATTTTAGCATTGTTTTAAGAGTTTCTTTCACGATGAAGCGGAACTAACAGCCATGAGTTCTGTTTCAATTTGTTGAAATAAATTATTATACTTTGAGTTACTAAAAAGTGAAGTTTTATTGGGGCGGAATAAAGTCGAAAGAAAGAAGTACAAATTGTTGTTCTTGATTATGATAGATATTCAGATTTTATTCCAATTCGAATGCTTTGGTTTTCTTGTACAATAATTTCAATTAGCAAACGCATAAAAGTAAATAGGGAACCATAACTAAACCAACTCAAATGGTTTTCATATCGTTGAATTTTTGTTCAAGTAGCGCAGTTCCGGATGAATATTGAACTTTATTACAGAATCGCAGTTTTTGAGTAGTATCCTTAGTTCGGGGAACATATGTGTGTGTGTGTGGCATATATATGTATGTATATATCTGTATGTCGTGTACTTCATACAGCACTATGTAAGCTTCGCATTAAAAATATATGTATGTATGTATGGTATGTAGGTTAGTTCTGATGAGGGAGCTCTAATTCCCTGGTAATTGATACTCGTATAACATGTTGCGGTGTTTGCAGATTACGTATGTTGGTCGGGTTTGGAGTGTTAGGATTGCGATTTGGGTGCAACTAGGATCGGTTTGTATGCAAATATTATTTCTGCGGCTATGGCATACATATACATATATACTTTGTGGAGCTAGGAGCGGATTCTAACCCAATAGAGCTAAGCATATGTACAGTAAATATTTTTGATTCTGTTTTCAGCTGTGGTATATGGATTATAGATACTTGCATATTTTTAGAGATATTCTGCTTATGCTGTTTGGGATTTTGCAATTTGCGTATGCGCCAACTTGATATTTGTGTGTAGATATATGATCTTTTGTGCTCGTCGATGATTCGCTAACTAATTCGATAATGTGTAGTTGTATGTTGTGCAATAACTCCTAAAATCAATACGTACAATGCAATATGCTAGCAACAAATGCGATCTTGCCACCGAAAGACACGTTCTGAATTGACAAATGACCTAAGTGAGTGTCTGATGAAATCACTTAACTGGCTCTGAGTAAATGTATAACAGTTATAAAATCTAGTTCATGTTACGTCTGTGCATTGAGATTTGTTCGGTGGATGTTATATATATATTAATTTATAAGGTATTTTTATATATATGTATATATCTATTATGACATCAGCTATTACTTCAGTAGAAAATAACAGTTAATCCGACCTTAAAGCATTCGTTTTTTTCGAAAATTAAATTTTCATTAGAGCGCACACAAAACACGGTTTTCATCTTTTTCGATCAATTTTCGTTAAACCGCCGGAGAAATATATGTCTAGAGGATACAGCACGGGATAAAGCCTTTAAGGCCACTCATTATAATCTTTTCGGCTAATAGCAAAAGCGATTAGTTGCTCTGACATTCAGAATCGGCAGACCTATGTGGTTTTAACAATCCGTAAGTTAGGTAGGGGTAAGTAATTTAACTTTAAAGGCTACATTCGGAAACGATCGATTATAAACAATATAAATTTGTTGTCAATTTGTAAGTACCAAGTCTACGTAATAGGAAAAATGCCTAAAGTAATTGCCTTATGTATGCTTAAAATTTACTGTAATGCACCAAGAGATTTCACTTTCAGTTTTATCAGCGCTATAAATATACCCATATCAGTATCCAATTACAATTACAATCATTCAGATCAACATACATATGTATATGCGCGTACTCGTTTATAATAACTCCAAGCAGACAATCATGTATGCGATACCTATAGTCCAACATTCATATTCGAATTATTTGCTATGCACTTTACGAATATTCATTATATATCATTTTGAGTGTGAGTCCATGTGAATTCTTGTCCATATTTTGATTTAAGTCTGCTGTATTGAGCTCAAAAATGCTGGATCCACCGATGCCACCTTGGCCGTGAGAAACGCGTGCATGCAGAACAGCAGACTTTGCAGGACTTGGCATTCCAGCTCCTGCAGGATATTAAATAGTATAATAAATTTGTATATATTAATTGTATCTTAGCTTACCTTGGTTTCTATTGCACGGCTATCGTGATCCTGAAAATGCAGCTTCAGCTTCGATTTACCATCATCACTGGATCCCCTCAGCTGTGAGAATTTATACTGCCAAACTGTGGCGGATTCTGCTCCTTCAGTTAGTGAAAATCCAGCTTGCCAGTCCAGCGTGAGTCCACCACTTTTTCCATGATGTGACACGGCAAAGGTCTTACGCTGTGGAAAATGAGGAAAATTAGCATATAAATAGAAAGTGCCGGTATGAGATATGAGTGAAACCTACGCCCAGTTTGATGACACTTGTCACAATGGCCGCATTCCAGCTATTCTCGATCCTCAAAAGCTCCTGGCGGGTTTCCACGCTCAAATAGCGCGGTTCATGACCCGAACTTTGCAGCAGGAAACAGTGCTGACGACTATCCACAGTCTCGGATTCCTTGACAATGCGGAACATGGTCTGGTAGACCTTGTAGACCACCAAAGCCTTGCTAATGCCAGCCACATTAAGCTAATAATTTAAAAGAAAAACTATGAAGATAATTGAAACTTATAAAAATTAATTGCTACTCACTGGTGGTGTTTCAAAGAGCATCACTTCAGTGCCTTTGAGCAGTAGAAACCTGGGCTTATAACTCTGCCACGATATATTGTTGTTAATGACACCTTCATTCACCCAGCCCATGTACTCAATGCGCTCGCCCACAGCAAAGTTTCTATTATATAGTTTCATCTATGAGAAAACAACTTATTAATTTATAGATATATGTGCATTTAATTCTCCTACCTGTAAATGCGTTAGGCCCACAACATTGTCCGTTATCAATTTCAGCCACTGACTAAGTATGGCCAGTTCGTCGCAGTGTATGACACCTGTGGAAATTCCATTAAGACCGCGAACTTCGAAGGCATTTTGGCGCAGCTTGTCGGTGCCATAGATGTACCTCGTCACATATGCCATCATTAGAGGTACTGCAAGGTATAAATATATGAATTCATTAGCAATTCCCTTATGGAGATATAAGATACATATCTCTTATCTTAAGACATAATCAATGAACAATTAGTTAACCTATTTATAAATAAGGCTCACCGGCAACCACGTCGGTCCAGCGCTTCTCCGGCTCCGAGCAGATTGACATGGGGCGACTACAACTGCGACTGATGGTTCCACTATTGACGGATGACTTGTAGCCCTCGTCAGCCTTCAGCTCGGCACATGTGACATCGTTGTCAGAGTCGGGCGTGTCCTTGGTCACTGGGATTTTGGAGGAGGGTTATTCAATACTTATTTACCGTGCTATGCCACTACTACTCACGTTGCTTCTGAAGGAAAGGCGTGGCTGCGCGATAATGCTTAACAGTGAGCACAACAATATCGCCAGCGTTTCTCAATATATTGACGGCATCATCGTGAGGACATGCCGTGATGTACTCTCCGTTGACCTTGATGATGGCATCGCCCACAAATAGCTGGCCCGTTATGTCCGCAGCCTGATCCTTATAGATACGCGAAATCAAAATGGGTAGTTTGTGCTCGGCGCCGCCTTTTATGCTCAGTCCTAGGCCGCCTTGTTTTTGGCGCGTTATTTGAACCATGCGTTCCTGAAAGATTAATTATTTCATAAATAAGCTATATATTATAGGGTAGAGTATAATATACCTTTGATTCCATGGGTGGTCCATTGGGATGACAACTGCTTGGGGTCACCACTTCCAGCTTCTGCAGCGAAAGCAACTCCATGGTAAGATTAAGTCGAAGGGGTTCTGGTCTGCTCTTGCCATCGCTCACGTGCACCATTCCAGTTCGCACCTAAAATTGTAATCATTTAATGTTTAATAGATGTATATTTTTAAATATGGAAGATCTTAGCATTACCTTCAGGTTTTGGTCGAGTTTTTCTTCTATGGGCGTGGCCATGGTGTCAGAGAGCTTCATAATTCCTAAAATCATTCAGAGAAGAGGGATCTTGAATGTGATTTATGATCGTGCTTAAAGTGATAGCATTCAAAAATGAATTATGAACCAATATAAAATACAAATCCAGGGACTTTAGAGATTATTTTCTTATAATCATAACATAATGTATCTTCTAGATATCTTGACTATACTTGGAGCTTTATCAATATTTCTAGAGGCGTTAAATTAAATGCGTTGATTGATTTCTAGGAATGAATAATTCAGAGCAAAGGGTCTGAAAAGGTTGAAGTGTTGCCTGATTTGTGGCAATAACGGGATGTCTACCCTTGTTACCAAATCGGATGGCCGCCAATCAAGTTGGCCAAGTAATCAGGCGATTTCTGAGAACTTTCCGCTATTTTCCTTTTTTTTAAACATAATGGTGGCCATGGCAATGGACTGCGAAAGAACTGCAATCAATTCGGGGAAGCCGGCTCCGTGGCCTTTATCGATTGCCATTTTATTTTTCCACTGAGCAGACAGCAGTAAGGCGAAAGCAACGCAATTGCAATCATCGCATATCGAATTACGTTTGCACACTGGCCCACCGATGAGCCGATAGTTCAAGGTGAACTGTGGCAATTGCCTTAATTAAATTACACATGCAATTAGAAACAATTAAGCGTAATCAGGCTGCCGCAAAATGTAATAGAAGGCATCTAGATGGAAACGATACATGGTTATACCTTGGCCAAGTGCCTTTTCCACTGAACTGATGCCTCGGCATATGTTTTCCATTAAAGTGGAAAATAAATATGCTACCGGAAAACTAGATATGAGTGAAAACACATTGAAGTGTGCCCCATCTGCAGACGTTGTTTGTGGTTTTCCCTGGTGCTGAGTGCCGAAGTGTGGCCGCAACTGCTCCTCCGGAATGGGAGAGTGGCATATGTATTTTGGATAACCACTTGTGCTCCATAAATAGGTGTTTTGCCTGGGGGGTTGAGAGTTCTTGGAGAGGGGGGGTTTCGATTTGAGCGCCAAATATGTGCATATGGTGCCATCTGAGATTGAGAAATTCCGAATTCGAGGGGAAACACTTTCACTTTTCTCGCTTTCTGTGCTTTGATTCATGGTCAAAGTAAATTCAATTGTTTTGATTGTTAATGCTTGTTAATTAAAAACATATTTAAATAATAATAATTAAATGATATAATGGTGCACGGAATATAATCTGAGTAAAATGTTGAGGCATGAGCTTATCTGTTATCAACAATAAGTTTTTGAAATTAAATTAAAAGCAAATATATATAAACTGAGTTACTTTACTGAACATAATTAACAGAAAATAATTATAATTAAGGTTAATTATACATTCCAAAATCTAAAAAATAGTTTTATCAACCCAGAATGTTCTATAGTGCCTGCAATAGTTGCAATAGAGTGCAAAAAGTGTCGCATATTTGGCCCACGAATCCCTGAATCCTTGGCATTCCGCGTGTCGTAGCAATTAGCTGCTGGTCAGGCCACCGACCTGGCGGAACACGCATACGCTCCGTTGTCCCGGGTTACCTTTGATTATGGCTTTATTATTACGTGTGCACGCTGCGCTGCCCTTTTGGGTGCGTGCTTCAGAGCCGTAAAACCGTGAAGCTAGGCCCAGAGTACTCTGGTTTTTTTTTCGGTGGGGGGTGTCGAGAAGTGCAGGTCCTTAGCTTCAAACCAAACAAGCCAACATGTTCGGCGTGGGGCCTTGGACAATCAGCTGTGCCAGAGCCACGAAAAGAGCAGTAGAAGCAGCAGCAGCAGCAGGCGCAACGTTTCGGGCTGTTTTGCCTGAAGTTTCAGCGATTGAACTTTCTTTTTTTGCAGCTCTGGCTGTGGAGTAAAACAAACACACGCACACCCTCGCATAACCGATACTTTTGTGCCCGAGGCCCAAAAACGTTGATTATTAATTTATGTGTGTTTGCTAAACAACTCTACCGCACCCAGTATATCGGATCGACTTGGGGGATTACCTCCTTGTATTGACAGATGTACTTATGCTCGCCCGCACACATACAGATATATGTATATGCGTGTATATAAATATATGCAGTTTATGTGTAGTTGCGACCCGTTTTCGCGTTTTCAATTGGGTCACATTTTCACATATTCGATATCCTGAATAGAGGGGCTTGAACTCGCGATTTGGCCAAGTCGTCACTCACAAAAGTATGCTAACTTTCCGTTCTGTTTGTCACACTTTTGCCCACTTCAGGCCAAATGTACATGTATATATATATAAACTGGCTGGCTGTACTCCCAGCGTGGAGCTGCTCCTTCGGCGGTCCAGAGCACAACGTTCCCAGAGCCTCAGCGCGAGTGAACTGAGAGTTCCGTTATAAACACTTCGCCAGCGGACAGTAAACAGCGAAGCGGCACGCAGTCCTCTCTCGCCGCGCTCTCAGCAGCGCAGCTTTGTGCAGCCTGCGGGACATATGTTTTGGGTCGCAGAGTTGCCCCCAGATGCGGAGCTTCAGCCGGTGTCACTTTCTTTCCGAGTTCCACCCCCAAAAGCTTGGGTCAATTTTAGTGTTGGAAAGCTACATACTCAGTATTATATCTTCTAGATGGCGCTCTTTTGTATGGGGGTTGATATCTTGTAGTTCTCGCATCCGACGTATACGTGATGTGTGGCGTATGCGCTATGTAGAATGTTTGTAAAATAATCTGTAAGACCTTGTAATTATTATTATATGATATAATAAAGAATTGAAAGTTTTAAAGTGCAAATGAGTCAAGTTGAAAGTTATAAATGGGTATAAGTGGACATGAGTCAAACGACCTCTACATTTTGTATTTTCAAAAAAGGGTAGGAACAAATTGAGAATAACATTTCATTTCAAGATTCCAAAGCGGTTTCAAAATCTAAAGTATTTTTAATAAAAACTGACCCAAATAATTAGTTTGTCGTCAAAGCAATAATTTAGCCAAAAACGATCTCATAAATCTAGCAAATGAATGCCGAAATTAAATAATTTCCAGGAACCCCGCGTTCGGCACAAAAATCTGTTGCTCACCTGCAAATAATATTCTGTAAGGTCGACGTATTAAGTCCCATTCCTGTGAAAGTAGGACGGAGTGCTCGTTAAATGTTAATTACAACGCTGAATCAGCGGCGTTAGCTCATTAAAAGTTTTGCGCGCCTATTTTTGTTGTGATTGTTAACCAAAATACATGGGGTCAGGGTAACGTTTGAGTATTTGTTTTTCAACCCCACCCTTCGCCGGGCTCAATGATAAGCCCACGAATAAGTGGCGTTCAAACACAATGGTCGGAGGTAAAGTTAATTAATGTATTAGCCAAGTTAAAGCATAGTGGTTGATGCTTTGGAGTAAGCAGCTCTAGCTAGTTATTAAAGAGATATCCGGGAAGTCCTTAATTTGCCATCGCTTTTGTGGTAAATTATTAATGCATTTATTGCGAATAAGGCAGTCTATTAGTTAAATGCTCTTTTTTAATAAATAATTCAGATTTTATAAGATTTATATATTTCGAGATCCGGCTCATAGGACCACAGATTACATTAGGGCCCGATTGAAATGCAGCCTGTAACAATTCTGTTCCTAATTAGGATTTTCATTAAACCAGTTAAAACAAACCAGTTTTAAGTAAAGGGGTTTTTGCAAATGGCCAGTTCATCCCTGTGCCTTCAGCGTATTTCCGACTTCAGACGGAGAAGTTGATTGTGGAACTGGTTTCCAAGGCGAAAGGCGGGTCAGGTGCATCGGATCATTCGCAGTTGCCCAGGTAGTGTCTAAGCCGCGACCCCCGAACCACCGATTGTCACTGCCACTCAGCACAATCAGTTGGGATTTAAGACATTGGCGGCGATGGCAACTGCAATAAGAAGGGCAGCCGGGACAACAAGGAAAACTGAAGCCACAACAACGTCGTCGGCATTATTGACAAAAGTTTTCTGTTTGTTTTCGGCGCTTTTGCTCAGTCTCTCCATCTTGCTCGCTCTGCGGTTGCGGGAAAAGGGCAGCAAGCACATTTTTGTTAGCTGATTGAAATTAGTTGATGCATAAAAAAGTTTGTTTGCTAACAATTTCGTTCGAAAATATTTCGGTTCTAAAGTAAAATTATGACTGCTTTGCATATTTTTCGGTTACCAATGTAAAACTTTAGACCCCGGCCCCAACTTATTGGCATTGGCGAATGTTGGAAATTTATGGCCTGTGCAAATGTTGGTCTACCATTCACAATTTTGCCAAGAGTTTGCCCTTTTCGTTCTGCGAATATCCGCCTGGATTCCTGTAATTGCATTAGCCGTTTGCTTGTTGATTTTGGTCGTAGCGATTACGTTCCTAGGCGTCTTACGGAATTTCCCTCCTATTTTTTTTTTTAAACTCAAGCGAAATCAACAAGCAACATCGTATAATTGAATAATTATGTTATTGTGTGGCTGAATGAACTTGCGAGATTTCCGTCTGACAGCTGCCACCACTGGCCAGATTCAGCTTGGTATCTGCAAGATACTACTCGTACACGATACAGATACAAGATGTGCGCGTCTGTCAGCGCCTTAAGGCTACACATACACACAATCTACCGAAGCGGCAGCAACACAAAAATTTAATTAAGCCTGATTCTGGTCTTAGCACCTCCGGAACATTAGCAAATCAATTGAGTTAGGCGGAGGCAAAGTCTCATGGTATGTGCACACAGATAAAAATCATAGTGAGTAGTGAATATTTAAGTTACTATTGAGTGTTAGTTAGTTAGTGTCAGTTATCTCAGTCTTAAGATAGATTTGTAGATAGTTTTCTCAATAATTGAATACTTATGTTAGTGAAGATTGTACTTGGTTTCGCTAAGTGTATGCATAAATGAGATGTATATATGTATGTTCCGATTGATTGGATGGTTGTCGCCTACAGGATAACCAATTTTAATGCAGTTTCACACTCCGCGCAGCGATAAGATGAACTGAGCTGAGCAAGCAAACAAATCGCACAGCCTGTTGGCGCTAAGGATAAGCAGGCCGAGGATCTGCGGAGGGCGTGGCTGGGCGTGGCAGGGGCACAGTGCCACTGGATGCAGACCACGCATGCAACACGCCAGCGACAACTTCCGTTCTTTCTCCGGTTTCTGCAAAAATGCATTTTTTGTTGTTATTTTTTGCCGCTGCCAACCGAGATTCACGGCACGGAAAATGCTTTCAATTTAGCAACGAGCACGATTCGGTCGAATGCATGGCAATCAAAATGCGGTTAGTTGCGTGTGGCAGCAGCAACATCGCGGGTTGTGGAAAGGCAAGGGGTAAAGCCGGGCGAAAATACGACAGTGGGCGGCTTGAGCCGCAACAACCGCGGTAACAATGCTGACAACACAATGACAACAACAGCAGCAATGCGAAAAAAATGACAATTGTCAACAATTTTAATTTTCATATGCACGCAAACGCAACAAGGACCTCTACAACAGCAGCAACAACAAGCATTAAAATGCAACGTCCCACACCGGAAATGAACTCACACACACATGCCTCGATGTTTGTGCAGCATGTTTGCATTTGTATTGCTAATAAAGAGTGGACAGCCAATGCCACGCCCACCGCACAGTGGCGGTCGGAATATTGTTAAGACTCGCTTATGAAAGAAATTAGATGTTGTTTGCACATATTGAGCATTTGCACACCGCTGCGGTTTGCTAATAAAACATGAATATTGATGCATTTGATTTGAAAATATTTTAAAAAATATTTATATTCACTCGGAATAAACAGGGTTTCTTTGATTCAAAAAGTAAATAAATATTTTTAAAACCCAATATAGCTAGAAGAACGTTTGTATACAATATTATATACATTTGATAGCAAACTATTTAACTACAATGATATTTCCATCACTTTACCCAATGTCATTTTAATTCAGAGAAGTGTTAAATCAATTACCAGTTGAGTTGAATGCATTTATCTTGGAAAGATTTAATTGAATATGCCCACTTACACTGGCACTCAGCCTGATTTACGATCCATAGAAATAGTTTCAGTAATAAGCACTGAAAGAGGTTATTATTACAGCAGGCATCCATCGCCAATTGATTTACGCACTTTGCCATTAAATAGCATTTTGGGCTTCCCGCCACTCCAGAGCAAAGCTTATAAATTAATTAAAAAATCAGTATAAATACATAAATCAATTACCCGCCTCAATGAGACGCGCAGCACTCTTTGGCGCTGCGAAAATTACTTGGCAGCTGCAATGACAAGAGGTCCTGAAAGGCGGACTGCAGGGCACAAGGACGAAGAAGGATGAGAAGGACCGCAGCGATAAAAACGGCAACATGGCGTTCAAAGTGCACAAAATGGCGGTAATTCGCGCTTTGGTCCTGTGCTTCAATGGCTCAATTTACATTAAAAAACATATTTGAACTATGAAAGATAGCTTTTAGGATTACATCATATACTACGGTGAGCTTCACTTGACTTTAGAACGGTATCATTTGTTTTCCAGGCATTTCTTGAAGTTTATTTTTTTCCAATAACATAATCATAAGTTTTTCTCAGTGTAGCTGCCTACACAGGGCCAAGCAGTGCAAGCATAACCACAACAAGAGCGCGAAAAAAGGACCAAGCAAAAAATGGAAAAAGGCAAACAAGAACGCTGCTAATAAGAGCGCGGGCGGTGGATAGTCAGAGGGGGGAGGGGGTGAGGGGGCGGCCAAGTTGGGCGGATGCTGGCGCTGCACTTGCCGAAGAAAATTTATTGTTCAGCTTAATTTCCTCCTTGCACTTGCACTTCCAACCGACTAAACTTTGTTCTCTTCTCGGTAGGAAAAGCGTGAATTGTTCATAAAATGCGTTGCAAGGACGACTTACACCAACCCCGCCCATTCTCACCACCCCCTCGACCAGCGCGGCGGTATGTCATTAATGATTTCCTTTCATGCGGCCAATGCAATTACGTTCTATTCCCCATCGCACCGATGAATTGATGGCAAGTCGGAGAGTTTGCCAAAGTTAGCATAAAGTTCCTCTTATTGTCCGGGATTCCCTCATTATCTAACTTCATCGTAAGTTTGCTCAGGAATTATGATGCCGCAATCCGGGGGACATATGGACGTTTGTCTAACTATGACAATTTGATTAAATATTGCTAATCAAATAATGTAAGCAAAAGGCAGCGCACAGTAAACTCGGTCTAAGTGTATAAAAACTCTGACAAATAGACGTTCACTTTGCCACATTTTATAGCACCGAAGTTCGTCGTCCACTGACCGCAGGAAAAGTGGAGATGGAAAGTAAACTTTTCCGTTGGACCATCAAAATTATGAAGTACCATATGCCCCGAGATGTACGAACATCTAGTACCAGCTGGCCGAGTGGGCGTGGCAGGCTGTGAGCGATCCTTTTGGCCATCGCACTCGTAGACCAACATAAGTGTCTGACTATTTGCCACATTCGTGATAACTGAAAGTGTGAGATAACACAGACACTATGAGTACACAGAGTATTTTGAGTATCTAGATGTGTGGGAAAACCTTAATAACTGGAGGTATTTTCCAGTTAAAGGTAATCTAGTGTTTGTTATGGGTAGTTTAAGAAGATATATAGATGTTATAGATCAAGTTTCTTATATCGCTTTTAGCTCGACATAGATAAGCCAAGTTTAGCTTACACTTGCATTTGACTAATTTCCAGTTTACTGATATCTGACACCATCTTCTTAACAAACGGACTAAAGGCTTAATGGCATTCCACAAATCAGCTTGGACCAAGGAAAATCCGAGAGCCTGAAGGGCAAACATGGGAGTCCTCTGGATTTGGGCCTCCGCTTCGAGTGGCTCCTACCAACTTTTCAATTACTGCTGGCCGGGCGAAAGTAATGGCTGAAACTGAAACAGGGGCGAGCAACAACAACTGCCAGCTGGCAAATGGCACATTTTGTGCTTAATTTCATTTCCGTTTAGGTGCCGCTCCAAATGCCATTCGTTTTGCACGGGCGAGGGAGAGAGCAGTGCAGAGCGATGGCGAAAGACAGAGACAGGAAACGCGGTCCATGCTGCGCAACAATGAAGCGCTTGGGTAACGCTAAATTTCATTTTAAAAGCATTTTCATTTACATTTTGTCCATTTGATTTTGCCATTGAAATTTCGAAGCGAAAAACTTTTCCGCCGGCAAATTTTATTGTTTCGCCATTATTACAGGTGCGAGTGTGTCTGTGTGTGTCTGTGTGTGCGGGCCCCCAAAAACACTTTTATGACCCCAACGGTAAGGCAATCCGCGCAGGATACTCCGTCTCGGCTCCTGATGGGCTTCCTAATCCGTTTGTGCTTTTAGTGGCGGCCAAATTTTAACGACGCATCTTCGGAATTTGTTTAAGAAATCTATAAGAGCGCAGCACATTTTCTTATTGCTTTTGGGGCTCCCCTTTACAGCCATTCGAGTGCACCGAAAAAAATTAGTGATCTTTGCTGCATAAAATTGTACACAGGTGTAAGCTTTCTCGGATGGGAATTATATTTTGTAGGTGCCTCAAGAAATGTTTTTATACAAGAAGTTCTTGGCTCATCGCGATACATGCGTAAAATACAAATCAAAAAATGTATAGCATACTTTTTGGGGCTTTTATATGGAGCAAGATTGATTAAAAGGCAATTTAGGTAAATATATATAACTGGTTTGAAATAAGGATAAGAGAAATAGTTAGTGCAATTATTTAAAATATAGGTTTTGGGATAACTTTTCTGTTACTGTATATTTTATTTTCGTTGATTGTGCTTAATTAATTTTGGAATAACATATACAATTTCTGTGGTATTGGAATTAAATCTTTTCAAGTTTTCAGGCATCTAGCACTTAGGAATACACCTTAATATACATATTTTTTTTCAGTGCCGGTGATTTTTCACATTGTCTGCTTTTGGCTGCAGCCATTGTTTGTGCTTCGTTTTGCCAGTTTGTTGTTGTTTCTTTTTGGTTTTTATGCGCGACGCTGGTTGAACGCTTCGCTGCTTTGATTTGCCTTGCTTAGCCGACTAATACTCCCCTGGCCGCCGGGAACGGGATCCCCTGACCTTTATCTTGGCCATTGCAGGACACTCCAGCCGGAGTCCTTGGCCGGGACAGAAGGCAAACTGAAACTGAAGCAGAAACAGAAACAGGAGCAGCACTCGTGCGCACTTCGTGCTACAAAGCAACAAATCGAGTTTGCGAATAAATGAAATTACTTTTCGGTCTAATGACCATCATCTGCTGATTTTATTAGATTTGTTTCCTTTTGGCCCTGTGTTTGTTTACGGCTTCTGCTGCCGTTTCTCCAGCATTTTCCCGCCACTGTTGCAGCATCGAACTGTTTGGCAAACTTTAAATGACTTTTGTGCCCAATCGCTGTGAGCAAAGTGTGTGATAAGAGACGTGTTACCTTCAAATGGTAGCTATCCCCCCATAAATTTGTATAGGCATAAGTCATAAGAAAACTGGCCCCATCATCTCGGGGTGAGGTTTTGTAAGGTTTTGGAAATTTTACTCTTGATGTTGCACAGAAGTAAAATCTTAACTTAAAATCCAGAATTTGGCAAACACATAAGAAACATTGAAGAAAAACAATACTACGTAAATATTACCCATTAATGTTTATTATAATTAAAATATTAAAAAACTCCAACAAAACATACATATCCCCACTTTCTTAGCTTTATATCAACTAATTTTTTTGTAATATTAGCAAGTATGGCCTTCAATTTGTTCCGAGTGTTCAATTAGAATACGGCATATTTGCGTGAGTTTCGGTAACACACTTTCCCCACCCTGTCACCTGTTGTTGTTGATGATTTTCCTGCTGTGCTGGGCCTCGGTTTTCCCCACTTTTATTTTGCCTTAGCTTCCCCCAAAACTGACATTTCATTTTTATGAAACATCTTATTTTTCTAATTTGCAACAGCAGGTGTCGCCATTTTCTGCAATTTTGTGTTTATATGAGAAAAGTGCTGCTGCTTTTCCAGCTTTTCCGCCCCAGCCACGCCCCCCCGGTTCAGCGGGCGTAAATTCAGTTTACTGTAAAATTTAATAGAAAGCGAATTTTGCCCCACAACAGCTGCGTATGTGTGAGTTTCGTGGGGGGCAACGGTGCGTATGTGTGTGCGTGTGCAAATTGGGGTCCTTTGTTTATAGTGTTTCACATGTTTGCATATAAAGTGAGAATTCCTGCAAAGCATGCTGTAAAAATACGTTTAATAAGCTACAAGACGGCTTGTATTATCCCACTCGCATTATGTTTTCGAGTTCCGGGTGTTTAAGGGGTATAGGACTATGTGGTACAGCGACTTTTCACCGACCTGACGTCTTTATTAATTCATAAAACGACAAACGCCAGGTGCCGTTGACGATATGTCTGAACTGGGGATTTCTTTTTTATGTTCTTCAAAGTCAGGCGGTGAAATTTGAAAATTTCTGTACCCAAATTACCAATAAAAACAATAGCAGTGCAGGAAAACGCACACACACAAACAAACGAACAGCAATACAGACAAAGCCAAATGCATATATGTATGTGTATGCAGGGGGTAAGGTCCCTCCACCTAGGATAATTCGTTATCTCTGGGGCGTATCAAAATCACGCTTGATTAACTTTTTCGAGCCATTTAACAAATAAGCAATAAAATCCGTGCATTTCCTTAGTCCGTGTCCAAGTCCTGGCCCCGCCCACTTAACCCCCAGCCGCCCACGGGGGCAGCCTTTTCTGTGTTGTCTTGAGCAAATTGCCATTCTGTGTTCAAATGAGACGTTTATGTTTTTTAATTTTTTTTTATTCTGCTCCCGATAATGGCCAATGTCAATGGGTTCAGCTGAGGGCAATCTGGCCATCTGGGACTTGGAGGTGGATGGTTGTGAATGGCTTTTGTTTTCATGGGGGAGTTGCGAAATCAAATGGCCTCTGATTAGCTTAAAACAAATACTTTTGGCATGAAATGTTAGTTTGCATTTCAAATGCAATTTATAAATACTTTGTTAAAGTCATTACACGTGTAACCTTTTTGTTCAAAATCATTTGAAATTAGTTTAATAAATTGCAAATTCAATAACTCAAATTAATTCATACAATAATTTCATAATAATTTATCTGCTTAATGTTTTGCGTATCCACAGATTTTATAAAATATTTGCCCACCTAACTGAACACGGAATTCAATCGAGTTTCGGTATTACAACTTGAAATACACACAAATACAAGCCGAGGCATAAATAAACAAGCAGAGGAAATTGCAAATCCCCAAATTAGCATTA
Organism: Drosophila mauritiana; assembly: GCF_004382145.1. Classification (NCBI taxonomy): domain Eukaryota; kingdom Metazoa; phylum Arthropoda; class Insecta; order Diptera; family Drosophilidae; genus Drosophila; species Drosophila mauritiana. The sequence continues at coordinate 14,929,851 of NC_046668.1, read as the reverse complement.
GCTAATCAAGGTAATAAATGGCAAGAAGAAGGGCCAAGCAGCTGGTGGCAGGTGGGTGGGTGGCTGGGTTCTCAAATCCTTGGGCAAATAGGACATTGTGCGCAGCTGTATGCGTTAAGTGCAGTGCTAAGGGTCTGAACCGAGGCCCCAGGGACACTGTATGTGTGTTTGTGTGTGTAATATATAATCCAGAAGTATGCCATTTCGCATTCGAGAGGGCAAAATTAAATTTGACTGGCCAAACGCCCGCAAACAATCCGAGTCAAAGGCACACACACACACATAAAACAGCATCGTTTAGCCAACATTTGCCAACTGCAGTTACATGGCTTGCAGTCAAATGCTCATGCTCACCTGGTCCTTGGCAGGACGAAATGGACGCAGTTGAGCATCTAAGCCTGGCAGGGACCAATTAAATATTGAGAGAGACATTTGCCATTTCGTGCTCCGTTTGCAATTAGCCATAACATTCTGCCGGATAAATGCTGGCACGTAAGTAAGTGCGTCCTGCATTCGTAGGAGTATGAATAAGTATATGTGGACAATCAAGTCAACCTCATAATGCCATTTGCCGAATTCCATTGATTGGCATCCCCACCGCACACCTCAGACATCAAAGGCAATTTTCCCGTCACTCCAGCCAAAAGGTAAATATTTTATAGTCAACATAATCACATCGCACATCAAAGCCAGGAAAATCCGCAATGCTGCCATCAATCGAGTTGGAAAATCAGGCCATATTTATACGATTGAAAATCAAATTTTGATTCGACAGGTCGGTTCCAAAGGTGGTAGCTCAAAACCAAGGTGAAATTACTCAAGTTTGCATATTTTGCTTGATTGAATACTTTTAATCGGTGAATATATTACAATTTTGCTAAAATTTGGTACTATGTATAATAGCTAATTTTCCAAAAACATCAATACAATTTGGTTCCAACTTGAAATTCTCATAATTTATACAATTTATTGCCAACGATATTAAAGTGCACCTTTACGAGGATGGCTTCTCCAGACCAGGATGTTTTTCTGTGCAAACACTGTACCAAAGAATCAAATATCGAATACATGGGCCAACATGGAGGCCCACAAGAAAGGTATCTACATGGCATGGACTCTACTAGCTGGAGCAGGCCATCTGGTACATGAACTGGATAACAGTGCGCGTCGGGCGTCCGGTCATCGAGCCCTTGAGGAGGTAGGGCCTGGGGTTGATTGTGGTAGTCATGCCGGTGCCGCGGATGTCCAGATGGGCCCATTCCGCGCACGGAACCAGGGTGTGAAGGATGGCAGCCGCCAGGCAGGAACTGGCAGGACCTCGGCCGGTGTTGCACAGATCATAGGTGATGTTCTTGTTCACGATCTGCTTGTAGTACTTGAACAGGGGGAACCGCCAGACGCGATCGCCAGTCAGACCACCGGACTTGCGGAAGTTTTGCCACACAGACTTGGAGGTGGTCCACAAGCCACTGGCACCGCCGCCAAGGCCATAGTTAACGCCCATGGCCACGGTTCCGATATCGATGACCAGTTTGGGCTTGTACGTGGCCTGGGCGTAAAGCAGCGGGTCGGCCAGCTGCACCACCGGTGCTTTGTCCACATTCTTGATGCCCATTGTGGTGCCATTGAGCAGGGTCACCACATCGCCGCACTTGACGGCCATTCCAGAGGGCATGTGCTCGCAGAGCGGCATCACGGCCGTGATGTTCATCGGGAGCGATAGGGCGGCGGCGGCACGGAGAACACCCACACAAACAGCAGCTCCGGCCATGGCGCCGCGGTACTGGTCCATACCCGTCTTGGGCTTCAGGCACAAGCCACCACTGTGGAAGGTCAGACCCTGGCCGAGCAGCAGAACGGGACGATCCTCGGGCGTGGTGCCGCAGTAGCTGCACTCCAGCAGGAGGGGCGGCTCACACGATCCCTTGGCGATCATCAGGAAGGAGTTGAGGTTCATGTCCTCGATCCAGTCCATGGAGCGCACCTCCACGGAAACGCCGCACGGGCACAAGGCATCCACGGCGGCCTGTGCGAATATCGAGGGCGTCATCATGTTGGCAGGCGTGTCGGACAACCGTCTGGCCAGATTCTGGGATTCCGCCTTGAACAGACCACGCACCCAGGCATCCCGGTCGCCCTTGCCGTACATATCGAGCTTGGGGGTCTGAATGCGATTCTTCTTCCTCTTGTTGGCATTGTAGCGCCACACGGCCAGCGCGGCTCCCTCGGCCGCCTGCTCCGGATAGTCCATGGCATCCACGTGCACCTCATACATGCCCTGGAGCTGCAGGGCTCGGGCTCCAGTGCCCGCTGCCACTCGCACATTCTCCATGCCCTCGTCCAGTTCCTCGTTTTCATTGTAGGCTGCTCCCTGTTTGCCAACTCCGACAACGGCTACCGCCTGGTATTCACCCTCGAAGCCACTGAAGAGCAGACCCTTTCCGGGTGTTCCGTCCATTCCACGTTCACGGATCAGGGTTAACAACTTGCCACCCAGAGCATCATCCAAGGACACTGCATTTGCGGTGGTCTTTGGTGGCTTGTCGCCATCCTTGGAGTAAACACCAACCACAACGCCCTTGGGACTCTTGCAGGATGTCGCATAGCGGCGATATGACGGTATCACAGATTGTCCAGAACGATTTTGGGGCACCAAACGCAGGCCAGCGCGCACCAAGGACATGTTCTTGTACGAAGGCATTTTTCAATATCAATATCAAATTGAGAATTACAATGAACACGAATAGCTAATTTTGTTCAACTAACAATGTTTCTATAATATTAATTAGTTGGTCACCGAGCCACGTAACTCTAAAATTTGGTCACGCGTATTTTTCCACAATTTTTTTTGTTAACACTGAGAATTTTGTTTCGTATTTCTATTGCCAGCTGATCTGTGACCCGTACGAAATGCTAAAGTAAACTGAACTTTTCCTGGCACCGAGCTAGTGACTCGAATCACAGCCTGTCAGTCGGATTTCATGGATTACCTAGATCTGTACTTTTTTCGGGTATTATTCGTACAAAAGATATATTTGCGAATGAGCAGGCTTTGAAAATTCAGTTATATAATGAATTTCTTTTGTATTATTACCACCAAACCCTTTGTATTGAATTAAAATAAAAGTTGTTTCAATTTCTTAAGAATTAGTCGTATTTATTATGAAGGGTTTGGGCGCACAAGGATAATAGTTAAGTTGTGATAATATAATTTAGTTTTTAAGTCGCCTTACAATGGCTCAACCGCAGCCCACTAATATGCATTAATTTCATTTAAACAACGGACCCAAAGCTGCGAGCTTGAGCCTCGCAAGGAATCCTGTCAACGTCAGACCCACCCGGCCCAGCATTCTGGCCAGGATTATAGCACCCTCAACGCTATTTAAATGATAATGACAAAAGTGGAGAGTGCAAAGGAAAAAAATCATATGAATTTCAATTAAGTAGTCAACAAGCGGGTCCAGGGCGGAAGCTGAGCCCCTGATGCTTCGGCCAAGTGCACAGCGATAATAATAACGGCGAGTGGAAATAATTAATTTTCCAAACCAGTGAGTCAACGCTAATTAAGCTTAATTTTTGGTGCTGCATAACTAATTAAGGTGCGAACAGCAGGCGCATTTTACAACCAAGATATTATTATGCAAAAATGTTGCACTTTAATTCTATTTGTCTGCGGGCGGGCCATCTATAATTGGAAAGTATGCTCACGCTTATCTCCCGACTATTTGAATATGGAATTCAATTTAATGTTGCCCCGGTGTCGCAGAAATATGCAAATCTTTTCCCAGCCACTCACACACACACTCAGCTCAAATGTTTGCCTTTTGGCTTTGAGCAAGGTGAACCGAAGGGTCGGCAAACACACAGCCCGAAAACCAAATTGGAAATTTGGTTATTTCTCGCCTTTGCGCTTGACCTGACCGAAAGGCCGAAGTCCCAGGCACGACAAACTTTGTCTCCAACAACACACAGATACTCCCTCACACACACACACAGACGGGGTGGCTAACTTTGGCCGATGTCCGGCTTGGGTTTCCTCGTTATAAAATATTTGTCCAAGTTGAATAGTTCAAAGTATTTGATTTAAAATTAACATTTGTCTTTGCGCACTCGGTTGGAATTATGCAATGTGTTCAGAGATAAGCTGAGAGATGCAATGAAATTGAAATTATTATTTGGACAGGTCTTCCTCACACCTTTGATACACATTCTATTATTGCCAAGTGTTTGCAGGGCTGTATTCCATGTTCTTACATAAGGATTCTCAAACCAATAATAACATTTATTGTATAATAACTTCATGAAACATATAACACACAAATTCGTTTTTAATTTTAGATATTTTTTATTAAAATGGTTTTTGTCTCATTTTATTATAACTAAACGCTTAAGAACTAAAGGTTTTTGCAAATTACCTTAAGTACATTTAGTGTGAAGAGAGTGCAAGTCACTAAAAATCATAATCGAAATTCGTTTTTTGTGGGCAAGATGGGAATGGGTTTTACAATATAAACTGGCATTTGAAGTACACATTACATATAAGATATAACTGAACACTGTTAGATATCGTGTAGTATATAAGCTATGGACCGATTCGAGTTATTTATGTAGATGCACGTTAGGCGAGTATTGCTTGTGATTGAGGTTTATCTAAGGATCGCTCCTGTAACTTTTAGAATTAGATTCGATTTGGGGCTGATTCATATATCAGTATGGTGTGCATGCATGTGTGTACAATCTTTATTATTGTGTCGCTATAGTACATTCAAACCGAGTTCATCGCGATTATGTAGTTAGGCTGTTAATAAATTTATCAAAACTTAACATCACATTGCTTCTTCGATTACATTTAGTTTGCCATATTTATATGTAAGCCTTGAAAGTTCAAAGTTTGGATATAAGTATATTTACTCGTACGTTGTTATGCTGAAACTGATCAAAGTCTAGATTCAAATAACGATATGAATGTGCGATTCTGCGGCAGTTGTTTAAGTATCTCCATTGTTCAATTGTCGTAACTAACTATGGGTTGTGGCTTTTGTTATCGTATTTTATGTGAATCGATTTAAGTGGGTGAATTGCACCGTATGGGAGGAGCTGTGTCATGCGATAATACCCTAATGTCTAAGTCTAAGTCAATGGATGCATTGTAAATGCCTCGGTAAATGCATAATCCTTTAGGAAGAGTTTTCTGTTCATTGCTGAAGAAAGTATGTCTATGATGATGTCGCTGATAATAATGATTATAATGAGTTCTTCTCGTCCGATCCCCAGGGCTGGGCTTTCTAATCCGCACTGTTATTATCCTCTTCGCTTTCGATTAACTAAAACTGATTGGACGACGATGACGGCATTTTTAGGGCGATACTCTCTTCGTGATATCAGACATTGGGCTTGCGGAAAATCTCATTCGGATGCTGATTGCTGCTGAAGTTCTGCCGTGTCGAGCATTGCTGGAAACGAATAATAAGAAAAAATGAACATAAGACACACACAATTAGTAAATATGATTGCGAAGGTACAGATACACAGCCGAAAGTGATTGCATTTTAATTACATTTCCATTGCATCTCCCACCCGGGTGGGCAATTACCTTGCATTTGGGTCACACCACAGGTGGGGTGCTTGGATAATGACAACTTAACTACCTTACACCGCTTTTATTATTATTTTCCCTTTGATTTGACGCTGCGGTGTCAGCCTGGACAGCCGCCCAGCTCGAAGGCTATTAAAATAATTGCCATTCAAATCGTTTATTATGGTGTGTGTCTGCCCTCGGGCCCACCGGAACCACCAAGCACGACCATTCCACCAACCTCATTTTACCACAAATCCACCCCCAAGGGCGTTGGTCCTCATTATCACTTACCGCTTGCTTCTTTTCCCAGGACTTCATTGCTGTTTTGTACTTCTCGAACTCGTGGCACCAGTCCGAGTAGATTTTCTGATAGTCATTACTCTTGTTCGGCGGAGTGCATCTGTTCCAAAAATAGAAAACAATGTTTGTTAGATATTATTATCTAAATGTAATTGAGTTGTATATGGGTTCACACTATGCTAATCGATAAGGCAAAATGTGTTAAACTTGTATTTCTTGCTAGAAAATGCCGCAAAGCCTTTGAGTAATATATTGTGGTGCTTGTGAGTTAGGCTTTTAATATCGACAGAGTCTATTGGCTTACCTGTGGGCATCCACCGTAATGTTGTAGCTGCACAAAAGCGAGCCCCCCAAATGGCAATCGTACCGACCACCATCCGCTTCGTTCACGGAAACCACAACCAGGCCACGTTCGGTGGTCTCAATGTATTTGGTCGGCGAGTAACGTATCTCGTAGCTACGAAAGAAATCCATTCGATTGGTTGTCGGTGAATCAAAGCAAATTATATATTCCACTCACCGTCCCTTGTCCTTGGAATGATGATACCAGGTCACTTGCTCATTCTTCAGCACTTCGGGGATTTTGACGAAACAGCCCAGATGAACACTCTGGCCATAGGTCACCACAATCTTCTTTTTCAGCACACTCGAATCGCAAATGTCGCTCGTTTCATTGGCCACATCCTGCAGAATGAAAAGTGAAATTAATCAATCCGTTTTCGCTTTGATTTTGAGTCAATTGAAATAATAAGGAGATGGGTTTGTGGCAATTCGTTTCATAGTTGGTATTAGGATGATAAGGAAGCCACTCGCTTCATGAATTTAGTATATATGCTGGCTTTAAATCACCCACCTGCAGTAAATCCAGCTCGTATGGTCGGCACGTATTGGCCTCCTTATCCCAGCCGCAGTAGGGATCACGGACGCAGCGGAAGCAGTTGTCGTAACGGCGATTGCACATGGCCAGGTCGATTTGCTTGATGCGATGATCGGTGCCAATGTAGAGGCTCTTACGTGTCTGGCTGATTTCCATCACTTGGATGGCCTCGTTCGGAGCCACCTCGAAGATATCCAGCAGCTTGGACAGCGACTCGCCGTTGCGGTAATACTGCACGATTTTATAAATGCGACCCAGATTGGTGCCCACATAGTACACAATGTATTCCTGATTGAGGATGTCAATGCGGATTCTGAAATAAGGATGTTTTAATAGGCATATGAGTACATAGAATTAACTTTATACTTTTAAAGCGTATTACGTGATTCATTCATTTTAAAGGCATTATTTTAATGAGCTTACATGAGCTTGATTTAAATTGGCTAATAATTCACCAAATTGTTCTTATATTTTACTCGATTACATTTCTGAATAACGAACGGATTAAACTAGTAATACAAACAGTCAAGTATCGCACCTGCAAATAGGAAATATATATTTGTTTCCAACTCACTTGTCAACGACGAGCTTGGTGAAGACCAAATCCCTTTTATAATAGACTGGATTGTTGTGCTCGTGATTTACGGCTTTGTCCATAAGTGGATGGGATCTGATGAAATTCAGTACGGTATCGGGCAGGTTTGATGTATCGTTGACGCATGTACCCGGCCGTGGTTCCGGCACCCGGGAGTTAAGCACCGGCAGCCATGCGGAATTCGATGAAGATTGCTCCTTGAATTTGCCTGCGCGCGCGGGATAAAAAGTAAAAGAGCACAAAAACAATTGCTCATATGAGATGGCAGGGAATGGAAAAAAGTTTATCAAGCTCGGAGTGCTGAGCTGCAATTGAAGACTTAAATCTACGACCAAAGGTGTCAGCTGGTTCTCCTCTAAGCTGTCAGCCAGTGGAAAATAAAAAGAGCCACCAAGTGTGTGAGTGTGTGGCCATAATCCATTCAAATGGATTTTCTAATGCGATTTATGTTGCGCACGGCAACGAATCGAACGGAACCCAACTGAACTGAACTGAACTGGACTGAAATTACAAAACACTCAACACACACAGTGGGGTAGCGGTGCTATCGAATGGATAAAACAAATGTATAGATTGCAAATAAAATTTGCCAATAAGTTGCATGCGCCATTTCCATTTTCGTTTCCGTTTCCGTTTCCAATTTCAAGTCAGTGCCACCCAATCCACTTGGGGGACAATGGACAAGCACAGAAAATTGCATGTCAACGGGATGTGCGGATCGCCCCGAAAGGCGGTGGGCTTACCATTGAAGGCAGCCTGAATCTCGTTAATGTGGAAACTGCATACGGCAGATCCAATCAGGCCATTAGTGCTCGTCGTGAATGTGGCGAAGAATCGACTCTTATCGGAGGGCAGCTGGTAGACCGATTGGATCTCGTTGAAATAGAACGGAAATTCGCCGGAGATGCTGCAGTTGAGTCTGGCCTTCAGGTAGGTGGCCCAGTTGTGGGCCAGCAGGTTCTTTCCACCCACATCCTTCTTGCACACCCGTGCGATGCGCGAATAGACAGCCTTGCCGCAGTTGATGTATTCCACGGCGGTTTCACGGAAAAAGAAGTACACGTACTCCCCAATGTCGAAGGAGCCGACAAAGTTTGGTTCTGTGAATTGGAAAAGAGAAAATTAAACGTTAGTAAGATAAACCCATTTACTTGCAGCTCTGTAAAAGTATAAGAGTAAATTGCACTCAGAAGGATATATGCTTATTTCATACTTACTGTCCAACCACTTGGAGTCGTATTTCAGAGTCCTCTTGAATTTATATTCCAAACGTTTAGCCGAAGTATTATACAGATCAGTGCGGAAAATAACCGTATCCGCCTTGGTGAACTCCGCATTGGTGCCGGAGTACTGTGGAGGAGCAATTTACAGCCTCAGTTAAGGTCCGAGAAAGTTTTGGTTTATGAGAGCAATTTGCTTACCAGGCCGGGCAGACCACCCGGATTGCCATTCTCCACATAAATAGCAGTTGAGTTGTCGAGGGGATCGTAGGGGCACTTGGCGATGCCCAGACCCACGCCAATCACATATTCCGAGCGCGGCAGGTGGGTTAGATTCGCCTTAAGGATGGAGAGATGGGTGAATAAGTGAAATGCTGGGCACAAAAGATTACCCTTCGAGTGTTTGACTTTAGTTTAGGTGCTTTATCTATGAACAGATGTCAAAGGCTGAATGAGCAACTGTTGATTGGCATCTAAAGTCAACTGTCGGTGGCAATCTTTTCATGGGCGACATGAATGGAAGCATATGCCATACGGCGTACGGCGTACGGCTTCCCAATCTGGCCAACTTACATAGATAACATAATCCTTGGGATTGTGGGCGTTGGTGCCGCACACATAGAGCCTATCCCCCTCGTCCATTGACTGGATGACACGCACATGGTTCTTGCAGTCGAAGATCTGCAAAAACACACACATATCGATTATAGAGACGAGGATACAGGAAAAACAAAAGAACGCTGGCCGGGTTGACAATGTAGTGGGTTGTTCTTTTCAATTTATGGTACGGCGAACGGCATCATCTGTTTTGCTCCCCAAACACAGCGAAATCGAAATAGTTTCGAGTGTGTTCCGTAATGCAGCAGCGAATTTGTGGCAGAAATGTGGACAAATTGCAATAGCACGCGTCGCTGCCGAAGCTAAATCAATTGGCAACAATGCAACGAAACGCTGCAGAAATTACTGCCTGCACCAGTGGCACACAGTCAGCTTTATGATGACTTAAGCAGGATGCCCATGTGGCCCCCATCTTGCTCACGTGTGTGTGTGTGTGTGCAACATGCAACATGCTGCTGCTGCTGCTGGTGGTGGTGCTGCTACTGCTTCTACTGTTCCTGCCACGAATAACTTGAAATTGATTTCGAATGAAAGGATTTGCTGTCACATTATAAACGAGTTGCAACAGAAGCGTCTGCCACATTGCCAGTCGATGGGATTTTCTTGGTTTTAAACTGCAATCGAGTTACTGAAATACCTCCACAGGGATGTGATTTATTTGAGAGTATATACATATGTAGAATACATAAAGTAGTTGCAGATGCACAAAGGAATTTAACAGGAGAAGGTAAAACAATTGTGGTTAAGATATTCGGAAAAGTTGTTATGAAATCAGTATAAAAAGGGGGTTTTATGAATGGAACAATTTGTGGAATTTCTCTTGGAAGTTTCGAATAAAAATATTATAATGAATGAGTGTCATATCTTAAATGACTTATTTTCTATACGTTTTTTACTCACCTGACTTTTTCCTTTGGAGACGCAGCTAACCACATCATCCCGTGTTGGCTCCAAGTTGATCACATCCCGCTGGAACGAAGAGTAAGCCCGGGATAAATTAGCTAAATATATACCAAATCAAATCGCGTGCACCTGGCAACCATTAACCATTAGGTTAAAAGCTCACGTGCCGTGGCTTCTATCAATTCAAAAATTCAATTTACTCAAAAAAGCCAAAATACAAAAATTGTATATTGCAAATGCTGAACGGGGGGAGGATGCTGCGTCTGCCTCATGCGGCATAAACTACAACTAGCGTTCGTCCGTGGCACCTTCAGAATGCTTTCAACTAAATTTATTTATAAATCACGTAATGTTACCCGAGCACACACGAAATATTTTCACGCACCAACCTCCATTGCTCCATTGCCGGCGCAGCCACCCACCCAGCCATCTTCACCAACGTGCTCCAAACCCAACCACCTAGCCACCCAGCCACCCAACCACCTATTCCCGCCCACTTGGGAGGCAGGCAGTCGCAGCAGAGCGTTCATATAAAACCAAAATCATGTATTATTTAGTTGAATTTGCATTTGGCGCATAAAGCAGCGGGAGCAGTGCTACGAGGAGCCGAGGCACCGGAGGAGGAACAGGTGCAGGAGTTGGGAGCAAACGAGGCACACGGGTACACTGAGACAAAAATGAGAACGTTTACGCCATGCAACATTTTTATATATGGACAAAATGACATATGGACTATATGAACATCTTTAATCCATTGTGCATATCAGAGTTAACAAATTGAAGTATTGGAGTTCAATCTCTCTATGGTTAGTTGAGCTTCCTAGCTCGTTCTTTTCCTCAGTGTAACTCCATGTGTATAGGCCAGAACCAAATGATGCCCACGGCGAATGTATTCGCACTTAACCGCATAAAATATATTGACGTATCCTGGCTGGCGAGCATGCTACAAGGAAATATAACCTCTTAGACTTTTACGATTCGGCCCGGAGATGCGTTTGCAGGGCTCAAAATGGAATGGTTTGGTTTGGTGTGGTGTGGAATAGAGGACGGGTCCTGTGAGGAGAACACCAAGTCAGGTGTGTGGTGCTCATAAAACAAACTTTTGCAAGTCATAAATTCATAAACAGCCCAAGACCGAGCCCAAGCTTGAGACCCAAGACACGGGGTAGCACTTCCTGTAATCGAATTGCCTCGCAAATGTTGTGGCAAGTTCGCGTATGTGGCGTGTCTCCCCAAAAATTTATATCTGGGCAACGCATAAACCTGAGCCTGCAGAACCGAACCAGTTCGGGGAATACGCCAGGAACATAATGTCCGGACAAGAGAGTGCATATTAAATATGCTTTTTGGTCCTTCTTTTTTTTTGTCGTGCTGGAAGTTTGGCGTGGGCGAAACCTTTGGGTTAACTAAAATAAACATTCTTTTTTTTTCAGCCGCTGCGCCGTGGGAATCGAAGATTTGTGGCTGTCGACGTCGTTGTTGCCATTTGAAGTGCGCCTAAAAGGCTGCTAAGCCGGTGTATTGTGCTGACAACGTTTAGATGGCGCTTTATGGCCACAAAAGGCTGCAAGAAGCTTAGCGGCCATTTGGAAACTATGGCAAACATATACACACACATATACAACAACACCCTGCCCAGTGGCAACGTGGCGTATAATGAATTTTTAACAATATGCCACAGAGCACCAACAGCAACGGCCGCAAGCAAAGTTGTTTAGCCCAAAAGCTTTTCACGATTTTTTCCCCCCTTACTGTCATCTAGATTTGTGGCCCGACTCTCGACAACCTGCCACATCCTCCTCCATTCCCATTGGTGACCTTTGGCGACGAAAGGACTTAGCCTAAAAGCGTGCTCCAGGATTATCATATTTAAGGCATTTAGCACAACCAGAGCCGAAGTCATGGCAGCCATACTTACATTACAATTGGATGAGGAGATATTCTGCAGGTTCACACGGAATACGCGATCCCTGGAATTAAGAAATATACAATTCATTGTAGTTCTGCTGCAGAAGGGCATTATTGAATTACAGCTAAGAGGATGGGTTTCTAACTAGAATTTGGTTAGTGATAGGTAATAGTTGGCAATCAATGTCTTTATTTATTTAGACATTTATGCCCAAAGTGGCAATCAAATGGTGTACTTGTCTATCAAAAATAAACCTAAATATTAATATTTTGTTTCAACTTTTGAAGTTCTATAGCATCTGTACTTACATGGCTCCCACATAGAGCGTATCTCGATCTTCGTTCATATGGAATGTACGATAGTACAGCTTGCCGCAGTTGAACTCCCGCACATGATCTGTAAAAGAAAACATTTTCGTTAAGTAAACTCAATATTTGCACAAGAAATTTTCCCTAAGTGAACCGAGTTCGCAGACGCCGGACACAGTGTCTAGATAGTGTCAACAAAGTTTCCATTCCCGCACAGAATGGCGGACAGTTTTGGCCACAGACAAACAGTAGCACGAAGCCCAGTCGGGCACCCCAAAGATACAGATACAGATATCCCATTTCAATCAAACGGCGTTTTTGTGCAAAAAATAAAAAGAAGAGAGAGCTTGAAAATGGTCCTGTTTATTTACATTGAAGTTTTCCGCGTGGCAAAGCAGAAAATAAGGAGGGTTTAGGACACGAAATGCCTTTCCAAAGCCCCCGGACAAACAAGAGCCATTAATTATAAGTATTGTATTATGTTAATTTCAGTGACGTCGCTTTGTCTGCAAATTGTTTGCCCAGCGGGATGATGTGTGCATGTGTGGTTACTATGTGGTTATATTGCTAAATGCTGAGCACACAATTCTTTAATTAAACTAATTTGTATTTGCCGCCTGTCACTCATCACTGCTTCAATATCATCAGCAATTAATTTTGCCGCCAAGGAGCTGCTGATGGGAATTATGAATTTGCAGTGGTGCGGGAAGCTGTGCCACACAAAAGTGTCAAATGTCGTTCAAGTAATATGGATGACCGAGGCATTATCCCCCTCAGCAGAAGCCGGACAATGGGCGAAAGTATGACAGAGGTCAGCAATGGAGCAAACAAAGGGCAGGGCATCCAAAACTCCAACTCAAATCCAAGCGCAACCAACCCAAACAAAACCCAAACTGGCATCCGATTTATGCTCATGCTCAACAATGGGATATGTAAATACGGAAAGGAAACCGAAGACCCCACCGGCAGAAATGTAGCTATTTTTGATTTCCGATTTCGAGAGAATATTTTTTTTTTGGGTAAATGGGGGGAAAACAAGGAGCAACCTATTGGCCAACTACAATAGAAGTGCGCACATACACACACACTTGCGCGTATCCTTGTTTGCATGCACATTTCGAATAGAATGTCCTTGCCAAACAGGAAGTCGACTTGTGTACGCTTGAAATGCTTTTGTACATATTTTTATTGTGAATGCCTGTCGAACTTTCCTGCTTTTTCTTCGAGTTTTCCCTTTGCCTTTTTTATTTTTTTGGCACAACCTTTTCAAAGTTTATTTTTTTCGCTCGTTCGCATCTTGAAGCGAGAAAAACTCACTCTTTAAGGCTTAGTAACAACGAACCGAATGAACTAATAAATAATTTGCATTTGAGCAACTTAATTGACCACATTGAGTCACATACATATATTCGATGTGGCCTTTGAGCCAGAAAACTATAAATGTTTCATGGAGTCTGCGGAAATGGTTAAATCTCAACGGCGCACAACGATTTGCGAAATTGTTTATGGCGGCCAATTGTCATCGGCAGCCAGTAAAAACATATTGCCACGATTTCATGACTGGATTAAGCCAATAAAAATATGGCAAATATTAACATAAAATTGATGGCACCAAGGGACGTGAACTCTAGCGAAACGAGGTCATTCAATCGGTTTTTGCGCTTTGTGGGACTGGGAAAAGAAAACCTTTCAAGTTGTTGGTAAAATTAAAATATATTCCTTTCGTCTTGAAAAGGAAACTTGATTTTTAAGATGTCCATTAACTTTACACTAAGTAGGTGATTTAAAAAATTTCGCCATATCTGTAAGTCTTCAATAGAAATTCCCCATCGTATGGGCTAAAGTTTACCCAGAGGCAACTGTAAGAATCCTTTTCAAATTTGACATTTAAGATGTGAACTTTATTTGCTTTTAATCCAAGTCCAATCAAAATCAAATTGCATTTACGAGCTGCCTTTGAGTGACGTAAAAAAAAAAACAACAAACGCCAAATTTTATATTCCCTTTTTTTTTTGGCTTGGCAATTTTCTTTTGGGATTTTCACTGGGCGAAGTGGAAGAGTGCTTATGTGTATGAGCATTTATGACTCCGCCATATATGTCAATAATTTTTATGCTCTTCATAAATATGCGTTTGCCTTTTACGAGCAACCCCACGTGGCAAAACGGAGCGCAAAGAGCCAAGATGAGGCAGTCAAATCAATTTCTGGCAGGGAGAAAATGTCATTTTCGAAAACGTTATTATCAAATCAAATGCGAGTGCTGGCCACGAGGGGCGGTCGAAGGGTTGGCAATGAGCATATTGTACATTTAATGTCGTGCCCCACCCACTCAAGCCGCCCATTTGACCGTGCCCCGGGCAGATGAAGGTACCACACACATATGTATATATACGCAAATATACACGACCATGTCAGTTGCAGGTGCACGGTCCCCGGCTGACATTTACCTTTGAAATGTTAAGGTATATTCCAAATTTGTCGCAAAAGATGACACACAGACTGGAACGTGTACTCAAGGCTTTCATGTCGAATCAATACCCTGCAGCTGCTTTTAGCTTCATCCAGCTGGCTATGCAAATGGCCTTTAAACTGGGAGAACCCAAAATTTCCTTTGATAATTCTCCGGTCTTTTGCAGCTAAACATTCCGTAGAAAGTCTAGACAATAAAGAGATTGCAAGGATGTGAAAAAGGGGGAGAGGGCAGACTAATCGGCAGAAATGGAAATAAAAAATAGAGAAAATGACTGCAGGTTACTTAGAATAAAAGAAAAATAGAGAAAACTTAGTTAAAAGCATACTTAAAAAATAAATATATTTTACTGCTTTTAATTTCCCTGCTTTGCATTGCCCAACCAGAATTTCCCTGTTGAAAATTCCCAGTTATTTCAGTGCTCTGCTAATTATGAGAAATTCACGTCGGCTCTAAGCACTCGAAAGCCGTCTAGACGTCTGCACCTGTGTTGCAAACTGAATGCGAAAAGGGCGTTGCGGGGCAGGGGCGTGGCTGAGAAAGCCAAAGAAGAATAGGAAGTGCATGGCAGGAGGGGGGTGGCAGTGAAGTGGAGTGTGGGGAGTAAGCCAAAATGCTTAGCCAAAGCGGTTACCATTTCATTTGCACAAGACAACACAATGGCCCCACAACCCAGAGGTGGTTGTCTCCCTTTGATTGTCTGTGTGTATAATTAAAACGCATATGCATGGTAAATACACTTATTGTCAGCACTGTAAGCCGTCTGAAATGCCCCGGGGCATCGGGATGCAGCTTTAATTCCACACTGCAGCCATGAATGAAATGCAGGGAAAATGTTTCAGACTGTAGAGGAAATTTTTGGGGGGCGGAGCGTTGTGCAAAACATTTTCAACTCAATTTAGTTCATTTTATGGCAGCAGCAATGCGCTGCGCAAGTTCATTTTGTTGCAAAATAGCGAAATGCAACAAAAAAAAAAAGGAAAAACCCGAAGAGCGCACTCATAAAAAAGCATCAAAAGAGCAGTCAAAACAGCACTAGACATCCCAGTAGCCCAGCATCCGAGTATCCTAGTTATATGGCCTGGACATCGCATCCAAAAGCTGCCAACAAAAACGCAACAAAATGCGGATGCGGTATTTGTTTCATTTTTGGTTAAAAACGAGGTGGTAGCAGAGGTAGTTGCTACCCAGTGCAACTTCATTTGATGGCTCATGTGTGAGTGCGCCACATAAACGCTTCAAATAGTTTTAAAACCCACACTTTTTATACCCTTGTACAGGGTATATATACAATGAAGTTTAATGAGCGAAAAAATGTGGACAGGTAAAAGAAAACAACTGAATATTATTATATTAGTGGATAGTTGCACAAATTATTGTAATCGAACACCAAGTCGTATGGCATATTAGATAAATCTTTTGTTTTTATTGATTGAAAATATCTGGCATTTCCGTTAAAAAAGTTTGGATTTCATTAAAGATATTTGAATGATCTGATTATATATGATTTATTATTTAAGTCCACAATTAGGTAAGAGTATTTACAGCTCTATTACACTTATCCCTTTTTACCCAGTTGGTATTCATTTAATTTTTTTCTTGTTTTGGCCACCTTTATGGGCAAATTGCCCAGCAACTAAAACATTCTGCGGCTCGCTTAATTTTCCATGATTTCACAGAGTCCAGAGCTGCACGTCTTGTTGCCACTTAAGTGCGCACAAAGCCGCAAGTTCCCTGCCATATGCAACATATTTTGGCCAGACAAAAGGGAATGCAAATTCTGGTCTTTAGCATGCTTAGCCTGAGTCAATTAGGCCAGCACAAATACGAACTAGCTCACATACATACATACAAACATACGCCACCAGGCAGGCAATGAATGAAAATTTAATTAAATTTCACCTTAAAATGATGGGCAAATTGAAATTAACGTTAAGCGAGTTATTTGCATCAATTTAAGGTGATTGAATTATGGCAAACGACAAAATCTGTGGCCTAACTGCATTTGCAGTTGATTGATTGCATTTGGCCCCGTTGCCTGTGCTAATTGCTTTTGCAACATTTTGCGACACTCGGCTATCGGCCACAGTTTTCCGCTTTCCTTTCCCGCTTTTCTTCTCTCTCTGTTCTCGGCGTTTCTCCATCGCCCTGCGAGCGATAAGCGCACTTCCTCAGCTGTAATCAGCAACGCCTACATTAAGTGGGTTCTATCAATCGGATGTTACATAACTATGCACATATTTGCCAAAGCACTGCGACAAAAAATGGCAACTTCCTGTTGGATTTTTGAGTGATTTGGGGTGCGCGAAAAAGTTCTTCATTTAGCTTATCTAAAAAACCCCTGCAAACACCCCTTAGTTACTCAAAAAGTAGCACTACTTGTACTTCTCGCACTTAACATTAAATATTAATAATTAGAGTCGAAACACTCGACTATAGAAAGTTTTTATTTCAGCTACTATTTCGAGAATGCCCCTTTCTCCAAGTGGACTTGGCAAACTTGTCCAAGGCGAAACGTGATTTTCCCTCCGTTCGTTCGCTGGCCAACTAAAACTTGGCCAAAAGGGTCCGCTTTAAACACACTTTTAATGATGTTGCCGCCGCCGCTTGTAGCTTCTCCTTTCGCAGGGAAGCAATATTAAGCCCCACTTGCAACTGGAGGTGTCGGGAGCTGCACTGCACTGCACTGCACTGTATTGCATTGAAATTCAATTTCGCGGCAAAGTTTCCATTGTGAGGCAGCTCCACGTTGCTCCGCCGTGCTGACGACATGCTTTGGGTGGTTCCCCGGTGCTCGGCTAGAATCCCGGCTCAAAGCCAGGTAAATCCCCACCCAACAACCCAACAGCCAACCGCCCGGCTCAACAGGAAAGGGGTGGGCTCCATTCGACCCGCTATGTGAACAGCTTTTGACATTGCCGTCATGATGAAGTGGAACGCACAG
The DNA here is from genome assembly GCF_004382145.1 of Drosophila mauritiana. Taxonomy (NCBI): domain Eukaryota; kingdom Metazoa; phylum Arthropoda; class Insecta; order Diptera; family Drosophilidae; genus Drosophila; species Drosophila mauritiana. The sequence continues at coordinate 14,912,128 of NC_046668.1, read as the reverse complement.
CTGAAGCCCCACCCTAGCTACTGGCTCTAAAAAAAAAAAAAAATACTAGAAGAAGGAAATATAAAAGCCGGGGGCAAGAACTCGGCTATCCCTTTATCGCTTTTGTCGTTTTAATGGGTCAGCAGTGTGTGCCTACAGCTTGACAAAGACCACGAGCGAGTGCGAAGCTCTTAAAGCTGTTGCATTTGGCCAGAAATCAGACAACGCGAAAGCCATTAATCCCAGGCTCCATCCACCATTTGTGGCAATAAAAACTAGATGCCAAGAGTTGAAAATAAATAAGAAATGACTGCTATAATTCTAAACTGTCTCACTTGGCCAAGTGCGCTGCGCTCAGTTTTATTTGCTGCACTTTTTGCGAGATGCAGTTTAGAGCAAATGAGTTCATTACTCCACTGGCTTTGTATATTTGATACGTATTTTAAGCATAAAGAAAACTATGGAAAGTATTGTTTAAAATGAAAGAATCTTAAGAGTTTCCAGTACTTACAAGCTTGTTAACACTGTATTAGTTAGTTAGTTGGCTGTAAATGCTTTGAACAACACTAAGTGCTGTGAAATGTGTGAATTTATCAGTCAGTTTCTATTTTTCCTACACTTTTTTTTTTGACTACAAAAACAATTCAACCTTTGGCTACCTGCCGGTCAAAAATGAGTCAATAATCAGGGGTTTGGCCTTAATAATGAAGTCGCAGCACCTTGTGCGTATCTTTGTAACTTTGTATCTTTGTATCTGTGTATCTTTTGCGAGAGAAAACAAAGGGGAAGAGCTATCCGGCAGATATAAATAGAATTTTTAGGGAACAGAGTGGTGGAAACATCTGTCAAACCGCTGAGTCAACCAATTGAAGTGGGCGAGGTGGCGACAGAGGACGGTGCGGCCATAGTGGCACTCACAAATGCCATGAAGAGGCATAAATTTAGTACTACCCTAAAATAAAGTGCAATTAATTTCATTTAAATCAATGAAAATAGTGCTTTTTCATTTACAGACGGGCAAAAGAAGAAAAAAAAACATGCAATAAATATTCCGCATCAACGGGGGAATTTATAGTTGACATTTTAGAGTTTTGTTGTTAGTCAGTTCGGTGGTGGCTTTTGTGGTTTAACTACCTTAATTTATGGCCCGCCGATCGGTTTATATACAGTGCATCTGGTGCAACCTTCGAACTTTGTGGCTCCTTCTGCATGTTTTTCGGACTTATCCCATATAGATGATTTTGCTATATAGCTCCCGGAAAAGTATGCGCAAGCAGCTTGAACGATTCCCTAATCGTCTCACGTTCTCCTTTAGGGCAAGTGCTTAGCTATTGAGTTTACAGCGCCGCATGCGGCAAGGACCAAAAACTTGTTGTCGGCACGTGAAGTTTTATGCTGCACTTATGGCTTATAGTTAAAGATATAGTGGAGACAAGGGGGCCCCGGCATGCCAGGCATTCCGGAACGTGGACTATTAGAAAATGTTTACTGGTCTTGACCCGATTGCTGTTGTTGTTGTTGTTTAGCCAGGCCAGCCCGGCTAAATGAGATTTAAATTTTTTATACAACATTTTCAGCGTTCTTGATGGCTTTTTGCTGTTCTCTAGCCACATTCAATGGATGCTGGGGAACTTTTCAATCAACCGCACGATGATAAATTAATGCTGCCCAAAATTATTAGGCAAAATCCAACAAGCTCAGAGGTAGAGAAGTGAATAACCTGTTTGTGGCCGCTCGTAGATGAATTTTAAATACTTTTAGGCCTTAATGACTCAATAAAGGTGGCCAGGTCTATGAAACAGAGGAAAATCAAGGTAGATTGAACATTTAAATGGTAAAGCATTCACATTCTTTTGAGGGGAGGGGGTGGGAATTAAGGGAACCCAGTCAATTATATATCATTCAGGATTTATCTCTGTGGATTATGGGGCTGCATATGGTTAAAATATGATTACATTATTGGTATTTGTTTAAACATGAAATATGCATATGAATAGCAACAATTCACAATTGCGCAGACCAGCAATATTCACTATGAATGCACCGCATTAATATGCAAATTATAAAAAACAACAACAATAACAATGCTCCGAGCCAGAAATGGAAAATGGCCCAAACCGAAACGAAAAAAATATAGTTGCAATTGAAATCGAACCAAACGAGATAAATAATAAAGGCACAAAGAACATGTGCGAATATTATGGCAAATAAATTACAAATTTGTTGTTGCCTGAAAGATTGAAAAATAATATTGGCCGCAGTTAAAAAACGGGAAAAGGCTGTCTTATTCGTGTAAGCCGACGATTTAAGTACCCTGTACCAAATATAAGTAATGCTAATCAATTTTAATGCTTAAATTACGATCAAGTTTTAAAATAGCGTTTTATAATAATAATATTTGCATTTTTAAGTTTTCAAGTGTATTGAACATTAACATGCATTTCCCATAGTTTTTACGAATAAATGTACATAGATGTAAGAGATTTTGTTAACATTTTTTTTTTAATTTTTAAAGCCCCCCGAGAAAGGCGCACAAAAAGTGAAAATTTATTTAACAAGTGTGTTTTAATCCGTGTTCCCGCCCCTTTTTATCCCGTTAGTTGGCTAGTTACCTGCGCCGTGTTTCCCGTAATTGTTGTTTCCCTGATCGTTTCCAGTGCAACAGGGACGCTCGTAGTAGAAGTTCCAGGTGTTCTCGTAGTCCGCAGCCGTCTCGCTCACACTGCTGCAGAGGAGTAGCAGGAGTGCGAGGAGTGGCGTTAGCTGTAGGAGCGGCATTGCGAGGGCGGTGCAAGCGAGAGAGGTGGACGAAGGGGGGTGCGAAAGCGACCCCACAACCTCAATTGGATTAAAGTGCAAGAGCGAGCGAGAGGCGGTTGCTTGTTGATTTTACCGTTTGATGAATAAAAACCGGCACGTTTTTTCCCACGAATAACTGTTAACACATTTAACTTGTATTATTTTTACACACTTTTGCGGCAATTGCAATGGAATTGATTTCACTGGCAAATGGATTTTAAAATAAACTTCTTTCCTCGGGCGATTTATAGCACCCCTCTGCAATTTTTTTCTCCTTTTATATATATGTACATATATGTTTTTTTTTTGGACCCGCAGTCGTAGTGCCAATTTCGTTTCGGATTAATTATGTATGCGTTGCAGGCGCATAAAGGCGTAATGCATTTTACACAGTTCTGTGTTCAATTCGGTTTTCAATTCGATTTCAACGCATTTAGCCATCGGAAAGCATGTGCGATATGAAGATAAAGGCAAAAGGAAAATTTAAACTGGTTTATTACATGCCCACGCATTGGAAAAACAAAAAAAAGAAACAATATTGGGAAACAATGAAAATTCCTCTACTCTGAAGGGGTGGGAAAGAGACAAGAAAGGTGAACGAGCGCGTTTCTTAAAGTTTAAACAATTTACAAGGCACTGCCTCAATAAATAAATGATTAATCTGCAAATATTTCCTTGCTTTCAGTTTAAAATTTGCCCTTAACCAGCACACGCACACACACTTGCTCACGCACTCACACACACACACACACATACGCAACAACAAAGCCAGAGATACACACTTGAGTTGTTGTTGTTGGGAGTTTCGGTTTATTGGAATTTCGAAAATCGAACTCCGAATTGAATGAACTGCAAAACGCCAATTAGATAGTTGCGATCCTAATGCATTTTAGATATTTTACCGATGCGAAACAAGTTCCGCCACAAAACTGAACACTTGTAAAATGCCCAAGAAACTCGAGCGGAAACACCAAACACAAAAGAAGAACCGACAACAAGTAGAATCGAGAAGAACAACAACAACGCACGATCGCTCCGATCGCGCAGTTGTGAGAAAGGCACTAGCGCGTTTAAGTCGCGTGACTATCGCAGTCACTGTTTTGTTTTGTTTTGTATTTGGTATATACCAACAATGGTGATCGTGTTTGAAAATAATACTTAAAATATATCTAATTTCACTTTAAAGTTATTTTCATACCTTAAATGCTTGAGAACACAATAAGAAAAGGGATATAAATGTGTTTTAGTTTTTCGTTTGGTAAACTTTTAGAAATGATTTCTTATTTTCGTCTTATTATATTTAAAATAATGTTTTCTTGGACATATCCAAGCCGATTTTAACCATTTGTTAAATTCCTCTGAAAAAAAGGTCAAAACTGTTGACACAAAACTTTGTTTAATATTCGTGGAGCGTCGTGGATTTTCATTTGTCGAAATAATCCTTGCCACAAAATGCCGTTGCAGAATGGCGGTATTCAATTTTCGTACTCCACCGTGCGGAAGCGGCAAAGTGATTTTTAGCAAGGACAACAAGGACAACGACAATTTTGGCAATAGGCAAACATTTGCCAAGCCAGACACACAAAACGGGCGGCAGGATGGATGGATGGGTGGATGGATGGCAGGTATGCAGACGAATCCTTGCATTTAGCAGCCTCGAGCGGCAATTAAACGCAGTTTGCTAGTGTCTCTGGCATTTGAGTGTCTGCTTGGCAAAATATTTAATTAAAAAGCAAGTCGGTTATGTTTTCGCATCTCCTTGATATTTTCTATTGTACGGGCGCCACCTGTGCGTGCTTTCGTTTCCGTCAGGGGCGTAGTTTATTCATTTATGCAGCTGAGATGGTAATGATGATTGTTTGGTGCACTGATCAGCACAGGTAGTACGTGCTCATCAAAAAATAAAATAAGAAACATATAATATAGTAACAACGTCTCCAACTAAAATTTAATAATCAAAAGTTTTGATCGCAATTGGCTAACCCCCGCAAGAAATCCTTGCCCACGCCCCTGGTTGATTGTCTGCCTGGCCTTTTCTCTCTGTTTGCCTGCTAATGAGTTTTCGCAGAATCACCACACTAGTCGTCCCCCTCGCACCCGACCGTGCGACCAAAGGAGCACTTGCATCATGATACTGTTGAAAATTTTTGACACATGTTCACTCACTCTATCCCCCTATTTCACTCCCTCTCTCCCTCTCTTCCTAGCCCGCATTGTTGTTGCCGCTTTGTAGTTGCTTTGATGTTGGGTGCCATTTTTGGGTTTTTTCCCTTTTTCGGGGGATAGCCTTTCAAGTGCAGCAGCGACAACGTCGCCATTGTCATTTGTTTTCGCAAACGTTTCTTTCACACAATGTCAACTTTCAACAAAGGACTTTAATTAAGTCCTTAATGACAGCTTAATTTAGCGCACTTTGCACAGCGCGTATGCCCCAACACGTACACAAACAAAGGCACAACGCACACACACACGTAGCACATACTCACACACATGTTTGTGTGTGAAAGGGATGGGGTGTGTTGTGCTCAGTTCTTTCGCTTTCTTCTTCTCTTGATCCTTCAGTTGCGGTCAATTAAATAATAATTTCAAAATCTAAAAAGGACATGTCATTCCTTAAGAAGTCATGCAACAATTTAAAGGACGAAAAGGAAAATTCAAGTGAAATAGTTGCCAATCAACCTTCGTATAAACATAAAAACGAGCATTCTTTTTGCTTATTATTTTGTGATGCAATTTATTACTTAATACTAGTATGTTCAAGGGGAGGGTGGAGAAAGGGGGGCTGACAGCGTGGGAGAGTGCCTAAATAGCATTTTGATTATGCCAAATAATACATGGAACTTGTCTCGCCAAACATTGTTGGTCGCTCAACTTGTCAGCGGCCGGCAACTTTCATGCATTATATAAAAAGTTGGCCAAATAACCAGCAGCGAACCACACCAACACACTGACAGACAACCACACACACACACACATACACAGCTTGGGGAAGCGATAAAAACCATTTGTTGTGAATGTCCTGTTTTGTTATTTGTTGTTCTGCTGCTTGTCCTTTGTTGTGTTGTTGTCGTCCCAAGTTGGCTTACTCAAGTTACTTACAAAGATTTCAATGCACTTTCTTCCTACCAACTTGTTCGCGCAGAAAGCCAAAAAGCCAAAAGAAAAATAAAAACTGGACTGACCAACAAGAGCAGCAACAACAACTACAGTGAAATAAGCCTATGGAAGATTTGGTTCTACTAGGAAAAAGTAATTTACTTTTGTAATCTAAAGTTTATAAGATAAGTTTAGAATATAAGTACTTAAAAGAATCTCTTTGAAAGTATGGAACATTTAAGGAAATGAGTTTTATTTCCGGCAAAAACTATAATTTTGCGTTCTTTTGGAATTCTGTGCTTGATTTTATAAATGTTATGAATATGTTTTTTTGTCCTAAAATTTATATAAATTCACAGATATAATTGCAACTAAGAACGGTATTTTGTTTCAAGCATTGAGGGACTGCTTTAATTAACTTAATAAGTTCTCCCAACTATCAAGGTGCTCTTGCCAAAAAAGCAAACAGGTTCCTGTTACCGTGTGTTGACTGTACAGAGGCAGTGGCATCGGCGACGAACAAGAACAAGAACGATTTGACTTCTGGAAACTGTCAGAGCAAGCAAATGGCACTAAATATTAAGTTTGCCGTTGGAACTTGACCAGAAAAAGTAAACTACGAGGAAAACTTGGCCGGCCAGAACTAATGAAAGCTTTCTGCAAGTGTGAGGCGTGATGGTGTGCGTGTGTGTGTGTGTGTGTGTGCGGTCTAAAAGTTTTTGCCTTTTGGCTCGACCACAGAATTTCTCATGAGTTGGCGCTGCGGCTGCGGCTGCACTTGTTTCAAGTTCAATTAATTTTAAGTGCGGCAGCAATTGTGTTGCACATTGTTGTGCCTCCACTCGTTTGTTTACAACGACTCTGCACTCGGTGTGTGTTTTGCCTGCCTTTGGGCCAAGCTCTGCAGTTTTTGCCTTTTTACGCCATTCGGATTCAACTTTGGCCTGACATGCAATGTCAGCGCCTGTGTTTATGCTATAAATAATGCAGCATATTTTGCATAATGACAAGTTATCGCACACAAAACATAATTGCATGTATTCGTATTGCAGACATTATGACGTCACCTTAACGATGGCGGACAAGCTTTTCCTTTTACCCTACTTGACCTCAAATGTATCTGCAAGTTGCAGACTTCGTATCTGTAAGATGTATTAGGCCTACTGTAAGGACGAACTTGAAAGTAGCGATAAGGAGTAGCATTCATTGATAATTCTTTATATATTTATATTGAAATAATGCATAGATGGTGACCATATTGTGACCACGATTAGATTGACTAAACTTAAGCGTAGATCCCACAGATCAGATCACCTGCCTTCCAAGTGGGTGTCGCAGAAGTCAGCTGGGATTTTCCGGGATTAGTGTCACATCAAACAGACAGATTGCGGCAAAATGCAGCAACAAGAATTGCAGAACAAGTGCAGAAAGAGCCAGATAAACAAATCTTGTCTAGCCGGAGAGGGCCACAGTGATTGAGGGAGTGGGTACCAGTGGCGATAGTACTACCAGGATGGAGGACAACGACGAGGATAAGAGCCAGAGCCAGAGCCAGAGACAGAGACAGACTTCAGACTAGTCAGGAAGTTGGCTTGGCAGCTTCAGAGTCTAACTCGTCGGCAAACAAAACTTGCCGGCAGTTTTTGCTCCTCCGCCGCTCGTTTTGTCTCCCTTCCATGTGCATAATTAAAAAAGCATTTTGGTCGCCAGCGAGACGGGGTTCAACTACTTTCGGATTTATATTGTGTCACTCAATGCGACTGCGAAATGCGAATGCAAATGCGAATGCAGCAGACGGTGCAGAATTCGTTGCATTTTGAATTGGGGGGAAAACAAAGCGGCAAGCCTTTTGATCGCGTGCAACAGACTAGAAGAAGTGCCTGCCGAACTGGGGACAAAATTAAGCACTTTAAAGTGTGGCCACACCTACACTTTGACCCCCACAACTTTCTACTCAACGAATGCACAAAGAGAAAAACTTAATCGAAATATATTACTACTGGCAATCAAGTTAATAAATGCAAAACTTCCATTATATTAAACGTTCTATTGGCATGTGTAAACACTTTGATGGCCCAAAAAGAAAGCAACTACTTCTGGTTAATTTTCCAAGTGCTCTGCGATGTCAGCTGCCATTTGTTTAAAGGCTTAAAAGGTTTAAAAGGCTTAAAAAAGGTGGATAATTTTATCGCTTAGCTACGGTGAGACCGCAGCAAAGCTGAGTTTTCTGATGGGTCAGAAGCCGCAGCTCCAAGCCGCATGTCAGCAAAGTCTGGGAAAATCCGGCTCGAAGTTTTCCCCCGCACCGCAACGCACTCGCTGTCAACTCTTTTGGCCCAGAGTTTTCCACCGCCCTTTCTCTTTGGCGACATCAGGTGCAGAACCACACAACAATTAACAGACTTTTGGATGGGGAAACCGGCTTTTGATTCGGCTGGAGCAGATTGCAGCCCCCGCCCATCGGAGGAGAGGCACTGGAGTCACAGGAGGCATAAATCGGCTCGTCGAGGAGAAATTTTAATTCCAGCTGTCAGTTGGAAACATCACAAAGCCCTGTCCTGTCGATGCCACATCGAGTTGCACGAGTATGGGAGCTTCGCTTCAGTTATGGCAACATTTTTCCGATTGCCACTCGTTAGTCATTGGAGGCTTTCTGATTTTTTTCCAGCCATTTCGGCTGACCTCAGGAAAATGCTTGGCAAATGTGCTTGTCAGAACTGAATCGGGATAATTGAATTTCAAAAGTTGCAACTGCTGTGGGGCAGAAAGGCGAAACAAGAGCATGGCGCAACAACGACAACAACAACTGGAAAATGTCAGTTTAATAATTTATCAATGTCGCAAGTTTATTGAAATAGATTTCCGCCCTTGTGAGACATTTGCATTTCCTGTTTCCGCTGAGCCATTGTTGTTCATGTTTGCCTGGATTGCATGTGCAGTAGTTGCATTTATGCAAATATATTCGAAATACATATTCCAGCATGCATACTTAAGTTTATTACATTTTCCGTGCACCGAACAAAATTTATGTTTTGCCAACACTTGGAGCTAATAAAATAGAAATACCGAATTGAATGTGGCTTAGTTTTTTTTTACTGTGCAGTTAACCCAAGTCCGATCCCTAATTGATTGAGATGCATCTACCATTTCTGCACTTCATTTTCATTATGTCAGATTAGAGCAAAAGTTAAACATTCCCAGCTACGAGCTGCACATTTGTATTAGCCAAGAATTGAGTTTAGTTTTGCATATTTGAGATGCTCTCAACTAGATAACTGACCGTTGTCTGCCCCCCACATCCCCCACCTCATTAAGAGAAAAAGTCGGAAAATTATGGAAAAGACTTTGCATACATTTGTGGTGGATGGGGGATAGGGGGCATGGCGCTTCCTTTCAGTCTTGCCATTATTAATTGCACAAACACAAATACTAAGTGCAAACAGGCACTGATTCAGACCCAGAGGACTTCCTTCAGCGTTTGTTATTGTTGCCGCCAGACTGAATGCCATGCCACGCCCCCTCGTCTGATTGCGCCTTTGAACAAACAAAGGATTGCTCCTTTGTTGCCATTAAGTAAGTAGGCTTACTAAGTTGCAGCCGCTGCCATCTCGCCATCTCGCCATTTCTGCCATTTGGCTCTTTTGTTCAAAATTAAGCGCATTAGAATTGGTTCGATGCGAAGGTGGGATTTTGGCTGCCAAAGACAAGGAGCGCACTTTCAGCCCCAAGTGCAGTCGGCATTCGATCTTGAATGGAATAGAAAACATCTAATCCTACATTTTTGTAGACACTTTGATCCTGCTCAACTTGAAATTGTTAAACAATATTAACAACAATCGTGGCAAACAATATTTTTAATAAGATGGTTAGGAATTATATTGAATAGCCAATGCTTTTATAATACTTCCTGATCTGATTTTTAATAACACACATTTAAAGATAAGCCCTAGTAATCGTGCCATGCATGATGCACTTTATACCATCAAAGGTTAAAAATGCAATTTTAAACGATGTTGCGTGCCTCAAGTGGCTGTACTGCTCGACACTACTGCTTGCCACTGCAAAGTCAAGTGCAAATAAGCAAGTGGATGGCGGTGAAAACTGGGGTGATGGGGGGAAATGTGCTGCACGTTAAGTATTATCAATTTACAGCTAGCATCGCCTGATTGCCGAACAGCACACAAAAGGTGGAGCGGCAAGGCAAGGCAAGGTGCAACCTGAATCGAAAATGGAACTCAACTCCCTGCGAAGGACACACTTGGTCCAATTGGCCACTTGAGCTGCCGTTTGCCAGGATCTTTTTTCCGGCTCATTGCATTCGCATATATGTACGTATCTATACGTTTAACGTCTGTTTGCTCAGTTGTTTGGCTGTGTGTGTGCTGTGCATTTTTCATATAATTCCAGCTTCCAAAAAGGAAAGAGAAAAACTATATAATAATAAAACTATAATTAATAAAATTATGCAAATAAATGAAGCAAGCATTATATATTATAGATTTATTTTGTGCATATTATATTATTCAAGAAAAGTATAAGTGCTTTAAAAATGTTGAATGGAACTGGCTATAGCTTTAAAACTTGTTGAAGATAGTATGTATATAATATATTGATATCCTGTATATTATAGTTTTCTAAGTATTTTATAATGTTCGCATTAGGAGGAGCTCCATTGTGCCATTGTTCGCTGTGCACAAGTGCCGAGCTTTGAAGTTGAAGTTCGAGACCGGGTTTTTGGCTTTTCCTTTTCCGGCTGGCAAGGCCACTTGGGAGCGTATATCCACATGCCACATGCAATTGACGTGCTAAGTAACTGTGTCTATGCCACCCAGCTGACACCCCCCTCTTATCCTTATGTATCCCTATATCCTCTACGTGTCTCTGGCTCATTTGCCTTCGCTCTCGTAGCTCCTCTAATTTTGCAAAGCTATAGTACACGCTTCTTTCCTTTTTCGGATGTCTCTCAAACGAAAAGACATATGCACTTGTCGGCCGTATCTGTATCTGTATCTGTGTGTTGTTTGCTTTGGTGTTGATTCCCAAAAGTATTTTGTATTTTCCATTGTTGTTGGCTTGTTCTTGCCTAACAATTTCCATCAAACTGTCTGTGTCCCTGTCCCCGTTTTCCGCTCACCCCGCATTTTCACCATTTTCCCCCTCCCAAGTGGCTTTCTATAGCCTTTGTTTATTTGGAGTATTTGTTGCCAGTGGAAAACCTTTTTTTTGGGGGGAAGGAGCACACTGCTGCTTTAGTTTTAGAATGCTTAAAAGGAGAAATGTGTCCTGCATGAAGAATTTGATTGCAAGGCATTTTTCCGAACATGTATCTATGGGATTTATGCGCTATTTTGCAATATTTTAAGGCCACAATCAGGAATCACTGTCGAACTGAGTAAATTCAGAAAGAAGTTGCTACAAGTTAAATTTAAAATTGCTTTTAAATCCTTTTTGCATGGGAACTTATATAGAACAATGCATATAGCCGTTGATTATCAACTATGAATAATTATGAACCGGCAATGAGGAGAAACCAAAATCAAAATAATTATTATTTCGGCCTGGCCTGGAGCATTTCCAAAGTTCAAATTGAAATCCAGCTGGGCTCGCTTTGAAGTGCAAGGGCAAAAGCCTGAGGAGCTGGGAAAAACTTTTCACTCGCTCGTTTCTACCGGAAATTTCAGGCCTTCGGGCGTAGCTCAAATGACTCATTAAATTCTTGTTTTTTTTATTTCTCTCTTTCAGGCGTAAAAATTACGAAACACTTTTCTCTATGCAAAAATTTTCACTTTATTTCGCTTTCAATTTATTTCCTTACACGGGACAGATGCCAGCGACAATTTAAAGGACTGTGGGCACCGGAAAAGCCGGTGGGGGGGTTGGAAAAAGCAGTGGGGAGGGATTGGGGGGGTTTAGGGGTTATGGTGGTCCAGGCACTCCGTGCCATAATAAAACGCTCACTAACACAATTAAACGGGCTTTGCCGGGGTAAAAATGAATGTTAAGCAAACATGACAAGGCTTTTAAGTTTATGGAGCTACCCACCAAAGAGCCCGACCATTTCCATCTGTGGGGTAGACTAACATGCTCTCGTTTTTCCCGGGGAAAACTGCTGCACTTACTGTCACTTTTCATATGCAAAGCGCAGAACGTCTGCCGTTAATTTAATAACATGTAACATTTTGCCAGGATCAGGTCCTCAGTTGGTCTACAAAGTGCCCAATTAGGGGGCGGAGTTTGGGGCTGTGTGGCTTGATGTTTTAGCCCCAGACTGGTTTAGAGACCCCAATCCCCCCGCACCGCACCCTGTTACGCCCTCCTTTACAGTCACTGCATTTTGCAATAAATATCCAAAATTGCAATTGCCAAACACACACACACACACATACACGGAAACGAACGATTTGGCAAGCATTTTTGGCTTTTGCGGAAGTACGGCGAAAAATCGTTGACAAGCGACAAAACACTTGACAGCGTCAGCAGAGCCAAAAAAAAAGGTGGAAAATTTGGGAAAAGGTGGGCTAGAAAATGCCAACAACAAATAGAATCACAGCTTCCAGCAGCAGAAACTCCAAAAGAAGTTAAATCGAAACAAAAGATAAACACGCAAGCAAACTTTTCGCTGATCAAAACTTGAATACCCCAGCAACGGGGATTTATGGTTTATGTTTTGAAGATTCTTTATAAACTAAGAGAAAGTTGGCTCAACTGGGTGAAAAATATTGTTTTAGAAATTAGTACGTTCTTTTTTTAGGCACCTCGAAAAAGGAAAAGCTTCATATGAGTTGTGAGTTACCTGTCATAATAGGTTCTTGCATTTTGTAGATACTAGTTATCATGCTTTATTTCATGTATGTATTTTATATATAGTTTCTTGTTTTTACCATTTTCTAACATAGCCTAACATGCCCGATATGCGACAGGGTATCGACACGTTCGAAATTTTGTGGTGCAAGCAAAGCCGAGTGCAAAAAGTGGTAAAAGCCGGACCGATGGCAAAAATAAAAAGCAAACAACAAAAATGTGTAAATGTGCAATCAAATGAAAGAAAACCAATAATCGAAAAATGCCAATGCAGCGTACACACACACAGAGCGAAAAAAAAAAAAAAAACGCTGAGGAGAAGGAGCGGATAGCCTGGGAATTATTGGCTCAGGTGGAGGAGGGGCACAGGTAACTGAGGGGGGGCTGGCAGTGGAAAATGCACTAAATAAAACATGAAATTGCGAAAAATTCGACCATGTGAGCGGCACAAGGATGTCAGGTGCCAGCACACCCCATCGCAACCCACCGATTTCCCGCTCTCAATCTTGCTAGCCAAGAATTTGCAGCTATAAATTGTTGTCGCAAAATAAACAGAAAGAAAAAAAAATAAAAAAAAGGGAGTCGGCAAGTGTATGGAAGACTTCCTCCCGGGAATAATTGTGCACACAATAAATCAACTTGAGCAGCGGCAAATGGCGAACAAAAGGATTTTTTCAATTTGCTAACGAAACATCAGAGCAGAGCGCGCACAAAATAAATGATAATAGCCCGGCCAACTATTGTTGGCCAAGTGTTTTTGCGACAGCGGAAGCCGCCGCAAGCCAAAATGTCAAAATACTAAATATTAATCATCATTATTTCAATCAACATTTATTAACATGGACTTTGCATTAGCACATAATGTATTTCTGACCTTTTGTCATTCCAGAGGGTTAGATCCCCCTTGCCCCACCATCAACCCACAGTGCACAGACCACATTTTCAATTTTGCCACAAGGGTCAGCAGTAAAAGGAGCCAACTTGGAGTCACAAAGGCCAGGGATCCATTCGTTTGTCTTTGCGGTCTGCCCATGTGCGTGTGTGTATCTGTGTGTGTGTTGCCCCTTGGCACTTGTTTGTCAGCCCACTACCCCAACCCTTAAGCCATAGCCATCCAACCCAAAATGCCCCACACTCCACGCCAGTCATTTCAAACTCGATTTCAGTCATTTGTCTTTTGTCATATTAATAATTCCCTTTTATTATTGCCGCCATGATAATAAGCTGTCTGCTATGACCGCCCCATCATCCCGAAACATTTTCCATTATCCAGCGACTTTTATAATTTCCCATCGCAGCAGCAAAAAGGTGTGCGCGTTCACCTTTTTTGCTCCGCTCATTAATAATAATATAAGGGAAATGGCTGGGGGATGCGTATACCCTTGCCCAATTGGGAGATGTTCGAGTGCTGCATTGTCCACTGAAACAAAACTCTGGGTACCCTTCCTACTCTGAGAACAAAACGGTTGTAAAGCTTAATGCCATGCTTTCTAATCGTTAAGCAAAATTAATTTAATCTTTCATAATTTTCTTTTACCACAGCCAAATGTGCCATCATTAATCAGCTGGTGTAATTAATGCGAAATCACCTTTTTTCGCGCAGTGCATGGCCCTTCGCTTGCTCTCTTTAAGTCATTAATTTTCATCTGTGTGCATCCCTCTTTTTGCAGGCAAATAATCTTAAGTATTTGCCCGTTGCGGTTCGCCTTGTAATAGATCATTAATAAGGAGTAAAAAATTCCACAAATGCGCTGGCAAAGTAATATTAATGCAGTCAAGTGAGTTATTTACTAATTTGATAGATAACCGCAAAACTTCTGAACGAAAGAAGCGCTCACAACTTTTAACATCACATTTCATTGTTCAGTTTCCCGTGCGGATGTTTTTGGCTCTAAGTTGTGAATTGTGAGTTTGGCACAAAGGTGTAGAACTTCAAGTTGTCAGCTTGTTAGGGCGAGTTTCTAAGCCTTTGCTTTTGGCTAAGACAAAAAGTGCTGGCTGGTGAAAATTCACACAAAATGCAAAAGTTGAGAGTTCAGAGCAAGGAGTGTGCGAGTGTGTGTGCTTGTGATTCGATTAGCTTTGGGGTTAAAACAAGTTGGCTCCATTCAAATCAAAACCAAAAACCTCAAAATATCAAGTGCCAGACGAGAGATGGAACCTAACTTGATTTGCAATTATTATTGTTTAACAAGAAGCATAAGCCGACACTTATCCCGACTCACAGCCACATTCTCGCCCAAGCCGACTGCTTTGCTATTGTTGATACAAGAAGAAGCCCTCCTCCTTTCGAGTGTGGAGAATTTTCAAATATCTGAAAGCCTTCATCTGCATCTTCAGATACAGATCCACACGCACACACAATTGTTGCTCCACTCCTCGGAAAACTCGGTTGGGCATGGGTGGTGTGTGTGTGGGGAGGGGGTGGGTTCATAAATCCAATGACATAGCCAGACCAATGTCATCTTATTTTAGGCAAATGATAAATTGACAAATTTATTTGGGTCACAGCCAGGGCGCATTCATCATCATTTGCAGGAGGATTTCCAACGGGCCACGGGGAAATTGAAAATTTCTCTCTGTCGTTCGTTTATTATTTTGTTTTCATTTTCATTTTGGTTTTTCTTTTTTTTTTGTGGGTAGTCCCAGGGACTACTCCACTCATAATGGAGCTGCTGGCTGGGCGGCAACAACAACTGACACTTTTGCCTAATGCTAATGCAGTTATAATGAGCTCTAAGCCAATTGGATTGGATGTCCCTGATTTGGGTTGGGCTCGGGCCCCAAAGTCGAAGTCAAAGTCAGAAGACGCTTCGGACATTTGCATAATTAAAATTGATGTTAATGCTGCCAGTGAAGACCGTACTTGTGTACTTGTGTACTTGCAGCTCCATCGAAAGGGCTGTCCGACTTGTCCATTGTTTATTTATAATCCCAGCAACTAGTGCGCTGATTGAGTTGCCCAAGTTGAGGAGCGCATAAATTTGCATTATAGATCGACACACAGGAATCGTAGGAGCGAGTGAGTGGAGGGATTACACTGCTAGAAAATCAAGTGATTCAAATAAAGTAGTAATCCTCTTGGTTTTCATAGGAAAATCTCTTCTAAAATGCCTTAGATTTCGCATCTCAAACAATAAATGTAAAATATTTCTTATCCAAATGAAATAAAAATATTTACTAATATTTTTTCACTGTGTATATACATAGAAGGTGGTACGTTGTTTTGACCTACTGTTCATCTGCATGCTACAATCGTGCTGCAATTTCTTTTTGCATAATGCAAGAGACTGTTCAACTTGTGCCCAGACGGCAAAGCTGGGTTTAATCAGCCCATCAGTTCAACGAAAACATTGAAATACCCCACTTCTGCCCAGTTGGGAAACTCACCTGGTGAAAGTTCTTCGGTGACTGCCTCTATTTGCGAAATTAGCATGAGGCAACTGCCAAACAGAAGCCAATGTACCCCGTTCATTGTGGCAACACTTTAGTTTCGACTTTCTTTCTTGGAATTCAATCTGGAATGGCAAAAAAGGATAAATTAATTTTTAATTGAATACTGGCTAGACAAGCTTAGACAAGAAATACAGTTGACTGTAATAAACTAATATGAAATATAACACTTTAAACATATGCTATCTATGCTGCCTTGGATAATATATATTGCTTCTATTGATACGTCTAGAAATATAGTGCTTAATTGCTACATTTATGCGCGGTGTAATTACTTATATGTACATATATACCAGCTATATGGCTACATCTCAGCAATTTGCCATTAAGATTACCACCATCGACAGGCAGCAGCTCCGACGCACATTATTATACAAGAGCATATTACCGAACGGTTCCAGTTCAAGACCAGTACGGGACCAGTACTTGACCACAAAACACCAGGGTGCCAAAAGACTCGGATATTTTTGATTGCCGCAAGTAGAGTGTCAAAAAACACCCGGGTGCCTAGACACCCAGTGTTTAGCGGGTGCACTTAGAGTGCCAGTGGCTTGCTGCAGTTCTCTGGTCTGGAGTTCGTAAAATGGGTGGAAAACTACGTAAAGGCAACGCCAAGGGCAAAGGCGAGCGATTGGGGGGCGTGCCCTGAGCCACACGTCAAACACATTCATCACGAGTGCCAGAGTGACAGATGGCAAATGCGCCTAAGGTCTCGTTTGTCCGCCGCTGCTGGAGAGGAATCCTTGATCCTTGGTCCAGTTGGGCCATGACAACGTACGGCTTCGTGGTTCCCGCACAAGGGCAAAAAAGGACAAATGGAAATTTTTCCAATTATTGCCGCCGGCAACAGCAGCATCGGCGTCAACAGAACGCACACCACACAAAAAAAAAAAGAAAAAGGAACATTTAACGCTTTAAAGTGCGACAATGCTCATATTTCATTCATGGTTCCGTTCAGGCACCGAGATTCCCCGAATCATCAATAACTAATTGCAAAATTTTGAGTGACGTCGTCGTCAGTCAGTTGATCAAAAACTCATTCTGTCAGCCGCATGTGGACACGAATCCAATAAAGAACGCCAACGCTACCGAAAATATATACATTCTAAGTAGTGCAATATGTAATGTGGTCGCATCTGCGACTGACATGATTTTGGCATTAAACCGAAAGTCATTTTTCGGACGGCTTCTGTGTGTGAGCCCTTTCAGTTTTTGGCTTATTTAAGGTCTGTACATTCTTTTGGTTGGCAAAATTCACTTTTATTTTAGACTGGCAGCAGCTGCTGAATAATTACGTATACACAAAAGGTGGCGGACAGGCTAGGGTTAGGTGGACAGTGCGGTTCATAAGTTTAGAAACTTTTTGAATATACTATAAGACATAAAGCCATGAAACATATTGGAAATGTTTCTATACTTTCGAAAGCGACTATTAGTAGATACACAACTTCTGGCGAAGTTTCAAGAATATCAAATATAATCTACGATTTTCAATCATTTCTGCACAGAAGAAATTAATAAAACGCTTACATCCTTTTAGCCTAAGTTTACAACCTTGTCCCTACGATTGATTAATCCCTGTGAAAACATTCAGTTGCGAAACTGACTATACATAAGCACCATATGTTAGCATATGACCCAAGACGCGGCTCAGTGGCTCCCATCAACACTTTCAATTTCAAAAGGAAACTTTTGGGCCACCTACACCACACATACAAGCACACACACACATACACACGGGCGGCGGAGAAAAAGGGGTCGAGTGGGTGGCGCTTGTGGGGGGAGTGGCGGATTGGCAAGGTTTTACGAGGTCCTGTTAACCGCGGGTATTTACACTAAGTCTAATGAAATGTTTAACAAGCACTTTGCTCTGCGCAAATCCCAATGACCCATAATATTAGCATAAAATCACTTGGCCCAGTGGAAAAGGGGGTAGGATCCTGGCAACCTGCACCGTTCGCAACCCCTAGCCCCCTTCATAAATAAGTAGTTTTGGGTGTGTTCGGGTGTGTGTAACTACTTGCTAGTCAGCCCGCGTGGCCTGACACGCTCTACGCTCTGCGGAAAATGCGGGCCTCAGCTCGGGAAATTTTCATTTAAATTGCACACTTTAAAAGTTTTCCCCAACCCCCAAAGAACAAGGGGAAATGCGAGAAGAAGGGCTTAACAAAGCACCGACATGGCCTATGGCAGGCTGTATATATATATATATATATATATTGCCATTACGCTGCATATAAATTTTTATGTTGGTCCATACTTTATTTGTTTCTGGCCTCCGTTTGGTTTTCAGCCAGTTCGCACCGCCCCCTTGCTACCAAAAATAAATTACATTAAAATTCTAAGCCATCAGCCAGCGAGCTTTGGAAATTTATTTTTCCACATTATTCGCCGCTTGCCGCAAAACTCTATTTTCTTCTTCGTGGGGTTAAGAGTTGGGATCCGGGCTTAGCCCCGGCAAAGTTGTAAAGTATCATTCGAGTCAATTAGTTCATTTGCAGAATTTCATTTCGGTCCGAGGGAATTTTGATGAGTTTCATTAAGTTTTCAAATAAATTTGAGCCGAAAAGTGGGTGAGTGTTACTATGACCACTGCTCTTATGGCCATTATTTTGGGCTTAATTTATGTGATTACTTTTTTTTTGCAAGTTTCAATATGATTAAAGGTATTTTAAAAACAAAAAACAGTTTTAAACATATGGAAGTTATTGAATATAGTATTTTATATTTTAAATGCGTTGCCTGTCAGAATTTAGTGTCTCTTTATATTTCTGTTACCTTCTTTTTAAGTCTAAAAATATCATGTTTTTTTAAATATTTTAGCTGCTCAAACATATTCATTTATTCTGTTTTAATATTACAATGTATATTTTGGCGCTTGTATTTGTTTTCTTTACTTTAGCCCATTCAGGCCAGCCCACATAGAATCCTTGGCCCAGCTTGCACAGGTATGTCCTTTTCCACACACACTTACATAGATGTGATTGTGTACATGTACACATACACTCTCAAACAATCACATACACGATGATTTTTATTTATATTTCATAGGAACATAGGATTTCAGATAACATGGACTTTAGATCTAAGTTAGGCAACTTACTTGGTATTGTTAATGTGCCAGTCCTGCGAAAATGTTTTTAAACCATATATTCTATTGTTTAGTTGTTGGTTAGGATGAATGAAAAAATGTAAACACACTTTTGTATGGTACACACAAACACGCGAAAAGGAACATGAACACAGATGAAGATGAGTTGACTATGGGCTTATTTGTGTTTATAGAGGGGCGCCAACGTAATCACAACCATTGTTCACTATTTGGATTCATAATTCTTAAGTTTCACTCGAGTTTTAAATATTTTAAATGCGAAAACACAGAAAAATAGGCATACAAATTTACAGACGCTCGAATTTTGCTGTCAAACGGAGCAGACAATCTCTTGGTCTCTCTCTCGCCGTTCCTCTTTCCATGCGTTTCGTCCTGCGAGAGCGAGGCAGCTGTTCGAGTCCTGTAGGGAAAGGTCCTTTTTGGTGGTGAGAGGACTTTGGCAACTGTCAAAATGACAGCGAAACATTCGCAGAGCGCAGGCGCTTGTTTCGTTTCGTTCCAAAACGTTTAAAGGAGCATATCCTGCGATTCCAGCAGGGGTTGCAATTCGCACACCCCCTCTCGCACTATGATTCTCTAGAGAAAGAGAGTAGAGCGAGAGGGAGAGAGAGAGAGCAGACGACAATTACCTGGAGAATTGGCATTAGCCCATTTTCGTTGCGTTATAAATTGCGTTTGTCACTTTGGAGCTTTCGCAGACTCGAGGTCCCAAACACACACGCATATCCTGGGTGTGATTTTACATTTCCACCCACCCCACCCAGCTGGCAATACCACCCCAAAACACCCCCATCTCCATGCAATTACATTTAACTTTCCTTGAGCAGTCTGCTGGGTTGGAATTAATTTTCGATTTTATTGTCAGTTAGTCAAACCCACTTGCTTAGCTGTCGCTGCGCCTGACTCTGATTTAATTGAAACTGCATGAATATGCAATTTCGGGCTATAAATTGAAATCTCGATTTCTCCGCCGAACGCCCCCCCTATTTTTTTATAGCCTTTTGGAATTTTCACTTTTAATGGCTCTCAGTTGGCTCCTTAGGAGTTTTCAACACACACACACGACGAACTCACATATTTGTACAAGTTATAGAACAGACTAGAGGCCAATGTGAACACACTTGAACATACATATACAAATCTATAAAAATACTGCTAAAGAATCCGAAGGATGTGGGAAAAGCTGGTGAACTGCATCAAGAGCAATGGTGGTAATGGTGGCGTCAAGAATGTAAGCTGCCAAGTTGTCGAACTGGCGGATCTGATGAAACAGGTGCCGCCGAACCAGATGCACAAGTTCAAAATGTTTGCCAAGAAACACGAGGAGTACAAGGAGTAAGTGGGGTCAACAAAGACAGGGAATTGGGGTCACCAGGCAAAAAAATAGGGGAGCGTGAATTAAACCTACCTTAGAAGGATAGGGTCTTTTCTAATTATTTTATTTATCAGCTTAAGTTGCTCTATATGCGTATATTTCCCATTTTTTTTTTTTTTTTTAGAGAATAATATAAATATTTTTCCTAGCCGCGTTCGTAAATATCCGGAATCGATGCCGACAATCGACTGGGAGTACTACCGTCAGAATGTGCGAGAAGAGTTTGTAGATTGGGTGAAGGGATACGAGACCAAGTATGATAAGCTGCATTCCTTGTTCGAGAATCGACATGCCATAGTAGATCACAAACGATACTTTGATCTTGTAGATGAAGAAAAGACGGTGGTAACTCAGTGTATTAGCGAATACAAGGCGGAGTCCGACAAAAGAATCAAGGAGCTAACCGAAAAGTTGGAGTTCGTTAAGGCCATGCGTCCCTACGACGAAATGACCATGGAGGAATTTTGTTTTGCCCGTCCGCACTTGGCACCCGATTTCATCAACAAGCCCACTTTCTGGCCACACACTCCCGAAGAGCAAATGCCAGGTCCATCGGATCCAGAGGCAGCAGCTGCATTGCATCACGAAGAGGAGCCCGAACCGCCAAAGAAACCAACTCCCGAAAAACCAACGGATAAGCCTAGTGGAGAAGCAAAGCCTATGGCAGCTGCGGCTCCAAAGAAGCCAACAGAACCCGTCGTGGACACCTCTCAGTTGGCCGAAAAGGCCACTTCAATTGCCAAAGATTTGATCGCCAAAGCTATTGTTCTTTTTAACAGTCTTAAAGAGAAGATGTCGGGTCTGGCCAAGAACGTTCAGAAAAAGGCAGACGCCGCCAAAGCTGCGCGTTCCGAAACTGCCGGCAAATCCGCAACGCCTAAATCCGCACCAACCAAGTCACTGGATAGCATTACGGAACGAGAGTCTGGACCGAACATCTGCAACCAAACTATAATACGCAGCGAGGAGGCAGAGGCCAATCCGGAGGTTAAGGCCAGGCATACTAACCTCTCCATTGAGGCGGATCCTTGCGATGCCCAGGAGGAGAGAGCCAGGGAGATAGCTAGGACATTGGAGCGCAAGAGACAATTAAAAGAGGCGGAGGAATGGGAAAAATACAAGACCAAGAAAGATCCGTGTGCCGCCGAAAAGGAAACTGATCCTTGCAAGCTCGTGGAAGAGGAACCCGTTTGCAAGCCAGATCCTTGCAAAGCGAAAGAAGAAGCAGTCTGTAAGCCAGATCCTTGCCAGCAGGAGAAAGAAGAAGACGTTTGCAAGCCCGATCCTTGTAAGCCGAAGGACGAAGAAGGCTCCTGTGAAGATGAGGAGGATCCTTGCAAGAAGAAGCCGAAATGCGATGGAGATTACCAATTCGGTGGTGACAATGAAGGCGGTTCGACAAAATCCAAGCAGCAGGACCAGGTCTTCATCAACATATCCGAGTGCAGCAAGAATCTCGCTAAGCAGGAAGAAAAGAAGTCAGGTGATTCGGGGAAGCCCAAGGAAAAGGCATCACTGTCAGAAATTCCACAAGGATCAGATCAAAAACCCGTGCTTGGCTTGCAGATTACAGAATCCAAGGACTCTAAAAAGGATCAAAAAGCTAGTATTGAAGGCGCAAAGGAAATTGGTCCTGTGTATACAGATCCCAATCAACTGGCAGAGCTGCTAGTGCAGAAAAAGGAAAAACCAGTTATAATTGAAGAAGCCCAGAAACCCGAAGATGACAAACCAATTACCATATATCCCAAGCTAGAGATATCAGCCAATCCGAAGGGCGATCAAGTCAAGCAAGACGCTGAAACCCAAAAGTCGCCCAAGGATATGGCCAAGCAGGTGTTCATAATGGCCTCGGGAGCTGCTACTCTGCTGACAGAAGCCACCAACACACTGGAGGACTTAAAGAAGAAGAAGGAGGCTCGTCTGGAGGCACTGGAACAGGCCTACACTTCGGCCCAAAGACAGGCCCAAGGAGCTCTGGCCGAGGCATCGAAGGCCGTGGAAGCCGCCAACAATTTAGCCCAGAGATCTGCCGAACAAACTGGGGAAGTGAGCAGCCGCGACCGCGAGGCCTTGGAAATGGCCGAAAAGCATGCCATTTTGGCCAAAATGCTGGCCGGACGTGCAGTGGCCTTGAAGGACGAGATCGCTCGAGTTCTCAAGGATCTTAAGAAGAAAGAGTAATCAGCACAAACACATTTCGTAATGATTTTCTACCAATTTTTGTTTAGTTGTTTTTCGCATTAAATTTTATGTTACATTTGTTTACCGTTCAAAGTTTCGCTTTCATTTGATTTCGAATCGTTACGTTTGTTTTTATGCAAATTTTTTTCCAGGCCAGCTTTGCTGACCAAAAGTTTGTTGCTGGGCATGGGCAATAAATTTATTCTTTTCCACCAGCTTCGGTTTGCTGCTGCGGCTAAAAACTTTTCTATTTGGATTTTGCCAGCGAAATGTGTGTGAGGCGTTCGTAGATTGCATAATTATGCTAATTTTGTTGTTTATCCACCCGCCAAGTGAAAAAAGGGTATACTGTGCGGATATGGAAAGGTGAGTTTACAGAATTATCAAACATGTTTTTACATTTTTAACAAGTATCTGCATTTGATATTGATTATTTTACAATAATTGAAAGTGAGTTTCATATATACCATGTACCCTATATACCCTACCTTATTCCGTTCTTACCTGTGAAAAAGCAGGGTATAACCCAGTCAAACATCTCCACTTTTTAGTTTCTCCATTTTGTTTGGCATTTCAAAGCAGCCGTTCGAAAAGTGTTGCCTACATTTTGGCGCAGGGTTTCTGCAATCAAACACATTTGCATAATTAGCTGGTCCTGCTTGTGTAAGTGTGTGGGTGTGTGTGTTGTGTGTGTGTGTGAGTACTGTTACTGCTGGTGCGTGTTTAATTCCAGTTTGATAGTTTGTTATAAGCTTTAAGCTGAAACATTCCTTTTGTTCGCACTTAACAATGGTTCGGTCTGCTTTTTGGCGGGCAATGTAAACATTTCGCTTAAACCCTGCTTTAATTTATGTGTATTCATTGGCCAACACAGCTAGGTATATAAATGCATACCTATATATTTGTTAACTTAAGCGACGTTAAACAAGCCATATAAATTCAATTTGAAAGCGCTTTGTCTGCCGCTTTTTGTGAGTTTTCATTGTATCCACCTTATCGCTTAATCGATTACGTAGGTGACAAAACCCATTTTACCAAGTGCGACGGGAAGTTCGGGATAGGCGGGGTAAGCGGGGTTTTCAGGGCCTAATGTACCTTTTGGGACACCTTTTCTGGCCCCTTGCGGAATTTGCATATTTATTTGGATTTTCAAACTGATTTTAACCCCTGCAAAGGTTAGTCGATTAAGCTGAAAAGGATTATTCATGAGCTACAAAGTGCCGGTGGGGGCACGGCTTAAAGTCAGAGCCAAGGCAACATCGATGGAATTGGCCATTTGGCAGGATCTGGACATTTTCCACTCCCACCCCCCCAGCGAAACTTTTGCTGACTAGTTTCATGTGCTCGTTGACAATTTCCCGCTGTTTCTTGTTGCGGAAATATAAAATATTGCGCTTATGTTTATTGTTTTCTGTCTCTGGCAATTTTCAATCGAAATAGATTCTTTTGGCAAGCGCGCTCGCATGCGAGTTCAACTGGCACTGACCCAAACATAATTAGAAATCCTCGCACCCGACCGCGATTTTCCCGCAGACGGCCAATAACTTTTCCTTACGGGCATTACGAGTGTTTTTATGGACACCCCCTCGCCGTTTCCGGTATGTGCAGCTGATTAACGGTTGGCTTTTATGGCTAGCACAGTTTTTAATAGCCCGGCCAGGAATGCGCACAAAAGGGCCTAATTAGCGGCATTTAACTAAGCCTCATGTTTTGGCGACGTGATCCTGATTATTACACCAACAACAACAGCAACGAGAGCATGAAGGACCCAACTTCACCTGAGTGCCCGCGACCCAGGACATTGAAAATGTAAATTTTCTGCTCGCTCGCAGCGGGAAGGCAATATAGCTGGCAAGCTTGATTAGTATATGCCACCGACTCCGGCTCTCCGAGTCTCCGGCACTGCGGCGTCTCGTGTCCGGATCCGTATCCGTGTCCTGGTACTCGGCGCGTGTCCCTCCACAAACACTGGCAAACACACCAGCTCACCAGCTCACTCGTACCCCCACTTAACGACGTAGTTAGCGTTAGTTAACGTATGTACGTGATATCGTTAAACTTGGTCTAACGTTACCAGACCGCCATCGCATAATAAGTGTCTTATTAGTTATACCGTTCTACAGTTTGACAAATTTGGCTAGTAACAAATATTTGTAAACTTTACAAAGCCAGAGTAGTAATCAAAATATTCTGGAATAAAAAGGTTGAATTTTAAAACATTTCAAACAATATCAAAATTATTAAAATTGTAGATATTTATTTAAAATATTTTAATTTAAGCTTTGAAAAGTTAATTTTCTTACTACGTAAGTATTATCACCTTTTAAATATTATCAATGGCTTTATTACACAGATTTCTTATATTCATATTTTTTGGAAATTTTTTCCAGTGGAGGTATGGGATCCTGGGCATCCTGGCCAAAGGCAAACCCAGTTTTAGGACACGCACCGCTAGACTGGGAGACACTTTCCATGGCCAGGGGCAAGCCGAAACTTGGTCTCCCGACTGGCGTCTCATCAATGGCCAAATTCTGTTTGCCTGGCTCAACTGTTGCCCTGAATTTCAATTTGTTATTCGGAGCCCCGCGTGTGTGCCCACTGATATGTGGGTTGTCGGTTGCTGCAGGAATATTCCTCATCCTTGCAATTCGCTTCAATTAGCCAATTGCTGATGGTCCTTCTTCGGCGGCTGCTGCCAATTGGTGGGCATTGTCGATTTTAATTAATTCAAGGCAAATACTGAGCCCAGAGCCAGGCGGTTGTAAAGTTTTCGGCGCGAGGAATTCTTACGCAAGCTGGTCCTAAAATAACAAACAACCTGAAAATCTATTTCCAAGATAAAATTAACGCTCTTCTTGCGGAGTCTGGGGTGGTGGGGAAATGAAAATTAAATTCCAAACACCCGTGGGCCTCTGTCGGCGGGTGGGGTGTAATTTTCCACCCAAAAGCGGTGGTTGTTGTTCAGGTGGGCGGCGGTGGTGGCGTTGCTGTCCAGGTAATCGCCAGCGTGTAGTATTTGCTTTTGGCGCTGCTTGTTTATTTTTTAATTTCCTTCCAATTAAGCAACAAACAAGATACCAAAAACGAAACTGAGACTCGAACTCAGTCCACAGTTGTTGCGATAAAAACGCGCACGAATCGGCAAAAGAAAAAGGGAGGAAGCCACCCGAGGTAAAATTAAATCAATTCGCAAGGACCATGCTGGAAAATTCATTAAAAAAGCCGAAGCAAGACGGTTCTATTTGAGGTGGTTCTTTTCTACTTTGTGTAATTTGGGAGGGCCATTTTATCAGATAAGCTGGGAGAGTGATGGAACTGTCTCGCTGGACCTTAGATATTGGAATATAACCTAAATAGGTAAATATTTTTACAAAAATTTCAAATTCCGCCTAGATAAAAAAGTCTACCTTTGCATGTCTCTAAAAATGTAAAAATAGACGAGGTTGGCATCTGAAGTTGCTGGAGCACATATTAGCCCGCCATGATGCGCAGAATATTGAGGTAGAACCTTCGTCACGCTTTCCATTGCCCATGCAAAACATGTGCGCATTAATAAGGAATGTGCGCCAGGACTCACATCGCCTTTCGGCACGTACGCTTCCAGTGTTTTCTTGGAGCAATTAGGCCTGTGCCGAAATAACCGAATACGCTTTCTTCTCCGGCACTAATTAGGCATATGTAAGCGCGTACTGCCGGTCAGCACTTAGTGCTGGCTAATGGAGGTCGGTCCATAAAGGTGGCTGAGGAGCAGGTTGCCATGCGGACAATGGAAGTCTCTCTTTAAAAGAAAAAGAAATATTACATTCGCTACCTGAATTTTATTCTATTTAAGTTTACAACCATACTGATATCACGGAATACATCTTTAAGGTACAGGATAATCACTATACCGACTAGAAATTAACCCGAACATGGGCGCGTCAAATGGATAATATAGAACAAGTGACCGAGCACATAAAGGACACTGAATTTTCAGACAGACACGTATTATCGGGATGCCGCGTATCCCTTGTCAAGTGCAAATTAAAGATGCAT
The DNA here is from genome assembly GCF_004382145.1 of Drosophila mauritiana. Classification (NCBI taxonomy): domain Eukaryota; kingdom Metazoa; phylum Arthropoda; class Insecta; order Diptera; family Drosophilidae; genus Drosophila; species Drosophila mauritiana. Next base: position 14,885,294 of record NC_046668.1, on the reverse strand, counting down.
TATTTGCAGGCCATCTGGTAGAGGAACTGGATGATCGATCGGGTCGGACGACCAGTCATGCAATCCTTGAGCAAATACGGAGGAACTCCGTGCTTGGCCAGCATGCCGGTGCCGTGGGTATCCAGGTGCACCCAGTCGGAGCAGGGAACCAGTTCGTAAAGGATAGCAGCCGCCAAGCAGGAGGATGCGTGTCCCTCTCCCGTGCTGCATATATCGTAGGATGCACGGGGGGCCACTAGTTTGCGGAAGTACCTCCACAGGGGCATGCGCCACAAACGATCGCCAGTGAGAGCTCCGGCCTTTTGGAAGTTCTTCCAGAGGAAGGAGTTATTGGTCCACAGGCCAGTGGCCGAGGCTCCCAGTCCTTTGCGAATGCCGCTGGCCATCGAGCCCACCTCCACCACCAACTTGGGCTTAAAAGTCGACTGGGCGTATAGCAGGGGATCCGCCAGGAGGACAGTGCCGGCCAGTGAGATATCCTTGATGCGCATGGTCTTGCCGTTCAGTAGTGTGACCACATCGCCCGGCTTGGTGGCCATTCCCGATGGCATATTTTCACACAGGGGTAACACGGCGGACACATTAATAGGCAGCGATAGTGCGGCTGCCGCTCGAATGGCGGCCACGCAGACTGCAGCTCCGGAAACTGCTCCACGGTACTCGTCCATTCCCCTTTTCGGATGCAGGCATAGGCCACCGCTGTTGAAGGTCAGTCCCTTGCCGAGCATAAGAATGGGTCGCTCCTCCGGCGAGGTGCCGCAATAGCTGACTTCCAGGATAATGGGTGGCTCGCACGAGCCCTTGGCCACCATGAGGAAGGAGTTTAGGTTCTGCGTCTCAATCCAATCCATCGAACGCACTTCGACTGAAACACCACAGGGACACAATGCATCCACGGTGGCCTGGGCGAAAATGGATGGCGTCATCTGGTTGGCGGGCGTGTCCGACAAACGGCGTGCCAAATTCTGCGATTCGGCCTTGAACAGCCCCCTCGTCCAGGCATCCTGATCTGTGGATCCGTACAGTTCCAGTTTCGGTATGGCAATGCGGTTCTTCTTGCGCTTGTTCACATTGTAACGCCACACGGCCATGGCGGCGCCTTCGGCAGCCTGCTCCGGATACTCCATGCCATCCACATGGCAGGTGGTGCAGCCCTGCAGCTGAAGAGCTCGGGCACCCACAGCGGCGCACACCCTCACGTTCTCCATGCCCTCGTCGATGACTTCCTCGGCATTGAAGCCAGCTCCTTCCTTGCCCAGGCCCACAACCGCCACGGCCCAGTACTCCTTATCGATATTCTGATATAGTCGACCCACTCCGAGCTCACCATTGAGTCCAGATTCCTTGATTAGTTCCGTGATCTTGCCGCCGACACGGTCGTCGAACTTCTCGCCACCCGGGGACAACTTGAGCCCCTTATCACCATCCTTGGCATACAGGCCAACCACTACTCCCTGCAAGTTGCAGGTGTTGCAGCTGCCATCCTCACTCTTGCATCTCACCTGTGAGTTTTTCAAGAAAATTAGTAAGGTGTAAGTAAGTGTCAAAATATTATATAAATTAATGGAATGGCCATTTCACAGATTCACGTCCTACCTGCTGAAAAGCTGGAATTCTGGCAAAAATGAGCGCCTTGTGGCACCTGAACAATCCCAGGGTAGAACGGCGCAGGCTGGAGATTATCTGCGATCGAGTCATTTTGCGTAGAAATTTGGGTAAACTTCGCTAAAGATTTTCACTATTTGCTCTGTACTATAGAACAATTTGGTATGGCGACCGAGTGGGGAAAACTAAACACTGAAGTGGAAAATAAAAAAAATCGTGCTTATTATTTAAAAAAAAAATGTGTTAGCTTCGTTGAGCTGGAATCGAGAAACTGAACTAAACCCATATGTTAAGCTACTGACATTTTGAAAATTTTAAGAGACGATTGCTAGGATCAAATTTTTTTCTTTTGCTTTTATAGAAAAACGAGAACTCTTAACCGAATAGTAAATTGCCTTTCAGTTGACAGCGGTGGGTTACTTATTTATTAACCCGCGAATAACCTGGCCGCACTTGAAACTTTATGTGATGATTAAATTTGCAATTATCGGCAACAAGTGCATTTCTGCAGGCGACATAATGAAAAAGCGAATTGCAGAAGGGGTAAATATATAAAAATTGCAACCAAGCCGCAGACGAAACACGTAAAAGCAATAAAGCAATAAATTGCCCAATTTGAAGCACTATTGTAGCCAATAATTTGCACAGCCACTTGGCCGCTTTTCTGGTGCAGGACCCCTTCAGCCAACACCCGTCCACCACCCACCACCCACCACCACCCACCGCATATAATTTTCAACAAAAATATTCACATTTGTCAATGTCGCGTGATTGATGTGGTCGACGCATTTCCGCCGAGTCGAGCGGGCCAACCAACGTGCTGATGGGGCCAAATAAAAAACAGTCAACACACAGTCACAGACGCAGAAATACACTGAAACAAAACTAGAGATACTTGCGGTAGATAGTTTTGTTCGAGGGCAACAAACTTAAGACGATTCGAAACTTTAACTTTAAATTCAATTAACAACTATATATATTATATATATACTTTATATAATTAACTTTAATTAACTATAAGTTTTAGCATAGTCTGCAGTTTTTCGCTCAGTGCTCGCAGAGTCACACACATGAGTACACTGCCAAGTAGGCGGCGCATAAAAACAAGCAAAAACATTCATTTTTTGTATACAAATGAGCGCGCCAGAAGGATGTTGAGGATGGCGAGGGACATGGCCATTGCCATTGCCATGGTTATATGTTCGACTGTATGTAGCCATGGCGGTGAATCTGGATCCGGATTGTGGATGTGGCCAAAGGGTATGGGCGTGTTGGCGACATTACGCGATTTCACGCATGATTTCAAATTAATGACAGCCGAACGGCGGAGCGCTCAGTGTACACACACCTTTAAGCCAGCGAAACGAGGGTAGCGAACTTTAAAAATGTCCAGCCGCACAGGATGTTTAATTTCCTAAATGCATAAATCTCACTAGTACGCACAACAAGCGCCAAATCTAAATCTAATGCGGTTAACGCTTTTTGCCGTGTGCGTGCAGCATCCGAAAATCATAAACAAACTTCAAAGGTGGACAATGGCCAAAAAGACGGGGCCCAAAAGCGTTTTGCAGCTTATTACGCACGATAGCCAGTTAACTGGTTAAACTGGCAACCCGGCAACCGCAGCAATTCAGCTCCACGGGACCTGATGGCTCCGTGGGTGGTGCGATTCGTTACGGACTGAGGCCTCCAGTCGACTTTTGGGCCAACACCCCCATCCCATCCCATCCCAGCCCAAAAAACACACGTAACGCGTTCGTTGCCATTTCCATTTCCGTTTTTTGTCCTCAATAGCAGCAAATGCCCCGCAAAACACACGTAACTTTGCTGGCCTCGTCCTCGTCCTGGGCGGAAGATCCTTTTACAATCGAACACTCACCTTCGGCTCGGTTATTTGTTTGCTTTGGCCACAGAATATTGCCAATTGTTGCAGCATCGATATTGATGCAAATTTATTGCCGTCTGCCTTTTGTGCGGCTTTTCAGATTAAAAGAGATTCTAAAACTGATTTGGGACTTAAGCATAAATTCTTGAGCTAGAATTGATTACAAGAAGCTGCTTTAAAGTTATGGCATTGAAAAACAAATTTAATAACACTGAAAGGCATTGTCATTTCAATCGCAAAATTACGAAATACACAAGAATTTTAGGGGTATATTTAATAGTTTAAAGTTAAATAGTTGTGCTGGCACTGGGACATGTGTTCTGTTTAGGACATGTATTTCGCGTCGTATAAAATGGTTCTGAAAATCCACTCGGTGAAGCTTAGAACGTTTGTGAAGACGGTAACCCCATCACAATACTTGGGCCCACGGCTAACAATCCCCACTTGAGCGTAGACGTTTCTTCCATTGTGCTCCACCTCCATTCCAAGTGGGCTGCCAGAGTCCCCGACGCAGGCAAATGAATCGCTACTTCCGGCACAGATGTGGGTATGATCGACGAAAAATCCGTGCTGGTCGTGGCAGGTTCCCCGATTGATCTGGGTGAGATTGGCGGTTTGGAGTACATGGCTAACAGGCTCAGTTTCGGTCACACCCCAGCCGGTAAGAGTGAATTCTTTAACAGAATCCACAAACCGATACCATTCGTGGAATTTTTCAGGCATTACCAAGCATATTGGACGAATGGCACCTGCAAAATATAATTATTTCCCAATTTATTGGCAGAACTTTAAGCTAAAGAGTCTATTACCTGTATATTCAACTGACTGATTCAGTTTCAGTAATGCTAAATCATAGGCTGCAATCGACCTATAACTGGGGTGCGTGTAGATCCTAGTTACCATGTATTCCCTGTACTTCGGGGCACAGACGTCATTAATGCAATCCCATTGTCTGGTCAAATCATACTCTCCCAGTCGAACCATTCTAAAGTCGTAAAACGACAATCATTAATACACCATATATATTTCAAAAAGCTCTCGGGAATACCAACAAGTTTTTGGGAGTGGGCATCACACAATGCGCAGCGGTGAGCACGAATTCTGAAAGAATTTTTTATTTTGTCTGAATTTATTTAATAATATTTAATATTAGCACACACCTCTCGTAATAAGTGAACCGCCGCACACGAACTGCAAGTGATTGTGCAGAAAAGCCATCCATGGTGTTGAGCTTAGCACAGCATCCTGTCCGCCTAAGATGCGCATTTGAAACGCTTTTTGGCCACAATTGGGTTCAAGTAAAAAGGTGAGTCCATAGGGAAGTTGGTTGGCAATAATAAATGAAACCAGTAAGCACGGCATGTACTTCATCTTCAGGCTCGACATTGCAACTGAGAGAAGATTTAGCTTCAAAGTAATTCCACGTTCTTATCAGTTGTTTCGGCTGCTCAGTGGGTTTTTTAATGATCCATTATCAGTGACCATTATAAGAAATGTAGATTCATGGAATTTTTATACCCTTGCAGAGGGTATAAAGCTATCGCTTGAAACTCTATAAAAGCCTTCTTTCTACTGACTTCTACTGAAGTTCCCGAGTATATACATTTTTTTAATTATTTATTTATTTCTCTTTATTTAGGAAGTTAGTTTCGATTGTTTCCTTTCTCAATACCCGCTATTCGAGATTATGGTTCGATGGATCCAATTCGAGTAGCTCAAAATATTCGTGAATACAGAAACACCTTGAAAGGGTTGCCGAAGATGGCTAACGATTCCGAATTGAAAGAAACGCTTGGCGTAATTATAATCCACCATGATTCCCAGCGGACCTCCAGAATCGCCCTTGCCCACATAATGTTTACTTTCGCCAGCACAAATGTGGGTACGATCAACCATGTATCCAAACCGGTAGCGACATGTGAATCGATCGATTTGGGGGATTCTTGTCAGTTGCAGCTTGTCGCTCACTTCGGATGCATTGGTGGCACCCCAGCCGGTTATAATAAAGTATTTGATGGTGTCCAGATATCCCTGCCAGTTTGGATTCAGCATCAAGCAAATCGGACGTATGCTATCTAAGGTAATTAAGTAATTAGTCATACCGTTTAGGGGCATAGTCAAGGGATTTACCTGTGTATGCAACATATCGGTTGAGTTTTGCCAGCGCTATATCGTAATAGTGTGCTGTTCTGTATAGCGGATGGATCAACTTTTGCGTAATCATAAACTCTAAATGTTGGTCCGCACATTCAACCTCATTGCAATCAACTTTCTGACTAGCATCGTTCTCGCCCAATCGAACTAAGCTTTAATAATATTATTAGGTATTAATAATTAAATTTTCCATATTAAGATATTACTTACACCTTAGCATTCGTATCTCTAAAACAATGGGCAGCAGTCAACACAAACCCTAAAAATCGAAAAAAACTTATTAAATCGATGGATTCAATAACTTACTTTAGTTTACTTATTTCTATATTCTGGATTCAAAAACTTGCCTCCAGTTGAATAATTTCTACACTCTGGTACTTACAATGATTGAGAAGCGAGCCACCACAAATGAATTTGGAGTTAACATGCAAATAGGCCACCCATGGATGGAGCATCAACGGACTATCTCTGCCGCCAGTTATCCGGTAGGTGTATTTCGAAAGGCCGCAATCCCATTCCAGAAGATACGAATATCCTATAGATATTCGGTGTCCCAGGATAAGAAAAGCCAGCAGTACAGGAATAAGCGTTTGTTTCATCTCGAAGCTGTCGAATGCAACTGACCAATGATTGCAATGCTGTAAATAAAATTCTGCAGTAAAAACGATTCACTTATCAGAAATATACTTATGAGTAAACTCTGATTGTGAGTCAAAGGTTTTAATGGAAGCATATTCGTACTAACGTTATACACTTATAGCTGCAAATATCTTTTTATATTTATAGAGTGTGTTGTAATTTATGTAATAACTTACTATTTAATGTGTAAAAATGATTATCATTCAAATGTGCCATGTGCAATTTGGTTCTTCCAGCATTTTGGCAGTGCGAGCATAAATTTGAGCAATTAATTATAATCTACATTAGCTTTCGCTTTAATAAATTGTGTGACCACGCAAATGTTCTGTGGTTTACTCCAATGAAGTCTGGCTTTCTTCGGTTCGAGGTGGTGGTGGGTGAATAGGCATGGAATTCTCAGAAGGCTCGTAAATTTGCCGAATGCATAAATCACGCAATTGAATTCTAATTTTTCGACTTCTGCAGACACAACAGAACAATGTATTCAAGCTTGTGTGCTGTGGCGGACTGGGATAGGAAATGCATTCCGAGTCTGAATCAATCATTATTTTTAATGCACAAATGGGAGCAATTACAGTCAGTTTGGGCCAGACAAAAGAATGTCTCACTTGATTTATCGAGGTTTGGCCAACGTTTGTTGACCATGCATCTTGTTTATCATGTGCGAAGTCGCTGCTTTGAATACTGGCTACAGATTGTGGCTTGTGTACTTATTCCCAGTGCCGGTGAAAGCGAAAGTGTGCAGTGGAAAAAATAATAATAATATGGTTTTCATTAAAATAATTCATTAATACACATATGCCTCTTAATACATTTTTTGCAAGAGTTACATTTTTCATGAAAGCTATCTATATAAAGATATGATATTAGAATGATATCTATCCAAATAATATCTAAAAGGTTTATATATTTGGCCAGATTTTTCGGCTGTGTAATAGTTTGTGCGGTCCAAATAGTTGATGAGACTGGTGACAGTTGACAATTAGCACCTGGCACACCCCCGCCGCCAAAGCCATTGGTAAATATTGTACCCACAAAAGTATAAAAAGCTTGGCCGCTACCAAAACTCTAAGAGTCTCATAATGACTTTCTCCACCTCCGTGTCGGTTATTCTTTTCATCTCGGCAATCAGTTGCTGGGCAACAGCTTTTGGCGGCTTGCGAGAAGATCTCAAGGATTTCGTAGCCTTGGTTCCCCGTCGCAGAATTGGTTATATATCCGCCAGATACTATATCTTCGATCCCAAGTTTCGCCAGGCAGTGGAGTTTGTGCGCAGCGATGAGTTCATAGCCACTTGGCAGCAAGTTCGTGCCGCTCCGGATTTTGTGAATATTATTAACTATGTGAGCGATTACGGGTCGGGCTACGATATTACCACACTGGTGGACAGCTTGCCAACTCGTTTGCGAGCCTATCAGCTGTCGCGCACTGTACCCGTGGAACTGATGCTGCGACGCGATTTGACCACCTTCCTTTGGGAGGTTATGCATAGTTTGCCCAGGACCAGAATCTATTCCTTGATAGCACAGAAGTCGAAACAGAGCCCTGAATTCGCCAAACTCTACAAGGCTTTGAGGGATAAGGAGTTCAGGGAGCTGGTGCAGCGGGCCAGAGTAAGTATTTTAAATGTATCCTGTCGAGTATTTCTAACGCTCCTCTTTATCTCAGCTTTCCAGAGATCTCCAGGATCCTATAAAAAAGTTGAGTCAGAAGAGCATCAACGTGGATGAAATACTTCAAATCGTGTTTGAGGTAATCAGTTGGGGTCCCAAGACTTCCTAGGTTCGGTTGATTTGACTATTAAAACATGTTCTTGAAATTTTGCAATAATTCTTGAAATATTAGGATTGTTTTATTTTATAAAATAAGTAATTTTAAAAATCTTTTGAAAATGAACTATTGGTTTTTTTTTTACTAATATGTTACTGTGTGGTTCATGGAAATATGTGTAAATATATATTATATTGTATTTTTATATTATTTCTTACATTTTAGTCTCCTATTTAAAACTTCGTACCATTTTCCTTGTGTAAATAGACAATTGCAAAATCATCATATAGACATGACCTTTGGGACTTAGCTGCAACCTCTTCACGTGATGTGCAGTCAGTACAATGTCGAAAATCAGCAAAAGGGAAAATCCTTGTCGTCATATGCTGGCACACACGCACAATATGCCATCATTAGTGCAACAGGAATCCAGGTCGTTTCACGATGACAAAAATCTGGTGAATCTTCTGGTGGGGTGGCAATGCATCTTGCTGACGCAATTTGCAGAGAATGCCTCATTGATTCGGCTTTTGGGCCCAGTTATGGACTGATATCGGATGCCTAAAAGTCCCACTGACAAGTCGGTGATAAATTTCAGCAGAATGAGGACTTTATGCTGTCGTGTTTGCTGCATAATTTGTCGACATCGACATAGTTTTTATGGCTGGCAGTTGCAAGTTTATTTGCCACAAAATGCGGCCATATAAGCGTTGCCAAGTTTATTTCGAATGAACCAAATTGCGCCCGCCATCGCTGTTTGCTGTTGTTGCCGTTGATGTTGCAGCCATTGCTGCTGAATATGCAACAAAAGTTGTTGCACTCGCAACGCCCACAACACACACCCACACACACACACATATGGCCAGCTGGAAAGCCAAGCGAAGCCAAGCCGATCCGGCACGGCCCACATCATTTTGCAGCAGTTTTTGGCTGACAGAGATGCAGAGGCGGCGAATGGGAACGAATGCGATGCCTCAGCTGGCATTTGGCCCCCTGCGGCTCCTATTTGCTGCTCTTGCTGCTCCTCGTGCTCCCCCTCCTACTTCCGCTGCTCCTCCTGCTGCTTTTGCTGTTTCCCCATTTTGCTTGACATTAATTTTATGCCATGTTGCTGGCGTGCCAGCGGTCCAAAACGCGCTTAAATTGTCGCATTTGTCTTGCCGTTTTAAGTTGGCTGTTGCTGCTACTGCTGCTACTGCTGCTGCTGCTGCTGCTCTTGCTGCATTGCATAAACTTTTGTGTAATCCTTTCAATTTGTTGCATACTTTTAGGCGGAAATTAAAATAACAAGCTCTACGTGGCGGCAACTACACGGGCAAGAAAAACGAGCGGCTTTCTTATTTGCTTGTTAAACATGTATATAACATGTCGTTATTAATATTATTTTTTAAGCATTTATTACATTATTGAAAACATTATAATATACATACATAGAGAGTGAGAGTTACAAAGTGAACAAAGATACTTTAAATCTCCTTTTTCTAGCAACTACTATGACTGCAATTGTTTTCAGTGCATTGACTTGGTTAGTTACTGGCTTGGCATTTGTTGGGAAACTAGTTCTACACGTGTTATACAGTGCACTCTAGTATATCAATTAGTAACCTAGACAATGTTGTCCCACTTCTGCTAGTGGTGCCCTGGCTCTTCGACTCACTCCCTTCCCTACCTTCCCGATGTCCAGCCCTTAGACATGCTCCTCAAAATGCATTCATACAACTGGAATTTATGCTACGAATTTTGGAAATGAATTTTGCAAAATAGTTAAATTGAATTTTATGCTACGAGGCTCTTGTTATGCCAACTCCATGCTGCTGCTGCTGCTGTTGCTGCTGCTGCTGTTGTTGTCATTCGGCATCAAGTAAAAGTAAATAATTGCTGCTTAAAATGCTCGTCAGGAGTACCGCTCGCTGCTACCTCATTCGTATTTTGTTTTCATGCTTGGCCAACAGCCCTTTGGCCTTTTTTTCGGGTGGCCAGAATTTTGAGTGGCAGCAGCAGTAGCAGCAGCAGCAGGAGTGGTCGATTTGTTTTTTTGCTCCTTGGGCGGCAGACTCGTTACCGCCTTAACTGCAATATCAGTTACAGGAGTCAGTGCTGGCGTTCTCTATTTCAAAGCATCCTTATGGCACCCACAAAAAACCCCCAGCACCCAGCCATCCCATAACCCGATTCCATCCTGTTCACTGGCTGCCGGTTATATTTCGACCAGATTGTCTGTATTTGCGGTTTGTGCGTACGTGACATGGATGTTCGTTCGACTGGGATGCCTGCTTGCTTAACAATTAGTTTTAAAACGCTGCAGGACATATCCAGTTCTTGTACTCCGACTCGTCCTGGTACTCATTAGAGCTGGGGGTTACATCTACTCCCTGCAGAGCCCGCGGCGTAATCCTTCGGCCAAATAAAGCTTCCCACTCCAAACCAAGCGTCAAAAGTGCACGAAAAAAACTGCCAGCGAAATTGGCAAAAAAAAAAGGAAGAATAAAAATCAACAACAACAATCAATGTTGTCCCGTAATCAATTAACGATTTAACGTTCGTCTAGGGCTGGTCAACTGGTCACTCTGCGCCGTCAGCATTTGGCGCCCCGTTTCCCAGCCGCCCCATTTCCGCCCCCCCACTGATAGGTTTTGTTTGTGTATGGGGTCGAAGGTTGGGGGTCATGTTGACAGGGGCTGCATGGACACGTCATCGTGGCTGCGTTTTGGGGGGAAACTCGCGCTTGTCTTTGTGTATGCAAGTGCACTGAAACAAAATAAATTCTAAGTTTCAATTCTTTTTTCAAATACCTATTAAGTAAAAACATAATAAGGATACTTCTACTTTACCGATTTTGTGTGTACCCTAGCATAGGGCATATTGATTCCAGTCCTATTCTGTATACAACATATTCGTCTTTGAAATTAGATTCAAAATATACATATTTCAAAAGATTATTACCTATGCTCATGACTTCTAAGTTAGTATTTTTCTCAGTGTGTAAGCTGAGCATAGTGACAGGGCTGTCATCTCGCTGGCAGATCCTCTTAGCTCGTCCACCCACGGAATTGGGCGAATTGAAGGCAACCCCAAGCGAAATTCGATAATCTGCAAATGGCAATCTCATTCTTGATTGCCAGCGTACCACTTCCATTTGAAACAATTATTCGGGGGCGTTGGCAACCCTGCGCCGCCTGCAAAAGTATTTGTTGGGGGCTAATGTGATTACTCCTGTCATTATTTCGTCGCTACATCCGTCTCTTCAATGGATCCGCACCCCGTAAAACCCCAGCCCGCTGCCATTAAATTGACCACCGACCGGTTGTCTACCCAGCCCCATATCATTCTGTATATCAACGTACACACATTCGTCGGTTTGTGCGTGTCTGTGTGCATTTAACTGCACGTTTTCGAACTTTGAACCGCGCTCCATTCCGAAAGTCCATCCGTCCGTCCGTCGAGCTCGTACTTCCATCCATTCGTTTCCTGGTGACTGCGGGGTCTGGGGTTTGATTGGTTATTGACTTTTAACAGAAAAATTGATGTAATGCAATTAGTTTTACAGCTAAACCGTTTGATGATTGCACAACAAAAACAAAAAGCCAAGCGTTGTGCTAAACGAGCACTTTACAGCCAACAAGAGCTGTTTAATGAAACTGGCTGTTGGGGAGCTCCGTTGGTTGGGGATGTGTTTGTGGACACCGCACATATAGCAGTGTATCTTTGCATGCTGTGTTTGTCCGTGGTGAATCATAGAAGTCCAGGGGTGAGCAGGAATTTCATTTCATTGGATAAGCTTAAAGATAGTATACTAAGATGAGAGATTGAGCAGGACCTTTAGTTTATCTAGTATGTTTATAGAAGACAGCCTTCTTAGCCACATTAGCTCAGGAATGCATCACTACTTCGTCTAATTTTGATGATTTATGCTCTCTATCTGCCTTTCTAGCTTCCATTTCCATCTCAAATCCCACCATCTGCCTTGCAATTAAACCTTCGCAGCTGAAATCAGCTAAATGCTTTACTATTCCCTAAAAACTACAACTTTCCTGCATGTTCGAATTTCACGATAATATTAATTAAGCCGAGGGCGGCTATCAATTACACGCGTGTTCCAAAAATTAAACCATAACGCGAAAATTGTGCGAGCAACAATAAGAACAAGATGAAAAGCTGGAAAATAACAGCGGCTACAATGGCAACAAACCCCAATCGAAATGCCAGTACATATGCGGCCAAATGAAGTGAAACATGAGCAAAAAGGGAGGCAATAAGGGTAGTTGAAATTTATTACACTTGTATGAAACAAAGCGTAAAATTTTTGCTGCTTAATTGAAAAATATAAATTGTTGGCCCACACACACACATACACACGGCCACATGCGTGGGAAAATGAGCGTGTGTGTGTGCGGGCCGGAAGTGAAGTCAAAAGCAGAACAACAACATTAATAACGCTGCCAACGGAAATAATAAAAGCCATTTTAACGATGACGCCGAAAATGAAATAAAGTCGAATCGCACAAAAAATATACATAAAATGGCTCAATATTGTGGCAGTGCCAGTCATAACTGTAACTGTTAAATGGCCTTAGTGGGCTACCGAACTTCCAGCTTCAGCCAATTACTTTCTTTTCAGCCGGAAAAGCGAAAGTCTGGCCAGAAGTAATAACATAAGTTAATCCCACGCAGTTAGTTTATTTTGTTGGTTTTTTTTCTTACGAAGGAAATAAACGAAATCAATCGCTGACCAATTAATTACCAATTATCAACAAAGTCAAATCAAACTACATCGCTTAAGGCTTAAATAGTGAAAGTATCTTATAGGTCAGGTCCCACCTTGATCTTTAGCTCGAAATCATCATTCATTCCCCTCAGTTCAGTAATTTACAAGCGGAAAAACGACAATCAATGCGGGTCAATATTTGCCAGTTGTAAACAGAAACACCAATACAAAAAAAAAAGGGAAAAATCACACATGGCCACGACCAAAAGGCAAAAGAAACCGGCAAAAAGTCAAGTGCAAACAACAGGATAAAAAAAATGTCCGGAAAATCGAGCGACGGGGGGCCGAAGAAAATGCGACATGCAGGTAGCATAAATGGGTAAAAAAAAAAAAACACACACACACACACATACAAACACAAGCACAATTATCACGACGTCCGCTGGGGGATCCTTTGATGATGAGCTTCCTGCACATCAAAAGCCAAAAATAGAGCAGCCAAAGCGTTCGCAAAAGGCCAGCGGGTCGAACAGGTGAGTTTCAGCTTCGGACGGGGCAAAAAGGATTCAAAATGGGTAAAAACGTAACGAACAAACAACGTGCCCCCGATGTCAGCCGCACAAATTCCGTTTCTCTATGCGAATGGGGGTGCTCCTGTGGGCCGCCTGATTGAAGCTGCTCCTCTGATGGAAGCCACCAGACATTTGGGCACCCACAGAATCCCCCCGAAATAGCCCAGAAAAAAGCAAAATGAACACAAACATAGGTAGAAAGGCAAATACGCCTTGACTCTCGGTCAGATATTCTGATTTGTTTGAGTTTCTACTTTTCGAGCTTAACAAATTAAGCGCTCAATCTGTAGGCCACCAAATCCAGACGGGCAAAAGCCCTGGTAAAAAGAAAATCAAAGAGAAAACTAAAGGCCGGCCGGCAGGCAAAGTTATCAGCCAATGAAAAGGGACACACCGAAAGTAGCTGTGTAAAGGACTAACAGGAGTAACAATACTAACAGCAGGAACTAATCACCCCATCTACAGTACACACTGCGCCATAACAAACTGTTTGCAAATCCATAACGAAACACAGTAGTGGCACGCAAAGAAAAAAGTTAACTTTCTTAAGCAATTTAGGCAAAAATCAAATGACTTACTAAATTCTTAAGCTATATTTTATTTATCCGATGAGATACTTTTAACATATTATTTGAAATACTTTATATACTTATACCATACTTGTTGAAGAGTACTGATTTCTTATTTATTTTAAAACATTTTTAGATTTAACATAATTAATTATATTTTTTGTTGCTGTGCAAGTGTGTTTATTCGGAATGCTGAAATCGCTGCATTTTATGTGACAGTAGCAGCGGCGGCGGCAGCGATTGAAGCCAACTCTTCGTTAGTTCTGTTTATTGTGGAGCCGCCACCAAGCACCACCCACAGCAAACCACCCAACCACCCACTGGGACTTGCGTGCGGCACCTGCGTGTGCCGTCGACGTTTTCCATTTGTTTGCATTCCGTATGCGCGAAGGTGTGTGCGTGTGTGTGTGTGTGTGTTGTTGGCTCCTCGTTAGTCCTGTCGGTTGATTTGCCCCAACTGCTGGCGCTCCTTTCGCGCGCTAGTTTTGATGAATTTATTCGCTAAACATGTTTATTATTTGCCAGCAAATCACACAGCAATTTGACAGTTTCAAAAGTTTACTCCTGTGTCCGTTGATGTGTGAAAACGGAGCAAGCAGTATTATCCGCCGATCCGCAGTAGATACTCGTACTCGCATTTTCCGGCGTTTTTCTTTTGCTCCGCTGATTAATGGTTACCCACGAAGCAACTGGCTGGGAAATTCGTTTTGGTATTCAGTCCGCAGTCCGTTGTGCTGCCAAATCAATCTGCCACAGTTTTACTTACTCCTGCGAAACGCTGCGGCATGAAGTAAGCTGGGGTTACCCTGGCAGCGGTGTTAATATTTTAAGCTGCGTAATTAATTTAAAACCTTGTAATTAATAAGTAACACCAGCGTGTAGTGGGCGGCGGGGCGTGCCATTTGCCGCCCAAAATCGTTTCGAGAAACAGATAAGCGGCAATCATTAACACTGCGGCCAGTTTGGAGGCTGTTAATGGATTTTACTGGCTTTGCCTGCGGCATGCTGCCGCTGCTGCTGCTGCTGCCGCTGCTGCGAATGTTGCTGATGTTGATGCCGATGTTGCTGCGGGGTGGCAGCAATTTGTGCGTGCGTGCCACGGGGGCTTTTAGCTGTAACTAATTCAATTCGATCGGAATTTACGGGCTTAGTTGCATGCTTAAAAGATTTTTAAATGTTGCGCTACGTTTCACAACTAGGTGAGTGGCGAAAAGAGTGATTTATTTCTGCGGCTACGTATTTCGGTGCTCCAAAAATGGTTTTATTTCGTGTTTAATTAAAACGAATCCCTCTCTATTGGGCTCTCCTAATGAACCTCTTGAACTAAATATTTCAAGCAAATTTGTTGAAAAATTATAACTACATTTTGAAAGGTTGTTTTGGTATGGTTGAAATAATGTGGATAATTACCTTTCAAGAAATTATTTAAAACTTCACCAGTATAAAATATTGTGTTTGATTTTACTTAAAAAAGTTTTCGAACTCTATGCGTCAAAAACTATCTTTAGTATAAATTGAAGAATTATCTAAAATTGCTGAAGAATATTTTTTTCCCAATCTAACTTACCTAAATGCTATCAAAATGTGGACTACTCAAGTGATTCTAAACGCACTGAAACTGTAATCAATTTAAATGCATAACTTAAGCACGTATTTAAACGGTTTGTTTGAAATGACAAATTCCATTTCCATATTATTAACTTCTCTGCTACGTTGATAACTTAAAGGCTTTCCAGTTTCATATTTCCGATTTTCGAGCAAATTGGTTCTCTGTCCAATCCAATTATCTGTGCATTTAATTGAGGCCGATTTCATTGTTAAATAATTCACAACTATATTTCGTTAAGCTAGCTCCCCCCAAAATTAGTTTTGCATGGCAACATCATTGATATGGCAATTGCCACTTGTTCTATTAGGTGGCACACAAACCCACACACACACACACACCCACACAAACACTATGTCCTGTATATACACATATCCTGATGATCATCAATCACTGTGGCACGCGAACCAGAAACCCCCAGCCGGCTGACAGTGCACTTTTTTCATCGAATCCCCCCGGGGGTTCGAAAATCGGACAGGTGGGCAGAGAAACTTTTTTGGACTGGACGGGGTACAACTATAATTGGCAATTCATGCAGGAAACAGGCCATTATGCCGCTGTTAACTTATTAGCCGGCCATGAAAACGGCTCTCCCGGTTCGATCAGCTGGTGCTGCGTCACTGCATCCGGAGCTGTCACCTCCTCGAGTGGAGACCCCGGAAGTGTCCGTTGCTCTTTTATCGAATACAATTAGCATACCGCCTGGAGTGGGATAGTGGGATAGGAGACCCTTTCCAATCGACCCACAAAGCTTGCCCCGAACACAACCAATGTCTTTTGGTGAGCCTGCGGCTGCCATTGTACATGTTTCACTGTACAATACACTCGTACACAGGTGCCACTTAATTACAAATGATGTTTTCTCAATTTTCAAACTATAATAGCTAAAGAAATAATATTATTTAATATTTTTATATGTATGGAAAAATCTTTTTTAATGGATTTATATTAATAGTTTTTTATAATACAATAAGCATTGCACATAAAGGATAAATGAATCTCATGAGCTCGGATACCGTAATTTAAATCTATAATCCTTAAAAATACTCTGTGGTTGAGTTCCCCTTGGGCGTGGCGTTCGAGGATCTTACGGGCTTAACCCTTTTTTCTCTCTGTAACAATAAGCGGCTTAATGCGAATGCAGCTGCAACTGCAGCACCAACACACACACACACAGGATCAGGTGAATACCTCAGGCGCTGGCATAAATACATGCACTCGGATTCGCATTAGAAACACGTCGTGTCGGAAGCCTGTTAATTACACTCGCAGAATGCTCTGGGCAACTGCCTTCACACACCACACACCATGCTCCACCGCCCATTATCGCCCATCCATTATGTTATATAATCAAAGACTGCCTTCGGGCGGCTCTGTTTATGGCGCCATTAAGGAGCAGCGCCAGGGCACCGAGCAAATGCAGAATTTGCAATGTTTGTGCTGGAGCACATAAAAGTACAAAATCTTGGAGACCCGAATTAGCAGGGCCCAAAATGCCAGGACATGTGCCAATTTCTGATGTGTTCGGCGCTGGCAGTTCAAACACAATAAAAATTATGCGTGTCATAAATCCAACTGATGAGATTTGCATTTGGCCGCGGCACCACCCCTCCCCGCCAAGCGCCCTTTTTGGCCAAAGTCGTTATGCCATCAAACTTGAGGAGTGACGATGGCTTGGCAGGGGCAGGGAAAATGGGATGTAGATGCCGTTTGATATCCAGCGGGTGCCATAATAATTTTCGCCTAATAATGATGCGCGTTATGGCTTGACGACAACGGAGGAACCTTCCTCACCGCCATAACTTTGCATGTCTCCCTGTTCCACGACATTGCAGGGAAACAAATGACGCTATTCAGCGCGGATGTCCTTTGTACACTCAGCCAAAAAACAGTATATGTAGATTAGGAAATTCATAAGAAATATTTGCACTATTTGCAAAAGAGGAACAATGAGCCAGCGATATTGTACTAGCATGCGTCATGATGCAACTTCTAGAATTTTGTTTATTCTCACACCTTTTTTGGCCAAGTGTATGTGTGTGCAACAAACTCAATCATAATCTGTGGGCAATGGCACTCCCCTACTTGCGAATACGACGTTGTCATGACAACTTTCCGCTGAGGCAACGAACGCATTGCAATAACTTTTCGTTTTCTTGGCTGCTGGTTGGGCGGGTGGCTGCTCTTCTTATAGAGCTCTTCCCGGTCTGAATCTTCATCTGGCTTGTGCAGTTGATAATCAGTGGCATTGGCATCATAAACATATCAGCAGGAAGTAGATAAGACACTTGCCACAAACCCACACCCATGCAAGCAACTCTCCACTCCAATACAGTCAAACGCACTGGCTTAGCCTGCCACCTCTTAATGGGCTTTTGGCAGTGGGCGGGTGTGTGTGATTAGGTTTCATGAGCATAAAAAGAGCGAATTTCCTACAATGTTTACTCACACACACACACTGCCAATCTGAGGAATATAAATACATGCATGTTGCGCAGCTCACTCAGAAAATAAATCGTTCTAAAATCAAGATAAACTTCACAAAATCAATGGAAAAGCGATTCACAAGAATAAATTCATATTGGATATTACAAAAATCTCGAGAGAGGTTATAACGATTTTACATATCATAATATAAAAGATACTTTGTCTATATGCATCATTCCAGACATGCCAGATGTATAATATTACATTTTAATTATTGTAAAATGTGTAATTACAAATTTGTTACATTACCACAATGTGCTCATCTTAGATCAACAATCTTAGTTTTCCTGCAGTGTGTTAAACTGAGTGTAGGATTCATTGGAGCATTTCGTTTTGGGCTAAGCATGGCAAATTAGGCTTCTGATTGGGGACCCGAAAATGCAGCCATGAATAATTTATGTCCTTGCTTATGCCTCTTGTGTCCATTCGACAACACCGCAAAAAGTTGTGAGTTAGGGAGACAGCACTCACTCTGCATAATTGCCTTTAAATGTCTGGCAATTTCAAGAAGCTAAAACATTCAAGTCTTTGTTTCGACCCACACACACACATACTGGCGCACACACTTTCGGCCACGTTGTGCATTTCCCGTCCAGAGCATGTTGACAAGAAATTGCATAATTATGGCTTGCCGGACAAGCGGTCAGATCAACTCAACCGCAAGTGCTGTCTTTACACGACAAGGGCAAAATAGGGTAAAAGCTGGAGGGAAAGACACAACAGGAAAATCCTGGGGAAAGCTGCTCGAAAGTCTGGGGGGAAACACGGTGTGGCTGCCAGGGGATGCAACCATCTGAAACTGTGGCTCAGCTCTCAGTTAGGAGCCAGCAAACGGGGCTTTCGCCACAGGCAGCAGCTGGAGGCGACCACAGGTACGTTTAGCTGGCCGTAACAGGTGAACAGGTGAGCAAGTGTGCGGGTAAAAAAAAGAAAAGGATAACGCCGGCCAGGCCATGTCCTGTGTGCATATGCATAAGCGGGCAAGGAAAGCCTTTGCGCTGCCTGCGACCGGGCAACTTGGGCAATTCAATTGCATAACATGAATAGAAATGAATTGGCAGGCTCTGAGAGCTGGCTTTTGCGGCTGCCCAGCGGAACTAGTTCCACGAATGGATTTGCATATCCGGAAGTGGAGTGGTGGGCAGTGCCCAAAACAATCTCGAAGAGTATTTACCAATGCATTGCAACTGCCAGTTATATCACACTTAATGGTAGATAAAGCTAGAATTGACCTAATAAGATTAAATTCTAGAACTAATATTTTCAATTATTAAGGAAAATGTTTAGTCGAACTATTAGTTTCCTTCAACTCCACATCCTTCTAGATTTCCAGATATATGCACATATATTGTAACTACCGCGGCATATTAAAGCACAGATTGGAGCTAAACTTTAAAAAGCGAATTCTTGGGGCAGCCCAGAACGATTTTCACACTCGATTAGCTGCATTTGTGCACGTGCCAAACCAAACTCGAATAATACCCAACATCGACGGCAAGCCGGGTAAAATAAAACAAAACAAAATTGAGGGGAAAAAGTGCCAGAGAAAAACAGAGGAAAAATTACAATAAACGTTAGGTTTTCATTAAAAGCAAAGGGAATCCTGCGTGTGTGTGTTGCGTTTCAAGAAAACGTTGCCTACTTTGCAGCGCACACAGCGAAATGGAAAGTTAAGCACTTGAGACGACGACAAAGGGGATTTCCGAAGGGGTGGTTGTGGGTCCCCTGCACCCCCCTGCCAAATCGCACAATACACGACCCCCTTTCACTGAGCCCTTTGTTTGGGTTCGGTTTATTCGTTTTTTTTTCTTTCTCTGCACTGAGCTGCACACAATAATGAAAATGTTGTTGTTTGTTAAATTCCAACAGCCGTTGCTAGAACACACTCCAGCGCTCACACACACACACACACACGTAAAACGCAGCCACCGAGACACATACTCACACTCACACATATGCACGCGGCTACATTGCATTACTTCCGCCTCAATGGTAATAATTTTAAAATTAATACAATTCAATAAAGTTTTATTACTAACGCTGACAAGGGTGGCGGGCTGCCTCTTTCATTTTTCCGCAGAATCCAGTGAGTGCGGCATGCTTGGGGATTTGGTTGGGTTAAGTCCGCTGAGCGATTAACCCTCAAATGCCGCCGACGCAACGAGAAGGAGCTCCACCTGCACCTGCTCCTGTCGCCGCGTCGAAATTGCTGGCAATTAGAATACGTTTTATAAGCAAATTGCCAGCGAACTTATGCGTCAAAGTCCAACGCCCATTTGTATGCAAATGGCGCGCAGGCACTTGGCAAAAAAACTTATCTTATTACATTAATAATTGATGTCGGAAATGTTCAGTTTTGAGAGGGAGATATTTTGAATATTTAGTTATTTCTAAGATTAAATACACTTCTTATAATTACATCTATATATTATATTTAGTTATTAAGATACTTTTTTGGACATGCTTTTTTACTTATATTTTTTTTATCACTTGTATGCTAACAAATGTTTTAGTGGATGATTGTATCCTGCTACGATTCTCGCACATTTCTTTGGCAGTGCAGGTCAGCGGCTGTCGCAGGTTCCCAGCCACTTTCCCTCCTGATGAATCAAAGTCATAACGTGGCTAAAACGGACCACCCCGCTCCTCCGCCCCCTCCTCCTCCTCCTTGCTCGACGGTTACGCATCGTTATGCACAGCGGCAGCGGATGACTGTTATTAAAATCAGTTGTTCGGGGGTACTGTCTTCTTTTGGCCAGACAGCCATGGATGGTGATGGGCTGTACGGCTGGTCGGAGGCTGGGAAGTGGAGGATTTGGCACAGCTGCGCCAGCCCCAACTTCATTATAAGCCAAGGGGCGGGGGACAGTGCGACGCATTCGTTTAATGTCTTAATTCTGCACTCAGCCAAGTGAAAAATTAAAATGGTGTGGCTCCTTTGTTCGGGCTGAATCCTCATCAGTAACAGCAGCCGGGCCAGGTGAAATGAGGTCCTGTTTTTTTTTTTTTTTTTCTGGTGAGGCATGAGGCATGGCACAGTTGAGCACAGCGGTCATAAGTCTAATGTTTGCCTTGTTTAAATATTAATAAAGTCCGTGGAGAGGCCTTGGCCACAAATTGTTAAATTGAAGCTAATAAAATTTGGCTATTACGCTTGGCCAGTGTCCATTTTATGGCCCACAAATTTCATGGCGATTAACTGTGATGGCGGTGCATGCATCAAAGCTCCCCAAACCCAGCCAAAACCACCGGTTCGCCTTCATTGCGTAATTGTGGCCAAACACTTTGGGGCGAAGGAACAATGGGGCTTGAAAATATTTCTAAAAAAGATGCGGCAAAAAACTGAAATGAAATAAAGTAAAAATTAAAGCGCGCAAAATGCAAATGTGCGGTGGGGGAGTCGCTGGGAATGGGGGCGTGGCTCTTTGCCTGATGGGCGGCAGGCGGTGGGCGGTTGGCTCAGCGAAGCGTTTGTGCAAATTATGGTTTAACACCTCATTGAACTCGCTGGCTGCCGCCAGGATGCCAAGGGGAGAAGCTGGAGCTGCGAAAATTTGAATTTGAATATGAATTTCATATTCAAATGAGTTTTCAAAGACTTTATGCGGCGCCAAGCTGGGAATACAGTTAATTATATAAAAATTATGGCTTATTGTTTCCATTTCTGCCATGCCCAAAATATGCAAATTGGCCACACAAAATGCCATTTAATTTGAGACCAGATCAAAGTGAGCACAGCTAAGCCGGATGAAAAGTACTGCCTAGATTAAATCGAAGGGCTAAGACAACCGGCCAACTAATTGCGAAATTAAAAGGGCGGTATTATTATATGCCAAGAAAATCAACACAATCTCAAAAAAGGATAAAAGGATATATTATAACAGCTTATGAATGCTTTCAGCGAGGCATTTGCCTATTTTGGGGTAATTTAATTTCAGCTCCATTGCAATGCGATTTGCCCGAAGATTAATCCATTGATTAATGAGAAAAGGCCCACTCACTTTCTGAGCAATTGTTTTGCGGTTGGTGTGCATATGTAAAACCTAATTACAACTAATTAGTATTTGCACAAGTGACAACCTTTGACCCAATGTAAACAATGGCGGACAACAACAACAGCGTGCGGCGGGCAGTCAACAAGCCAAACAAAACCGATTCGACCAAACAGGAGCCGAAGGATCAGCAGGAGCGGCAGGAGGCGGAGCGGCATGACCAAATGCAAATAAACAAAACGCTTTGATTAGAAAATTTCATTACACCAAATCGAACGTTTGCCAATGGCACACACACACACGCGCACACACGCACCCGCACACACACGAATGCAAATACAATCAGTGCCAGAGCAAACAAATAAATGCACAAAGGGGCAGATTCGGGCCGAATGCAGCTGGCCAAATGCATCAGTTCATTAAAATGCCAATGGCCCCCCTGCCAAAGTCCAGTCCTCCAGTTTGCAGCATCCGTTCGGTTCCATTTGAAAAACGCAATTTAATAACGACTGCAAATGAGCAACGCTTTGCCCAGCACTCGCACAAGCCCTGCCACTCCCACTCCCGCTACCAATCGTCGTCCTGGTCCAAGGACCTGCTCCTCATCCTCTCGTAATCCGGCACTGGGCCCAGTGTGTGTCCTGCGTTTGTGTCAAATTTTATGGCCCAAAGGCGCATATCAAATGAAATCGACAGGCCCGTTCCCAGCCATTGTGCATATGTGTGCATGGGTGCACTGCAAGAAATGCCTAGTGCTTTTATGGAAAGATAAATGAAACTTTGGCACATTAATGCTAAGTATTAGCGGTTAAGATAATGTTTTATCTTGGAAATTAGAAATCACAATATATATATCATAATTTTCCACATTTTTCACTGTGTGCAAGTCGGTTGCAGTTGCAAGCTGCACTATGGACCCAACTCAATTTATTAATGCACCCGCACAGCCGACCTTTGGATGCAGCGCTGCTAAGTCACTGGGATTGCATTCACGGAGGATGACCAGGAAAGTGGCATCACCATGGTAGCAAATGGCGGCTGATCGCCGGGCAAAAAGGGTTGTGGACCAAAATTTGCAGCTCCTTCGAGGCTTCCGGCAGAAATCACGGCTTAGATTTTTGGATTGTGGCCCAAAAGAACAGGAGATGGCATATTTCATGGGTCCCGGCACCAGGTGGCCGCAAATATTTTAACACTCAATTAAAATGGCAATGCAAATAATTGCAGCGCATTTAAAGGCTATCGCCGCGCCCTCCTGCACACACATACACATGCTCATTTAATGCATTTTTGTGGTAATGGCAGCAAATTAAGCGGAAATTACATGGCCAGCGAGATATCGATACTTGCCGCATGGCATGCAGTGGTACGTGCCACGGTGCACGTTGCTCAAATGCTGCTGATTTATATATAATTTCTGTGTAATTTCATTAAGAAATGCAAATTGCACATTAAATGCAATAAATATTGATAAATGAATGCGCACCATTTGCGGGAATGCCAGCGAAAAATGGCAACCAGTGCGCAGAAATGAACAGTTTCAGTTTTGTACTTAAAACAAAAAATACATCTACTATTAGATTTAGGGTGCTAAGCTGTTAAACTCTGTGACCTAATTTGTAATTTACTTAATTATAGAACAAAGGCCCCAAAAATAGAAATACTAAGTTGTTCCAAGTTTATGCAATCGTTTTATTAATCATATTCGTTTTAGCCAAAACTTTTCTTAGAGAACTGACCCTTGATTTCAAAACAAATTTCGTTTGGCCTTATCTTTCCATTTTTATCAAACGCCCTGAACTTCAAACGGATTGCATAGCGGCCTCTTTGCAATGTCATTCCACTGCCGAATTCCAAACTGATCGTATAGGTTTCAAATTCGATGACACTCTGCAACGAAAGGTGTTAGTTGTATCTATTACATTATCTTCTATTATCACTCACTCCTTTCACTCTAAAGCAGGTGTCATTTATGTGTGCGAAATTGGTTATATGCTTACTATACGCATTGTACCACACCTGCTTCTTATCGAACAAAACGTGGCAAATGTCCTTGACCAACATGTTGAGGGTGGTTGGTTGCCAGGTGCCACGATCGTAGTACAGAACGCTTCCTTGTAGCTAAAAGACAACCTTCTATGAGTACTATTATAGTAATATGACGGATATTTATACTTCAACTCGATCTGTTGGCTGAATATCCCACACGACGGTCTTGTATCCCGATAGTGTCACTCCGTCCTCAGTCATTTCAAAGTTCATATTTGACATGTCGAACAATCCATCGATGTTCAGTGTTTCGGGTGGTTCGTTTTGGCAATCACTGGTAACACGCTCATCCTCCAATGAAAACTCGTAGTTCACTTCAATTGAATGTGGGATAAATGCCATCAGGACTAGAAGCTGCCATATCCTAAATAGCTGTTGATTCATCTTGGTTTTAGAAAACAGTAATGGGTAATTTGGAATAGGGTCACTTTTAACGCTATTTATTTAATCCAGCAAAGTAAATTTAATTATTATTATTGTATGAGCGCCGTTCGAAATTGTTTTCGGAAGTGGCGAACCTGTAATTAAACGCCCTTTTCATTTATATAAGCCGACAACGTACAATTTTCTGATAACAATCTTCCAATTAATTGTACCTACAATATATAAAAAATAAACTAAAAGATTACCGATAACCTTGGAAGAAAATACTTGATATAACTTTGTTAATTGACAATTTCAGCTTAACTAAATATAAATTAGGCACATGTACTTCTTAACGAGGTGATCATGAAAAAAATGTTTGATTTTAAGTTTTGAGCCGGTGGAATAAAATGCGAATGTATGTGAAAATTTAAATATTCCTTTATCTTAAATTTGACTTCTTTAATTTAATTTACACATATTTTTTATAAACTCATATGTAACTTATTCTAAAAAACATGTACAGCCACATGTGGGCAAAAACAACTAAACTGGAAAAGTAGTTCAGAGTTCTCTATGATTCTTTTAAATTGTGTTTTAATAATAGCATTTAATATATTTTGCATGTTTTTAATTTATTAGTATACATATTTTTTTTTAGAAACATTTAAACATTTAGTTTTATTAAAGCAACAAGTTTACATTTTATTTTTTTTAAATATATATTTACACGATTTGCACAGGACATCGATGTTTTTAGGTTCTCTGCAAGTACATTAATGGTAATTAATATAATTAATTATTTATTTAAATATACAAATAATTCGGTTCCACCTTATAGAAACTGCCTTTAACTTCGTAGCAGACATCATTGGGTCGCTTTTTGCCCTTCTGGTCATATGCAAATACCTGCACGCGAATGCTGTAACGGCCAGTACCTAATGGTATACCACTGCCAAAAACTAGCTTCAGGTTATAGGTTTCTATAAGGAATAGAGTCTAAAAAGCAAAACATATTACACAATGCAAATATGGCCTTGATATGTTACCTACACCGGGCACCTTGATGCAGTTGTCCTTGATCTCATCGCTATTTGCAACGTGGGAGGACCAATCTGAGTACCAAAGCTGCTTTTTGTCGTACATAACTGCGCAGAAATCGCGCACCATCATATTCAATGTGGTCGGTTGCCAGGCACCTCGGTCGAAATAGAGCAGGTTTCCAGTCAACTGAAATGAAAAATAACAAAAATATTAATTATGAACATAGGTTTTGATATTACCCTAGGCAAAAACCTCGATGCGATCCGTTGGCTCGGCTTTAAACACGGATGTCATGCTTCCCGACACGGCAATTCCATCCGGTGTCGCTGTGGTGGTATAATTGGTCAAGTCGAACAGCCCACTTATGTCGAGAGTTCCGGGTGGAACGTCGCTGCATTCGGAGTAGATGGATTCGTCTTCAATCTCGAATTCGTAGCTGATTTGCATCGATAAGTGGACCACTTTCAATATTAGCATTAGTTGCAACATCCAACATGTTTTCCACTGCATTTTTCCACTGATCTTCAAATAAGCTTCTATTTTCGATGTTCAACCGTTTTTATATTACATTTCCATTGCGTTTGTTATAAAACAGCTTGTGATTAAAAAAAAAAACACGATTTTTCTGGGTTTATAAAAGCCAAACGTATAATTTGCAGATTGATTAAATGGCCATCACTACAATCACTTCTGTAGAAAACACATTTTCTGGTATATTTATTATTTAATTCTTATTTTCTATACAAGCAGATGTTATGATGATGATTAAACTGTTGCTATATCAGTTATTAAATATATTACAAGATGACCAGGAAAGTTATTACATCTTTTTTGCTTAGCCACATTATATTTAATATTTCTAATATGCGCTTGAATCAATTACTTCTCACACATATGTGTTGAGCAAGCAAGATACTTAGTTATTATTATAATCTTTTTAATTGTAAGCAACGCTCAGATGAAAGTTTCAAATACTATATAACTGGCTTTAGACCCAAACCTTTATTAACATAATCAACTATTAATAAATGATTACCCCAGCAGAACAGGCAGCCCCTGCCGCCGACTCATGTGCGGTAATCCCCGACTGACCTCAACTACCAACCGCTCGGCTTTAAACGGGTTGCAGAGCTTGTTAGCCTGGTTTACACACTTCTGCGTGGAAAGGCACATTTGGTGTTTTATGGCTATTTGGGAGTCGAGGCGGTAAGTCGCAGCGCCAGTAGATAACGCCCCTTGCTCAACACTTTGAAAAAGTTTAAATATAAATTAAAAAGTTTCCCCCCTTTTTTTTGTGTTGTTTTTGCAGCTGCATGGCTGGTGTTGTTGTTCTATTTGGTATGTATTTTATGTTCATGCAAAGTGAAAAGTTTGCTGGACGACATCGAATCCAATGGCTTGCTGGTTTTTGGGTGAAGGGAAAAGGGGTGAAGGGTTCAAGCCCAACCGATCAGCCTAATGCCGCGGCAACTGTTTAGGCCATTTAATCCCCTACCAATTTCCGCACTTATTTCGTTGCCTTCAGCAGGCAATTTATGCATTTCTTCGGCCATTGTGCGCTTCTGGTATTTGCAATACATTATTGCTGTCAGATGAAGTTGTCCTTTTGCGAAATTAATTGCATCCTTTTTGTGGGCGGCATAGTGGACGGGCGGGCTGGCGGGCTGACGGTCTGTTGGGCGAGTCTGTGGTCCTCTGGCCACAAGCAGACTTCAAGGCTGGCATTGTTGTAATATTTTTGTTAGCAAAATGTGGTCAAACTTTGGCTGCCATAAAGGCGCAAACAAGTTTGTTTGGGTGTGCCTGTAAGTTTGCGGACTGGGGCTCGCCGCAAACATCTGACCGTAATGCAAACGCATTTGCTGCGTGCCACGCTCAAAGCCAAAGCCCATGGTACCCGAAAATGCTGACCATCTCCATTGCTTCAATCCTGCCAAAGGACCCCCGCTCCTCCACTGCCAACCCGTCTTTCGTCTATTTGCCGATCGTTAGCCAGCTTTGAAAGGCATCGCATTTGGCTGCTTGCGGCTTGCTTGAGGCACTCAACCTTGGGCTGCAGCTCCGAGTGCACTAAAAATCACTGAGTGTGTGTGCACTCGAAAAAATATATTTCTTTATATTAACAAATTGCTATACCTACTCAAAAGATTTATAAGCCTTAAATGAAGCCTTTCAATATTTTAAATTAGTTCATTGAAGTCTGAGGTCTCCCAATTTTCACATATTAATATGATGCTTTAGTTTTTTCACTCCTATTCCCAAAGGGGTTTATTATTCTACTACTACTTCTATTTAAAATCTAAACATTTCTAAATAAATCGAATTTTTTCTTAGTGTCTGCACTAAATGTAATCTTTGACTGCGGTCATATATCTCCTTTGCAGCGGCTTTTACTTTGCTTTCCTGGAAGCTCTCACAAAAAAAAGGGGAAATTAAGTTCAATAAAAGGAACATTCGTAATTTATTAGGGTGAACCAGTTGGTAACCAGCCTCCCCCATTTGGGCCATTCAATATTAAAGTTTTCGGCAGAAACCCACTTACTTTGCGAGTGCGAACTGCCATGTTGCTCGTTTCAGTTTTGACGATGGCACCGAGGAAAGTTATCATTTTGACAAGTTCTTAATATGCAATTCCATTAAGCTGCAACCAAAGTTGAACTGCTGGGCTGTCCCACTTTGCGATGCCATTCATTCGTTCATTTATTCGCACATTCAGTTTGCAGCGCATAAAAAAAGGCGGAATAAGCGAGGGGAAGCATAATTGCATTTCGTGGACAATTAATTCCTTTTCTATTGCCCATTTCGTCGTAATTTAATTGCAAATTACTTCCCCTTTTATGTGTATTTGTAGACGTAATTGTAGCTTCATTTGCCTTCAGCTTGTGCCTGGACACGCAAGGCGCTCCCAGTTGGCCAAGACTAGCTACGCTTTTGGCCAACTTTGTTGGCCATCCCGCCATTCGGCATTCGGTATTCAGCATTCGGTGCCGAATTGCCAAAGTTTCACGCAGCAGTAAATTCTGGAAAATTGCATGTGAGCTGCTGCAACTTTGCTCGGTGGTCACACGAAAATTTATTATTAAAATTCACTCCGCTCGGTGGAAAACCGGAGACGAGAGCCACTTGAGCAGAACATTGAATCTCATTTGACAATTCCGTTCTTCTATTTGTTTTGTGTTTCTTTCCCGTTTGCCCGCTTCTGTGTTTTGCATAATTCGAAGCAAAGTAACTCCAACAGAGTGGAACGATAGAGGGAACCTTGGGCTTGGGCGAACCTTGAGTGGGAGTGGGAGTACTACGGTTGCAGTGGGTGGGAAATGGGCGATGGGAAATCGGACTGGGTGGCAAGGGCGTTGGTCAGCTGGGTGACACGAATCAAACAAAAGCGTCAACTTTGCGCAGAGCAAATGAAAGCGGAAAGCCGGATTGTTGAAGGGGCGGGGTTGCTTTGCTTACATTGCCAACAAAGTAGAAAATCCGTAAGAATAACACAAAATTCTCGGCTCCTTCTCTCCATTCCGCTGGCTCTGTGCTTTTGGACCCGCTCCCTGTACTTCGATTATCCTGCGACGTCTTTCCTGGTGATTGTGGCACCTGAAAACGAGGGGCAGGCGGGGCGTCATGTGGCACAGACAAAGTAAGCGCCCCAAGCTGCAGTTTTCAGCTGCATCTGCACTGAGAAAAAATGTTGAGAATGTTTGTTCTTGACTATAATTTTTATGGAAATTAGTTCGATCTAAAACTATTTTGGTGTACATAAAAAAATAGTCTTTTAGCGTATATTTTAAATATTTTTTAAAATTATCTCCGATAATTTTATTCAAGCAAGCCATTCAAGTAATGGACATATTTTGATATCAACTCTTCTTTATCTGGTTTTCCAACCAGTTTTAATGTTGCACCCACATTTTTGCGCTGTGTATTTTTGGCTCTGCTGCTGCTTCATCAGTGGCAATTGTTTAGCTGCGCTTTCTTGGCCATTGGATTCATTTGAAATTTATGCAAATTAAGTGCGGCACACAGCAGCAAAGGCAACAGCGCTGCGCAGCAGACTGCAGTTGCATAATCCTTGGAGCGCAAAGGATTTACACTTTTGCTTTTGCCAGATAATTATCTTAATTGCAATTTTCGCTGCTCTCTCGACTCGACTTCCTGCTGGCTAAACGGGAAATTTACAATTTAATTAAAGCTACGCAAAATGTTGCCAGCTAAACCAATTAGTCGTTCGGTGTGTGAGTGTAGTTAGCATAACAAATTAAATGGCAATTAATTTGCGAACGCTTTCCAAATACATTAATAAATGCAGGCCCCATTCATTATTTTGCAACCTGCACTTGCCGACCGAAACTTTCATTATTTGCCATCGGTTTCCGTTTCCTCTTGGCCTGTTCGGTTTGCAGGACTTCAGGGCTGCATCATTTTTCAAGCGAAGGCAAATGAAAGCACTTAATCTTGCTCCCTGAACTTTGCCACAAACTCGACTCAACTCAACTCAACTCGGCGCAGCTCAGCTCAGCTCGACTCGACTCAACTGAACTCAAACCGAAGCCAAAGCAAACACTCTGCACTCTGGTAATTTTAATCAATTCATCTTAATTTCGTTTGAAGTGCACATTAACCTAATGGACAGACATCCTGGGAGGGGCGTGGCAGTGGGCGAGGCCCCAAGGACCTCGCTCACCTACCCACTCGCCAATAGGTGGCGCTGCCCTATTAAAATGTTATCTTCTACTTGGGTAGTTGGGCAACAGGATGAAATATAAATACTGAATATATCTTGGCCCTGTCCTGTGGTCCTTAGGGCTGAAAAGGGCAGGCCGGCAAGGTGATGTTTCATTTTCACATTTCCCATTTATCTTGTTTAACCGAGAAGATGCCTCAAGGTGGCCAAGCTCTCCGCCTGGCAAGGTGTTCAAATGAATAACATCTGAGAAGGCATTCTCCAGCTTAATCTGAACTCAAATGGAATGTTCGCCAAACCTCTGGGGGCTAAAATCATGTACTGCTCTTGCGTTTCCAAAACCAGTTTTAATCCTCCATATGTGTTCAAAACTCTATGGCCAGATCTCTGGGGTTTCTCTCCCTAAAGAAAGAAAGAGTTCCGAAGGTATATAAATAATACCTCAAAAGAGAAGGGTAAGTTAGAAGCATAAAAAATATAATTAGGGCAGCCCCAGGTTAAAATATATATTTTCAATAAAAAGAACTTTACAGCTGTAAAGTTATACAAGCCTGGAAAACTTTCCGCAATGAAAGCTACTTGAAATATACACTTAATGCAACTTTCTTTTGGTTTTGGAAAATATGGAAATTACGGATGCATTTGTAAGCAATAACAAATCATTTTTTGATTAACTCATGCGTGTCAATTTGACGTAAATCAAATATTTTCCCAACACACACTCAGCAAGACACACACAGACAGTTGCACAAATAGCTAAGAGAAAGGAGTTCGAGGAGGAAAATGCAAGGAGGAGGCAAAAAAGAAATGTGGAAATCATGCCAAGGAAATTGCAGTCAACAACTAAAAAAGCATTTTGCCTCCTTATTTGCCTTCCGTCTGAGATTCCCCGCTCGAGAATTGAACTCACAAAGATGTATGCAAATGCAGCATAAACAAAATTCAGCATATTTATTTCTGTGGAGCAAAAGGAGCGAGGTAAGACGTATTTTTACGCTTCATCGGAATAAAGAATATATAAATTCTGCTGAGTGGAGGAGCCAGCGCACACGGATATCCGGATGCATTGACAACGATTTCCGCTGAGCTGGAAGGTATGGTATTCCACTGATCCCAAAAAGGGAAGCGATTAAGGTGCATCCACGTTAGCCAGGCCTCACTGCACTGGCTTCGCTTACCGAACCTGGCCAAATCAGATCAAATTAAATATGCCCGCTGATTAGATGGCTGGGCTGATGTGAAAGTAGCACAATCTCCGAGTACTACCACCCACAAGCCAACTTGGCCAAAAGGAAGCGCGAGCGACGGCAACGTCAAATCTAAATGAGGTTATAATTAAAAAAGTTTTCTTATTTGCTGTTGCTGTAGCTTATGCTGCTGCTGCTGCTGCTGTTGCTGCTGCAAATGAAGAAACAAGTAATTCGCCTAATAACGAGCTTATGTAATTAGCTCATAAACAACACAGAAGCAGGTCCAGCAATTGCAGCCGAAAAAAAAATTCAAGAAAAACAACAGCAGATAGAGAATCGTACCAGTCAAAATGTAATGAAAAAGTTCTGGCAGCGAAAAAGTTTGAGGAAATTCGAAGGTAAGCTGAAAGCAGCGCAAAAACCTGTCGCCTGTCCTTCCGAAAAAAAGTTCCGCAACGCCCACACCTACTTCCGATATGTATATATATATGGTATATAGATATATATGTTCTTATATAGCTATGCGGAAAATGGAGCCCAGTGTACATGTGCGATTCGATAATTCGTTTAGCGTTATTCAAGTAAGCCAACTGCTGCGGAAATTATCAAATTGAAATTGGTTGGAAAATGTTGCCAGTTCTAAATGCGACAAGTGATTACTGATGAAAGTTGGAAAGTAGAGCGAAGTTTCTGAAAAGAAAATTATAAATGTGTGCAATAAAATATTTCAACTTTTCTATACTTATATCATGTGCTTTTAGTCACAGTAAATTTGTTCAACATTTTATTTTCTTAGACAAATTACGACTTTCCCATAGCAGAAACATGATCAAACTGGGGATCAAAATTCGTGGATTATAATCGCTTCTCAGGACCGACTGCTGCGTCTTGCAATTGCGCGACCACAAAAGGCCCCAATTCCAACATAATTAACCACTACTGGGCTCGTTAATGCTCGTTACGGTCTCCTATATCCGGTGGCCCCATGGAAACGCTTCGGTCAGGCATGTGGAAATGTGGAATCACTTTTTCAGAGACTGTCTCCTGGCGGCGGCTGGGCCCATCTCATCTGAATCCCCTGGAACCGCAGGCTGTGTGTGCGGCCAGCAACACTTCCGCTGACATTTCAATTACCTCCACCACTTAATAACCCTGGAAAGGAGTGCGGTGGTGGGGGAGGAGTGGACAAAGCCTGTCCAGCGGCAGTTGACCAATGCCATTTGGCATGTGTGACTGACTAGAGAGGCTGGGCCTCGTGGCGAGTAGCAGTTTTTTGATTAATGTGTCTGTTGCAAATTACAAAAAACGACCAGAAGGACGGACAATACGTGCTAGCAAATGCAAACCCATTCGCATCCGCACATGCAGCCACCGGATGCCCCCCGTTGGGCGCCACGAAATGAAATGAAATAAACTTGGCTACTAATGTGGCAACACCCAAACTAAATCTGCAGACAACCCAATGTGATTTGTGCTTGGGAAAATTTACTTTATAAATTTCTGGCAAAGTGGCAAAGACAGCGGCAGTCAAAATGATTTTCTAATTAAATTGCCAGAGCCCCAACGAGCAGAAAACTTTGGCGGAAAAACAAAAATATTTCGTCTTTTGGCTTGGCGAAAAACTTTAAAATTCAATTAAAAATAATGCGGGCTCTCTGGCAGATTGGGGGATTTTCCGATGTGGCAGGAGAGCGTGGAGCCGAGGCATATGGCATAAGCTGACTGGCCGCATGCAAAATGAAATACAAGCCAGAGTCGAGCATTAAAAAGACTAGCAAGCTTGCAGCAGCTACTGTCTCGCCAGTAATTTTGTGCAAAATTGTACTAAAAATTACTGCCAAAGAAAATTTTCACATAATTTGATTAAAAAGTTACACGCATTTGCTGTGGCGTCAACGTCAGCGGCAACTTTGTAGCACTTTATGGGAAAACGAGTAAAAAAATTGGCGAAAATTAAAAGTGCTACGGCTGCTGTGGCAAAGACTGCGGCGTGCGAGGCCTTGCCGCACAAAACAGTTATGCCTCAAAAAAGAGGATAAACAACGATTTATATAGCCTTGAAATTTTCAAAAATATCATAGCTCTCATGCTTAAACTTATAATTTTGATGTTGGTATCCTAAAAGGATACGATACTGCAATATCTTTGTGTAATATATGCATATAACTGCTTTAATTGCTACAATCCGATTTCACTGTTCGTAATATTTTTCCCTGCTTTCATAATGTTTATAATATATCAGTTAGACTTATGCTAACTAATGGATTCGTAGAAGCGGCTTTCTTTCCTAAATATATATGTCTGTGTAGAGTGCGGCGTCTGGAGACTTATTGCGGCTTTAACGCTTGAAAAGTTGTCTTAAGAAAACTTTCGAAATCATTTCGCAACTGAAACTCGAGATCTTTGCGAACAACGGCCTACTACACATTAGTTCGCCCAACTGCCAACTCTCAAACTCAGCTTAGGAGTCCAACTTTGCGAAAATAATTTGCCAGCAACTCGCACCGAGTGTCTCAGATATCCGAGCAAACATTTCGGGATCCAATCCGTAGTCTCTTCATCAAATGTCTGCCAAAGAGTGGCAACTCTGACAGGCGGGATCTGTCATAAAACGCACAAAAAAAGAAGAGTAACGAAGAGCTTTAAAGAGTGGGAAAAAGTTGGCAACTTTTGTCTAGCTAATCAAATATTTGCAGCCAGCGAGCGATGGAAAAAGGGAACATTTTCCGAGGGGCGCAGCGATGACAGAAGGCATTCGTGCGAGGTACGCTGAAGGACTCAAATCCTTTTAGGCACGTGTGTGTGTGCAGAGTACCGTTAATATGACAGGAACACCATGCTCAAGCGTGCGTATGTGTGTGACATGCAAATCTTGTTTGTCAAGTGCCACGTCACAGTACCCGAAAAATGAGTAACAAAACTCGCTGTTGTTTCGTTGCCCGGGGTTGAAGTGCGTTTTTTAATTGAAAATTATTACGGAAAAGTTGTAAATCCCTCTTATTAAGCGAGTTGGGTGATTTGGTGGGGGATTAAGGAGTGTGCACTGAGAAAAAAGCATGCAGGGAACACAAATAAAACCAAGAGACCTTACATTTAGATTACAATTTTAGCAACATATAAACCTTAAAGCACGTGGGTTTAAATACGTTTTTTCAAAATTTAAAATATTTGGAATATTTTTTTTTTAAGTGTGGCATCTACTCAGTCACATTATTAGAGGGGCCAAAGGTGGTCGTCCGTATACAGCGGATTGATGTTGTTTAATTAAATTAAACCGCCACGGCGCCACACGTCTGCCCCATCATCGCATCATCCCAACTTTGACCCAGCTCCCAGCCCCAACTTCCAACTCGCAGCTGCCTTTGTTGCGGCATAAAGGCGTTATTAATATGCTTATGTGCTGCGGATCGTTGCAGTATATGTATGTGTGTTTTTCGAGTGTGGGTCGCGTCCAAAAGGGTTGCATTCGGAGCCAGGTGCTTAACATAATGCCACACACATTAAATTTTAAGTGTCAATGGCGCCGCTTCTTTGTTGCCTTTCATTATCATAATGCCGCTAGCCATAAAAATGCTTAACTTCTCAGTCCTTTCGGACCCTCAAGTGTGAGTGGCTCTGTGTGGATGTCCTTATACAGTTTTATGCCTTGCAAAGGGCCAACAAAATCCTATCTAATAAAAAATGTAATTGTCCAGACTAATTCCACTTGTAATCTGAAACCCCAAATGATTATTACATTTTTATAGAACTGATATTAAAGCGTTTATCCTTAAATTGATTAAAATACGTCAGTGACGCAATTAAACTCAAAATTAATTTCCTTGACCTAGTTAGATTGTCTAGTTTATATTTACAGAATCCTACATTTTGTGAATGATTATTTTAACACTAGATGTGATAATTTTAGACAAATTTTGAAATGAAAAAAGGAATTTTGACTTTCAATATGGACTAGAGAACAATGTTTGCTTAACATAATAGTTTGAACAGTTTTGGTAGCTTATTCTATTCTTATAAAATTCAATTAGATTAGTGCCTGTCTTGCAGATACATCCATTAACAGTGCACTCTAGTTAAGTGCAGATTGTTTACTGTCTTCCAAGTGAGTGGTGCCGCCTGTCCAGTCTCCACTGTACTCCCCTTGTTCGCTTGGCTGGCTTTGTTTGTTTGTTTATTTATTTGCTTGTTTGTCTATTTTGATTTATTTCATTTGGAAATGATGCAGTGTCTCCGTGGTCGTCGTCAACCCCTGAACTCAACTGAGTTTAGCTAGTTGAGGGTTAGCAACTGCTTGCCAACTCAAGTAGTTTGCTGGCATATGGCTCGAAGCTATTTTTATTTAATTTTTGTTCCAGCCGAGATGCTCCAGTTCGCCAGCCCAGTTTAGGGCTTCTTATTTGTTCATGAAAATTGCGATTGCTGTGATATTTACTCGGAGTCCATTCGACAATACCCTCGTTGGCCAAAGGTACTCTCTTACTCTACAATAATTTCACATTTCTATTTCATTTTATTTGTTTATTCTGTTGTCACCCAGGGAATTTCATATCCTTGGTTTCGAGGGCCTTGGCAAGCTTCTTATAAGTTTTAAATACCTTGCTCTCAATCCCCTTTGGTTTGGTCAAAACTTTTTAATTAGCCTGATCTTGAATAAAAAGCGAAAATTTTTAATTACGCCCAACTTTACGCCAAAGAAAAACTTATTTGAAAGGAAAGTTTCCAGAGCGAGTAACGTAAAAAAAAAAACAGCAAAAACAAGAGAGGACGTCATAGGTAAGTGTCGCGACTATTAGATACCCGTTACTCAGATAGTCAAGTGCTAGATATATAGAGAAAATTCACATCCACTCAGCTAAGCCTGAACAAAAGTATGTCCTTTATTGTGTCACTGTCTTCATACGGACAGAAAAACGGACAGACGAACAGACAAACGTCTTTACACGGCTAGTGATCCTGTGACATACTTCTTAACGAATCTGGTATACCTTTTTACGTACGGGTATAAAAATGTCACACAGATCACAGGGCTTCATATAGGGAATTGTTTGTATGTATAATGAGCGTAATAGAAAGGACGAAAAGCTCAGAATTGTTGAAACAAAACATGACGGCATCCAAAATGAATTTTGAAGTCTTCGCACGTTCGCAAATTGCGCTCATTAAATTGCAAATTTAAATTTAATTAGTTATTTATGCAATTTGATATTTTCGCAGGCTGTTTTCTATTTGTTTGCATTTTGCGGCCATTTCAATGTAAATTTCATCACGATTTGTTATTCATATTGAGTTGAATATTTTTTCGGGCGCGCATTAGTTGTTTTTACGCCTTTAATTTTCGTTTCGCTATTATTGCATTTGTGCGTAATTTTTTCTATAAATATTCAGTGGCCATTAAATGCAGTTATACATATTAAAAATGTGTACTGCATTTGTGATTTTTTGCATTTTGTCTGTGGCAAATAAATATTTGATTGCCCATTTGTCACACATTGACCCGAATGGAATAATTTCTGCGCATAAATATTAATGAGTTTCGCTTGGTCTGTTTAAACTTAGTGCTCATTTAAATGTCATTAGCTGGATGTCATATCTGTTTTGGCGAATGCAGTAATGGCATAATGTCAACCATTATCATATTTTGTGGCACTGATTCGAAGCTATGTAAATTTGGAAGTACTTATAAAGCAATAAACGTGGCTAAGTGCCAAATAAAATCATGTTTTGAACACATATAAAATGGAAGGGGTAAATTTAAATTAATCGAACAGCTTACAACATAACCATATTCTTAAAAAAATACTTAATCATTTTTATTAATTTTACAGCTCTACATACTTGATAATATAATTATCAAAATCACTAGTTATTATTGCCACCGCAACAAAACTACCAAGTTGATAATAGAATTCAGAGAAGCATTCGAGTGTAAGTTGAATGCCACTTATCTGCTTCTTAAGTTCCATTTTAATTTAATATTTCAATTTGGGGCAGTCAATCGAAGATTCTCGGAATCGAGTCGCCCTTAAAGCCACTTTCCCCGACCATAATCCATCCCCACTTATCGCAATCGCTTGTCATGTGCAAATTTGTTTGCGAATTTGTAAATAATTCCAAATTCATTCACTCGACTTTTTTCTAGCATCGCCATGCTCCTTTTTCTATGGCCACGCATCAAGTTGATTTATTTGCATGGAAACTTTCTTCATTCCCGGTCCGTCGGTTTGTCTGTCGTGAAATGATTTACATAGGGATAATAGAAAAAAATAAATTGATTTTAAATCATTTCAGCAGCGTGTAGGCAGCGCGCAAACGCCATTGCCAGGGTTGCCAACTCAGTCCGTCGCATTTGTATGCAAATACGCGTGAAAATCAAAAAAAATAAATAAGGCAAGAATAACAAAAGGCAAGTTAACGAGTATTCAAAAACGAGATTAAAATAGGAGTGCTTCGTGAGTGCCGCCTGCTGTGATTTATACGCCTCGTTCCCATTTGGCATCCATCCTCCGACGTCCAACCTCCAAGCTCCATCATCCATCCTCATGATGTCACATCAGAGTTGCCCCGAGCCAGAAGGGCAGGAAAGTATTCAATTTTTTGCGGGGGATTCCCCCACAGCTGGACAGGGTAGCTCAAGATATTATTAACATGTTGCTGCACACTCTTTGGCCAAAATTGATTCGCAACTTTGGGAGTTGTGTGTGTGTGTGTGTGTGGAGGAGGAGTGGGTGAGTGGGTGCAGCGGAAGTCAGCTGTGCTCAACCCCGTTTACATTCTTGTAATCTTTGGCAAGAGGCATTTTGCCATTTTGCATAGTTCGACGGTGTAGAGTAGTCTGTGTAGTGTTGCCTGGATCCTGGCCCATGATTTACTCGCTCAGTCACAAAATATGGAAATTGCTCATGTCTCAGCCTAGGACATGTCACCATGTCCCACCTCGTTTCTCACCTGCAGTTGCTGTTGCGGTTTTTGTGACATGCCGCATCAATCCATCGCCATTTTGCTGTCTCTCGTGTTTGGGCCTCGATGTGGTGATGCTGCCTGCCAGGATATAGTAGTCCTGTTCGATCTTTTACCAGCCATGTGGACTGCGATGCTCCTGCTCCTGCTCCTGCTGGCAAATTGAATAGATTGCTAGGTGGACCAGCCGCAGACGCAGTCGCTTGCTGGCAGCATTTTGGCCCGAATTTTGCATACATAAATATTTATGAATTTATTAAAAGTGAACCACACACACTCGCCCGCTCTTTTGCACGCCGGGGCATCCTGGCGGCTGGCTGGATGGATGAATGCATAAGTCAGCCGCTCACGAGTGCCGTGGAAAAGGGGTACATACACTGAGGGAAAATATTCCGATTTGTCACTATAACTTTCATCAGTCATAACATATATTCTCAAAACAAACTTTGCATTTTATTCTCATACAGTTTTAATATAATTAGATTATTTTCGACAAAATGATGTGACCTTACTATATTTTGCAGGTCTAATTTAAGCTAATTTTTTCAAGAGCGATGCAGCACTTTACACTGTAATTTGTTTATTA
Source organism: Drosophila mauritiana (assembly GCF_004382145.1). Classification (NCBI taxonomy): domain Eukaryota; kingdom Metazoa; phylum Arthropoda; class Insecta; order Diptera; family Drosophilidae; genus Drosophila; species Drosophila mauritiana. The sequence goes on along the minus strand of NC_046668.1, from coordinate 14,846,440 downwards.
AAATATTTTGCTATATTTTTGCATAGTAATATAGCTCTCTGTAAAAGGGAAAGCCTTCTGACGTGCATTTGGTCGGTTTGCACGGCTGAAATGGTGAAAGGGCGTGGAAATGGGGGCTGCTGGGCCATCCAGCCGTCAGCGGCAACGCCTGCACACATGCCACAGGATCGGACTGACAAGGGGGGAGGTGCAGAGCGGAGCGGGTTGCAAGCACCATGCTCGATGTACAGCGAAATGTTTGGTACATTTTTGTGAAAATTTGCACCACATAGCGCCATCAGCCGCCCGCCATCCCCCGTACACCTCGTCCACCCCAGGGGGATGCCCCCTTAACGAAAAAATGAACGAACTGCACAAACTGGCGCGTTTCGTTGGCTCTGGGCCTGGGCATTCGCGGGGTAGGGGTTTTCTGGGGGGCTCCGGACCCAAGCCCGGTCCCGGAGATTCGGGGGGTCCATTCATTTGCACCAGAACAAGGCAATCGCATATTTGTGGCAGGAGGACGGTGAACGAAATTGTCAAGTTTTTGAATGCTTCAGTGGCTCAGCGGCTGTCGCTGTCGTTCAAACTGTGGACGAGGTCCTTGGTCCTTGGTCCTGGGTCTGGGCCCATGGTGCATGGTCCATATGTCCGTATTCCCCGTGCCCCGGGGGCAGGCATAATGCATGAAGTTGTCATTATCAGGCCAATTCAATTGAGAATTTTTGTGCCTAATTCGGCACAGAGGCGGCAGCAGCGGGTGCAACAAAAGAAACCAAATTTCGCATAATTGAAAATTTTTGGTGGCCCAAAAAAGGGGAAAGGCCACGTTGATTGCGAAAATTTTGTTTGACCATTGACGTGGCACTTGATTATACCCCTGCAACTTTCGAAAGTGGTTGTGTCTGTGTGTGTGTGTGTGTGGATGAGTGTGTATGTGTTGCCAAAGTAATTTAAACTTGATGTCAAATTCAGCAGAGTCATTCAATTTCAATGTCGGTGCATAATTTTGTGGGCCTTGGCGTGAGTGTGAAGGACACTTGAGGCTGCCAGTTACGTAATTACCTGAGGCCCTGTAATTGCCAAGGACGAGGGTTCTCCCGAATGACGCGACGTTTTTCCGGCTCCTTACTCATCACTTTCGAGTCCCCATGACCGTGGCTTCCACGCCAAAAACCCCAAATTCGACTTGAACGCAATTTATGCAAATTCGCTGGGAAAGACAACGCACATGGCAATCAGCAGAATGTGTGTGTTGACAGCCGGGTCGGAACTGAACTCAACTGAACCGAACCGAACTGAACTGAACTGAACTGATCTGAGGCCGAGCCCCTGCCATCGGAATTCCTATTCTACGGACACGTCCAGCCTTGGCACATTTAACAAGGCAAGCCGCATCGAAATCCGCTCGATTAGCATAAACGCATTAAAAATATGCCACCCCCATGGAGCAACGCACATGGGCTATGTGGTTGGAAAATGGGATGGATGGGTTCGGGGTGGAGTTTATGGATTATAATGTTTGTTTTGACATGCTCGATGACAGCGCCGGTGGTCGTTTGAGTTTTCAACAGCAGGAGCATGTGAAAAACATCAACAGAATTTCCACTAAAGTGAAAAGTTTTTATATGGAACTTAAAGCTATGCAAATTGTTAATTATATACTTTTGAATTAGCTTAAAGATCTTTAAATGATATACGCCAGAGTTAAAACGTAAAATATTTGTATACATTTAAAATGTGGTGGAATCTACTAAATACCATGCAATCTATATGCAAATGCTGTACAATAATTTATATTTAATCGGTTCAAGAGCACCATCAACGGCGGCTGTACATATATGTCATTTGCGAGAAGGGGTATAACTATATCTATAAAGCCAGAGAGGTTGAGAAACGCGTGTGGAAGGGGCAAAGGGCACAGGGCACTGAATGCAATCATAAATAAACAGCACGCATCTAGAATACTTGCATGCAAATTGGGGGCCAAGAACCAAACCGCGACACAATGGGATTTTCCCCGCCCACTGCCCGCGTTGTCAACGTAATTTACCATTTTTCCTTCAACTTGCATCGTCTACGGTATGCATCACTCACTCACTTAGCACCCCACGCACCCTTCTTCAGGACCTTTGCTTTCACTGAGGAAAATATTCTGGTTCTTCTGTCAGAAATCTCTGGAACTATACTATCAGCATGGATAATGTTAGATTGTTGGTTTCCAAACCACTCCCACGATAAAACACAAAAAGAAGTGTATGCTTTTTTTATTTATACTTTTAATTTTGTAATTATTATTTGAAACCAACTATGGCTTTGAAATTTCCCTCAGTGTGTTGCAAATTGCGTTTGCGAGCGGGCTGCGCTGATGAGCTCTGTGCGTTGCATACTTCGCGGCGCAGACTTTTCAACCTGCCACGGACGCCGCCCATCAGTTATTTGTCTCGCGTGGCATTGTTTGTCTTGCGAGTTTGGAGCGCTGCAAGCTCGGCAGCTGCCTCGTTCGTCGCCGCCTCTTTAATGTGTGGGTAAATGCGACAAAATTAAGTTAACTGCCAGCATTAATGCACATGCAACAAACTGAGAGAGCGAAACTTTCAACCCAACTCTGCCAACTAACTGGTTTTGCAGCGCAAATGAAATTCACCAAAATGTTAGCTCCTCCGTCCGACAGCGAATTATGCTGCCATCAGGCGGATTTTAAATCAATTGGGTGGCCAAGCTGCGTGACAAATAAACCTAAGCGGAACGACCACACTGCGTATGCGCAATCTGCAGCTGTGGCAGCTGGTCCATATGCTGCTGGCGATGCGATTAGTTGGCCCAGGCCATCACAAGACCACGACCCTTTGTGTCGGGCATTATCTGCGTGGCCACTTGAGCGACTCAAAGGGGCACTTTGATCTCAGCACCCCACACTTCCTTCCACCTGAGATTCAACCAATCGCAGGCCCAGCACGACACCGAGCAAAATACTAAACTATTTGAAGAACTCCATGATTAATAATAAATATAATAATCAAATCAAGTAATCAAGATTACACTCGACTAGTAAGGCATTGTGAATTAAAGGAAATACATATAATTTATTGTTGTTAAGCTATAGAATCAAATTTTACTTTTCAGTGCTTCATTCCAGTGAAATCTTGATTGAGCTCGGCCATCGGGCTCTTCATGTTGTGGTCACTAAGCAATGGATATGGACACCTGATTAAGGACCAAGTACTTGAAGTTTGCATTTGGCCATAATGGCGGATGCAGCTAATGCACTGATTAGCAAGGTGCACACACACGCGCTGGAGGTGGGGTATCCTTTGAGTTCGGTGCGAGTATTTCCAATAATTAAACAATCCCCCAATACGGAATTGGATACTCCCCCACTTGAATCCATTGAATCGCACCGACCGAATCCCATTGAATTGAATCGAAATGGAGAACTTGGCAGTTCGTTGGGGGAGCTTCCTGCGCGGGGCACGTTGCACTTTACCCGGATTTCGCCGGCAGGGGTTTCTCGCTGCCCACTGACTATCGGTGGCCACACTTTATGTTTTTTTCTTTTTTTTTTTCGTTAGCCACGCCGGTACAAATCAATTTATGCCCGGCCAACGTTTGAACAATTTCTGTTTCTGTTTCGGTTTCCGTTTCTGGTTCTCTTTGTGCAATTGACGGGCCAATAATTAAGCCGGAGCCCAGGGAAAACGCTCGGAAAACGCATGGAAAACTCATGGAAAACTCACGGAAAACGGAATGTACCACTGTCCCTGCAGACCGGCTGTCTGGCCCGTTTATGTGGCCTGTTCTTATGACTCTGCTGTCGTTGCAAAGTCAATTTCCTTGCTTATTTAAATTTCAAAGCAAATGACAGAAGGTGTTGTTGCGCTGCCACAAACTGGATTAAATTTCGTTTAAAATGTAAATGGAAAAAAGCGTGATAGACAGGTTGGGCTTTTGCCGCCTGAATCGTATCCAAATTGCGTTTACAACGGCGTAACATCAAAAAAAAAGAAACGAAAAAGAATCACCGAACGCTGGGAAAACTAAACAAACACCTCATCAAAGTACATCAAAGGACGCCCCCCGAAAATAAAAAACAGTAAAAACCCCAAAAATAACCAGGAGGGGAGGAAAATCAAAAGCGAGGCGAAGGAAAAACGGTGGTTCGAAGAAAGAAAAACATTTTGCTGTGCACGACGCAGAAAATAAAATCAAGAATTTCACACCTTATCAATTTTGCTAGATTAACAAAACGAACAATGGGGTGGGCCGTTCACCACCCACTCCGGCCAGGGAAATTGCATCATCAACGTCCTTGCCGCATTGTGATCGACATCATCATCATCACCATCATCAGCTCCATCGTCTGGATGCAGGGAAGCCAACGTCACCACACTCTGTCATTAAGGAAGTCAAAAACTTCGACCCCAAGCGGTGAACTGGGCAAAATCGGGGGATGCTACTCCCTTTCGCTCCGGAAAAGCTCGGAAAATGGAGAAAGCGGTGGAGAAATCGGTTTGGCTTTGTGTGACAGCAGCGTTGACATTTATTTTGATTTCAGTTTCGAGTGCAGAACCTAAGTGGGTGAACTTTCTATTTTCCTTCATCTGTTATCCACTCCAACCTGTTTAACACCCCCCAGCCCCTTGATACACTGAGCAAAAACCAAAATCCTTTATTTAAATATTTTTAAATTGCCGAATTATAGTGTCTGCGAGATAAGAAAACGTGCTCTTTAATAATGTCAGAAAATACATTTATTTATTATAAATAATCATATTTTAAATGACAAAGTTGTACATTACTTATTACTCTTACTTATTTTTATAAAGCTGCAACCTTTTCTTTCTGTGCTCTCATGCTAATGTGCATCTCGGCTTAGCTTTCTGCTCAGGGGATGTCCTTTTTATTTTGGTGTCGCTGCCACTAAATTGAATTTTATGTGGCGAATGCCAACTTTGATGTGTGCCTTTATTAATGGTAGCTGCGAACTGTCGGCTGAAGTGGGCTTTGGTTGGGAGAAACGGGGTCTAAATCAGCACTGATAGAGCGTCGGCTGAGAGTTTACGGTAATTGCAGCACAAACAGGGGCGAAAACTCCCTTCGAGCTGGGGGCATGTAAATTCAATGAAATATGGCTTGCAAAAATGCCTCGCACAAGCAACGCCTCAAAATGCCAGCAATGCGCCGTCCGTTCCTCCCGCCGACGATCTGAACATCTGAACGGACGACCATGTGGCCATGTGACCATGTGACCATCTGACCAGCGGCGGAAAAGTCCGGCCATCGAACGGCAGCTTGGAATTCCAGGCATAACTTCTAGCAGCAACGAGCAGACGAGCATATGTAAAAAGCGGAGCCAGCCAGCGACACATAAGTACACACGAACACACATTGCTGGCGGGTTTCCATGGCACAAAAAAAAAAGAAAAGTGGGAAAAGCGTGCTAGAAAAAATGGAATGGAAAATCTAGCCCAGCCAAGTCTCTAAATTGTGTGGCCCTAAAAGTGTCCAGCGGCACATAATGCTCACAGAACGTGCACATAAAGCAAAAGTGAGGGTGAACTTAAATTTAGATAGTGTAAATATGGAAATAGTAAGCTAACTTTGATAACTCATTTTAATAAGACAAGCTAAACACATTGGTACAGGTATATAATGCACTTTAAATGCACTTGTGCTTGCAACAGATAGTGTGTTATTTCTCCAAGTGCAGTGCCCACTCACACGCACACACACAAATCTGTCTGTGTCCTTGCCACATGCAACGTCTGCTGAAGCTGCTGCTGTTGCCCAATGGCCGCAAGGAATTTCACACAATTGCTAGAAAAATTGCAGAAAATTGAAAATGTGCGAGAGCGCATAAATTTTTACTGCGTCACTTGTGAATGCTAAATTGTTGTTATTTATGTGGGCACTGAAACACCAAGGTCCGCCACTTTATCCCTTCCAACCCCTTGAAATTCCCACCGAGAAGATAGAATCTCTGAGTGGAGTTAAGACACAAATCGATTTCATTTCACACATTACAGATGCCTGTCACTGAGTTCTGTTGCCGACTGCAGTGGGATATCAAACTGAAGTCGGCAACAGAGCTCTGCTGCAGTTCAAGGTCACAGGATAAACGATTATATAACGATTATCACATTTTGCATTCACAGAAGACCTCGCTTGAATACGTGGAAGCCAGTGCGAGCAAACAGGCGAAAGAAAGTGCTTCCGAAATGAGCCATCGAGGAAACGATCAGCAGGCCAACGCCCAAGGATATGGCTTTTTCGTGGTATCTCTCCAGCCAGATGAGCAGCTCTCGAGCTGGCTCCGCCATCAGCTTGATCTGCCGCTCCATTGCGTATTCTTTGCAGCTTTGGCCATACATTAGTAGATACGATACCTGCATGGTGTTCGCATACTTGATGATCACTTGCTTCCTATCGCGGCTGGTTTCATTGTCCTGGAAGACGAACTCCACCAGAGCCACACATCGCAGGATCGATCCGCAACGGGAGCCACCCACACCAGCCTGGGGCTTACTTCTGGCCAGGGCTTCATTGATGTCGCAGGTTAGCTCCAGATACTTTCCATTGTCCAGGAAATCCTGGGAATTCAGAAGCGAATAGACTTTCTCCAGCTTGCAGCCATAGAAGCCCAGGCGAACGGATTCCTTGTTCTCCTGCCGCAAACGCGCATATGCCTCCCCTTTCTCGTTGCCCTTGCCCGTTCGCACCTCAAAGATCTGGGTGGGTGACCGCTTGGGAGGCGACATGCCCAGGTGGGCGTACAGCTCCTCGAACTCGCAGGGTCGCAGGGAGCTCAAGGACACGCGATCGGCCTGATCCACCAGGATGTCCGTTAGCAAACGAACCACATTGGGGGAGCAGGCCTGATAGTCGCAGTGCATGAGCTGTTGCTGTAGCACCTCCAGTCTGGGTGCATCAGCCAGCGTATTAAAAACCAAATCTATGGTATTCCAGTGGCTGGGCAATGGTCTCAGCCGCGTTCTGTAGCGATAACTCCAGGCGGCTGCCACAAAAATCGTCCACAGAGCCTCACAGCCCAGAAAATCCTCCTGCAGGCGGCGCTGGACGAGATGTAGGTCCCTCAAATGAGGCGTCACCGGCTTTAATGACAGACCTATGGAATTCGGCAGTAGTGCCGCCAAACGCCGCCAGCTGATCCTTTTCGCCGGCATTTGACTGGGATACCCCACCGAGGTGGCGCTCGACAGCCGAGTCATTTCCCCTGGATTTCGATTTCCCTCCCGAGACTGAAATTTGGAAATTGTAGTTCTGCAGAGTTTTCGGCAAGCCGTCGGGCATCAACCTAAGCCTCCGAAAATCTCGACAATCGAATGAAGTGTGTCGCTCAGGTCGCAGGTCGGATGATTGCCCCGGACTGGTTGCAGGAGATTGAATTTCGTCCTCGAATGCACTCGAAAAAATAACAAGGGGATTTTGTATTTCACTTTTGCTGTAAATAATATTGGAAAAATAAACTTATACAGCTAATTTTGACAAGAAAGTCTATTTTATAGTACTCACTTCGAGGAACTTCGCTTCGAAATACTGAAACAATGAGTATTTTTTTCGAGTGCATGCATAGTAACAGTTGGCAAGTGTGATCTCTGGATGGGTTATGGTTGGGTGGCTGGCTGGTTGGTCTGTAATTGATTAATGGAGCCTGATGTCGAATGCCTGATGCCTGCTGTCTGCCGCTTGATGGCTGACGCTCACCTTATGTCGGGGGTGACTTAACCTGGGTCGACCCGAGATGAGATGGGAACACCCACCACCCACCAGCTACCGACCAACAACCCCCACTGCCTCGCCAACGGAGCAGAGATGGAATGGTCAAAGTTGCATCATAGCTACGCAGTTAATTGGATACTTTTTCAATACTTTTATCTCCGGCAGCAACCCCATTGGTTGGGTTGGGTACTCCACCTGCTGCTGCATGCGTAATTTATTGATATACTCGGGCTAAATTATGAGTCTCCTGGGGGGCGCGAGAAGGAAATAATTTTTTGTTTTACCCGCTCCGCTTCTCGCGCCGCCCGGAAAAGCGGAAAAGCGCGAGGCGGCTGCAGGTGTGGGTCTGTGTGGAAATCAGTTAACCGAAAAAGTTTGCAACTTTTTGCCGTGCTCGCTGCCTGTGAAATCAAAGTTGGAGTTTATTCAAATAAACGCCGACATTAAGAGAGTTGCAACTGTTGCGTTGCGCCGTTGAAGGCGTCTCCTGGCATTCGGCGGCATAAATCAGGGCCAACAGCCGTGGCAACTTTTTTCGCAGATAAACTTTTGACGTCATTTAACCCTCTTGTTTTTGCCTGCCTTTTCGGGGATGCCTGCAATGTTATTAATATGCCCAAGTTTCTTTTGGCGTTGTCAATTCCCCGGAGGCCGCCGCGCTTGCTGCTAAATAATTCCACTTCCCATCGATTTCCCGCCACCAGGACAAACGAATGTCTTTAAAGGATTCCCCTTCCGTTTATTACACACTGAATGGGGGGCCCATTTTCATATGCTCGTGGTGGGCAAAAAGTGGCAGATAAACGGGACACTCAGTGATAAGATACTTACCAAATTGTTAGTCAACAAAATGAGGGTGAAATGATATTTTATATTCAGTAGGTCATATACTTGAGTTGGTTTGTCTAATTCATACAGTTTATTTGCCACATTTAAGACTTAGGCAAACTAAAAACTGGAGATGGATAGATACGATTTTACGGACTCCACAATCCGCTCCACATAGATACTGTTGTTGTGCAGGACAAATAGCAGATTTCGCAGCGGCATTGAGTTCTGAAATGATGAAAATGAGACGTGAATCAGTGCGGCGAAATCAATTATCAGAAACACTCTCCATCGGAATTGCTGATAAATATACAGAGGTGGTCAAAAGTATTTTCACAACGCACAATATTTGCAAACTTCAACTTCTTTTTGTTATATTTCTTCTTGTTGTTGTCCGATTTGCCTGAAATAGTTCTTATCGCTTAGCTTGATCTATGCAGAAGGTAGTCGAAAAGAAATACGAAAGATAACGGTTCATAGTACAAAGCTTAAAGCAAAAGAAAATATGCATGCAAGTTGTCAATAGTATTTTCACATGTTTATTGCGCTTCAAAAGTATTTTCACTCAACTTAATTTAGTAAATTTCAGCTTAACATCTAATTTCAACATAAGAATTTCTTTATTTTATATAAATACAATACTAATATTTTGTAACACCACCTTTGGCATCAATAACTGCTTGAAGTCTTTTTGGTATTGACCTTACCAAAGTTTGTGCAAATTCTAATGTCAATTTGGACCAAATCTCCGCTATTTCAATGATGGCTCCCTCTCGTTTTCTATTTTTATCAATAGTTCGTTGGTTTTTAATAAAAGCCCAAACGTTTTCAATGATATTAAGGTCTGGGCTTTGGGGGGGCCACGGAAGAACCGCCAGATTAAGGTCGTTTAAAAATTTTGTTGGTATCCTACCCTTATGGCATGGAGCATTGTCCTGCTGAAGAATCCATTCAGTAGTTGGAAAAAGTCTATTTCCAGACGTAAAAGCATGGTTGTTTAAGATAAGAAGGTATCCGTTCTGATTTAAAGTTCCTTCTATCGGTACCAAGTCTCCGAATCCATAATAGGAAAGACATCCCCAAAACATGACTGTGCCCCCACCAAATCTATTGGTTGGCTGGGCTGCCAAATGCTTTTGATTATTTTTCAAATGCATAAAATGCTTGCTGTATGACCCCTGGTACTGAAATGCAGACTCATCAGTCCATAAAATATTAAACCAAAAGTCAAGAGGCTTCTTAACATATTCCAACGCAAATCGAAGACGTTTTGTTTTGTTGGTTGGTGTGATCTCAATCGTTTTGCGAACAACGTATGTCTTAAAATCAGCTTCTTTTAGCCTGCGACGAATTGTAGAACTACTAACTTGTTTGCCAATTGTATTTTTTGATTCTAAGGCAATTTTTACCGGACTGGCACTAGGATTCTTCGCCACAACTCCAAGTATTTGCCTGCATTGCCTTTGGTCCAGCACAGGTTTTCGGCCTGATCTTTTTTTATTTTTTAATGTGCCAACTGTATCAAACTTTTTTATTAAGTAGTAGACAGTTCTACGCGAAATTTGATATATTTCAGCTATTTTGGCCGCAGGTGTACCGGCTTTAAACCTAGCAACAATACCAGCCCGGGCCTCAACTGTTAACTCTTTTGTTTTGGGCATTTTATTTAATAACTGTAATAGGAAAATGATTAAATCTAATTTTTATTCAATAATTTAAATGTATTTAAGCAAACAAACCGGCACTTGTCACTCTAAACCAATCACTGAAGAAGAAATTGCGTTGTGAAAATAATTGTGATGCGACGAAACCGTGTGCAAATACTTCTGACAACTGATAAAGAAATCTTCATTTGCCTCTTCCTTGCGCATAGGAACAGTTATTTTTTCAATTCTTCTTTCATCTGACTCTGCATAGGTTTGAATTTGCAAAAGCAAAAGTTTTTTTGCATTTCACCTCCCCCCACTTGCTGCACAAGCAACTGTTTGTGACCCATGCACAAAAATGCACTTTGTGAAAATAATTTTGACCATGACTGTATATGGTTACGGGGCTGGGAAAAATAAATATAAATTGCCTGCTGGCTGTCGATTTGATTTCATAAATATGTGCCTCACGTAGGCCAGCTCAATTGCCAATTAGAAGCGAGGCGAAAGGAAAAGAAAGCACTGGGAAAAGCGGCCGAAAAAAGCATAAGAAAAGGCGGTGGCACTTGAAAATTCGTAGGCATCAACGGAAGTTGATTTGTATACGGAATCGCATATAAAGGTTGCCCACTTTTAACCTATACCTTTCTGGCCAAAACTCAATAAAGCAATCGGGAATTTTTCTCACGTCCCTCTTGGAAATTATTATGGTGCTGGCAGTCGATTGGAATTCCTTTAAACAATTTTCCCCCAACACACGCGTAGCCAGGAGTGGGGCCAGCGAGCAAACAAAGCGTGTCCCCTGGCTGAAATACAATTACCACATGGTGGACCCCGGATTTCCCAGCTCACCTGCAAACCGCTCAAAATCTTGGCAAACTTTGGACTGCTAATGCTGTCGACAAATGCTGCGAACTGTTTGTTGCTCTCAAACTCGTCGAAGAATAGGGCGTACAGTTGGTCCTGCGGCAGAATTTCCAGGACCCTCTCCACCATTCCATGGAGTCCAGTTTGTGCTTCTCCAGCGCCGGAGCTGCCATCTTCGGTGGTTGTGGCTTTAGTTGGCTCTGAAAAATGCGGAAATAGTACTCATTAGATTTCAGAAGGATAAATGGTAATTCAATATTCATTTCCTGTTTTGTGGATTTTATGAACAAAAATACCTATAATTAAACGGAATCTTTACCTAGACAAAAAACAATACTCATACGCACCGTTGACCGCTGCGGCGCTCAGAATGGACGGTTTGAATACGCCTGCCACAGAATGCATCACCTTGACCACATCTAGACCATTGGCACCCAGATAGTTGGTGAACTCCAGCACTTCCGGCAGCTGAAGTATTTTCCGCTTGATGTCCGCAAAATCGCTGCTGGCGAGGAAGGCATAGGCCCTTTGAAACTCCGCATCGTGGTGATAATAGTGGGCAGCAATGGACTGGACTTCTTGCAGAGGAATCAGTGCCACAAAGGCGCTCAAATCGACGGAATTGTTGGCCGGATTTGGCTTTTGGCGACTCAAAAATATCAAATCATCGGACGCATTGCCTTGGTCGCTTTCGTCACTCTCTTCGCTGGCGGTTCCGTCGAGCGTCACGAAGCCAATGCCACTCACGTCCGATTCGTCACTACCCGGCTTAATTAGATCGTCCTGGGGAAAACCCATCGAAAGGGAAATTGCAGTGGCAAAAATGGCCAAAACTAACAGCTGGCCGGGATTCATACTGGCGATGTGAGCTTCTGTACCGATTCTGAACTTCTGACAGTCTCTTCTCACGGTACTTTTTCGCCCGCAGATTTGTGGAGACTTTGGAGACCATTCCAGACTGTGACAATCGTTTTGTCCGAGCGATTATTTAATTTAATCAGTAACGTTCAACGAAAACACTCAGTTGTTTGGGGGAATTCATGACCGAGGTGCAGCTAAGTGAGGTCACAACACTCGGAAAATAAAATGAAAAAAATGTGAGTGCGTACTGCTTAAAGTTATTAATAGAAAGAATATTTAAGTTATAAAAGCTGATAGAGGGAAAATGCAAACAGAATTAACTTTTTAATGTATTTTTTACTGCTATCAAATGTAATGTTACTTGCAATTTTTTAAGTGCATGCTATAGCTTAAGTATATAAAATATTGATTTATGTGGCTTATCGTTCGCTTCGAATAGGCCATAAAACACGACTTGCTGCCTTAGGAGCCCGCGGACTCGTAAATTATGGAAATGGGCGGGTATCCTGTGGGCGGTTTGGACCACTGCATTTCCGCCGATGCAAATCAAAGAAAAGCGCACCCGAAACACACCCCTGTTTAGCGGGTGTTTGAGTGTGATACTACTCACACTTTGACAGCTGGCGGGAATGTCACCCGGTTAGTCACTGTGTGTGTGTGTGTCACTCAGTCAACCAGCCATTCAGTCATTTAGTCATTCAGCCAGTCAGTCAGTCAATCGCTCATTCAGGCGCCCATTCAGGTCTCGTTTCCAGCTCGCTCGCTTGTCAAACTGTGCATAAAATATGTGAATACATGCATATGTGCCCGCACACTCACATTCCGGCTGATGTATTCATTTGCTCATTCAGCAAGTTAAGTAGGAATAAAATTGTCAATTTTCATGTCATTATTTCATGTCGTCGTCGCCGTTTGCCGTATGTGTCAACTGTGACACACTCTCCACACTCGTCGCAACGCGTTTTCAGATATGATTTATTCACTTGGCTTGATTTATTACAACCATCCCAACAGCCGCAGCCTGTAAATTGTTCTGCCTACAAACCAATAATAATTGTATCCCATCGTCGTCAACGTCAGCCGGCCGAACTTTAGTTGCACCGCAATTTTTTACATAAATTATTTGACTAAGCCCCCAACTTGATTAAAACTTGGCCCAGACTAAGGCACTCCACCGACTCCAGCGTAACGTATGACACTTTATGAATTTGGAGCGCAAAGTTTCGAGGGCTCAAACTTTGCCGGTGTCGGTTTGTCGGTGGGAGCCGTAAACAATTGGCCATGCCAGTTATCCTGCACTCCGAGAAATTGCAGCTAATTCGATTTAAGTCGCTCATAATTGTTTAATTAGTTGAGACCATGTGAACGTGATCCAATTCAATATGTTTCACCTAAGCTAGGGAAAAGTTACATGATTAAATACTCAAATCAGTATAATTTAATAAGCATTCAAAGGAAAACACATATCTTAATTACAAGTTTGAACACTACCGCTTAAATATTTCATATTAAGTTAATTTATGTATTATTGTTGATTTTTAAATCATAACTTAAAATCCCAAATTCCTTGCTGATAAACTGTTTTGGTGGCTTAAATGTTAATTGGCTTAAAGAGGCTTTGTAAACGATAAATGCTGTTTTAAATTTATTAGGCACAGAACGTTTTTCCAATTGGAAATTTAAGGTAATAAAATCCGATTTAAAAAACAATACCATTTTAAAAGCTAAAGTATTTATCTGGTAAATTGAACATATATGTATATATCCGAGCCACTTTAATGGAGTTTTTCCCAAGTGTGTCGAGCGGACCGAACTTATAAATTAATTTTGCCCCAACCAGAATACTTCAGCGAGCTCCTGGCATACCTCAGCTGCCATAAAGGTGGCTTCGGCCCAAGTTGGCGGCGACTTAATTAACTGCAGTCCGGCGAAGTCAGCGGTACACACGCACCTGGGGCCGTCGCCGAGTACGATGGGTATGGGTATGGGGGCCAGGGTGCAGTGCATCCTGGCAGGATGCGGACGCGTAGGCCAGTTAATTTCATGCTGCCTGGCTTTAGCCCCCCGACGCCATGTGTTTTAAAGTGATTTTCTTGGCCAGGCGCCCTTTGTTTATGTTGCGGCATAAGAGCGCCGCTTTACCGCAAGTGTCAACATTTATTTCCAACTTAACACTTTTGGCGTAACATGGCGCTTAATCCGCAGCGCCAAGTCGACTTGGCCGCGCCAAGAACTTGACTAATTTTGTGCAAAGTTCAGCATTAACATTACCGCAAATTAGCAAAAGTTTTCGCACAAACAGCCGCAGCGCAGGAAAACAAAAGAAAAAAATGAAATAAAATCGTAGAGCAGGGAAGAGTGGCGGAGCAAAGTGGTAAATCCGATTGCAGGGATTGCATGGTGGGAAGGCCCAAGGCAAATGGAGGGGAGCCAACCGGGCTGCAGGGAGCACTTTGAGTTGTGGCATCAGCAGACGTTGCCTGTAGTATCTGGGATGGTTCACTGACTGCCATAAATTAACTTGTCTAGGCCCGATTCCTTGCCGGGCGGCGGCCTGTCCCCAAAACTTCTTGCCACATTCAGCAGCTGGAGCAGCCGCATGCCTCTTTTATTTTGGGCGCCTTGTAATCTGTTTCACACTTAATGTTTTCGTTTGCCAGCCTGGTTTCCACTTTTGTTGCACGTCGCAAAAAGCGTTGTTTAATTGGGTACACGTCCCCGAAATCGAAACGTCAGCAGATTAGTAAGATACTTAAAGCAAGACAAAGATACATATATACAGTCGAACAACAATGCTAATATTAAATTCAGAGTTTGCTTTTCTAATTATTCAATCTTACATTATAGTATGTTATATATATATCAGTAAATTAAATAAGGTTCATAATTATTCATATGCCTTGTCATGCATATGAATAACAGAGTTCATGCAACTTAAACTCCACCAATTGCATTAATGTATTTATTTTCGGGCGCGGTAGCTAACTTTAATAAATGCCTATTTATCTGTGACATTTTTCCCCCGCACCGTGACGTTTTGATTACGATATTGGTTATTTATAGACGGACAGATCAATCGATATGCGCTTTATCCGCGCCGACTTGTCCCACCGTCACTTGTCAATCAATATTTCGGGCTTGGCTTTGATTTCCATCTCCTGTCCCGGCGAAGGATGTCAGTAAACCGTAACAAAAACAGAAATTATGTCCTTACACACAGGTCAGCGGCGACTGATGACTGCTGACTGCCGACCCCGCCTGCGCAACCTTCAATCAATTGGGGTTTTCGCTATTTTCGGTGGTAGTGGGCTATGCCAAAGTGGATAACTGGGGATGCCCCCCATGCCATTCCATGGCATCCCAGTTCGGTCCGGCCAGGTCCTTCGAAGTGGAGAGCAGAGTGTTCCGGCGCTTTTGACACGTTTGGCAAATATTTGAGCACGTCTAAAAGCGCGTTTCGGTCTCCAGAGCGCAGGCAGGCGTTCAATATTTTCCACGACAAGCGCCGCAGCCTCAGATGACCGATTTCCACCGCTTGCCACAGCCAACTCAACCCCCCTCCCACCACTGATTTTCCCCAACCCCTTCCATCGCGTGGCAGTGCGTGCTTTGCCCTTGGCCTGTGGCTTAATTAATTTTCGCTTCCGTTAACAATTTTTATGCGGACTTGGCTCCTTGGAAGCGCTTGGCATGCGCTGATTTCGTGTTTATGGGTCCTTTAATTCGCCACTAATGCGGCTCCGTTTGCGGCGGAATTATTTGCCGGATACATGCGATTAGTTTTGCCCAGATTGCGAATAGTTTTCGCTCTCCATTTTGCAAGCGTGCAACAAGTTAATTACATAATTCAGCCTGCACTCGCCTTTCCTGCTTTCACCCGCCATATTTATGGCGCGGGCATTGGGACTTCCGATATAAACCAAATAAACACTAAATTCCGTCTTAATAGGCAACGACACCCGGCCACTCGGTTGCAGCGGAAACTTGGCCAAAAGAAGTATATAAAATAAAATAAAATTAAATAAAATAGCAGAAGCAGAAGCGGCAGCAGCAGCATCGAAAAGAAAGAGGGGACTTAAAAAATAAGCTAAAAGTCTTTTGAAGTTGCCAAAGTAAAAGCAGGGGTAAAAATGGAAAGGAGGTTGGGAAAAGCGGGCAAATAGCGCGATATAAAGTTGGGGCTTTTTGGCTTTGACGCACGTAGCTCCCGATTTGAAAGTTTGTCGTGTGTGCTGCGTATATGTTTATATACATATGTTTATATATATATATATATATATATACATATATAGGAACAACAAGGAATCGACAGAAATTCGCAGCACTGCGCGCCGAGCATCGGAGTTTGCTGCATCGCTTTTATTAAGCTTATAAATTTTTTATTTAAGACTTTTCACTTTGAGCCGTTTGGTGCGAGTCCTGGGGGCCCAAAGGCAAACAGGAGCAGCAGCAGCGACAGTCATGTGACATTTATTTGAGTGTTGCGCCAGGAGCATTTCAATTTCGCATTTTAGTTAAATGATTTAAGCGCCAGACTTTAAGCCAACGCTTGCGACCGCTAACCCGTCGAGGCCCATAAATTATCCAAATTGTTAATGCCGAAATTGTGAAATAGTGTGACACATTCATTAAATGCCCAGAGCGCTGGATAAATGGGAATTTCAATAAAAATGCCAAAATGCACTGCCCACGACATGCGATGCGAAAACATTTGATAAACTGCAACAATTTCCCCAAGGGCTTACCACTTTTTTCTCCTCCCACTTTTTTCTGTTTTTTTTTTTTGCCTGTATTAGGTTGGCGAATATTTTAGCTGGAAATGCGACTAAATCCATATAGAGTTTATTCGATTTGATTTGTGGCCTGCTAAAGTTTTCAAAGTAAAAATTTTACCAATTTCGACCATTTCGATAATAAGATGCCGGCCAGCTTTTGTTTGTGTGCAAGCACACGTAGAGAAAATTAGAGCTGATTCAATATTAAATGACATTAAAATTAAGAAAAAATAATAGAATTTTACCTCATCAATTTATGGAAATAAATGTACATATTATCAATTTAAAATGCCACATCTTGAAGACTATTTAAAAGTCATTACCTATAATGATTACCATATAAACTAAGCAAATCTTTTCAATTAGTCACTAATATATTTTCATTGGTATATTTTTTTATTGAAACAAAATTTGCTTAATAATTTGAAATAACCACTTTTTTTTGTGTGTGCATTTTGTGAGCTAGTGTGTCTCTAAAAAAGTGCCACGTGGTGCATATAAATTGCCAGGTCTCGCAACTTTTTCGTAGAGGTGCAAATTACTTTTGTTCTTTTTTGTTTGCTCTCGGCGTATATTTGCCTTTTTTTCTATTTGGCTGACAACTGTCAAGCGTCGAATTGACCAGAGTTTTTGGCATTGCCTAAGCGTGCGTGTGAATGACCAAAAACTGGACATGGACATGGAAATGGACGCACAAGTATTTATAGCAGGACTATCGACTATCGCATGCACGGGTACTACGGGTATGTGTGGTCAAAGGAAATCAATTTCCATATGCAAAACTTTTTTAGTGCACGTACTGGACGAGAGGGAGCCGAAATCGAATTTTGTCCATAAAATATTCAAATTGTTCGGTATAAACGACGCATAAACATTCTTTGTGCAGGACCTGCACCTTCAGCCCCATTCCCCACATCCCCACATCCCAAGTCCCCAAACTCACACCCACACCCACCAACCATTCCCATTTCGATCCCGCTCGAATCGCATAAATTTTTATGTTCAAATGCCAAAGGCCGTAGGCAGGCGATCGCTTAATGTGTCCCGCGGCAGAAATTCAATTTGTAGCACATCCGTGGCCGAAAGCGGAGGGCTAAAAAAAAGCAAGCCACTGGAACTGCAAATGCGAAAAAAGTGCAAATGTCCGACTGGCCAAAGGACCAAGGACGCAGGAAGCAGAAGGACGAAGGAGCAAGGAGCAGGCAGTCAAATAAACCGATACAAGCCAGGAGCAAAAGTATCCCCCAGGAGAGCTGGGAAGAACACAACCTGGCTGCTGCTGCTCCTGCTACTTTGCAATGCGAACGATTGATTGAAAATTGATTTCATTATGAACTTGTGATGCACATTCATCTACCCACCCAAACCACCAAAGCCACCAGAGCCACCCCCAACCTACGGCCCAACCACATATCCTTCAACACCAGCCGGCTTTCCTTTGCTTTCCCACAGAGTTTTGTGCATCTCAGTAGATAATTGGATTTCGGAAGGACTCCAGTCCGTAGTGTGTATTGTGCTTTTCCACTTCCAATTAGTTATGGAATTTTGCTGTATTTAAATTTTTGTATTCCCCCCAGTTAGTCTTATCGGAATGTGGAAGTGGGGTGCGGTGAATGGGGGAATGGGTGGCATCTGGGCGGCTGGACAACCCCAGATCCAGACATTTTCCCAGGAAATTAAGCCGCTTATGGCCGGGCCATTCGGTTCCTTTTGTTTTTTAATGCTCAGCCATGCTCCCCAGCTCGGTTTCTGTTCAAAACCCCCTGCCGCCCCCTTCCGTTTGGGGCCAAAAAATATTACTCGGTTGCCATTCCACTTAAGATTCCGCTGGCCAAGTGCACTTCTGATGGCCACAAATGGCAATGGCTGTGTTGTCTGTCGCGCGTATTTAGCATAAAAGGTGCGGCCAAGACTTTGGCACGGTCTGCGGGCTTTTGATGTTACCCCAAACCCCTCCTCACCCCCCCAAAAGCCCACGACATTGTTGATATTTTGCATCAAAATTCTGACAAACTTGTCCGTCACGGGGAAGGGGGGTGGCAAAGGGATGGGGGTATAGATCCGAAGCGGAAGTGGCGACATTTTAGGATGTCACTCCGAGTTTGAGGTCGCCGCAAAGTGCGCAACACAATTTGCATAATGCCCGGTGGGACGGATGGATGTGGCTGCGGATGTGGATGTGAATTTGGATGTGGATGCGGATGTGGATGTGGACGTGGATGCGGCGAAGCGCGGGGAATGGCGATGCTGGATGCGGTCTAGAATTCGGTCTACGTTTCGGGTTGCTGCACTGGGGGAAAATATAAATTAATTACATTTAAAGTGGTGATCCCATTACGAGCGTGCATTATTAAATCTACCATTTGTAAAGTATGTGGATTGCACTTAATCTGGCTTTAAATAATTCATATTGCTAACAAGATAATTTACTGTAAAGCTCTAATAATCTTAACTACAATAGGATTAGTTTGACTAATACACTTTTGAAATGAAACTTTTAAAACTGAACTATTTCTGTTATTTTAAAATTAATATCCCTTCACATGAGGACATTCTGGAATACCTTTGATTAGAAATGCTGACACCCGAAGGCATTGCCAAATACTTTGTACATTTATTTGCTCAGTGTATGTAAATGAGCGGGTGATGAACAAGCAGGCGACCCTATCTTAGTCAGTATTGGTTCAGGTCTTGTTCGGACAGTAATAACCCACACGCAGACACCTCCCCGTTTTCTCTGGAGCGTACATATCCAATAACACATCCCAGCCGAAAACATCGTCCTGCCCAAGGACACCATGCAGAAGTCGCCCAGGATGAGCCGCCTGTCGGACGGAAAAAAGAAAATTAAGGAGGATGAAAAGAAGGAGAAGGCGGAAGTAGACTTGGAGAAGAACAAGGAGCTAAAGTGCGTGAGCAACTATGACAAGACCGAGATACTCGACTATATGCCCCGATATATGGACACCTTCTGGAAAATGGACACGCGGCTGAGCGGATCGAAGGTGAATGGTCTATGGATGCTCAACCAGTCCAACTACAACAAGGGACTGGCCTTCACGCTGAACGAAAGACGTGTGCTGTCCATTCACGGACTACTTCCGGTGGCAGTGCGAACAATGGGTGAACAGGTGGAGGTCTGCAAAAATCTCCTCGCGACATTTACCAATAACGTGCAACAGTATATATATCTGACCTATCTGTCTCGTCGAAATAGGCGACTATTCTACTCCCTTTTGCTGTCCAATCCCGATCGCTATGTGCCCATGACGGATGTCTCGGGCTCGTTAGATCTGCTAACGGTCCACAGGATGCTCCACTCGATGGGTCAGGGTCTGTACATTTGCATTAAGGATCTGGGGCACGTGTCGCAAATCCTGTGCAATTGGCCACACCGCTGCGTTCGCTGCCTGCTGGTGAGCAATGGTGCCTCTGTTCTGAGTGTGGGTGACTTGGGTGTCGATGAGATGCCCATACTGTTCTCCAACTTGCACCAGAATGTGGTCTATGGCGGCATTCATCCGGCTTATTGTTTGGCCGTAATGTTGGATGTGGGCACCAACAACGAGGAACTGTTGCAAGATCCGATTTATACGGGCCTGAAGGAGCGCCGTTGCTCAGAGAAACTGTACGACCAGCTGTTCGAGGAATTCACACTGTCCGTGATGCAGCAGTATGGACCACGTGCCCTGATCCTGTGCAAGGACTTTGAGGCCCAGAAGGCCAAGAAGCAATTGGAGCTGTACCGCGCACGCCAGTGCATCGTGGACTTGGACTTTCAGTGCTTCGCTGCAGTTGCTCTGGCCGGTGTGATTGTCTGCAACCGATTGAAGAGAGTCTTCTTCTCATCCAACGTATTCCTGTTCTACGGCGCCGAAGCCATAAACATTGGCATGGCTCGATTGTGTATGGTCCTGCTGAAACGTGAGGGTCTCATCGAAATGAAGGCCAGGGAGAAGATTTGGTTCTTCGATGCCAACGGATTGATAGTACTGGGCAGGAAGGACATACCCGAAGAGCTGCTGGAATTTGCCAACCAAAGGGATCCGATCTTCGACCTGGTCGAGGCCATTCAGGAGTTGAAGCCCAACATCCTGGTGGGTGGGTCATCGCTGCCGAATACCTTTACCCCCGATGTCCTGCGTGCCATGGAGAAGAGCGCCGACCAACCTGTGATATTTGCATTATCAAGACCCCTAGAGCAAGCCGAGTGCTCTGCGGAGGATGCCTTCTCCTACACGAAGGGTCATTGCATCTTCATCTCGGGTTCGAAGCTCCCCCCTCTGAAGTATGCCAACAAATGGTATCAGCCGGGTCATTGCACTAGTAGCTATTTGGTAGCTGGAATAAGTTGCGGCGTGATCTTGGCCGGATTCACCACCATTCCGGATGAGGCATTCTGCGTGGCCGCCGAGCGTTTGGCCAGCCTGGTCTGGCCCTGTGACCTGGAGAAGCGGAATGTGTATCCGCCGATGAGGAAGATCCAGTGCATCAGCCTGCAGATTGCCGAGGCCATATTCACGTACGCCTTTGGACGCGGCCTGGCCACTTTGTATCCGCAGCCGGAAAACCCAATGGAATACATCAAGAACTCGATGTACAACCCGGAGTACCGAATGAACATCGTTGACGTTTACTGCATGCAAAACCGTAGTATCGCCACCACGGAATCCCGCAAGTACTACACGCTTGATATCTAGGACCTGTACTTACGCTTAGGCCATTATTAAATGAACTAAACCAGAGGGCTGAAAGCTGGGATTATGGGCCAGTGTAACTGGGGGCAAATTGCATGGCATATCATGTCTAATAACAGTTGTTTGCCCAGTCTGCATATTGATTTCGATTCGAACCAAAGTCGGAGTACAAGTACGCCAGCGGGCAATTAATTGCATGCAATTTTCATGTGTCAACTCATGCTGTGTGACTATACTCGCATATACTACATGCATACATGTATGTATGTACGTATGCACGCACATGGTCTACGGTTGCATGTGTGGGTGGTGTTTCGGGCTGGGTTTCAGAATTCTCCGGGGAGTGCATTCGAAACTATCGCAGTACGACAATAAAATAATTGAAACAACCACCATGAAATGGCAGGAAACATAGCCACAGCAAAAATGCAGACAAATTAAATTGCACGAGTGTGTGCGTCTGGCTTTGACAGGTGTGCGTCTGAGCGAAAGCAGCGATATTCCATTCCATTTATCAATACGGAAAATGAAATGCAACCCGGCATTGTGTCGGTTTGCTCTTTGTCATATTGAATTATTTGCTTAGGTTTTTTACACCACTTTCTGGCTAGCGTTTATCAGTTGGCCCTTTGGCCAGAACGGAGTTCAGCTGGAGTTTTCAATAGCCACATATATGTATATAGTTTTTGTACTAGCCAATAGAACTGGACCGTTTTCCAAGTCGTTTTAGCTTCACCGCAAAGTTTTATTGGCCTTAACTCGAAGGGAATTTCTCATACTATGTTCGGACCCCAAGAGATGACTTCGTAGCCGATGGTTTTCAGATCCTGGGCATCGATGGAATGTCGCGATAGTTCTTGAATGACGCTCTGTACATTGCTGGTTTTCTAAAATAAGGAAAATGAAGGAATTTTAAAAAAAAAACTTCCAAAAAGAAGAGATTCTTAAAGCTCATACAAGCAATATCTTATTTTTTTTATCTTATCTTACCCATGCCGCTTCGGATTTCGCCTTGAACTCTGCACTTTTCAGTGCCTGATAGAACTTGGCGAATAAGGCACTCTTCTGGCGCTTTTCATTGATCAGGGCGACAAATCGATCACGGGGCAAATGCGTCAGTATTTCCTGCACGAAACTGGTGAACGAACTCAACTGTCTGACCTCTGAACCCGATTCGAAAAGCACCAAGACAATCTGCTCCCTAAGGTCGTGATAAACCGACCTGCGAAGCCTGTTGTATGTGTTATTACGAAACCAGTACTTTTCCACAGTTCCTTGGGTCGTGTCATTTAGGTGCACGAAATTAATCAGATCCACAACTTCTGGCAGAGATTCAATGCGCTGTTGCAGCCTCTTGAAATCGGAGCTGCGCAAAAACTTAATGGCCTTGCGGAACCCGGAATCCGTAATCATATGCTCGGCGACCACTTCGTCGATGGTAACCGTGGGAATCAGCTTTTCGAAGTCTTTCAGTTCGGCTATCAGCTCCGGGGAGTATTTGTATCTCCGGTGATAGAGAAACTTTCCCGAAACCAGCACCAAACTGAGGAGCATGAATTGCAGCACCAGTCTCAAAGTACTCATATTTGTGAATTTTTTACTTGTACATATATAATTATGATCAATGCGTCGCAGCGGTTTGTTTAATACTACACAGTAAAATTGAAAATGAGATTAAAATTTGTATACGGCATGTATATGTTTTAGTATTGCTCTTACTCGTTGAAGTTGGGATTAGCCTACTATAATGAAGCGTTTGTCGCAGGGGATACTAAGGTTTATTAATCTAATAATTTTTATTATTAATTTTAATCAACTCAATATTATATGA
Organism: Drosophila mauritiana; assembly: GCF_004382145.1. NCBI lineage: Eukaryota > Metazoa > Arthropoda > Insecta > Diptera > Drosophilidae > Drosophila > Drosophila mauritiana. The sequence goes on along the minus strand of NC_046668.1, from coordinate 14,823,216 downwards.
TATATGACCAAATGCAATGCTTGTTGAAATGATTGCGCTAGTAATTCCTTTAAAATCCTTTGACTGTTACTTACCAATGGAATCTATATTTGTAAAAGGGCATCAGAAAGTCGACTAGTGAAACACAATGTTCATTTCAAGACTCTCTTGCTATCGCTGTGACTTACTGCTCTCCAGAAAACATTGCTCGTTCGAAATGAATAAAGGCTGTGTTTTTTGAGCGTTCGAAGTCGAATTCGACTAAGAACAGTTTCCCTTGCTTCCCCTTCTACAGTCGCCTCCCGAAATTAAAGTCCACACCAGTTTCAGTTTTGCTTATTAAAGAATCTTATCACATTTATTTACTGCATTTTACTTTTTATGTGTTTACACCTAATTTGTTTTCATAATTTCTTTCATTTTTTCTGATTTGTGGTTCTCCGAAATTATTTCAATAGTTCGGGAATCTGCGTTTGAAATGATTCAAATGGAACCTTGAACTTGGTATATTCGAATGATGGTTAAGCGCAAATCTTCTTTTATTGTATGAATACTTTGTAAAAGTCGTTTATCTATTTATGTATATATATATTTACCGCGAATATTTATTTACTTTGTATTAATATTTTTACAGTGAATGTTTCGTTAAGTACTCAATTAATATTTATTTTCATTCTTAATTGCGCACTGGCAATTGGATTCATATTTTTTCCGTGTTTTTTTCCTTTGTTTTTAGAGTTTTCATTCAATTTCCTCCTTTGCTTTGTTTTTGTTATATTTTTTACTCAACATCATGTGATTGTCATACAAAACATTTCACATAATCTTTAAATTATTTACAATAATCGTCCAAACAAAAAAACACTACTAAAGGCAACGCAAAAACATTTCATCCATTAAAGTTAGAAGCTCAGAGCATTAGTAGCTTTTAAATATCTGTTGTTTAATAGTTATTTTTCTGTGGTTTCCGTTTAGTTCATTTACAATGGCAATGCCAGTTTGCAATGCTAAAATGTTTATTTTTTTCCTTTTGTTGTCCTAAGATGAAAACATTAAAAACTTTTGCAGAGAAAATCCTTAGAAAAATATTTAGAGTGTGTGTGTGGGTGAGAATAATGCTTAAGATTTTCGTTCCATTATTCCCCATGATTTTATTTAATTTTATTTTTCTGTTGAACAAACCTATTTTAGATTCGGGCTGAGTGAAGCGTTTGGGTTTTCCTTGATTTTTGCTTTATTATGGCAGTTTTCGCGGATATAAATATGTTTACTAAATGCAACGAGTCGTGTTTGAGTTTTTTCAATTTTTCTTTTTCTTTTGTAAGAATGAATTTCTGCAATATTACTAAAAAAAATGACGCGCCACACCAACTTACCTACGCTAAGTACGGGTAAGTAACCATGAGCATGTTGGTCTCAATGCAGTAACTTCATGTGTCCTATATTTATTTATAATTACGCATATGCATATATAACTATGTATTGCTTATCGTAAACATTAGGCCAACGCACAATCTATACAAGAGCGAGTTAATGCCGAATAGAGAATTCCAAATCATAATCGGAGCCGAGTAAAAATCAAAACTAACGCTGGTTCATACTTATCGTCTAAAGCTCTTCTATGTACAAGTCGCCCTAAGCTAATTAGTTTCATATCCATGTAGCCGTTCATGCTGTGCGTCATTTGTTTTCCGAAACTTTATTTCCGTTTCTGGTTTTGGCTATCGTATTGAGTTGGTTCGGTACTTGTCTATGACCTAAACAGGGACTGCTAATCGTGTATATGTATATCTTAGGCTAGTTTAGTCGAACAAATATGGCTAAGTAATATACAAATTCGTTTAAGATCTTCCCAACCCCAAACCCGAAATGGCCAAGCGACGAGTTGCCGGAAACTGAAGCAAATGGAAAACATAATCGAATCGTTGCGTTGCGCCTCATGAGCTTGGTAAATACATTGCCTTAGGTCAGATTCTCACTTAGGTGGTTGCAGTTCCATCTGTGTCTGTATCTCAATCTGTATCTGTATCTGTATCTTTTTTCGGTTTCTGTATGCGTATCCATATCTGTATCCGTATCGTTAGATTAGCTTAACCTTAGCTCGAAATAGAAATAGTTTCTTCTGTAGGTGTGTCTTTGTGTGAGTGTAAAACCGTAATTTCCATTTGACGTATGGCAGGATCCTTTTGCTAGTAACTTTTCTCGTTTACTCCATCTTTGTATATCAGTTAGTTAATGTCGAAAATTATTCAGTTTGACGCTGACAACATCTCAAAACGAAACGAAAGCATGACCAAAAAACGCATCGAAATTATCAGAAATATTGTCGATTTTAAAAGCTTAAAAATTTCAGTCTTTGTAGTGGTTGTTTTTCCATTCCATAATCATTTTCTTTACTCATAGTTTTTCCTCAGCCCGGCTCTTGTCCCATTTTCATACTTGTTCTTCACATTTTCCTCGGTTGCTTACTGCTTTTCTGCGCCTGCAATCAGAATAAGTCCAAATAAAGCAAATATGTTTAGATATATGGAAAGTGAGATCGGAAAGTGGAGGAAAAGGAGGTTCGTGTGGGTTGTCTTACATGGGCACTCAACTTACATTTACATTTTAACTAGAAACTTTAGAAGCGAGCAAATATGGTAAGCACGAACACGAAAATGTACAATTTGCGGTGGGCGCTGGCCACGCCCTCCGTCGCCGACGACAAGAACTCAAAGCTGTACAAGTACTCTGGGCAGCGGCAACAACAACAAGTTGTGGGGCGCATCATCAGCAGGAGCAGCGGCCGAAAAGGGGGTGGCGGGGGGGATGGACAAAGGACATTTTTGGTTAGATTTCGTCAGGGTCTACTACTGCTAGAACTACAACTACTGGTTGGTTATGCGGGGACAGTCGATGATGGGTGGGTGTACTGCGAAAAAACACTGCTAATATCATGAATTTCAAAAGTTATGTATGTAAAATATATTTACTTTCATTTAAAAATTTAAACAACAATTATCTCTTAGTGAAATTATTTAAAATATTTCAAAAGAGTGTCTAAAAGTATGTAGTGCATATTTTGGAAGTCTTCATTCTATCTCGAAATGTAAAATTCTGTTATTGATTTTTTTACCTTACATCTTAAAAGAACCTATTCATGATTTAGAAATGTTTTTTCCAGTACTCTGATTATGCAGGGACCAAAGATAGCATGTGTTGTCCTATTTTCTGTGACTCAAGGATACTCACTTCTGGGTCAGACCAAAGCATCGTTGCTGAACACATCATTCACATGCTTTCCATTGCTGCTGACTGGTCCTGTTTTGTCCTTGAGGCCGCATTGCTAATAAGGCGCAAATCGAAAGAGAGTGAGAGGAAGGGGAAAAAACACTTAGATCTCTGCCAGCGAATTACAAAATAATTAAAACTCAAAAGGCACCCCCGCACCTGACGCCGAAAAATTAATTAAAACAATTAACGGCAGCTAGCGCCCAAGCCCAAATATATACGTATATACATATATATATTCCCAGGATACTCACCTCCTGTTTGGCCTGCCACTGCTTCATGGCCGACTTGTATTTCTCGAACTCGTTGCACCAGTGCGAGTAGATTTTCTGGTAGTCCTGCTTCTGCGACGGCGGCGAGCATCTGAATGGGAAAAGCGAACAATAAGTTTCTGACATTTCGCGGAAATTAGGCTTGGATAAGGGAGTGGGAAATCACGTGTCGGCAGGGTTGCCAAGTTGGATATTTTCCGATTTGAAAATAGCTTTATTCTAATATTTATAGAGTTGGAACTGCTTGGAATATGGTTTTAATGTGGTGACTCATTCAGTCACCTTTTTTACAACTAAAAACTAGTTATTGAATTGGAATATTCAAATATTTATGATATCAAGATAGGGCTAATTTATTTTTGTTTATAACTAACTATCTAGTTATAAAATTAATTGTATTGAAGTAGTTCACAAGTAGATATTTTTACTGTTTTTATACTAGATAGTTAAAGTTCAATTATCTTTAATGTAAGCTAGTAATATGCCATGAGAACTCATGAATTTGTTAGTTTCTCCAAAGTATCTTATCATTGGCATTTCCAACCCCGTCTTGGCCAGCGCCAGTTGGCACCACTGGCCACCTCACTTGCGATTCCCGAGCTGACTCACCTGTGGGCGTCCACGGTGACGCCGTAGCTGCAGAGCAGGGTGCCGTCCAAGTAGCTGTCGTACCGCCCGCCGTCGCCCTCGTTCACCGCCAGGAGGACCAGACCGCCTTCGTTGGTGTCGATGTATTTGGTGGGGGTGTAGCGCACCTCGTAGCTGACACAGAGAGAAAAAGAGATGGGAGACAAGAGATAGGGACAGATGTAGAGAGATGGCTTTTCAGATGGCTGCTGCGATAGCGCAGGGGATTTTCCAATTTCTATTCGCATTGAGAGGACGCACAATAAAAATCAATATAAAGTGTGTGCGCGAGACACACAGACTTCGACTTCAACTTCGACTGCGTCGACTATTCAGTTGGAAAGTTGAAAGTTTTTCCATTACTTGGGCACCGGCAGCGGCGAAAACGCCAAAAAGCAGACTTCGAGCGCATTTTAAAGTGTCAATTTACCGCAGCATTGGCACGGCTAAGTGAGATGAAGCGGCGTATCGCTTACACATTTTCCCCGCCGTTATTCGCTTTCAATTTTCCCAGAGATCTGCGATTCGGATAAGCGCGAATGGTGTAGGGTTTCCCCCAAAAATAGCTCCAAATACGATGGTCTTCGCGCTTTAAAGTTATTTGTGTTTGAAATGTTCCCTATTGTTGAAACTAATGGGCTTGCACGTCATGAAACAGTGTTATATTTGTCTCATATCATATTTCTAAAAAAATGTTAGTGTTTTTAGTCAACGGATATCAATAGATATCAAAGAATGTGCCTCAAATAACAGAGATCCTATTTAGATAGTGGAAATCCTGTATATTTTTAATAACCATATACATTTGTATACATATAGTACCAATACTATATGAAAGATGCCATTCCGCAATACTCACCGTCCTTTTTCGGTGGAGTGATGGTACCAGCGTGTCTGCTTCTTCCGCAGCACTTCCGGCATTTTGACAAAGCAGGAGAGGTGCAGTGTTTGGCCGTAGGAGGAGGTGACCTTCTTGCGCAGCACACTGGTGTCGCAGATCCCGGACGTCTCGTTGGCCACATCCTGCAGCAGACCCAGCTGGTAGGGTCGGCAGGCATTGACGTCCTTGTCCCAGCCGCAGTAGGGATCCGAGACGCACCGGAAGCAGCTGTCGTAGCGGCGGGCGCACATGGCAATGTCGATCTGCTTCACCTGGTGATCGGTGGCCACGTACAGGGATCCTGTCTTGTGGCTGAGGGTCATCTCCCGGATGGGTTCGTTGTGCGGCGAGGCCTCGAATATGTCCACCAGATTCGAGTGCCGCTGGCCGTAGTGCATGAACTGCACTATCTTGTAGATGTGGCCAGACGTCGTGGCCACAAAGTACACTAGGAACTCCTGGTTCAGCTTGTCGATCCGTATCCTGCGGCGAAAAAGAGCGAGGAGAAAAAAAAAAAACAAGAATGGCAGCGTCAGTGGAAAGCGCTTAGCTGAAAACACATCCTGCGGCACTTTGTTCACAAGTTCCGGCCAAGACAAAACATTTTTCGCTGCCAGAACAACTGACAGCACACAGCCAGCCCAGGATGCTGTGCACTGAGAGAAAAACAAATGGTGTTTCAACATTTCCAGCTAAATAAATCTAGAGGAAGCTTAGTATCTTTCTAAGTATCTTTTAGGTCATTTCCAAGTTTTAAATTTAAGTTACGTTTTGATAAACTATTATATATTTGATAAATAAACAAATTTGATATTTGATAAACAGGCAATGCCCTGAAGTTCATACGGCTCATGCTCCTTATTAGCAAATTATTATTAATTTGTTATTGAACCGATTAATTTTTGCTGTCAGTGCACACATACATACATTGGTCGGACGAATGTCAACAAGGATACGGAGTACCCGTGCTCCTGGCTCCTTGCCAGACCGACCGACAGTCAACTGGCAACTGGCTGGCTGGCGGCGCTAATGAATAGAGTTCTCACTTACTTGTCCACCACCAGCTTGGTGAGTATGACGTCCCGCTTGAAGAAGACCGGATTGCCAAATTCATGATCGACCGCCTTGTCCATTAGCGGATGTTTGCGAATGAAATTCAGCACGGAGTCCGGCAGCGTGGCGGTGTCGTTGTGGCAAGTGCCAGGACGTGGCTCCGGCACTTTGGAGTTCAGCACGGGCAGCCAGGCGCTGTTCGAGGTGGCCTGCTCCTTGAATTTGCCTGGATGGGGAGTGGAATAAACGGAGAATGGAGATGGGCGCATCAGTACAGTGTTGAGTGCCGGAGAATGCTGCTCTTAATTTATGTGTGTCAGTACTGCGCGCCAGCTGATTTGTGGCACTCGCACTCGCAGTCGGTAAATAAAAAATACAATTTAAGAGACACGAACAGTGCTTTAATGTTCGTGCAACAACGCGGCAATCGGATTGTAATATTTAAAAACTTTTTCTGCCACACATACGAAACCAAGCTTTTTTTATAAACTTTCTTAGCTATAAAAACATGAGGATTTGATATATTATAGATAGCCCATTTATATGCATAAAATAAAAAAGAAATCGTTTTTTTCTACTGGCACTACAAGTTCACATTTTTACGTTAAATCTCGCAGTGTTTCCCTGTGAATATTTGCATATTATTATTTTCAGATTCCCGCAAGAGCATGATTACCGGCAAGCATGGAATACAATTTAAGAATCACATTCTGGCCTTCGAGAGCGGCTCCATAATCGTTTGTGGCCATAATTAATTGCTGTGGCTTTCCACATTTTTTTTATCACACTCGCCGCTGTCTGTGCAACATGCCCGCAAACTTTTCGTAATGAATTTTAAGTGTATGCCAGATTTTTTGCACCACTTTGCCCGGTGGCAGTGTCTGTGTGGCAGGATCTGTCTGCCCGATTGTCTGCCTGTCAGTCTTGGCACCGCTCCACACTTGCAGCCAGAGCCCGACTTTATGGTGTTAATGAACTTTCCGGGGGCAAGTGGGCTGGGCAGAGAGTGTTGACTGTACTCATTACTTGGACCGGAGGTCCTGCAGTTAAAGAAATTCAGCTGCCAGGCGGTTTCCATGAAAGAAGTGGGCGAGGGTGGGCGTTTGCAACTGCCACCATCAATTCAATGCGCACCATTTAACGCTCAAATTCCAGGGAAAAGGCCTCCACCTGTGCGCGTAATTCCATCCGCATCCGTCGCCGGAGAAAAGGAATCCCCCGAAGAATTATGGACACTGCAATAAATCACACGAGCATCCCACACACCCCCACACACACACAGACAACGACCTATATCCACAGTGAATACTCACCGTCGAAGGCCGCATTGATGTCCCGGATGTCGTAGCTGCACACTGCCGATCCAATCAGACCATTCGTATTCGTTGTGAACGTGGCGTAGAACTTGGTATCGTCCGTTGGCATCTTGTAGACGGATTGTATCTCGTTGAAGTAGAAGGGAAATTCGCTGGAGATGCTGCAGTTCATCCGCGCCTTCAGATACGTGGCCCAATTCTGGCTGATCATGTACTTGCCACCGCGGTCGTTCTTGCATACCCGAGCCACGCGGGAGTAGACGGCTTTTCCGCAATTTATGTACTCAACGGCATGTTCGCGGAAGAAGAAGTACACAAATTCACCAATCTCAAAGGAGCCGACGAAGTTGGGCTCTGAAAATGAAGCGAATAATGTGTGAGATTTTTACATATTATTTGGATTTCACAGATTTAAAAGTACTCTTAGCAACATATGCTTTATGGCCACTACTTACTGTCCAGCAGCTTGGAGTCGTACTTCACGGTTCTCTTGAAGTTGGCCTCCTTGCGTCCATTCGTCAGGTTGTACAGATCCGAGCGGAATATGACGGAATCCGCTTTGGTGAACTCGGCATTTGTGCCGGCGTACTGCATTTTGGGTTAACGCGGGGGGAGAGAAATGACAGACATTGTTAGCAAGGGGGCAACTGTTGATAAGGCTCGAACATCACGCATACGCCCAGTAAGCCAGGGCACGCACGCACACAATTACGCATAAAGTGTACGCACGTGCCTCCCTCTCTGAGTGAACTCATCTGCTCATGTGTATGTGTGTGTGTGTGCCTTGTGCTCTAATTTAATTTGAGCCGCTTTATTGCTGCCTTTCTCTGTTTTTGCCGTCTTTAAAATTTTCTTGCCTCGTCCCAAACACAACTTTGCCAACTTCCTTCGTCTTTGGGCCCCGCTTTACTTTTGTAATTTTATTACAATTGACATTTTTCTTTTTATTTGCGCCTTCCTTTATCCGTACTTTTATTCCACTTCCGCTTTTCGGGTCGAACTTACCAGGGCGGGCAGGCCGAAGGGATTTCCGTTCTCCACATAGACGGCGGTTGAGTTGTCAGCAGGATCGTAGGGACACTTGCCAATGCCCAGGCCAATGCCGGGCACGTACTGGGATCTGGGTAAATGTGTTAAGTTTGCCTGCGGGTCAAATGAGGCGGTGGTTCAGTAGCGGGTGGGTTAGGGAGAGAGAAAAAGCAAACGAACGAAAAGCGCATTAGTTGACTTTAATTTTGGTCGCCCGCTGGGCTGAAATTAACTTCAAAAACTTGACTGACATTCACAATTAGGCACATTGATGAAGTCGCTGGAGAACCCCATTTTCCTACAAAAAAGGATTTTTAATTTATGCCAAAGGACTCAGAATGCCCTCAAGGTTTGAAATTCATTTCTTGACTATTAAAGCAGTCTTTAAAAATAGGACATTATAGCCATCTTTACTGTGTACTTACGTTTATTACGTAATCCTTGGGATTGTGGGCGTTGGTCCCGCAAACATATAGCTTCTGGCCATTGAAGTTCATCGGCTGGATAACCCTTATGTGATTTCGGCATTCCACCTTCTTGTCAAGCGCCAGAAAATGCAATTGCATTCGATTTGTAGTTTTTGTTTTGTTTTGTTTTGTGTAATTGTAATAAATGTTAGAAAATAATAGCCGTAAGGAAATCATATGGTGGTTTTTGTGGGTTTGTGGTTTTCGAAATGCAAATGGAAATAAAGTGGGCAGGACGGTGGCATGAGTTAAGTTCACAAATTCGTTGATATCGATAGAAAATTTTGCACATGCTTTGAAAGGATTTTAATGGTTATAGAAATTGACGAGCCACTCACCTCCCGTTTTCCCTTGGACACACAATTCAGGATATCCGATCCGGTGGGCTCCAGTATGAGGACATCGCGCTGGAAGCATGAGAAATGGCATTCGGTTTAAATTTATGTTGGCCAAGTTTATTGAAAGCGTGCTGGAATGCGTCCCCGGCAATGGAGCATGTTCAACCGAGAGCACGCGCCACAATTTTTTGGTATACCCGCATGTCGCGTTTTCATCCCGATTGTATTGTGTATGTGGCTCACGTTGGACATTTGTTTATTTAATTCGATTCGTTCTTCCTTTTTTTATTTATTTATTTTTTTTTTTTGGTCGGCACTTGAATCGACAAGGAATCTGCTTTCGGTGTTTGTATTGCTGCACATACTTTTGCCTAAGTGAAAGCCACAAATCAATGGCGGGGGAGCAAAAGCCATCGACTGACAATTTTTATGCTTGACATATAGACACAATATCCGGTGACTCTGTGGATGCACTTTCCACTTTTATTTCCACTTGCCCCAAGTGTCAGTTCCTTTTGGCCGGCGTATAAGGTCTAAGTGCTGGGAATCGACTTGAAATGGCCCTCCTTTTTGCCCGCCGCTCGCCCAGAAGTCAGCACAAATAATTGCTGTTAAAAGCATTTGCTACGTCTCAGGAGGTGGCGATAGTGCACTGGGCTCCATCCTGGACTGCAGCTTCCAAGGACGAAAAAAAAGCGGCGGAAAACGGTTGAACGGACAGAGGCGGATATTGATAGTTGAAGATGGAATCATTAAAGAGCAATTGCGAGCTGTCAGTGACAAGTTGGTCACTCAGAAATGCAAAGGGTGGGTTTCAAGGCGTTTCTTCTTTTATCTCCCATCAATGGCCCGTGAATTTATCGATTTTAATATCCAAATGTAAGCAGGCTAAGTAAGTGTTCATTTATGGAAAAGTTTCTTTACTACCAACAAATTGACTAGCATTAAATAAATTTGCAACTTCCTAAATACTTTTGTAGGTCCTTATTTTAAATATGTATATTTGTAGTTAAATGCAGCATTTCTTACCTCACAAATCGATTGACTGATGTTGCGCAGATTGAGCCGAAATATGCGATCCCTGGAAGAGAAGGGGCAAATAAATGAATTAGCATGGTAAAGAGGAAAACTTTGTCATCCCCCGGCACTCGAGTTAATCCCCGAGTCGTGCCCCCTCATGCGATAAGTTAATGCCACACCAGTTGCCAGTTGCCAGCTGTCTGGCCCCGGTAAACTTCAGCTCATTGACATTTTTTCTGTGCCCGTCTCTGTGTTCTTCTGGCTTGAAAAATCGTTGTCAGCCGCACACACCTGCTGTGCACTGAGCTGTCAGGGGGCCTGCCAGCGTACTTATTGCAGTCAGTGTGCCCTGATTGATTGATACGTCGAATGTGGCAATATTGCCTGCCACACAGACAGAACACAACTGAAAAGAACAGAACGGAACTTTAAGCGGCCCAACGGCGGCCCAGCTCTCGCCATTTTCCGGCCACTCGAAACTTTTGTGGCGCCGTGGAAAACAAAAGGAAAACGCAAAGGGGCAGCGGCGGTCTAAAGTGTGTTTTATGTAGTTACTGGCAGAGTTTTTGGTAGCTTTCCCTCGACAACTGTGTTCACACATGAACACGAATATATTTAAAGACTTACAATTTTGGGCTCCGTTCATATCTTATGTAAATGAATCGAGAGCGATAAATTATATTTAGGATTTTGTTATCTAAGGCAACATGGGTGCATTGCTCAAAAACATGTAATTTAAGTGCACACTACATGAGTCAGTCACTTGAGATCGTTCCCCGCCTCCTAAAATAGTCCCTTAGTGGGAGACCACAGATAAGGTCCTCGCCGCTCAAGATAGGCAGATGTGCCCGAGCGTGGGACCTCGATAAGGCGGGGACTATTTACTTAGGCCTCTGCGTAGGCCATTTACTTTAAGATGCGATTCTCATGTCACCTATCTAAACCGAAGATATTTCCAAATAAAACCAGTTTCTTACAAAAACTCAACGAGTAAAGTCTTCTTATTTGGGATTTTACATTTGGTCAATCGAGCCTTTAATCGACTCTGCAGTTTCCCCCTACCAAAGGTAAGGAACTCAGAGAAAGGCCAGCTCCTTTAAGCATCTTACAGCTAAAGGTAGCAAAAATAAGTGACTCTTGTTTCCCCCTACCAAAGGTAAGGAACAGAGTATAAATATAAAAAGCAAAAAGATACAAAAGAATCTTTTATGTTTTAAAACAAGCACCTTATAGTCTATAGCTAAAGGTTGCTTTGTGTACCATTATAAATTGTGGTAAGGCGTGCTTGAGGCCATACATCAGCAATTGTGAAATTAAAAAGTGCATAACAAAAGTGCCTTATAAATGCTCTAATAGCATTAAATCAGCTCATAAATAGAGTGCAGTGTATATGCCATAAGAGCATAAATTAAATAAAAAGTGCCTGAAAACAGTGCCTTATAAATGCTCTAATAGCATTAAATCAGCTCATAAATAGAGTGCAGTGTATATGCCAAAAGAGCATAAATGCCGAAATAAATAGCTAAAAAACAAAAAATCTGACTGGACTACAAAAATAATAAAACGTGCCAAATAAAAAAAAAAAAAAAATCATCTTTAAACATCGACGGAGCCTTAAAGAAGAGAAGGAAGTCAAATTCAAAGGAGCCTCTACCAGCAGCAGAAGCAGCAACAACAGCAGCAGCAGAAGCAGCAACAGCAGTAGCAACAGCAGCAACAACAGCAGCAACAGCAGCAGCAACAACAACGACATCAGCTAAGTCAAAACAAGAATTTTCTGTTTATCCAAACACACATATATATATAAATACATATAAAATACATATACACGTACTATATATATTAAGAAATTACAAAAAATTTTCAAAATGATGTCAGAAAAGACTATTCAATTCCTTAAGAAGCAGTCCGAAATTATTTTGGAAATTAGAAAGTTGGAAGTAAAACCAACATTAACAGATGTAGAAATTCTAAAATTAAATGAGCTTCAAAAATGTTTCATTGCTAATCATAGCAATTTGTTAAAGATCGGCGTTGTCGATCATGAATATTTTAACGCGAAGCAGTATGATTTAATAATGATGGTGTTAGAAAAAATTAAAAATAAAAATGAAAAAATTAAGGGCGAGTCGGTAGAAAACACTTTCCCTAAATCAAACACTGTCCCTAAATCAAACCCTCCCCCTACATTAAACCTTGAAATGTGTGGTCACCCTGAAAAAGAGGGTATAGCACAAAACAACGCTTTAACAGTAGAGCAGGCATTTCGAAATAATGTTGGCCAATTTCGAGTATATCTAGAAGATACGTCTAAACTAATAGACAGTAGTCCAGATTTCCTTAAAATAAGGAAAAATAAAATTGAATTTTTATGGCATAAAATAGATAACCTGATTGAACAGGTGAATAGTCATTTTGAGAGCTCGCTATTCGAAGAAGAAATTAGCGAACTTGAATTTGACAAACAAAATATTATTACAGCCATTAATAGTCGACTCAGTGGCACAATAAATAAAGCTGAAATGTCGACGGTTGTTAAGGCGGAGGAGTTACCAACCCTGCCTAAAATACAGATTCCCACTTTCTTTGGTGATTCCAAAGAATGGGATCTTTTTAATGAACTCTTTACAGAGCTCATACATGTGAGAGAGGATCTCAGTCCTTCTCTCAAATTTAATTATCTAAAGTCAGCATTAAAAGGAGAAGCCAGAAATGTGGTTACTCATTTACTGCTCGGCTCTGGAGAAAATTATGAAGCCACTTGGGAGTTTTTGACCAAGCGATATGAGAATAAAAGAAACATATTCTCAGATCATATGAATAGGCTTATGGATATGCCAAATTTAAATTTAGAATCCAATAAGCAAATAAAGACATTTATTGACACGATTAACGAGTCAATTTATATTATAAAATTAAAGGCACAATTACCAGAAGATGTGGATGCAATTTTCGCTCACATAATTCTTCGGAAATTCAATAAAGAATCACTCAATTTATATGAAAGCCATGTTAAAAAGACAAAAGAAATACAGGCACTTTCTGATGTCATGGACTTTTTAGAGCAAAGGCTCAATTCTATATCATCATTCTCACAGGAAGTAAAACCTGTAAAGAAAATGATTAATAATAACAAGAATAAAAATTATAGTGACAATTGTGCATATTGCAAACTACCAGGGCATTATTTAATTCAATGCCATAAATTTAAAATAATGAATCCAGCAGAACGGTCTGACTGGGTAAGAAAAAATGGGATTTGCCTAAGATGTCTGAGGCATCCGTTTGGTAAAAAATGTATAAGCGAGCAGCTTTGTTCGACTTGTCGTAAACCTCACCACACGTTACTTCACTTTGCAGGTCATAATCCAGAAAAAGTGAATACGTGTAGAACAACAGGTCAAGCCTTGTTGGCCACGGCCTTGATTCAAGTAAAGTCGAGGTATGGAGGCTTTGAACAATTAAGAGCATTGATTGATAGTGGCTCTCAAAGCACAATTATTTCAGAAGAGTCTGCACAGATTCTAAAATTGAAAAAATTTCGGTCTCATACTGAAATAAGTGGAGTATCTTCCACAGGAACGTGCATCTCCAAGCACAAAGCGGTTATTTCGATAAGAAATTCTCCGAAAAATTTAGAAATTGAAGCAATTATTCTCCCAAAACTTATGAAGGCACTTCCAGTCAACACGATTAATGTTGATCAGAAAAAATGGAAGAACTTTAGATTAGCCGACCCCGATTTTAATAAACCGGGTCGCATTGATCTAATCATTGGAGCAGACGTATATACTCACATTCTGCAAAATGGAGTTATAAAAATAGACGGTCTCCTTGGGCAAAAAACTGATTTCGGGTGGATAGTTTCTGGATGTAAAAAATCCAAAGGAAAAGAAACCATTGTAGCCACAACAATAGAAATAAAAGAGTTAGATCGCTACTGGGAAGTGGAAGAAGAAGAAAAAGATGATATCGAGTCTGAAATCTGTGAAAATAAATTTATCAAAACGACAAAAAAAGATTCAGATGGGCGATACATTGTGTCAATTCCATTCAAGGAGGATGTCACCTTAGGAGATTCAAAGAAACAAGCGATAGCTCGTTACATGAATCTGGAGAAAAAACTAAAAAGAAATGAAAAACTTAAGGTTGACTACACTAAATTCATGAATGAATACATGGATTTAGGACACATGATTGAAGTGAGTGATGAAGGCAAATATTTTTTACCGCACCAGGCAGTGATTAGAGATTCAAGCCTTACGACCAAATTGAGAGTAGTTTTTGATGCTTCAGCAAAAACTACGAATAACAAAAGTTTGAACGACATAATGTGGGTTGGGCCACGAGTTCAAAAAGATATTTTTGACATTATTATTAAATGGAGAAAATGGGAATTTGTTGTTTCGGCAGACATTGAAAAGATGTACCGACAAATTAAAATAGATAATAATGATCAAAAATATCAATATATTTTATGGAGAAATTCTCCAAAAGAAAAAATTAAAACATATAAATTAACCACAGTCACTTACGGAACTGCATCTGCACCATATTTGGCTACCAGGGTTCTGGTAGATATTGCAGATAAATGTAAAAACCAAGTTATTAGTGCAATAATTAGGAATGATTTCTATATGGATGACCTAATGACTGGAGCTGATTCGGTAGAAGAAGCTAATAAATTAATAACATTAATTCTCCATGAATTGCAGAAAGTTGGATTCAACTTAAGGAAATGGATTTCCAACAATTCCAAAATATTAACCACTGTGGAGGACACAGGGGACAATAAGGTTCTCAATATTATCGAAAATGAATGTGTTAAAACTTTAGGACTAAAATGGGAACCTCAAAATGATTTATTTAAGTTCAGCGTAAATTGTAATGATGAATCAAAAAATATAAATAAGCGCGTTGTGTTATCAACGCTAGCAAAAATATTTGATCCGTTAGGATGGTTGGCACCAGTCACGGTTTCAGGAAAACTTTTTATTCAAAAACTTTGGATAAATAAAAGTGAATGGGATCAGGAATTATCCATAGAAGATAAAAATTATTGGGAAAAATATAAAGAAAATTTATTATTGTTAGAGAATATTCGAATCCCAAGGTGGATTAATTCAAACAGTTCTTCAGTCATTCAGATTCACGGATTTGCGGACGCCTCCGAAAAAGCATATGCTGCAGTAGTCTATGCTAAAGTAGGACCTCATGTTAATATAATAGCTAGCAAAAG
Organism: Drosophila mauritiana; assembly: GCF_004382145.1. Lineage (NCBI taxonomy): Eukaryota > Metazoa > Arthropoda > Insecta > Diptera > Drosophilidae > Drosophila > Drosophila mauritiana. Next base: position 14,807,726 of record NC_046668.1, on the reverse strand, counting down.
TAGAGTCAACCCTATAAAAAATAGGAAGACAATTCCCAAACTCGAGCTGTGTGCAGCTCACCTGCTTAGTGAATTAATCCAAAGACTAAAAGGATCAATTGACAATATAATGGAGATCTATGCTTGGAGTGATTCCACGATTACCTTAGCATGGATTAACAGTGGTCAAAGTAAGATCAAATTTATAAAAAGAAGAACGGATGACATTCGGAAATTAAAAAATACTGAATGGAATCATGTTAAGTCAGAGGATAATCCAGCAGATTTAGCATCCAGGGGAGTGGATTCTAACCAGTTGATCAACTGTGATTTTTGGTGGAAAGGTCCGAAATGGCTAGCAGACCCAAAAGAACTTTGGCCTCGGCAGCAGTCTGTAGAAGAACCTGTCTTAATAAATACGGTATTAAATGACAAAATAGATGATCCTATTTACGAATTAATAGAAAGGTATTCCAGTATAGAAAAACTTATACGTATAATAGCATACATAAATAGATTCGTGCAGATGAAAACAAGAAATAAAGCCTATTCATCAATTATTTCAGTAAAGGAGATAAGAATAGCGGAAACAATTGTTATTAAGAAACAACAAGAATACCAGTTTAGGCAAGAGATAAAGTGCCTTAAAATCAAAAAGGAAATCAAGACAAATAATAAAATATTGTCATTGAATCCATTTTTGGACAAGGATGGGGTTCTAAGAGTTGGAGGAAGATTGCAAAATTCCAATGCAGAATTTAATGTTAAACATCCAATCATTTTAGAAAAATGCCACCTAACAAGCTTATTAATAAAAAATGCTCATAAGGAAACATTGCATGGAGGGATAAACCTAATGCGAAACTATATCCAAAGAAAGTATTGGATTTTCGGGTTGAAAAATTCGTTGAAAAAGTATTTAAGAGAATGTGTAACGTGTGCAAGGTATAAACAAAATACAGCTCAGCAAATAATGGGTAACTTGCCAAAATATAGAGTGACGATGACATTCCCGTTTCTTAATACTGGAATAGATTACGCAGGTCCTTATTATGTTAAATGTTCAAAAAATCGTGGCCAAAAAACATTTAAAGGATACGTTGCTGTATTCGTTTGCATGGCCACCAAAGCCATACACTTAGAAATGGTAAGCGATCTAACTTCAGACGCATTTTTAGCAGCACTCAGAAGATTTATTGCTAGACGGGGAAAATGTTCCAATATCTATTCAGACAACGGAACAAATTTTGTAGGAGCTGCAAGAAAATTAGATCAAGAGTTATTTAATGCAATACAAGAAAATATAACGATTGCAGCGCAGCTTGAAAAGGACAGGATTGATTGGCATTTTATTCCCCCGGCAGGACCTCACTTCGGAGGTATTTGGGAAGCTGGAGTTAAGTCAATGAAATACCATTTAAAGCGTATAATCGGCGACACTATTTTGACTTACGAAGAAATGTCAACTCTTTTATGTCAAATAGAAGCATGCTTAAATTCAAGGCCATTATACACTATAGTTAGTGAGAAGGACCAACAAGAAGTTTTAACACCAGGTCATTTTTTAATTGGAAGACCACCTTTAGAAATAGTCGAACCAATGGAAGATGAAAAAATCGGAAATTTGGATAGGTGGAGACTTATCCAAAAAATGAAGAAAGATTTCTGGGTTAAGTGGAAAAGTGAATATTTGCATACGCTCCAGCAAAGGAATAAATGGAAAAAGGAAATTCCTAATATAGAAGAAGGGCAAATAGTTTTATTAAAGGATGAGAATTGTCATCCTGCAAGATGGCCTTTAGGAAGGGTGGAAAAGGTGCATAAGGGGAATGATGATAAGGTCCGAGTGGCTAAAGTAAAGATGCAGGAAGGATATATCACTAGACCCATTACTAAAATTTGTCCCTTGGAAGGAATAAAGTCTGTTGACAAAAATGAGGCTGACCAAGAGCCAAAAAAGACGAACTAGAGCGACATCGGGAATGTCCAAGATCGGAATCATTATGGCAATGTTGTTGTTTGTGTTAAGTTGTCAAGTTTCTAGCGCATTACCTAAAGATATAGCACCAAGATATTCTATAGACAAAATAAATAAAACCTCAGCAATATATCTAGACCCGCTAGGAGATGTTGAGATTGTGAGTACTTCTTGGAATTTGGTTATCTATTATAAAATGGATCCATATTTTAAAATGTTAACAAAGGGTAATGCGCTTATACAAAGTATGAGGAAAGTTTGCGAAAGACTTCATAGCTTTGAAGAGCAATGTAGTCTAGTCTTAGATAATATGCAAAGTCAGTTATCGGAACTTGAAGAAAACAATAAATTGTTTATGATGCAGTCTAGATCTAGAAGCAAGCGTGCTCCTTTCGAATTTATGGGTTCCTTGTATCATATTTTATTTGGTATAATGGATGAAGATGATAGAGAGCAATTAGAAGAAAATATGAAGAATTTGTTAGATAACCAGAACAACCTTGATAAACTAATTCAAAAACAAACATCTGTGGTTGATTCAACTTCTAATCTATTAAAGAGAACAACAGAAGATGTTAACTCCAATTTTAGAAGTATGCAAATAAGAATTGAGAACATGACAGAAGTTCTTAAAGAAAATTATTATGTTTATAAGGAATCAATAAAATTCTTTATGATTACGAAACAGCTACACTCATTGATTGAAGAAGGCGAAAAAATTCAAGCAGGCATTATAAGCCTGTTGATTGATATTAATCACGGTAGGCTAAATACAAATATTCTCAGGTAAGGTTCCTGCGAATTCAAAAGTCCGTCTGCAATGTACTGGCTCTCAAATTGAATTGTTTGATTTGCCTCAGCAAGGAGTTTTAAGCATTGCGCCATATTGTACGGCAAGAACCGACGATAAAATTCTAGTTGCCCACCATAACATTCAGTCCGAAAGTGAAGAATTATTATCAACACCTTATATAGGAGAAGTTAGTGAAGTGCCGAAGATTATTTGGGATCCGCTGAAACTATCAATATTAAATCATACTGAGGAATTTGAACGATTGAATAATGAAATTAAATTTATGAAAGAGAACCATCAAAAATTGAAAGATTTACATTTCCATCATATTTCCGGACATGCTGGATTAATTATTGCCTTAATACTAATGATAATATTAATAATATATTTCATACGGAATGTGCTGTGCAACAAAGAATGCAAGCAATAACCTTTGCAGGTCCGTTGCCAGTACTATAAATATCAATAGTAACTAAACAATAAAATAATATAACAAATAAAAATATACAGTCCACTATATCGTTGTTTAATAGAAAATGTACTTCTACATAGAAAAAGCAAAATGTTTAAAATAAGTTAATTGAGTACAAATTGTTGAATTAAAAATAATATAAACCATAATTGTAATCCAATAAAATTAAAAGCCAGAAAAACTAGGCCCATTGAAATCTTAGTTGCAAAATAAATGAACATATATCAAATAAATACAGTCCACTACTGTTATAAATGCAACTAATATACTAATGTACATCTCAGCTTTGCTGGCCCTTTGGCAGAATGTTCACACATGAACACGAATATATTTAAAGACTTACAATTTTGGGCTCCGTTCATATCTTATGTAAATGAATCGAGAGCGATAAATTATATTTAGGATTTTGTTATCTAAGGCGACATGGGTGCATTGCTCAAAAACATGTAATTTAAGTGCACACTACATGAGTCAGTCACTTGAGATCGTTCCCCGCCTCCTAAAATAGTCCCTTAGTGGGAGACCACAGATAAGGTCCTCGCCGCTCAAGATAGGCAGATGTGCCCGAGCGTGGGACCTCGATAAGGCGGGGACTATTTACTTAGGCCTCTGCGTAGGCCATTTACTTTAAGATGCGATTCTCATGTCACCTATCTAAACCGAAGATATTTCCAAATAAAACCAGTTTCTTACAAAAACTCAACGAGTAAAGTCTTCTTATTTGGGATTTTACAAACTGCGAGACCATTAATCTTCATTTCCCTGCCGGCTCTAGGAGCCCCACAATCGCTGACGAGAGCCGCCAGCTGTGGTTGCGTGGGGTCGTCGTCGTTGCTGGATTGCCGGTGGTTCGCCGGTTCGTTGGGATCGGTGCCTCTCAAGTCAAGTGGTAATTTTGGTTACTTTGTTTGCCCGCTTTTAGGCGCACCCCCGCATTTTCCTTGCGTTTTTCCAAAACTCCTCTCTCGGCAGCCGCAAAACTGTGAAAATGCGGCCGTGTTCAACTTGCCGCAGACAAATGAGCAGACGGGTGCGCTCCCTGTCAAATTGCAGAGCCCAGAACCTTCAGACTTTGCCCCCTCGTCGGTGGCATTAATTCATAATTATGTATGCCGACAGTGTGGCCAAGAGCTTGCTGGAAAAATGAAATATGCAGCCCCAAATGCGTTCGGGTTGCCAAGTAGGGAGCCACATGCTGCCCCAAGCGGAACTTTCTAATTGTCTGCAACCGGAAAAGAAAGTTTCCCCAAATTATGGCATATTTCTCAACATTAAAAAGGTCTCACTAAGCCCTAAATATTTATTGCGGCCAGCTGAAAACTATTTGTGTTAATAATACATGGACTTGTTTCAAGGTAAATGGCTTACAACTGAAAACAAAGTGTAACTTTCAAATTAATTTTCATTTTAAATGTTCTTTCGGGTTGATAATTATTTCATATATTTTCGAGTTTCCCAAAAAACTCTAGATGTACTTACATGGCACCCACATACAGCGCATTGTTGCGCTCATCCATGTAGAAAGTCTTGTAGTGCAGCGGCCCGCAACTGAAGTCCTGCACATGTTCTGCAAAAGATGAGGAAACAGACGATATTGAGTATACGCAGCGTGTACATTGTACATTGATTAACAAAAGTTGAGACAGTTAATTAAAGCCTAATGAAACTGTCAGCAGCAGTTGGATGGGCCAAAAAAGCGAAATGAACTAATTAAACTATTATAATTTCGGCTCAACAAACACAAAGTTAATTTATGGGGGCCTGAGTAAATACAACAGAGCATAAGGACACGGCATCTCGTCCCCATCCTCGTCCTCATTCTCATCCATGTCCTTGCACATTTGACACTGACAGTGTCACGTACTCCAGCCAGCGATGTCACGTGCTCAAAGCCGGAGCTTGGACCCCAAAAAAAAAGAAGAAAAAAAAAAACAAACACAAGTCGAAAAAGTTGCACCGCTGTCAATGTCATTAACAAAAGATTGAGGCATTTAGCTGAAATTTTTACGACATTAAGTTGTCAACTAATTTGGCACAATTAGTGAAACAACAAGAACACAGTGCACACAAACAAACCCAGTGAGACACACAAACAGAGAGGCATAAACTCTCTCTCACACACACACACAAACATTAGGACAAAGGAAAGGACAGTGGGCAAGGACAAGTTTTTATTTTTGGGCCAAAGCCCGAGCAAATCCTTTGATGGCCGCGCTAAGAGTCATTTGTGCTGACTTGGCCCGCTCCTTTGTCCTCCGGCCTCTCGCTCTGGTCATTGACAACCCTAATGGCCGGCCAACAACAATAGCAGTTACAAAAGTGATTTCCATAATAATGCATAATGAGTGATAGATACGGAACTGCCTGTGACCTCATGCAAATTAGCCCTCATTTCGACTGTGTCGCTTTTTTGGCACAATTTTCCCCGAAATAGCCAGGAGTTTTGTTATGTTTTCTTTGTTGTTTCCTAAACACAAATTATTCCATTAGTTTTAATGGCTGTTTTATCTGGTGTATCTGCTGCTTTAAGAAGGTCACATCTAAAGAATTAAAATTAATTATTGCCATAGCTAAAAATACCAAAAGCGGCTGTGAATCAAAAATCATTTAATTTTCTGAAACTAAACTACCTGTAATTTTATTAAATTTGTAGTCCCTTTCAAGATGAGTCTCTTCAGGTTATTGAACTTTGGCATTACACGAGGAGCTTCGATGTCGAAGACACATCAATCAAATTGCGAATGTAGTCCCAATTTAATTAAAATTCGTCCATTCTCATCCCACGACACAATCCGAGTTCCCATAGAGGTGGTGTTTTCCGACAAGTGCAATAAGGTAACTTATGCTGAGTTCCATGCTGACTAAGTCATGACAATAGCTCCTGATAGGCCTTGGCCTTCACTTTGGAGGAACGCCAGCGTTTGTGTATCCATGGACTCATGCCGGCCTGCGTGCGAACCTACGATGAGCAGATGCTGGCCATCGAGTCCAACTTTCACTCCTTCGAATCGAATGTGAGCAGATATCGCTATTTGAGGGCCCTGCGCCAGGGTTACGAGAGGCTGTACTTCCAATTCGTGTCGAAGAACGTTAACGCGGTGCTGCCCATTATCTACACGCCCACTGTGGGCTTGGCCTGCACGGTGTACGGCATGTTGTACCGTGGCATGACCGGGATTCACATTACCAAGCATGATCGAGGACACATGCAGCAGATCCTGTCCAACTGGCCGATGCGTAAATCGGTGAAAGCCATCTGTGTGACCGACGGCCAACGTATCCTGGGGTTGGGTGACCTGGGTGCCAATGGCATGGGCATAGCAGTGGGAAAAATGGAACTGTACACAGCCCTGGCCGGAATTCCGCCGAGCATGTTGTTGCCAATTTGCCTGGATGTGGGCACAAATAACAAAGCGCTCCACGAGGATCCCCTGTACATCGGTCTAAGGGATGAGCGCTTAAAGGGCGATGAGTACGTGTGCTTTGTGGATGAGTTCATGGAGGCTGTGGTATCCACCTTCGGAGATCAAACGCTCATCCACTTCGAGGACTTTGCGACACCCAATGCCTTTATGTTTCTGAATAGGTATCAGAATTGCTACTGCCATTTCAATGACGACATTCAGGGCACTGCCGCTGTGGGCTTGGGTGGATTGCTTGGCATCCAGAGGATCACCAAGAAGCCGCTGGAGGAGCATGTCATTCTCTTCGCTGGAGCGGGAAGCGCTGCCATGGGCATCGCCTATTTGCTTAAAATGGAGCTGATGTCCAGGGGTCTCTCCGAGGCTGATGCTGCCAAAAACATATATTTTTACGATCAAGACGGTGTATTGACCACAACCAGGAAGAGCATACCGGACATTCTGTGCGTTTTCGCCAAGAACATGAAGGAAACCAAGTCCCTGGAGACGTTGGTCGAGCAAGTGAAGCCCTCAATTATTATGGGTGCCACCTCGGCACCAGGACTTTTCTCAGAGAAAATAATACGCACGATGGCGGCGAGTCACGAGCGTCCTGGCATCTTTGCCTTCTCCAATCCCACCATCAAATCTGAGTGCACTGCCGAACAGGCCTACAAATTCTCAGATGTAAGTGTCCTAAATACTTGTGGAATACTTCCCATTTTATTTTCGGCATTTGTCTAGGGAAAGGCTATATTTTCGGCAGGATCTCCTTTCCCGCCCGTCGAATTCAATGGCAAGAGGCTAACTCCTGGTCAAGCTAACAACTGTTTTGCTTTTCCCGCTTTGGTTTTGGCCACCATGACTGTTTTGGCCACTCGAATGCCAGACGAGATATTCCTTTTAGCCGCCCACGAGCTCGCTGAATTTCCAACAAATGAGGAGATACAGAGTGGACGTATCTATCCTCTGGTGAAGCAGGCCAATGAAGTGGCCTACAAAATTGGCGTGAAAGTGGCCAAGTTTCTGATAGAAAACGGTGAGAGCCTACACTTACATATAATCCATTTTATTAATATCTTTTTAATTGTTTAGGTTATGCTAAGCGCACTTTGGAGCCAGAAGATGTTGAGGAGTATATCGAAAAGAATAGCTATAAGCTGACCTATGGCAGTTCGCTGGCTGAGACTTGGGCGTATCCAAAGATGAAACCGCATCCAAGTACAGCGGGCCATGAGAATAAAGATCAAAAGAAAAAGTAGGCGTTTCGGTGAAAATTTAACATCTCAAAATTCCCAAATGAAAAGGTCTCCATAAAAAATTCGGAGTTGCAAAAAAAATTTTAGCCATGGAATTTCGCCGGTTGCATCCATTGCTGCGCCTTGCATCCCGTCCTCTTTTGGGTTCTTGTAGGCGGGCCAGCGTCTATGATGACGAAATGGATCAAATAACAAGACCTGACTGGCATGTTGTTATGAATGGAAAGTATAATAAGGTGGGTAAGGATCCCTATGCCATGGAATGCCCAAAACTAATTGTATATATATGCCTTCTAGGGCCTTGCGTTCACCATTAAGGAACGGCAACGTTTGGGCATCATGGGATTGATGCCCTGCTCCGTGCGCTCCATGGAAGACCAGATGAATGCCGCCCTGACGAATTTTGAGGCCAGACCCACCGATATCGCCCGATTTACATACTTGAGCGCTGTCCACCATCGACACCGGCGACTGTACTACCGGTTTATCAAGGAGAACATCGAGAAATCGCTACCCATTGTTTATACACCAACGGTGGGCGATGTGGTGGCCACCTATGGACTGAACTTCCAGCAGGCCATCAGCCTGTTCATCAGCATTCACGACAAGGGCCACATCCGGGATCTCATGCACAACTGGGTGGACGAGGGCGTTAAGGCCATCTGTGTGACGGATGGCGGAAGGGTCCTGGGTCTCGGGGACATGGGTGCCAATGCGATGGGCATTAGTTTGGGCAAAATGATCCTGTATACGGCTTTGGGTAGCATTCCGCCCAGCACACTAATGCCCGTTTGCCTGGACGTGGGTACCGATAATCAGGCCCTACTGCAGGATCCCCTTTATGTTGGATCACGAATACCGCGGGTCACGGGACCGGAGTACGATGAACTGGTGGATGAATTCATGGAGTCGGCGGTTAAATGCTTCGGGAACAACACCTTTATCCACTTCGAGGACTTTGCCACTCCAAATGCCTTGAGGTTCTTGGAAAAATACCAGTACAAGTACTGTTGCTTCAACGATGATATCCAGGGAACGGGAGCCACTGGTCTGGCCGCGTTCATCAATGTGGAACGCATCACTGGCCGTAAATTGGAGGACACAGTATTCCTCTTCGTGGGAGCTGGGAGTGCGGCATTGGGTATCGCCAATATGCTGGAAATGGAACTGGAGGTACGCGGTATTCCTGCTGAGGAGGCAACCAAAAACATCTACCTAATGGATGTCAATGGTATTTTGACCCCGGAGTCACCTAATCCACCGGAGATGGGTAAAATATTTATAAAGCCCATGGAGCCCATGAAGGATATTATGGCCGTGCTGGAGAAACTTAAGCCATCCGTACTTGTTGGAGCCACTGGCGTGGGTGGAATTTTCAACGAAGAAGTACTGAAAACCATGGCAAAAAATCACGAACGTCCTGCAGTTTTTCCGCTCTCGAATCCAACTGCCAACTCGGAATGCACCGCCGAACAGGCCTTCACACACACTGAGGTTAGATTGAGTATCTGAGGGGTATGTCCTTTAATTATGCAAGACCTATGCTTTGTATTTCATACAGGGTCGCGTGCTTTTCGGTTCCGGATCGCCTTTTCCACCAGTGGTCATCAATGGCAAAAGATATCGCCCCGCCCAGGCCAACAACTGTCTGACTTTTCCGGGCATCGCATTGGCCGCCATTACGGCCAAGGCGCGATATCTGCCAAAGGAAGTGTTTTCCGTAGTGTCGCACGAGCTGGCCAGGAATACACCGCAGGAACTGCTCGACGAGGGCACTCTGTTTCCGCCCATCAAGGATGCAAACAGAGTGGCCTTCAATGTGGGCGTTGCCATGACTCAGTATCTAATTGATAATGGTAAGATATATTTTTTCCTAGAAACTGCGCCTAAATGTCCTTACTTATCCTCTGATTGCTAACTGTGCTCTCGCAGATCTTTCAAATATTTACCCAAAGCCCGATGATATCTGTGAGTTTGTCAAGAGAAGTCTGTATAGTTTCGATTACAGAAACTCCCTGCCAACTACTTGGGATTATCCCGAGGAACCGCCAGCGCCGAAACCCAAACCCAAATCGAAGCCGAAGGAATAAAGCACGAAGTGAACTTGGCCGGGATTCATTTTTATCGAACCCTTTTGACCTGATTCTCAGCCGAGAAAGGAGCCCTGCGTGTAATTAGTTGCAGATGCAAGCGTACAAAGACCTACATACACAAAGACATATACAAGCTGGCACGATAAATGCCCGACATTTTAACGTTATTATTGTCCTGTCAACGGGAAGCCAGTTGACATGCTCGTGCGCCTGTGTGTGTGTTTGTGTATCCAGCTGATTTGCATATAAAATAGGACGAAATGTCTGCTCACCAAAAATGTCAATCAATTTCTTAGCCTCCTTTGCGCTCCTTTTAGACATTTTTCTCCTTTTTTTTTGGTGAGGTGGGGGGGGGGGGGGGTGATGGGGGCAGGACGAGAGAACGTGCATGCATTAAAAAGCAATTGGTGTTAAAAGAGCAGTCAGGCGGCAGTCGCACGTTGTCTGCCTGTCTATCAGTTTGGCATTGGCATGTGCCCCACCCATTCCTTCGGCTCCCCCTCGATTCTCCCTACGGGCGGAGAGCTTTTCCTCGGGAAACTTGCCCCTAGCCGCCGCTTTCCCCATGCAAAGAAGCCCCGGGAAAAAGTGGAAGCAACAGAAATGCGAAATCATTTCCCTCGACTGACAGCTGTCAAAATATTTGCTCTCTGTCGATGGCTGCGTGGCTTCTGCCGCTGCGTGTGTCCTTGTCCTCCGTAAATTTCATTTTAATATTCATTACTTCACACTTAACACTCGGCAAAGGAAATCCATGTTGACCACATTCGACTCTTTAATGGCAGCGGGAAAACTTAAGGCCGAAACGAGATCTTGAGGCGTCGGTCGGTTTCGTTTCGGTTAGCCTGGCTTATGGAATTTAATTGGCCATAAAAATGTATGCGGCTTGTTGAACGTGGCAAGCTGTAGCCGTAAATCGTAAATTTCCCTCCTGCCAGTTTTCCGCATCGATTTACGCCCCACGATAGGGCTCTAAATTTAAATGCCAGCGGCAAAGGTTAAGGGTTTTCCTGCTTTTTTTTCCCCCTCAACTCTGGGATAAAGATTATATGATGCGTCAGCATATAAATTATAGGGCAGATAAGCCAGATAAAAGGCAGCTAAACAAAGTCAGTTGAAGGGAAACTTAAGGTTTTTATGTTTTATGTTTATAAGCACGTTTAACTCGGTTATAAAATGACAAATAAATTGCAAAAGGCAATGAATAATATTTGATATCGAGTGATTTACAGCTGAACAACAAGATAAATATTTATTTGCCATGCTTTCATTGTAATCATTGGCCTCAAAATATTTGCTTGGCTTTTCCTGATAAGTGCAAACCTAGTTTAGTTCAATAAACGTTTTCAATGCCTTTCTTTGCGGTTAATTGAAGGTTTTTTTTTTGCTCAGGCCTCCATTGGAATTGGTTTTGCCTAAGCCTCAGTGTTATCTATCTGGCCAAGACTAAGACCCAAATGGGTCAAAGTTGGGGGCCAAAGCTCACTTGACTGTGCTCAGTCGATAAGTAGCCCCAATAAACACAAAAGTCTACTCAGCTCGGCCTCTGTTGCTTTTCGCCGACCGCTACTTCATCTTTTTGAAGATTTTCATTTATCTGCTGGCCAAGATAAAACAGGCAGGCAGGCCAGAAATAAAAGTAAGGCAAGAAAAAAAATCGGCAGAAAGTACAAAAAAAATGGGAAGAGAAAGCGGCACTTAAATCCATTTAAGCGAATTTTTCAAGCATTAAATTTGCGTTTACGTTACGTATACTTAACTTCCAATGGCAACGGCAAATGGTGGGGTGGCAAGGATGCTGGAAGGGGGGCTTGAAGCTGGGGCAAGGACGAAGGACGAAAGTCTGAGCCTGGCAGCAGGTAAATGAAAAATTTGCCTCCATTTTCGTGGTGCGCGGGGTCCAAATGTATTTTGCATCATTTGTCTTAGCCAGGCTAAGGATCTCCTTTCCTATCTCACCCACACCAACCAAACAGCCACCCACACACACACACACTCATACATAAGCACATACATACGCAGAAAACACCTGCCTTGCATATGGTCACAGTTTTCGGTCCAACTTCTGTTTCACACTACCCATATGAAAATTGTGGTTGTACTTTCCCCCCCTCACACACGCACACAGTGAAACGTTTTGTTTGGCTGCGACTTCCATTGTTGTGTTTTGCGGCCATGTAAATGCCCTGCCACGCCCACCACCCGCCCACGCCCCGTGACGCCGCCGCATTGTTGTTGTTATTGTGGAGCATTTTTTCTTATCTCCACTTTGCATGCCGCACACTGTTTTGCCTCCGTTTCCTTTTCGCTTTTTTTCCAGACGAACTGAGTCAGCACTTAATTTTTATTTGATTCTGTCTCAGTTGCGTTGCGGTTGCTTGACTTGGCTTCACTGTACTGCGCTACGCTTCACTTCACTCCACCGTAGATGGAAGCCGAGTGGCAGGCAGTGCGTAATTTTTTATGGCGTTAATTTAACAATGATTGGCTTTTCAACAGCCGAAAGGAAAGCAAATCTGTGCTGCTATGTCAGTTGTTTTTTGCTCTTGAGACAAATGAAATATTCTTTTTATTTACGTTGGAGAAAGCATCCTTCTTCAAAGGCAAAATAATCATCAGGAAGTACGTTAAATTTCGTTCGTGTGCATTATGTAGTTTTGTGGATCCGGAAATGTAAAGCTCGGGGTCGTGGCCATGCATCAAGCTTATCTCGCTTCCAGCAGCAGAAACTGTCGCACAAATCTCGAAGCCATTTGCCAATGTCCTGGCCACAGCACCTGCATCCTGGCTACATATAAATATGTGTTCGATATTTAACAGCTTCCAGTCGAATGCGCCGGCCAAGCAGACTGCGACTGCGACTGCCGGCGGAGGAGTAGAAGGAGATCCCGGAGTCGCCGATGCAGACGAGACATATGTATGCAAAGTGAACTGCCGCCGCTGTTGGCCAGGCTTAAATTTGGCTCAGGCTTTAGGGCAAGTTTGCGCACAGAACTCGCCCGGAGGCCACGAACAAATAGCAGAAGCACTGAGCGAAAAAGTGTAGCAAATTATGTGATTTTACTTATTATTAGTTGCAAGGTATCACGCATTCCGGCATGCTTTTGTTTAAGTGTTCAGCAAGCACACATATTTTTATGTTTTTGGTTAAGCAGCCATGCTTAATAAGCTTACCAAATTTGTGGCAACCAAAATAAACAATACAATTACCACGTAAGTTGCATGCCACATTAATGCTACTGCACTACTACCATAGTTTTTTGTTCGGTGTGGGCTGTAAAAACCCAATAAGGTAAACGGCAAACAGCCTGCCATGCCACAGTGTGTGTGTGTGTGTGTGTGTGTGTTTGTGTAAGCACCTGGCATTTGTGTTGAGCACGTTCGTACCTTATGTGGGATTTAGCTTAGACTTCATTTTACTGGGCTGCGCTTTTGGTTTCATTCCGTGTGTCTCTTCAGGCCCTTCTTTATGCCAGTTTATGATGGCAGCACCGTAAAAAAGCGGGAAAGAAATTGGGCACCGCGAGGGAGACAGAGAAAGAAAAAGAGAGAGAAAAGAAATCGCGACACAGAAGTGTATATAGTACGGTGTGGTATAGTAAAAATAAAGCCATAGACATGGCTGGCACCGGCACTTGAGTCCCCTGCAGGCTCACCAGGACTCTCCGATGTCCTGGATAGCCAGACAATGCTGTAATCTAGAAACACAAACGTGCAATTCTCTGCTCACTGCAAATGTGGTTGAGCACCCAGTACGTATACGTAATATCCATGTGTGTGTGTGCACACTCTCGACACGAAATGGCGTGGGAATATATTACAAGTTGGTTTACAAGGGAAGTGTGTCAGTGGCTTCGGGAGAAGCGAAGGGAAAAGCAAGGATATACCAACTTAAAGCACTCAACGAGCTACCATTTTTAAAGCCAAATCCCAGGGATATGCGCTGGGATGCCGAAACTGGTCAAAAATTGAGGCAACATAATTCAGCGGATGAGTTTTACGACTCCATCGGAAGCTGCATGTTGCAACTGCAGCAGCGAGAGGAAACATTAGCAAGTCTAGACACCTACGTCATGCGTCAGCAACACTGGCAAGTGCGGCAGCGAAGTGCAGGCGGTGCGGCGGGGAAGGCCGAAAAAACGTGCAGCAGGACCAAAAGGATATGTACTCGAACGAAAGGAGCCGGAAAACTGAGAAAACTGGGAAAAAATGAGACGTCAAGCAGACGATGAAGTCGACGTGGTCTGACAGCCCGGCAGACAGCCAGCGAACTCCCAAAAGGATCTGAGCCAAAAAAGGAGCAGAAACAGGACCACGACCACCAGGAGCATTTGAACCTCTTGGCTTGTTTTAATATGCTGAAAAATACGCGTCTCGACTTACTTCTGCCCGAATTTTCACAGCCTTCCCCTTGGCCCGCGCAGCTTTCCTTCCACTTGGAATGCATTTCCGAGTTTTACATTTCCATTTCAATGTAACGACACATGTATTTGTGGTAAAAGCTTAAGGGGAAAACCGTGAGAGGGCGTGTGGAGGAGCGGAAAATGGCGAGAAAAGCCGAAGAGTGGGCGGACTAAAATTTCCCTGGAATTCATCAAGCGATCTGCGCTTTGAAGCGTTTTTAATTACAGCGCATAATTGGAATTCGATATCTAACCACGTCGGGGTCACCACCTGAAATTACAACAAATACCAGTGCTACACCCCGGGGCTTGTGGTTCGAGTGTGTGGCAAAACTTTCCACCGCCATGATAAAAATTTTCCAATTACCAATTTTCCATATTTCAAAGCGCCCGCATAAATATTTATGGCGAAAATTTATGAAAACTAAACGTGAGAGCCACACAAAGTGTGGGTGCTTGGCATTCGCATAGCTGCAAGTCACACACGTCTAAGTACACTGAAACACAAAATGATAATGATGATATTTAAGGTATACTATTTATTTATATATACCAGAATAAACAAATCTTGATCTAAACTTGAGCCTAAAATGCAGTTTTAATCTACTTTCGAACTTGATTAGATAAACCAAAATTAAAATTGTAGCGAACTGAATATTTTGTGCAGTGCTCAAATATATTTACATTAAGCTGCGAGTGCAGTGGATAAGCTTTTACTATGTACATGGAATGGGGGATAAATCTCTTGCATATTTTTTAGGTGATTTGAATTTTTTAAAGAGGGAAGGGGAAGGGCACTAAATTTTGCCCAGCTTATCCCCGGGGCTGTGTGTCAGCGTGTTGAGCAAGCTTCCAGCTGAATATCTCTGGCCATGAATGTGGCCCAGAGAGCACTTTCCCTGCTGCCCACCAAATCCCTGCGGCCACGTGACATTGGAAGGCAATGCCACGTTTGCATGCCGAGCCAAAGGACGCCATGTGAGCTGGATGAGTGAAACGGGCGGGTGGGAATAAAAAAAGGAAAGCCGAAAGTAACCAGAGCGGCGGCACTTTACCTTGATTTCCCCAAAGCTCAGCCCAAGCCGCCCAGCAGCCACGCCCATCACTCACCCACTCAAGCGCCCAGTGCGCAATTGGCCGCAATTTGTTTTCAGCTGCTAAACAAGTCGGCGGATTTGGGGCTAAAGGGGGCTTTCCCTCGACACCTTCGGTGCGTTGCAAGTGCTAATTAATCTTAGGCCAGGTACACACTACTTCGGCGATATGAAGTGACTGGAAGTGACTGAAGTGAGTGCTCACACCCCCGGCGTTCAGGATACAGGACTACTACCCCTTGCCCTGATGGCCATTAATTAAATTACGCAGAGGAAAAAGTTCAAAAACACATAAATCAGTCTGAATCATTGCGGCTGTCTCTACGCGTTCATGTCCTTTGGGCCAGATGGCTTTTTAGTGCCCTTGCGGGACTCAACATAAATATTTGTAATACTTTCCACTTTCCACACCCCACTTCCCGCTTCCCGCACCCCATTTGCGATCGCACACGCACTGATAAACTCATTTAAATGTTAATGCAGCGTCAAAAGTTTCTCGAAACGTAGGAAATTGCATGCATTTTATTGGCCATTATGTGTAGTCCGTATTGCGACGTGGTGGTGGCTCCGCATTTGGGTGGTGGTGCACTCTCACCCGGTTTGAAGTGCTTCCCATCTTGGTTTAATAACTGCAACATTGTTGCCTTAACCCCTGTCGTTGGCGTGGCAAGAGGCAAGCGGACGAGGGTCACGAGTTTGTAGAACGGGTGTGTGCCTGTCTGCATGTTAATTATGTGGCGAAAAGGAAAAACTAAACAAAAACACACGACTAGCTGGATTTTCCACAGGGTGGTGTGCCAATAGAGATGTGCCAATGGGGGTCGGAAATGTGGGACAGGTGAGTAATTTCGTTACAGTTAAGTATATACATTTAATATATTTTTATACCACAACAAAAATCTTCTGCTATTGGCACTAGTGAGACCATGTAAATGTTAACTTTTCCTTATTATATTTATTTATGCGACTTTAGCCTCTTTTGCACATAAATTTATAAACTATCCACTTAATAAGCGCACGTGAAAGTTTTGCTAATTAGTTGAACGAATGCAGATGCGGTTGAAACTTCGCCCGGCAAGAACCGACAGAGCACCCTGCTCAACCCTTTTCACAATGTCCCGTGTGGCCCACTTCATGTTATTGTTTATAACACATTTGCTCATCATAATAGGCAACATTTTCGTAAAAACATGCCAAGACAGTGGCGGCGCCATTAACCCTGTTAATGCTGCAATTATGCGGCAAGAATTATGTTCGGGTAGCAGGTGAGCTGCCAGGTGAGGTGGCAGTTACCGGGGCCGCACTGTTACAGTGGGTAACAGCCATAAATCCACACCGCCTTGCCGAAACTTCGAGCGTCCTTTAGTGTGTGTGTGTGGCATAATGATAGCTGGCTGGGAGTGAGCTCCTGAAGCTCTCCTGCTGGCAACACAAATACAAAGTGAGGATGGAGATGAAGCTGGAGCTGGAACTGGAGCCTTAGATGGGCACTATATACATACAATGGCACCAAGCTGTAAGTTTAATTACCCACATAACTGAGACATGAAATCGCAGGAGGGAGGAGGCGGGGGTCAGCAGCTCTCGTCTAATTAGACAGACACGCTCTGACACAGTTGGTCCGCCCGCTTGATATATAGAAGTCCGATTCTCCTTTACGATCGTTTTATTGTGTTCGGTGTCCGTGCGTGCACTATAATTGCATTCGGAGCACCGAACTACTTCCACTGGCTGTGCTGCTACTGCTGCTCCAGCTGCTCCGGCTACTGCCATCATATAAATCGTAAAAATGTTGAAAAATAATCATCATAAAAGACAAACAAGAAGCCATTCGGCACGCAAGGTGAGCCCCTCCACCTCTGTATCGTAGATATTATTTAAGTTTTTATGTCCTTTCTTCGGCTGGCGGGTCCTTCGTGTCCTTTGCCGGGTGAGCACATAAATCATTTGACTTGTTTGCCCTGCCCAGCACGGCCCTCTCTTCATTTACTCATTAGATTTGGGCCATTCGCACAGTGTCTCTGTTGGCGCCCGGCTTTCTCTCGCTTTCATAACACAAAGGACATAATAATATGCTTATTTCCAGCCTACACCTTTTGTGTCAACAGTGTCCCCTGATTCGGTTACTCTCCTCCTGCGTCAGCAGAATTTTCTCCGGCCAAATGGAAGCAACAGCAACTGGCCTCGACGTTGATTGGCAGCTTGAATTTGGGGGTTTTTTCGGCTGGTTGCCTGCTATTTTCTTAATTTTCAACACGTTTGCCGCTTTCCCTTTGAGGCATTTCTTTTCCGGACACGCCTTTGCCTTCGGGTGCTCCGACAAAGGAGTATCTATTTCGTGACAAAAGGCAACTTTAACTTTCCCCACTATAACTTCACTTTGGACCAAGAAGACTACGACTACCACCTGGCAAAAAAAAAAACGATGGAAAAAAGTATGCTAACGCCATGCAGCACGCACATGTCGTGGAGTGTTAAGGACGAAGTGGAGTATCCTTTGAGCCTTTTTGCGTTTGGTATGCGCATAACTTTGCACCTCGACCAGACGCCGCCGAAGTGCGTGCGACACACATTTTTACAGAGCGAAAAAATATCATACAAAAGGGTTGGCAATTCGATTTTATGGCCGTGTGACGCATATCGCAAAACGATTAAATAAAAACAGAGACTATAAATAAATTGCTTTATACTTATAAATATTTGTTTTAATAATTATTATTTATGGTTTTGCCAATCGATGTAATGAACTTAAAGCTACACTGTTCGTGTGCTTCTCCTTTTGCTAAGATCTTTTTCTTCCTGTTGAACAGGACTTAAAGAATTCCCTTAAAGCAATCACACGCAGCTTCCTTTGGGCCTTCGTCTTTTTTCTCGGAATAAGGAGGATGAATTGGACGCATTTCTTTGACGACGCGTGGCCTAAATTGTTTCAAATTACAGGACAGCACCTTGCTGCCCTAATCCGCAACTGTGCCGTGTGTATGTGTGTGCGCTTGTGTCTGTATCTCTGCCTGTATATGTGTAGGTTTGCCGTTTCCGGCAGCTCATTTCCGTTTCACCTCAATTGGGTAAACCAGAAAAAATAAAAGCTTCTTCTATAAAACTCGTGTAGCACTAAAAAATCGCATAAAGGCAACTCCGAGGGGAGCACATGCAACGCAGCAGGTTGCGCCGCTGCTTTCAGAAGGGTGCATAAATTAGAGAGTTAGACGAGGGGGTGGCATGGGAATGGGGAAATGGGTGGTTTCAGTGTAATGGCAAGGTTGCAGTTGACCGTAGACAGCTGGCAGAAAGGCAGAAGGGCAGCAGGAGAAGACAGACCGGCGGAATCCACCCCCTGGGAGGAATATCGGCCAACACCTCAGCACTTATTTATGGTGGGGAATTTTAAATTCTACCCACCTTCGCTGCACACAGCGCAACACCGCGCCACTGCCTCCCCTTGTATCTCGACTAATTCGAAAGTGTGGCAAATTGCACGGCGCAAAGAGACCGCCTCCCGCTCCTCTGGCCCACAGAAGCCGCGCACCACCCCTGAAGGAAATTTGGCCCAAAAATTGCACGGTAATTGTAGCCGCTAAATTTCACTTTTGCTCGGGCTTTGCGCCAAAAGGTAGCAGCCAGCAATTGAGCGGTTACCGCGGCGGGAAGCAACAAAAACAACGCACACACAAAAAGTGAATTATGCGGCAGACTGAAGTTTTACCTCCCCCTCCACCCTGTTGGAAAACCCTCATCCCACAGCCGCATCTCATGACAGCCTGGCCGGCAGTTTTCATTTTTAAATTGGCGGTTTTATGTGCAATTCGAAATGGCAATGTATGCAGGATGGCTCGCGTGGGTGTGTGCGCTGTGGCATGACTAATATTTGCACACACCCGCAAACACACCACTACAGAGGCATACGCACACTTACAGCCACAGACAGTCTGCTTGTTGTACGCATTAGCCAAATTTTATTGCATACTTTTGTGCGCTATTGCAATTTAATGTGCCCCCACCCATGTCCTTTTTGCCATCTGCGCTCCGTGTGCGGTTTTATGCTCCACGCATAATTTTTGCGTAACAATTGAAATACTCGCAATGCGAATGCAAAATATCCACGAACCGAGTTGAGATTTATATTTTGCTATTAAGCCACATTTGCCGGGCCAAACAAGGCGCGTCGCCATCGTCCCTTTTCCCCCCAGCAAACAAACACACCTCTGCTCACCGCAGAGGGAAAGTTCATTTTTCATGGAAATGACTTTATATGATTATATGTGTCGGTCCTTATAAGCGAACGGTGCGCGACGCCGCATTAAGACGCTTTCAATGGATGCTTACTGAATTATTGGAATGGTTTTGAAGTTCTCCAAAAATTGAAGTATAAGCCCGAAAGTTTTTTAACTTGTGAGGGTGGAAATTATTCTGTGTTACTAATTTATATTTAAAGATATCAATCCACTCTCCATAAATTTACGTCATGTGCAGTACATATAAGAACTTATACATGTCCCAATTCATTGGAAGCCTGACGCAGAAAATGTAAAAAGTATTTGTTTATCATAAATACTTTGTCTTTCTCTTTTGCGCTCGCTATCTCGTGCTCTCTCTCTCTCTCCCCTGCAAGTGCTATATATACAGATGAAGTGTATATTTTCTCGCATTGATTTCAAATAGCGTGACTGCAGGACGCCACAGTACCACACGGCGTATGCGTAATAAATATTGAATATCCATATGAAGAAGTTGTTTGGCCATAACTTTCCTTTGTCTGCTGCTTTGTGCGTGCGAGTGTGTGTGTGAGTCCTTTGTTTCAGGTTTATTATTTATTATAAATGACTGCACACACGGACAGGGCAGAGCATACCGCTTAAATACCGATATTGAGTTGGGATCCGACTCCGTTTCAGAACCTTCAGTTGGGAGTATCTGTAGCTGTATCTGTAAGGGAAACAGGTCAATCGATTCCATTCTTTTTTCCTGCCTTGTGCTCCCGTTTCTGTCTTCTCTGCCACTTCGTAGGCGTTTCATTGTGAACACAATTTTCAAACACAAACACACGGACAAGCTGTGCTATCTGAGCATTAATTAGAAATGGGCTTTCCACCCACATACCCCTGCAGTGAAACTTCATCCGTCTGATTGCTTTGTTATCGCTTTCCATTGTGCGTCGATTAAATGATGTGTTAATTTTTCACCCCTCCCTGGCATTCCATCCGCAATATACATATATATATCATGCAAAAAAGCTCCGATACATCCATTTAAATCAGACAATTCCCATGCAAGTCGAGTCCGAAAGGGAGGAAGGCTGCACTTAATGCAATTATTTGGCATGGCACAAAGTTATTTCTGTGTCATAAAAATGGACAATAAACCAATTTAACTTTTGCAATATGCTGGACAGCAGCAACCCCCGGGAAAATGCCGACAGACCGCCCAGCCCCCCACAACTTTTACCAGCCTTATGCTTTCGGTCAAAATAGTTCGGTGTCCACTCTAAAAATCCAGCACAAACGAACTCGTGCGGCGGGTCTTCCCCCAATTTCACGCTATTCCATATATAAATTCCCCAGAAAACAGAAAAGGGGGCAACTCGACCAACCACCACCAGACCACCACATGTGCCCGGGGGTCAGGCCATAACTTTAATATATTTCACTACGAATTATTTCTGACGGACACACACACACCCTCATCCCCTCATTCTCTCTTAATGAATGAACATATTTCGGCTGTTCATATTATTTCCTTTGCCTTTGCCTTTTCCCTTGTTGTTATCCTTGTGGTTGGTGTATCTAAATACGAGCAGATAATTGAAATCGAGTGTAAGTAAGTGCACGGCGAGGTGTTCGTGTGTGTTCGAGTGTGTACAGTGCTTAGCGAAACGTTAATGCCATGCCTGAAGATCAAAGTTTGCAATTTATGTCTAGTTTTAATGATTATTTATGTTTATGACATCCTGGCGAGGACTGAAGTTTCCAGTATGCTTGTAATGGCCATCACTAATGAGTAAAGGGCGATACTTGTTGAGGTCATGCGAGGTCAAGATGCATCATGATAATAGCCAGAAATTGGGCCTAACTTAATATTTAAATGTTCAAGAGTGTAATTCTGTTCCATGCTAATACAAAGCATAATAATTACATTGGCAAGCCAGAATAGTTAGAGTTTCTGCTTAATAATTGCATTTTATGATAGGCTCTTCTGTTAATTCTTTATAATTAAAAGCTGTTTAAGCCTCGTCCTTGTGGTTTAAAGTGTTTAAATAAAAACACACGGCTGACAACAATAGCGGCGTAATATTGTCAGGTCCGTGTTATGGCCATCGGGCGTTCGCCCATCATGTGTCACCCGCAGCAGCAGCAGCACAAGTTGCAGCAGCAACAGCCACGGGAGCAACGTCGGTCGCAGCAGCAACATGGTGCATGCAACAAAAGCCGCAACGGTCATGTAAAGTTAATTAAATCAAGCGACATGTGTTTTAAATAAATTGAATAAACTCGGCATTAACATAAAACGAAATTAATTTTAATAGGCTTGCCGTAAGTTGTTAAACCAAAACTATAAACAAGTTGCCATTGTCGTTTGAAAGGCCCCAAAGAAAAGTTGAAAGACCAAAGTTTTAATGCGTATTTGTTTGTTTGCTGTTTTTTTTTTATTTTTTTTGTGTGTTAATGCGTACAAGTATAGCATCATTATGTTAACGAATTTATGGCAAAAGCCACACACTCAGCCACAGTCGGAGGGAAATTGGAATGGAAAACGTAAACTTTTATAATCAAATTTAGTGGCGCAGACATTTCTGGTTTAATTAATTTGTCGTCATTAACTCGAGTCGAAATGCGAGTGGCTTTGAAACGTGAGGAGAGCTGGCCGGAAAAGTCCTCGAGTAGGCGCATCCTTGGCTCCTCCTTTCGCTTGCGGTCGAGGAGCCCTATCCTTCGAGGTGTCGATTCACACACAAACAGAAACACATAAACGCACACACACACACTCGTCTGGCTTTTGTTCGTAGGGAACAAGAAACCGCAACCCGTGTGGGTGCTGGTGTATTTATATCCGCACCATTGTAT
Source organism: Drosophila mauritiana (assembly GCF_004382145.1). Taxonomy (NCBI): domain Eukaryota; kingdom Metazoa; phylum Arthropoda; class Insecta; order Diptera; family Drosophilidae; genus Drosophila; species Drosophila mauritiana. The sequence goes on along the minus strand of NC_046668.1, from coordinate 14,785,193 downwards.
CTTTGTATCTGGGTCTGCCGCATCTGATCCTTGGGAAGGTCACAGGCGCTACGACTCTGCTTTTTGCATTAAGATAAATTACACACTCTGTGTGTCAAACAAGCATTTGTACTTGCGGCCAAGCGAACTGAATTATGGCACTTGGAGTTGCAGTTACAGTTGGCACTGGCTGGCTAATGAATCCTCAGGCCGGAAATCAGGTCAAAGCGATTGTAAATTATGGCTTAGTCGGCTTTGGATTTGGCCCAAAAACCCAAACACACAGGTGAATCTGCTATTTATGGCAGCTACACACATGAAAGGGAGCGCAGACCTGTATTGATTTTCTTAAATTCCGGCCCCGAGCTACATCATCCCCCCAAATTGCGTATACGCCCTGTTGGTGGCACATTCATTGATTGTGCTTGCGTGTGTGCTTTTCGTTCGCTTTTGGCCAATTGTACCTTTGACTTGACTTCAATTGTGTGAATTTGCTGATGGACTTATGAAATGCCTGGCAAGAAATCTTGCCAAAAACTTTTAGCCCTCCTTTGGCGCTTACAGCTGAAAATTGCTGCTTAATTGCTGAGCTGGGTTGGCTAATTTAGCCGACGATGGCTGCCCACAGCTCAGCGTACTACATCCACCTGCTGGTCGAACGTAAAAGTTTCCTCGTTTTCAGCCCCAAAAAAAAAGGGAAGTGCTGGCTGAAACAACAAACTTTTGTTGGCTGCCAGCGCTAAATGCTCGAAATTCTTTAAGTTTACGAGAGGAATGAACATTTGTGAACAGTTTTCATTTCCCTGCTTTACGGCTCCCCCGGCCATTTTCCTGTTTTCCCGCTTTTCCTGTTTTTTTGTGCTGTTTTTTTCGGCTTTGCGTGCGTGAGGGAAATAAGGAGCAAAGTTTTTGTGTGTGTGTGTGCCTTTGCACCCCTTTTGTGCTGTTTCTATTTACGCAATGTCCGCAACTTTGGTCCAAAAACCAGGTGGATATCGAGGTTGCGTCTGGGGGCTTTTCTGGGGGTCATTTCAGCGGGGGAGCGCTAATATTCGCCATTAAACTTTTGCTTGTTTTTCTTTAATTAACAACGCAAACATCTGATATGCTATCCCAACGCTTTTCGCCTCGTACTTTCCTTCTTGTTTTCCCTTTTCGGTTATTTTTATTTGGTCTGGTTTTTGTTGCTTACTTTGGCGTCTCGGAAAACCTTTATGAAGTTGAAAATATCCTTCTTTCCCTTTTTTTTTTTATTTTTGTGGGTCGCCGGAAAAGTTTGAGCGCTTAAAACTCGTTTCTGTTTACATTTCTGCGGTTGGAAAATCCCTACCCAGATTGCAATAATTGTAAGGATGAGAATCTTTGCGTAAGTCCAAATTGTTTATGTAAATAAAAATGCGAGACAAAGGCGAATTTTCACACATAATAGCCCCGGCTAGTCATAATTTCTGATGAGCATTAAAAAGTTTTGCATTGCTGCTGCGAATAGTATTTCCTGCACTTTGTTGGTTAAAGCGGATTACTTACTCACATTCATCCGATATGCGAAATGAGTTTTAATTATTCAGCGACAGCTCAGTAAAACGGGAATCTGTGTTGGGCTTAGCTCGGCTTTCAGTCCATATAAAGTCCACTTGAAAACTAATTAAACACTAATAGTTGGGGTGCAGAAAAAAAAAAGCGCCGCACAGCTCGGGTAAAATAAAACACATCTTAAGTGGCGGAAGTGACGGTCAAGATGGGGGTAAGTCGGTGGTGAGGTGGTGGCGCGGTTGAGAGGTCCTGCCGTTGAACAAACAACGAAACGAAGTCCGTGCAGCCGGGCAAAAGTTTTTAATTTTGCTCGAGTACTGGCGGAAAAGTAAAGTACAAGGAAGCACAGGCTGCTGCGCGCGAATGAGTCTATAAGTTCTGGAGAAAAACCCCCCCTATCTCGCCGATTCCCTGGAAGCCCCTATCGACTTCACACAATGCGGAAGAGAAATGTCTTGCCGATGAAATAAAACAATGGCAAAACAATGGCAATGCGAACGAGTTCTGGATGCCAAATGGCCAGAGAGCCGGGTGAAAAAGGATAACAGACGTCGCCGACGGAAGTGGACCGAAATGGCAAATCAAGAAAAGGAGCATGGGGCGTGGGGCGTGGGCGGCAAATCCGCTTAAAGTGAAAATTATTCCTTTCGGCCATAAAAAGGGAAACCCCCGCGTCCCACACACATACATACACACACAGACACTCGCAGCCACATCTATTTCGGCTTCTTGGCATTCGCGGCTATGTAAGCTGTTGACTTATTTCCCAAAACTTCGATTTCGGCCCTCAGCCCATTGTTGTGAATAGTTTTGTTTGCCGGGGCTTAGCTGGCTGGGAATTCGAGGCCGAACAAAGTGAGGAAAACGTTTAAGCCATTCTATTTGTATTTCGCATATCTCTGGACGAGGGCACTAGAAAAAATATCTCATTTTAACGCTCTGACAAGATTTTTTTAAAAGAAAACTGCTTGTTTGATGTTGCATTTTCTTTTGCTATGGTATCATAATATAAAGAATTCTAAGAACAGCAACTATAACCTGCGCCAAAGTATTTTGCATGTGTTTCTAGGAAACTGTAACAAGAGAAAATATGTTTGTCACTACTTAATACCTTGTAGTTGTGCTTTAGATAACTGTTTTTTCCCCGACCACCTTGGACTATACAGAATATCTTAAAAAAACACTGCCTAGTAATATATTATATTATAGAAACTATGATCTGGAGAACTAAACACTAAGCACAGAGAGTGTCTTTTTATCTCGCAGTGCAGCACGTAGTCAAAGTGAATTTAGTTGCCATATAAACCCACCCTAATCCGGCAGCAAATTAGTCGGGACTCCTTAGCCTTGGCCACCACTTAGACTTACCTTGACTGAAACAGCGGGTTGAGGTGGGTGAAGGAGGATGGCACTGAGTTACTGGAGGGACCTACCTTTGTGGTGGCGCAGATGATGGGCAGCAGATGAGCCCGTGCAGCAGGGCGGCTCGTAATATAGATTCCAGGTGTTCTCATAATCCGCCCCGGCGTATTCCACGTGCACTGTTTGGGCGACCAGGACGAGGAGCAGGACACTGAGGCTACAGAGCCTGTGCTTACCCTTCCCCGTGGCACACATGCTGCCTGCCTGCCTTTTGGCCTGGCTAAAGTCGGCAATAGAGTATTTTTGTTGTTTTTTAGCACAGCAGTTTAAGTCACTGACTTTCGCGGATGTCACTTTGTTCACTGATTGAGCAATCTTTAACTGGGCATTGAGCGGCATTGGCTGCGATCTATACGATCTATTCTAAATTCAGGGAGCAGAGATCGTCCCGTCACACACACATGTTCCTTCGCTTCCGTTTCCGTTATCGCTTGCGACGCACTCGCTTCCGTTTCCGCTTTCCCTCTTCACTGTGGCGCGCACTTCGCGAGCAGCAGACACGAACTGAAGGCTTTCGCCACGAGGAAGTGTGTTAAATAAACACACTCGCTTTGGGCTTCGCTCGTCTTGGCAGCGATGGTTCGGCTGTGAGTTCGGTAAAAACCTGAAAGAGCGAGAATGTCGAGAGCATTATTAGTTGGGAAATGCGACGCCGGCGCAGTGGGAAATGTACCGCGCGATGAGTGGATTTCCCAGTAATGTTTGTGTTTATGCCAAGTGTATTGAACTCATTTGCAACGGGCAATGTGCAACGTGCAACGTGCAGCGGAGTCTGCAGCGGCTACATTTTCAAGGGTAAATGCAGCAGACACTTTCGAGCGAGCAACTGAAGTGCATACAAGCCACCCACTGCCCAACTCCTGGTAAAACCGGACAGCCCAAAGCGAGAGCAGACGGCTAGACGAGTGAAGGGTTTTCAGATGGAAAGGGACCGGGATCGGGAGTGGAAATGGAAATGGGTATGGGCTTGGTAACTTCAACCGGAATATAACAGAGAATCGGGGCTTTGAGCCTAGCAGACGCCTGCACTTAAAGTATGCTCGTGCATTATTATTTATGCATATGCCCGTAGTTTCGTGTGTATGTGTGTGTGTGTCTGGGAAATTCTCTTCTTTTTTTCCCAATGCTCCGCATCGCGTAGCGTCGCGTGTTTCAATTTGCAATGCAACATTGTATGCTGCAAAAAGTTCTCTAAAGCCAGACATAAGTCACTCAGACAGGCCCTGAGGGGGCGGGGCGAATCGGTGCTGTGCGGGAAAAGCGGAAAATGGGGGGCGGCGGTGGGGCAGGGGCCGTCGGCCAGACAGAGTCGAGCCCAAAGACAATTAGGCATTGTGTGAGTGTGCGGTAACCTTCAGACAGTCGGCTCTTTGGAATGTCTTGCAGCTTACTTTTGCCGTCCCAGCCCTTCGACTTGCTTCCACTGGCAGAGCAGCATAAATAGGAGTTAGCAGGGGAGGGAGTTGGAAACCAGAACTCTGGTCAGTTCTCGGGGAACGAGAAAGTTTTCAGGAATTTTCGGAGACTTTTGTTTGACAGGTTTGTCCAGCTGCACTGTGGCAAGAATTAGCTTAAAGGAAAGTCAAATATAGAATCATTGGAGTAGTCAATGTATTTGGGCTTACAAAACTATCGATTTGGTAATAAAAGAGATTTTATACTTCCAAAATCCACATAATATAACATAGTATTTACCATTCAATGAATCACCACCCTGTAAAATAATGAAAGTATTTCCTGCGTTTTAAGAAGGGAAGGGATCTTTAACTTTCCCACAACTCTCTTGATGTATTTGTTGAACAACTAGCTAATATTCATTATGCCTTATACCTTCCGCTTTTCTTATCGCGCTCCTGAATGTAAGGCCACAATGCCATATGGCTTCAATGTCCAATGCAGCCGTCAAAGAAACGGGCCAAGTAGCCGGCACCCACACACACCTGTCGTGGCCAACGAAACGAGCTCCACAATTGCCTTATAAATGCCCTCAAACTTCGGCTAAGCCCGGCGAAAAACTTTGATTAATGTGCGCTTAAAGAGGAACCAAATACGTGGAAAAACCTGAACAGCGAGGTGGAGAAACATAGCGGCAAAAGAAAAGGCGGGCAGGAAAAACAACGACAAAAGTTTTCATAACTTAAAGCCAGAAAGCTGGAGGTGGAGTAGGAGTAAAAGCTGGTCTAAACGGCGTGCAGCCAGCGGCTTCTTAGCCAAAGCGCAGTACAAAAACTTCTGCAATCAAGACGGGTTAGCAGGGGGTGGCTGTGTGCCACGGGTTGGGGATTGCGGCTTGGATGGAGAATGCGGGGGCTCAAGGACCAGGGACTGCAAAAGGTTCAAGGCGCCGCACAACAATGTCAGGGACCCGCTGGCAGGACGAAGGAATCACAGCGCGAAAGCGTTAAAAAAGCGAATTGTAAAACAAGCAGCAAACAAACGAGCAACATTCGCTCAGGGCTGGCACAACAGGACCCCCATTTAGCCTCAAGCCCTCTCCCCCTTTCCACACACAAAGTAGCCACACGATCCCAAACAACCACCCCGTCCCTCTTAAAGTTGGTTAATAGAAAATGTAATTCGATGCATTTAATGTTGGCAACGGTTGCTGAATGGAAATCAGTCTATGGCAACTGGTCGGGGAGTTTCCCCAACTAACCACCGCACCCCATACGCCCCAGCTATCATTTTCCCACTGAAAATTGGCAGGCCATGTCTTTGTCTATTTTTATGAGTTCGCATTGCATCCTGGCTGGCTGGATGTCCTGGGCACTCGCTCTTGTTTGAGTTGCTTACCTAATCCTTGCAAACAAGTTAAAAACGTTGTAAAACAAACAGCTGTACAAAGTGGGTGGGTTCGGTGGATGGGATGGTGCATACTTTTTTGGGGTTACAAATGGAATGGGTTTACAGTCAAAGTTCCCTAAGTTGAATTCTCTGCAGCTCTAACGAAAATTGTGTGGCAATAGCGTTTTATAGCTAAACTTTACAGACTTTTTGTACAGCGTATAGATGTCCTTCAAACGTAATTTAAGTGGAAAGCTTGTGATCCATTTATTCCATTTAATGAAATTACAAGTGAATCTTCTTTGAGTAAGAAAAGAATGTCAAAAATAATGTTTTTCGTAGAATTAGCTTTGTAACTCCCAAATGGAATGTGGTTCGATCTGTGCCAGCTTGACTGTTTTGAAAGTGGGGGAAAACGAAGCGATTTTGACTGACATCGAGTGCCATGAGAAATACAAACAATCAAGCCGGGCAGACAGTTGCATTCCCTCAGCGTTCCCCGGTCACCTTGCCACCGCGCCACCCCTCACCCACTAATTCACCCCTGCAGCAACTTTCGCCACCCCGTCCAACCCTTGGGTAACCTCAGCAACCTGCGGAGCGTGCCGCAGCAATGAAAACGAAGCGACAGCAATGCTAATAGAAATTAAGCGAAAGTTTGTGGGACCAGAGAGGGGCGAGGAGAGAGTGCTTTCCCAGCAAACCAACCAACCAGCCATCAGCCACCAGCCACCCCCACTCCAACCAATGCAACCACCTGCACCACCCTGCTGAAGGTCGCCTTTGCAACGCTTGCTTTCATTTCGTTTAGCTGCTTTTTATTTGCGACTATTTACATTTGCTTTTATTAATCATAAAAAAAGCATAGCTACAGAGGAACGAGAGCAATATTTCGCCAAAATTGCCAAAAACGTTGACGCGGCTCGTGACCTCCGTTGCTTCGCCACCCCACTACCCATTCCATACCCCCTCCACCCGATTTTCCGGCTTAGTATCCTGGCCTGTGCTGCACGAAAGTGCAATTTGATTTTAATGGCGGCAAAATGTTGAATTCTAGTCGCATAGCCAGACAGACGTAGAAACCCCTCAATCCCCGGTCCAACCGCCACATCCCCTTAGCTGTTGCTTCCTGCCTGCAATCAGGAGCCATTTGTGTTTGTCGTTGATCCTCCTGGTGCAAGGCTCACGCACGTGCACTGAGAGAAAAGGATCAGGTAGTAAGGAGATGCAACACAAGAACAAGAAGTTACTTGTTGAAAAGAAAGTCAATAGCTTGAGCTTATTGTAAGTTCTAATCAAGTGCAATCCAACATGCCAAGTTATAACTTTAACTTGTATACAATTTTTCTTGCAGTGTACCTACACACACATGCACACACAAAGTCTTTCCCCATGGAGTGTCGTCTGCCTGGTTCCGTTTTGCATTTTGATTGTTTTTTATGAGTGAGTGTGAGTGTGCGTCACACGGCGTACGTGCGTGCATTTGTTTGTTTGTTTGTTTGCGCCGAATGTTTGGTCGAGAACTGAAGCAAACAACCGCTCGTCACTGTCATTAACGTCATTGTGGCTCCGGTCAGGAGCAGGACTCCAGAGCCCACCGCCCACCATGCACCGCCCGGTGTCCTGTGCTCCTGATGTTCCGATGTCCTATGTCCTGTGCCTGGCAATCGAACGGCCAGCGCGTCTAACAGTTTAAATTATTCAAATGACATTCTTCCACTGGCTGTGCCGTCGACTCATCCCCTAATTACATTTGGCCAAGGTTTAGTTCAAGTTGTACGAGAGCCATGAAAACTATCAATAATTCATTTATTTTCATTTAATTGACTGAAATTTCAGGCGACACACGCACAAATGCCATTTGCATTGGATACTCCCATTTTTTTGTAGGCACGCCCTCAAATGAAATTTATTGCCAAAGCATTGACCTTTAGTTTGGGGGTATAAAAATCAAATAATAGCTAACGCATAAGAGGGAAGTTGAAGGAGGGTGAACATTTATTATTCTATTATTAAAAAGTGTAAAGGTTTCCATTCTTGCAAATTGTTCGACCACATTAAAGGATTTGTGCCACTGTCCAAGGAAAAATCCTAAGAGTGAGGTGTTGGAGTGAGCCTTCCGCTTTTGTTTGCTGATGTTTGCAGAAAGTCAAGTCAGGGTTGGACCTGCCTGGCGCTGTTGGTAAGTCCTTGATAAGGGTTTCCCAGCGGCACGCACATTTGCCCAAAGGCCACCGACCATCGACTGCCACCCAGCCACACAGCCACCCAACCACCCAACCACCCACCACCCCATCACAATGCAATGCTGTGTGTGCATGGACTGAGCTCTAGTTTATTTGTTAATGGTTTATTTATTAATTCCTGCGGATTATCACATCAGACAGACATTGCCAATGGCAATGAGATAAGGCACGAACGGACAACGGAAATCCATATGCCATTTAGTCGAAGTTGGAGGGTGAATTTGGCGAAGGGAAATGCTTATCGGGCTGGCCGGGCTAATTCACGCCCCCTCCCCGCCACCCAGCGAATCTTGAGCAAATTGCAAATTTGTGTTGAACACTTTGGGCCGTGTATTAATAATGGATAAGGAGCAGACTTAGCTGGCAGAATAGTTTCCCACATATACTATATCCGCTTAAAAGTGCCAGAAACATGCGTAGACAATTTCCTTCGGCACGGAGGAGTGGGCGGGCCGGAAATTTGAAAATTTTCAGCCAACTTCGAAAGGGAAAACTGCAAGGGGATTTTCCAGCAGTGCGTTTGACAGGCTCTGAGTGTTCAGGCGTGTGTGAACTTCCGCACATGCACACACACACACACGCGCACAGGCACTCATTGAAGGAGAAACAAATTTCCCCAAAATATGTACGCACATATACAGCAAATTCTGAGCAATTAGTAAATAAAATGTTTCAACTAGAATTTTACCAACCCCAGAAATCCACAAAGGACCCGGCGAACACGACTGAAAATTGAGAAAGATTCGAATTTTCGGAGCTGTATGAGGAGGGGAAGGGGGAGGGGTAGTCGCAAAACCTTTTAAAGTATTCAATAACATGAAAATGCCAACCCTGCTCCACAAAATAACTCCCGCCACTTTCATTTTAACCTGATGGACGTGACAACAAATTGAATTTCTCACGCCTTCTCATTCGGTTGCTACAATTTTTTCGGTATTTTTAAACTCGATATGAACCCGGCGGCGAACCCCCTTAAAAGCATATAAATGTCATCAAGTTCATGTTAAGCGAAAGGTTATCGCAGGAATTTCATAAAATGAAAAGACATCCTAGAACTCGATTTTTGTGAGCGCATCGAATTACTGGAACTTCGGACTTAATCTTGAAATGGTCGGAATTTTGATTATTTAAACCCTGTCCCCAGCCATAATCATCAAAAATAAAGCCACTTAGCCCACGATCCTTTCCCCCCAACGCATAAAAAACAAAATTGAATGTCAAATTCATACTCGAGTTCAAATTCAAATTCAGACTGAGTCTGACATTGAAATTTGCATATGCCATGGCGGCGCTTACGTGTTTTGTTTGCTCTTTGTTTCTCTGTGCTCCCCAGGCCCACACCCCACTTCCCACCCCCAAAAATTTTCCGATGGAAAAGCGTGGCGGCCTTTGAAGTGTGCCAGCATGGCGCTTAGCTGCTGATAATCCTTTTTAAATAAATTTGTTGGCACAAATCGTTATGCCAGCCCACTCAGAGGGGGGTTCACAGAACGCACCTTTTCTGGTTTTCATTTTTTGCAACCCCTTTTTCATATCTGCAATGCGTTTTGTAGCTTATTCGCTTCTCTCTGTTGTGCTAAGCATGTTAATACACAGGAAATTAAACACTTATGCGGAAGTCATTGAGGAGGTAACTCCTACACATATGCACAGAGAAAAATAAGGTAGTGAGTGGTAAGCTACTTTGCTCCATTTAAATCCATTTAACAAAGCTAACTTTGCCTTGTTTTAGATATTAATAGAATATTCTATTAAATATATTTTACTGTGCCGCATATAGATCGCTGATTTTTCACAATGTAACCATACATATTGCACCCCGGGAATTAAGTGGAATTTGAAAAGCGTCTGAGCATTCAATTATGCACAGGACAATGGCAATGGGGCCAAGGTAACGGCGGCAAGTACAACTACAACTACAAATGCAGCCACCACACCGATGGTAATGATGATCACAAGGACGTAACGATGATGAGAATGATGTCTGTCCTGATGTACATGTAGCACCCTTAATAGACACCCCCAAACACATTAACACACAGCCGACACAGAGCCATGAAAAAGGGTGGGGGGAAAAACAAAAACCCACAAAGCTAGAGCATGAAGAAAATTTCATTTAGTTTCCACTAACACGCTGTCAACAAAAAGGGGCGGCTGCTTTGGGGAGGCGGGGCAGCTGTGTGCTTCCCCTGCCGGCGAACTTAAGCGATTTTGCATTTCATTACGGCTTTCTATTTTTTTCCCCCCCTTTTTTTGCGGTAAGCTCTCTCTTTCGCAGCAGCGGCAGCAAAACAGAGCAGACAAAAACTGAAGATAAACACAAATACATAATCCAGGAGGGCAAACAAAAAGGGTTAACCCCGTCCCCACCTCTGGTCCAATCCCGAGCTACCAAATCCCATAGCCACTATCCGTTCTCCTTCAGCCAAATCTGTTTTGTTGGTAACGGCTTGAGTTACTTAAATACTTTGTGCGGCGCATTCGAGCGCAAAATGAGGCACGGATTGACCCCCACAGGATTGTGTTATAAGATAATTGCTTAAAAGGATCAAAATCCTTGGGGGGAGTGAGTCGCAATCTCCGCTCCGAACGACACCACCAGCAGCCCCATCAAGATGGACAGGCAGCGCATGTACATACATATATATGGAGCACTTCTGATTGCCGGCTGAATAAAGTTTCATTAAATCGCAAATTGCCATAATTCAACGCTTTACATTAGCCGCTCTTTAAAATCAGGGATCAGGAAACGGGGTGAAGTGTAGTGGAGTGGCGTGGAGTGGAGCGCAGTCAGCCCAGCAGCCAGACATCGATTAAATTGCGCAACAGAATGAACAGAATGAAGCAATAAACATTTAGGGGGCTCAGGACTCGGAGCTCGGGACTCAGGACTCAGGGCCCAGGACGATGTGAACTGGAGCCATGAGCAAAGCCAGGGCACACGACAAAGCAGAAAAATTATCGCAGAGTGTGTGTGCTGCTCACTAAAGTACACTGTTAGAAAAAAATGCGATAGCTATACCGAATCTTACATACCTTATGGTACTTAATGTGCATATTGACTTGACTATCCTTTGATAATTATCAGGACTTTTTACAACTCGAAATAAAAGTACTTCCTTTTTGAGAAGTATCTTTTTTTAAGCCATTTAAGCTGTTTATTGAGATACATTAATAGCGAATAGTTTCAGTTCTTGATAGTTCCAGATAAGTTCAGTTTCGAATGTTATAGTTTTTGAGGTATTTCAGCCTGCAACTAAAATTGACAGTTTACAAAATGATAATATAAATTTCCCATTTTTGATTCCTTATCTCTTGCACAATCTTTTTTTTCCGAGTGCTCCGTTTGTGTGAATACTTGCCAGTGGGTTAAACGTGTGCACATCGATGTCCGCATCAAATGGCCAAGCGACGTTTAGCAGTCGATAAAGTCATTCGGTGCAGCACGTGAATGCCGGCTAAGTTATGCATGTGTGCGTGTGTGTTAGCCCTCTGCCGTTCGGCCCCTCATTTTACGCTTTTGTGATAAAGTAATCAGCTGATGCCGTCGGCCAAAGTCCAGAGTCCAGAGTGCGATAGCCATCGATGGATGTCAACTGGGGCCACGACACTGACCGTCGGTAACCGCAAAATGTTTATTGATTATTTACGACACACACACAGACACAGAGGCACAAACGCACGCACGCACACACACACACAGAGCGATGTGAAATGCATTTTATGTGGTTAAAAATTGACGAAAACTGTATGGAAACTTTTAGATTTTATTTACCCAACAAATGGCAAATAGAAAAAATATGTAAAATAAATCAAACCGAAAGCAGTCATGCCGAATTGGCCAAAACAAAACCGACTGTAGCCAAATAGCAAATCAAAATAGTTCGGCCAAAACAAATAGGAACATCAAACGATTGGTTCGGGCTGTTGGCCTGGCCCCCGAAAAGCCTCTCACTGGACAAACGCGGCGTCTAGACGGTATTGCATTTCGGCCATGGCCAATAAAGCAAATGCGAACATTCGTCCTACACTAAAAATTAACAACGGCGACGACACGTTTTGGCCAAAAGGGGGGGCGAAAAATGTGGGAAAAAATGGGAAAAGTGAGAGAAAGCAAAAGGCATAAACCAAAAGACAGACAACTGACAGACGGCCAAATGGAATAAGAAATGGCAATGAAAATAATAAAAGTCCCGAATGAAAGAACACGGTCGAAAAAGGATGAAACGGGAAACGGTGCGGCTATGAATGAAAATCGGAAAATGCTAAGCAAACAGACAAGGACAGAAAAAAAAGCATAACTCCAAGTAGATTTGTCTGTGTGTGAACAGGTTGTGCACTGAAATAAAAACGCAACAATGCGCAATCATCATTATCGTTAAAAGAGGCGCTTACAGAACTAGACAAATTGCCACTTTAGAGAGCTGGACCAGGCCAAAAGCCAAAAGGCTCAAAGTGGCAACAGCAACATCAGCAACACTTGCAGATGCCACAACAGCAACATCAAGAGCAACAAGACCGGAAGTTGGCGGCCACAACGTGCCGAGCGGACCAAGGAAGCGTCTATAATGACCTCTGGGCAAATGGGCCAACACGCACACTCGCACTCGCACACACACACACACTGGCACCGACCCCGCATAAAACCAAAATGGCGCACATTAGAGACCCTCGGCGCACAGAAGTATGCTACGCTTGGCCATTTCAGGCTATGTTGGCTAACCGAAAACGACCAAAGAGCAAAAGAGCAACAAGCCAGCTCGCAAAAACAGCCAACAAATAGCAAATAGAAACACGAAACAAAAAGCAAAAAAATAACACTCATAATCAACTGCCGGCGAGTGAACAATGAATAGAATCAAACAAACCCAAATAGCAGCCGAGTTCAGCAGCACCAACCACATCAGCGGCGGCAAGTTCAAGGTTCAGCGTCTCATTGCTGGCTTTTGTTTAGTCGTTGGCATAGCTTAGGCCAGCACTTTTTTTCCCATTTCGCCTTTTTGGCCTTAATTATAGACACGCACACGAGCACACTCAGTCGCAAACATGAAGCGAACAATTATGCTGCCTTCTGCACAGCAGCAACAGTCGAGCGCAGCAGAAACATGAGCCTCCAATTCGTTGTAATGCACAGAAAGAAAACACTCTTTAATTTCAATTATGAAATAATGCATTTTGTGTAATATGTGTAAATAGCTAAAATTGATTATTCAAAAAGTCAGGGCTTTGGAAAGTCTCAATCTGTGACAAGACTCATTAGATTCAAAAATCACAAGTATCTAAGTATCTTTTAAGTTTATAGTATTTAAGTAATATCAGTAATTTTAGGACATTGATTTTAGGTAAACTTTTATGTTGATTATTTTATTGAATATTTAAAGAAAAGTGCCTACAAGGCAGTCATGAAATAGAAATCAGTACGCCATTTATTTATGTTTTTCAATCTACAAGAAAAACTCATAAAAGGTTAGTTAAAAAACGTGAAAGAATTGTAAAAAACTACGCATATTTCTGATTATTCTGCCAATTTATATCACATAAATACCCATTTTCCTTATATATAAAAACATTTTTCCGTACTGTATGAGTGCCTGGCAATTTGCAGAGGCATCTAAATGATTTCCAAGAGCTCTCATTAATAGGAGGGTCAGATGCCTACCCCCTCGGCCATTTTCACCCTTCTTAAGGGCTCTGATTGCTGCTGCTGCTGCTGTTCATGCAATGGCGACGGCAATTATTGTTACAATTAAAAAACCATTAGGCGTAATTTAGGCTCCTTTTTCTCGGCCATGTTTTTTCTTTCTCGGAGTATGAGTATTTGTTTGATTGGGCCACACGACACTTCCGTTGGACAGGCGGCGGAGCACGGAAAACGCAATGAAAACATTAATTTGCCGCCTAAGAATCAATAAGAATAAAAGTGCGCAAGTAAAGTCAGGGCATAACTAATCCCCTGGCTTAGGTATTTGCCCCCGATTTCAAATATTCATGGTAATAACGCAGAAATTGCTTAATTCCATTTAATAAGCTGAAAATGTCTCTCTCTATCCGGCAATTGAGTGTGTGTACACACGGTGTGTGTAATTTACTGACTTTTCCTGGGAGAATGTAACCAACTTTGAAGTTAACTATTTATGAAATTGAACTTTGGCTGCCATTAGCGCATAATTTCCTCATTGCCTGGCCCAAAAGGGAAGTTCGAAGCGATTTCTGAAAACGTTTTCCCTCTTCTATTTTCCTTTTTCGATTTTCTCTTGGCTCTTGTTTTATTTATCCGTTTATTTTGTCGATTGTAACACACATGCAACATGCCACACGAGGCAAAATGGCCGCAAAGTGATGGGCCTAGTCTGCCATTGATTGGCAGCTGTCTCACATGACCCACCAAACCCCTAATCCAGAAGACCATGCCCCCTTTTTACGCCACCAGCTGAGTGTCAAAGGCGCTTAAATGCTTTGAGCCTGCCGCCTGCCCCGCTTCTTCTTTGGCCAACGAGGCACTTTCTTCTTTTTGGCCAGGTTCTTTGGCCACTTTTTTCGGCTCTGGCCAATCTTCTCAGGTTCCATTGTGCGCCGCGAAACGAGCTGAAACGCTTTTTGTGCCCCCTGCATTTAATACCCTAACTGACTGCGGCAGAAATTCCATTGCGTTTTTTAACCCTTTGTGAAATAATTATGCCTCTGTTTTAAGCGGGGAATTTCTAAAAAGGTTTTGATAGTATCACACTCTTTTAAAAAGCGCAACTCTTTAATTATATGCAATTACAAAATAAATAAAAAAAACAATGCGGTATGTTTAATTGAGACATTCAAATATTATGAACATAAGTCCTTCTGTAAGTATGTAAGTTTTTTAATGGCGTCCTACCGAATACATAGTTTTTTGTCTGTATAGCCTAACAATAGTTAGAACCAACTTTAATTATTTCGATCATATAGACAACTTTACCCATCATATTAATATATTAAATATATAAAGAACAACAAGAACTCAACCTAACTATTTTCTTTTAGTATTGAAATATATTTTGCTTTCAAAATGTTAGGTCATCCAACTGTCGACTTGGTTGCACTTTTTCTTGACCCTATGCTGCAGTTCTGCGCTCATAATCACCAAAAAACAGACGGAGGGTCGGAGTGCTTTTGAAGTTCTTTCTGTTCGCATTGTTCGCTCTTGGGCAACCCAAGGGGGGTATGCAGAGGCGTGGCAAAAGAGGCATGGTGGGTCACGGAGGGGGCGGTGGAGGGGCAAGGGCATGCGAAACAACCTCGACATGCGATGCAATCGCCAGCACTTTTTTCAAACAGCTTTTGTGTCTTGGTGGCGTTTTTTTCTCAATTTTGTTTTTTTTCTGTTGGTAGCCGCGAGTCGCAAATCGCGAATCGCTTGCTGCAAGTTGCGACCAGGTGGCTACTGTTACGGCCAAGATATTGCACACTTTGCTCGGTATGAAAAAAAAGGCGAGAGAATTGCGCTTAGAGCTGTTCTAAGTGGCAATAACAATTTGGCCGTTTGCATTCGCAATTTATGTGTTGAATGGGCCAACTTGGCTGGCTGCACAAATGCAAATGGCAAACTGATGGCCAAAAATAACTCCTTTGTCTTCCACACGCTGCATTCCGCACTCCGCCATCCGCACTCTTTTCTGCAGTCTGAGCCGCGAAAGAGAACGGGTTGCAAACAAGTTGGGATCAACTGGTCAGCGCGGGTAATGCAAAGTGAAACACGCTTGGCAGGTAGCGCTCAGCTCAGGTGGGATTCTGATTGGATTCGGATTGGAGGAGAGCGTTGCACAGTCGTTTTGGGGATCGAGATTTGTATATTCACCTCACTGCTGCCGAGAGTTATGTTGCACACTTGTCACTGAAACTGAAACCTGTGTTTTTCATATATATTTCGCATTTATTCTTCTTGTTTGTTGTTTCTGGGCACTGCTAGCGAGTTGCACGAGTTTTCTCAGCTGGGTTTTTCTGACTGCGCTTTTCCGCTTTTCCACTTTCCCGCTCAACATCCGCACACGATGACCGTTCGAGTCGCGATTTAAAGACAAACTGAACAATCTGTCGCTGTTGCTTCGCCGCCGCCGAAGTTTTCTCGTATCTTCGTAACTTCGGCTTTTTGGGCTTTCGGCTTTGCTCTCATTCGTTTGGCAGTCGCTGAAGTTCGTCGAAGCAACGAGTTTCGAGCTGGCAATGCCGTTGCAACTGTTACTGGGAACACTTCTCAGCGCCTACCGGCATTTTTAACAGTTTGTTTTGCTGTTGAGCCTACAGACTTGCTCTGTGGGAACAGTCTAAAAAATGTTAACATTGTCCCTGAAAAATTTTTGGTTTCAAGATGAAATCTTTTGTACAAAAATTAAATGAATATCACATAGAAATTTCTATAGATTTTTATTTATTTCATAATGTCTGCTTACTCCTGTTTATTTTTTTAAGAGCCATTTACATACGTGATTTTCAAAATACTGTTTTCTGACCATATTTAAGATTTTTTTAGAAAGTACTATTGTTTCTATGTTTGTAAGGTGTTAACAACTTCTTTATCTAGGCTAATACTTTTAGTACAGATTTATCTCAAATTTTAAGAATTGTAACTAAAGCATTGATTTTGACAGTATAACTTGCTCTTAGCAGTTTTTATTTGAAATATACATATACATATGTATATTGCTAATGCTGCTTAAAACGTATTTCATGTACGCGGACAATTTCGAGTCAAAATCCAAATTGCAAATCCACAAGGAAAAATGACAACTGCCGCACATTCGCAATTAGCCCTGGTTAGTAATTGATGTGGTGAGCTGCAAGAGTCCTTTCTCCAACACCTTCTTTGGCGATTATAGAACTTTCACTTAATTGCCATAAATTGGAAGTGCCAATACGTGTTGCATTAAACTTTCAGATCCATTCGTTGAGCGGCCAGCCAATCAAGTGATTGACCACAGATTGTGCGGGGGCGGGGGTTGGTAAAATCGCTTGGAATTAGGGCATGTGGAATAATTTATGCTCGAATTAATAATGGCACGTAGCCAATCATTTGAATGCGATTTAATTAATTTCCCATGCCGACATTCACCTGAAACTGGTATCGTTCCGTAATGACAGGACGGGCCAGGACTTAAGCCACTCGTTGGCCGAGATGGATATGCACTACTTACGCCCGCTTGTATATCAATAAAATCAAATAAATATATCGTTTGAGGCCAGGGCCATCCACCTGAGATCCGCACGCATATAAATAACCAATGATGCGGCATTTATCTGCCCGCCACTCCCACTCCTGCCGCCAGCTCCTCGTATTCCACTGCTGGCCATCAGTCTCGGCTTACGTTCCATTTAAAATGGTTTTCGGTCCGTCGTGGGGCCCATTGAAACTAAAGACGAAGAAATTGTTCTTTCAGTGCACTGGAAAAAATCCGAGGCACTGCAAAACATAACAAAATATTTATACATCTTGTAAACAAGTTCTTTCGAAACAACAAATATTCCAGAATAACTCACTTTGCTATTCTACTTCAACTTTCCTTAACAGTCTAATATGCATAAGGATTTGACTTTATTTTTCTCAGTGTTTCGCCGCCATTGTTCTGCGGGAGCTGGCAGGACTCCTCCAGAGCCGAACTTGGGGCTAAAAGGGATAAACGTTTTTAGCATGGCCTGCACGATTTTTATGCAAGGAACGTGTTGTTGCTGCCCCAGCCCCTTTTGGCTCGGAGGCTCTTGGCCATGTCCGTGCGACTGTTTCGCGTCATTTGCTCTCTGCTGGATCGTAATTTTATGGCTGCCAGCAGCTTCTTGGGTCTCCAATTGCCGGGGTGGCCAAGTGAAGGCATAGCAGGCAGTCAAAGCAAACGGAAGTAAACTGAAGCCAAAAATTCTCGTTTTTATTTGACGAAGCGTTCAGTTCACAGAGCATTCCTCCAGAAGTTGTCAAAACAAAGCGAGCGAAACTAACAATAAGTGAGTGGAGAGGCAGACATCTCTACGGCTGGCAAAGATGGAGTCGGTTTGGGCCAAGGTGGGTTTGGGCCAACAATGGCCCAACTGCATCACCTGGCATCGGACCAAACGGCAGGCGGAGCCGAGAATATCGCTTACCAACTCGTTTGGCAATTTTTCTCAATTTTCACATTGAAAACTAAGCGCTAACTAAGCGGAGGAACGATAGAGCCGCCCCTCAATAGTATCATCCGTCCCTAGCCAAACCCTTTTAAACCCCCTCCCCCCACACACTTTTCGACTTCATATTTGGGCTTCCAATTTGAGTGGGGCCACGGGGAGAGGGGATGTGGGATGGGTCCTCCGGTGGGAGGTGTCAGCGGCACAAAGCCAACTGGATTTCCGCAGGCCAACTCGGGTTCGCTGAGCACTGGAAAAATACGTATTAGTGTTGTGTGCAACAAAAAGAGTGTTGAGTAATTCAATGTTACTGAAATATTTCGTTTTGATATCTGAGTTCCTAGGTACAAAGTAATTTTTGTACTTTTTGCCTTGAGTTCCTTGTGATTTCTTCGAGTGCATTTACAGTATCCACCTCCATCTTGATTCCGCTGGCCATGTTGCTGCTCCACGATTGCTCTTTGGTGATTTGGATTCCCTGCCAACACACACGCATATACACATGCGGCCAAACAAAGCACAAATTGTTGTATGTAATTGTGCGTTGGCACACACACTCACACGCTCGTTCGCATTAACACAACAACAAGTGGAGCAGCCACACGAGCTCACCTGCCGCTGCGTGCGCCGAATTCCATTGCATACTTGGCGGCGCCTGCTCCGGCATTCCTTCCCCTGCCACGCCCACCGCTGCAGGGTTACCTTTCGCCCAGAAAACTACGACCCTGTGCAAATAAAAAGTGATATACGCGCGACACTGAATGAATATTAATCGCTTTCTTTTTGCAGCTCCCATTCCATTTGGGGGCACCTTTCTCTCCAGGCTCCTGGCCTTTTGTTTGGACCATCTGGCCGGCTGATTTGGCAGCTTAAATGATTTCCGCTTCGACTCGACTGCGTGCGGAATTCACGGGAATTTATTAGTTAAGTCTAGCTGATTGTTCCTGGTCCGCCGTTTGAAATAACTCGGGCTCCCTTGATTTTCCGTCTGGGTTTCATTTCCTTTTTTTTTAGGGGGAAAATTCATATTGTTTTTTTACGGGTGGGCGTGGTCGCACTTCTGCTAACCAAAACACCAAGCGAATAAATATACAGACAGATCTTCTCGGATATCGATCCTGATCAAGAATATATATATTCTACACGGCCGGAAAAGCTTCCTCATTACCTGTTACATACTTTTCACCAAATCTAGTATACCCTTTTACTCTACCAGTAAGGGGTATAAAAATGTCCTTGCTCATTAGGTACACTCAAGAAAATTAATGAATGCTCAAGCATTGTTCAACACCATTGCCTCTAATAGCTATTAACAACGTTTTCTCTACTACTTTTATTCAAAATATTAATGTTCTAAATTAGTTTTTTTTTGAGTGCACAATCCCCTTGAGCTCCAACTTGTCATAAGGGTTAACACCCTGCCTTTTTTTTGGCCTCCCCTTGTTTGTACTTAGCACCTTTGAAGGGCTTCACTGTACAGCCGAAAAAAAAACCATCACAAATTTTGGGCGATTCAATTTGGGCTCCCGGTGGATTCAAAGTTTGTTTGCTGTTTTTTATTTTAATGAGTTTTTCGCATTAAATTTCGCAACAATGAATCGCTTTGTGTGGAGGGTTCGATGTCACCAAGGTGTTTGCAACGCTTGACACCTCGGCTGCTCGATTGTGCCACTCCCCTGCCACCTCACCTGATCTTTTCTGCAACAAACCCCCCTGATTTGACCCTCCTGAGTCTGTCAGGTATTTCCGCAAACATGTTTGCATGTTTTGCCACACAGAATTTATAGTTAATTTTCAATTTTGTTCAACAAGCTGCACAGACACTAACGCTCACAAGCTCACATAGATTTGAATGAATGGATTCCATTTTGCCGGCATGCCAGGTGGCTGAGGATGGGGATTGGGGTTCCGAAAGGGGGCGGATCTGGCACCCAGTGTCAAAGGCAAACTTTGCAGACAACAAAAGCCCATCGCAGACTGGGAAGGAAGATGCAAGGATCTGAGGACAAGAACACGACACAGGAGCTGAGAAGGGGAGGACATTCAAACTTTACGCTCTCCATTCTAATTGCCAGTGCTCTACACCCCTTTTTTAGGTGTCACTGACTACGCCCATGCGGCTTTTGATTCTCTGTGGTTGGTGCGTCTGCAAAAAAAGGCAACTAAATAATACAAAAATAAAACTCAAAAACACACTCGCAACGAAACTAATCTGCTAGTGAGCCCCAGCATGACACACTCACTGGAAAAACCAAAGTTGCTCAATAAATGTAAGTTTTAAAAATGTTTTTTTATAAGCTGAATTGAAGACTATCAGATTTGGGTACCAAATCCAGAAAAGCTTATCAAAGTTTACTTATGTGTATTATCAGTTATTATGCGTTATAAGTACATGTTATTAGTTAAATGCGGCTTTTTTTTTTAAATGTTTTATGAAATGTATAAAACAAATAAATAATAAATATTATTCCCTCGTGAATGCGATTACTAGTAACTAGCTTAAAAATAAACAATTGCGTTGTAGTTGAATAAATACAATATTATAACATTATTTCTAATATTTTCTTACTTAAATGATTAATTTCATTCACAGAAAAGATTGATAATGCTAGATTTTAAATATCTTGTTCTTGTATCTTGTTATTTATGATATATAACTTATTTTCCCCCTGTGCACTCAGCTCCCTGTACTCCAGTGTATACATAGAAAAGCAATTTGTTTGCGGCTCTCACTATTGTTGCATGATTATTGTTTGTTTGGATGCGTCTGTTTCCCAACCGAATCGCGCGACTCGAGTCGCCTCCCCGAATATCCGCCCATTTCCCGCCAGTTTTCCCCACCATCTTTGTCACACTTTTTTCCAGCAGCCGCACTGTTTGTGTGTGTGTGTGTGAGTCTGTCCTTGCGGTGTATTTAACCTGTCTGCTTGTTGGATTACGACAACCAGTCCACAGACAGGCGGAGAAGGGGCTTGTGGGATGGCAAACAGAACAAAACGGGCAACAAAACATGTATCTATTCATACGCCACTTTGTGCCAAAGGGGGTGGGCCAATGGGTTGAGGGTGGTTGGGTGGTTGGGGACAGGAGACGGGTAATGCAATACGCATGCAACGATACCGCAAAAGCCCCAGAAGAGACCCGGAACCCACACCCCACCGACCAGTCTTCCACTGGGTTAGCAGACATTTTAACGCTTATTTTACTTTTGGCTACGAAAGCACACCCCGCAGCAAACACCATGTTCACACTTATTTGCCCCATACACTCGGCTCAACTGCTTCTCACTGGGCTAGAAAAAAACGACAAACGCACTAATATTCCGTTTGCAACGACTCCATTATGGCGACTGTTCGATGCGATTGAGTGTGCATTTGAAGAAAGTCCTGGAAGACATCGTACATGAAATAGGACCAGAAACCTAATTAAAAACAGATTCCATAAACAGAAAAATTCTTTGTGAAAAGCCATAGGAAAATTACCTGCAATGGATTGAAACAGGGGAACCACAAATAACATTCTACCCTCCAGATTGTAGAAGTAAACGATGGATTTGTACAATAGCGTGTAGATAAATATGCATGCTGCCAGCAGCCAGGGCAGGAAAAGCCAGTGATTGCTCTGCGATTTTATTAAGTATTTTATTATTATTATTAATCTTATTATTTAAATAAAGAAATGTCATACCTTTTATAAGCTTTTATACAACAAGGTATTTGCCTTACCTTTGAGGAGCCCACGAACAGAAATATTCCACCGACGATCTGCAGCAGGCAAACATGAGGCCACACAATGAATCCCCAGCACTTATGGATCTCCACCCAGGTGGTGGTGAAGCCCGCTATGAGCAGGGAAACAACTACGGAGGAGCCAGCAATGACCATCCGCACGTAGTTGGCATTCAGCGATCCGAACATCTCTCCAGCTCAACAGAACGCGACGAGCAAACTAGGAACACTGATCAAACCTCCAATTCCAAAACACTCAACTGGAAAAGGCTTATCTATAAGCTTATTCAAAGAAAATATAATAAAACGATAAGGGGAATATCGAATTCTACAAACAGAAGCCCACATACCCTTGCGGCTTACATATAAAAAAAATATTTTATTTATATTTGATTTTATATTTTTAATGAGACGACTTATAAGAGATAACTTAAAGAGAGATAACTTAAAGAGATAACTTATATTAACTTAAAATATTTGTGTGGACTGGAATCTGCTTGCAAACAATGTATGAGGTCATCGCAAACATTTACTTATCTATATTTTATTTTTATTTTTAGTACACTGTGCTTCTATTTCAATTCTTTTGTGTCGTTGAATTGCCGTGAGAGCTGCTGATGAAAAACTTTAACCAGAGTGGAGGTTATGGGGCTTGGGCCGCGATGAATGTTCCTCTTAAGTAGCTGAAGCTTTTCGCGTAAATTAGCCAAGTGTAGACTTCATTAAGTTGGGCCAGTAAATTAAGTGCTAATGTCGAAAGTTTTGACCGACAAAGTGCGCAATGAAACGGGCTGTAGTTGTTGCTGCCATCCGAGGCGATGTTGTTGTGCCTGATATTTTTGCGCCACTCCTGCTGCGGAAACAGCCAGCGGCGATGGGAAAGCAAA
The DNA here is from genome assembly GCF_004382145.1 of Drosophila mauritiana. NCBI lineage: Eukaryota > Metazoa > Arthropoda > Insecta > Diptera > Drosophilidae > Drosophila > Drosophila mauritiana. Next base: position 14,762,492 of record NC_046668.1, on the reverse strand, counting down.
AGCAGGAGCAGCTTCATCCGAATCCTCATCCGCATCGGCAGCCTCATACCCGAGAAACCGCAACAACAACAGCGGGCGCAACACCAGATATTAGGGTCAACTTCTGGCATCGAATGGTGCAATACCCTTTAAAGTGTTTAATATCAAATAGCAGGAAAAAAACAACAATACTACTCAGCATTATTCAGTTAATCAAACTTCTGTAGTTACAACATGCTTTATATTATTCATTTAATATGAACTTATTGAACTTACGATTGCTGACATTGTAAATCATCATCTATTTCCAGGGTATGCGAAATGGAGAAGTGGTTAGAAGGCTAAATTGATGATGTAGACCAGCGAAGGAAAATTGCACTCACTTTCCACGGCAGCTCCGGCCATCCCCTTACCCCCTTCCCGACCAAAAAATAAGAGGGCATCTGCCACGCCCCCCAACCACCCACTAATTTTGCCCGTAATGTCTGCGTGAGGCAAAAACAGTCTGCAAATTTTTAATGCTTTAATCTTGATGCTAATAAATCTTGAAGTTCCCTGGCACTTTCACATTACTTTTGGGGCGCCAAAGGGTTGCCGAGGCGCTGGTGGCAAATACAATTAGACAGCTGCACGCTTAACGTTCTTAGTTTAAGCCAATTTGAATGCACTTTGGACCCCTTCCAGCCCACGCCCCTGGGTAATTGCAAGTGACACTTGAGGCGAGCGAGCGCCTTGCTGACATCGCCTCTAATCGAATTCCGAGCTGTTCGGTGCGTGCGGCCTGGCCATTGATTAACCCTACCAGTTTTCCATCAATCTATATGGGTTTGTATGTGGAGGGGGTAGGGTGGAAAAACTTTGGGCATAATTTTCCCTGGCAAAAGTTGCCCACAATGTCATCAGCGGCACTTGCCAGTTTTATTTTGCGGCAGAGGGATGGATGGATCACAGGACTTACATACTTCCGGTGACACAGAACTGTCAGGATGGCGTGTGACAAATTTTCGTTATTAGAAGAGGGCAAAACTCGTTTTATTAACTTGAAATTTATGGCCAGCCATTTGGCAAAGACAAATTAATCAAAAAAAAAAAGGCGCTCGCTGCTTGGCTTTTATTTCCGTGTACATAAATTTGTATTTAAAAATGAGTTAGACGCGGAGCTTTGGCTCAATTTCACGTCAACTCAGCTACCCAGATTCTCCCACCTGCCAAATGCCAAATGGAGCCCATTTCTCTTCGCCCTTCCAGACTTTTCTTATTATGTACGAATTTGTCATTTTCCCGAGCTGAAATGCAATTTAAATGCTGCCGGTTAGCGAAAAGGAATTTTAATGTTCTCCATCTTAATGGCAAGACTTTCCAGTTAAACAATCCCGATGTCCTTGGAGTAACCAGCAACCAGCAAGCAGTGCCTCCTCATCAACTCTCTCTTTTGTATTTGTCCAGCAGATGGAGCATATGTTGACCACTTTGGCTTCTTTATGAGGTGGACGCTTAGTTGCCTCACTTTATGCTGCAAAGGGCGGGGAAAAAAGTGCAAAAATATGTTGCACATAAATTCGTATTAAGTTTGGCCCGCTGTCACTTTTTCTTCGGCCGCCTAAGCAATGCGGGCAGACAGAATAACGACATAATCATAAATTTAAATATGCAACCCAGAGTTCCTGCCCCTTACATCTCTGCCAAAAAAAAAAAAAAAAGAAAACAGAGCGGAAAAGAAAGGCGGCTGGGTAGAAAAAACGCAGAGGAAAACCTTGGCAGTGACAGTTTCACTTTGGCTGGCATAAGGAATTTCCCCGGCTTGCCAGGCACACATGTTGCCCCAGCTTTATGCGTCCTAAATGGAGTTGTTTTCCAGCCGTCGAGTTGGGAAACTGGGGACTGGGAAATCGGAAGCGCCACTCTCCGCTGAAAAAGGTCTTTATTACCCAAAGATGGAACTAACCTGGAGTCAGATTAAGATGGCCACTTGGGGTTCAAGTGTCACCCCTAATGTGCAAAAGGCAATGCCATTATTGTATGTGTATATACATGATTTAAATTTTATGGAAAAAGTTATTCAATTTATTTGAAGCCTCTAATTCCTTTATGTTCATGCAAATAGTTGCTCAGTGCGGGATCTTAAAATTAATAATCTGAAATATACTGAGGAGAAACTTAGTCATCCTGCTAGGCTCCAAAATTCAACTAACTGGCTATGAATTAAATATTTAAGCAGCCCCTAAGTTGACAATACGCAATCGTAGATCTTGAATTATGGCCAACTGTGGCACTATTAGGCACTATTCCCTGTTCAATCAAGTAATTTCAAGCGATTTACCCAAGAAAAGTGGCAGGAAAACTGCACGGAAAAGTTGGAGAAATCCAACACCTGGACACCCTTTTTCAGTCCTTTTTTTTCCCCCGCCGACAAACCCACGACCCCCATCATCATCTCCGTGCCGAGTCCCCAAAATCTGACGCAAACATTTTCGAGTAATCCGAGTGAGAAGGAGCTGGGCAGAAACGACAAATAAAATGTTTCGCAAAGCAAACTGTGTGGATCTGGGACTGCTAGCATCGCCACTGGGAGGGGGCACAGAAAGGAGTTGGCCCCAAAGGAGGGACATTAGTTTATTAGAGTGTGCGAGAAGCTTTAATGCCCCAAAACCTAAACATGAGATAAGGAGAGCGGGTATATGGGAATATCCTTGGCAGGACGAGACAGGTCAGAGAACAGAGAACGGAGCGAGTGACATGGCGAATGCATGTTATTGTGTGTGCTTAAAAATAAGAGAGAAAGAATGAAATCTACTTAAATGGTGAAAAGTTGCGGACATGGAAGGTGCTTCCGGCTCAAGGATATACGCAAATAATGTTTGTAAACAATTTTTATTGCTTTCTGGTTGAGATGCGCCCCGTATTTGCTTACAAAAGTAAAAGTTGTTGATAGAAATCACAGAACATAAACACAACAGAGAGATGCCAGCAATAGATTGAGATACAGATACAGCTACAGATCGGGGGGTGTGTGCACACAATAACATAAATTGCAGAATGTGACAAAGGGTTGTCCTTTGGCCCCGGCTACCCACTACCCACTACCCACTTCCACAATCGGTTCTTTAAGTTGAGTGGGTCAGCAGCCCGAGGAATATAAATAACAAAGGCCGGAGAAATTCCCCCGGACTTCTGTCGATGACATCAGCAAACATTCGAAGAAATTGAAAATCCAATCCGAGTTGGCCACATACACGAGTAGTTCCCCAGCCAGCGCACCCACTGACATGGCCAAAACCAAAGACAGCGCCGAAACCAGCCAACCAATTCGCCGGCAAAGTTGGGACTTTAAAGTTAAAGCCAAATCGGAAAGGGGAATTAGATGGTGTGGGTATACTCGTATGCACACACACACACTCACTCACCTAGAGAGCAAGCCAGAAAGCAGACGAGGAGGAAATTGCTTGCCTTTCCTAACTAAAACTTGGGGAAATTATGAAATTCATACAGGAAGACAATTTTCTTCAACATCTAATTCGCTTGCTGCAGCCCAAATATGGCTACAGTCAAAATAGTGAATAAACTACATTATTCAAGCTGCACAAGTAAATGTGCAAAATATTTAATCAGATCAGCAAGCTGATTACAGTACTATATAAAAGCTTATCCCGGGGCTTAAATAGTAATCGAACAATAGAAGTTATAAAATACAAAAATATTAAGTTGCTTTAATTCTTATAAAACAAATATTCAGGTGCATATAATTTCAAAAAATATTTCCTTTTAATATTGATTTACCCCATGTAGAAGATGTCCAGCTTAGCGAAGTCGCACCGTACAACTTTAGCTACATTGCATCAGCCCGAAATTTGTTTGCGGTCTTAGCCATAAGTTTGTCCGTCGACAGGCAACTTGTGGCGGCTGCTGGCTGTTGGCTGCTGCTCCTTGCCAGCTTTTGACTTTTGACAGCGGTAGCTATCCAATCCCGAATCCCGAATCCAGAATCCCCACTCTTTTCCCCACCGCCCCAAGGATTCCCTGCGCGAAATCTTCGGAAAGCCTTGGTAGTGAACACACTTTAGGGACGCGGTTGATGTGCTCAAGGGCTAAACTCGTTGCATTTATATACTTCACCTCCATTTAGCCTCGCCCGCGGCATGATTTGCTTGTAAATAGATATGAAATCCTGGCGAAAGGATAACCAGAGTTCGTTGCGTGATCTTGGCCTGGCTGTGTGGCAGTTTTGACGGAAATCCTTTACCGCTTGCCTTCCGCAATCCTGACCAATTCGTTTGGCTTTATTTAAGTTGCAATTTGCCAACAACTGATAGGTAGCCAACCGCCAGTTGGCCAAGCTCCGACATCTTGACTTTCATTAAGATTCTGCATATTTGGCAGTGTCTCAGTTTCAGTTTCAGTTGAGATAGCTGGCTGGGCTGCCTGGTGGTTGGCTATCCAGGCAACAGGTTTAATTCATTTTGGTTTTCCTTATTTTTTATGCCAACCATGGATTGCACTACGGCCAATGAGCAGGAGAAGGAAATCTAAAAATTACATAAGGGATCAGGGGAATTTTCGCTGGCACGGCCTTGTCGCACGCCAAAAGGAACAGGAGCCACAAAGCTCCTCGGCTAGATTCATTTGTTATTGTGCTCCGGCATCAGCATCAGCTCCAATTGCGACTCCATCTAGTGCTCCGGCTCCAGCTCCAGCTCCTGCTCCTGTGTTTAGCTGCCGGCCGATTCCCAATGCAATAACTTAAAAAACACGAAGACAGCCTGACAGCCATGCTCCTCCAGCTCCTCGGGATTCTGCTCAGGATTCAGCATCCATTCCCTCCACGACTCCTGCAACAATGGACGGCTGGCAGCGCCTTTGGGCCGGAAGTGCCGCCATGACGAGCATAATTTAACAAGGCCAACGCAGCAGCCGTTGCCAGTTGCCATTTGGCCAACAAAAGGGCCAAAGCAATAGCAGCACCGCCCAAATGGCCAATGCCAGTGGACACAACGGCCCAGGTCGCCGAGCTGCAAAAAAAAATCATATTTTCCCCCAGCTATTGACAGCGTAATCAGCAGAGTTGTAATAAAAATCCAAATACAATTTATTGTTGTACAGAACCAGGTAATTCATTACTTTATCGCTGCGAGTAGTTCACAATGCAGCAGCTGCGACCACACACTGAGCGAAAAAATGCTGTTTAAGGGTTAATAAATCAAGCACTTAAGCTTATTTTCAAATTCATCAAATATTAAGTTGATTTATGACTATAAATTCTATGATATTTACCTTGGCGCTCAAATAACTTAAATACCTGTAATTAATTTGCGGTTAATGTATTTCATTATTGCTTGTAATCCATATATGATTTATACCAACAGGATTATTTTCAATTTAATTTTGTTATAATTACGCTAGTGACCAGTTTTTGATTCAGGAATTCCGCTCAGTGTCCTCGACTTGCAGACTCCCACTAAAGCCGGAAATTTATGGTCTCTAGCCGGGCTTGTGTATAAGATGGTCTAGATTGTCGCAACCGGGGCGATGCAAATGGTAGTATTTCGATATTTTCCTTAGGCTCCGGCCGCAGACAAAGCCAAGACAAACAATCAACAAGCCAACAAACGGTGGACAGTGTCAACAGTCGTGTTTGGAGAAGATCAATAAACACCTCTGAGCAAATAATAATAATGAAATTTCTGGGCCCAGCTCTTTGTGAACAAATTATTGCTGATACCGAACATACATATATTATATATATAAATATCCGCATCCCGCCAAACAACGAGCACGTACCAGTTTCCTCATTTTCCTCGCTCTGTGCATGTGTGTGTGTGTTGGGTGCTGCCCGCAAAAGTATGCTACGGAAATGCGAGTGGGCGAAAATAAATAAGCATAAATGGTCAACCAAGCGAGGGAATAACAATAATGCCAGCCATAATAACAAAAGGCCAAGCAGCTTATGCGACAACCAAATCAAGTTAAAACACAAGCGGCCACAGCTGGTGAAAAAGGCCTGCGCGAGAAGTCTCAACTCAACTCGGTGAATATTTTAAAAATAATGTCGCCCGGCGGCAAATTGAAAATTAAACGAAAAACTTAAAAATAACTATGAAAACAAAAAAAAATGAAAATTATTTGGGCCAAGGAAAAGTTGCACAGCTCGCCGCTGACCCCAAATTGTAGGCACAGGCGGTATTTTCCATTTTCCATTTGCCAGTTGGCTGTTGGCTGTTGTGCAAGTGTTGCCAACTTAATAAAATGAAGCTCAAACATGAAAAGTTGACCAGGCCAAGAGCGCGCGGTCCGCCGGTCGGGCAGCAAGAACAACACGCGGCCAACAAACGCGGCAAGTGCATGTAGAAGTTGTGCCAAAAAATACATTTTCCCTCTGTTGTTTTTCTTATTTTTGGGGACTTTTCCTGCTGTCACTAAGTTTTCTCTTACCCCTGTAAGTAGTCTCTGAGGTAAACAGATGCGGTAAAAAATATATAATTAATTATAATGCTGTTTCACTCTGATTATTATGGTGCTGCTTAATTAAAGTTTATTAAAGTCAATATTTCATTCAATGTCAAAATTGAAAATAATTTAAATATAGTTAAAATAGTTCAAAACATTTAAAGATTGATTAAAGGGTCAAGTATTTGGGTTTATGTTACCCTCATTTGTTATTCAGATTTTCCATTGGTACAAACGAACAATTTGCTTGTAAAGCATCTATTATTTTGACCACAACTGTTGCCGTGAACACTGCCTACGTGGGTCAGCTCATATTTTTCAGTGGCTGCCTCCATTGTGAGTGCGCGAGTGTGTGGAGCTGGAGGCTGGAGGCTTAGTGCCAGAAGTCTCAGCGGAGTGCCTAAATTGAATATCATCAAGGCTCAAATTAATGTCTTCAACAGCCAAAACTTTGCCACTTGGACCACCGGCCCATGGATCCGAGGACCACAAGGATTCGGCGGCTACTCGCCCGAGAAGTTTTCCACTTTTTCCCTTTTGCGCTTTTCTTTTCTATTCTTTTTCTTCTTTTTTTTTGGTTTAGGTTTTCTTCGTTCTTTTTCGCTTTTCCTGCTGTCCGCACATTTTGCGTTATTCCAAAGTTTTCGGGTGAGTTCTGACGCTCCGAAGCCGGAGCTTCTGGCTCCTGGTTGGTTGCCTCTTCCCGGAAAGTTTTATGCGCCTCAAATTGAAATATTTCCATAGAGCTTTGCACACACTAACGATACGGGGGTACTTTCCACAAGTGACGCATCCTGGAGTTAGAAAACAAATGCCAGCATAGATATATATGATAGTTTTGGATGGCAGCTCTTTAATTGGCGGAAATTTGGTAGGTGTGTTCAAATTAGAATAGTCATCCTTAGAAATTTCCTTTGTATTCCTTAAGTCAAACTGTTGCCTTGAGAATTCATTAAAAGTGATTCTTTATGATAATTTATATTATGCCGCCATCTGAACTGCGTTACCCCATGCCTCGCATCATTCGTTAGAGTATCCCAAACTCATCCTCCATTAGCCAGATTCCCTTCCATCACTCTTGGCTAATTGCACGCATTGCCACCACCGCCAATTTGGTCAGAGATTGGCCCCCTATACCCCCTGAGCTCCCATATATCCTCCACCGATTTCCGATTTCCAGGGGCACGCGTCGAGGCGTAAACCGCGCAATGTGTTATGCATCCCTTGGGCCGACCAAGGAAACCAAAACTAAAACCCAATACCTGCGGTCACCCCCCTGGACCCCATTAGCCCCTGTACTATCCGGGTCGTCTATATGGGCGAATGCGTGTGTTATTAATCCCAGGCAATCTATTAAAAATGTAAAATGCATGAAGCCCGCCGAGACAATTGCAGTGCAGGGCCAGCGGGCCAAAGTCTGCTCACCGGGGAAATGTCTGAATGTCTGGCGCACCGCACGTAGTCTTTAAACAGGGTGGAACACTAGACTCTCAATACACTGGCGGAAACATGGAATTAAACTATCTAGAACCCATCTAATCGTAATAGGGAATCAAATGTACTTGTACTAACAAATAAAAGGTCCTGCAGAACTGGAAAACTATAATGGTTTGTATTAAAATAGTTTTCTATAAACATCAATAACATTTAAATATTCAGCTACTTTGAGATTTAAGTAGTTCCACTGGAGTCAAGAAGATCTGCTTTAAAATGTTGCTTTAGTGCATTTAACTTCCTGAATGCCTACATAGTTTGAATTGCATGATAAAGATGGCTATTTTTTTGGCAGTGCATAGATGACTTCTCGGGGTTCCGGAGACGATCCGTGCGTGCTCGGTGACTGGTGACTTTCGGCGGGCGAACAGGCAAGTCAGTCGAACTGAGCAGCGTCTCCGGGTGCTGCATTATTTACGCGACGGTTCTTGTTTATTGATGTTTGTCTGTCTCGGTCGGTGGGTCGGGTGATTCTGGTGTGGTGCCACCACTATATCTTCGGTGCAGGCTGGTCTTGCTTGGCTGGGCAAAGCCCACCCCGAGCTAACGGGCTTAACGTTACTCCAAAGGTTGCCTTCCCACCTGGACGGATCTTCGTGGGGACGGCGTCACAGCGAGTGCTTACATATTCATGAGGGTTGCGGCAACAAAGTAGCCAAAAAACGTGGGGCAAAAGGAATGTTTTGGGGCAAAACGGAAATGTCTTAGCATGTATTGCCAAATAAAAATTGCGGTTCAAGTTCGTTGGCTGCGTTGTTGAGTCCTCTCGTTACCCTTGTTATCCCTCGGTGATGCAGCCACTCTGGGGAATTGAGCTCCTTCTTTGTTATTTTCCCTTTAGCTTTTCCCTTTTTCCTTAAACCATTTTTTTTTTTTGGTTTTGGTGGCGTCGATCCGTGTACATATTTGCCAATTGCGATGCAGCAATTTCATGTTTAAATATGCCCACTTAATTGAGTTTAATTGTGTGTGCGCTAAGCGGGCGGAAATATTTTACAAAAATTGCAAATGCCCGCTCGCATTAATTCTCTAGGAATCGATATCAAATAACAGGCTTACTTACGCCGCTGGTCGGCAACAAAAGGGCCGAAAAGAGCTTATTAAAATTTATACATTTAAATAGTATTTACCGCCCACCCCCACTCATAACCCCCTGTTATCCAATCCTCGAATCCCTTGCAATTTGCTGTGGCCCAAGGCGGCGTAGATGAAAGTTTTCCAACTGCCCCCTCTCACACTTACCAGCGCTTTTTGCACATACTTCAGCACTGAAATTGACAAAGGGGTAGTTGACACACACACACAAGCACACACGCACACTTATGTGCTTTGCGAGGGGCGGGCTAGACAGAAAAAACAATTTCACGGTTATTCCTGGCAAATATGAAAAGTAAAATGTAATAGCCCCAACCTCTGACAAACATGACAACAACTTCAACTCTAACTTTTGTGGGTTGTAGAGTGTTTGGTGGGGTGGCGAGGGGAGTGGAGAGGAGGAAGCCACCCCCCAGCGGGATATGGCAGCATCGTAGCTTGTCAAGCGGAAACGGAAGTCAGACACTTACATATGCGCGCGTAACTTTACGCCCATCGTCGTCGATGAGTTGTTGCTGCTGATTTGCCATTTCTCGTTTCTCCTTTGTGCGGATACCCTGAAGTAGAAGGGTAATCAGGATTTTGATGGAGCTATCACTGATCAGTTCTCAATCAAGTGTTATCAGCTAGAAATCAAAGGTGTATTTTATGAATTACGATGCTAAGTTATATTCTTTTCCACTTAAACTTCTAAAGTAACTAAGATGTTTATTAAATTTTTGAACATTTCATATACATACATAAACAACTCCCGAAAACTCAAAAATTGCATTTCAATTTCATTTGTGTTTATTTTCTTAAGTTAGATTACAGCACAATTTCCAAACTCCCCCAAAGTTGAAACTTCGAAAGAGTATTTCCCACTAAGCATTTCCAAAAACTTATTTCTCCATTGAAATTTTTTCGATTCCGTTTTCGGTTCTCGTGGCCCAGGGCATATTTCAACAGTTGCCAGTTATGTTGCTGCTGTCATAATATTGGCATGCATATATCATTCTGACGGTCTATAAAAGTATCCACACCCCGCCGAAGGAAACCAAGGGTTGATTCCAGTTGTCGTCGCACTGTTGCACTTGTCATAGATATGCTATTTCAAGGGGCTGGGCAAATGGGGGTTCGGTCGTTTCATTCCCGCTCTTTGAAATCTAATAAGCCTCGATGGACTATCGCTTATTCCGATCCTAAGTGGTTGATAATAAATTGTTAGTGAAAAATGCGCACATTTCCCATTTTGGGGGTGCAAAATATGAGTGGTAGTCATCCCTTTCTCGCGTTTCGAAGTCATTCGAAGGATTAGAAAATCGGGACAAGAATGCCGACAAATCACGATGGAAATTGGCGGGGCAGGCGTTTTATTAGGCACGTCCTCAAACCAGAGACACCTCCAAATCCACCGCAGACGTGCAGTTACCTGCAAGTCCCCAAGGTAGCGTTTTTATTAATATTTAATGCGAGTCTTGGCAACTTTCCCCTAATCCCCGCACATCAACCCTCATAAAACGCAACTTTTCGCACAACTGACAACTCAATTCAGCATCACTTGGAGCGCAAAAGCCCCCATCCCCCAGCACGTGCCAAGTATTTTGGCCAATCTCTCAGTGATGCCCCATCCCCTCATGCAAAATTTGCGGACTCCATTAGATGTCACTCCTCTTTGGGTTTTTACTTCAACTGCCTTGCTTATTGCGTTGACTGCATAGCTGTGTAATGAAAAATTTTCCAGCATTCGCCATGGCCACGCCCACCCCGTGCCCAAGCCCATCGCGCCCACGGACCACAGAATTTTCGGGGGTGTCCTGCGATTCCTGCGATCTCGTGTCCTTGTGTCACCCCCAGCAGTCCGAAGGAAACTAAACATAAATCATAAATATTTTAAAGTTTCAAATTACCAGTGGCAAAAACAATCAATGCAGCCAAACCACCACCCACAGCCCCACCCACACATCCGTGTGCCCAAGGCCTTTTTAAGGGCGTTCCCCAAGCGCTGTCACACAGCTGTCAGCATTTGGCGAAAAACCCCCTTTGTAGCTGGGTGGCTCGGTGGTTTGGGTGGCTTGGGTGGTTGGGCGGTGCGATGAGGTCGAGTGGTTGCGCAATCAGCGCTAATCTAATGAGTGTCACTGTTGCAAGCGCGGCAAGTGTGACTAGAACATTGTTCGCCATTGTTCAGCAGGTGTTTGCTGGCACCCAAATGGGGAAGCATTACAGTACGCACTAGTTGTTAAACATACAAAATATAAGTAAATTTAAGTATGACATTACCATTGCCATAACCATTTACATTGCTAGAAATTTGCAACTCTACTTTAAATATCTTAAAGATACTTTCAGAAATAATGCCATAATTGGGGTATCTCTTTTTATATGATTTGAAACTTAAATATTTAAAGAAGCTAGCTGTATATTTAACAACAATATTAGTAATGATTAAGCGAAATAATACTTATTGAATGAAAATCACCACCCCATTTCTAGCAGTGTGCTCAAGGCAGTTATGAATATTGCAGGATGCCGAAATGACATCTTGTAACTTCTCAAGTATGTAACGGGGCTTTTATGTGCAGTTACCGTTACCGCTGGCAACCGGGCAAGAAGAAGCACTGGCGCTGGAGAATTCTGCAGAAGAGCGGCAAAGAGACAGCCGCCTGTCGCAGCCAGCAGTCATATAAAAATAATTGTTTGCCAGCGCATTCATTACCCATGACAGCCAGCGATCCTTGCCAAGGATATTAAAAATGCAATTTCTGGCCGAAAAAAAAAAGTGGGGAATGCAGAACAAAAGTAAAAATGAGTAAAAGAAATATATAAAATAAGGAATATGAGCAAGGGAAAAGTGCGTCGTCCACCGCAATTCGTGTGCATTTGCAAATTGGTTCGCCGGACGGATAAGGACAGCTCGAGTTGCAATTCCATTTAACGTCTCATCATTTTGCAACTTGGACGCGGACATCAAATTAAACGCTCGAAATGCAATAAACATTAATAAGAGCGAGAATCAAGGTGCTGCAGCCAGATCCAGATGGGCATGCCATTCGAATGGCATGGAAATGGCTCATAAACAAGTCCATCAAATAAAGTGCACACAGACGGGCCGAATTTTTTCGCTGCGCGTCGTCGTCCACCGGTGACTTTTGGCGTAAAAACCGCAGCACAATATTAACAATGACGCATGGAGCACTCACACAAACACACAGACACCCACACACAAGTAAAAAAAAACACAACAAGAGACACACATGCACACGGAGCAGACTATCAAATTTTAATACGCCATCGTGGATGTGCCTTTATTTCATAAATTTTTAATGAAATTAAGCGGCAAAGCTTTTTGGGTTTTCGGGTTTTCTGCCGCTGGTGTCTGAATGTGGCCAGAGTATTTCGAAATAAATCATAAAGAGTGAAATACATAAGTAAGCCCAAACATCCAGACATCCCGACATCCGGACAGCCAGAAACCCAGACGGACAAACATTGTTTGCATACCTTTTTAAATGGTTTTTCAACTTTCGGCTCTTGTTTTGCCAATCAGCCGCAACTAAAAGTGCGCCCAGTTAAATTATGAATTAAGCGGTTTTGTGCGTCTATATATGTATGTATATGTATGTGTATGTATATGTATATGTATGCACACAGCACACATTCAGGATTTAATCTTTTGTTTTTAATGAGAGCGACTGCAGGCGCTTGAATTTTTAAAAAGGTCAACTAGAACACAATGTGCACTTCCGGCAAATCCCACTAGTGGTGAACAAAAACTACAAATTTCACTTGGCATTTGCCTAATGTGGTCTGGACATAACTTAAAATGCAGTTTGTTAAGAATAACAAAGTATTGGAATTTTTCAGCATATTATTATGTGGTTAACTGGGTTAGCTTTTAAGTTACATACATTTCACCTGGTGGCCAAGTAAGTATTGTAAAGGTACTGAGGAATCAAGCCTTTACAAGTATGAACAACCCTGGATATAAATTCTTCAGGATAAAGAAAAAACTCCTTCGTGTCACGACCGGCGCGATCACGACTCACGCACTCCTCTCTAAGCCGATCCCCAAATGCACCCCAAAAAGTATGCAACGCCGAGCACAAAAAGGAAAATATAAAAAATAAGACACAACCCCCCAGAAACCGGAGGACATGACTGCCATATGCGAAATCAAAAGTTGTTTATGACTCAATTTGTAGTTTTGAACATGAATTATTGCAGCTGTGTGCGAGGGGCGAACGAAAAAAAGAGACTTATATAGTGAGAAAGAGAGAGAGGGGGAAGAAAGGAACGAAAAGGAGAAAAAATCAACAAACACGAATATGTGGTGCACACAAATTTCGGATGAGGAAAAACTAATTTCGCAAAGAGGAAATTAAATATGGCAAAGTTTGACATATGACAGATTTCTCGTTGTTGTTGCAGCTGCTCCTGCCGCTTGTTTCGATTTTATATTCATTTTAGCATGCGAATAATTGAAACATTTCTGGTGGCAAACATGCAAATTTCAATTTCAATTTGCAGCCAAACAAAGACTCAACTCGGCTATCTGGATATATTCTCAGCAGGACAACTCAGGTGGATAGCACTTTTTGGCAGTTCAAAGTGAAGGTATTTGTATTTGAACTGTTGTCATCCGAAATAATGCCAACTGAGCCAAAATCCCTCTCCATTTCATTTGGCTACGGTTTCATTTCATTTCATTTCGTTTCATTTCAATTCATTTGGATTCGCATAGTTTGCTTTGTGTTTCGTCTGCTCGTCTGCTGCTGGCCAATTTCGCATATTTTTACAACTTTAGCTTGCCACTTAATTTAGTCAATAACATGCAAATGATTCGCCCAGAGTCTAATTGGAAACGCAACTCAGCAGTCTGCGAAGTCGCTAGACTGCAACTTTTTCCACAGTTCCCGAGTCCTTCGGTTCTAGTCCACATTAAAGGCTGCGGTGCGTCAAACTTATAATCAAGAGGGGATTTCCGCCGAAGGACTTCTGACGACTCGGCGGTGGCCAGATGGGCGGGGATCGGGAGTCGCACTCCCGAAGACTGATGAGCTACAGCATTTCTGCATTTCATCACTGCCATTTGACTAGGGACTCGGTTTGCCCACTCTGGGAATACATTAAACAAAAGTGCGCAGTACGATAGTTTTTGGACTTATGAAGTGTATAGTTACGCATTTACTTTTCTATTATACGTTTTGGTGCCCTGCCTATGATACTTTGATTTATATAAGAACTGTCAGTATATCTGCTTAATTTATTTGAGGAAAATTCAACTCTAGCTCGTCAGTTATCTATTGTCTGGAGGTGTGCGGTGTTTTTCTCAGTGCCTCAAGTGGCATGTGCAGGCGCTGCCAAGGATGCTCACATTCTTCATCATCAAGTGCTGCTCAGTTGCACGTCTGTGATATGACTCGGTTATTCGGTTGCGGTTACGATTCCCTCCCTGAGTTTTCCCTGTTTGCCTGGCAGTCTGTCTGTCAGCCTTGGGTTTTCCTTTCGGGCGTTTCGCCTCTTATTTCCCAGCCCAGACTCCCACACACAGACACAGAGTGCCGCGGCACTGTTGACACTTTCCACTGACAAATGGCCATAAGTGTATAATTGGATAAGAACTCGGAAGCGAGAGGCCATTGGAATCCATTGCTCCTATTTAAGCTGCCAGGCGAGCTCTTTTATGCAAACCCTTCCAGTCGGCGCCCATTCAATCAAATTAGCGAGCAGTGCAATCACCGGGCGAACAAACTAATATCTGTGGCCAAAATGCTTCATGGCTGACTACTTATCGCTTAATCACATCAATGGAACCATGGCCTGCTATCGGCGCATCTGCATAAAACATTTAGCAACATGAAATCGTTACTCGCCCATCCATCCATCCACACACATCAAAGCCAATCAAAATGGCATTTCAATAATATCAGAGCCGTACAATCGCGTCGACAGGGGGTTTTCCGGGATGGGTGGGAATGGTATGGTATGGCATGGTATGTCACGTCATGGTATGGGGGTTCTGTTGTAATGGAGCGCGCATATTTCGGCTCGAATCTGTGTGGGTGAGCTTATGAGTCAGTGAGCATATGTGCTACTGTGTGTGTGTGTGTGTGAATACATCAATGAATCGTTCGGCAATATTACAAGCCTGAGCACACAAGCACACACAGCTAGAAAGAGAGCGAGATAGCGGAGTAGACAGAGACAGAAGCTGGCGGAAATTGTGTCAAAGGATACTTTCGCTTTCCCCCAAAATGTGTCCTTGCCCAAATGTACATACACCCATGTCGTTGGGCGGGTGGGCGCGTCATAAAGATATTGACAGGCCCATAAAGATAACCGTAGTGGATTGCGAATGACATGTCATGGAAGAAATTAGGCGATGTTTCTCTGAATGATTTTGCAAGGGCCAAATCTTATCTAATAAGAAAAGATACATGGTGTTATCTGGTTAGCCCATTTTAATGACTATAACATTAGATCTTAGCATATAACAGTAGGAATCTTGGACGATGTACGCAACTAACTATTTCAACTGGGTTTTAAAGCAGGCTACGATTGGTCAGTTTTGGTTTTTTGGCTACACAAACCCGTCGACTTCGAAATTCCAAATTTGACCCCGGTTTCGTTGACTCGGTGATCCTTCTATCGATGATCATGTTGGTGGCCACCTTACAGCCAGAATATGTGCCTGTTGGTATTACGCCACTCTTGAACTGGACAGAGCCATCAAGTCTAAAGCACTGTGATGAGGATTATCTGATCGTTGTCCTGGCATTGTCCATGTGCACCCAGTTCTTACTGATGACCTATGTGGGTTTCGCAATCATGCAACCGTGTTCCATGCGAAGGAAGCAGTTGATTCAGAGCCAGCAAAGGACTTTCGCTAACTTCATTTTCCGAAGGCTACTCTTCCAGTTGGACGAGGCATTACACCCTTCGTTGGGGGCGGAGCGATTGGACTGCTGCTTGAGGTCTAGTGAAAAGGTTATCCAGGCCATTCAACTGTTCCGCCGAGATGCTCTCAAGGTCCTTCAGCCAGTACATAATCTCTCATCCGCACTGGCCAGCGATTTCTACTATGTGCTGGACGAGGAAGAGGATGAACTGGATTCCAACGGCTATGGGTGCTCCCACTCAAAGGTCGAGGTCACCGAGGAGCTATTGGTGTGCCTGCTATATCCGGAACGAAAAGTGTCCGGGAAGAAGTAATGCGTCGGACTGGGGAACCTAACTTTTTGGCTCAAATTGGTTTGTATTTTTGTATACCCCCTCCGCAAAGTGCACTAAATTCATTAACTAAGTAAATGATTATTCGGATGCAACTTTTTAGATAATTTTCAATACTTAATAAAGAAAAAACGTCACTGTCCATGAAGGTTTTAGTTTAAAAGTACTCCAAATAAAAATACTTTTTATTTAAAATCTTCAAGCTGGTGAGCATTACAAATTTGACACACTTAAATTTAGTTTCAGTTCACTAGGCCTTCGCATGTTCTTCCAGGGTATTGGTCCATAGGTGAAGTGGATCTATTCCCCATCCTCCTTTTCGTCGCAGTTGCAGCACTTCTTCTTCTTCTTGTTGTTCGCATCAGATCCTCGTTTCGGTGGACACGCGTCGAAGTTGCTCACAGGATCCGCCAGTGGGAACTGCTTGTTGAATAGGGGCTTTGGTCCTTGGCCAGCCGGAAAATCTGCGGTCACGTGAGCCTTGCACGGAGCACACTCGGCACCGGCACCGCCGGCAGCCACCTTGCTGTGACCACTCTGTATACCCTTGCTGGCAAGCCCACCTAGTGGCTGACCCGCTGCTCCACAGTCGTTCTGCGGCCCCATAGTTCGATTGGTGCCTATTGTGTGTGTGGAAAGGAACGCTTCGGATGTAACGCCTCCACAATGTGGGCATATAAAGGTGGGCGGTGGTGCGACTGAAGCGGCTTTGCTCTGACTCTTACCCACCGCGCAGCTGCAATCATCGGCAGCTGCAGGCTGCTGCGCTTTCGGCTGAGGAGCACATTCAGCAACGGGTGTCTGCTGGGGCTTAGCTGCAGGACCGCAACCGCAGTCTTCCTGCGGAGGATCCGGGCAATCATCCCTGCCACAACCGTCGCACCCCGACTCCC
This sequence comes from Drosophila mauritiana, assembly GCF_004382145.1. Taxonomy (NCBI): domain Eukaryota; kingdom Metazoa; phylum Arthropoda; class Insecta; order Diptera; family Drosophilidae; genus Drosophila; species Drosophila mauritiana. The sequence goes on along the minus strand of NC_046668.1, from coordinate 14,745,378 downwards.
TTTGTGTCGATTTGCTCTCCTGATAGGCGTCATCCGGGTCCTTGTCGGCCACTGGAAAATAGTGTCCAGTTAGCGCGTCTTGCCGATCCTCATCGTCGTCATCCATGCAACCACAGCCTCCACTGGACTTCTTCAGATTCTGGGAGCAGTCCTGCGCCTGTGGCTTGGTGGTGCAATCCTGTTGCTGTTCAGATTGGAGCTGTTGCTGCTGCTTCTGGTGCTCCTGTTGCTGCTGCTTCTGCTGCCGCATGCAGTCCTGTTGCTTCTGCTGCTGTTCCATCTGCTGTTTCTGTCGTTCGTCCATGGAGCACTCGCAGTCGGGATCGGTATCCGGCACTTGCCCTTGAACGACAATAAGTCCTGCTCCTTTTTGCTGTTGTCCGGCACATGGACAGTCTGGATCGTGCTGTATCCCCAGGGTTCTCTGATTTTGCGATTGAAATTGCTGTAGTGCTTCTTTCCTAGAGCAAGTACACTGGTCATCGTCTACTTTTTGATGAGATCTCTGCATTTGAGCTTGTGATGGCTGCTGTTTCTGGGAGCCACATATTCCACAACTTGGGGCATCCTTTGGCTGCATTTGCTGCTGGGACTTTTGCTGCGCTCCTGCGCCACATGAGCATTTGCCATCCTCTCCTGGTTGCGTCTGTGACCGTTGCTTCTGGGCAATGCCACATGAGCAAGCATTCGGTTCCTGGGGCTGTGTCTGCTGAGCAAAGTCGCTGGTTGCAGTTGTGGCAGTCGACTTGTGCGACATGGTTCCCACCGTGGAAGGAGCGCCACATACGCACCGTCTATTGGATGGCTGATCGTCCATATTGGCCTCACTGGTAATGATATATCCGTATTTTCCGGATGGCTTTGATCCTCTGGATTTGCTCTTGCTGCCCTCGTCGCTGGTGTCGGCCAAGCTTATCTCCTTGCCGTACTTGCAGAGAAACTCGATAATCACGCCGTTTGTCCAGCCGTAACCCAGCGGAGTGTTTTCCGCCGAAGCTCCGCCAGATGTGCCGAAGTCCTCGCAGTAGTACTGCAATAAGGTGGTAAAAATCGGATTAGGAAACTGCCATGCTCGTGCGAAATATTTTTTAAGGCCGATTGTTCACTGTCAGATGTTAGAATCTGTATGATGCTTGAGGTCCTCAAATATATTTTTAAAAACAACGAGCTAACTGATATATAGTAACTTACCTTCTCGAACATGAAGCTCTCGTACTTGTATGCCGCATAGTTGGACTTGACCCATCGATGCGCCCATCGCTTGGACATGGCTTTGGCCGGCGGAGTGCCCAGATTCTCCAGTCCCTCGATGATCAGGAACATCATGGGCGGAAAGACATTGGGGTGATCCCAGTTCTGGCCCGACTCCTTATTCATCGTGTACGGCACCCCACCGTATTGCGCATCCAAATCGTTGGTCTTGATGTACTCCATCACTCCCTTGGACACCTTCTCGGTGTCCACCAAGGGAAAGGCTCTGGCCCACAGCGGAGCAAAGTTGGTGCAGCAGAAGTAGTTGCGTGGCTTGTTGTTCACCAGATCGTAGTCCAACCAAATGCCGGCTTGGGCGTTCCACAAATTATCCCGAATGGCTTTCACTAGGACACATGCTCTATCTTGATACTCATCGGCTTTTTTGGTATTACCCGCTTTGCGATTGAATTCGGCCAGAATCTTACCACTCCGAAAAACGATGCAGTTCAGCTCGACGGGCACAATGGCAGAGGTTTTGATGTCTCGAAAGGATCCTTTATTGGAACCATCGACGGTTACATACCAGCGGGAACTGAAGTTCGTACCCGATTCAGCAGCCGACTTGAGTTCGGTGTACATAACCTCTCGGACCACAGGACTCTTGATGCTTGCCACACACTCCAGATCTTCTCGGTAGGCCTCGGGCCTGGGTCCTGCCGAGGAATCCCGATACTGATACATGGTCCTGCCCTTCACCTGCACCGAGTGCTTGCTGATGAAGGTATCGTACTCGGTTTCCAGCAGCGGCAGCGCTTCGATGGCGTACTGCTCGTCCTTGGTCACCTCCACATAAGCCTTTACCATCATGATTAAGAGTGGAGGGTTTGATCGACCCGAGCAGTATATCCGACCGCAACCAGGCACAAAGCCATACTGCTTAACCAATTCCAAATAGTTATCGATCATGCCCCGGGCTGTTTGATGCATGCCACACTGCAGCAAGCCGCGAATGATCCAAAATGATTCCCAGTAGCGATACTCGCGGCAATTCGAGGAGGGAACAATAAAGGGATTCGGTACGTAGATTATGGAATACTGATCAGGGTTCTCCTTGACCTCATCCTTAATCCGCCGCCCCAACTCCTTCCAAAGTCCATTGACATTCGAACCGAACTGCTTGATTTCCGGGTCACAGATCCTGGCAAGAAACGAAGGCTGTGCTTTCCAATCCGGCGGTGTCCAGTATTCTAGCTCCGAGCCAGGATCATTGAAGTGCTTCTGCAGTAAGAAAATATTTCTAAAATTATACCTATTTTATAGGAAAATTCGTATGGTTTTTTTTCACATTTTACCTCCACAAACATTTGCAGGAACCTTAAAGATCCATCGTTCCGGCGGCAATTGGTGAACATATCGAAGTCGGCCATAGTTTGTGCAGGTGTAAAAATGCAGCTCATGTCCACAAAGTGTTTGCAGTCGGGAAACATTTTCGATCTCTGGACAGCATCCAGCAAGGGACCCTCGCAGAAAACACCTCTAACTCAGGCGGAATAGAACCAATCAGTTGAGATTCCAAGCACCAGGATCTGTTTTCCAGGACTCACCTGTTTTCTCCGCCCAGGACCTCAGCACCGCAGCGGCACTTATTCGCCATCTTCGACGAGTTGCTGGGTTTTTTTTATAGCGAACGAAGTTCAGGCTGAGTGACTGATAACCGGTCCAAATTCGGGTTTCAGCCTAGATGTGAATCCCGGGCGACTGGGTTTTTGGGGCATAAATCAAAAAACCGAGCAGCAGCAGCCTCTGTTATATTGACCATTAAAGCAAATTTGTCGACATTTGCCATTAAGAGTCAACAATGCTCGGCCATAAATCAGCGTAAATAGACAGGAAGCGCCTGCGAATCCTCAGCTCTCCTTCCCGGGCCACACATTTATTTTAAATTACCATAAATGCCCCTGACCGAAAACGAAACCAAAACAAGAGCAGCGTGGCGAACTTTGCCTAAAAGCTATTGGCCCCTGTGTCCATTTGTAATTTCCAGACAATTTATCAAACCAGCAAAAGCAGTGAAAGCGGCAAAGGAACAGCAAAAGGCAAGGGGATGCCAAGTGCCGAAGGCCAGAAGTCGGAATGGAAATGGCGCAGAAAATGCGCTTCAAGTGGCCATGGCCATGACCATCGACTGGATGGCTAGATGGATGGATGTATGGATGGAAAACCGAGGGGGCAGCGAGTTCAAATAAAGTAAAAATTCTTCGATTCCTGGACAATCAAATTGGGATGGTGGAAAATGGGATAGTGGACAATCAGCCGCGGGCGGGTACTTCATAAATTTCTTCGACCGATCCACTTTAATGCAAGTTTTTGGCATCGGCATCTGTGTGGAAACTTCTTCAAGTACGAGAATTCGAAGGAGTACGGAAATTAGCCTTGTCGCAATCGCATTCTCTGTCGTCTGCAAAGTTTCAATTGAATTTTCGTCCGGCGTAAAAATGCCAGCAACTTGAACATTTCGCCGTGTTCGAGCAGCGATCATCCACCAAGTAATTAGTTTTGCATATGTGAAAGTGCAGCCAAAGGATGGGCATGGATGGAAGTCCTGGCACTTGTCGCTACCCCTTGACCCCTCGGCAATGTGATCAACTTAACGAGGTGCCGCCAGTGAGGAGGAGTCATGGAGCCAGTGCACCGACAAAAAGTTAATCGAGGTGAAGGTAGAAGAAGTTCCCAAATGCAATCCTATATCTTCAAAGATACAAACTACTGAAATTCTATATCAATCAAAGGCGAACTTCGCCACCATTTGATGTATCCTTCACCTATAATGTGCACCTCCATTTTTGCTCAGTGTAGCTAGACGCTTATCATCATCGTCATCCGCATTCGCAGCTAATTGAGTATTCTTCCCTTAAGTGGACACAGCCGCCGCTGGCGCCTTTCAGCCTCATTTGCAGGCACGCACATAAATCAATAAGTTGCATTCGGCCTTAAATTAATTAAAAGGAAAATTCGCAAAGAGCAGTTGGCGTAGTTTTCCGAGTTTACTTTACTTCCGGCTGGCAAATACGTTGCAGTCCTTGCACTTGCAGTCTGTGCTTAAACACTCCGCCAGCTGACAGCAATCAATCAAAAATTGCACTGGCCTTAGCGCGACGGGTGGCGCCGGATGTATCACGTCCCAGCATCGCCCAACCAGCACCACCCACTGACCACCCACTGCCACCCACTTCCAACTTCGACGGAGCAGGAGCATGATAAATTGTCAACACGCTGACGTTTGTCTGCAGCGATTTAAAAACTACTTAAAATGTAAATGTTGTTTCCCTGTTGCTGCTGCTGTGTTTGGGTTTTATGCACACGTCGCGCAGCGTAGACTGCGAAAATCATGTTGTTGACTTTGAAAAAATATGTGTAAAAATGCGCTATTGTAAATAACAGGAGCATAAGCCCCCGGGGTGAGCCAGGATGCGGATAGGGGCGCCCGGCGAAGTGCCTCCAACTTGACTGACTGTCTGAGCGAGAGTGATGACATGGCAATGTCAACGTTAGCTGGGGCAGCAACATCGGTGGCAACATTCGTGGCAGTAACACCACGCGTACAGCGACTCCATGAAGATGCCACGCCTCTGTGATTGCATTTTTACACTTGTCATGGCGATTTGGACCCGTGTTGCCTTTGCTTTGTCAGCTCTAGTGTTTGCAGCTTACACTGTGCAACACACAAGCAGCAGCCGCAGCAACACCCTGCTTCCACTTTGGAACTGCTGCTCCCCAAATGAGTTATAAATTCAGCTGTCAAGTATTTTGACAATTGATTAATTGAAATCGACTTGGAAAGTTACTACAGTTGATAAGCAGGCGCACACACACACACACACTCGCACTCAACCGCCGCCGGAGGAAACGGAAGTGGGCTGTCAATCAATCCGCTCACCCCGCAGCCAGCAGCAACATCCATGGATCATTTGTTGATGAGCTAAACTTTGACCCGGTCAGAGATCAAACAAAAGGGGCTAGGGACTACGGGGCAAGCCGCAGACGCTCAAATTAAGCAAGAGTCTAGTTAAACAGAAAAGTTTTGCACCGCCCCACCCACGATAGACATCTCCGGCTGCCCTTCGAGTTGACAACCTAAATTGTTAGTTGGCTGATAAGCCGCCAGTCGACTGCCGACTGCCCCGCCCCCCATTCGCAGGAGTGGGCGTATATAACATTTTTATTTATATCACTATTTTTTATACACTGGGCCAGGGGGTGGAACCAAAACCGAACGGAACACGCGCCACATGCCAACGACAAACAAATAAATAAAATTCCTCTTTCGGTATGAATGCCACCACCCCGCCGCTGTAACCAAGGTTTTTTTTCGAGGGGTCAACACTGCAGAGAAGTGTGTGTGTTTTACAAGTCTATTAACTTGTGGCGCTTATCTAATGCTGACAGCAAGTTTTTCACTTTGCCAAAGTTTTGACCCGGAAAACGCAACTTCCCCTTCGGCTGCGGGGAGTGGGAAAATTGTGGGAGGGACTGGAGGAGTTTCGAGGCAGCTCTGATGTCAATCATTTGTTGATCATTTTTCTTTTTAGCCCATGCATAATATATGGCCGGCATTTGCAGATGACCACAAACATCTCCTCACTGCACTGCGAGGAAAAGTATGTAAGAAAATTTATGAAATGATAAAAATAGTAATTATTTCAAAATGTAACAATGTACGAGTAAGTACAAATTCTGTTTAATTCAAGTTTTTTTTACCTTAATCTTATTTAGAGATATATAAACACCACGCGCGTATTTCTCCTTGTAGACAACTTAGAAACCTCTATTCTCCAGCGGCGAAAGGAAAAGTGCCAGACTGTCGGAGGGAAACTTTTGCTTGGGAAAACTCTTGATTTCCTTGGCCATAAGGACAGGGAATTGGTCAAGCTAGTGGCCGCTTCATTAAATGCGACGCCAAAAAGTTGCATCCGTGGAGCTGCTGGAAATATTTATGAACTGTCCGACTGCTGCCGTGGCATATACTATATGGTATGTTGGTGTGCGCCGTGAAGCATGGTTCTGGCCAAGTTCGAGTGTCACACCCCACCTGGCCACCTTTTCAATAAACGTTAAGCATTACGGTTATTAGTTTCTGGACGGGCACATAAAAACTTCAAGCCAAGTCGAGAGGAGACACCAGACACGAGACTCTGTTGCCCGGCGAACGGGGACAACAACTTTGTGTTGCTACTTTGCCGATGCTATCGACTCATGCTGTTGCTGTTGCTGTTGCTGTTGCAGTTGCCACTCTGTAGCAGCAACATGTTGCAGATGGCGATAGGGGCTGCGTTGACTAGTTGACTATGTTGCCATTCTGGAAATGGCTGAATGGGACCTATGGAAATTACGGAAACCGTGATACTTCCAAGTGCATTACATGCAAAGTCCTTGCGGCAGTGACAACAGCAACAGGAGCACCAGGAGCAGCAGTTGCAACAGCAGTACAACAGCAACTTATTAACGCGCAATCTGAGCTCTGCAATTGACCGCAATGGAATGGAGCGGGGTGCTCTTTGGGGGCCAGTGGCGGATTCTGAAGCAGCGGCGATGACGGCCACGACGACAGACGGAAGCGGAAACGGCAAATAAACGCACGAGCGCTGACGTGCGGGCACCAGCGTGTCAGCGTCCGTGTCTTTGTGTTGCCGCTGCATGTACGTGTGTGTGTGTGTATTTGCTGCACTTGTTTGCATGCAACGTGGCAACATGGCAACGACAATGGCAGGAACAACAGCAGCAACAGCAGCAGCAACGGGCATTTATCTGGCTGCCCAGACCTGCCACGCCCCTCGTAATACATTGCGGTCGGGATGTTGCATGTTTGTGGGCGCTCGCCTGCGTTTGTATTTTTTTAATACCCATGCATTTTTAGGCTGAAGGGCATGCCCTTTTTATAAATGATTTTTTAGAGTATATTTCAAGTTATGACATATAAAGAGTAAATAGAAAGTAAGCTTATTAATGGTCTAATGGATAACATTTTCATACTTATTGTGTTATTATTAGCAAACATTACAGCTCTTGTTTAATGTACGTAAATTAAACATATTATTCACTTAAATCAACTTTTGTTTTAATTTAAAAAAAAAACCTCCCTTATCAACGCACTGTTTGTTTATAAACGTTCTTAGGAAATTCTTCTGCATAATCGCTTTTACTGCTCTTTTTGAGCATCCGACTTTTCGTTGAAATAAATCTTACAATGTGAATTCAGTTTTGCTCCGCTGTTTCAATTGAGATGACGCCTGCGATCGTTCTGCTGACTTTTTTAGTAATCCTAACTAACTATTATTGGTTTTTTTTGCAGATTTGTTAGATTGGGTGAATACGATTCGTCGAGGACGGATGGCCAGACTAGACTCTACAGAGTTGTTTCAATATATCGGCATGAGAACTACATAGATTTTCGGAATCATGATATTGCTGTGCTCAAACTGAGTCGGAAAGTCGTCTACGATGGTAACTTCTATACATATACTCTATACTCAATCTATATCTATACTTAATGTACAGCTTATATCCGACCAATTTGCATTTTTTTAAATTCCGGCTATCAGCAACTATTTGCAAACAGCATACAGGACTTTATTTTAACTGGCTGGGGTCAGATGGCCCACAACAAGATGCCCACTACACTGCAGAAAATGTCCCTGCGTCGTGTTAGTAATGAATATTGTGCTGTTCCAGGTCTTAACATATGTTGCTGGAATCCTATGCAGTACGCCTGCTTCGGAGATTCGGGTAGTCCAATGGTGTCACCTGTGAAATACGGACCGAGTACCATGTATGTTCAGTTTGGGGTCACCAGCTCTGTTACCGGTAAATGCGATGGCTACAGCTCATATTTGGATCTCACGAGCCATATGCCTTGGCTTTCCCAAACCTTGTCAAGAAACTGGGCCTAAATAGATCTAGATTGAAAGTTGGAAAGTCTTATTTCTATTTTTAGTGGGTAGTAACTTAGTCTATAGGGCATGTTGCTGATTTTGTTGGAATTTTCCACGGGCGCCATCGTTCGCATGCACGGCAAGGATTTCTCTGCTTAATTTGTGGTTTTCAACCAAACAGAGAAACGATGGTAGCAATGGACGATGGACATTGGACATTGGACGTTGGCAGATGGCGGAAAAGTGGCGGACGAGTCCACAGCTAACCAACTGTTCAACGGCAATTGCAATTGCAATTGAGGTTGCAGTCGCACGAATGTTCCAGGAAACCCTTAAATATGATTATGGCATACGAAAGGCCTACGAGCAGAGCGCTGATTTTTGCTTTTGGCCATCTTCGCTGGAATCTTTGCGGCATTCGCTCGGTAGCTTTTTGGCCAAGAGATTTCCACGAACTGGATTTAATTGTCACACATTACGGAACCACAATTACATAGAAAAATGCGCCAGCCAGCCAGCGGAAATGGCAACAATGCAAATGCAGCCACTGCAGCAAATAATAACCACCGACTGTGGCCAGCAAGGACCTTCACCTCCTCCTCCTCCTCGTCCAGCCCTCAAATAAAATGCGCCATTTGCAATTGTAGTTTATTTTAATACCGCAATTAGTGTTGTTCTCCGGGCGGAGTGGTGGAGTGGTGGAGTGCTGGAGTATTTGTGGTTCGGTGGGTTGAGCACGCAATTGTTGGAAAGGTGGAATATCCTGGCGGATCCTGCCACGTTGCCATGTTGCCACACCATTTGAGGTGGCCGCATAAATATATATATGTATATATGACGTACGTATATAATACAAGGTATGCAAAGTTTTTCCGGTATAAATGTACGATTACCAGTCTTTTTGCTCTAACGCAATTGAAAAGCTGTCCATTTGGAAGCTCGGCCATTTGGAATTATTTGTGCCGCAGCCGCTGTTAATTGATTTTTAAGTGCCAACTGCAATCAGGTACTTCGATACGCATCAGGTGACACATGCAGGCTCAAATTATTTTCATCCAGGCTCGGAAAAAAGCGTTAATGTAATCAGCGAAGAAAAAAATGTTTGCACAATACCCTTTTTAAGCAAAAACGAGGTGAAAAACCTTAACGTTTAGCAAATGAAACCACTTTGTTATTATTATTATTATATTAAACATTAACTATTCAGTAATAGCTTTTTATGCTAACTAGATTTTTTAATCATGATATGAAATGCATAAAAATTAAGCAAACGGCTTAAAGTTAAACACAGGCCACATCTAAATTCTATCTAAATTCCTACTATGATTTTCGTGTATTTTTTAAGTTACAAAGTTGGCTTAAAATTAATATTTAATTCTTAAGTGTTATATAGATACCCCTTTGAAATCTCTTCGAATTTTGTAGCACTCCATATTATGAGGCATATCAATCCGATTGAAAGTTAATTGCTCACCTCGCTGATCCCCTCGATTGGTTTTTCCCTTCTCTTTTTTCCTGTTCTATGTGCAACGGGTGTAATCACATTTTATGTTGAACGCACTTAATTTTTTGCCCCAACTAAATGCCAATTAAAATGCGTAATTATTTTTTAATGGCATTTTGTGGTCAATATCGGGCGATTGACGATGATTGCACAGCGGTGGATCTGCGGAGTTGTGGAACTCCACTCCGATGACGGGATGCCGTCGTGACAATCCACATTTATGACGAGCAAATGGCCAGTATCCATATCAATTGCATGACTTGTCAAAGCGGCGCCCGCCTAAAAGAAAAGTGCCTCACATGGGGTCGCATGAGTGTGAAAGGGAAGGGTAATATCGCCAGCAATTGCAGTTCAAGCAAGGAATCGCAATAAGGACTTCGATGTCCTGCAGCCATGTTCCCTGGCAAATGAAATTCGAGCAATCATCGCCATCAACATTTCGCTTTACTTCAAAAGGGACACGGCAGCAACATGCCGCAAGTGACAATCATTTATATTTAATAAACAACTAACGCATGCAGGACACACAGCAGCGGCAAGAAAATAGCACTCAAGGCGTGAATGTTGTTTCCTTAGTTTTTTTAATCCTTGAACAAGTTTAGCTTAAGTTCAATTCAATTTATTTTCAATTTTGAAACGATTGGTTTTTGTATCTTTTATTTATCAAATTGAATAATTATGGCACATTTATAGATAGTTGGTTTTCTTAAAAAAATATTTGTATATAAAATATTTTTCAATATATTTATTATCCAATATGCTTTGTATTTTTTCGATATTTGCAATTACAAAATAAAGGTGGCAATTAGTGAATTGTGAAGTACTGCTTATTTTTCTTTGTTTTTGAGCTAAATAAATTCCTATTCCAATTGCTTGTGAGTTGCTGTAAGACCTTCGATTGAAGGCGGTGGGAAAGTGGGGAAAAGCCGGTCGGAAAAACAACAGCAAGATGACGAGACTAAGCGGCCATTGTCTCCGCCCCCCTTCGACCCCCGCCCCCTTTGCAATGGAAATTGTTTACCATGCATTTTGTTCGATTCCGAGTCGAGGCGTCTGAATAATGCAGCAGGTAGTATACGCTGATGGAAAAGCGGAAAAGCGGGCGTGGAAATTGGGGGGCGGTCAAGTAAATAAGCGAGCATGAAAGCGAAGACGAAAACAAAATGGGGCAGATAACAACAAGAACAACAACAACAACGCCAAAAGGACAACAATGCTGCAGACACAAAACCGCTTCGAATCGCTTTGGGCGGCATTCAAATTGAATATTGAAAGCATCGAGCACAAAACTGCCAAACGCTTGAATTATGCATTAATGATGTCTGCCACACTGGACAATATAGTGTGGGGGGAGGAGTAAAGGGGCAAGGATTGAGGGGCGTTTGCAGCACACAAGGGTTTTTTTTTTTTTTTGATGCCAGGGACAAGAGCAACGGCAATGCGTCGTCCTCGTCGACTGACCACCGCTTATTAATTTTTTATGCGTCTACTATTTTTATGGTCGACATGAAAGCGTTGGCCGCAAGCCTTTTATTTTCCTGGCCATTTTCGTCTAGCTTTCAATAGTTTTTCACCGAAATTTCCATTTCAACCAGACACGAGTATTGCGTTGGAAAAGTTACTAAAACTTATCTGAGATGAGAGGTTTTATTATAAGAGTTATACTAGCGTTTAAAGTCAAAAGCTTTGCAGCAAAGATATGAATTAATCATGTATAGGGACGATTATTTATTACTTTATTTCTAGATTCATTAATATAGAAATGTCATAAAAGTTCTATAGTTACTTCTATAAATGACAGTCACATACACATCCAATTAAAGCAATTCGAAGTTGCATGGTGTTTAAGTTCTATTGCCATGTCGCGTACTGTCAATACAATGTCCATATGCATTGTTCGCTAATGTTTCGCCAACAAAGTATTACGCTTTTTGTCGCCAGATTTTCCCTTTGGCTTAATTCCGTTTGAACGACGAACGTTGCGTTGGACAGGATTTCTCCCTGCAAATAAAACGCGCCCTTGACAATGGCCGTCAATATGCCGATATCGGTGGACAGAAAGACGTTAATTACCAACATTACCGCGCGCCCAATTATCAACCGCACAAATCAGCGGTGATGTAGGTACGGGTAACCTGATGCACAGTGTGCGGGGCAATGGAAAACTCATTACATGCGATTCGAAAGATAGCACATAGTGGGAGAGGAGAGCTTGGAGCACGGGGGCGGGTGGCCAGGCGCCACGCCCACCAGGAGCGACCGCAACATGCTGTAATGCGTGGCTCCATCAGCATTTGCATGTGCAGCTGGAGCTGGAGCTAAATGCGCCCGATACTTAAAGCCAACTAAAGGCCATATGTTAGCCTACACTGCCAAAGGACAAACTTAATGTCAACACGCTAATCTGTCAGTCGGCAGGAGTCGCAGCGCAGGATGCGGGATGCGACTGCAAAGGATCTGCCACAATGTCGGGCCACTTAAGGAGCGCTGAATTGCAGCGCATCGCTGCACAGGAACTCGAGGATATTGGAAGTGGGTGGTGAATGGGCGGGGAACACTCCTAGAAAATGCAGCGATTCTTAGACGAACTTCAATCCTTGGAACTTGATTTACTATTATTACTTAAGGCACTGTGAAACAATAAAAATGACTCTTCTCGAAGGATTTATAGAAAGATCTAATGATATACCATATTCTCATAGTCTCAAACCAACAGCTCTTGAATTGAAAGATATTCTTATTTCATATAGTTTACTTCAAAATAATTTAGTACTGAAAATTATATCTTAAAGGCCTTGTAGCATATACTACATTCAAGAATAGTGCGTACTTGTTAAATATTTTAATTTTACAATCTTTTGAGAAAGTAACCAACCCAACTTCCCGCTGCTTAAAATTAATAATGATAAGTATGCTTAATATTTATAGAAAATTATTTGCTAGTGTATCGCCGCCTGGATGGCGCAACAATAATGCTGGACCCTTTGAAATGACAAAAATTGGTTGCTCTCCGTGCGGCTTGACGGCTGACTTGCCAGGAGACACTCGAGGGCACCACAAATGCCAAGCCGTCACCCGGCTACCCCGCTATCCAAGCACCCAACTAAACACCCACTGCTCCAACAACCAACGCCCACCCCCCGCGAAGGACGCGTCTTATCAACTATGCAGGGCTTTGTCTCTAAGCGATTGCAGCCGGCCCCCTTTTTTCCCATCCCACCTGCCCCTGCCCCCTTTTCGTCCTGGCAGCCAGCGTCTTTTGTTGCGCTTAATGAATTTTACGTAAATTTTACGAGCGCTGATTTCTGGCAGCAGCAGCACCACCCCAGCTATTAATCCACACTTTGGCGAGAGCACCTCCCCCAGTGGATGGGTAAATTAGTGGGTGGTTGGGTGGTTAGTGGGTGGATGGATGAGACTGGTGCTCCCCTGGTTGTGCGTGTGTAATGACAAGTTCAACAACAACTCGACATTGTCGACTGGTGACGAGAACGACGTGCTCCGACATTTGTTTGCCCAAGTTATGCAAATATTTTTCCAGTCAAGAAGTTTTTGTTTAATTGCATATTTTGACTCGCATTACGCGTGTCATAAAGCAGGGATCCGGAGCTTACCACAATGCCAGAAGTTGGGCGGGGATTAGGGGCACTCGAAAGACATGTTCCTGCATTTTAGAGTTCAAAGTTCAAAGACGAACCCATGGCCAAACTAAACAATCAGTTTTACGAGTATAGATCTCATTATGCCCAGACTTGTAATTGAACTATAGCTTTTTTTCTTAGAAATGATTTCAATTGAAGTCTCCAAGATGATATTTTAAAAATAATTCTGAACACTGACAAAATCATAGAGGAGCCTTCAATATTGCCCATAAAATATAATTTATACTTTGAAGCTGACTTCATTTATACAGCTAGCTAGAAATTAAACAGGATATATAGAATGGATGAAACTTTCTGCTTTAGACAGTAAAAATGGGTGAAGATTGTGTGCTTAATTGGTTAAACGAAATGATGGCCAAATATATTACCACCTCATATATGGTAAACCAAATAAAACGTTTACTTTTTTCGGAGGAAAGCGTTGGATTCGAATTTCATTGCCTGGACAAATTCAAAAAGTTCACATTTTTGAGACATACTTATCGCGTATACGCTTTCTTTCTTTTCCAGCCCTGACAGTTTCCGAGTATCGGGTATCGAGTATTACTTTCTACCTTTCAATGACAATGACCGGCGACTTTCTCACTTTCTTCGTACGCTTCTTACTGTCGAAACACAAGAGCCCACAAAGGATTATGACAAGTGCTGGCGACTGGATCGAGGAGCTGGAACAAGCTACTCTACTGTCGATTCAGGAGGATAATGGTATTGTTACCAAGGTGTACGTAGCGCCCTGTTTGCAGCCGAGAATAAAAAAGAAAGTTTTCCCGGTGGACAACACGAAACTCTTCCACTGTCCGTTTTGCTCTATTGCGATTCGCACGGCCGGTCCCTACAAGGTCCATCTGATGGCCTGCAAAAGACGCTGGGCACGCATGATGAAGGATGTGCCGGACGTGTCCCAGCAGCCGTGCAGCATTTGCAAGAAAACCTTCTCATCGGTGGATGCCCTGGTCAGCCACAGGCTCCTGCATGGAACTCCATCATTGAATCGCACCTGTGCAGCCTGCAATGTCGAGTTCGAGACGGATCTGGAGTATCGCACCCATTTGGAGAGCCATGTGATACCGTGCGAGTCCACGGATGAGTCCAAGGAAGGGGCGTACACCATCACCAAGACCTTCAGTTGCATTTTCTGTCCCACGGAATTCGAGGCCAGCTTTAAGCCTGGCCAAGTGACCCGCCGATACGGGTGCGACGCATGTGTCGTAAGGCTGAAGGCCCAGGAGGAGGAGAAAAAGATCTTTGGGAAGAGAGGGGCCGAGTTAAGCTGTGATCGTTGTGGGAAAAAGTACAAATATGAGGGTTTCCTTCACCGTCATCTGAAGATTTGCCGGATGCCGGATAAATCCAAAAGAAAGCGTGAGATTGAAGTCAACGAAGTCAGTTAACCTACAGAGAATTTATACAAAGTTTTAATAATTGATTATACACATTCGCACATTTTAATTTTAAACTAAATAAATATATTTTTAAAATATAATATTTTTAATAATTTTCAAATTATGGCGCCCTTCCCACCGATATCTATTCCGATTTACTTTCGATGTGGTCACACTTATCGATAATTCCACCGTGGCGTGGTATTTTTGATTTAAAGCGTTAATCGATTTCCCACCCAGCTGCACGTGTAAATTTTTTTTGCAGTCCGCAGAAAAGTTCGTAAATAAACGAATTTTAGTGCATTTCCAGCGAACACGATGAGTTCAGACGAGTCCAGCGATGGATTGGAGGAGCTGCAGAGTCTGAAGGCTCTCTACGGCCAGCAGGAGAAAAAGAAACCGGAAAATATCAAAAGGGAACGCTATATTCCAAAGGCCTCGCAGGCCAAAGAGCTCAACTATGTGGAGGTGCCCATGGAAAAGGTGCTCTTCGGCGACAGGCAGCGACTGCTCACCAATCTAGCCAAGTCCGTGGGACACAAGTTACCGAACGATGACGAGGATGAGCAGGAGGGAAATCCCGGCCAGGCAAAGCCAGGCGACAAGCGAAAAGCCGCCTGGTCGGATTCCGATGACGAGGACCTGCAGGTGGGCGATGTCAAGAAGGCCACGAAGCACACGGGTCCACTGAATCACCTGCGCAAGGATAAATCGTACAAGGAGTACCTTACGGCGCGATTCCAGCGCACGCTCAACCAACCCAAGTGGGCGGAGAAGAAGGTCAAAAACGAGGACGACGAGGACGAATCCTCCGACGAAGAACTGCTGCGGACGGTTGGCTTCATCGATCGCAAAGCCCGGAACAGTGATCTGCCCCAGAAGACTCTGAATTTTAAACGGGTCAAAGACCTGAACAGGGCCACATATTCCGAGGGTAATACCACCAGCATTCAGTTCCATCCAACCAGTACTGCTGCTCTAGTGGCGGGCATGGACGGCCTAGCCACCATCTACGCTGTGGACGGGCAAAAGAACGAGAAGTTACACAATATGCGCTTCAAGAAGTTCCCGCTGGCCTGCTCGAGGATTGCTCCATGCGGCACAAGGGCGTTCTTTGGTTCCGTGAAACCATACTACTACTCCTACGACTTGCTGGAGGCCAAGGAATCCAAGCTGAAGGTGCCGGGTGCAATGTGGTTTATGCACCGCTTTGAGGTGTCTCCATGTGGCAAATTTATCGTCACTGCTGGCAAGTATGGGGCCATTCACCTGCTCACGGCCAAAACAAATGAGCTGCTGCACAGCTTCAAGCAGGAGGGCAAAGTGAAGGGATTCACTTGGTCTGGTGACTCCAAGAGGATCCTCGTCTGCGGTTCCACTTGCAATGTCACCGTGCTAAACCTGCGCCAGAACCTCATCGAGCACACCTTCATGGACGACGGCTGTATACATGGAGAGTCCATTCAACTGTCTCCCAACCAACGCCTACTGGCCACCGGCACTCAAGAGGGCGTGGTCAACATCTACGACTACGAGAGCGTTTTCGCCTCCAAGGCCCCACAACCCGAGAAGCGCTTCATGAACCTGCGGACTGCCATCACGGATCTGCAGTTCAATCACTCATCTGAGCTTCTGGCTATGTGCTCCAGTGAGGCGCCGAATGCTTTTAAGCTGGCCCATTTCCCCAGCGCCACTGTGTACTCCAATTTCCCGGCACAGAACGAGAATGTTGGCTTTGTGAACTCCATGGCCTTTTCGCCGCACAGCAGCTTCCTGGCCTTTGCCACTAGGGGCAAACAGGTGCCGCTCTTTAGGCTTAAATACTTCAAGGGTTATTAATTGAAGGCGATATGATGTTTACAATAAATTTTTATATAAAATCATTACTCTTTATGTCGTTACAATGGAACCATCTTTATTTAAGTTAACAAATTAAAGGGACTTATCTTTAGAAAGGAGCTCGGAAAATATCTCGTTTCTGGGAGTCTTGAATCTTGCCAATGTCTTCCAGCTTCTTGCTGATGTTCGTCGACTGCGATTCGATCCACTGCAACGAATTCATATGGGCATTAAGGATTTTTCCGATCTGTATGATGGGATCAGTGGTGTCCTGGCCCTTGTTGGCCTCGTTCAAGTTGTCTATGATCTCCTTTAGGTCCTCGGACATCTGCTTCAGTTGCGTGTCCAGATTCTCCACCATCAGGTAGGTTTGGCTGCGTTCCATGTCCACTCTCGGGAGATTAACGAATTCCTTCTCAAGCGGTCCCAGGCTGTCCTCAAGCTCTTTTTGCTGCGTGGCTATAAACTCCAGCTCCTGGTCCAGCACTTGCTGATCGGTTTTCACTTTTTTGACGGCATCGTTAAGCTCGACGATCTTCTGGTTGTTGCTGATGAGTAGTTTGTCCCAGGCGTTGATCTGAGTGGCCTGTTCGGTGAATACCTTTTCCTGTTCCTCGAACTCCAGAGTCCACTTGTTGATATGCTCCTCCAGTTGGTGGTAGGACAATTGGGATGCCGCGGAAACGGCCGATGAGTCTGTGGTCTTGGTCTCGGTAGTGAGATTGGCAAAAGCACCGCCAGTACTTAAAGTTGGGGCCGGTGCAGCTCCTTGCGTGGGCGCTATGGCCGCCGGAGCTGCAGTCAGAGTTGTGGGCGCAGCGGCAGTGGTCTTAGGAGCTCCCAATCCAGACCCGCCAAGCAATCCAGTTGTCGTAACTGCGGTGTTCGGTGCACTGGTTGCTATAGTTGGCACCACAGATGCCGCTGGCTGAGCCGTAAAGCCTCCGAAGGCGGCAGGAGCAGCAGAGGTTCCAGTCGCGGTCGCAGAAGTGGTGGACGCTAGATTTGCGGCTTGAGTGCCCAGCGTGAGGGGAGCTGAAGCAGTGCCGGATGCCAGGCCAAATCCAAAGGCCGGTGGAGCCTTCGCCTTGGCGTTGTCTGCATCTCCGCCACCGATACAAGCAGCAGGTGCCGGTGTTCCGAACGAGAATGTGGTTTTTGTGGCGGGAACCGTGGTTGCTGCTCCTGCAGCTGGTGCTGCGGCTGGTGTTCCTGTGCTGAGGCCGAAGGAAAACGACGATGATGCGCCTCCGGTCGGGGCGGCGGTTGTTGTTGGCAATTGGAATGCCATGATTTAACTTAAGACAAATAATATAATTTTAATCAAACGAAAATAACACGCCAAAATCAACCAGTGTGACCCTTCCTTGGAGTTCTGCAATGTTGTCCGTGTTGGAAATCAACTAAATTTGAGATCAAGTTAGCTATTTTCAAGCCAAAACCATTAGTAGTTTAAAGATTGGGCGGCAAAATTAAATTTTAAAATTCTTTGAAATGGGAATACAAGTGAAGTTCTTTGCTGAGTCAGCGATACATTTTTGTTACTAAGACATGCTAGAAACCAAAACATTTCTGTTATTCTAACGTTTTCAATTACCTTTGCACTTTTAAAATATTAAGTCTGTTTCCGTTTTTTTAACCAGCGACCAGATAACTTGCGAAATCGACAAACAACACTGGTCGTGAGCTATGTTTTAGCTCCAGTTTTAGTGGTACATTGCAAAAATCATTGCGTGCAACTTAAATAAGAAAACTAATGAAAATCAACTCAGAAAGAAAACGGAGTCAAACGTACAAACAAGTTGAGGACAAAATCAATAACGAAACACCGGCTTTAATTAGTCATCTTTTGCTATCTGTAAGTGGAAAGGCGATAAGGTAACATTTGGGTCAAAAGAATTCAATTACAAGCCCAAAGTGCAGCGGCACTCAGTTCAGTAATTGCATTTTGCTAAATCAGCTAAACACATGTGTGCTTCCTATCAGAAGGTTCGTTCTGCGTACCTGTGTAGGTTCTCTTCAGAGCTGCGCCAGCCACAAAAGTAGAAAAAGTACCTAAGGTACAAACGACTTGCGGTACAACAATTACAGCTCGTCTTTAACCTTCGTTTTTTTTTGTTTTAAATAAAAATCTTTATACGATTTTCATAAGATCTAAGATCTGATACTCAAAAACAGAAATTTCAAATTATTTTTAAAAACCAGTTCAAAATTTCCTAATCAAAAGACCATAGTTCTTATATTATGTTAGTATTTCCCATCACTAGTCCTATGCTCCAGTCTACTAGGCTCCCAAATATTTCCTTAACTTTGTAGGCCAGTGTAGCTGGCAAACAGCGCCAGAATTGAACAACAAAAGCATATCAGAATCAGAAGCCACTATTCTCGGTCTCTCCTCGATTTTCGCTGTTTGCTCCCTGTGATCGCTGTGAACTTGGCGTGATAAGGGGCTCCGGCTCCTCCTGCAATCGAGAAAGCCCGCTGTTTGCGCCACCCGGCGAACACCAATCAGTCGATGGGAGTGCTCCGCTGCAATAGCAATTAGCCACTAACCTTCTGCCAGCTCTTCAGGTGCCATTCCCCTGCCTCCAGCTCCTCAGGTGCCCCGCGCAAACAGAGTTATCTGGAGTGCCGCCCGCTGGAGAATATAAATTCCCTGGCTGCCCAAAGGACAGGATTCAGTCGGTGCCACTAGCTCGCCATGTACGGAACGTGGGGCGTCTTTCTGGGCGGGATTCTCCTGCTGCAGGCTCTGCAATTATCCATGGGCCTCGATAATGGCCTGGCACTAAAGTGAGTATTAAATTTTGATTGGATTCTAGGCCACTTAATTGAAATTGTGTCGATTTTAGGCCACCTATGGGCTGGATGTCCTGGGAGCGGTAAGTAATCTTAACCAGAATCTCTCAGCTAGATTAGATCATAAAGAATTGTCATTACGTCTAGCATATCAAATGAAATTAAAGTAAAAATTAGGCCTTGGCATGAACTTTTACACGCGACGCTGCACTAACGCATTAGTTTACTCAATTTCACTCACTAATATAAATATAGTCTATTTAATGTTTCTTTGAATTTTTCATTACACGTGTTTTACTTACAGCTTCCGTTGCATTACCGACTGTAAACTGTATCCGGATGAGTGCATCAGGTGAATACCCAAAACCAACTCAGCTCCTTAAGTGTTCCATTACTCCTTGTTCATTTCCCCTGTTTCAGTGAAAAACTATTCCGAAGACATGCGGATCTTCTGGTTTCTGAAGGATATGCGGATGCTGGCTACGAGTACGTCATCATAGATGACTGCTGGCTGGAGAAGAATCGCGACAACGATACCCAGAAGCTGGTTCCGGACAGAAAGCGCTTTCCCAACGGCCTAAATGCTTTATCCGATCATGTAATTCATAATATATATCTCTAGCCCTCTAGGCTGCCATACTAACACATATGACTTGCAGATCCACTACCAGGGTCTGAAGTTTGGCTTGTACCAGGATTACGGCACCAACACCTGCGCTGGCTATCCCGGAGTGATCAAGCACATGAAGCTGGACGCCCAGACCTTTGCGGATTGGGATGTGGACTACGTGAAGCTGGACGGCTGCTATGCCAATATCAGCGACATGGCCACGGGCTATCCGGAGTTCGGACGCCTGCTCAATGAAACTGGTCGTCCGATGGTGTACTCCTGCAGTTGGCCCGCGTATCAGGAGGATGCAGGAGAAATGCCCGACTATGAGTCACTCAAGCAGCACTGTAATCTGTGGCGCAACTGGGACGACATCGATGACTCGCTCGAGTCCCTCATGCAGATCATGGACTACTTTGCCAAGAATCAGGACAGGATTCAGCCGCATGGCGGACCAGGACACTGGAACGATCCCGATATGCTGCTGCTGGGAAACTACGGCTTGAGTTACGATCAAAGCAAGCTGCAGATGGCCATTTGGTCCATTATGGCGGCACCTCTAATTATGTCCAATGATCTGGCTGCAGTTCGTCCCGAGATCAAGGCTATACTGCAGAATCGGTTGGTTCAGCTTCGATATATTATCTTCTTAGACTCATTGCTAAACTATTGCTCATTGCAGTGCGGTTATTGCTGTGGACCAAGATGAGTTGGGCATCCAGGGCCGTCGTGTTTTGTCCCGCAACCAAATCGAAGTCTGGAAACGTCCTATTACGCCAGTAACCAAGAGTGGACATCACTCCTATGCCGTCGCCTTCGTCAGTCGCAGAGATGATGGAGCTCCCTACAGGATCCCCTTTACGGTCAAGGAGTTCGGACTGACGAATCCGAATGGTTACAATGTGCAGGATCTATACGATGTCAGCAACAAGTTGGGCATCTTCCAGTCGGAGAGTCAGTTCATCACACGCGTCAATCCCAATGGTAAAATCCGTTGCAAAACCCTATCTAGCCCTGAATTACTTAATTTTCCCCACCCCCAGGCGTAACTTTCTACAAGTTTACAGCGTTGTAAGCCCAAGATATGCAAATCAGCCGCTGCCATCAAATCGAATATGCTCTTATATACACACTATTTCCACATTGTCCGTCGACGTTGCATCGATGATCTGTGTAATAAGTTAATTCCGACAATAAATAACAGGTAATCACCGAAGAGTTTGACTTTGTTGATTTTTATTGTTTGTTAAACAATTGATTGTGTGCATTACACACAGGTATAAGTATTGTACAATTATAGGCATAGATTGCAGTACCGACGCTAGTTAAGACTTGTTCCATGATATAAATAAGGTCTGATTGGATGAAAGAGTTAAATCGCAAGCTTGTATAAATAAGAAGTGTAGTAGTATATACGCGACAAGGACCCGGATAAGAGCAAAAGGAATGCGACCCATTGGGATCACACCAGTTATAAATAGATACCATCTACAGCTACAGCTTACATGGGTTTGGTCGAGAGAGTTAGAGTTATTGTCAAGTTGTAGGCGAAACCGAAACCAAACGGAAGGAACCATAGCCCGGGGTTAGTGCACCCCATTGCTGATGGTCGGCGTGCGCTCGTAGGTGCGTCGATGCAGCGCGTCCACATCCTTCAGATAGTAGGTACCGGGAAACAGTGCAGAGATGCTGCCCGTAGGCGTGTAGGGCGCCGCATGGTTGTTCTTTTCCCGGACCTCCATCAGCGCGGAGAACTGCTCGGGTGCAACCTTCTCCCGTGAATTCAGCAATGGCTGCACGTATTCCAGCTTCGAGACAAACTTTTCGAAAGCAGCCGCATCCTGGGTCACGCTTATCGAGTACATGGAAGCAGCCAGTCCGGATCCGTAGGAGAACAAACCAATACGCTTTCCTACCAGCTCATTGGCTGGTCCGCCAATCAACAGAGACACCAAGCCGGAGTACACCGAGGGGGTGTACATATTGCCCACTTGGTTGGCCAGCAGCAGCGATTTCTTGGTCTTGCTGGCAAAGATGTCGGCGGACTGCGTCATGAAGGCCTTCTCCACATCGCGATCGAAGTAAGTGCTCTCCAGGGTGGCGGTATTGAAGCGTTCCAATTCGGGAAACTGCTTCGTTCGCTCCTCCTCGCTGCTCAGCAGGAAATCGTTGAAGCTCAGGCGACCCACAGACTTTTGCACCAACTTGCAGAAGGGTGTGTGGAATAGGATAGCATCGAAGGTGCTCAGGCTGGCCGGCTGCTTGGAACTATCCTTCTGCTGCTGGTCGAACTTCTTGCGGTACAGCCTGTAGCAGGTGTCCAGAGCAGATAGGTAGCACTGAATAGAGAGCTTGCCATCTACCGTAGGGTATTCGGAACTGAGGTCCGGCTTGTAAAAGTCGTAGGCGTGCTCCATGTGAGTGGCGCGTAGTCCACGATCGAGGATAAGCGGCGCATTTGGACCCACCAGCATAGCCACAGCACCCGCACCGCCAGTTGGGCGCGCTGCACCCTTCGCGTACACGGCTATATCAGCACAAACGGCCAAAGCCAGGCGGCCGTCCCAGCTGGAAGATTCCACCCAGTTGACGGCATTGAAGAGCGCCGCCGTGCCGCCGTAACAGGCGTTTGTGGTGTCGATGCCCTCGATGTCCGTGTTCCCGCTCTCGGCGAAAAGCTGCATCAGCACGGACTTCACCGACTTGGACTTGTCCACAATGGTCTCGGTTCCCACCTCCAGTCGTCCGATCTCCGAGTGCTTCACATAGTGTCGCTCCAGCAGGCGACTCACAACCGTCAGGCAGAGAGAGTTGACATCCTCGCGGTCCGAGCAGAAGCCCATCTTGGCCTGGCCCAGGCCAATTGTGTACTTGCCCGCGGAGGCACCATCGAAGGTCTCCAGCTCCGTCTGGTCCACGTACTGGGAGGGGAAGAGAATCTCGATGGCGCGTATGCCAACGTTCTCGGGCCAGTGGGATGCCATGATTGTATCCGGTTATCTATTTAATCCTGAGCTCTGTAAGAGAGACAATCGGGATACTTTTAGTGGGAGCTTTGGTATGAGATTAAATATTTAATTCAATATCTTTGTTATTAACAACTATAACAATCACTATTTGCGTTTTGAAATTGCTTCAGTAAGTTGAAGCTAAGGCCTTGTTTAATTTAATTTAAGCAGAGTTCTCGATGTGGCCCGAATTCCACTGCCAATTGGCATTGGGAAACTTTCTCCCCGCGCAATCACGGCGTATTTATAATGCTTACAAATTGGACGAGGGCAGAGACAACCTGTTGCACGCTCGAGCTGCGTTGGACGTGTGTAAGCCAGTGACTTTGGCTGCGGCTGAAGAAGTCATCAAAGTCTGCCAGCCAGAGGCCCCCGTCTTGGGGGCCAACTGATTTCCCTGGCTGAGAAACTGAGCATGTAGAGAGAGAGAGCCGCCGGAGCGGAGAAAGTTTCCCCCGCTCAGGCGAGCTCCACAAAAGAGAACACTAAACCGCTGTGAAGTAAGCCAAAACACACGCATCGCAATAAATGTAAGCCAACAAGACAAGCCCAAAGAGCCAAAGGGACAGGGGCGTGGATGCTGCGGCTACACGCAGAGAATTTATGATGAAATATATATATTTTACAATAGATAATCATTTCTATTAAACTTCTTTTGTCAGAGAACAAGCTACAAAAATATATTTTCTTCAAGAGAAACATCTTAATAATGATTATGGTACTTTAGCACAATAACTCGTTTTTCAAAACCGCTTCCCTTGAAACTTCTTCTAAATTTTCACACATTTTAATTTCAGTTAGGCGCAAATTCTAATTAAAGCAAAATGATGATCGAACTATTATGGTTTTCAATCGAAATAGAATGGAATTTTGCTCGGTGGAGCATTGTGGGACAGCCTGGGAGCGTATTCACCCATAAGTGGGTCATGCCCACCGAGCACCAAGCACCAACCACTACTCTCCCTCAATCACACGCGTCCATATTGTATAACCGATAAGAGGTGCGAGTGTGGCCCAAACCCGAAAATCGGTTGACATGTTTACCGTTACGTTTAGCACCTGCGACTACTGGCCTATTGACTATAGGTTTTCACTTTTCGGCCCCGAACTTAGTGGATTTGTGGAAAAAAGGCTGGGTAGCGCGAAGCTCACTCGATCGGATCTCTCCGCGGACTGACGGCACTCGAGGCGCTGCACTGGCATATGAATATGACCATGACGACGGAATTGGCAGTGGAGAAGCAGCCACCTAGCCACGAAGCCACCTATCCACCGAGCAAACACAGAGGCGAGAACTTCGGGGGAATAGGCGCTGTAAGTCAATGCCAATTGCTGAAAGCGCTCGGCGAACAAATAGCGATCGTGCATAATTACGGGAAATATTTATCGCACAGATACGGCCAGCGAGCACGAAACACAATCGTCGGGGGCTAAGAAGCCGCCGGACTATATGTGTAGATATGCACACGGATAGTCGTGGCCTGTTGCGATGGGGTAAAGATCAAAGGCTGACCATCGCTGATAAGGACGGAACAAAGCGGCTTCCTTAAAAATGCCACCGAATGGTTGGGACACTATTTCCATTTCAGTGACAAAAACTGTGACTTCCACTAGCTTTTCTCGATTCATTACTTAAGGCATGCCCTTAGGAATTAACAACAGAAATATATTTATAATTTAAATTCTACTAATTTTCCTACTGGTATAACCTAAATTGGATTATCTGGATTATCATCTTTTTCGAACACTATCTTCAAACGTGATTCCAAATCACCTAAACCCAATTGGTAATTGATAAAATATTCTACAGAAATCACTTAAAATAAGTTGATAACATGACTACTACTTAAGTGGTAGTTAAGTTAATTAATACCGTTTAGTTAAAGTAAGCAAAATTAACAAATAAGGGAAAATTTTGTCCTATTGTGTAAGAGTATGATTCATTTTCTAAAGTCATGAAACTCTAATTTCAAGCAATTTGAGCGATTTAAGTCATTAATTCCTCGAGTGCCTGCGTGGAATAAAGCCCACCCGGTGTTCCTAAGCAGCCCGTGGATTTAAGTATGGAAATGGATGCGCTGTTTATGCGGAAAAGGAGCCATCGAGGGGATGAGTAAGGGGCACTGTTGTGGTTTTGTGCGCTTATTTTTAGCACTTCGGTATTGGGAAATATTTGAATAAACATTTCCTGGAACTGCTGCGCACTTGGCTAATTGTTTGCTCTTGAGTCAGTCTTTTTTTCGGCTGCAGGAGGGTGTGGAGCGGGGAAGGAGGAGGTCAAAGGTCGGGATGCTCCCGACAGAAATACACGTGTATTTGAGAGCCGGGAGATAAGCATAGTTTAGGGGTCAGGATTATGAAACTGGTCTATGGGGCGACACATATCACTGGAAGTTGATAATTTCCAGATCTACACTATTACACACGGCTGGAAAAACACTGTGAAACAGCTTTTCTCGATTTACAATAACCAATCCTAGTTGCACACATATTATGTTCCTCCGACTTCTGGTTACATCAGCGTCCAATCTGACCACCTGCCACGCCCACAGCCCTCATCCAGCGCAACACGAACAGTACTCGCACTCGCAATCAACTTACTTGCTAATATTAATGGTCCAGGGCGGGCGATATGTTTAAAACTAAACTAATCTGGAATAAAATTTAGCAATGAAACTGCGGCACCTTAGCCGCAGGCAGTGTTGGAGAGCGCGCGGCGCTGGAACAGCTGCTGGCGGAGTCAGCTGTTTGGCTCGCTTGCTAGGCAACACTGGCGCCATCACGTGAATCTCGTGGGCATTGTGAACTGTCACTTTTTTCGCCAGCGCTTTTCTCACCACACAATTTCGTTCGCATTTGTGGGTGGCGGCGGTCGATTTGCGCTGATTTTTTGGCAAAGAAAAACGCACTTGCTGTTTTCAGATAGCACAAAAAGCACACCAGTTTCGTTTGAAATCAACCAGAGTCGCTGTAAAGTAAGTGCCAACCGTAAGGAATAGTTAATTCGGCGGGTTCTCCACGTCGCCGTGAAAAGTGCAAAAGTTACCCCCCCTGACGAAAAAAGTCCGATTACTACATCGCAGTAGGTCTGCTGACCAGGAAAAGTGCGCAAATCTCTTGTAGATTATTGAAGATAGTGAGAAAATTAGTTTTTGCAATGTGGCTATGATTTTTTGTCGAAGCAGTGTGACCCTGAAAATAAGAATTCGCCAGTTTGTTGCGTTTCGTTCGACGGCAGATTGCCGCAAGGTCTGCGGATGTATCTGGAAATATCCAGCTGATGATCGTGTGGGCTAAGGACGGGGAGTCGGGAAAATGTGTGAAAAGTGTTTTGGTTTTTGTGCTTAAATGAAAAACCCGTGAGCAGCGGAAAATTATCGATCGAAAAACTGTCATGTGACTGTCAACGAACAGCTGACATTGCGAGAGCAACTCACCACAGCGAGTGGTGAAAAGAGCGCAAGAGTCGCTTGGAAATTTGAAAGAGAACACAAAATTCTCTTTCGCTCTTTGGGTAAACAAAATAAGTTGGAAAATTTTGTTTAAAAATTGAAATACTTTTCGGATATTTTGCCACAAGGCACGTATTTCGCTGATTAATAGATCGTGTTGTGCGAAAACAAGCAAATACACTTTGATGCGCTGCACGAGGATTAATAAATAATCGTATTGCGTGCAACAAGGACCTTGATGAAAACCAAGCACATTTATTCTACATGATATATGTACTCTACGAAACTGTAGGCAAAACTCAAACACGGCCAATGACCAATAAGGCGGAAATTCAAATGGCCAAACAGCTGCTGGAATTCCAGCGCGTGCTTATCTGTATGTCTGTGTGCAAGGTCTCCCGAGCCACCCACTTTCACCCACCCGGTGCCAGCCACCCACCCACATTCCACCCCCCGGCAAGCACATTATTATTAATTAATTTGGGCGCACACCCACTGCGGCGAGGATATCGTCAAAACTTTGTTTTCCTCCTTTGTTCCATTTTTTATTGTCTTTTGTTTTCGTCGCTGCAATTTCCTGTATTGAATTTGGACTACCCCAACTGGATGTGTATCTAGATTTGGATATGGGTATGAGTATGGGCTTGGGATCGGGATATGGATTAGGTCCTGGACCCCAGGCCCTCTCCATTAGCGCCAGCCGTTGGCCAGTCAGACTGTCTCCATTCGCCTGGCGACGCGTTGGCTGGAGCCCTCCGCTCATCGTCCCTCGGTCCTCTATCCTCGCATTTCCCTTGGACTCGGGCCAATCCACGTCATCAGTTTAACATGAACATGGCAGCATAACAGTGGGTAACTCCTGCTCGTCGTCCTCCCTATCTGCCCATATATCTATCTATCCATCTATATGTGCTTCCCTTTTGGCCCGCAGCAACTTGACTTTCGCTGCTAAAAATAAACATATGTACGTAGTTGTGCACTGAAAACAAAACGTGCTCAGTTCTCTGTCATTGCAATTCCGCAAGTCACCTTATGGGGTACGAGTATAATGAGCATATGTTACAGCCTAAACATGAGGGGTTAATTATCATGAGCTACATTCTGCCATTAGATCATCACTACAGCCATTACTAAAATCTGGACTTTTATACCTAGATAAATTAGATAATAACATTCACATATCAATTTCGTATCATTTTACATGTCACGAATCATGGTATGGATATTCAGTTTGAAAGCATTTGGACCTTTGATTACGCTGAAAAGGATGCACAACATATATACTTATACAATAATGTTTATCTCCGATTTGAGCAAATAAATATATTTTTAATGCATGTACCAAGTGATCTTGCAAAAATGAACTTCTAATTTGACTGATCACCTGGTTATGTCATTCTTAACCTTCATTTAGATGCCAAATTATATTTTATAGCCTCGGGTGATATTTTTTCTTTGCGTGTTTCCATTTACCATTCCTCGTTGTCTGTTGCCAGGATTGTTGCTGTTGTCACTCCCGCCCCCTCCAGTTGTTGTCCTTGTTGCTACTCCCGACGCTTCCTGGGCGAGGACAATGCACTGCCTTGACTTTTGATGGGGCAGGAGGAGGAAGGCGGATCTGGAGACGGAGCCGGGGAGCTGGGCTGTTGTCACTCCTTGGGCTCGTGTTTTGTTTTCGTGTCTCTTTGTGAAGGCCATCATGGTGGTTATGTAATAACAGTGCAGACCATAGGCCGAAATTGGGTAAAGTTAGATTTATATCTCGTGGCGTTTGCTGTGTGATTACTCATACGCCCTGTGGCAGGAGCAAACAGAGGAGTAGCGACGCTAGGAGTCAGCGACACTTGCCCAAATTGAGCACTCGTTTTGGTTTTGGGCCATGGCGCCTTTTTCCTTTACTGCCTTCCGTGCCTTCCGTGCGGCTTTGTCATCACAACCGGACGGATTCGTGTTCGGCTGACGAACCGGATCGCAGATACTTCGGCCGTTGGCTTTTTCGACTTCCATGGCATCTGGTCGTTAGGCCAGCCGTCATTCGGCAACGAACCCCCGACATAGAAGCACGTCAGCATGTGGCACAACCGGAGAAAGTAGGAAAAACAAACGGAGTAGAGGAAAAGCCAAAAAAAACGAACGACGGCCAGGGAAAAATGCCAAAAAACCTGGTGGAAAAGTTCCTAACCATTCTGTTGAGACGCAAGGAGTGCTAGGATCAAGTGTTTGTGTAAGCAGTGTACAGTGTACACATGTACATATACACCATCGAAACATAGACAAACTGGCGCTGGACTGTCTGGCGCCAGAGTTTGGGGTTGTGATGGTTCCATTCGGGGAAATGGTTCCTTTGTCTGGGGAAAGTGCACTTTTCAGGGCTCGATCACATATACATATATGTACGATTCAGTTGTCCGATGGACAGTGTTAATTAAATTTTCATCGGCAGAAACTTTCGAGTCATTCAATCGATAGGAGGAGTTACATAAATTAGGAGGGGGTAATCGATTTAGCAAGGTCACAGACAAATTGACTCCGACTTTTACTCACTCCCCAATCCATTCACCCCTCGAATAGCCATCAAGATGATGTCGGAATACTGGATTATCTCGGCCCCTGGCGACAAGACCTGCCAGCAGACATACGACACGATGAACAACCTGACCAGCAAGCAACACAACCTGTGCAACAACTACAAGTTCCATATTCCAGATCTTAAGGTAAGTTAATTGCATAATTACGTAACGGATGTGGAATATATTTGGATGTACTCAACATCTAACCATTATTATTAAATCATTAAAGGTGGGCACCCTCGACCAACTGGTGGGCCTCTCCGACGATCTGGGCAAACTGGACACCTATGTGGAGCAGATCACCCGCAAGGTGGCCAACTACCTGGGCGAGGTGCTCGAGGATCAGCGGGACAAGCTGCACGAGAACCTGATGGCCAACAACAGTAAGTCGTCTGCCTGCCACCACTTAAGTTGTATTAGCCTAGCTTAGTCTAGCTTAGCTTAGTTCCGTTTAGTTTAGTTTAGTTTAGTTTTAGTTGACGTGGTTAGGTGATGCCTGTCCCGAGTCACGAATCTATATCGTTTTGGTTCTTTAGTTATTTCTAAGCAGTTCTTCTGACCGTAGTCACTTTTGAATCGGAATGCTCAGATATAATCGTACCATGTGTATTGCCCACATCTATTGTTTACCCACAACTATTCTGTACTAACTAACAAACAAAAGTGAGACCTCAATCGAAATCCTCCTTTCCCAGCCATCGAGGGGCTGCAAAGAACTCGGTTACTATGGAATGTTTTGATCTATCTATGTCTCTATGTGAGAAAAGCTCAACCTGACTAACACGAATACCGTCTATTTCAATAACGACTTTAATATACCTTTCCAGTAGTTCAAGATTATGCGAGAAACAGATTTAAAAACTAATCGATTTTCAGCCGAAGCCCTTCGGCCCTACATTTATTTGGTTCGAGTTTCTAGTTTCTAGGCCTTTTAATTTTTTCGTTCCCTAACATTTATTTTCCTTTACACTCCTGGGTTTCTTTTGATTTTGATTTGATCCGTTTCGTTTACGTTATCTTTTGATTTCTATTGAACTCATGCGCACAATCATCACCACTGATAAAAAAGAAGGATATTTCGTAGGCATCTAGCTCAAGTTGATCTGAAAAGATACAGTGCCATCAAACAACAATGGAATTAAACTTTGCGGCCAACAAAAAACTACTAAATAGTTGAAATTGAAACGAAAGAAAAAAAAGAGAAATGTTGAAATTAGCCGAATGGGAATTTGCGTTGTTTATTTTGTGTTGCGTTTGTTGTACAATTTAATGCGCACCGACCTCTCACACTATATAAATCTAAAACTATTCTATACTATGCCAGCTAAACAACACACACAGATACACACACACACCAGCGTATTTTTGGCCCCACTCAAGGGCGCCCAAATCCCCGGTCAACTACTCCATTGCGTTGGTCGAAGGTTGCCCCTGAAAATGAAATATATACATATATAATATATCAAAAACCACGACAAACAATAGAAATACACTCACTCACACACGCTGAAGGAGTACAGTGAACACTTTGTATATTTTACATGAATTGTTGTACGTTTCTTTTCGGTTTTCGATACGATTGAGTTGGACAAGTTATTTGTGGTTTTCCGTCATTTGAAAGCCCATTAGTTTTTAAATCATTCACCGCAAAAAATAGAACGATAAAAACGATACAATGAAGATGAAGGAAAGCTAATGTGTAAAGATATAGACCCATAAACTGCATATATAAAAATCTATATATATATATAAATACTTGACTATGAACTATTGCGCGAGTGTCGTTCCCTCATACATATTTCTTAATTTTTATTTCGAGTTTACATGTACTATGATTTGTATAAATAACTTTGTAAGTGCGAGCGTCTTAAAGATGCCCGACTTTTGTACTGTACATATATGTTTTAACTATATAGACTGTTGTAATTGTTGTCTGTGTGTGTGCGCGTGTGTGCCTGCAGTGTGTGCGTGTGTGTATCTGTGTTGTCTCATTTCCTCACCTGCATCGAATCGCTTGGAAAAACGCTTATTTCTGTACCATTTTCCCCCCGAAAAACCCACTCACACACACAGCCAAAGTGCGGAGATGCACCTAAAAGGACCTTTTTTCCGCCGAACAAGTGTGTGTGTGTTTTTTTTTTTTTTTTTTATTATTCGACTTACGGTAGGAAAATTAAAATCTTCTAAAGATACCACCTACTGTCCGTAGGTGGCATGCACGATTCATAAGCCCTATTGGAATTATGCCTACGTACTAAAACAAAAACCTCCGCGTGCTCTTCAGTCCTTACTCGCTCACCGGGACTGCCAGTCAAGGTATGACTTCGGTGAGCAGGATGTGAGGCCAGGTCGCACTCCCTGCCTTCAGTGTAGTCCATGGTGGCTCCTCCTTCCACCCTTTAGTTGATTATTACGACGAGCCGGGAACTCTGGGGTAGAATTCTTCGCCCGCCGTCACCCAGGGCGCCAGTTTGGGCTTAGACATCCGCTCTGTTGGCCATCTCGTCTGATCGGACACGCTTCATCATATTAATGATGAGGCTGTGTCCCAGCTCCCAAGCCTCGCTGTTCGCCAGCATAGCCGCGAACAAGCCACTAGGGCTGAACGGGGTGCCTGACAGCGTCTTTAGCTGCTCCCTCTCCGCCGTGAACCTGGAGCAGTGCATTAGCACATGTTCTGCTGTTTCCTCACCGTCGACGCAGAACATGCATCGAGCTGACTCCACGTGACGGAACCGGAGTAGGTAGGCCCGGAAGCAGCCATGGTCCGTAAGAAACTGGGTTAGGTGGTAGTCCAAGCATTTGTGCTGGCACTCTGCCCAAACCGTCAACTCAGGGATGAGCTGATGAGTCCACCTCCCCCGTCGCGAAGTTTGCCATCTGCTCTGCCATTCACCTGTTAGCCACTCGTGTGCCTCTTGCTTGGAAGCGCCACTTCGCATTAGGCTGAGAGCCTTGATCTCCAGATCAATTGGCGGCAGGCCTGCCAGGGCTAGCGCCGCGTCCTCGGATATGGTCCTGAAACCTCGAATGAGCCTGAGGGCCATTGACCGTAGCACCGAACGAGCTCCTTTCAGGTATGAGCCCCTGCTAGTGGCATTGCTCCAGATTGGTGCAGCGTATAACAGAGAAGCCTTTGCTACTGAAACCAGCAGTTTCCTGGCCGGGTGTCTTGGGCCTCCGACGTTGGGCATAAGCCTAGCCAACGAAGAGGCTGTGACTGCTGCCTTCTTGCTGGCGTAGCTTGCGTGGTCCTTGAACGATAGTCTGCGATCTATCATTACCCCCAGGTACTTTAGGGACTCTTGAGAGGTCACCTGTGTGCCATTGACGGAGACCAGCATGTTCTCCACCTTTTTTCTGCTGCTGAGAAGGACTGCTTCGGTCTTGTGAGCCGCTATTGCTAGCCCGGCTTTCTCGAGCCACAGGATGGCAGCACCGATCGTAGAGTTGCATTTGTCCTCCAACCCTGCGATTGTTTTAGAGACAGCTGTGATTGCCACATCGTCAGCAAAACAGTGCAGCTCTACTCCTACGGGCCTGTTGATGCCCAAGATCCCATCGTACATAATGTTCCATAGGATTGGACCAAGTACCGATCCTTGGGGAACACCTGCCGAAACTCGGTATCTTTTTGGGCCATCTTCAGTATCGTACCATAGGACCCGGTCCCTAAAGTAGCTGCCAACGACTATCCTTAGGTACTCCGGGATCCCCATGCGGTTCATGGCTGCGAGTATTACGGGCCATCTGGCGGTGTTAAATGCGTTCCTTACGTCCAGAGTCACTATAGCGCAGTATTCCTTCCTGCCCCCTAACCATCTATCACCAGATAGAGCGGTCTTGGCGATGTTACTAACGGCCGAAAGAGCGTCCAGTGTGCTCTTTCCTTTCCGGAAGCCATATTGATGGCTTCCCAGGCCGTTGGTGCTCTCGGTGACTGCCTCTATTCTAGTATACAGGATACGTTCGAATAGTTTTCCTACTATATCTAGTAGGCATAGAGGGCGGTAGCTGTTTGCAGCATGTGCTGGTCCCTTGCCTTTCGGCAACAGGACTAGCTTCTGGCTTTTCCACCTTGTTGGGAAGATTCCGTCCAGAAGGCATTGCTGGAAGGTGGCCCTGAAGATTTCAGGTCTACCCAGCGCCACTGCTTTTATAACAGCTCCAGGAATACCGTCTAGTCCAGGGGCTTTGTTCGGTTTGATGCGCTTGGCTGCCTCGACGACTTCAAGTTCTGTGACGCACTGGAAATCTGGGGCAGGGGCTGCCTCTGTTGGCCTCCATAGAGTGGTTTGCTTTGGGAATAGCTCGCCTACTATGTTAGCCAGGACCCCCGGGTCGGATGGGGTTGCCGCTCTCCTCCTTAGCTTGTTGGTAACGAGTTTGTAGGCGAGGCCCCAGGTATCGCTGTCTACGCCATCCTGCAGCTCCTTAAACGACCGCGCTTTGGCAGCCGCGATGCCGTGCTTGAACTCTAGGCGTTTCCTTCTGAAAGCCTCTAAGAGTTCCGCGTGGTGGGTACTGCCTCTGGCACGTTGCGCCGTTCTCCTAGCCCTGAGGCAATCAGACCTTAGTTGGCTTAGGGAGGCACTCCACCAGTAAACGGGTGGTTTGCGCTGTGCCTTATTTTTCCTAGGCATGGTTGCGTCGCAGATTCCTTCGAGCATAAACATGAGGCCTGCCGCCATACTCTCTGCGTCCCCATTTGGGATTTCCAGGGAATTGATCTGATAGGCCAGCATGGCCTCATCGATCTTCCTGGTGTCCCATGCTTTCCCGGCTGTTCTGCTCTGCCGTCTCCTGGGCATGCCCTCCGGGGAGAGACTGAAAGAGATCAGGGCGTGGTCGCTCAGCGTCATGACGTCATGGACCATCCAGTTGTTGATGTCCACTAGCCCTCTGCTGACAAAGGTAACGTCAATAAAGGACGTGCCCCTATCGTTGTTGAACGTCGGCTTCCGCCCGTCGTTCAGCAGTATAAGGTCCAGCATGCCCATGGCGTCAATCACAGCTCGGCCTCTGGCGTTGGATGTCCTGCTGCCCCATTCCACTGCCCAGGCATTAAAGTCGCCGGCAACGACCTTCGGGCTTCGCCCTCTCGCATGGACCACGAGCGCTTCCAGAAACTCCTCGAACTGATCGGGGGTGTCGCTCGGCGGAGCGTAGCAGCTGTACATGTGCACGTGATTTAGCTTCGCATAAGCGATACCCCGCATAGGTAAAGCAGCCAGTTCCTGGACGTGGAGAGAGCTGCAGCATTTGATAGCTGCTTTACCTGTCTCGTCAAGAATCATGGGTGATTCTCCACTACCAGAGACGTAGGGTTCGCTTAGGAGCATGATGTCTACATTGCGCTCAGCCGCAGTCTGGGCCAGAAGGCTCTGAGCTGCTGCGCAATGATTGACATTGAGCTGTACTACTCTAATATGGCCGTGCATTGAGGTGGCTCTTGGCTTCTCTTAGGGTCGCTTTGTAGGTCGGGCACGCAAAGCTACCCGTCGGGTGGTTTCTGTCCACCTCGCTGCTACAGATCAGGCATTTTGGTGCTGCAACGCACCCCTTTGCCTTGTGCCCACGCTCACCGCATCTAAGACAGCAGTCTGCCCTGTCGGTGTCCTTGCAGTTTACTGATCGATGTCCATAGCCCAAACACCTGTAGCATCTCGTTGGTCGGACGTCCTGGGTGAAACGACATCTTGACCATCCAACGATTATGGTTCCTTGTTTAAGGACTGGTATCGCCACATTCGCGTTCAGCAGCACTGAGGCTATCTGCGTGCCATCCCGCATTCTGCGAAGGCCCCTGATATCTTCAGGGTTTATCTGCAGACCCTGGAATTGGGCGACCATGCAGCTGTGGAGCTCATTTGCTGTCGTAGCCTCGTCCAAACCGCTGCAGGATAGAGCTATTTTTTGCGCTCCCGTGCGCACAGAGGCCAAGTCATTGAGCGCCGCTTCCAGGTCGCTCTTAAACTTGGGAACGCTTTCCGAAGCTTTCCCCTCTACCTCAAGCAACAGCTCACCTTTCTGCGTTCTCCGGATTTTACGTACGTGGCTGCCCAGTTCGCTAAGGCTCGGGTCCGATCTTAGCTTCCGGAGCATCTCTGCGTACGAAGCCTCTCCTGTCTTTTTTACAATGAGAGCCTCCGGTTTTTTACGCAGGCGCGTAGGCTTCACCTTGGTCCACTCTGCACCCGTGCTAGCATTCTTGGCGACAGATGCGTAGCTGCCTGGCTTGGACTCGTTAGTTCTGGATGGCGCCTTTTCATCACCGTTGCCACCCAACGTAGGGTTGCTCGGCTTGGGCGCCTGGGCGTTTGGCACTTGCACCTTGGGTACCTGCGCCTTTTTAGAAACCTTTTTCGAAGGCTTTTGTACTTCAGTCTGGGTAGCACTGCTCTTCAAGCGGTGCTCGCTAGACGTACCTTCGTACAGCTCTAACGCCCTGGTGTTAAGGGCTGAGAGTTCGGACGCTATGCCCTTTGTCTCTCGTGTCACGTGCCGTTGGGTCTCGAAAGCGGATAGCAGGATGTTTATCTTGCCATTCATCCTGGTGAGAATGCCCCTCAGGTCCTCGTTCTGGAGAGCCGTGGTTAGGTCCGAAGACCGATGAGGGGAACCAGCTGGGGACTTCCCTCCCGTCTTTTGCGATGGCACGGCGATGTGGTCCATCGACTTCTGACTTGTCGCGGTCGTAGATGCTGTAGGAGCCAAGTTCTCCACCTCTACAGCATCGCTGCAGTCGCTAGACAGCGGCGGCTGGGAGCCTGCATGCTCACCCCTCGCCACCGACGGGACTGGGATTCCGTCACCATGGGACGGGTTACCGACTCCTCTGGTGGGTGATCTCGAAAGTCGGGAGCTCCTCCTGAACGGGTCGTTGCGATCAGGGGGACTGCCCCCCACTGAGCTGTCCATCAACTGGGGGATGGCCTAAGGTTACCTAGGCGAAGCACCAGCCTTAGAAAGGGGTTCCCACGTAGGCCACGGATTTCCCCCTGGCTTTTACTGCTGGAGGTTTATACCGCCTCGTCTCGGACACCAGAGCCTCTGCTTAGGCACCAGAACGGTGAGAGGATGATTTTCGGTCTGTCCGCGACCTTTGTGCCTTTTCCCCTTTCTTAACGACTTGTGCGCTCCCAGTAACCAATTACAAAATTCAAATAAATTAAATTTCAACGGTTTAATTTTGAATTTAATTTTGAATTTCGCGCCCTACTGTCGCAACACAACACTGATCGCACGGTTGATCTGGCAACGCCGCCCTCTCCAGATCACCCGTTGCGCCGAGTTGGCAGCGCTATCAGCTGTTTTATCAGCTGCAACAAACAAACGCCAGTCAATAACCAAATTTACCCATTTACCTGAAACAGGCGCGCAACTAACTCGCGGGATTGCAGCGCAACGTTGTGGCGCGGCTCCACCGTGTTGTTCTGTCACTTTGCCGCACTCACCGGCCGACACAACTTCAACAATTTCGAATTTTTCGCGCAGCGATACTTTAAGACGTCCGTCTTCACGGCGATGTAGACTTGGTCTCCAAGTGTGTGTGTGTGCGGGCGTCAGTGTGTCTGTGTGTGTGTACCCCTGCACCTGTTCATACGCCTTTCACATCCACCGCAATTCGCTAATTGGGAAAGATGGGAGATACTCGCAATTAGAGCTAATTGGTAAAGTGTGGAGCACACGAAAAAGTTGACAAAGAAACGCTTTTACACTGCAAACAAAATAATCGAGTACCAGAAAACGCCCAAAATGAAAGCACAAAATGAGACGCAAACATCTATCAGCCCTGGGATCACTGAATTCCCCCAATTACATTTTTTTTTGTTCCACTGTTGTTCATGGGATGCCATTCACTTCCGTTTCCGTTTCGCACACATATATACATTTCTCCAAGAAAACCAAAACCCAATAAGCACACATGAGTTTCAAGTTATTTACATTTTTCTCATATTATTTTCCTTATTTATTTATACGATATTTCTAAAACGATAAGTATAATTTTGGTTTCGCTTTTGGTTGATGAATCCTAACGATCGTAACGATGATTACCCAGATATCTTCGGTTTTAGAGTTATGATAGCAGTTGATCGTGGTATTAGATAGGCAGAGCGTGAGGTTTAGCCCCTAAATGTATGCTACATAGTTTTACTTATAATTTATTTCGACCGTCCCGCCCGGAAATTGAGCCGAACCAATCGGAAGGGAAACCCTAACTAAGACTAAGTCTGCAACCAAATCTAAATGCCTTGTGTTGTATTGTCTGTATCGGTAATCGAATCGCCAACAAAAAAAACGACACCCAAACATCATCTCAAACCGAAACCCGATCGCCATCCGAATGAATCCTGTGAACCGCCCCGAATTCCGGCACGCGAATCCCGAACGAATCTTGCGCGGATGCAGGTCCTGGGCCACCCGACGACAGCATGCCGTGTCGCCACCACCAGCGCATCAAGCATCTCAGCCTGCGACACCAGCGAAAACACCAGCACACGCACCACCAAAACAAACCCCAACACTACCATCACCACCACCATCACCACCAGCTGCCGCAGGATCTCAAGGGTAAATCCGCAGCCACCTGTTCTCCCGCCACTCCTCCTGCGCCTGCGTCTGCACCACCCAATCTTCCGCCTGCCTGTGCCTGCGATGTCCTTGCGCCAGGATCCCTAACCGGCGGCAGCCTGACTAACCTGTCCACGGGTCACGAGCCGGAGACGGAGCCGGAGTTCGACGCCTGTCCGTGCGATGAGTGCTTCGCCTGTGCCCCGCCCAGCACAAGTGCCACGGCCAGCACGCTGCTGGCGGATGAGTGCTACTCCCAGACGGCCTCCTCCATGCTCAGTGCCACCCGGTGTGCACTGTCCACGGTGGCGGCGATAGCCACTGGGAGCGGTTTGGGCAATGGCCCGAGCACCAGTGCCGCGGCCGCTGCAGCTGCATCCAACTCCTCCGGCGGCGGCGGTGGAGGGGGGCCCGCCTCCTGCTCGACACTCTGCTCCTCGGCATACTTCTCCACGTCGGCGCCCACGACCAGCAGCTCGGTGCACAGCAGCATGTCCCGCTCTAACAGCAAGCGGCTGAATAACAACACTTGCAGCATCAACAATAACAAGCTCAGCTTCCGCAGCGGCAGCCATGTGAGCCAGCTGCATTTGGCCACGCAGCAAACGCAACATCATCATTCGCATCCGCATCAGCAACCGCATACCAATCCACTGCAGTCGCCCGCACAAAAGTCCATGTCGGAGGACGAGGGCGATGCGTCAAATGCCCCCGAAGATGGGGAAACGGACGAGGACCCCAAGAGTCCGCACAGTGTGCAGTCCGATCTGTCGGACGCCTTCGACTGGTGGTTCAATAAGCCCAAGCGTAACTCTAAGAAGAGCAGGTATCTTATCATCGCATTACCTACTTTGTAGAACGTTGCCAAATCGCCAGCACCCCAGACAAAAAAAAAAAAAAAAAAACAAGAAACCAAACCAAAACCAGAATATATAAAAGCCAGTCACCCGCTGTCATCCCGCTAAAGCTAAGCCAAATGAACACCACCTCCACAACCAACACCCAACTTATACAAAAGCCTCACACCAAACACGCTGTAAAAACACAAGATACAACACCACACACACACTGAAAACAATGGCGCACCCGCTTTGCCTGCCCTCATCCAAAAACTTAAAAACCAAACCAAACACCACACCACACCAGCAATATGAAACCCAGAAAATCCATATATGTTTGAGTTGATTAAGAACCAAGAACCGAGTCAAGTGCAATAATAATGTATTTCTTTTTTAAATCACTCCCCATCGACCATCGCACATTCGCATTTGCCCACCCATGATCACCATCGCCATTTCGCCACTCGCAATCCACATTGACAGTGCACAACAGCAACACGAGACAGCACAGCTGCAACACCAACAGACGACACAGCAACATGCAACACCACTGACCCCACAGAACCACAATCAATACCAAAACCAATACCAAAACCAACACCTATCCAAAGCAATGACATTTTGGCATCAAGCATCGACCACACCGCGCTCTAGTTATCGCTCTTTCTTCAATTCTCTTGCCGATCAAATTTATAGCAAACGTTCTACACCGAGTCAATTAAATATAAACAATGGATTTAATTTAACACCAACACATAGATCGTCTCCAGTGAGTAGTTGTTGTGGCAGTAGTAGCCAGGGGCGATCCAGTCCGGACACGGATCCCGCCGAGCCGCCCGAGTTTCCGCTGAGTCCAGGTTAGCATGCCCCGGGTTGGTCTCGTTCCCATCCGAACCGAACCGACCCAATCCCTCTTCTAGTTACATATATCGTCTATGCAGATCTCTTGATCTCGACGTTGACAAATTCCTACTATGTGTGTACATGTTGATGTTGCCGTTGCTCTTCCGTTTCCGTTTCCTTTTAGTTCATCCTTATTTTCTCTGATTATGATTATGATCTGATCTGATTCTGATTTCTACTTATTGTTTCTTGAGCAACTTGATGTTTCCCGACACCACCACCTATCTAAACCACTCCACCTTCTTTGATCGTCGTCCACTGTCGGAAGTTAACTGCAAACGCAGACGAGTTCTCGTTTCCGTTTCCGTTTCAGTTTCCGTCAAGCAGTTTCAGTTTCGATCTTTTTGTTAAAGCAACTATTTCTCCCAGTGATCGTATCGAAGTTCTTCCTTCTTTCGCCACTTTTGATTTGCCTTTCTCTACTTTCTCTGTGGTATTTGCAAACGCCTTTTGTTTGCGCTTTCGTTTTGCTTTCCCGCGATTTGACTATGAATATTTCAGTATATATGAACACACGGATCTGTTGATTATTTGTACCAGTGTAAAAGTGTAAAAGCGATTATGTTGTTCTTTCAGTGTACGCTCACCAAATCACCAAATGTTGTTCTGCGCTCCACATCATTACAGCCACGACTAACGCCGATTCCCATTAAGCTATGTCACCTCAAAAACAAAATAAAAATCACGATAATAATTTCTAAAACTGCAGCTTTGCCCAGCGCCAAATGTTGATCAATCTCTGAGTTCCTGTTCGCTTTGTTTTTGCATTATACTTTTGTCTCTTGAGTGTCTATATACATATATATATAAATACTTATCACACAGCATTATGTTTTCAAAGTCCAGCTAACGTGTTGTGCCGTATGACACGCAAGGTATTTCCAATTGCGACTAATATGCGTAGTCCAAAATTCCCCGTAATCCTCGTAGCCTATGTAAATGCATCCAAAAATTGCTCGTTCCTTGTTACTATAATCCTTATGTGTATCCTGTACGTGTGTGTGTATGTGTGTGCCTGTGTGTCTGAGTAAATTAATGTATTTTATGTGTGCGTAATAACTAACTAATCTGCATTTTTCAGTTACCTTATTTACTTTACTTATACTTGTATAACTCTAATTTAAAATAACTTTCGAGCCTAGTTTCCTTCAAACTAATTCAATACGATTTTTAGATCAATTACTATTACTATGTATTTTTTCAATTTCGTTTTGTACTTAAACATTAATTGAACAACCCGTTTGTTCAGCTAGTCAACTAAGAAAATTAGCGTACTTTGTGCCAGTCAGACTTAACTAATACCAATTTTCCATCGCATCGATCATCAATAGCCGAACTACCCCAGTACTTGACCCGCTTCCAATGGGACATGGCCAAATATCCGATCAAGCAGTCGCTGCGCAACATCGCTGACATTATCTCCAAGCAGATCGGTCAGATCGATGGTGATTTGAAGACCAAGTCGCAGGCCTATAACAACCTTAAGGGAAATCTGCAGAACCTGGAAAAGAAGAAGACGTAAGTGGCGATAAATAAGTACATTAACTTTATAAATATTCATATAATACTCCGCGCTTTATAGTGGCAGTCTGCTGACCAGGAATCTGGCTGATTTGGTCAAGAAGGAGCACTTCATCCTGGACTCGGAGTACCTGACCACCCTGCTGGTCATTGTACCCAAGTGAGTGTCATACATACCACTCCATTATAAACTGATGATATTAATCACTACTCCACGCACAGGGTCATGGCTAATGACTGGCTGACCAACTACGAGAAGATCACCGACATGATCGTGCCCCGCTCGTCGCAGCTCATCCAGGAGGACGCCGACTACTGCCTGTTCAACGTGACGCTCTTCAAGAAGGTGGCTGAGGAGTTCAAGCTGCACGCCCGCGAGCGCAAGTTCATTGTGCGCGACTTTGTGTACAACGAGGAGGAGCTGGCTGCCGGCAAGAACGAGATGACCAAGCTGATGACGGACAAGAAGAAGCAGTTTGTGCGTAGCCCACTGAAAGCGTGTGCCATGTGAAATCTGTTCTAATCTCGAATGCATTGCAGGGTCCTCTGGTTCGTTGGCTGAAGGTGAACTTCAGCGAGGCCTTCTGCGCCCTCATCCACGTCAAGGCGCTGCGCGTGTTTGTGGAATCCGTGCTGAGGTATATCATCGAGTTATATCCATAATGCAATGTTTTATATTATGTTTTGTGAACCCACAGATACGGACTGCCTGTTAACTTCCAGGCCATCTTGATCGAGCCCAACAAGAAGAGCGTGAAGCGTCTGCGCGATGTGCTCAACCAGCTGTATGGTCACTTGGATGGCGCCTCCGCCGGCGGTGCTGTCAGCAGTGCTGATGTGGGTTACACTCGATACCTATTATTATCAGCTAAACTGACAAGATTTTATTCCATTCTCTCCACAGAACGTAGACATCCCCGGCCTGGGCTTTGGCCAGTCCGAATACTTCCCCTATGTGTTCTACAAGGTCAACATCGATATGGTGGAGCAGGCCAAGGTCTAAGATCGCCCGTCGCCCCCAACATTGCATACATCCAGCCACACAAAATACACTTTAATACAAAAAAAAACAACCAACTTAAAAATCAGCTGAACCATTCGCAGACATCTAATGAAACAAAATTAATAGATTACTTTAAATAATTTTAGTCATTGTTATCTAATTATTGTTGTTATTTATGTTGCGCGTTGCCGATATCTGTTTCAAATCTACTTCCGGTTCGAGAAATCGAGGCGCGCCTAAATCAACCGAAATAAGTCCTTAAAGAAAAGAAAGAAAACTTTTGCAATAATCCCAGATCTTGTGGAACTTTCCGATTGTTCTTTTGTCCCCCCTTCAGTTAGCAAAGCAGTATTTTATGTTTTTCTTATGCCTTATATATGTTTATGATATGATGGAAGACCAGAGTGTTTAACCCGCAGCCAAATTTACATGCATTCTCCTTTTTTGTTCGTTTTTTGGTAGCTATACAATAAACATTTGAGTTACATTTTGTTTTACAACATTTTCGTCTCGTTTCGTGCTTGTGCTCCACCACTTGGTATCTGTATCCGTGACTAACAGCCAACATACAAACAACATGCCCAAAATAAATTTAAGCCCAAAAATGGTGTCGCAAATCGCAAACCGAACGTTTGCTAATTGTGCTAACAAATTTCCGATGCTATGGTACGTTTCGACTAAAGACAAACTAATAACCAACGGAAGTATTGTATTTATATAAATGTTGTCTAGAGATACGATCGAAAATCTAAAAGCAAAAAATCTGCGCGCTGTTTGCATACATTAATCGCTGAGAAGATCCGCTCGAGCCTGTTTGTTTAACCCCGCGTGTGCGTTAGTTAACCCCATAAAAACCCAAAAGAAAAAGAAAAACCATCAGCAGCGATTGAGGGTCTACCACATGAGATATGAACAATAATATTCTATGCGTATGTAAAGTTTTTCAATAATTCCTATTGCTAAATCGAGAATTGTGTACCGAGTTGTAGGCGAAACGTGAGAGAGATACAGTATCTATATATAAATATTTTAAAGTTATGCATACTATGTGTAAAAATGAAACGAATGAAACCATGTAAATGTCATTGCGTTATATAAGGTGCAATTAAGCCATCCTTGTAAATAATTATAAAGAAAGAAAGACATTCCCAACTTTGTTTTGTTATCAATTATTTGGATCGGAGCCGAGTCCAGTTCGCATTTATTATTTAAATACTTTCAGCTTAGGACTAAGGTACAAAACGCCCTTTGAATATCAACTTTCACAGATTTCATTCGAAAGAGTTTGTTTATACAATACGTTTAACTCTACGTTTTATAGACAAATAATTAAAAACTGTTGTGCGAATGTGTCATAATTTATAATATTGGACAATTTGAATTTAACTCGAGCTAATTCTGTGAAAGTGAAGAAAGGCGTTCGAATATTTTAAGCAATTCTCTTTCGGTGCTAGATCTCCTGTTTCGGCTTATTTTGCGTCGAGGCGTTGCGCGAAATTTTCAGGATGTTGGGTGGCTTGGGCTGGTTTTTGTCCGCCTCGTATTGGGCGCGATGCAATCGCTGGCGATGCTTGTACATGTTGGCGGAGCAGAAGAATGTCATCGGGCAGTTGGGACAGGTGTAGAGTACTTCACCCGTATGAGTGGATGTGTGTTCCTACAAGAGGGTTTATACAAGTTCATCAAATCCCTTCAACAGGTCATGAGTTTCGAACTTACCTTGAGTTCCTGCGGTCGCTTGAAAGCCTTTTCGCACATGGTGCACTTGAACTTGCGCTCGCACTCGTGATTGTGGTAGATGTGACGCCGGAGAGCCCTTGCATTTGGGGACACCTTAGCGCATATGTGGCAGCGATGCTCGCCGGCACTCTCTACGTGTATGCTCTTCATGTGCTGCTTCAGGCCGGTCATGCCTTTTAGCCAAGCGCCGCATATCTGGCACTGCTGCAGCTCCGGTTCCGGACGTGGCTTATCCGAGTGCATCAGCTCCTGGTGCTTCTTCAGGATGATCTTGGTGCGCATCTGCTTGCCGCACTTGTCGCAGATTATGGTACTCTCTGGGTCGTGCATAGAGCTCATGTGGTTTTTCAGCTTGCGCTCGGTGAGGAATCTATTGTGGAATAGTAAACAAAAGGTGAAAAAGATGTATAGACGCTTAATGGATAAACCCACTTTTTGTTGCACTCGGAACAGGTGAACTTGAACTCGGACTTGGGCACATGCTTGTTAAGCTTGTGGTAGTCTATGGCCGTCTTGCTGAGGAAGGTCTTCGAGCAGAGGTCGCAGCTAAAGGTAAGCTTGACGGCGGGATCCATGTGCACCTGCTGGTGCGACTCCAGGTGACGGGAATTTTGGAATGACTTCTCACAGACGCTGCACTTAAAGTGATCAGGATTCCAGTGGACGAGTACATGCTCGGCCAGAACTTTGCGCTGCGTGAACTTGCGGCCGCAGCACATCATGTAGCCGGGATCCACTTGATGGGTCAGTCGGTGATGACGCTGCATCTCGGTGAAGTTGTGCACGAGCAGATTGCAGATGGCACACGGCAGTACGCTGGTAAAGAACTTGGCGATGATGACGTCGTATTCTTCCTGCTGCTTTTTGCGCTGCTCCAGCAGC
Source organism: Drosophila mauritiana (assembly GCF_004382145.1). Lineage (NCBI taxonomy): Eukaryota > Metazoa > Arthropoda > Insecta > Diptera > Drosophilidae > Drosophila > Drosophila mauritiana. The sequence continues at coordinate 14,700,967 of NC_046668.1, read as the reverse complement.
TCGCGGGACATGCGGACTTTCGGCTCCGCCGGTTTCGTCCGCTTCTTGTATTTCTTGGGGCGTACTACTGTTCTTTTCGGCAGCACGGCAAACTCTTGCTTTCCATTGTCTAGTTCAAAGTCTGAGTCTGAGTCGAAGCCATCGCTGCCTCCATCGTCCTCGGATGAGTTATCGCTAGGCACCAGGCAAGAGAAGTCAGGGTCCGTCTCCTCATCCCCGAACTCGTCAAGCTCTTCTGCCTTAAGATCAAGTTGAATGTCTTCTTTAGGTTTTTGGGGCGGGGCAACGGCAGCGTCTGATTTCCTTGGGCGACCACGTCGCTTTTTAAGCGGCGCAGGTTCTGCAGTCTCTTCTACTCCATCCTCGTCCTTATCCTTGTCTACACTGGATCCATCCTCTGCCTTCAAACGCTTCCTAAGGCGTCTGGCTGCGCCTTCAAGTTGGTCCTGGTTTTCCTGGGTGTTGGCCGAACTCTCCAGGATCTCAATGCGGGGAAGAGTATCCAGTTCATGTTCCTCAATCTTAATCTCTGGGTAAAAGAAGTTTCGACCGCCCATTTCCTGTGGTTCCGGCACACCTTCCTCCTCCTGAGTTGCCAGTTTAAGAATCTCCGGAAAGGACGTAGTTTCTTGTGTTAGGGGATCATCCTCCATGAGCGCCACTTTTGTTTCCTGTAAAGAGCTCTGCGCTGCACTGACGAACTCGTGTAAAGTGTGGAAGTCGGAGACGGTTTTCCAGCAGCGGCCGCATATCCTTTCGTCGCTTTCCTTGGAGATCTGGACGGGGAAGTGCTGGTTGACGATCGTAGTCACCTCCAATAGGTCGCCGCGCGCGGAGTGTACATCTATATAGTCCCCCATCATAGCCGTATACTCGCACATGCAGAGTAAACAGCTAGGAGAGCAATCTATTATAAGAGAAACAAAAAGTTTAACAATTAGGACCACCAGCTTAAGGGGAAATTCGATGCGGTCTAGCCGACTCCTTCACTGCCGCTAGCTTACCCATTGCGATTTGTAGACTTTGTTACAGGTAATAAAAATCCATCTAAGTGTTTGAGCGTAAAATGCAGTTTTTATTTACTTTACTAATTTGTTTAAAGCCGCAGTGCAATCAAAACGCCAGCTGTTTTGCAGTTCACAATAGCAGTGCAAGCTGCGGGGCCTTTACCAACACTGCCGATAACGATAGGCGATAACGAATCGGATTTTGGTCACTCTAGGCATTGAGCATTAAAAGTTATTGTTATTATTTACAATTTCAAAGAAAAATGAACTGTTAATGCAGTGAGATTGAGTTTTTCCAACATAAATTATCAAAGAAACCCATTCTTAATCAATACAACACAAGAACAGGGTGAGAAATAGTACATGCTATGAAATAAACGAATCGACCATTTGTTTACGTTTTACTTTCTTATTTGCAGAATATCCGAATTCCAGCATGTCGGATTTGGGGAAAGATGTGGTAAGAATACTATAAACCGAATGAAAACAACTTGTAAGTCCTTCATATCCTTAGGCGAGCGAAGAAGGCTCCAATGGAAGCAGGGAAACCATTTGGTACACCATTGGAGAGCTTGTGGAAATGGTCGAGTGTCCAGGTTGTGGAATATCTATGGTATCGTTCAAAAACCGTTTCGCCCACATCAAGAAGTGCTTCAGCATCAAGAGACGAGGTCCTTTGCACAGGATTCACGGATATGCGGAGTGCAAGTGCGGTTTCCTTATTGCAGACACGGAAAAAGCCCGGAAACTGCATTGTTGTTCGGTAAATAAGCAGAGTGCATTCAACGTTAATAAGTATTATAAGGTATCTGTTCATTTAGGGAAAACTTCGCCCTTGCAAGCCAATCATACTAGCTGAGCCAAAACTCCCCGCGACAAAACATGCCGAAGAAGTAACTACAACTAATAGGGAACAGGCTTTGCAGCCGTTGATTCTCAATTTTATCAGCCCCATCAAACAACAGGAGTTTCCATCTCTGGATATATCACATTCCAGTAAACATAATCCTAAACCAACATCAAGGCCACGCGTCCGTAACTTTGATAGACCACACAGAAGTCAAGCTCCAAGGGAAGTCTGTGTGTACTCTATTATTCGGAAGAATGGGGCTATCTTAGTGGCAGGAAGATCCATCGTTAGATACCGTGGGGGCAACGAAAACTTAGCCATACTTAAAAGGCGAGAGTTGAAAATGAAAAGCGTATAACATAGTTATGTATAAGTAAACTAAGCTGTATATAAGTCTGAATATTATGAATGTAAATTAAGTCTCTTCTCTTTTTTTTGCCTTTTTTCAATCTTACTGGTTACTTTATCATCTATAAGTAATTTTCTTGATTCATGTAAACAAAAAAAAATTAATGTTGTAAATCAAAAGTTTTTTTAAAACAGCAGCTTATAATATTTAATGGTTGAAAGAAAGAAAGTAATAAGAAAGGAGTAGCACTTAGAGATAGAGTAATAATAAAAGTCTAAATGAAATTAGATAAAGAAGGCCATAATTTATGTAAATTCTATTGCATTTTAAATTAAGCGCCACATTTCAGTTGAATTAAATTAGTTGGGTTAGGTTACAGTCATTTTTCACACCTGGCCACACTGCACTGGGAGCAAAACAAAATAATCCACGTAAAAAACGTAATATCCCGGCGTTCATTTTTAAAATATCCGATGTCAGCCGCCAGGACGCAGGAATACGATTGCACCGTCAAGTGCAGACACCGTCAGCATGGAAACGCCATCACAGCCGCGCTGACAAAGCGCTCCATTGACCACCAGAAGCTGGCGGCTTTTATTTTCAAGACTTGCGGAAATTTCGCCAATATTTTAGACGATCTGGTGGGTGGTGAAATTGGACAAACCCTAGAAGGCAATTCATATGTTATCTGCATCTCGAAATTCTAGGGCCGCTCGGCGGTGCACATGTCCGCCTCCACGGCCCGGTACGAGATTCTGGAGTGGTTGCTCAACCACGGAGCCTACATCAATGGCCAGGACTACGAATCGGGAAGCAGTCCGTTACACAGAGCCCTCTACTACGGCTCTATAGATTGCACCGTACTGTTGCTTCGTTACGGGGCTAGTTTGGAACTGCTGGACGAGGACACAAGGTGTCCACTGCAGGCAATCTGCCGGAAGTGCGATGACGATGACCTCGCGACGGATTCACAGTGAGTGGGGTGCAGGACGCTTTTACTTTCACCCACTTAACTTATGTATCTTCCCATAGAAACGATGTCCTAGTGTGGGGCTCGAACAAAAACTACAATCTGGGCATTGGCAACGAGCAGAACACCAATACACCGCAGGCGGTGGACTTCTTTCGAAAGTCTAACCTTTGGCTGGAACAGGTGTCACTTGGACCTTACCACAGTCTGTTCTGCGACAAGAAGGGTCACCTGTATGCTGTTGGTCATGGAAAAGGCGGTCGCCTGGGCATCGGAGTGGAAAACAGTCTTCCAGCGCCCAAGAGGGTAAAGGTTTCGTCCAAGCTGAGCGGCGACTCCATTCAATGCATCAGCGTGTCCCGCCAGCACTCACTGGTGCTCACACATCACTCGCTGGTTTTCGCCTGCGGCCTTAACACAGACCATCAACTGGGCGTGCGTGATGCCGCCGAGCAGCTCACGCAGTTCAAGGAAGTGGTCGCGTTGCGTGACAAAGGTGCCAGCGATCTGGTGCGCGTGATCGCCTGCGATCAGCACTCTATCGCCTACGGCAGCAGGTGTGTCTACGTCTGGGGGGCCAACCAGGGCCAGTTTGGCATCAGTTCCAACACGCCATCCATCACGGTGCCCACATTGGTGAGTTGTAGATATTGCTAAACGTAGTCTCTAACATCTTTTTTTAGATCAAGCTTCCTGCGAAAACTACAATACGCTTTGTAGAAGCCAACAATGCAGCCACGGTAATTTACAACGAGGAAAAGATCATTACCCTTTGCTATGCAGACAAAACTAGATACATAAAGACACCCAAGTGAGTTTACTAAATTATAGAAACTTATATCACAACCATTTGTTGCACACCAGCTACGAAGATCTCAAGAGCATATCGGTGATGGGCGGCAATCTTAAGAACTCCACGAAGGGCTCCGCGGCAGCTCTCAAGCTGTTGATGCTCACTGAAACCAATGTGGTGTATTTATGGTACGAGAACACTCAGCAATTTTACAGGTAAGCCATTCACTCCAGTTTTTTCGGTTATGACCATATACTCTTTTGCAGATGTAATTTTTCACCAATTCGTCTGCCTCAGATTAAGAAAATACTCTACAAGTGCAATCAGGTTATGGTGCTTTCCGAGGATGGTTACGTTTATCGAGGAAAGTGCAATCAGATCGCCTTGCCAGCTTCAGCACTGCAGGAGAAGTCTCGGGGCAGCCTGGACAACTGGCAGGACAACGATCAAAACAAAACGGAAATCTCCCGGGAACACGTTATCCGGATCGAGCTGCAGCGAGTTCCGAACATCGACCGTGCCACAGACATATTTTGCGATGAGGGCTTCTCGTCCTTTGCCGTTCTGCAGGAGTCACACACCAAGTACTTTCGAAAGCCAACACTGCCACGCAGGGAGCACAGCTTTAAGAAGCTGCTGCACGAGACTAGTGACTGTGATGCTGTCCACGATGTGGTTTTCCATGTGGACGGAGAGAAGTTCGCGGCCCACAAGTTTATCATTTACAGTCGGGCGCCAGGTCTCAAAGACCTTATACGTTGTTATCTGGACAAGGATATTTATTTAAATTTGAACCATTTGACGGGAAAAATGTTTGAATTGATATTGAATCATATCTACTCTAGCTACTGGCCAACAGACGATGGTGAGAAAAAAATAGTGTTAAAAAATGATTCTTTTAAATAACTCCATAAATATCTTATTTAGATATTGACTGTATACAGCAAAGTCTGGGACCTGCGAATCCTCAACAGCGAACTCGCACATGCGAGATGTTCCTACCTCACCTGGAAAAGTTTCAACTAGTCGAGCTGGCCAAGTACGTACAGAGCTACGTGCGTGACCATCAATTTCCACTGCCCAATGCCCGCAAACTTTTCAATCGCTTGTATCGCTCCGATCATCCAGAGTTGTACGATGTGCGAATTGTCTGCAACGACGGAAAGGTACTAGGGGCTCATAAATGTATGTTAGTGGCACGGTTGGAGTACTTTGAGATGATGTTTATGCACTCGTGGGCGGAACGCTCGTCTGTCACCATGGAAGGTGTACCCGCGGAGTATATGGAGCCGGTACTTGATTACTTGTACAGTCTGGACAACGAGGCTTTTTGCAAGCAGGGCTATCTGGAGACGTTCCTCTACAATATGATAACCATTTGCGACCAGTACTTTATTGAGTCGCTGCAGAATGTGTGCGAGTCTCTAATCCTGGACAAAATCAGCATAAGAAAGTGCGGCGAAATGCTCGAGTTTGCCGCCATGTACAACTGCAAAATACTACAGAAGGGCTGTATGGATTTCATTTGCCAAAACTTGGCCCGGGTACTTTGCTATCGCAGCATTGAACAATGCGATGGTGAGACTCTGAAATGCCTAAATGAGCACTATCGAAAGATGTTCAAGAGGGTGTTCGACTACAGACAAATAACTCCATTCTCAGAGGCTATAGAAGATGAGTTGCTGCTCAGCTTTGTGGACGGGTGTGATGTGGACTTAAATTATAGAATGGATGCGGTTTGTGCTCAACAATTCTATCATTGATCTCGGTTTACAGTTTGTTTCTTTGTAGGAATCCAAGCTTCAGCAGGCCGCCAAACACAAACAGAAGGATATGCGCAAGCAAAATGCCCGGCACCAGTATGAACAGCAGGCCATATCAAGCATGATGAGATCTCTTAGCATAAGCGAATCGACCCCAGGGCCAGAAGTGCCCTCATCGCCCCAGGATAGCGCTCGCAGCGAGGACAAAAACTGGTCTCGTGTGGTGGACAAAAAAGATCAAAAGCGAAAAGCCGAAACCGCATTAAAAGTGAACAACACACTTAAACATGAGGATCCACCGACCCAAGTACTGGTACCCATTGAAAGGAAGCCCCTGAAGGAGCAAACACCTCCACCGCCATCACATGAAACTGAGCCCACTACACCATTGAGCAAAAGCTACAACCTCGATTTTAGCTCCTTGACTCCTCAGTCGCAGAAACTTTCCCAGAAGCAACGGAAGCGTCTTTCTTCCGAGTCAAAGAGTTGGCGGACTAATAACGCACCCCTGGTGGAACAATCCCCCACTCCAGTGGCCGTTCCAAATGCCTGGGGAGTAACAACCACTCCATCGGGTTCATTCAATGACTCATTTACTTCTCCATCCACTGGAAGCATCACGGATCCCACTTCATTTGCCAATATGATGAGGGGACATTCAACCTCTTCCACCACACCCACGGACCAAGGCCAAAGCTTCTCGCGTATCTTGGCGGATGAAAAAAGACAGAGGGAATCCTATGAGCGCATGCGAAACAAATCTTTGGTACACACGCAGATTGAAGAGACGGCAATTGCTGAATTGAGGGAGTTCTACAACGTGGACAACATTGATGATGAGACTATAACCATTGCCCGAGTGTCCAGGCCCAGTGATATAAACTTTAGCATATGGCTGAGGCAGTAAATTGGTACAGGTAGCTTAGTAGTGTGGAGTGTTTGTCCTATAGTTTTTGTTTTTATTAGAGTGTCCGGACTGTTTGTGATTTTAAAGCGATTTACTGCGACCGGGTCATCAAATGTAGAACTCGGAGCCGCCTGCAAAGAAGCTCTTGCTATTTATTTATATTCAAAACCAAATGCAATAGGATATTGGACGGCACATTGGGTAACAAACTTTATTGCATGAGCATATAGATTATACAGATAGATATAGATATTTACAAGCTGGGGACACACTCAACAATGAGGCAACAAGACAAGTGACGAATAAATAGCCATCTAAGCTAAGCTAAACCGAACCGAACCCGAAATAAACCCGTTGCTTATGCAAATGAGAACACGATGAACGAAGGGGATTGACACAGAGCGAGTGGTGTGGAGATGAAACTGGACGGGAAGATGTGGGCGATGGATGTGGCGGCTTGTTCAGAAGCACTCCTTACGAAAGGCAAATCCGTACTGGTCGCACTTGTATCTCAACGTTTTGGCCAACTGTGGTGGGCCGCAGTAGAAGACGGTGACCTTCCCCTTTTGCTGGGCCTGCAGCTGCTTGAACACCTTATCCCAGTTCGGTCTGCCGGCATTGGTGCGGGTTTTCAGACCCGTGATCAGATCCCGCTTGCCCTGGTAAGGAAATTGAAGATGTTAGAATAGCACTGATATTGAGGCGTATGTTTTGGGTCTACCTTTTCGTGCAGTAAGTCCAAAGCTAGTTGGAGACCCACTGCCTTCATGTCGGTTCTTTGCAGCGCACTTGTTATGTACATGTGCATGTCCAGGAATCTGTGGATAATCCATTGACAATTTTCGCACAATACATTCTTTCAGCTAACTCACCGCTCCATGGCACCGCCCAGCTCTGCCTGCTCGATCTCCAGCTGGGACAGCAGATTGACGAACCACTCGAAGGATCTTTGATCCCTGTTGATCCAGAAGAAGTCTACCTTCCGCAGATTCATCACAGACTTGGGTATCTCGCTGGCCCATTCGAATTGGCACCTCGGGCAACTGTGCCGGGCTTTCCAATACCGATGCATGATGGACTATTTAGGATTACACTGTTAGATGCGTTCATGGACTACACAAGATCTATTATACCTGCAGAATGGAGGCAAACGGTGTGACTCCAATGCCCGTGCCAATTAGCACCGCGTGCTGAGCGCCAAAGATGTGACTCGACGGTGCTCCATATGGGCCATCGATAAAAATCTGAATAGAGAATCAGAAAGTTAGCATTGGGATTAGGTTAGTGGGTTAGCCCTTGTTGGCTTTTGGTATGTGTGTTGGTGTAACCCGCACCTCCATGACTCCCGCATCAAGTGTCACTTTGCCACCGCTGTTAGTTGTGGAGCTACCAGTTGATCCCCCACCACCTCCTCCGGTTCTGTTATTTATGGAGGCGGACAGGGAGCGCAGGAATGTGGGTCGTCGCAGAATAGATTTTCTGCTAGGCGATCCCGTCTGTGTTTGATCCTTCGGTTGGAGCAATTAATGGTTTAGAAGAGTTAGTTGGTAGGTCAGTCACCGAGTACTTACCTCCAATGGCTTGGATGCCCCCTCGCCGGACAAGCTTAGCCTGGCCACCTGCAACTTGTCCGCTGAATCCATCTTCGAACCCAGTTGACCCTGTTCGGCTCGGCTAGCTGGACTTGATCCGTTGACTTCTCCTGCCGCCACCTGATGCTCCCGCTCCTCCATGCTGGGCGTCTTGAAGGCGATGATAGTGGGCTTGGTACGCATGTATCGGAAACTCTGCGCCAGCGACTTGTTTTGCGGACTGAGATAGGCCAATCCCACGCTGTTGTTCCTGGCGCGGCGCACCCGCTTCTCATCAAAGGCAGACTCCGATTCAGAGCGACCCAAAGCTCGAAGTCTGTGGATTAGGATGCAAGTCTAGAAAATGTACCATATCTAAAGCATATACTTACGCCTTCAGGCGACTCCGCTTTTTAGTCTTCACACTGATGTCCGGCAGAGAAATGCTCTTCTCCAGCGGTCTCTGCTTCAAGTTGGAGTCCTCCCGCTCGCCATCAGCAATGAAAGCTCCGTTTGGGATGCCCTTCTTTGGGTCCACTGCCTCCTTTCTGGAGAATGTCCGCTGCAGGCTCTTCTTAATGCTGCGTATGCGGTTAACACCCGTGGCTGGAGTATCGGTAGGAGCTCCTGGCGCGGGCTTGCGGTTCTGGCGGGGCGGACGCACTGGCGGCACAGCCTGCACGCCCAAATTCTTGGCCAGGAAATCAGTTTGTGGCGTAGCTGATCTTTCTCCGGCTATAGCAGGGTTGCGAGCTTCGTTGAGGAGCATGAAACTGGGCGTGGGAATGGCGTGCATGTGTTGGGGAATCTCTTGCGATGAGCCACTTTGCTGCAGCTTTTGCTGCTCCCGCTCAAAGTAGCGGTACAAGCGATTGGTCCACTCGCCCACGGTGCGTATGTGTAACCACATGTAGTCCTCCTGCTCGGGCGCCGAACTAATGGTAAAAGGATGCCACTCATAGTTGGCAATGGCCGGTATGTTCACGAAGACATAATCGCCGGGACGGAAGTTAAAGTGATGTGGTCGCTTGATCACCAGATGCACCACCTTGGAGGGCAGAAGCAGCCCGGAGCTGATGTACGTCTTGCCATGCTCTCCCCTCATCCAAATGAAGCGAAGTGCCCTTTCCACTATGTAGACGAGTCCTGGGAGCATGAACCACTTCCAGAAGTTGGGTCCATGGAAGAGGCACAGTATCCAGAAGGGCACATAAAGCAGATGCGTCCAATAGAAGACTTCGAAGCTGCCTTTCCGCCGCACAAAGGGCTGTGAACACACGAACATCACCACCAGGATGGCCAGTAGCGCTACTCCCGTGGGATTAGCACATCCTGGTATCAGGCCAAACAAACCCGGACGATCTGTGAGTAGCCATTCCCCTATGGTGTAATGACCCGCGTTGATGTTTGGATCGTTGATCACGATGATGGAAAAGTTGAACAGATGCATTATCGTATGAACCAAGCTCAGTACGGAGATCGTGATGCCCGTCAGCTTGTGCAGATAGACGTGGTGATCCAGTGGCAGGTACGAGGACAACCCACGACCCCTGAGGTAAGTCAGTGAGTGCCGCAGCATTAGTACAAGGACCCAGGCACAGTTGAAGTTCAGGCATTGTCCTAAAAGTAAATTAGTAAGTGTAGCTAATTATACCTTCCTATCAAATATTTCCAGATCAGTACTCACCACAAGCTCTAGCTATGATGACGAAACCATTACTGGCACGATACTGGATAGCGCGGGATATGAACAAGCACAGATTGACGGTGATGTAGAAGAAGAGGTATGTGACGAACACCTGGTTGTTCTTCATGTAGGCCAGCGAGAACTGATGGGGCAGGGAGTTCCAGAATCCGCTCTTGGCTGCTCCTCCCGCCTGCCGATCTTCTGCGATGGGCACTAACCAGCGATCGATTCTACGAAATGGAATTTAGTTAGTTAAAAGATATTGTGTCTTCAGACAGATCTCACGTTATGCTCAGATTCTCCAGTAGGCCACCGTGCTTATGGAGCTGGTTCTTCAGCGCCTCGTACGTGATTTCACCGCTGTTGTGCGGATCAGCATCCTCGAACATGGCGCTGGTGAGATCCTCGATCTGGTCCTCGGAGAACTCCATGCCGTTCTCCTTGATGCAGTGCCTTATAACATCGTGCAGCTCCTTGTGCTGAATTAGCCCGTCACCTGGTAGATTCAAGATGGATGGTTCAATAGAAGTTCTCTAGTTTATTCTGCAAACCCACCATCTATATCATAGACCTTGAACAGAAAGCGAATCTTGTCATCTGCCGACTGACCAGAGAACTGGTGTATGGCATCAATGAACTCCTGCAACGAAATGGAACCCGAGTTGTCCTTATCGAAGATTTGGAAAACCCGCTCTGTGAAGAAAGGCTAAATCAATGGAAAATGGCATTAGTAATATTCATTTCAAAATACTTTTACATTGACTTGTTTTGCTAACTTACATTCTTTGAGGTAACTATCTTCTGGAACTCCTCCCGCCGAATCTCCTGCTCGTTGCCCACGGTAGTACGGAAAAGCTGTTCCAGCCGGGCCAGCGAGCTCTTGTCGAATCCGGTCCTTGGCCGGGAGTTGGTCAGATGAGAGATAAACTCCATTACCTGGTTGGTGGATACCAAGTTGCTTCCATCCAACTCAATCAGGCGGTACAGCTTGTCGAGGATCTTGTGGGTGAATTTGGTAAAGGATTACAATAAATACCGAGTATTCTGGCATCCACTTACCCCTCTGGTATGCCAGATGTCGCGGAAGTTCTTGAAGGAAACCCTCTTGTTCTCACCGCAGATCACATAGGCCACCGACTCAATTTGCTCGGCAAAGTCCATCTGGCGATCGTCCCTGAAAGATCCACAAGATATGTATATCTCAATATGGGTAAATATACATTGGTACTCCCACATATCTTGGCACTGCTACACAGAAAAAACATTTACCCAGAATACGATATTCTGAAAATCCATCAAAGATCATTTTGAGTCATCCTACAGGTTAATTGGTTTTCAAAACAATTAATGCTTTCATTGATAAGAAGTATATTAAACTGAATCACTGAAATATTACCGAAAGAACTGGATTTCACATTAAATTGTCTTCGCATTCAATTGCCTCCTTCCACTGACACATATTTTCCACCTTTATCTTTACTGATTCCATTTGATTTACATGTGTACTCCATCAGCACTTGGCAGTCGCGAATGCCAAATTATTTTGATTAGTGTTTGCGTTGAAAAAATTAATATATTTACAAAGTGCAATGATGTTATTCACTTCGATGATGTCGTGTTGGGCTCTTAATTGTTTAAAGCACTTGATAAAAATCCGTGTCAGCGGTTTCGTTATTTTCTGTGCACAAGATACGTCGGCTCCCGATCACGGTACCGATCCCCATTCCGATACCGATCCCTAACCCGCATCCCCAGATATCGCTGCTGCTCGCACTATATTTGTATTTGAATGACTTCATTACGACAGGCAGCCAATGACAGTTTCTGGCTGCAGAGCCGTCCAGGTGCCCAGTTCCGATCCAGAGCCAACTTTAGAGGCTGTCGAGGCACGCGGACTATGTTAGCTGTTGTATATGTTAACACACGGCGCAGATAGCATCGCCATGGGCAACGGACATCGGCATCGTCTGGGAACGGAGCTGGCATCTGGCATCTGGGGCTGCGATGTGATGTGGCATGGGGCTTCTGGTCGGCGCAGCTGGAATGGAATGCCTGGAGCACGCCAGCCAGGTGCGTGTGTGGATCGGACTGGATCGTATGCCTATTTTTTCATTATTTTTTTTTGCTCTTCCGAAGGCGAGCTAATTGTTTTGGCACCGTCGCAACATCATCAGCAGCGATCTCAGAGGAGCAGGAGGATGCCAAGGAAGCAACTCCACCTCCGCCACCAAGCAACCCACACTTACGTTAGCCGACCCTTGAGGTGCTCGATCCAGCGATCTTGCAGGAGATAGCCATTCCGCTCGAGATCAAACAGCTGGAAGAGCTTCTGCTGGAATTCCTGTAAGCAAGACCGAAAAACAAGTTGTAAACCGCTGGGATTTATGCGTCTCCCGTTTCTGGGCAAGTGTTAATTAATTTACGTTCGCATTGTTTGTAGAAGCATTTGTTTATGCCCCGCAACCAAAGATTTATATACATACATGTGCACGGAGCACAGTGTTTACCCAGTGCCTGACCCACGTAATGAGCATAATCAAGAGTGTTCTGGTCCCACGACTGGGAACTATGGGATTCGATCTATGGGAATCGAACTATGCGGCAGTGATGAAGACGAATGGCATAAATTAGCCGCTTATTAATATCTTAATGGCATTCGAGCTCACGATCATGAGCGCCCAGCATTGTCTGCAAATCGAATCGCAGCGCTGGGTCTTTTGCATTTGGTCACAGTTGTTGGGGCGATCTCCCATCTTCCATCCCCCGGCGATGATGAAAAATGTGCATATTTAACGGATGAGCCCTGACTGGTTAAACGGCTTTCGGGGAGCCCATAAAAACAAAATAAACACCAGCTCACCAGCCAAAGCTGAGCCCATCAAGCTACCCAAAACGGGTTTGGCGATCGACCAGCGATCGGGTAAAGGACCACAAAATAAGTGGCACAAGGTCAGGGCGCTCCAGAGCGTCACTTTCCGAGACCCATATCCATTACCATTCCCATAAACTTGCATCCGTTCGATGATGTAATTAATGGCGGAGCACACGAAACTAAGTTGCCACAAATGTTTCATCAACAGAACATAAATTTAATTAAATTGGTAAAAGGAAACAGAATGTATCAACACTATAACTTTGACTCGGAAGGACTCACCTCGTCCAGGAATAGCTTGCGGAAGGCCTCCCTGGTGTGTTTGCCCTCGCCCTCGTCGAAAAGTGCACTGCACTCGGATATGAGGAGCCAGCGCTGCTTCTCCCGGCGCGCCTCCAGCTCCATGGAGCTGCAGTTCTTATCTAAATTGAGGTTGTATCGTTCCATGTACAAATTTGATTGCCGCTGATTCGGATTCGCATTTCCATTTCCATTTGCACTGCCAATCGCTTCCTGCTTGCCAACGCTGGCAACTAGAATACTTGGCGAGCTGGCCACGATTGGGCCAGCATTTGCCGCCGGTTCATCAACACTTGCATCCAGTGCATCCAAATCGAGAACGGCCGCTTCGCTGGTATCGCTGCTATCTCTGATATCAGCTCTCTCACCATCTGGCTGCACTTGCTCCGTCTTTTCCTCGACGGAATCGCGTGCTCCATGCAAACGCTCCAGATACTGGGCAGCCTGCTGGAGCACGTGACTCACAACCGTGGGCGCTGGCTGCTGGTTAATGGGTTGCTGGGCAGGAGTTTGCGACTGGGGCAGCTCATCCGAGAAGGACACTTTTTTGGGCGAACGCGAGGGCGTGGCGGGAATCTCCAGGGAACGACTGGACGACACTGAACCGCGATGGTTGTTCGACTCCTGGTCTGCGTCCATGTTTTTCGAGGGGGGTAAATAAGCTAGCCAAAGGGGAATCACCTGAATCACGTGACACGCACTTTTAACACATGCCAATGAAGTGGGCTACTATAAGGACACACGATTACGCAGGAGCAACACCGCGATGAGATTTGGGTAAGTAGCAACTCCAACTTGGCACTCAAGTACTCCACCAGCCAAAGGAGTAGCAACTATATAAACTAGACACTGCTTCTAGGTGTTATCCTCGCGTCGGGTTTTAAGATACAGAAGGAGAGTATCGCACTTCACTTTCCAGCTCACCACATGCCAAAGGTGTGGGAGTGGTCACTAATGGGTGGGTGATCCTTGCGTCGGAGTTCGAAACACGGCGGCAACACGACGACGCGACACAGGTAAGAAGCAACACCAATCGGCGGCAGCGGCGAGCAGCAACTGAAAGCGAAAGCCAGGCAGGTGAGGTGAGGGCCTCGGATCGGATCGGAGCGCTGTGGCTATGGGTCCGCTGTATTGGTGAGCGGGACTGATCGCTCGGATCGGACTGAGCCGATCGGTGGTGGTCGACGCTTTGGAAAACGCGTTTGCCCAATATCGGTTCAATATTTCAGGCTTCTGCCAGCCAGCCAGCCAGCGAGTTTTAGAATGGACATGCAATGTCCCAGCCGATACAGTACGCACTATGTGCGAGTGTGTATCTTTGCATCTGTATCTCCATCTTCGTACGACTCATAAAATGGCTGCTCAGATAGATGATTGCCCCGAGTGTTTGCCAGTGTGTGTGTGTGTGTGTTCGTATGCGATTGATATTCTAATTTGGTTTTTGCGACTCATACCGCGAGTTGTGTGTACTTATTCGATAAGGGCTGCAAATAATTCAGGTGTCGCGATCTCGACGTCTTCATTTTTTAATTTCAATGCCCGTGTTTCGTAACAATCAAACTTGTTATGTGCCGCAGCTGTCGAACGTGTCTATTTCCGAATTCCCGCCCAGAGTGCACGGAAAATACCACCGCCTTTGTTACGAACTGCAATCGGAATTGGGTTTAAGTTGGGCTTGCGACTTGGGATTTGGCACTACTCATCGCATAATAGGTCAATGGCAATGGGTCACGCCAGCCAGTTGGCCAGGAAGTGATTGCGTGATTGGGCCAACGTAGCCAGCCACTTGTGGCCAATTCAATCGAATGCGAGTGCTCTAAGCGGTCAATCCGGCCCAAGGTCGGGCCAACACTTCCCCACCCGCCGAATATTGGATACTTTCAACATCTTATTGTTATCGAGTCGTTGAACTGCCTCCCCCCTAGCGACCGATTCCCCCACCCACAGCGATTGCAGCGCCTTGAACGCTAGTGAAGTTGAAGTTGAAGTTGATGCTGGAGCTGTGAAGTCTCCGCCAAAGGGCAATAATATAGATACTTTGTAGAGCAATAGCTATGACTCTATGACTCGTGTCTTGTTTTCCTAAATGTTGCTACTTTGTTGCCACACCGAGAGAAAAGTTGAATAGCTGGCATATAAATGGTTTCTGGAAGCCTTTCTGTTGGAAAATGTACTATATTAAAGCTCGTAACTGAATTAGGATATGAATTTTTGGAACCTAATAAATTTGAAAATGTATAACTACAACAATATTACTGAATATAACTACCTAAAGGTTAACTATAGTTATTTTGGTAGCAGAAAGCCATAATTCAACCTAACTCATTTTTGCTGGCACTTGAAGTTTTCTGTGTTCTCTTATCTGTTTATTGAATGCTGTTGGAGCATCTTCAACAAAATTATAGCACAGCAATTGTTATAAATCATAAAGCCCATAAAACTGATGACTAATTAGGCAATATATTTTTCTGCGTGCATTAAGCGGGTCGATCTGCTGATTAATGTTCGACAGCGGCCTTTGGCTTTTGTTTACGGGTTAGTGCCCCACACTGAATCGGATTGAGATACACATATTTAGCATCGAATTCGGATACGGACTCAGATTCAGATCGTTTCCGCCTCCGCTTCACACTCTGCTAATCCACGGTGTGCTGCATGTGTAAACCCCATGTATGCGGTATCTGGTATCTGGCGAGTGCTATCTGGTATCTGAGATACTTAGTATCGCACATCCGCTGCGCTTAAGACGGCTTTACTCACCTGTCGGCCAGGCTTTTATGGCCATTGTTAATTGCTGAAATTGGCATTCCCAATCACAGCGGGCGACACTCTTGGTCAGCAAGTCGCATTCGATGCCCGCTGGTGGCCAGGGAATTGGCCACTGGCCATTAGACATTAGACACTATCCACTGCCATCCGCTAACCACTTCCAGCCACTACTGGTCATTGGTCCCTCATTGTGATGGCAGTGGTGGCGCTGCAATTGACACCGCGGCGGCCAATTAAGCCCGCAGTTACAGCTGCAAAAGATACAAAGACAGAGACAGGAATAAAAACAGAGATAGAGACAGAGACATCCGCGAATTCGTGCGCCGGGTGGTCCATCTGCAAAACGAATCCCCGACTGCTGGCATGCAGATTGATTTGCTCGGCAAACGTTCGCCGCTTGTGGGCAATTTTCCAAGTGGCCGGCGACGAGAGCAGTGTCATCAATTTAAATTAAGTTCCAGCTTTTTATCGCCACTCGGCGGACCAGTCTCCACGCCATTCTCCAACTCCAACTCCAGTTGCCCAGGTCTTTTGCGGACTCCTTCTCCCAGCACCGTCATCATTATCCAAAACATGTCATTAGGCGGCCGCAAGATGCCCGAGTACCAGAATCCTGTTCTGCCGGCGACTGTCTTCGCTATCAACTTGGAATTCCAGCTCCCAGCTCCGTGGCAGCGACGCCAGCGGCGGAGCAGCAGCGCAGCAGAGCGTTGCGTGCAGCGGAAATTGGCCAGATACAGATACACTTCAACTCGGTTTCAGACTCCGCAGAGCCGCAGACGCGCTTACATCGATCGGTTTCGCCTAATAAAGCGACCGCGATCGCCACGCTAATTAAAATAATTGAAATTTCTCACGGGAAACGCGCATCGCGACACTTGCAGGGCATCCTATGTCCACTCTATATATCCCCATACCCATTCCCCATACCCCATACCCCATTCGCCATCCCAATGCCATTCTATATCCCCATCCTCTGCGATATCCGTTGCTAGTGCGGCTAATTGCAAATTGCAACATGGACATGTGGACATGTCCAACAATCGAATTGACAGCTGCTTTACCCCTGGCACATTTGATGGACATTAACATGGATCATCGTCCGTTGTCCCATTCGTGCTCCTCCGCTCGCTGGCACTGGCGAGGATTCCAGCATAAATGCATAAATTTCATTAGTCGCTGACAGGACGGTTCCCGCTAGTGTTGAGTCCCTAAATTAAGTGGACGGGTCAACTGAGTTATTCCTAGCGCTGATTTATACCATTAACCCATTATTGGCCATATTCCTGGGCATACTTATGCATTTAATATATTACAAATTTCATTTAATATTTTAAATGGCGTTATTTATTTATCTCAGTAAAAGATTATTTTGAATCAGTTCGGGTTGAGAAAAGTCTTAGTTTCTTCTATATCCTGTGAATATATAAATAACAATAAATATAAATCAAATGTACCATTTTCTGTCACTTCCATTAAAAATATAAAAAAATATATATGGATAGTAAAAATGTTAATTAAAATATTCCTTGATTTTTCTCGAAAGAAATTCTGAACATAATAATAACATAATATTATTATTAACGAAATGTGAGCATTAGTATATTGTAAAGGAAGAATTGGTAGTGAAATATTGTTCAAATAGGCTTCAAGGATTATTCTACTCCATTGTGGTTGTCTTGAAACCAAATCTCTTTAGTTCCCTCAGAAAATGGGTTAATGGTGCCACAGGAAATGGCGACCACAAATAAAAGTAACTAAGCGCAGAGTTCCACAAAATATTGTTGCCTGCGATCGTGGATCGTGGCATGCGCACTCTGATCGAGATCGCAGCGACAGATAGCGGAGCAAAGTTACGATCATACATATGCATATAGAGTGGTGCCTCGATGCCCCAAAAACCCCACCACCTCCGCCATATCCACGCCTCTGGGGCCGTAAAGTTGTCGAAAATGATTTGCAGATCAAGATTTGTGCGCACAATTTATGTGATAACCCACTAAGAGCAGTGGAGTAAGAAAAAAAAAAGCTGCAATTCCAATGGTCCAGATCGGTCCACTCCCGGGCCAGGTCCTGCTCCTTCCGATCCTCCGACAGCGTCCAATTAGTGCGTGGACTCCAGCTTCATTCGAAATTCATGGACAATTGTTAGTGCCTCCGTGTAGCCGCTAATAATGACGCCTTTAAATGTGCAATAACAATTTTTGAGGCGCGCAAAAAGTGACTACTATATATATTCGCATATATATATATTATACACTGCATTCGTGTGCGTGAGCTTAAGTACCGCCCATAGGCCGGCAAACCAGCTACTGCTGCAGTGACTCCCCCTCAAAACCCCCCAACTTCGCGTTCCAGACGATCTACAAAAAAGTTGCTCATGAGCTACGTGAGTTTTTTACTGATCAGCTAGCCGAGAGCAGAAGATTGACTTTGATCTGTTGGTGGTAATGGGTAATGGATAATGGGCCAGCCTGAGTGCACTTTTCACTTAGCCCGGCCTATTGGCATCCCGAATATGACTCATAAAGTGTGGTATCTACAAAGTCGCTTAAGTCGCGTTACGTATACGCACCGTGTGCCCACAAACATCTCAGCGGAATTCAATGATAATATGATAATGAGCAAGTTGATAGATTGCCTTGACATTTTATCATCGACTCAACTTCAAATGGAGCTGTTAAGGAGGGAACTTCATTTACTCGTGATTTTGTTAGCAGATTGCAAAATCAGGGGGAAATCCATGCAACAACATTCAATGTAATGCAGTGGGTGGAGTAAACATGGGCTGTCATGGGAATCACACCACCCACGACTATTGATAAAAGTTATCTGCGATAATGATGGATCCCACAGGAAATTTCTATGTTTGCTGCTCACCTTAATGGGAATGTAGTTGAGTCATTGATTGAACCTTTCTGCATTTCTAAACAGAGAAAAAGTACAAGAATATGTGACATAAAGTTGTAAGCATAAATAAACAATATCATGCTGTTGTAGCTTTATAAAAAAAACGGAAAATGAAAGGTACATAAATTTGTATAAAATTGTTGTAACCTTTTCTACGCCCTGAAGGATTTATGACCGTGCTCCAGTCAAATGAACTGCCAATCTTGCGGTCGTAATCATTAATCAATTTAATGCACTGCGTTTGGCTGATTAAAATTGGGTGCATGTCGCCTACAGTCAACCAAATTAAGCCCTTGGGAGTGGCCCCAGCCGCCCAATTGAAATGCCAACTCATGTCCGGGGACATGGGATTTGGAGTTGGAGCTGGACCACGAGCTTGGAGGTTGGAGCTGAAATGCCAAGACCGCCCGGTCGACAGGCGAACAAAGTGTGTGTCAGTTGCAGTCAAGTGGAGCCATAAAGCTCCACGATCCCACAGATCGACGGTGGCGATGTCAGCTACTGGCGATCAGTCACCGGCTAACGGGAATTGGATTGGGATTTGGATATGGATATGGATGTGGATTTGGTTTTGGTTTTGGATTCGGTTGTGGGCGGTTGTTCGGTTTTGGATTTATGGCCTGCCCAACGTCAGCCTAATGAGCAGCCTGCATCCATAATGCCGGCCCAAAGAGACGTGAGCATTGGAAAAATAGAGTAAAAAATATATGGTTAAAATAGAGAAAAATAAAGAAAAATAGAGAAAAAGTCAATTGGATTAGATTAGACGGCGCAGCTGTCGTGACAGGTTGAGCGCTGAGTTTGGAGCTCGGAGCTTGGAGCTTGGAGTTTGGAGTTTGGGAAACGGGCACGAATGAGAATTTATGGCCAATGCCAGCCGAGCTGGATCTTGGCCAGATTCAGAGCTCTGGCTGCGTGCAGGGAACGCAATATGTTATAATGACTTCATTACACACAAAAAATAAGCAACAGGAGTCGCAACGGAACGCTGGCTGGAAAATTGCAATAAGAAACGCGGCTCTATTTTGACTTTTTCCCTGCCAAATTTGGCCGCCTTGATTCGTCGCATAATTGGCAATTATCGTGGCAGATCGAGACGTGGGCGATATCCTCCATATCCCCCATGTCAATAGGTTTTTTTTGTGTGTGGATATATCTCTTGCAGCTTTTTCCTCGATATAGGTGGCACGCAATCCCTGCGGGTTGTCTTTGTATCTGTCAGGATTTATGCACTAATGCACTTCATTTCGGCTCATTGTTTATTGCGGCTGTGGGCATGGTCAGGTGCGGTTAGCGGCCATTTATTAATTGCAAAACCCATTCACTTTGCCTCCAGTTGCGCCGATTTAGCCTTAGGCCTCCAAGTGAATGGGGCCGAAAAAGAAAAAAAATATACAGCCAAACTCCTGCACGCACATTTGCATTTTATGGCTGAAATTAGCGTCTAATTGGAGTTTACACGCTGCATATTTTATTCGCAAATAAATTGTGTTTTTGCAGCGCAACGCTTTTTGGGGATTCGATTCGATTTGATTTGATTTGATTTTTCTATTTGCTGCTTTTTGCCTTTGCCAATTGCCATTTGCCGAATTTGTCAGCGTTTCTCGCTCTCTCTCAATCTGAATAGGCCCCAAGTCAAGTGCTGTGGGCCATTCACCACGCACCAATATTATTAAATCACAGCGCAAACACCTGCAATGGCTGCTCGACTTTGGCCTATGCGGCGTATGCGTGATTTATAATTGCGAGCCACTAACACCACTGCGACGCACACACTCGCGTGCATTTGCACACACACACACACACGCACCTGCACAGGTGCACGCAGGTAGGCGTGTTCATTAGACGGCCTTAAAACGCACACACTCCAAAATGGCGACCATATCGCCATCGAGCCCCACAGCCAACTTATGAATTGAGCAACCAAGAGCCAATCTCGCAAGTGACACAAATCGCACGAGGCGCAGGTGGCGATTGCCCAGATTCATTCGATGAGATCACCACAAGTTCCCAGGAGCCCAATCGGATCCGCATTTCATTTAAACCTTATTGAATGATGATCTTAAATAGGTAAAGAAAGATTTAAGTCTACCCTAAATCTACTAATAAAGAAATCAAGATAAAGATTAGCAAAAGCAGATTTTCAAATGAACTAATTTATTAAATATTATTTTAAAATGTTATACTAAAAGTAAAAGCATAGAGCTGCCGTTAAAAATCTTAAAATTCATGATATACTGTATTAAAATATGAATTGGTTAGCACATTAAATCCAATAAATTCTTAGCATTTCCTTTTTGCTGTTTTGGAAGATATATTATTTAAAGTTTTTTTTATTGAAAATTGCCAGAGCTTGCAAAGTATCTAGCTGGAATCTAGAATCTCAGTTGGTTTCATGAGCACCACAGTTATTTGTGAAATTCAAACTCAGCTACAAGATACAAAGATACATTTATGGAATTCGCACCTGCACAACGTGGATGTATTTCAGAGATATTCCCCCGAAATCGGATGCGTGGCATGTCGCCAGCAGATGGAGGCATCTTAAGCATCTCCAGTTACTGCTGCTCCTGCTCCGCTTGCTGCATGTTGAACAAGTGCTTGGGATTCGCAGTGAAGTGAAGTGGAGTGCATTGAAGTTATCTCTGAGCTGTGCTTTCGGTGGCTTCAGTTCCACTGGCGAGTGACAGGCGGTGGCTACCAGCGGGCAGCTGGAAATTCGATACGCCATTTGCTGCTCCGACTAATCCCGACGCGATTCGGGATGCACTGCCCACTCTGGGCTGGCATTTTCCAATTAACTTCGCATTAGCCACCGCCCAAAGATGTGTTCCTCGCAAATATTCATATTCCACTGCTGCCGGCTGTCAGTCGGAGCCATGTAACGTCATCCGGGAACATGACAGACGCGGGCTAATCCCGCATCCGCGCCAGCGTTTGACCAGCAAAATTATTAACGCCATTAACGGCAATAGAAATATTTGTGCAGGCCACTCGTAAACCCCCCAGCCCCCCATTCATCACCGACCCCCCCGCTTAATAATATCCAAACGAGTTCCGCGGAGGAAGGAGGAGAAAATTACAAGTCATGGCTACAAGCGCCTGCGACTGTGGCCCACAAATGTGACTAATGGCATTTCTGAATGCAGATTCAGCCGGGGGATATTCGATGGTCGCCAAGGGGGTCGGTGCAGCCAACTCCTTTGCAGTTCTTTAAGTTTATAGGCAACAATTTTTAACGCCTTGCCAGGGAGACCAAGGCTACACTTGCACAAAACTATGGAACTTGCAATGCTGTAGAAAATGCAGATATTTATAGATCCAAAAGACTGGAAGAGGTTCTTAGGTGACTAACCAAAATATAAGATTTCTTTAGCCTTTAAAACCAATCATCAAATACAACTCACTCATTTAGTATATTTCAGATATTTCTTAATATCAGATCAAGTAGTTTCTTCCAGTGCAGCGGATTCCGTGTGCGTGTGCTTTTCTGCAGCGTCATTAATTTTGCCATGAATTGACAAAAACATCATAAACTACTTGTTGAACAGAAAATCCACTTCGGGCGACAGCATCCCAGCATCTCGGCAATCCAGCCCACGCGCCAATGGAGCCAATATATAGGCCGGCGAAGGTAGAGATCGGGAGTTGGAAGTTGGAAGTTGGGATTTGGGAGGTGGAGATGGGAGATGGAAGATGCGAGATTGGAGACTGTTGCCGCCCGGCAGGCTCATGTTCGACGCTCCGTCTGTGGGGAGCGGCTGGCTCATAAATATGCCAATGACTTGGCCCCCATCCGCCGACTCCTCCGATCTCCGCCAAGTGACCTGCAGCTGGAGGGCTTATGCCAAATTAATGAGTCCAAAGAATGCAATCTCCGCCAGATCATCGTGCTGTGATTCAGTGAAGGAGTGGCGCAGATTGCGGTTGTAAATTGGGCAGACCTATTAATCTAACTTACAGTCTTACTTACAAATAAGTATTTTGAAAAGTATTCTTACCTTTCACTATTTAAGGATTGAAAAGAACAGACTGCCTTAAAAAACCCTATCTATGAATACCATAACATATAACTGAGTATTTACATTTCGAATCCATTTGAGATAACCTATCTAAAACATAATTTTTTATATGGCGATCTATTAGATTTAAGATGCATCTTCATTGTTTTATGGCAGTGCTATTTTAATGTGACTTCATTCGCCTTGCACAAAATAAACCATTAAAAACAAACACTTAGATTAATGTGCTCTAATTTGCATAACTCGAGGATCCAGAAGATGGCCACTTGGCCGAGCCAATCGGTCCTGCTGACCCACACGGCGTATGCTCAACGTTAATTAACGTAATGATGGCTGGGGAAACAAACGCAGCACAATTTAAGCCAACAAACATTTACAAACAGGCAACAGCAATTGGATGTTTAATGGATAGCGAGCTGCGATCAATACCCTTGTCCCCCAGCACCAAATCCACCGGCGGATCCCCAAATCGCATCTAGAAAAACAAGTAGCCGACAGAGAGTCGGGCAAAAGGTAAATCGAAGCCGAGATTAATAGCGATAAGGCTATTGATTAGCATTTTAGCCACCGCCATTAGGAGGAGGAGCTCTGCCAGCGGAGGCAGCACAAAATCTGTGGCCGTTGTAGATGATATCTGCTCCTGGACGGGAGGAGGCGGGATCGGTATCGCTGCATCGCTGGATCGTAAGGTGTTGCAGGCATGCGATGTGGAGATAATTCAAGCGGATGCTACATAGTCCAAAAACCCGACTCCGTGGCTGATCGCAAAATTAAGCGCATGCCGGCAATTTGCATAAAAGCAGTTTAATGTTTAAATGTTTTATTGAATCGGGGCTCGATTACAAGATCAGGGGGAGAAAGCAGCAATGGAGGCGACTCTAATTTGCAATGCAAATACAGTGCTGGTGCTGCAACTAAACCATTTGAACCGAGCCCAATCCAATGAGATCCTCCAGTCGCGATGGCTATTTGTAAGGAGCCATCGCAAGCCGGTTTTTTAATTATGAAAAAAACCGATAAGTTATCATGGGGAGAACGTGCGTGCACCAAAAGTGGGAAACGTTGCTCCAAAACGCTGATCAGTTGTCAATCAAAGGGGACGCTGATGCTTCACACTCGAATCTGGAGGAGATCGGCGGGGAGGGTTGGTGGTCGGAGGACATGGAACCATCATCATTAGTCGCTGCCGGAGACATTGAGACACGTTTGATAGCAGCCGACGTGCAGCAACAACAGTTGCAGGAACAGCTCTAATTGCGGAATGGCAGCTGCGATCTGGAGTCTAAAGTCTGGAGTTCGGAGCTCACAGAGCGCGCTGCTACAACTCCAGCTCCACATCGCAGTCGAAACCTTATCCAACTGTCAGTGGCAGTCAGCGGCGCAAAGTGACGCCTGATCTTGAACTGGTTCTGCTGGCCGAACGCTACGCGGTGGTCCACGGCCATCAGAATCCCAGACAGCCAGCCGCATATGCAAGTGGCTCCCGTCGCCGCACGATCATATCCAATCCACATCCATATCCATTCGCATTTCCATTCCCTCTTGGCCATTCCAATTCTGATATTTCGTTACCAATTTTTCTGGCCCTGCTGTGACCAAATTGCGTATCGAGTGATCACCAGATATCCAGAGATTCGGGGTCCGCCGGGGTCTACCACATGCAGTGTCATTACTCGATTGGCGCAGGAAATCATAAATTAAATTCGATTGTTTGACAAGGCTCGCGAAATGTTTCCATTTGAGCCATAAGCGTCGCCCCCTTCCAATGCGTTTATCTACACCGAGGGAAATCAATTACTATTAGTTGGGAATTTAACAGAATTATTACTCATGTACATATAATTTATATTGGCAGGCATATAACGTTATCAACTGATAACTTTACTACCATTCATACGAATCTATCAATCATTAATCTATCTATCTATCTACCTATCTATCTATCTATCTATCTATCTATCTATTAATCTATGTATCTATCTATCTATCTATCTATTAATATATCTATCTATCTATATATAAATCTATCTATCTATCCATCTATTTATCTATCTATCTATTTATCTATCTATCCATCTATCTATCTACCTATTTATCTTTATATCTATCTATCTATCTATCTATTTATCCATCTACGAATCTATTATCTTATCAAATGTCGAAACTATGGTTAGACTATTTCAATATTCTACAAAACGATGATACATTTTTTCTCTCTGCCGGATCGGATATCGCGGGCTCTACAATTAGTACTACATGCAACTGCAACTGCATCTCCAACGTCCATCGGACTGCGAGAGTCGGAGGATGGATCCAAAACGGGCAAGTGGCCGTCTAGCAGATCGTACATTCGTGTAATGTTGGCCAATGCTCCCCCCAAAATTGGCGTGCAGCGGAAAAATGAGACAACGTGATCCAAAGGCTCTCCAGCGATCCAGCCGCAGATTCCAGCTAGAGCCACAGCTACAGCTCCAACTCCAGCTCCATGCAGCACGCACATAATTCATAAATGTTGCCACAGCTGGCGGGGATCGGCGGTATCTGCATCTGTATCGGTGTCTGCCGGCTTCGGAGATTCATAGGCACGCACTTGGTCGGTCCACTCTGTGCGCCCCGATCTCCTCCAGTCTTTGGTCTCTGCTCGCCGCATTGGCCATCAACACCAATCGCCAAATGGCGTTCGTGTGTGGCAAGTGACACACGAGGCGCTGCAGCACAGCTGGATGCGTTCTCCACAGCCACTCGCATCTGGATCTCTGGACCAGGTGGATGTGGTGTGCCAACAATGCCTACAAATGGGGACCATCCATCAGTGCTGATGGAGCTGGCATTCCCACATCCCGGAGAGCTAAGATCGGGATAAGCCGTAAAGCCATTAAATATAATCTTCACAATGAAAATTGAATTTTTTATGGTGTCTCCTTTCAGTTTTTGTACACAGGATACACAACGGATGCAATTTCAGATTTACAAACCATTTTGGATAAACCTTGTGAGTAAAGGATAAATATAGTATAGAATAATAAAGCTGATCAATTTGATAATGCATTTATGTTTATTGCTTTTCGTTTAGTTTAGCTTAGTTTCAGATTAGTTTAGCTACGCACTAGACGACGTCGTTCGCTCGTTCGTTCGTTTACACTTTAAAACTTAGGTTAATCACTAATAGCAGAATGGGTGGTCCTTAGCTCTACAGGTGGTTAGATCCACTCTGGCCGCTGCTATGAGCGGATGCTACCCAAAAGCGGCGTGCTCTCGGCAGCCTTTGAGGTAATCACGGTATGGCGGGAGCCGGAGCCAGCGGCAGCCGACGGAGCAGCCGGTGGTCGCGGTGGCCAATGGCTCGGACCAGGACGCTCGTCCTCGGCCTCGTCGATGCGAGACTGACGCGCTTGGCGCTTCTGCTGGTTAAGCTCGTGCAGATAGAGGGCACTCAGGCACATGTCGGCCACGCCCACGTTCAAGGGAGTGCTGCCCACGCGCGGGTCCACTCCACAGAGTCCGTAGAGCAGTGTATCCGTCGGACCTTCCAAGCGGCCTTCAGCCCGGCTGAGGCGCAAGCGGCGCATACTGTCCAGCGGGCCGACACTGGCGGACAGATTCTGCTGCAACATCTGGCGGAAGTCGCTGGCTGCGACGGGGAATCCTCCAGATACCGGTGCAAGACCCGGACGCAGCGACTGCGAGATCTCCAGTTGCTGGGGCGTCACCTGAGCGGTCAGCACAGAGTTCGCAATGGAACAATAGTCCGCTCCCATGGTGCCAAATGAGATGAGGCTGTTGGTCAGCGGGTTCTCCTGCACCATCGACGTCTTGGCCTGGACTAGTTCACCCACGGCGTGTTCCCTGACGCCGCGCAGGAACTGCTTGGCCTCCTTCGGCATCTGCCACTCGGGATTATTCAGAGTGAAGCGGAGAAGCGACATCTCCGTTTTGCCGCCGGCCAAACTTTGCTGCTGTGGCTCCTGCTGCGGCTGTTGAGCTGTAGCCCGGGTCATCTCCTCCAGCTCGCTGGTTAGCTGCCAGTCGGGATTGCCGTGCTTGCGAACATCCATCTGGGCAAAGGAGCATACGTTGCCCACTCCTCGCACGGATACGGTGAACGTCCTGAAGAAACGCACCAGCTCTATGGCCTTTGGCCTGAACACAAAGATCAGCACGAAGGGTGTGACGAAGGGACTGAAGATTTCGCTGAGTAGGTAGCCAGCCTTAAACTGAAAGAAGTTGCTAAACTCCTGGCGAACCTTTGTCGTGTGCGCCTGCTGCCGCCATTCGGAGGGCAGGTAGTGAACGTGCGCCAGAATGGCGGTCATTAGCTGCTCCGGGCACCAAACGAGATTCTCATCCGGTATTAGAGTTCTGCAGACCACACCTATGGCGCCGAGCCCTGCAAGGATGACAAGCAAATGCTCCACTTGGAAGACGTGCTCCTCGTAAATGCCCAATGCAAGGATAAGAAGTAGTAGTCCTCCACTGATAAAGAGCAGGTTTTTGGCTATCACAGCGGCCAGTGGCGAGGAAAAGGAGTTAAGATAGCGATCCGCGTAGTCATATGCCCGATTCAGCCTGGCATCTAGTTCGTGGTCCAGCTCATTAAAATGGCGCAGGTAGAGGCGTCCGTAATTGGACCATGTACGCAGCCCAAGGGCACCAGGCTCCTTACGAAGAATGTTCGCATAGGAGAAACTGAAGTAGATAAGCTGCCATACGAAGATCACAGGCGCCAGGACCAAATTTAACAACGCCACTCCCAATATCAGTTTGGAGAGTCGCTGCGCCAGCTCCGTTTGGTTGCTCCTTACCGCAAACTCATCGCGCAGCTGCCAGTTGTTCTGGAAGGGAGATCCCGGGCCGCGAAACAGGATGAAGTCAATGTTGAACAACATACCTCTACTCAGCGAGACCACTTCGCCATAAAGCGGTATGTGGAACCTTACAGGCAGCAGTTGCTTGTTCATCAGTGCCACCAGGTAGTTCTTGAAGCGCAGAACTCGGTGATAGATGTCCAATTCCGTGAGCGACTCCTTGTCGATGCACATATGCTGTTCGGCCTGGACACGACGAATCCGCTGTTGCACCTCGTGCCACGTAAAGTTGTCCAGATCCGAATCCTCGATATGAAGCGCAGAGTTGTAGAATCTCCTTATATCGGCGTACTGGGTAATATGGTACACCATTTTCAGCAGCCTTATGCCCAAGTAGATAGCGGCTATGAACACAACCAGGTACGTAACCCAAGTAAAGTTGGCTAAGCACTCGCCTGTGGGGTACATCACATCGGATAGAGTTGTCTTGTTGGGATTAGGTCCCCCTGGAGGGGTATCCCCAAAGAGCACATCAAAGCGGACGCAGTGCATCACAAAGGCAAGTAGCCAGACGACAAAGCCAAACTCCAGAACCTGTAGCATTTCGTCCACTACAATCACTGTGAATCCGTGCTTCTGCTGGTACTGATACATTCGCGAGAAGAACGAGTCAAGGTCCTCGATATGGTTCCACCGCGCACGCCCCGTCTCCGGAACCATGTGGATCATGACGCCACTGTTTCGAGGCGTGTCCTCGCCCTCATGTTCGGTGTCGTGCTCGTCCAGCGGCTGCTCCAGCTCGTGTTCACCGAGGGGGTCTAAATGCGCAGCAGCTGCGTTCGCTTTTGCGTCTTGTGTTTTGGATGGGCCTTGGCCTGTGGAGGGATGGTGCTCCAGGAACGGGCTGGCCGCCTCCTCGGCCAGGGAGCGGTAGTTGATATGTGGGCTAGACATCGCCCAACGTCAAGGTCAAGCGTTCTGACTATTTATATCGTTGTATAGTATAAGTTGGAAAATTCTTTGTTGTTTGATTCTGCTGAACCTTCTCAGCAAACAGCTGACTCTCCTAAGAGAAGTGTTGGCGAACGTCAAAATACTGGGTAATGAATAAGTAAGGCGGACCTCTGGCAGTGCCCAATGTGCAGTGTTCACACTTGCAGCACATCACTATATAACACATGTAGGAGAAACAGAGGTACTTTACATATGAGACTGAAATTATAAATAATTAAATTAGAATTTTTCTTGTTTTTTCTTAATTATATATTCGTTTATACCTTTTTGAAATACTTGATACTTTTGTTTTTGGTGCGCGAAGTGTGAACAGTATATATATTCATCAACATATATCTGCTCAGAGTTGGCAGTTCCCTACCGCATTTGTAAACAAACTATTTGTAGCTCTTACTTTATTGTAAATTTAATTTAAAAAAACAGTCAAGATGGGTAAAAGGCAGCATCAAAAGGATAAAATGTAAGTATTTAGCACATTCAGCGGGTTATAGAAACAAAGTCTACCCATTGCTTTCACAGGTACCTCACGTACACGGAGTGGAGTGAGCTGTATGGCGGCAAAAAAGTGGAATCCTTGGAGATCGACCATGTCAAGTTCAAGCGGCTGCCATTCGAGCACTGCTGCATTACGATGGCGCCCTATGAGATGCCCTACTGCGATCTACAGGGCAATGTGTTCGAGTACGAGGCCATTCTTAAGTTTCTCAAGACCTTTAAGGTGAACCCCATCACCGGGCAGAAGATGGACTCCAAGTCATTGGTCAAGCTGAATTTCCACAGGAATGCCAACGATGAGTACCACTGCCCCGCCTTGTTCAAGCCCTTCAGCAAGAATTCGCACATTGTGGCGGTGGCCACAACTGGAAATGTATACTGCTGGGAGGCAATCGACCAGCTGAACATCAAGACAAAGAACTGGAAAGATCTGGTGGATGACACGCCATTCCAGCGTAAGGACATCATCACAATACAAGATCCTCAGAAGCTAGAGAAGTACGACATCTCCACCTTCCATCACATTAAGAAGAACCTACGAGTCCTGACGGAAGAAGAGCAGCAAGAGAGGAAGAATCCAGCCAGCGGGCGCATTAAGACTATGAATCTGGAGACCAAGGAGACGCTGGAACAGCTGCAGCAGGACTATCAGCCAGCGGAAGAGGAGGCCTCCACTTCGAAGCGTACAGCCGACAAGTTTAACGCAGCTCACTATTCAACTGGAGCGGTGGCGGCCAGTTTTACGTCTACCGCCATGGTGCCCGTTTCCCAAATAGAGGCGGCAATCATAGATGATGATTTGGTCAAGTACGAGCGGGTAAAAAAGAAGGGCTACGTTCGTTTAAATACGAACCTTGGCCCTCTCAACCTGGAGCTCTTCTGCGATCAAACTCCTCGAGCCTGCGATAACTTCATCAAACATTGTGCTAATGGTTACTACAATAATGTTATGTTTCACCGGTCCATAAGGAATTTTATTGTGAGTACGATCTCTGTTGAGGGAAACCTTAATTTATTATGGTTTTTGCAACAGGTGCAAGGAGGTGATCCCACTGGAAGTGGTTCTGGTGGCGAGTCCATTTGGGGCAAGAAGTTTGAGGACGAGTTTAAGCCAAATCTTACGCACACGGGCCGAGGAGTGCTATCCATGGCCAATTCGGGACCCAACACCAATGGCTCTCAGTTGTAAGTACCACAAAGTGTCATTTTTTCATTGCTTTTGCAAGTATACAATATTTTGTAGCTTTATCACCTACCGCTCTTGCAAACATCTCGACGGCAAACACACCATCTTCGGAAAGCTTGTCGGTGGATTAGACACTCTTCAAAAGATGGAAAATATCGAGGTGGATAACAAGGACAGACCAATTGAGGATATCATCATTGAGTCCTCACAGGTATTTGTGAATCCATTTGCCGAGGCTGCCGAACAGTTGGCCAAGGAGCGCGAGGAGGAGGCGGCCGGCAAGGAGGAGATTGTCAAGAAGGAGGAGCAGCAGAAGCGCATGAAGGAGCCACTAAAGGTGTACAGAGAAGGCGTGGGCAAGTACCTAAAACTTCAGACCGTGGCTAAAAAGCCAGAAGCACCACTTACATCCGCTCAAGCTGCCAAGAAGAAGAAACTGGCGAATGGTTTTGGAGATTTCTCCAGTTGGTAAACCTTTGTTCTCCAAAAATAAAAGTTTAAGAGACAGTTTTATAAGTAAAAGTTATTTATAATCACTAGTTATCGGTAGATTTGGTTCCCCCATCTGTGCGCTCTCTATCCTGCCAGCTTTTCTTCATTTCCTGCAGCTTTTCCTGCCGCCGCCGGCGCTCAGTGGACTTTCTCTGCTCTTGTGCCTTGACTTGCGCGGCAATCGAATGCTCCCCGTTTAGATGCATGTCCAGTTTTTCCAGTAGAAGTTTACGAGCCTCCACTCGATTCTTTGATGCTAGACGATGTGTGTGACACTTGACCGTGATATTGGTGGGTAGATGGCGCAAGAACACGCAGTTGGAGGTCTTGTTGACAGCCTGGCCACCAGGACCACTGCCGCGCATGAAGGTCTCCTCGATATCGGACTCCTGTAGTGCGGGAAAGCGGGAGTAGTCCAGATTGGACTTGCAGCGCACAGCGGGCGGAGGCAGAGCCAGGAATCGCACCAGACCTCGCAGCATTCCTAGAGAATGCGTCCCTTCTTCAGCAGGGTCTCTCCGCGCTGAAATATAAGTCAATTTTGTTAATCTGTTATGAAATACGAAGGTGGCACTTACCTTAAAGCTGAATTCCACTTCCACCGGATTTGTAAGGGAACGGTTGTCCCGAAACTCGTGGCGAACTCTTCCCAGAAAGTAGTTCTTGTCGGTCAGCTTTAGGTGATTGCCGTAACGAATTAAATGCTTGTATAAACGCAAGATTTGCTGCCGCGAAGGTTGAACCATTTTCATATTTTACTCTCACATGTGTGGCAGTGTTGGTTAACGCAGAACTATAACAGGTTGGCAGTTCAGCAAAAACACAACCAGCTGTGGCTTTGTGCGATCAAAACAAAAGCAACAGTTATAAAAATAACATTTGGAAAAACGCAATGATAAGATTAAAAATCTCAAGTGGACCACAATTTAAGTTCCCCCGACCACTGTTAAAAATTCCTAGTCACGGTTATACAGTGTATACAGTGTATTAATCTCTAAATAAGTAATGCATGTCATTTTAACATATCTACTTTATTATCTACGGTTACGCTATACCTGAAATGCCTGATTACTTTTACATCCACAGTTAGAATATCAATTGATTACTCCTTGGGCAACTTGTCCAGATCAATGCCGTCATCAATGGACACCCCTGTCGCCTGGCTCAGCTCCAGCATTTCCTTAACCTGGTGGGCAACCTCCCTGTCCACTACTTCTCCACCTTGATTCATGGTCCGTTCGATGATCTCCTCGTCAGACACTTGCAAGGCGAACATCTCCTCGGGCGACATGTCCAAGGGATCCACCAAACTCATGAGGAAACTGGCCGATATCGATAAGCTGTACGGCAGGAAACGCACGTACTCCTTCAGAAGCTCACCGCGACTAAAAAAAAGCATAATTAATATCATAAAATATGTTTTGGCAGTATAAAGCTCTACAGGATTATCTTATCTTATCATTTCGAGCACCTAATGAGAATTTTTAGATTTATGACTTGCATTCATATCGCTTGTTTTTTATGACGAAACATTACATTAGAGTAAACTAATTTTAAAACTCACCTCAGGAAATCCGGAACCTCCTCCTTGGCTTGCTCCCTATAGCTATTATGAAGCGCCAAGGTATATTCAGAGAAGATGGCCTCGAAGTTTGGATCGCGCACCTCGGCATAAATGGACACGGCCAGGAAGACGTTGAGATCGACCATTGGAGAGGAGACTCGCAAAGTCTGGTAGTCGAACATCATGATCTCCTGCGGCTCCTCCTTGTCATCGTACCTGTAGGCCACATTATTCCTCACATAATCGCCGTGGCATAGAGTGGCCAGTGGCTCTCTGGGCGCCACCCGTTGCCTACCGTAGTGCGTGTAGTCCGAGATCATGAAGCAGAACTTCTTTACAAACTCCTTGTCGATCTGTGGCTGATAGGTGGCCACCGCCTTGGCCGCTCGATCGATGCTCGCTTTCATGGACAGCTGCCATTCCGGATGAATGTTATCGTTGGCATAGCGAGATTCCTTCAGATTGTCGGTCAGCTGGGCAAACTTCTCCGGGTTCTTGTGCTTCATGGCGTACGCAAAGCCATGGAAATTTCCCAGGTAACTCACGGCAATCATGGCGTGCTGCAGACTCAGACCCACACGATCCTTGGTGACCCGCCATCCCTGCTCCACGAAATTCTCCAGAATGGCCACAGCCGAATGCTGGTTCAACTCACTGTAATAGTACTTGGGTGCGGCAAACTTGCCATCGGTGAACTTCTGAATCTCTGGCAGAATTTTCGTATAGAAATTGATCTCGTTGGTAAAAAGGGCCTCAAACTGTATGGATTCATAGATTTCTGGTGGCATCGCAGGTGTTTTCTACAAAAAACAATTAAGTATTGGTATTCTGGCATATCAAGGTAAGCTTCATCATTAGATGTGATCTATTTTGGATTCAAAATCAATTCCCTTTGTTCGTGTGTTGAGATGCCTCCCCCTATTTCACAATGTTTGCCATGAAACCCCCACTCTTGACTAAGCTATCTGAGTTTGCCGGAAAACCAAACTGGTGAGTAGTACGCAGTTACGGCAGTTATATAATATAATTTAAATTCCGCGACTATAGTTAATCTTCTCGTTATGTTTTTAGATAGCTTTTCTAACATTTAGTTATACTATGAGAATGGTATACACCTACCTTAACCACCATTTTTCGCTGGAACTTTTGGCCGTCGTATTCAAAGTTAATGGTTGTCCGATAGCAAAAAGTCAGCATAAAGGCCTCCGAGTGGCCAATTACATCAATGTCGATGTCGCCCACATGGAATGAGTTCACTTTGGACTCGCTGTAGTTGTCCACCAGACGCCCGTTGCTCAGTATCGACGGAAGAACCGTGTATCTCAGCCACTGCTTCTCAGCCTCGATCTTCTCCATTTCGTCGCTACACTGGATTGCTTGACGATCCCAACCGCTTCGCTTCTGGATAGCGAATGAGCATAAACAAGTTCATATAGCTCATTTTGTACTCTCCGAAAGCTCATTCGTTGTTGGAGATTACACGATAAGAGTGAATTGTAAATGAAAAGCTTTCTAATCATTAAAAGCACTTTATGGTTTATAGAGAAACAATATCTAATGATTAGCATGATGCAATTTGGCATGATAGAATGATATGATATGATATGATATCATGACCCAATGATAGGGATACGTTAATTGTGTATAGGGAGTTTTCATTTGTTTTTCCTTTTTCTGTTTACTGTGTGCTATATTCAATTACTATAATGGTTCCTTTGGAATAAGTTCTATTTCCCATAATCAGAGGTATCGATATATTTTTAGTCAAAATTTCCAGTTTTAGAAAAAGTTATCCTACCGTTGCAGTTCGACTAACGACCAACTACCAATGGGCCTCAACTGGTATTTACTAAAAACGACCGGGTCAATGACCAGGGTCAACACATACGTTCGAAGGTTCACGAATGAATCGCAACGAAGCCGAGATCTCAACATGGTATCCAAAGTGCCAAAGAGGACAGGTGCCTCGATCACGATCACGGATTTGGATACCATGTCATATATGAGCTCTTCTTCACGAAAGGCCAAAATAACGAGCGCCCGACCAGATCAGTTGAAAATGTCGAAGAATGCTCCAGACGACGATGTCGTCTGTCCAATGCAAACCAGTAGGAAGCACATCGAGGAGCCCGCTGTTCGGGACTCGCCACAAATGCGCGAGTTCTTCGAGGAAGTGCGTCGGCGAAAGCTCAAGGATTACTATCTTCAGATGAAGGCTGCTCAAAGAAATACAGCGATGTCCCATATGTGTCCGGATTGTGGTTTTGTGAAGCGGGATAAGAAGGATCTCAGCAAAAATATTTACTGCACGGGGGATAAAAGATTGAGGATAAAAGATTGTGATCGGCATGGGGATCTCACCTGGCTGTGGAACTCCTCCGCCGCATATCCACACTCTGCACTGAGTTCTGGATGCAGCAGAGGTGTCTCCAGCCACTTGGAAATTTTATTCAAGCTGCACAATATAAAATGTTTAATTTAAAATTTGTACTTCTTGATATCTAGTTGCCAAGGAGTTTGCTGATAATCCATCCGTTTTTCTCCGAACTTCAGTTTCATTCTGCAATCCAAATCGTTCGTACCTTTTCGATTTGAGCCCCATTCTTTCCACAATGTTTTCCGATCCCGCCCAGGAGTCGGTTGCCACGCAGACGGAGGCACAACCGATTCCGTCGCCCATCTGCACCCCACTGCTGATGGTGGACGAGGATGGACGGAAGCGGTACTGCTACCATGGTGGAAAATGCAAGTGCGCCACTTGCGCTCAAATTCGTGCAGAGCAGGCAGTGAAACTGGACCAGGAGCTGCTGTCCTACATACCGCACTCGAAGCTCCACCTGGAAGTTCCGATGCGGATGGCCAAGCCGAAGCAGTATCGCCTGGAAGCTCGACGGGCTACTCCCGAGCTGGCCAAATTTTTGCGGGAGGACCACGAGAGGCTGAGGGCGGAGTATCCAGCGTACTACCTTCCGGATCGGTACTTTGGTGTGAAATTCTACGAGTTGCCAGGACCGCAGCACAAGGAGACTCAGACGGACATCCCGATTGGGCGATACGGCATCGATGGTTGTCCCTGTCCCAACAAATCGCTCTGCTATGACTTGTAATCCTGGGCAGGACTCAATTGGGCATAGAGGGTTCAATAAAAGTTTGGAATGTGAGAAGTATTCGCATGTTTTACTTGTAACTTATGATAATTGTTATGATACTCCTATTTCTTGGGTAATTTGGAGTAGAAATCCTCCAGGAATTCCTTTAATATCAACTTAAACTTTTCGCCGTGCTTGGCCAATAGCAACTTGGCCTCACTGTCCTCGTTGTCCAGCATCTCATCCGCATCCTCCAGCACTTGGAGGTAGTGCAGCCAAGCCGTCTCCAATCCCATTACCTGCTCAAATGTTTCATCGCTAAGCTGCACCTGGTATTTGTGCAGCAGCACGAAGAGTTCCAGCATCAGAGTAAATGCGGACTGCTTCACTGGCACATCCTTCAGGAGTTTTTCAAGGAGCTGTTTGGCAGCCACCGTTTCACGGATGGTACGAGGAACCTTCATCACATTTCGCTCGTTGCGTCGCATGTATCGGTAAACGGCTAAATTTAGATGAAATATAAAATAGATCCCAGTATGTTGTTGAGGTACATACCACTCATCAAATTGCTGCCATGATCCAGCAGCATTTTAATATTGAGAGCCTGCCACTTCTCGATCCAATCCAGCATGGTGCTCTTCAGCGCATTCTGATTGATCAGGATAAAGTAAACGTTGGTGATGGCATCCTCGAAGATGACCTCGTCCGCCAGGGCACTGTAGTGTTCAATCCCACCTTCAAAGACGCCAGCCGTCCGAGACTTGGACATAAGGCGTTGCCGGAATTCCTCCTCTGTCGTTTCCCAAAGGACACGATTCTTATTCCACACCGATTCGTACTTAGCTAGTTCCTCCCGCTGAATGCCAATCTCCGCTTGAATGCTTCTCATCAGTTCAGAGCATTCCTGATCCTCCCGGAAAACGCTAGCAAATCCCTGGCGTTGCTGTTTCTTTGGGAGCTTTAGTTTATAACCCAATCGCGGAAACTGATCCAACATGTTGCGTATACTGTCCACGATTCCATTGATCATATCTCCAATGGCATCCATGTCGGGAGTAAAGACAATCCGACCATCTTTCACATCCGATTCGACGACAATAATGGGAGCGGATGCCATATCCGCATCGCAATGAAGGGCCTCATATAGCTTGTTTAACGATCCACGAGCACTGGTCATCAAGGAACTGGCTAGCATGTCATCCATATCGTTCACATAAGCAATCCACTCCGCAGACATCTGGCATATAACTAAATTGATAAAGATATTCAATTTTACTATATTTAAAACCACTGACCTCGTCATCCACCGATTGAAATTGCCGACTAAAGGCTGACAGTAGCTCCACTACATGGCTGTAGTACCTCCTTAAGATGTCACCGGAGGAGCTCAGCCTGCTGGACAACTGCTGCTGGAACACAGATATATCCACGGAGCCGGAAAATGCAAAGTGCAGCAGACAAGTGCCGCAGATCTTCTCACAAATCCTGGCCACGCCGCGATTAGCTCGCTTGAATATAAGAACTAACTCCTGGAACTCCGCAATGAACTCAGTGCCATCCTCAAAAAATTCCTCGTTGAACTCGGAGCCATAGGTGATCTTAAATACCCCAGGAGCGAGCTGGCGATCGCAAGCTTGGATCAGAGGTCGAAAGAGTTTCCGTTCCCTATCGCTGAGAACAGCCAGAATACGATTGTGACTTAGGGCCAGTTTGATTATACCATTGTATAAGGATCTTATAGTGTCGTATCTTTCGTAAAGTTTCTTCATTGTGCTGGGAATGGCGAAGCCCATTCGCTCAAAATGCTGGGCTTGCTCGCACAGTTCCAGAACGGAGGCATCGATATTGCACTCCAAGAGTCCCTTAAATTTCTTACTTCGTACTACGAGATACCGATCCAAACGCTGGCAAAGGTCACCCGAATAGCCGCAGCACTTGGCCACCCAGTCATCGTAGGCCAGTCGAATTTCCTTTTGAAATTCGAAACGCAGTGCATCAAATTTGGCCAAGGCCGGAGATGATTCCTTTACAGCCGGCAACCATTCGGAGTTCTTCAACCGATCTCTTAGCCAAGTCAGGCGTTCAAGATTAATCCGATAGCCGAGAGCTATGGATACGTGTTTTGATAACCAGGATTCTCGGCTTTGCTCCTCTAGCAATTTTCTCGACGTGGCATCCATTTCCTTGGAGAACATCCTCCACAGACTGCTTGTTTCCTTTAGGTATGTTTTTCTCAGGGTTCCCCTCTGGCGGTAGGAGTAGAATAGCATGGCCTGCAGAGCCTCCAACATTTCCTCAACATTGGACACTTGCTGGAATACATTGAAGATCAGTCTCTGGACAGTCTCCTCCAGTTTTTGCATGTTTTTGCGAAAGGTTGCCACATCCGCATACCAATCCGAACGATGGACATTCAGGATATATGCCTGCGAATTTTGCTGAAGCTGGTTCAAGGTCTCCAGAAACTGCTCCTCCACACTTTCCGCAATCTTCTCCAGCTCCTCGCCACAGGTCCCGCCAAAAACGGGCTTGGATATGCTTCCGTTTTCATCCAGTCGGCCAAACACAATCATGGACTCACAAATGTCAATCACATCATTGAGACGTTCCACAAAGGCGTCGATGTGGTTGAAGATTAGTCCCTCATCCAGCTCCCACGGCACTTGAGTGTGTTTCTGGGCAAGATCCTTGGAAATTGTATCATAGATTCCCCTGTAAGTCAGGCAGCACTCAATAGCCACGTTGCATATCCTAATGCCGAAACGTGGTTTGCCCGAGAGGATCTCCTCTACTTTGGTTTGCTCTGTGCAGAATCTGTAAGGAGCAATATGTAATATCCTCTTGTGTGATTCTTGTAATAGTCACCTTATGATCTGATTGCTCAAATTCCGAAACAATGCAGCAATTAGCCTAGTTGTATTGTAGTATTCCGAATTCAGCCAAATAAAACGTATGAGGTGGATAATGCGAGGTAAAAGTTTCGTCAAGTCCGCCGGGCTTGTGGCCGCATCGATTTTGGAACAGGGCTCAATCAGCAGATGAAGGAACTTAATATTCGACAGAGATTTGAGAAGCTCCTCCCTGGCCCTCTCAATAAGTCCATCCATTTGTGGCTTGTGCACGGATTGGGCATTGTGCAAGAGCAACAAAACCTTCTGGACATCCGAATGAGCCAATTGATAATTGATTCCTTGAAGGACTTCATCTAAATTGGAGAACATGGATGAACACCACCTCCAATTTATATACAGATATAAACTTACAGCGATATTCCCAGAACTCAAATTCATCCCGCACGGTGGCCAGATCATGTGGAACCGTCAACGTATCATCTGCCAGCAAAGTTCGAATCTGTGTGGTCCAGTAGAGAGCGATGCCCTCCAGGCTGCCGACCAAGTACCTATCAACGGGTCCAGCCGTCAACTCCTTGATGACAAAGGGGACGTACATCACCGACATCCCAGAGATTTGATGGTGCATTCCGCTGAGAAATGCCAGGAATCTGTCCATGCTGGAACAGAAACGGTTTCGCACCGTGGCATTCCATTCGAGATAGTTCCGGAAGAAGGGGACGTACAAGCGATCGAGTAGCTCCATCAAGCAGCCATCCACATCGCTCGTCAAGGTGCCGAAGTTGATCTCATCGTGAAATCCCTCCACGCTGAAAATCTCATTCGGTTCGCGGCGAAAGTAACTCAGATCCGAGACACACGTGGTGGGCATACCCAAGCAGGCAGCTAGGGCATCCCTGTCGTAGTAAATGGTTAGCAGGGGCTCGTGAACCTCCAGTAGCCAGGCGCGGATGATGTCCAGAGTTCCCTCCTGCCAGTCCCTGTGATCCAAGCAGCTCAACACACTCATCCGCTGAATGTAGCAAACCAGTTGGTTCAATTCCTCGTCGCTATACGATGGC
Organism: Drosophila mauritiana; assembly: GCF_004382145.1. Taxonomy (NCBI): domain Eukaryota; kingdom Metazoa; phylum Arthropoda; class Insecta; order Diptera; family Drosophilidae; genus Drosophila; species Drosophila mauritiana. The sequence goes on along the minus strand of NC_046668.1, from coordinate 14,661,639 downwards.
TTTGGGGTCTCCGGACGGAGCTCCTCCTGACGAGGTTCCACGCTGCGCTCTGGGATCCAGGATTAAGAGGAGTTCTAGGGGAAATACTGACACAAACTCACCCTCATCGTCGGTTAAATCGGAGTCCGTTAGATGCTCATCTTCTACAGCGCTGGAGGAGGCCATTTCACGGAGTTTTCATTGGCCAAAAGTACAGAAAACTTTATGAAAATCCATGGCAACTGGAAGCCGGCCTTTCCGTTACTTTTAGTTTGCGCTGAAAAACTGCATTTCCGGCGGTATTTTCAAAAATATAATGAATATTGCAGTTGAGAACACATTTACACTGATTCTTTTATTGCTTAAAAAATGTCTATTCCAAAAATGTAGATTTTTAAAACTTTTCTACATCATTTTACATAGCCACTATTACTATCACTATCTTATGTCGAACTAAAAGTCTGATAACCACATAAATTCGGTGGTGGAATCTTGGTCGATTTTTGGGGTTGAAAGCCTTGGTCACACCAATCTGATCCGAAAGCGGCGCTTCATTCAAAAACAAGAGAGAAAGCTATAGTCGAGTGCATCGACTATCAGATACCCGTTACTTAGCTGAAAAATAGCAATAAAAATTGCATTCTTTGAAACTAATTTAGGAATTAGGATTTCGGAATAGGATCCCTAAATATTTGTGTATACAGTTACGGGGGCGATTTGTGTCACTTGTTCACTTAGCAGATAGATACATTCTTAGGATTCATCTTTAAAACAATGCTGAGATGCCCAAAAGTGACCCAGTCGATGCTGGCCAGGATCAGCATCCGCCACTTCGCAGACGAGATCCACGGCAGCGTGCGAGCGGCCTACGCAAAGGGAGATGCTCGAGCTGATCCGGTCAACGTGCTGCCCAAGTCCAAGTACGGTGGAATCAATACGGTCTCTCTGGTCACGGGCACCACCATCATTGGCCAGCAGGGAGCCCAATTCGTGTCATCCCTGCTTTCGAGCAGCCGCGTCCCTGTGGAGGTCCAAGTAATCGAAGCTGGCCAGGATGACGAGTACTTCCACTCGGTGCTCCGGAACAGAACTGCCGTTCATGTGGACAATCAGGCGGACGCGGAAGCCAAGCAGAAGGCGCTCAAGATCTGCAATGATCTGGACTTGTACGTCTTCAAGACCCGGACACGCAGCTTTCCCGGCTTCAAGTGCCGCTTTCCGGACGTGGATATCCAGTTAATCGGTCAGAACAACATGGGCATCTTCAACGAACTGGAATATTCACCCGTGGAGGGAGTGGTAGAGGCCCTGTCCGTCGTCTCCCAAAAAGCCAATGACAAGTACCTGCAGTACGCCTTTAAGGCGGCTGCAAAGGCGGGTCGGAAACGGGTGACGCTGATCAACAAGGCCAAGGAGTGGGCCATTAGCGATGGCTCACTGGTGGAAGCCGCCAAGCGAATGCACTGCCACTACAAGGATTGCCTGGAGCTGGAGCTCATGGAGGTGGAGGAGGCCATCAGCCGGCTGGTGACGGAGCCCACCTACTTTGACTGCCTTTTCGCCAGCGAGCGCTATGCCACATTCCTATCCGCCATCTGCAGTGGAGTCTGTGGCGGGGCTAATCTCTTCAGTGCGGTGGAGATCGGAGATCACCATGCCGTTTTCAAGCCCCTCCAGACGAAACTATCGCTGACCAACTATGCCAATCTAAGTGCCTACGGCATCGTGTCCACCATTGTGGATCTCTTCGAGCATCTGGGCCACGATAAGTGCGCCGATGCTCTGTGGTGCGAGTTGAAGCGCACCATGGACGAGGGCATTCGCACCAAGGAGTTCGGTGGCCAGGACACCGGCGAGTATGTCATTTGCAACATCATCAACCAACTGCGATGCCGAGCATTGGGTAAATAGAGATCCTGCCATAAAATATATGAACGAAATCACAAAAAAGTGTTTTAAGAATCTTATTAAATTGCCTGTGACCATTATTTTTCCAAAATAAAAACCAACATTTTTAAACGTTCGCTCGAAATACTTTTTACCAATACATAACAATTTATTTGCTTACAACGAACAATAATTTGAAGGGGAATTGTCAGTAGTTGCGATATTTTTGGGAGTTCTTCAGCTAAAGTTTAAGATTAAGTGAATAATTAGATTGTAATATAACACACTGAAAATATAACTAAGAATAAATCTGATGCATTGGAAAACGCATCAAAAAGTTAAAGGCCGCATTTTATTTAAATTGTTCTAGTTAAACTAAAATTTTTGATAGGCTTGTCCAAATGCATCAGAAATACGTGGTGCCCGAGTATCGGAAAGTGGACCTTAGCATCCGTAACCACACCTGCTCATCCTCCGACCGGAGCCTGCTCTCGCTCATCTTCATCTTCCAGTTTTCCGAATAGGTCACCAGCTCCACCACCGCCTTGAAGGTGACACTTTTCAGTGGTTTAACGCATTTTACGAGTTTTGCCTTCTCTTTGTTGCTGGGGTACTTCATGTAATCGTAAACAGCCGACTGATCCGCTACCTCATCGATGATATCCTTTTTGAACTCGTCCTTTTGAGTTCCCGGATCGTCGTCCAACTTGGATTGGTCCAGCTTCTTTGGTTTCCGGCGCTGTTTTACTGGGCTGTCCATGTTCAGAGGAGAATTTGGTATGATAATGTTGTTCAGCTATCAAAAATTGATCAAAACTTGAGTTGTGCCTGCTAAAACTCAAATTTGAAGTGCCTGCTGCGGGTGTGTGTAATAAACATGATGTCCTCCCATTTGCACGTACAATTTGAATGGATTTATGTTCCAAGCCGGCGGCTGTAAACAACTACATAAATACCGGAGCAGGACCTATGAAATGGATGGGGGGGGGAGTAGGGCAATAAAAAGGAGCATATTTGCAGGCACCAAAAACAAAAGCCCCAACACACAATTGCCCAGCATGTGGGCATGGAAGGCCCCCCAGTCGATACTTTATCATCATGCAAATGGGCATTGTACTACTACTACCCATATAATCCCCTCCAGGGCTAATAAGTACCATGAACGGAACACGCCGCACAAAAACAAAATCCCACAATGGAAGCTGAAGGATAAACAGCAGCAAAAATTCCTGCCAGCCCCTTTGGCCACATCCTTGCCGTGGGCCATCTTGAGTTATGGCTCAATTCCAATGGGCCAACCAACGGGAGGAAAAGACAATCGTTTACACGCACATATGAGTTGTAATTTATTCGCCACTAGAAAAGTTGCCTTTATTAAATTTTAGTCGAAACACCCACACACACACGCGCGCATCCTTTTAGCAGCACTCCTGGTGTCCTGGTCATTGCTCCAGCTCATTGGTGGGTCCGTGTGTCAGCTTGGCCCTCATGGAGCCGCAGACCATCATGCAGGCGAACAGGGACAGCTCCAGGACACGGCACATGCAGTAGGCCACCACATCCAGCAGGTGCTCCACCACTCCCAAGTACAGACACATCCGTGGCTGGGTGCTTCGCTAGACCAGTGAATCCCTTGCTTATTCCAGTTACTTCCGCGCTCAACGGAGCTATCCACCAATGTGTAAGCTGGGTGCACTCCTATATCCTGATAAGCTTAAACCTCTTATGCTTAAGTTCACCGTGTTCACAGGCGACCAACTCTTTTCTTCAAATGATAACACTGCGCTGCTCGGCTCGCCATATATATTTAATCCTGTTGCTGTATCAGGACACGAAGCTCCTTGTCGTCCTCGTCTCGCGTTTCCCCACAAAACCGAATGGGAGCCGAACGCAAGTCACCGAGAGAGAGAGATTTCCGTGCAAGGAGTGTAAGGATAACATGGAGATGGGGTCCTGCCGCAGACAATTGCCTATTTGATAGTATTCAAAATGCTTTAAATATATTCAAACTATATAATTTAAGTTTAAATCCGAAACCTATAATAAGGCTTAGCAGTGCTCCAACTATTTTCTGAATGAGTGTTGAGTTGAAAAAGTTGATCCGAAAGTAACCTAAAAATATTTGTATATTTTTTAGGATTTAACGAATTTACTATGTCTTAAGCATATAATGTTTGTATTTAAAAAAAATTAAAGCACGCTATTTTAAAATAAGTGCTTAAAAAAATATTTAGTTTCGCTCAATGTGCAGTGTTGGTACATGCGCAAACTGGTTTTCAATCCACAGAAAAAGGAGCCAGAGATAAGGATTAAAAGTGAAGGATATTGAGAGCAGAGAAATATCATATTGAAGATTTTCGGCCAGCAAACAATAGAAATTAGTTTGTACTACTCATACTCGTTTTCACATAAAGGTTATAAGTATTTGTATAATTTTGGCGCACATATGTATAAGTTTTGGAAAAACTCACTTTTTAATTAATGAAATTAATATAAAGTTTCCTTTCCAAATTAATTTTATTCGATATATGTACGAAGCATATATTACAATGAATAAAAGACAATTCTTTTAAAGAAGAAACAGAAGATTATATGTATGGTATTATTATATTATCAAGAGCCACATAATAGAAATGGTAAGATCTGTTTGTGAAACATAAGGCAATTATCAAACGCATCTATGGAATATTTTTCATAGCCACTTAATAGTAATGGTAAGATCTGTTCAATTCGAGTTAATAGTTTGATTCGACAATTGGCTAGACGGCAAATGTCGTGTGCCTGCCAAGGACTCCGAATTTCCAGGACCAAAAACTGTGGTTCGACTGAGTGCCATGGGCATCGACCATATGTTGGTTCCTAACCGATGTCGAAGTCGGGTTGGTGCAGCACGGCACAGAAGAGCAGAGTACAGCATATGGTCACTAGACGCGAGCCACAATGCAGTTCGCCAGCGGGTTAATTGATGGCCCATGCCGACCAGTACAGTAGCTCATCCTCGCGAGCTCCGAGCCCCCCACCCCTCCACTCGCTCGTGTGCCGTTGAGCGTGAAAGTCACAAATTATGGGCGACAGAGAGAGAGGGGAAGATCCCATGGCATGATAGTACCAATTTGGCAAGATATGACGCGTGCCTGGCGCGAAAGAGATGGCAACAGGCGAAGTGTAGGCGTTTCACCACCGAGCGAAAGGGAGGGAAACACATCTAACCCCTAAGTCACCCCAGCTCCTCGGGGAGATCCTTTGGCCGGGCCATGGTAATAGCTGCGAGGATCCTGGGGCCAGGGGTCATTTGCGGGCCATTTACACAAACTTGGTCAGAACGGCGGTGAAAATATTTGTAGAATGCATCTCGCGGGGGTTGACCGTAGTCACGTCTGGATCCGATCGGATCGTTTCAGTTGCATCGAAACTTTCAAGCCGCGCGGATCTGCCATGAGCTACTACTACTCGTCTGCCTCCGAGGAGGATGGCAGTTCCCAGTACCTGGGCAGTCCCAACTACAACTTGACCCAGCTGCCAGTTTCTGGCCAGGATTACGGACAGGGTGCTTTCTTATCGCCGGAATGGCAATTCCTGGATGCCGCAGGCGGAACTCAAACGGAACTAGGACCCATCATGGAGGTGCAAGGACAGCACACCCAGCCGCAGACCAAACGGCGGAGTAACAGCTCCACAGGATCGGACGGAAGGAAGAGCAGTCCAGAGCAGACCAATCTCAGTCCCACGGTCCAGAAGAGAAGACGACAGGCCGCCAATGCACGGGAAAGGAAGCGGATGAACGGATTGAATGCGGCTTTCGAGCGGCTAAGGGAAGTGGTGCCCGCTCCGTCCATCGACCAGAAGTTGTCCAAGTTCGAGACTCTCCAGATGGCCCAGTCCTACATCCTGGCACTGTGCGATCTCCTCAACAACGGGGACGTGGAGGTGGATGCCGCTGCATACACCATCTTCGGCGACAGCGATAGTGGATTTGGATTAAGCGGAGGATCCTTGTCATAGATGGATGATACTAGACTAAAGTTATGTGATTTTCTTCTTACTGTAGATTAAGTTAAATATGTAATGAAATAAATGGAATATTAAACAAAATTGGTCAAAATAATTTCAATTTCAAAGCCATTATTCATGAAATGCATCGCTTGATTATGAACCAAGTGATCATTCCAAAATGAGATACTCATTTAACCCTTTCTCCCAATTATTACCAGCCCACTATTCCCAGATCCCCAGATTCAATTGGCCATCGGATCGTTTGGCTACGCCTCAATGGTTTTGAAAACGATCATAAATTAATTACTCAACAGTTCATTGATAGGCGTACTTCAAGTTTTGGTCTAACCCCGAACGATTCCGAAACTGCGAAGCCACCACAGTGGGCGGTGAAGCGTGACACCCCTGAACTCCTGGCCAGAACTCCTCTCATTGAATAAAAAAGGCTTCGGTTGGGTGCTGTTTTTTATATGACGAGCGGGCAAGTTTGTGTGAGGACATTACAGCTATGGATTGATCACCGATGTCCTTTTGGGTTTTGTGGGCGGCGTGGGTGGCATGGGCTTCACAACGGTGTCTTCGTTGGGCACTGTGATGTGCTGCACCTCCACTTCGCCCTTGCTGAAGGAGTTTTTCGAGGGTCGAAAGCCGGGATCCGGCGGATGCAGGACAATAACATCTCGATTGTGATCGCTGAAGCTCAGGTTTTGAAAGGGATTGTTGGTGAGCAGCAGGGTCCTGTTCTCCTGCAGGATGGGAGCATTAGCTTTGTGGGATGGACGAAGTACTGGTCTTCTTGGCCTTGAAATCGGCCTGGTCATAAGAATGCGACGCATCCGTTTGGGTAGATATACCGCTTCTCTTTCTCTGGCATCTGGATTTTGAAGCACGGTGTTCCTATGGAGATGATCCTTGATGATGCCCAGCGCTGTGCTGGCCAGCACTGGTGGAATCCTAAAGGAGCCCAGTATGGAAAGGCCTCCACTCGCCTGGGATTGCAGAGGTGGCTGGGATCGGGTCACGGTCGCCGAATCGTCCCAGGACAAGCTCTGAAAGCCGGAGCACTGCCTTGGGCAGTGTAGCTGCTTCACAGACTCCTGTCCTGGGGCCTTCCGGTGGCCATCGGGTGTTTCAATCGGCTTCTTGGGCACCACGAGCAGGTACTGATGGTTGTTACCTTCATCCTGTAACTTGCAAATAAAATAGGCGGCAGAATTTAGATCAAAGGGCAACTTGCTGTTGGCAGCTGCATGAGTTTCCATGGTTCTCTTGGCGGTGTTCTGGACAGGACTTCTAGTCGTCGCTCGTCTCTTGATCGGCTCTGGCTGGATCTTCGGAGCTCCTGCTTGGCGAACTGGGCTGGCGGATCTCGATTGCACTCTGGGGGATATTCCAGTTTTGGCGCGGAGATTCTTCTTGGCGGAGGACGACTGATTTTCACTGGTGGATACTAGCCTGGTCTTGCCCTCCTTTTGTTCCCTCAATCTGTTGGAGGCATCTAATGATTTGGGTACCATAACCGTTGGTTCTGCAGTTTTCTTGGCTTTTCCAAATGACTCCGTCTTATGTCCATTGTCTTCCACTGATGTGCTTAGATTTATGCATATACTGCCAGCCTGATTTCGTTTCTCCGGCACGGTTGACTTGGGATCTTTTGGATCACTTTCCAAGTCGCAAATACAATCATCGTCAGAGACTGGGCTCACGATACCTTTATGATTGGTGTCCCTGTTGTCGTTCTTGGAATATTCACCTACGTCGTGCGTTTTATTTTTAATGTCTATATTGTATGCATTATTAGGATTTTTTATTTTTTGTATATCCCTATTCGAAGGACGAGATTCCGGGGCCCTGTCACTATCCCTTGCTTCATTTCTTTGGGATTCGATAGTTTCGGATCTTCTGGATCTATCTTGCTTTCCATTTTTGGCAGGACCAGATGACCTGGGATCATTTCTACTCGACCGAGAGCTCCTATTTTGTGTTGCGTGGGAGATTTGCTCATCACTGCAGAAGCAGTCATCCTCTGAATTGTACGGATCAGTTTCTCTGGAATAGGATGGATTCCTTTTCTGGGTGACATTGTCTGTATTACGATTCCGATTAGTATTTTTGCCATTTGACTTAATGTAAGGCATATCCTCGCTCTCCGAGTTATCATACTTCGAGGGCCGTTTGGGTCTTCTAGAAGATTCTTCTCTATTGTACTCCATTGGTGCATTTCGGTTTCGATTACCGTTCTCCCTTCTAGGATGGGCATCATATGGATTATTGGCATCATATTCATCAGATTCAAAATCGTCACAATAACAATCGTCTAAAGTATTTTCATGGTTTCTGTTTTTGTATTCAGTTCGGTGATCTTCACGAGGTCTTTCAGCATATCTAGGAGCTGAGTTTCTGTCCTCTCGTGTGGAATACTTGTTTCGCTTTTCTATAGAAGTACGATATTCAGGTTGATTATCACTATAGCGATTTCTATATCTTCTCTGTCCATATTCCTTGTAATCTGAATCATAATCAGGATCTCCATTTTCAGCCGGCGCTTCTCTTCTTGGTTTCCTATATTTATCGCTTTCTCTTCTATAGCTTTTTGCGGAATCTTCATAATCATCGTTTTCCTGCCTTCTTGATGAGGATTCACTCCTATATCTCCTTGCCATTTTTCCGTCCTCGTCATTCTCTTTAGAATAAGATCGATCGCTATGTTTTCTCGTCCTGGCCATATTAATTTCCAAGGAATCGGCATATGGACAAGTGTCATCATTGCACGGATCTTCATTATCTCTTCTTTTGGAACGAGGATTCGTTCCATTGCCGTGTCTTGAGTACTCCCTTTCCCCACTATTTCCTGTTCGACGTTCGGATCGGTTTTTATTTTGCCTAGAAGAAAAGGCCCCAAATTGACACGTTTCGTCATTGCAGGTTTCATCGGATCTTCTTTTCGATCTTTTAGTTTCTTCATTTGATTTTCTCTTTGTCCTAAAATTATCCTCCCGGCCATGACTACTGGATCTTTCCCTGGGACCCTGCTGCTCTTCTTCATCGTAAGCATTTCTTAAAGGACTGCTCCTCCTAGACTTTGAGGTTGGTTCATTATTCTCCTCGGAGTTGCGATTTCTTGAGTTCCGAGCTGTTCTTTCTTCTTGGTGTCTTGGACTTGGACATTTTAAATGGGGACATTCCTTGGGATTACGACGATCATACGCAGGACACGCCATTAACTGGGAGTCATCTGTTTGAAGTTGGAAAACTTTTTGATTTTTTGCGTCATCGGCATTACCTTTGCTTCGTCGTGGGGGAGGTGCATCTTCATAATTGGAATTACGGTTACTACGAACTTTATCATCGTTGCGAGATCGCCTTTCTGAAGGACGCTTCTCGTTTTGACGGCGTTTATTAACTGGGCAATTATCATCTTCACATACATATTTCTTTTGGTCAGGAAGATCTGGACCGTCCCTGCTAGATCGTTCCTCATTTTGAATCCTTCTTTGGTTGTAATTTGCATTTCCGGATCCGTAGGATCTTCTTCCTACGTTAGATCGTTCTCCTTGATCATTCGGTTTTTGCACGATCCTTGATTGAAATTCCTCTGGCATCGATTTAGTTTGCTCAGCTGGGATAAGATTCTGTCCAGACTGCTCATGCTTTTCTAATGCACTGGCTCTTGAAGAATATGTCTTCACTGGATCCTGAGGTGGCGGTGCTGTGCCACTGCCTTTTTTGGCTGGCTGAAGCGGCCGAGTTGCCGTTTCCTGATTCCAAGACTTTGAGAGCGGAGCCATGGGCATCTGGGATGGGTTATTAGAGGCATCTGGAGACTGCGTCTGTGCCCACACATCTGTGGGCACATTCTCTGCATTGATGCAGTACACATGCTGTTGCTCCGGATACATAGATCGTCCGTAGTCATTCAGGTAAACCGTTTCATCATATGGAGCGTCTGGTGGAGCTGATCGAGAATAGTTTCTGGCATTCTGATCGACATGCTGCGGTTGGTAGTAGTTACCGTGGGCAGGAGGCACAGTTTGATTGCAGTAAATGCACTGGCATCCATGGATATTGCAGCGCTGAACTTCTTGATTTACTTGGTTATAAGTGCAGTAACAACAGTTTGGAACTGGATGGCTGGTGTTATAGTAAGTTTCATCCGACATCGGTTGTGTGTTGCTGTATCGATCGGTGGTAGGATTGTTTGCATTGTTCGACGAAGTTCGATCCCTATACTTCTTCTGCAATAGCATCACGTTTAACTGATCCTCGCCAGACTGGCGGCGATTCTTCGTACAGCTGCAGTTTCGGTTCCGAACGGAGTCTCCATCGTCGGAGTAACTGCCGGGTTGGTTCTGTTGCTTGGCCAACTGGTCTAGAAGTCTCCGGCACACGGCATTGTTATTTCGCTTCCAGCTGTCGCAGCACGACTTCCGATATTCCTCGCCTATTACTTTACGGTATCTGGGCTTCCACTCTCCGCGTTTTTGGGAACATAGTCTGGGACCTGGCCACCCATCGCTACGTAAACCATTGCCGATGGACTCGTCACCATCCCAGTTGTGAGCACCCACGTACACACCATTTTGTTGGGTTTGAGATGAACGCTTTTCTGGATTGCCTTTCGAGGGGCATGAACATGGTTTCCGAGTTAGATACTGGTTGCTATCACGTTTTTGGAATTTCTTTGAGTGATCCTGTTCCTGATGCTGATAAGACATCCTTGGGTTGGTACTGTCGCTTTCTCTGCCTTCTAAAGAGCTCTTACTTCCAAATTGAGGACGACTGCTTTGACCTCTTAGCTCGCATGCTTCACAAGGATCTTCGTCTTCCTCGGGCTTGCACCGAACACAGTACGCAGTGGGATACCAGCGATCATTGCCGGAAGTGGATCTTTCCTTATGCCCTTCTAAGAACTCTTCATTTGGTGGCTCAGGTTCTAGAATCATTTTGTAGAAGGTGTACCCGCACTTGGTTTCGCTGCAGCAGGGACTCAAGAAAGCTAGCGGAGATATGAATGTGTCCTCAGAAAAATTGGGTGGGAAATGTCCTTCCTTCATGGCACAGTTATCTTCCTCCTGTGTGAAAATAGTAGTTAATGGCTTACTATTCAATATCCAGTGCAAAAACCATCCACTCACCTCCAAGTTTCCCAAAAAATGCAAGTCCTCGAAGTAGGAGTATCTTGGATTGTAACTATAGCCCTCAATTTGACTATTTCGGATGGCGGCCAATTCCTTGGAGTAGTAGTGCCGCAGACCGAGCACCTGCAGCTTTACCTGGTCAGGAGTCAGGCCGCAGTTCATCCGCCGGGTGATTCGTCGCCAGGCGTCATCCTTCGCAGAACCACTGTGGAAACCAGGTGACTTCGGATTCCAAAGGCACTCGTTCGATCGATAGAGTCGGATGAGCTTCTGCGTCTTCTTCAATCGTTCCAAATTCAAATACGACGTAATATCCTTCTGTGCCATCTTGCCCCTCACTTCTCCACAATCCTTTCCAGTGACTCGGTGATCAATCTTCCATAGCGTTTTCCTGTTGAACCTACAGAGGTTGTATGCCCAGTTTGGAGCTATATATTGCGCCCAAGCCGAAATATTTGGACAGAAAAAACAAAAGTGACATTAAACAATCAATTTTGAATGATTTTTAAACGGTATCGGTTAATTAAGAATTTTATATGCCGTTACCATTTATAAGATCTGCAGGGTGTCTCGTGCAAGAGAAGCTTTTGAGAGTATTAATTCGGTATTATTGTGCAGTGGAATTGCGATTGGTATTTGGCTGGACCAGAAGAACGGTCACACTGGCGCCCAGTAGCGAAAATAATAGTCGAATAATAAAATAGTTTTGAGTGCATCTAATTCCGACCCACTAACGTATGCGAGTGCATTTAGCGGCTGCACTTAATCATTCCGGGCAAAAAAGTGCAAACAAAACGACGCGGAGCAGCCAGAATCGAGGTTGTGCTCCAGCGATATCGCCATTTGACCAATTCGACTTTTGTGTCTGGTATAACCACAAAATTTTCACTGCATCTTCTTATTTGAGCCGCCCCCAACCCAATTTTCGCGAGTGTGTCGGAATCAGCAGAGAAACGGAACAAAAGGGGCCAAACGGAGTACCAGAATCGGCACAAGCACACAGTGAGCAGCAGATAGTGCGGACGATAGTGAGTCGTTGATTATCCACGTAAACAGAGAGCTGCATGCGCAGAGGTCGCGCCCAGAGCTGCAGAAATCCAACAATCTCCGCCAGAAAGATCCATCTCCGCCCCCGTAAGCAATGTCCGCGGAACGAGAGATTCCCGCCGAGGACAGCATCAAAGTGGTCTGCCGATTCCGACCGCTGAACGACAGCGAGGAGAAGGCCGGCTCCAAGTTCGTGGTCAAGTTCCCCAACAATGTGGAGGAGAACTGCATATCCATAGCGGTATGTGTTCCAGATCTATAGTTTTCGCCAGACCCCACTGCCTTTCCCCTATGTGTTATGCATTAATCTCGGCATGCCGCGCCATGACGTCATGCCTATTAGCGTACATTACCCTTCCCCAAAATTGCCGACCAATTGGAATGCCAGGCGATAAAAAGAGAGAGGCACTAAAGTTACCCATGAATAATTGCACAAAACAAAACTAGATGTACATATACATATGAACGTATGATGAAACCAACTAACTTTACTCCAAATCAATATTGCTTTGCACCAAATTGATTTTCCCCCAGTCGGAAAAGAATAGGGTGTGTAAATCGAAAGAAGCGCGATGACGGGGTGGAGAAATACCACCCACTAGACGGTTTTCTGCTAAAAGCGGGTGTTCCATTCTTTTGGGCCGCATAAATATGCGCTTTTCTAGAGTTTCCAGTCCGCCTTCAGTGCTTACCTCACTTACATTTCCACACAAACACATACACACTTTGACGGTAGCCCCCGCTCCACTTCCACTCCTCTGCCCGCGCGCCAATGAGTCATGCACGCAAAGCATACAAAAAAAATGAAGGAAAACAATAAGAGCAACTTTGGAGGCAATGGAATTTGGCTGTATTGCTTTTATGCCACATGAAATGTTATTGCTTTGTATGCTATGCTGAGTTTCCCGCTTTTCCGCCAGGTGTAATCCGTCATTTTCCTGGTAAAGCTTGGGCAATTGAACCAGTTCCAAAAAAGTCAGCACTAATATAGTGCCTCCATACACAGACATTATCATTGCGCTCTGCCTCTCCCTCTCTCTCTCTCTGACTAACTCTATCTATCTCTCTTTCGCTGTGGCTTTCTTCTGGCGCTCGTTATTCACTATTCTTCCCCCTTCCACTTAACATGTCTTAATGCTCATAATTACAATCTGCTTCGCGGCCATGCGTTGAAAATGATTCAAAGGCAGTCAGCGGGAAAAGATCGGGGACAGGGGGAATGAATCTCCGAAAGAAATTTCACCGCAACTGACACTAGTTTATAGCTATGTACTACAAAAAACACATTATACTAACCCTAATCTCCACCGTCTGCAGGGCAAGGTGTATTTGTTCGACAAGGTCTTCAAGCCGAATGCATCCCAGGAAAAGGTATATAATGAGGCGGCCAAGTCCATTGTTACGGATGTCCTGGCCGGGTACAATGGAACGATATTCGCATATGGTCAGACGTCCTCCGGAAAGACGCATACGATGGAGGGCGTGATCGGGGACTCCGTAAAACAGGGTATCATACCGCGTATCGTCAACGACATTTTCAATCACATCTACGCCATGGAGGTGAACCTGGAGTTTCACATCAAGGTCTCCTACTACGAGATCTACATGGACAAGATTCGCGATCTGTTGGACGTCTCCAAGGTGAACCTTAGCGTGCACGAGGACAAGAACCGGGTGCCGTACGTCAAGGGCGCCACGGAACGGTTCGTCTCGTCGCCGGAGGATGTTTTCGAGGTGATCGAGGAGGGCAAATCCAATCGTCACATCGCGGTGACAAGTGAGTTCTAATTGAAATCGATGGTCAGGACAAGTTCAGTCAAACATGAACTCTCAAAACCATATATCAAGAATGTTTATAACATCCAAGACAAGTTTAAGAGTTATGCCTGCCTTCGCTCTGACCTCGATTATAGTTTCATGTACCAGATCACCTTTTATAACGATTTATCCATCCTTTCAGACATGAACGAGCATTCTTCGCGATCCCACTCAGTATTCCTTATCAATGTGAAGCAGGAGAATCTGGAGAACCAGAAGAAACTATCCGGCAAACTCTACCTGGTGGATTTGGCCGGTTCCGAAAAGGTTTCCAAGACTGGAGCTGAGGGAACCGTCCTTGATGAAGCCAAGAACATCAACAAGTCGCTGTCGGCCTTGGGCAACGTAATCTCTGCACTGGCGGACGGAAACAAAACGCACATCCCCTACCGTGATTCCAAGCTCACGCGAATCCTGCAGGAGTCGCTGGGAGGCAACGCACGCACAACCATCGTCATCTGCTGCTCTCCAGCCAGCTTCAACGAATCTGAAACGAAGTCAACGCTGGACTTCGGTCGTAGAGCCAAGACAGTGAAGAACGTGGTCTGCGTTAATGAGGAGCTTACTGCCGAAGAATGGAAGCGACGCTATGAGAAGGAGAAGGAAAAGAACGCCCGACTAAAGGGTAAGGTGGAGAAGCTGGAGATCGAGCTTGCGCGCTGGAGAGCTGGTGAAACCGTTAAGGCGGAGGAGCAAATTAACATGGAGGATCTCATGGAGGCCAGCACGCCCAACCTGGAAGTGGAGGCAGCGCAGACGGCGGCGGCCGAGGCCGCTTTGGCCGCCCAGCGAACGGCTCTCGCCAACATGTCCGCATCGGTTGCAGGGAACGAGCAGGCAAGGCTGGCTTCAGAGTGCGAGCGCCTCTACCAGCAGCTGGACGACAAGGATGAGGAGATCAATCAGCAGAGCCAGTACGCCGAGCAGCTCAAGGAGCAGGTGATGGAGCAGGAGGAACTCATCGCTAACGCTCGACGTGAGTATGAGACTTTGCAGTCGGAGATGGCGCGAATCCAACAGGAGAACGAGTCCGCCAAGGAAGAGGTTAAGGAAGTGCTCCAAGCTCTCGAAGAGCTGGCTGTAAACTACGACCAGAAATCACAGGAGATCGATAACAAGAACAAGGATATCGATGCCCTCAACGAGGAGCTGCAGCAGAAGCAGTCTGTGTTCAACGCCGCCTCCACGGAGCTACAGCAGCTCAAGGACATGTCCTCACACCAGAAGAAGCGCATCACGGAAATGCTAACCAACCTACTGCGCGACCTCGGCGAAGTCGGCCAAGCCATTGCGCCCGGCGAGTCCAGCATCGACCTCAAGATGAGTGCTCTGGCTGGCACGGATGCCAGCAAGGTGGAGGAAGATTTCACCATGGCGCGTTTGTTTATCAGCAAGATGAAGACGGAGGCCAAGAACATTGCCCAGCGATGCTCTAACATGGAATCACAGCAGGCTGACTCCAACAAGAAGATCTCCGAATATGAGAAGGATTTGGGCGAATACCGGCTACTCATCTCACAGCACGAGGCACGCATGAAGTCGCTGCAGGAGTCGATGCGGGAGGCAGAGAACAAGAAGCGCACGCTTGAGGAGCAAATCGATTCGCTGCGGGAGGAATGTGCCAAGCTCAAGGCCGCCGAGCACGTTTCCGCCGTTAACGCCGAGGAGAAACAGCGGGCTGAGGAGCTGCGCTCCATGTTCGATTCCCAGATGGACGAGCTACGCGAAGCCCACACCCGCCAGGTGTCCGAGCTCAGGGACGAGATTGCCGCCAAGCAGCACGAAATGGACGAGATGAAGGATGTCCATCAAAAGCTGCTCTTGGCGCACCAACAGATGACGGCCGACTACGAGAAGGTGCGCCAGGAGGATGCCGAGAAGTCCAGCGAGCTTCAGAACATCATCCTCACCAACGAGCGACGAGAGCAAGCGCGCAAAGACCTCAAGGGCCTGGAGGACACGGTGGCCAAGGAGTTGCAGACGCTACACAACCTGCGAAAACTTTTCGTTCAGGATCTACAGGTAAAGATTAAGCAATCTTTCTATTGTTGCTAAAGACCCTAAAATTTATTTCACTTGTGCCAACAGCAACGAATCCGAAAGAATGTCGTAAACGAGGAGAGCGAGGAGGACGGTGGATCACTCGCGCAGAAGCAGAAGATTTCCTTCTTGGAGAACAACCTCGACCAGCTGACCAAGGTGCACAAGCAGTTGGTGCGGGACAACGCCGATCTGCGGTGCGAGCTGCCCAAGCTGGAGAAGCGACTACGCTGTACCATGGAGCGGGTGAAGGCTCTGGAGACAGCGCTCAAGGAGGCGAAGGAGGGCGCAATGCGGGATCGCAAGCGCTACCAATACGAGGTGGACCGCATCAAGGAGGCGGTGCGACAGAAGCACCTGGGCAGACGTGGCCCACAGGCACAGATCGCCAAGCCGATCCGCTCCGGCCAGGGTGCAATTGCCATTCGTGGTGGTGGCGCCGTTGGCGGGCCATCCCCGCTGGCCCAGGTTAATCCTGTCAACTCGTAGATCCAATCACCACCTGTCGTCGCCCAGTTCAGCTCCGCTTTAAACTAAACTAAATGGATTACGTTATACATACTTAACATAACTGATAATTGCCTTCGCTTAGATGAGATGTGTCGCGATCATGTGCAGCGCTTTAAATATACATACATATAATTTAATTAAATAAATGAAAGGAAACCGGAAATTAACTAAATTTTACAAACCGAAAATAATAAAACCCACAGATATGTAAGGACATCTATATACGTTAAGAGTATTTATAAACTTTTCAAACATAAACCTAAATAAAAGTCGCAGACAAATTAAGGTCTCTTTAGTTTGATTCTATTTGCAGTTAAAAAAAAATTTTTGACGATTATTTGGCTACTGGTTGTCATTACATGGTCTGCTGTTACAATCGCATGTTGTAACCTGTCCCGCCTGTGTTATGGTGCTCCCAATCGTCTGGAGAATTGACCACCTGCCATTCGTACCACACTTTCGTTGCATCCACGCATCGCCAAAACTTGATGGATATAGTCTGTCCCTCCCTCAGAGTTCGTGGACGCTGAGTAGTAAAAATATATATGTAGCAGTTATCAAAGGCTAACTAATCACTTCACACTTACCGTTGGGAAGAACATGGGGAACCAGGAGAACATGCCAGGCGTATGGGTCAGCGGATTGATGCTTAGGCAGATGTCCTTGTACAAATGGGTATCAAAGTATCCGCCGATTCCGTGCAGCACACAATCTTTTTTGACTTGAAATGAAATCGCCTTGCAGCGGGTATTGTCAATATTTTCCGCTCGATTAGGATGTTCGAAATCAAACAGAGCCTGCGGTTCATCGATATGGTAAATATTCTTTAGCAGCGTCACATAGCCGTAGTCGAAGGCAGACTCGGTTGGTAACGCTTGGCAGACATTTTGGTGCAGCACTGTTGACATCAGTGGATTAATGTAGGAGGTGGATTTGTAGGGTATGCTGATTCCATCCGGTTTGAGCAGTTTCAGTGCACCATCAAGGCACTCGGGCGAAAGTTCATTATCGCCAAAGGAACCAAGTAACTCCGAAACCATGATGTCTGCCAGCTCTGGAGGGGAAAAGTCGCGCATGTCCTTCGAAAAAATGTGAACATCTGAAGAATATGTTGCGGATTAGGACTGGTTCATGGAAGTTATTTTTGTCATTCTTACCCTTATCGGCCCAAAGCATCTTAACCATATTGGAGAGGGTACGAATGGCATTGGGATTCTTTTCGATGATGTATAGGCGAACTTTGCGCTTCGACAACTCGGCAGCATTGAATACAGCCCTCGCTAAAGGACCTCGTCCTCCACCCAGTAGCATTACAACTGTCTGCAGGTTTGAACATACAAATGTTAGTATATATCTTATAGGTGGAGAAGAGCACCTTACCAGTTTCGTTTTAGCCTCCGCAGCGCTCACTCGATCCAACAAGGCCGCCTGTACGGCATCCTGGTAGAGCCTGTACTTAACAGGATCTTTTTCGAATACCTCATAGGTATACGAGTCCAGATTTTCGCAAAGAGGCTGCAGTGGAATTTCCAGCA
Organism: Drosophila mauritiana; assembly: GCF_004382145.1. NCBI lineage: Eukaryota > Metazoa > Arthropoda > Insecta > Diptera > Drosophilidae > Drosophila > Drosophila mauritiana. The sequence goes on along the minus strand of NC_046668.1, from coordinate 14,643,692 downwards.
TGTTTTCATAGCTAATGGAACAATTTATATTGGATAATTCACGAATCTAATGCATTGTACCAACCTTTTTTGCGCGTGCTTGTCGCAATTCTCATTAATTAGCTTATTAACGTAATCCGCGTACTGGCACAAAGCCTTATCGTTGGGGTTCGTGGAGATGATGATGTTGGCTCCCACCGAGATGAAGTGCCCGACGATGATCTGCCACTCCTTCTTCAGCACACAGTAGTTGGAGCGGTTTCTGACGAACAGGGACGATGGAATGATGATTGCCTCGATGGGTTCGCCCAACCAGCGACGCACTGTTTCCTTGCAGGGTCGATCCGCATCGTTTAGCTCTACCACAACTTTCAATTTGGTGCTGTGTTTGGCGACCATGCGCAGGTTATTCCACCAGTTCCACGGGTCATTGGATTCCGCTTCAGACACCTCCTCGGCGGTGGCATCCTTTCGGTGCTCGAATGTGGCCAGCTCTGGATTGGTGATGGGCACTTGGATTAACCATCGCCCTAAAGGAAAATCATCTAATAACAAATTTGAGAATCCACTTCTTAATTTAGATGCTTACCCTTTGTTTTGGCCAGCACGATGGAGGCTAGATTCTCGTTTTCCGGACCGCGCAGTCGTACCATCACGTGGCCCATATTCTGCAGGTGCTCCGCCCAGGTCACGTCCCGCATAAGTACCTCCTTTGCGTGTTCGCGCAATTTGGCATTCGGCGAGTCCACATTCACGTCGGACAAGGTAAATAAAACCTTGGAATTCCAGTCGCTGGCGCTCAAAATTGTGGCCGGATATGTGGGATCCGATTCGTGTGCTTCGAAGGGCAACATATTGGCGTTAATAGAGGTAGCCACTACATTATATTTGTTTGCGAAGGCCTTTTCGATAAACTTGGGTATACTACTAACACCCTCCTGGTGCAGACAGACGTAGTAATTCATCTTCCAATGCAAACACCACCTCTTCAAAAAGTCCAAAAAATGCGGTGACCGGAAGCAGTGTGACCGTATGCGGGGGCAATTCAAATGGAGCGATTGGTGTGAACGCAAGGTAATTGCCTAAAAATCACAAATTTTAGCCAATGTTGTTGACAATTTTTGTGTCGCTTGCCACTAATTTTTGTGTTTTCCCGACTTTGTAAGATAAGCAATAGCTTCCGGGCCTTTAATAGCATGTAATTGTGATTGTTAATGGCTAACCGCGATGTATTCTCAAAGATTCTGCCAAATGTCAAGTTGGGCACCCGCTACGACGAGGATGGGCGTGAAGTTCAGGTGAGTGCATCCCATTCTGCCGGGAATTCCCAGCTCAATTTTATTTCCATTGCAGGTGGAACGTCGCGAGGACTCGGATGCCACGGCCAAGGAGCAGGACACTTTCGACATACTGGTGGCAGCCGGATATTATCGGGCCCGCATCAAGGGCTTATCCGCATTCGATAAGGTGGTGGGCGGTATGACTTGGTGCATCGAGTGCTGCGACTACGATGTGGACGTGGACCTCCTGTTCCATGAGAGCCTCTCCATTGGGCAGAAGATGTAATGTATTTCATTGTTAGCTTAAGCATATCAATATTTATATGTCCCCATATCTACAGTGCCTTGGTGGAGAAGATCGTAGCCGTTCTGATTGACATGAAGTGCCCACACAGCCTGGAACCACATCAAGTGCAGGGTCTGGAATTCCTGGCCATACATCCCGTCATCCAGTGGCTAGTTAAGACCTCTGTGAGTAGTCGGAATGACGTACACTTTGGACGATATAATGGAAACTCCTTATTTAGGTGGAAAACCGAGCGGAGCGTGGGCAGCGCTTGAAGAGATTTGCCATCGGCCAGTTCCATAATCACTATCAGTACAAAAGCGACAAGGACAATCTCACTAAAATACGCCTAGCCTCCACAAACATTAAGGCTATACAGGATCTGTACGGACCTAGGAGGCTGTACGAACGCCAAGAAGCTCCTGGTGATGATGATGTGTCCAGGGTGCGTCTTACTCTCTTGGAATACGGAGATCCAGGTCCGACCTTTAAACGCAGCGCTGAAAAAAAGGCGGAACGGGGTCCTGGAGAAAAAGATGAGGTGGGTCTTAGTTTAAGGTGCGCAATATACATATATATATGTAAAAGCATTCTTAATTTTCCAGCTCGATCTGGAGGAGTATCTTCGCAGCTTATCCCTCATCAAAGATGACCCAACGGGCACTCAAAAGCGCATTGATCTTGATCCTACAGCACGGCAAGAGCTTCAACAGCACTATGCTGAATTCAAGCTGGAAATGGAGACGGATGCCCAAGAGTTGAAATCACAAAACCAACAAAAACGTCTCGAGGCAGCCAAAATTGCTCTGGAACATAAGATTAGACGTTACTTCAAGGAAAACGAACAGCTGCAAGATGCAGAAAATGAGCAGAAACAAAAGACCAAGGAAGTGGAGGACCAATTGAATACCTTAAATACTGAGCTCAAAGCACACAAAGATACACAGGATAAAGCAGATCCAAAGTGAGTTGATTAAAACAAGATATAGTACAGTCTTTTATTTAAATGCATATTTTAAGGCTCCTCGAAAAAATACAAAGTTTGCTGCAACAACATGAAGAGCTGAAGAAAAGCGAGGCGGAATTCAAGGAATCCTGTCGCACCGATTTGGCCAACCTTCAGCTGCAAATCGAGTAAGTTAGCAATATTTAACGTAACAAGGCCCATAATGAATTATTATTCTCTTGTTTTTCAAAGTGACCTGGAAGCATTTAGTGCCCAAGACGCGGAAGCACAAGCTGCGGCATTGGCCGGTGAGGAGCAACGTCTGAAGGAGCTGCGCCTGCAGTTGGCAAAGAGGAATCGCGGAATTGTGGCCATTGAACGAAAACTTGATGCCATTCCTGATCGCACAGAGCTGGCCCAATACCAGCGACGCTTCCACGAACTGCACAACGAGATGAGCGGCAAGCATTTGGAGACCAAGCAATATTACACCCTGTACAACACCCTCAACGACAAAAAGCGCTACATGGAAAAGGAACTGGCCCTCCTGAACTCCATCTGCGAAGCGTACAACGAGGGCATGATGAGTCCGCACGGTCGCGAGGACTTTATCCGGCAGTTCGAGTCCATCGTGGACGGCGTAAAGAGTGCCCAGGACAAGGTGCGTCACAAGTACAACGAGGAGCGGATGCGACGCGACGAGCTGAACGAGGAGCTGCAGTCGCTGCTGGAACTGCAACGCCAGTATGCTCTGGCTGTCAAGCAGCTAACCCGCGAGTGCCAGCGCTGCGAGCAGCTGCAACTGCAGCTCAGGTCAATTAGGGGCAGGACCCAGTCCTAACCCGTTTTAACTATTGATTACTAAACACGAAACACTCTTAGCGAATTCGTTCAATAAATTATAACGCTCCAAATAGCCGTGCAATTATCCGGGAATCCAATCAAGCAATCTAAGGTTAGTCAAGGATTTCCTTCGATTTCGCTCGATTCAAGTGTGCACATTTGTCAAGCTCAAGTTCGACCTTTAGCTCTCTTTTGACTCTTATATATTTCACGTTCCAACATATTCGAGTATTTATGGAATTCCTGTCAGTGCGCTGGGTCAGCAGTTTATTTCCATATAGCGCATGCACATGGTACTCCCACTGGCACCTAGAGAAATTTGCATATTTGCGTTGCTGCCGCCAGCACACTATATTCCATTCCATTTGGTGCTCTAATTAATATGCGGCCCGCTTAGTGGCATGCCGAGCAATCAGAGCCACTTCAGGATCCCCATGGTCCAGGGGACTGCAGCTGCTGCTTGCGGTTAATTAATGTCCTTGCACCTTAACATTGAATTCAAGCTGAGCCAATGCAATTACATTTTATTGCGTGGCAATCAATTCCATTCAACAAGTGACATTGAGACGGGTAGCATCAGCATGAGCATGAAAAAAACGTTGGAATTGCGGCCCACTTCCTGTCTCCATTCGTCCACTCAGCCTTCGTCCATTTGGCCAAGATGAATTTGCACCGTATGACAAATACTTAAAGCGCTAGACCTTCGGCAAAGGTTAAACCGCAGTCCTTGACAGACATTTTACAACTAAGTTTATGAGAACTCTGCTCCCGGCTGCCAATGCCTGCTCATTCCACGACCAAATCGGCCTTATCGAACTGGAAACAGACCCATATAGAGCCAGTCAGGCATTCCGCCCATCTACTATATAGCCAGTATAAATATGTGTAAAGTGGGTGCTGGTGGGTTGGGTGGTTCGTAGGTTGGGATTCCCCGACTCTGGATAAAAGTGAAAGCCCATATCCCCGTATCCCGCGTTTCCTCATTTGTATTTGCTTTGGCATTTGCGCCCCTGCAGCACACAAAGGCTGAATGGGAATGGAAATGGGATCGAATGGGGATTGATTGGGGATGCGACAAAGGGGCCACGCACATGAGCCTTGACAAAAGTCAATCAGCATATTTGCTCGATTGGAGGGAGCATGCCAAGCGGATAATCGATTCGCAATGTGTTTGAATAACAAATTACTGGAAATTGTGAATGCGAGTCATTGTAACGACCCCAGGCACCTAAATATGTAGTTCCATCGAACATGGAGTACTTTTTCGGCGAAATCGAGGGATTAAAATGTATATGCAGCTGTCAGTGTCGCCGGATTTCGATTCCCAGCAGCCCGACATCCCAACATCTTGTCATCTTGGAAATCCCGATGCCACTTGTTGGCCTCTGCCATCTTGTTTGGTGAGTGAACTTGCGACTCGAACTATTGAACTTTGGGCTCAAACAATGAACTTTCCTTACTATTTGCTCCTTACAGACTCTTCAGCGTACACTTGGAAAAACTTTCGAAATTTTAGTTTTATAATAGAACTGTTGGAAATATTGAAGGAACTTTTTATAGCTTAACTTTCTTGTAATTATTAAAATTAAAACTTCGAGCTGTTATAAAATTCGTATTTTAACAAAAATTTTTCTAAAATTACTAAGATTATTTCTCAATATTTTTTATATTTAAGAGTGCTAATAATTAAAATTAGTTCCTATAGAACTTTTAAATTGGAGCTCATCCAAGTTAAATCATCCAGTTTTCAAAGCATTACTTGATATTAAACATTTTAGAAATCTCTAACCTGCCCACCCAAAAATTCGCTGAGTGTAATAACACCAAATGCAATAAACTGTGAATCCACAGATGTTCGAGCAAAAACTTTATCCCCCCATTTCAGCCAAGTAAGTGAGGGGAGCAAGCCAATGGGGCAAGCTCGACCAAATAATGTTCTGGCCAAGTTTAATCTAATTTCTGTGGCATGTGAATAATCGTGCCGAATTAGTTGTGTTCGATTTGGTCAGATGTCAGTGCACCTACATATAGTGTCAACAAAGAAAGTGCCCCATCCACATGGCCGCATCCTTCTGCTTGGAGGACAACATGTGTGGCAGACAAGTTTAAATCACGGCAGAACAAAAAGCGAGCACTGCATGCATTAATCAACTTCAGCAAATGAACTAAGCTAGCTCCGGGGCCGAAACCCAAAACGGCACTAGGAATCAATGACCCTGACCCCAGAAGAGCCCATTCCCACATCATCCACGACCCTCAATTTGTCAATGTGTCACATGATCAACCGAAACGAGCATCGGAGCATTGATTTAATTAATTTATGTTTCACGGGCCCCACGGGCCTGGCAACAGTGGACTCTGGGAAACTCTGGCCAGGATGCCGGCCAGTTGGCGTCCTGCTGGCCACCCAGGACATATTCAACAGGTTGGCCAGCTTCCGTGGCGCGTGGAGCACGGAGCGTTGAGCTTTTATGCGGGAAAAGCTCAGCCGAGCCGAAGGCAGCACACTCATGAATGAAAAGCAGACGGACGCGGACTCGGCTGCCAGCAGCTTCAGTTTCAGTGGTCGCCTCTGGTTCTCGTATTCGTTTTCTCGTTCTGGTTGTGCTTCTGTTTCTGTTTTCAGTTTCCGGAGCTCTCATTGCGCCGCCAACCGGGCTAGCGAACGTACACGGCGCGGACTCCTCCGTCGAGATCCCCAAGCACATAGGATAGAACACGAAATCCTCTCGAGATCCCGTGCGCGGCTACGGCACCATTCAAATCGTGGCACACCGAACCGAAAAGGGACAGCCGTCACATTTGATTTGAATTTTAATTCAATAAAAAAAAGTGCAAAGTCAAAAAAAAAAAAAGTAATAATAATCGCATATAAAAAAAGGATATCGCAGCAGGCAGCAACAAATGTAAATGCCTGTCATTTCGAGTCCTCCCCCAAGTTTTCTGTGCGTTGTTCCTCTGCCGTGCGGTGTTTTGTGAAGTCGCGAGGCGTAAAAAATATTCAAATTTCATGTTGAAATTACTGCACGCATTCTTAAATAATCCAATGCCAACACAAGTGTGCAAAAAGTAAGGAGACTCGACTCAAAAGGCGACGCCAAGCGTTTGCTAATAGGATTACGCATCAACTCCCCAGCTGACAGGGTCCAGGATTAGCAGGATCCACTCGCGGCAGAGCGGAGAGCACCCATACCAGCCAGGATAGAAAAGGTACAGCCGACGGGCAACAGGCTGTAATCACAATTGCCGAACTCCAATCCAAGCCACATCACATCACATCGCAGTACACCACACGGCGTATGCGTGATTTCCATGCCCATTCCGATACTGATATCGGTCTGCCTAATTGTTAACTACAGCCATAGGACACACACAGAGCGGCGAATTAATAACGAACTTGGTGCCATATTAATTGGCATCCACGGGGGAGGAGCAGCGATTGGTTGGGGGGTTGCTTCGAGAGGAGCAGTAAACTCCATAAATATCACATTTTATTAAACAAAGCCCGAATCCATTTGCGTTATTGCCTTTACGTGCACGAATGTTAATTGAAGTCACCTCACCTTTTCGGGATGGTGCCAGGTTCACCTGTGCCCCCCGCCCGCCAGCCATTCCATAGCCCCCTCTGCTCACCCCCCACTTGGAACACTTATCATCATGGCAGCAAAACCACCAAAACAGATTAGATAAGTCGATGGTTGCGGGAATGATTAGCGAACAAAGGGGCTTTGCTTGCGGATTTGGTTGGGCCTGTGGATGTGGAGGTGCCTCTGCAGGATGGGAGGAGCACTTGTATGCGGGAAATGAATATTCATAATGAGGCGCCAGTTACACATTTCCCGTCGAAGCATGAAAAGCAAATTACGCACAAAATAATTGACATTAGCATATTTTGTGCATCGCGTACATTGAGTGTATGTATCTGTATCTGCGTGCGTGCGTCTACATCCTGTTTTAGAACATTTCTTTCAACTTGGTTTTTTATTTTCTATACTGTTCCGTTCCGTTCTGTGCTCCTCCTTTCGGATTGCCCCATCGTTTTGATTGAACTTGAAATGCTCCCCTGCCGCAGCCACATGGCGTATACGTGATGCGTCTGAGAGGATTAAACTCAGCTAGCTGGCGAATGGCAAACAGGGGGTGTACAATATATAATACAGCACTAAGTGTTCGGAGTGGGAGCACCGCTTCGCTATACATCTTGAATAAACATTTTTATTCTTTTTTTTTTTGTGCTCTGTGGGAAGCTCCTTTTCTAATTGATCCCCCCAGCTGACAGGCGGAAATGGACAGAAGAGGGACGCAGCGAAATTTGTTTTCAATATGGACATGTGTTTACTTATTTAGGGCTCTTGGTTCCTTGCATCCTCGTCTCCAGCCACTCGGACAATATCATAATCCTGCGCCAGGGGAGCCGGGGGCGAGTGCCCACGATTCCATGGGGCGTAAACTTCACACGTTCCCTCAGTTTCGCTTTACTCGCCCCCATGGTGCCACTAAATCATTTCAAATAAGACACATCGATGCAGAGGGAGAAAAGGTTCAAATTGGTTGGAAATTTAGATTAGAAATGTGATAAATGGGTAGAGTCTTCAAAGTACTCAAAATTCTAAAAACTGCATTTGTGTTTTATGTATTTAATATAAAAAGACCTTAATTCCATATTGATTGCTCTTAAATGAATTAATGTCACAAGTAAATAAAATATACTATATATTTTTTCATTTAGAACTTTATAAACAAGCTTAATGACCTTTTATGTGTTTAAACTTCGCGCTCAATCTGTTCTGATTACAATTAATTTGGTTGTAAAATACTTTTATGCGTTTTTTTTTTCCGTGTGCACACACAGTAGGCGAAATTTATGGCTCGTTAGCAATTTATCCCTTGGAGGAGTCGGAGATCGGGGAAAATTATGCCAGGGGCAGGACGAAAAGTTAGCCTAATTTTGAAGTTGCTGCCAATGCGGTTGCGTTTGACTTTGAGGTTCATGGGTTAATTGCCAAGATATTTTGCTGCAGGACGAGATCCCCCTTCATCCTGCCACATTCGATTCGCTGGCAGAGGAGGGAAAGGAAGATGCAAACATCTAAAGTGGCTTTCCAGCCACATTTTATCAAAGTCAATTCTTATCTGCACGAAAAATTGTTTGCAGCTGAAGTTGATAAATGGATTTACTTTGATTTCATGGCTAAAAATCGATGCAGCCCGGATAGCTAGCTGCCACGGTACAAAGTACTTGTGCTATTTGAATCCCCTTTTGGCCAGAGTCAAATTCGAGACAATGGACCACCAAACTGGCGGTCAAAGACACTGGGACACCCCTACCCCTCTGACTCATCGAAGGATGCCACTTGTGCTGGCCAAAAACCAAAATTGCACTTAAAATTGAATGCTTGGCTGGAGGAGCGTGCAGCTCGCAGATAATCTATGACATAAAATCACGCGACAGTAAGCGCTCCGTAATGCCAGACAAAGGAAAAGGACAAAGGATCAAGTGCAGCTTGTCTATGTCCATGTGGATACATACCTTCTTTGTGGCAGCCACTCGACTGGAAATTACATAAAAAATTTGCGCATTGCCGCTACGTTTTTGCGCTCGTTTTGATTATCAGCCATTGCATTTGCATTTGCATTTTCATTTGCAGTCGCGTTTGAATTTCCATTTCCATATTCAGTGCGAAAAACCCCCATTCGATTTTTTTCATCTTTTCGTGACTCACAGCTGCAGTTTATCCGCAAATGTTGAAAATCTCGCTAGTATTTATCATTTGGGCATCATTAGCTCGCCTTTAAGCGGAATTCCTTTTATTCTTATTTATTTGCCTTCGTTTGCCAAGTGAGAACTTTCTTTACTTGGACAGCTGCTGCTGCTGTCCTTTGAATCCTTGCAGCTCCTCAATTAACACTAGTTGAAGTGCCACGAGTTGGTTGTAGGAATTCTGCTTGATTCGGATTTGAATGTGGATTCAATTTTCTACGAAACAGATTTAAGTTTTTCCTAGAAAAGTAGTTACTGGTGACTTTAAATGTATATTGTAATGATTGAAGCGTTAATTTGAAAATATATTTTATATATAAAAATGAGCAATATTTCCATTTACTTTTTACCTCAAAAAAGTAAAATTTGTTTTTATTTCAGTAAATTTATGTAGTTTTCAATAGCTGTTTATTTAAACGTCATTAACATAATTAAGCCAGGGTTTTCCCAATTTATTCCCAACTTGCATGTGAACTGAGTACATACCTAAGTACTGTTTCAAATTCACACTTTACGCAACTAATTCAAAAAGTTGCCCATATTGAATGGGTTTTCCAAAGGGTCAAAAGTTTTCCAGAACAAAAAAAAAAGGAAGCAGCACACGAGTCCCTTGAGTATTTAAAATGTGTAAAACAAGTAGTTCCCTAAGCATTGCCTCAGCATTTAGGGCTCCTCTCTGATTACCTGCGGATAAAGTTTTATGCATCAACCAGCTTTGCCACGCAATCCTATATCCTAGCCGCTTACCAAATCCTTGCTCTGCAACTTTTGCACATAAGCTACGAGCAGGAGGCGTCCATTGAAAAATTTCTGTTGCCTATCTCGAGGGGCAATGTTGAAATTGGGAACCACAGGCTGTGTGTTTCGTAAGCCAACAATTTTGCATTTAATTGCTTAATTACTGCAGCACGGCAGACATCCCAGAGGCACAGCCCCCGAAGCCCGGAATCCGACTCCTTCTGCTCCTCCTCCTCATCCTCTTGGCCACTAAGCGGCTGGCATTTATGTTAACGTCTCTCCAAGTGTTTTATGGCCGTGCAGAAAGAAACATTTATGACTGCTCCGGTCCCCGGAGGTGCTGCCTTGGGCCTTTTTCCAGCTGGAGTGGGCGTGGCCAGACCACAATTGCCGCCAAGTGGGCGTTTAGGCACTGGGGCCACAAAAACAACTTAAATTCTCGGCCGGATATGAGTGCAAAAGTTGAACTCCTCCTCCTCTGTCCTCCTTGCAGAATCCACCACTTCCTTCGCGTCCGCTGCTCGTCGTGATGATGGTAGTGATGGGCTCGTGCCTTGCGTAGCTGCATTCCCATCCATCCCAAGTCCAGACATCGCTCCAAGCCAGCTATGTGGACCTACATGATGGCTGCCGCCCGCGGAGATCGGGTCAACACGATGATGTCCAACCGGCGACGCCCCGAAACCGAGTCCCCAAAATATGGCTACAAGTAAGTGGGATTCCATTTGCAAGGAACTGTTCTGGGAGAATTACATATTCATTGAAACCATGTTAGCTAAAAATTCTATACCTTACTTTAAAACTACTGCTTTCTTTTGTTTAGTACATTCCAAGAACCTATAGCATTAGCATAGTTAATGCTACTAACTACATTTAGAGTAGATACTATTCAAAGATGCTTCTAGGAACTACTTTATTTCGATACTTAGTACGTTTCTATTTATTCCCCTCCTCGAATGCAGTAACCTTTTACTATTGTTAAACGACATTTCATCTAATTTTACTCGACACTTATCCCTATTAGCCTCTCCAACCGTCCCATGTACCGTACCACCCGATTGGTGGGCCCCGCCTCCTCGGCGCCCGCCCAGCTGCAGCTGCCCTGCGGCTCCCACCAGGCGACGATGGGCGTGGCTCCTCCGCCGCTGGAGGAGATTAGTGGCGGTCTGTTCGCACCCTTCGCGCCCACGGCAACAATAACGGTGGAGCAGGCGGCCACCTCGATTCCGATGGCAGTGGATGGCGAGGTGCACCACCTGCACTATCCGCGTCGCAGTTGGCAGCGGAAATATCGCCAGGGGATTCATCGCCAGCCTGGTGGAGGAGCCGAGGAGGATGAGGACGAGGAGGAGGACGACGGCGACGAGGATGACGAGGATGAGTTCGGTGCTTCCGTTTGCGAGGATAACCCGGAGGAGGCCATTGCACGCGCTGACCACGGCACGCAGCAAAAACAGCACTACCAGCCAAATGCCAGCGATTCCAGTTATGTGGAAAATGGCAGGAAGCTGATACAGGTGAGTTTGCTAAACGGTGGCCAGCTAAACTTATCAGCAGATGAGTTCATTTGGACCAGGGAATATCCCTTAAGTTTTTTAAAAGCCATTTCACATTACTGTGAAAATAAAGTACTCTTTGCAATAAGGATATTAAAATATTCATTACAAATATAATAACGCGATAGTGGCGCGTCTGCAAATCAATTTGCCTGCGTGGCCAACGTGGCGTATGCGTAATTTGATACAAATTTGATATGCTCGCCGATAAACTATGGCCAATAACTGATACATTATGCTCTGGCCCTGCTGTCTCCGCTGTCCCTGGCCACATTTCAATTATGTGGAAATGAAATTAAGTAATTGCTCTAATTGATTGACGCCCCGTCCGTCCTCTGGAGGCGGAATTGGCCCAGTTTTTTCCGAGCTGCGGGCCATGGCAGCTCCGCATTGTCTGCATAGCTCCCCGCAGACTTGGCCATTCCGGGCCATTATATTCCGCTCCAGACAAATGCAAATGAACTGGGCGGACCTTCATAAACTTGACCTTGCCGTAAATCGCGTTTTAATTACTTCCTCTATTGTCACGTAGCCGTGCCATCGCCCCAATAAACCCTTGGGCCCCCCACCAGCTGAATGAATGCCATTTTTGGCTACCCGCAGAAATTTTTATTAGCACGTGTCAATCGACTTAAAATACGCACAACAAAAAACGAAGGGAGGCTTTATATGGAGTTGGGGTATTCATTTTGTGGTCTAAACAGAGCTTGGAGTGATAAGATTTGTGTGGTTTAATTTAGCAAAGTTCATTGTTCTTTTTAATGGTTTTAAAGCATTTCATACCATTTTTAAAACATTTTAAATTGAATTAAGTGCTCTATGCGTTGGGATGAATATTTAATAAGGCAAAACAAATTTTAGTTGATATAAAGTTGGCTCAAAATGAAGGCATTATCTCAATCAAGCTGTCACAACTGATAAATATTATTAGAGCAGCTTTATGCAAATTCCTAATAGGCATTTCCATTTTCCACTTTGAAATGCAAAGCTTTTGGAACAACAAGCAGCTGAGCTGGTGTCCTTTGACTTCCCTATCTTTAATCTTCAACTGGCTCCAACTCTCGCCTTTCAAATCCACACTCTCTCTTAAGTTTTGCTGCACTTCTCGTTTCCTCTGCAATCCTCATCCTCATCAGCAAATCGGAGATCTCTCATGTCCTGTCCAGGATAATTGCATTACTTAGGTTTCCTTATAAAAAGCAAAGAGAGAAGGAAACCAGACTTATTCCGACCCGCAGGGCTATAAATAAGTGAGTGTGTATTTCGGTCAGGGGAGTTGGGTGCGCTTAGCCGGTATGTTGGGGGGAACTCATCCTCCGCCATCGACAGTTGGCCAGCTGGAGCACCCACTAGTGGTGCAAATGGAGGGGAAGCGGAGCGCCAAGGGCGACAACCAATTTGATAGATAAGAGACTCGAGCTCGAGAGTTCCTTTCGCCTCCGCTCAAAGTGAATGAAACCGAGGGCAGAAAAACCAGAAACACAGCACTGTTTCAATGTCATTTCATAAATGGCAAGAGCAACAGCAACAGCAACACCAGTACCAAAAGAAAAACGCAATGAAATAAATACAAATGAAAGGCCCTCGAAAAGCCCCAACCCCCCACTAGTCTGCCCTCCATTTCCCGGACTTTTCCACTTTCATTCCATGCCCGCATATCGTTGTGGTTGACAATGTCGATGGCGATGGCGATGGCCATGGCGTCCAAATATTGGCTTGGTCGCTTGTTGTTAATGCTTTTGAGGTGTGTTCCGAGTGTTTGTCCAGCAGCAGCGGCACAAAAAGCAGCACAAACAACACAAACAGCACAAACAGCTGAGGAAAAGCCAAAGGAAACCCCAAACTGCTGGCATAGTCATTATATAAACGTCCATTACTCAAAAATTGGGTTGGCAGGGGGCGGGGGGTAAAACTTTATAGAATTGGCATTGAAAATATGGCAAGTCTCGTGCCAATCCAAAATAGTTACAAGTCCTCGAGTTGAACAGCCCCGTTGGAGCGGCGCTGTGTATCCTTGTCAGCTGGATCGTCCAGTCATTCAGTCATCCAGTCATCCAGTCGTGCCATTAAACCGATTAATGAACTCTATTTGCCTGGCCATACCTGCGTACGTACACTGCGCGAAATGGCTTAACGAGAAGCAGTTCATTCAATTCGCAGACAAAAAGGAACCAAAACATGTTTAGACTTATACTTCAATAAAAAAATAAATAAGAAAATGAATACATTTTAAATAAGATTTAAATATTAAAGCAGGCAACTAAATGAGTATATATTGTTTTTGTTTGCCTACTCTATAAATATATTAAATACTAAATAAGTCAACGATTTTTCTGCCAGTGTCGATGTTGGCTCGATTGTCTTTGTTGCTGTGCAATTTGAGAAGGCGGCAGGACACTCAACACGATGATGATGGCAATCGGAGAAAGTGCGGGCGGGATGGGAAATGGATAAAGTCAGGGAAACGGGGGAGCGTTGGATGGAGTGCGGAGAAAGGAGAAAGGAGCGAGAACAAACAGCGAAAGTGCGGTCTGTCTGCGGACTTTCCGCTTAGTCAAATTTTTTGCGCCATCGGCAGTTACGAAAAAAACGCGTTCGCAATCGGCAGCTCAGCTCGCAGGCAGTAACTTTGCAATAAATAAATTTAGTAAAAACAAAATAAAAAAACAGAAACAATGCTCGTCAACTAATGCGTTCGGTAAACAATCCAAAAACAAGGCTTAAAAATTGAAGCGGCAATAACGAATAAAAAAAAGCAAAGAAAAACACAAGAACGACAATTGGGTTTCCATGTTGATAAGGGTCACTGCGATTCCCCTCATCTAACTTTTGAGGCTAAAGCACAACAATCAGGACAACGGATTACACATTTTGGCCAGCATTAGTCAGTTTATTAAACGGACCATGCTGTTGTCGTTTGGCCCCCCCAATAAACAGCCAGCTTATGGTCATCGTCATCCAATCTGCGCCGCAATTTGCATAATTTCCCACGTTCCCATCGAAATCACAATCAATATGAACAAATATACAACTAACGGCTGTATCAATAACAAACTAGTGGTGATAAAGTGCACGGGTTTCGAAAAAAGCAATGGGGTTAAGACCATTGAATCCATCAAGTGATAAGATATCGATTTGCTGTTGTTCATCCCAACGCGTATTGAATTTCAACCATTTTATCCCCGGAAATAACTACAAAACGTTTGCTTTTAGTTTAGTAGAAAGTACACTAACGATTGGATTTCGTAAGAACATAAGCTATTCAAGAAATTTGATAGCAACAAGCTTAGGAACTTGAACCCTCTATACGCTTAAATGCAGATCTTAAGTGGAAAGTTGCCTTACAAGTGATATAGTGGGCTAAAACCCATCAAAAAGCTCTTTTCCATTAAAATTTCCTTCAAAAGTAGCTCCCAAACGAGGCGTAACCCTTTAATAAGTCACGTTTTACAACACTGCAGCTTGATTTCCTCGATTACGGGTCAGTTATTTGGCCGTTTACTAACTCGATTTTTATGGTGCAACACCTTGGCTAAGTAATGCTCATATGGGCCGAGCATAAAACGCCGTGGCGCGTGTCATAAACGTTTGATTTGCTTAGCGTGGAGAGCAGCTACCTGGTCAGGTGTTAAATGCCAATGGAATGGGAGATTTCGGCCTAACGGACTTGCAATTATGGAAATTTATTGTGAGTTCCACGCGGCGCCATGCCACATGAATGCCAATCAGTGCGATGGTTGGATGATAATGCCAATGCTGCTTCGCTGGTTCAGTGTTTCGATTTCAAGTACGAGCGAAAAGTACAAAAAAATAATATATAAATAAATAAATACGCCGAAAAGCCGTTCGAATTTTGTGCATAACCTTGCAACTGCTGATGATGAGCTCATTGAAAATCAAAACTATCGACTGGCTATCAGCAGAACTAAACGATCTAACGCACCGGCTATCCGTCAAATTAATTGCAATTAATTTATGGCCAACGGTAGGAGCAATGCGTCGCCTATCAGCCTAATTGAAACCGCGTTGCCATGGCCAATTAAAAAGCGTTTAGACCAAAAAACGACAAACGCCGGCCGGCATCATCAATCTAGTCGATTCAGTTTGCCACCAACTGGATATATACAGCTGAGGCAGCTGAAGGACCAAAGTCACTTGAGATTTCAACTTCATCCGCGGCGTCGACGGTGCAAGTTAATTAATTAAAACGCGGCAGCGCGATGAGCGGCGATGCAAATTAAGAAAATTGCAAAACAGCATTCCGAATTGAATTGACAACGCCAGCTAGCAAACAAGCCACACGCTTTTAACTATTGTGCGGTACAGTGGAACTTGCGCCACACGAACTCGCTCGCATTTCAATCATAGATAATTTGAATATAAGAAAATTCGTCTAAAAACGATTCTCTTAAATTGTCAGTTTCCCCAAGCACTCGTCACAGTTCGTGCTATGCAGGTTCCACTGTGCTTTATTGTGTATGGATGTCGTGGTTTGGTCAGTGGCGACTGCGCTGCCGGCGTCGCTGCTTCGCCTTGGCCAAGTCGAGTGTTTTGGCGGCAGTTATCAGTGCGGGCAGTGTGAACAGTTTGAGAAGTCCGCTCGACGCAACGCAGCGCATGCGCGACGCTGCTGACCAAAAAAACTAACCGTTATTGCCGCCCGTTATTGTTATTTGCCGCAGGCCAAAATCGGAAGTTCTAAGGTGCAAGTGAGAGGGAAGAGAGCAAAGAGCGCAGCGAACGCAGCACGATTTGTATGCGACATTTCAAAGTCAAAGCCATGGTGCAGTCGCTGGATATATCCGCCATAACGGGACAGCAAACAGATGCGGTAAATCCACCTACTCACACACACACACAAAAACATAAGTATGTGGCCTTGGAACCTACTCACAAACACACACACACACGCTGCGGGGGGCGTGGCATTGCATTGTCATTTGCCATTCGCCGCTCAACGAGGCGTATGCGTCATATTTTACCCGCTTTTCCCATCCCCTTTCCACCGCATTTTCCCTTTTTTCTCGAACTAAAGATGGCTTAATGGATTAACCGCTGCCGGCAACTGATAAGCGTTTATTAGACTGTCAAGCACACGCCCTTAATGCACAGAAAGTGGGTGGGAAACTGGAGCGCGGGAATCTTGGAACGTTTAGACTAGTTACACTCCTGGGGAGCATTTTTACATTTTATCTGATGTGTCCTTCAATGCGATCAGTTGTCCTTAAAACCAGCAAGAAGAACCAAAGAATATTTAGGCAATTTATCGCACTAACTAGAAATATTTTATAACTTATAATCAATTTGCATGTTTTTTAGGATAGTTGAGTGAAAATGTTAAGGTAGTTACTAAACTTTAGTACTGACTTCTAGTGAATACTATCAGTGCTATCGCGTTTCATTAATTTCCTTTGCAAACAGCATTGAAATCTGTACATTATTGGTTTTCCAGTTGGCTTTAAATACTACTGCCGCGTCATTCCGCTGGCAGACATAACATAACAAAATTTAAGCACCAAACTTGGATGCTGACCAAGTTTTAATGCGGTTAGAGGGTAAGAAGAGCCAGAAAAAAGAGAGAGAGATACCCATAACCCGAGCACTAAAACGCTTCAATTAGCGAACGTTCGGCGAAACTTTTCGCCAAACTTATGCCAGAACGTCACACCCTTAAACTACACACGAGTACACAGGGAGAATTTATGTGTTCATTGTGCAAATCTCAAAATAAAGAATAAATACTAATATGTTTTCCTAAATATCCCTTAAAAATATGTTATATCTCAATTTTCATACATATGTTAAATTTTGTAATTACATATGTAATTATTTATTATTTATGTTTTTATTTTGTTATATTTTTCGCCGTGTAGGAGCCAAGCAAACGGAGCAAACCCTCCGCTTTAAGACGCACTCTGCAAGCACTGCGCCAGCGTCTGACTAAAAGGAATCGCCCCAAACCGCCGGACTGGTTCCTCGAGAAGTTCTCCAACACCACCAACACGGACAAGATTGGCAAGGGTTGTCCGGCGATGGAGGATGCGGCGCTATCCAGCGAAATACGTGGCTCTAGTGTCCTGTGCAACCGACTGTCCGTCGATCCCACCCTGCAGTCGCATTACAGAGTGAGTGGAGCTTCGGCACAAATAAAAACTTGCTACAATGCTTGATTCCTTTCTCTGGTAGTCGTAGGTAATTGAGAAAGTTGGCATGCAAAATATAGTAAATATAAAAAAAAATCATTAAATAGCTTGAGTTCAATATAATTACAGTTTTATACGTTCTCTTTGAGTAACTAAAGGCAAGAATTATCCCCAAACTAACTTTAAATTCGCCTAAGTGTATGCAACGAAATATTTCCCTTCCAGACATTTTAATTAGTAATTTCCAGTCTGCAGACATTTTAATTATAAAAGTAATTATTTAATAATTGTTTCTGAATGCACATCTTATTTCAGTGGCTGGCCATCGTTTCACTGGCTGTGCTTTACAACATCATCTTCGTGGTGGGACGTGCGGTCTTCTGGGAGATCAATAAGAGTGCTCCCGCCGTTTGGTACACGCTGGACTACCTGTGCGACTTTATCTATCTGCTGGATACGCTCGTCCACATGCACGAGGGTGAGCCACTGACATCCACATCCAAATCCCTCCAACCCGTTCCCCCGTTTCCCCGCTGAGGGATCTAGATTTTTGCGCTTTACCTATGCAAATGAGACCCGCAGTAAGCCGCCTTCAGACAATAGCAAGCAATGCTGTCGACAAAGCCATTTGGCACGCATGCGAGTCCCATTTCTGTCCATGATTCCACACACATACTCACACTTACACACACATATGCTGACGAGTCCTGTGAGCTCTGGATTGTGGGTGTGGTCGTGCTGCCAAATGCAGGGGATAAGCCAACCTTGACATTTTGTACAATAGCAACAAACGCTCTGGTACCGCTTAGTTTCATACGCTACTCCAGCATGGTGCTCCTCATCTTGGCAGGGGTATGTGACAGGATGAAGGATATATGGGGATTTATTACATCATGCTACAAGGAGTTGAAGCTAGTTGTCCCAAACTTTTGCGGATGGTGGTGGTAGCAAACTAACTTGGGCAACTGAAATCAATACAAGCGAATCATCTGAAGATATAATCTGCTATGATTTTGACAGTTCTATACAGTAATTTATGCTTTTCAAACAGAAATAACATTTGTATCTGCCACGTAGAGATAGATATCAAGATATCAAGCCAGTGATATCTTATATAGGGTACTCCTGTTCTGGCCAGCATCCCGTTTAAAATCCAAAGAGCAATAAAAAACACAGTCGCCACATGGCGTAGCCAAAAGCAACCACTGAGACAAAGCCGTAGTCGCCACACGGAGCAAATCTCTAGGTCACCTCACAGCCATAGAACTATGTAAATCTCATTGTTTCCGCTCTCATGCTCCGCAGGATTTCTGGACCAGGGTCTTCTCGTGCGGGATGCCTTTCGGCTGCGCCGGCACTACTTCCACACCAAGGGCTGGTACCTGGACGTGCTGTCCATGCTGCCCACGGACTTGGCCTACATCTGGTGGCCGCCGGAGACCTGCTCCAGCCTGTACCTGCCGTGTCCCGTGATAGTGCGTCTGAATCGTCTGCTCAGGATCAATCGGCTGTGGGAGTGGTTCGATCGAACGGAGACGGCCACGGGATATCCGAATGCCTTCCGCATCTGCAAGGTGGTGCTGGCTATTCTGGTGCTGATCCACTGGAATGCCTGCATGTACTTCGCCATCAGCTACGAAATCGGCTTCAGCTCGGACTCGTGGGTGTATAATCTGAATGGAACGAGGAACAATACGTTGCAGCGGCAGTACATCTACAGTTTCTACTGGTCGACGCTAACGCTGACCACCATTGGCGAGACTCCAACGCCGGAGAACGATGTGGAGTATCTGTTCGTGGTGGCCGATTTCCTGGCCGGCGTCCTAATCTTCGCCACCATTGTGGGTGAGTTGTGAATGAAATGGGTCATTTAACTGGGTTGATAACCTAGAAAATCCCTTTCGGGCTCCCTCAGTTTGCTCGTGTTTACGCAAATATTTCGCCTGATCGTTTAATTGGTTCCAGAGTGACATCTGTGACATCAATGGGTATTAATTTACAGCCACGCACGTCAAGGACCCACACGTACACCCCGACCTTCGCCGACCCACCGACCCACATTATTCATTACGCCTTCAGTTGTGTCCTCTTCGGTGGTTCCATGCCATTTTGTTTTGTTTTGCCGGGTTGATTTGTAGCCGTCACCCGCCATCCTCCACATCATCATCTCCCGCCCATTCTGCTTCTGTTTTTTTTTTTTTTTTTGGCAAACGTGCCTTTTTATCATTTTTGTCGTCCTCCTTATCGCCGCCATTACCGCCGCCCAAATGGGCTGGCGGTGTCAAGGAGTAAGGCACATTCCCGCATTCCCAGCAGCTGCCAGACTCCCCAGATCCCCATCATTTGACTGCCCCATCCCATCGAACTTGCTCTGCAAACAAATTTACTTACTGTGATGAATGCCGAGTTCGTTTGGACAGGACAATTTGACGGGCACACTCGAAGAAATAGATTAATAATATCAGGAAATTAGGCAGGAAATCTCAGAAGAGCAGGACAAGGTTGCATGTCCTTACATACTTACAAAAGTATGAGCTGATATGTGAATTACGTAGGCGCAAAACCCAAATAGTGATGTTGGTTAAATCAAGTAGATTCTATCATGAAATTATTAAATCTATTTAAAATTGAAATATCTTTCTAAGAACCTTGGAATTCCGAATCATTATTGTTGTGCTAAGTAAAACTGTTCATAGCAGACGATTTTGCTTTTAATAGCTCCTTATGTTACTCATTATTTTATTTTATCATGCCAAACATTTATGCAAGTGAAAAATATGACTCGATTCATTAGAGCCTTAAAGTCGACCAAGTGAGATTGAAATTATCCTGAGCTAGGGATTTGTTTTTCGCTGAGTGCCCCTAGGCATCTCCGTCATTTCGTGGAATCGGGCATGTGCGTGTGTGCATTTGACTCCGGCACCGGAAGTGCCGCCATTAGTCGCCTTTGTGCCACGTTATCCGCACGCCGGAATCCATGAGTGAAGCTCCGGCCAGCTTCGGTTTCACTGCGTACCAAGTGGGCGGGCGAACCGGTTATGAAATGGCCAAGATGAATTGCTGCCGCTCCGCTCGTTCATTAACCAAGTTTCCCTAACACACTGCGCCCATTTCCAGGTAACATTGGCTCCATGATCTCCAACATGAATGTGGCCCGCGTGGAGTTCCAGAATCGCATGGACGGGGTCAAGCAGTACATGGCCTTCCGGCGAGTGGGTCACGAGCTGGAGGCACGGGTGATCCGCTGGTTCGCCTACACGTGGTCGCAGAGTGGTGCGCTGGACGAGGAGCGTGTGCTGGCCGCCCTGCCGGACAAGCTGAAGGCGGAGATCGCCATCCAGGTGCACATGGACACGCTGAAGCAGGTGCGCATCTTCCACGACACGGAACCGGGTCTCCTCGAGGCACTGGTGCTGAAGCTCAAGCTGCAGGTCTTCAGTCCGGGCGACTACATCTGTCGCAAGGGTGACGTGGGCAAGGAGATGTACATCGTGAAGCGGGGCAAGCTGTCCGTCGTTGGCGATGATGGCATCACCGTGCTGGCCACCTTGGGCGCCGGTTCGGTGTTCGGCGAGGTTTCCGTGCTCGAGATTGCGGGCAATCGGACGGGCAATCGGCGCACGGCCAATGTGAGATCCCTGGGCTACTCGGATCTCTTCTGTCTGGCGAAACGGGATTTGTGGGAGACCCTGTCCGACTATCCGGAGGCCAGATCCACGCTCACTCAGCGAGGATGCCAGCTGCTGCGCAAGGATGGCTTACTGGATGAGCAAATATTCGCTGGTAAGTTCGATTGCCACATTTATGTATCAAATATTACGTATACGTCATGTGGTTCAGAATGTAAATGGAGGGTACTTTAGACTCCTGATTGATTCTGTTTAAACTGTTTACACAATCTTAAAATATCACAAACACTTTTATCTTTTAAGATTCAACATAAGCTTAAATATTATTTAACTTTAAGATACCCTGAGACTAATATAAATTCCAAACGATTCCATTTCCAGATTCGCAAAGGGTACACGACAGCATCGAGGGCGGCATCGAAAAGCTGGAGCTCTCGGTGGAGAACCTCAACATGCGGCTGGCCCGCCTCCTGGCTGAGTACACGGCCAGCCAGGCCAAGATCAAGCAGCGCCTCGCGAAGCTGGAGATGAAGTGAGTATCTATGGCCATCCTCGCACCTAAAACTTTATCCCCCAACCTTAACCCATCATCCCCCCTTTGCAGTGGCGGCCCTGGCACGTGGCGATTGGAGTGTGAGCCCCAAAGTCGGGCTCGCAGCGGACGACTCTATTCGCTGCAGCCCAAGCGGCGCCCACGTTCGCGACCCGACGCGACTGCCAAGAGCAGCGATGCTGCCAAGCAGAACACGCTGTAAGTCGCCGGAAAACGCGCTGGAAAAGGCTCCGAACCAGTTGCCTACCCCCGCCGCCGCCAGTTCATATCTCCAGCCGAGGCCGGAAAATAGTGATAAATGCATTAAACTTGCAGGAGTTGTCTGGGCGGGGAGATAACCCTTTTGGCCCGCAGCCAGCAGTTTTTTGGGCTACAAAAAGCGGGTAAATCAATTTTTAATTTTTACAATTAGTCTATAGAGCTATAAAGCTGGGAATGAAAATGGGGTGTGGAAGTGGTGCGAGGGAGTTGTTTGTTGCGAACTTTATAAATTTATTAGATGATTCAAAACTGAATGTGCCTCAAAAAGTGTGTGCGTGTGTAAGAGTAAATTGGGTAAAGTGGAGCAGCAGCAGATTATCCCCAACTACGATTCAGTGTATGTACATAAGTTAAGCATAGTCCAATTTTACACACCTAGGCTAGGTTGATTTTTACACACACCGAACCATGTCCATGGATTTGGCGCACCACGATGCAACCAACTGACCGATCCGACGAGGAACATTTCACCTTAACTGACCAAGAACCGATGGACATTGCTGAAATAATTGAATATGGGCGCGGGTGATGCACACCACAAATCGAGAATCGAAGAAAGAAAACGTTAACAACCAAGCTTCCAAAGCTTCCAAACAAAATGCAGAACGCGAAACACAAGGAAACAAATTCAAGAAACAAATGAAATGTATTTTTATATTAGTCCTAGACATTGAGTGTACGATGTATTGTCTATGTGTAAGAAAATCTAAAGCTAACGCAACAGAATAAACGAGAATCGAGTCAAATTATTCGGAGCACTTGTGTCAGCGAAATTCGTATCCGCCGCAAGACTTTGCCCATTTCCACATTTTTCCAGGCGGCGCTTTAATGCAAATCGCCCACAGCCTCCGGCCCCGCGTGTTTTTTTGCCAAAGGATTCTCTTCACAGGATTCCTTTTACTGGCTCTAATGACATCTTCGAGGGCGTTCGGAAAAACATATACCGAGTGGGAACCAGCAACCAGCAACAAAGTCAATAAGTGCAGACGCATTGGGGAGAATGACAGCGACACGCGTTGGCTTTTTAGGTGCGACTTGCCTTTCTTTGTGCGTACAACGCGGCGTATGAGCAATGCCAGTGCCAGTGTTAAAAAGGTAAAATGGGGCAGCAGAGGTGTTACGTGGCTGATTTTACACAGAGAAGTATGTGGCAATACTTAAATATTACATATTGCTCAGCATTTTTAAATAAATTATATTTTGTTAGAAGATTCTAATGCATTTAAATGGTTTGAATTTGACAATATTAAATGCTTATTGGATCTGAAATTACATATTATAATATTAAGTTGCCCGCATTCTAAGCTTCCCACTGTGTATGGGGCACACGGAAGCATGTGGAGCCATGTGGAACCCCAAAACGGTCGCATCATGCCGTAAGTGCAGTAAAAAATCAATTTTGACAAAATGTTGGAAAACACACTCAAAGCCTTAAAAAAAAAAATGGAAATAAGTGTAGGCGAAGTTTGGCCCCTGATGAAAATCATTTGGGCGTTGGGATAAGAGGGCGTGGCACGTGAACGAAACCGATTGTGTGGATGAAGGGGACGGCGGGGGGTGTCGGAAAATGACTGACAATAAAATGTTGACGCAGCCAAAGAGCATTATGGATACAGGGTGCTCGAAGGCGATTGGATTAAGTCGACAAGTCCACGGTTGGGTGGCTCAAGTGGCCCCACTCCAAAGATTCCATTTCACAATAGCACTGGGGATACCTGCTGTTCTCTGCTGGTCTTTATTGAAGGCGGGAGAACCCATATACCATATACATTGGCTTAAGCTGATTGATGCCGAGGGTTTTTCAATTCACACATCTGCATAAAATAAATCCTAATGCGTGTGTGCGCCGATGTTGGTTTTAAGTTTATGGAAAACGAGTGAGTGAGTGAGTTTCCCTTCAAGGATTCTCGCATCAAAAAAATAATGATAACAGTAACAAAACCCATTCGTCGTCTAATGTATTCCACTGTTGTAAAAGTATCTCTAGAGTTGTAAAGCGAATAGGGCCATGTCCCAGACAAATCCGAAACCAAGTGATACGCAATCACTGCGCTGTTTGCACTGCATGAAGGTGATCCGTTGCTCCCGCTACGACACCAGTGAACTGGTGCGCCACATCGAACAGGATCATCCGGAGATATACGCAGTGACCACGGATAAAATCAAGAATCTGCACAAGCTGGCCGCGGATCACGGCATCAGTGAGGAGCGGCTCTCGAAGATTAGCAAGATGACGGGTCTGTCCGAGTCCCAAATGGCCGAAAAGGCGGAGAAATGTGAGAGTTCTCTGCGATTATCTATGATTGTCATTTCGTAACTTCTTCATCGATAGATATGGCCAAAAAGAAGAGTTCTGGTCGCAGTGGTGGGTCTGTCGCCGGTGACCCTGCTGCCGGCAGTGAAGCCTCCTACAAAACTGAGAAGCCCAGCTGCTCGTGTTCACGGCCGGTGGAGAAGTCGATGGCGCATCGAAGGAGCTGCTATCGCGCCTCCATCGAACGCTGGACTCCGGCGGAGGGGCGCATCTTTTGTCCGTGCTGCGCGAGCAGCAGGCGGCCGCTCATCAAGGCTGCCACGGAGATCTCGAACAACGGCTGCTGTGCCGCCTGGGTGGTCTCCTGCTGGCCTCTGTGCTTCCTGCCCTGCCTCATTTCCGCGGACAACAATGAGTACCTGTACTGCTCCAATTGCCGCGCCTTTCTGGGCATCTACGATCGCGAGAAAAGCTGTGTCCAGCCCAGCAAGGAGTTTGTGTCCTGCAGCAAGTCGGTCACGGCACCGCTCAAGAGTCCCACTGAACACCTGTGAAAGGACTTTGAGTGGGCGTAGTACTTATTAAATTGTTTGTGTATACATTTGGCTATGTTTTTTTAATAAAAACAAGTTATTCGATAATATCTACGTCTTAGTATGCGTGGTTTTTATAGAAAATTAAACTGAAAACCAAACTTCATTTGGGAACATCTGAAAAGCCGATGAAATTGTTGAACAGCCGCCAAATTCAAGTAAATTAGCCAATTCACCAACCATACCATCCTCACATCGACCACGCATTTTATTAATCGAAGCTTTCATCGCCGCAACATCTGGCAACGCTTGCCTTCTCTTCCTCTTGCTTCTGCGCGAAGAATTTACTTTAAATTGTTTTCGTGTTAAATTGTTTGTTTAAAATGAATCTGGAGGACATTTCGATGATAATGAAACTGTTTGATAGCAACATGCACAAGCTTCAGGGGAATCTACGCTCCTATCAAACCGAAGTGCATCAAATTCACACGGAGCTCACAGAAAAATTGTCGCATTCAGATCCGCTGGACAGGAGTCTCATTCCACTGCACGATCACTTGGTGGCCAGTCTGAGCGAAGTTAATGCACACGTAATGAAGCTGAATCTGCAACTACACATCAACCGCCAGTCTGCCAGATTGGGGGACCATGAATGTTCCGAGAAATCCATCGACAATCCAGATTCGAAGATTCGCTCAGGTTTACAAGCGGATTGTCAGTCCTCGAAGCCGGCCTTCGTGAAATGTCTGCCCTCCTCCGAAACGGAGGAGGTGACCGTCGTGACTGTGCAGGAAGCCTCTTCGACAACCCAGCTCGACGCGATTACAGTGGTCAATGAAAACCTCCCAAAAGAGTGTAAGGCTGATACTCCGCAGCCTGTGGTAAGTTCCAAGAACATGGAACTACAAATAAAGGAGACTATGACTTTCCACAAACAGCTTGATGAGGGTCGTGGTGGTTCCCAGTCTATTGAATGTGATCTCCTCCAACTACAAAAAGAAGAGATCCCAGTGGGCTCGAAGATTGTCGTGGAAACTTTAAAGACTAACAATACAGTGCGTCCCGAAGCTTCCGCTTCAGAAACTTTTGACAATCAGTCCCTTCTGGCTGCGAAACAAAGAACTCAAAAGATTGGAACTGGTATCTGCAATAAGGTCTCCAAGAACACCACTAACAGCAATCCTCCTGAGGTCCCTGCTGCAGCCATCGAAAAAGTTCACGAGCAGCTCCCAAAAACTCAGAAAAACCGATTCCTATTGCCTCCCAAAGGCGGCACTGAGACGACCAGTCGTGGTATCTACAATCAAATCTTGAAGAACACGGCTGCATTTCCAGAGAATACTGTAGTTAATGCCGTTTTAGTGCACGTGGACGAAACGGATAATTGCGTCTATGTGGCCAAATGGGATCCCACTTGTGAAAGGATCAAGAAGCTGCTCCAGCGACAACGGCCATTGAAGGCCTCCGACCAGCTGCCCGACTACGGAGACATTTTTGCTGTTTACGACAGTACCGACAACATCATTTTACGGATCACCATCAACTCAAGTAATGCGGGCGGAGGATATGATGCGTACCTTATCGACTTTGGCAATCACATTCACCTTGTCGGCAACGAAACAATATATAAACTGCCGAACGACATCAAACAGTGGCCGGCACTGGCCATTAGATGCGATTTAATCAACTGTGATATCGACAATATGCATCGCTTCGTTAACACGTTTATTAAGATTCGAGTGCACGAAAACAATGATAATACACTAGTGGCCGAAATGGTCATGGATAGGTTATGCAGACCTACAAAAACAACCACCACTAAATATCGCGCTGGAATAACCGAGGAAGACATAGCCATGCTGAATGAAATCGATGAGAGCACCAGTGATCCTCTGAAGGCAGTTCTTGGATTTCGTCCCAAGGACGAGCAACGCATTTGCCGGCACTACGATCCCAAGCTGAATGGCTGCTTTAAGGGTAAGTTACAGATAATGAAATGAAAATTTGGTTTAAAAGGTAAAGGTTTTAATATTTGCTTATTTGCAAGGTAACAATTGTCGTTTGGCTCATGAGCCCTTTGCTCCAAATGGCGCCACCAAGGATGTGGAACTAGCTAGAGCTCTTCCGGAGACAATCTTTGATACACCAGTGCCTGTTGAAATCGGCAGCACTGTCAGCATCCAGATCACCTTCATTAATGGACCCACCGAGGTTTATGGCCAGTTTTTTGACGGATCTCCGCCGTTGGTGTGGGACACAAAGGATGTGCCAGTTAACAAACGGACCTTCAAGTCGAAACCGCGTCTTCTCGACATTGTACTTGCTCTCTACAGTGATGGTCGCTACTATCGCGCCCAAATAATCAATGAATTTCCCAATGAGTACATGATCTTCTATGTGGATTACGGCAACACGGAGTTCCTGCCCCTGATCTGCTTGGCTCCATGTGAAAACGTGGACAGCTTGAAGCCCCACCGCAGCGTTAGTTTTCACATTGAGGGAGTTGTAAGGTCAAAATATCTGACACACCAAACGACAATGGATTCCATTGAGTATCTCAAGTTAAAGCTGCTAAACATGGTGTTGAATGTACACCTGGTACAGCGCCTGCCGGATGGCTTCCTAATTCGCTTCCTGGACGATTTGAAAGATATACCTAAACAGCTAGTGCAACGCAACTACGCCCAGGCTAGCAAATAAGTCGTGACGATAATGTTAATAAAATGTAATAAAATTTTGAATTATCGCTACTTCGGAGCGATCCCAATAAACTGACTATGTTCCAACATGTTATCCAGATGTCACATGGCTTGATTAATGTCCTATCTTGGGGCTGGTTCAATTATGAGCGCGGAACAGCCATTGGCAAATGACAAACACAAAACTGTCTCGGAACTAAAACAATAAAAATAATTGCCTTTAATGTGCAAAAGCAAAAAATCAAGGGACACCGGTTTGGACGTGGAAGCGCGGATCTGTCGGGTGGGGTGCTAATAGATTATGCCGCAACGATTAGAGAGGCAATAAATACCACCTGGCCGGGATCCCATGCGTGTTTGCTTCGCGGGCGCATATGCGGACTGCGATGACGACAGGTCCTCCTTGTGTCCTCCATTGTCCTGGTGTTGACAATCTAAACGGTTCGGCCAAAAGGGTAATGGGCCTGGCCAAGGGTCACTTTGGGGCACAGTTCGTCGGGGATGTACTCCAGATCACAAACAGGGATAGTTGGCCTTCACAATGGTAATACTTAAATCAGTTTCGGAAGCATTTCCCCTATAAACACCTGCGACATTCCAACCCCTGACAATAATTAGCCTGGTTAAGTGTCAAAAGGATGGCAGACCCCGCGACATGTGTTCCCAACATAATGATGATTATGACCACCCGTACTCAACTACCCCGAAACTTGGATTTGTAGGCATTTTACTAGACGATTACAATTTGGAAGAAGTGTGGACTGTGTGTGGCGCGTTACTTTGCTGATCTGTAAGGAACTGAACTCAATAAACGAAATGGTGAACACAACAAACAGCGAAATCATTTAGTAGTTGGCTCCGCGCTGGGTGCAGAGTCCGCTGGAGATGGATCCCGCCTCCAGGCTCGGACAGTTGACCTTCTGCAGCTCGGCAATGCGCTGCCAGGTCATGTTAAAGTGGCGCGTTGAACGGGCATTGGAGAGCTTGGCGATGGGTCCCAGTGTGCGGTATCCATTGGTAATGAAGCGTATGAATCCCTTGGCCGTTAGGTCCAGCAGAGCGGTCTTCACCTGCGACTCCAGATCGCCACAGGCGAAGGGTCTATTTAGATGATTAGCATTACCATTACCATTAAGTGCATTACTCGATCTGTCTTACTCCTTTTCCAGCATCTCCAGGATGTGCTCCTCGTGGATACCATTGCTGTACTTGGGATGATCCTGAAAGATGCGCACCATGTCCAAAATATAAAGTGGCAAATTGATGTGGTAGCTGTTGAAAGGAAGCCGCAAGGTGGTGGGCTCACATTCCCTGATCGATCCTTCGTCACACATTTCTTTGCTTATAAACATACGATTTCTTTGTACGGTGAATACTTGTTAGGTGAATTCTATTCCGGGACAGGCTGAGCGAAGCCTATTCCTATAACTGTATGATGGGGCAGGGCCCACTTGGTCATGCCCCAGGCCCTGGGTGCTAATGTCATCCAATTAAAGGTGTCATTAACGGTTTGTCCACCGCGAGTCCCCGAGGTTTGCTCCTCAATTACTGACCAAACAAACATCGAAGCAATAAGGTGTTCTACTGTCTAGATTACCCGGTAATTTGTCTAACGCATAAATAGCCTGTGTCCAAAGCGATCCTCCCAATGCATTATGGGTCTCCAGGGTGGGTCAAAAGAAGTATTAGTTTGGTGGTTTGGTAATGCAAACTAATTCAAACCGATTCCAAAACGTACTGCTTGTACATATGTACAATGTATTCCGAATCCATCTCGCTCGACCCTTTGATGGATATTAGACTGCCTCCAATTCTCCAGACATGTCACTCCGGCACGCAATCCATTATGTCCGGGCTCAGCTCTCAGTTGGGCCAAAACACCATAAACGACAACGGTGGCATGACAGTCAAAGGGTTAACTATGTATGGCCCAAACTTTTGCCAACAGATAATAAATTAGCGCATACATTATGAAACGCCATAAGGATGCGACTTCCGGTTGCCGGAGACGGCAAGGACTCCGTGACCCAAACTGCCAATTTGCCCCCGGCAAACAAACAGGTGACACTTTCTCAACCGAAACGGAACGGAACGGGTTGAAGACGACACACGGAGTTCATTTACATGTCGATGGTTGTTGGCTGTGCGGGTTCTTGGATGTCGTGAGTGGGCATATTTGGAAATTTTACGATTTTGAAGAATCATGCTTGATCAAAATAAAGTTGGTAACAACTTTTTGATGTCTTAATAATAGCGGATTAGGCAAATTGCAACTTTCTGACACTGCGGTTTTTTTGCAGTTTTAGCAAATTAAATGCATGAGTAATACTCGAATGATTTTATAGAGATAACCTTTGAAATTTGATAATAATAATATGATAATATTAAAACAACTTGGGCTGAAGGAGAGAGAGAGAGAGAGAGAAAGATAGTCGTATTTAAGTCATGGGATCTACATAACAAGAATTTAGGTTAGGTTACAAATATTGAATAATATTTTTATACATTATTATGTAAAGTTTCTGTGCACACTCTGAATATACATTTGATTCACAGTTGGCTTATCTTACTTTGTCTTTAGCACAACTTAAAATCGTTCTTTAATTCATCTCATATCAGCAATTTTGCAATGCATGTCCACGCCTGTGACGTTTATCGGACGCCATCCGGCGGTATCGATACTTTTGGGACACCGATAGAATTCTCCAGGCAGCAGCTGCCTTGGAAATGACAACTCTTGGATTTAAGCAAGGATTTTTTTTGCGATAATATGCTATATTATATGCTATATGCTATATTAAATAAAAAAAAAAAAAAAAGTTTTTGGAGCTCAGCTAAAAGGAGGGGAACCTATTCCTCTTAGGACTACTGAAATCGATTGGTACACGCTGGAAAAATCCTTTAAATCCTGAAAATCCTTGGAAATAAAAAGTTCATATAGATCAATTGAAGATATGGCTAGAATAACTGATCAAGTACATTGAAGTGATTGGAATTGACAAGAACTAACAGTTTAAGGATCAAGGATAAATAATAGTATATCTATAAATCAATTTATTGGTTAAATTTGGATCGATTCATTTTTATGTAATGACTAAGAATGGTATATCCTTTGTTTAGCTATATAGTAAGATATCCTAAAGGATTACTTTCAGTGAGTGCAATTACTTTTGGGCCTTCCACCACGCCTCTTTCATACTATTACCGCTGTTATCGTGGAACATTCGTCCACAAAATGCCGGTCGATAGCCAGGGTCACTCTCATTGGTCAGCGCATGGACAATAGGTAAGCCTTACTATCTCCGCCCCACCACATAACAGTTGGCCAACTCCAAGGGCCAAGAAGTGGGCGGCTGGCGGGGTGAGGGCGACTGGACTGGGCTGGGGCATGTAATCTGGCTAACCAGTTATATGAAGTCCTTGTAACCGGGCAGCACAAATAAATGCCATGCGGCCCCGGCCAAGTGTCATGTATTTGACGAATAATTACAGTCAACATTGCGTGATTGGTTGAATCAGCCGGCGATGGAGGGTTGTGGCTGGCTTAGAATTAGCCCCAAAATGGGTGTGTGTGTGTGTGTGTGTACGTGGGGGGGAGTTGTGTGACAAGAACCTATAATTACCGCGGCAGGCAGGTGGTCGCCAGTAGCGGGCTCCTTAGCCAGGAGCTGGATTCAGATATAGCCCGGCCGTCGGCGCGAACGGAAGTCACCGATAAAGGATGCACTCGCCCGCCCAGTCGCCCATCCTGGATGTCACCGAGACCGTATCGATGCACTCCGAACTGGATGCGGAACTGGAGTCCAAGAACAATCCGTCCTACTCCATTTCCATTCCCCAGAATCTCCGATTGACCGGTCTGGGCTTTCCCGGCATGATCGGTGCCAAGAGATCGTCGGAATCTCTGCCCGCCTTCGAGTATATCGCACCACCAAGTCACGCTCTCCAGGCCCTGGAATTTCCGCTGATGGAGCTCAATCGTGTGGGCGTGATTGGAGGCGGCATGTTTCCGGGTTTTGTGCACCGTCGCGTCCGCGGCGAAAAGCGACCCATTCCGGAGGCTCAAAAGGATGCCAAGTACTTTGAGCGCCGCAAGCGAAACAACGAGGCGGCCAAGAAGTCCAGGGATGCTCGGAAAATCCGCGAGGATAGGATAGCATTCCGTGCGGCGCTGCTGGAGCAGGAGAACTCCATTCTGCGGGCGCAGGTCTTGGCGCTTCGGGATGAACTGCAAACGGTGCGCCAGCTCCTCGGAGCGACAACAGCCGGCGGCATGTTGTCCATGGCCAGGCAGGTGTGACTTGTCGGATGAGTTACCAGGTGGCGGGAGCAGATGGAAAAGTGTACATATCAATGAGGGAAGCTAGTGAGATTATTTAGATTGATGTTAATAAATGTTTAAAATAAATACTAAGGATATTCTAATAATATACTCATATATTCATATATACGTATGCAAGTGCCCCTTAAAAAAATATGTTATTCAGTTATATTGGCCCATCTACTAAGTTAAGGAATATATTCCTAAATCACAATAGTGCTATAAATTCATATATATCATTTATATATCACAAACTGTGCAATAGAAACCATTAAAATTGATTAAAAGTGAGTAGGACTAGTTCGAGTTTATTTCATTTTAGAAAAGTTTTCAACAAACACGCATACAAATAATTAGAAAATATTTAACAAGCTAGTAGTCCAGAGTGCGCGACTGCACCCTTCCAGACGAGTCCAGGATGAGCAGAACCTGTTCCTGTCCAGAACTGCGAGCACCGGCAATGTCCGTCACCTTGAGGCGAGTGTCCATTGGCTCCTCCACGGATAACTCCCTGTCGCGATAGAAATCGTAGTGACGCACAGTGCCATTGGTGAGGGCAGAAAGCTGCCAGCCGTCGCTGGAGAGGATCAGGGCCTGGACGAGATGCTGGCGCAGACCGCTGCCGCTTAGGAGCAGCTGCTGGTCAAAGACCCTCATTTCGTAGGAACGTCTGGGTCGCTCAATCAGCTCCAGAGCTGTGTTGGGTCGGGCATCGTAAGATGGATTGTGATCCATCTGCTGGTCAAATGATCTTCGCTCGTTGAGTATGATGTTTTGAATGGCACACGATTTGCCCGTCTCGGGATCGGGCTCATCCGTGGCCGGCGGAAGTCCGGTCTTGGGCCTGTGCTGATTCCTCTGGCGCTGCCGCTGCCGCTGATTGCAGTTGAGTATCATCACAGATCCATTGGACAGACCCACGGCCACATAGTTCTCGTTGGAGAGCACACACAACGAGGTGGGGAACAGGAAACGACTTTCGTTCACAGCGATCCTCGAGAAGCGTTCCGTCTTCAAACTACGCGTGCAGCAGAGCACAAAGTTCCGATTGGTGCACACGTAGATGAGCTCACTGCCCGTATCGATGCTGGTGAAGCGCAGGCCCTGCAGTCCCTGTCCCTGGAGCGCCGTGGTCAGCGTTTGCGTCTCATTCAGCTCGCGCAGCACATCATCGCTGTAGATGTTGCCCTGGAACAGGGACTTGGTCTTCTCGTACGCACTCTGATGGCTCTTCAGGAGGCGTCGCTCCAGATAGCTCCTCAGATCACAGCTGCCACTCTGCAGGAGCTTCACCCGTGCCCATGGCGAACTGAATTCGTTGCTGTTGCTGGACGAGGCGCCCTCCACCAGGGTCCACATGGTCAGCAGGCCGGAGTCGTTCAGCGAGGCGTACTGTCAAAGGATTGCATATATGATTAAATTTATGTATCCATATAGATCTTTATATTTGTTGCAATATATGTATTTAGTTAATTGGAAGAATAAATTAATAAATGTATACTAAATTAAAACCTACCTGAACTTCCTTGTACGTCATCTGCAATCCACTAGTTGCAGCTACTCCTCCAGTACTCAAGTGTGATCTGAAGCTGCGCACATCCACCACGGCGCCCAGATCCATGGCATTTACCTCCTTGTCCTGTTGCTCCGGCATGGGAACCACCGATTGTGTGGCTGCAAAATGGGTTAGATGGCCATCCAACTTGGAACAGTAGCTGTGCGTCTCGCGCAGATCCCACATAGCCACACTGCCATCTCTCAGTCCGGCCACCACGATATCCTGGGCCTGTCCAGAGAGTGCCACACGACTGACTTCCGCCCAGGTGGAGAGCAGGCGCAACGGCTGGCCGGGATTGGCCAGTGACCACACCATTAGCAGGCTGGCAAAGTCCTCCTTATAGACATTGCTGTCCGGAGGACACTCATGCACGGTGACCACCAGGTGTCCATTTCCGGCACTTCCAAATATTCGGCGCACAGGCAGAGCGTTTAGCAGTCCAGTCTGAAGTGGTACATGTCGAGGACTATTCCCCTGGCCGTGGTTTTTATTGCCCTCCAAAACCAGTCCCATAAGTCTGCCAGCCTTGTGAAGAAACGAATTCAGTCGCTCCAGATCCGTGCTCTTGGCCAATCTCTTTTGCTGCAGTTGCTGGGAGCGCGTCTGCTCCTGGCGATGCAGTTGCTCCAATCGAGAAATGCTAGCTTCGTATTCATCTGCAGGTTGCTTGCTCCATGTTTCATCCAGCTCTGCATCGACACTACAGCTGAGGACGCATTGCCCACCATAGTGGGGTGGATGCTGGGTCCAGCTGCTACGACTGTGCACCTCCAGAGTCTGGCACTCGCCGTCCATTTGGGGCGACTGCGTCTGCGTGGCTACTTGACTGGCATTCAGCTTTCCATAGCTCTGCATGAATCCCTCGTAGCTGAGCGGCTTCATCTCGAACAGGTGGTAGTTCAGTTGGTCGAAACGCAATTTGGCCATCAGCTCTTCGCCGCGTCGACTGATCACGGGATGGGAAACGAATCCCGAGTAGCCACCGTAGTACACGTTAGCCTCTCCACTCCGGGGCTTCTCCAAGCCAGTGGTGCTGATGCCGGAGTCCAGTTGCTCTGAGTTGGCCATCGAATTGGTATCGAAGCTATCATACTGATTCTGAGTGGACAGACTGCTCAAGGGATTCCTGCGCAAATGCATGTCATAGTGACCTGAGTCCAATTTCCGCTCATGATCCTTGTCGCGTTGGATCACCGTGATGGGATTTTGGGTGGGCTCCGAATCCTCTTCCTCCCGCTCCTCCTCCACTTCCGCCTCGGAGGATGAGGTTTCCTGCGCTTCATCGGATTCCTCCTCCTCGGGCGTGCTGGCATCGGTTTCGAAATCCGATTCATAGGACTCAAAGTCATCGGAGTAGTGATCGGATTCTGGTTCTGTCTTTTTGGCTTCACCGAACTTGACTTCAAAGGCCACTGGCTGTTTCACAGGCTCTGCTTCCTTCGTCTCCACTTCGCACCTTTGCTTGGCGGATTCACGCTTAAGGATAACCACTTCCTCGGGATCCAAGGTGCGTGTATAAGTTCTAGATCTTGCTGGAACAACACGAGCATCTCCCTTGGAAGGAGACAGGGGCTTGTGCTCCTTTTTGGACTGTGCAACAGGGGAGTATTCTTTTGATGAAGGCGTGGGCGATTCCTTCTCCTGCTCCCCCTGTCCTCTGCGCTTTTGCGGTGGCGAGGCGACCGTAACACTGTGATACGTGTCCAGAACTGCATTGGGCTTCGATTTGGCCACTGGCTTCGCGGTCTTGGTGGTCTTGGACTGCAGGGGTGGGTTTGTGGTCGTGGCTGTGTGTCTGGTGGTGGCACGCAATGCACCTGGGGACGGAGTGGTCCTCTTGCTCAAGGACTCACTTTCCTTGTTTTTCCCCGTGGCTAATGGCTTTTTGCTGGTGGTCGTAGGTTGCGCTGCTGTTGTGGTTTTCCTCGCAATTTTTTCACCTTCCAAGCTATCCGGTTGTTTGGCCAGTGACCTTCGCTCCTTCGATTCCCTTGTGGTGGCCGGTACACTTGTTGCTGGTGATTTAGTGACCTTCCTTGGCACTTCCGTTTTGACCTGCAATCCGAAAAGATTTTTGAAATCTTAACGGCTTGTCGGTGTGCTGAGCACTGTTCCTCAGCATTTTACAACACTGACCCAATCTTAACATATTTTTTTTGTGTGTGTCGATCGGTTCGTTTATTAGTTTTAATTGAATGCTATTACATATGTGCTGCGCTATTAAAATGCTAAGGTGTGTGCTATTGGGCAATAAGGCTTTGATTGCCATTAACTCGAAAACTAAGCTGCAAATCTAACAGTGCGCCAGGTGTAAATGGTAAAAAGTTCGTTTGTTTGGTTTTTGTGAGCGAGTGAAATTGATGTGCAAATAAGTGAAATCGCTGTTGGCTGCCAATCAATGGAAAGGTTTACTATATATTTGTGCTTTTTATATATATATTTTCTGCCGTTTTTAAGTGCCTTTCTTTGGGCTTACGTTTTTGCTGCTGGTTCGCCCCGCATTTCTTGACATTTTAGAAGGAATAAATGCTGTTTAATGTGCTTAAATATACTGCGAATTAATAGAAGTAAATGCCGTATGCCACGTAAATTTAATCAATCGTAATGCAGCTCAGTTGTGACATTTTTTCCTGTTTCCCTGGCAACCAAATCCTTGTACATAGCAACAACAAAGCGGCCAGTAATAACACAATCAGCTGATCGCCAGTGCTGAAAAGAGCTGGCATGCTTAAATGCAACTGGTAGGTATTAAGAAAGGTTTCATTAAATTTAGTTATTTCTTTTCAGCGTTTATTACAATGTGATGCTTTAATTAATAGCGTAGAACTCTGAACTGTTTAAACTTAAACTTAAACCACCTTTGATTAGCTAATGTTATCGATTGTTCATCCGATATTTTTCTATCGACAATAACCGCCCTTTTTCAAATTTAAAAAGTCCGTTTGGGTGATAAAGCTCTGTTTGAAGCCATTGTTATTCTTAACTTAAGTTTAGCGTAATATCACAATAAATAAGATTAGTGTTGAGCTCAGGACTAGGCAAACAGCTGACCCACTACAAATAATAAGCAGGCAAGCAATTTCCCCAAGTTATGACTGGATTTCATGGCTCCACTCTCGTCGAAATTCCTGTAGTACTGGGTATTGGCATACCGATCGTAGATGTGCTCCATCACGCGCTTGGCATTGTCGCGGTGCAGCTCCTGGAGGCCCAGAAGGCCATCGGTGTCGTCCCGGAACAGCACATTGTTTCTTTTATCGAAGATGCCGTAGAGGGTAAATGGACGCGTCTCACTCTTGTACTTCCTACCAAACAACTGATCCATATCCCGCAAAGAGTTATAGATCTCATTGCGTCGCGTCAGCGAGGAGTTGTGCGTCATCAGGTGGCCACGGGTGGTCCAATGAAGGTAGCAGTACTCAAAGTGGGAGCGCTTCTCAATGCCGCCGTATGGGCACAACACCCGGAAATCCTTGTGATTACCAGGAGTCAACCAATTCGAGGTGAGGTTGCCGGCCACATACTTCTTGTACACATCCGAGCTGAGAAAGGCCACGTCGGCGCCCTCGGAAAGGCAACGCAGGGCACCTTCGTCGCCCTGGTAGTGAAGAGGACACTTGCGGCCGCTCTGGGGATTCCACAAACAGGAGTCGCGGTGGAAGAAAGAGTGCAGCGATTGCACCTTGCCAGTGGCATTGACAATAGTCTCCTGAACGGACAAATGGGCAGCTCCCTCGAAGGATGGCAAGCAGGCTCTGGCTCCTTTGAGATCCTTAAAGCTCTCGAACTTGGCATCCTTGTGTACGAGCGCAATGGTCACATACCGATCATGCATATCCGCTGCGAACTCGAATAGCAGTGGCACTAGATTGTAATCCCGCTGAGCTTTCACGCGCATTTCCTGGTCCACCAACACCACATCTGTTTCCTTGAACTTGGTATTATCCAGGCACTGTTGTACATCTATGGTGCGGACGCACTGAATGTTCGGTTGCACACCATAAACTTGGGAAGCCTCCTGCAGCCAAGAGCACTTGATGTGCTGGATGATGGAAGTGGTGCAGAAGACAATGGAACGCGGCGGATTGCATTCCGGGAAGCTGTAGGCGGACTGGAATGCGGTGGCCTGGTCCAGGTAGTCATCAATAGCTATCACATTATCCAGTGGCACAGTGAAAACGTGATAAGTCTCCAGCAGGCTGAGCAGCGCATGCTGCCAACTATCTGGCTCGTCATGATTGAGTCCAGTGACCAGACGCTGCACTTGGGCGGCATGGGTGCGACGGGCAGCCACCACGGGCCACGGCTTGGCCACCCAAACGCATGGTTGACTGGCGTTCAATGGCTGCAGATGACCATCCGGGCAGAGATAGCTGAAGTCCGAGGGATTCGACTGGGCCGGAATGCCAGAGAACTAGAAGAAGTCAAGATAGTTTTTCAGAAATACTTAAAGCAAAGATTGCATGCATCAAACTCACTCCAAAATGACTGCGCACATCATCCAGACGAGCCCAGGCCACGTTGCCGCCACCACTGGTCAGACAATAGAGAGCTCCGCGGCGTCCCCAGTGCTTGTCGGTCTGGTCACAGCTATCCGGTTCGTAGCACATCTCGCACAGCGAGGGATATCGGTTCTTTAGGATGCGATCCTGCTTGGGATCGGGCACCCAAGGACCAGCCTTGCAACTGGGACCGAAATACTTGGCTGTGGATGCTATCCGATCCTCCGTGACGGTCATTTCGGGATCACAGGTCTTTGATACCATGGCAGCTTCAAAGTACTGTAAAGGAGTCATATAGAATCAGAACTGGAGTATTTTTATGAGTTAGCCATTAAGGTGACCTACATTAGCCAGGACCTCCGTCCAGTGATTGCCCAGACCGTAGCCAGGATGGCACAGCCTTGCCCCTCGAAGATCATGAACTGTATGGATATTGGCGTTGTTGTCCACCACCGCCACAATTTCGTACTCGAAGTGCGACTCGTGGGAGCGCAACTCGCTGGCCACCAGGATCTCCACGCTGGCCCAGCGGGCGGCCACCAGATCCTCCGAGGTGAGCACTCCAAAGTGGGCGGTGCCCTTGTGGATACGCCTCACGCAATCCAATCGATCCACGCCGATGACGCACTCGATGTTGCTCTTCGCCTCCAGCAGCGGACAGAACTTGGGGGTTTTCCGATAAACGCCACGCGATTCCACCACACAAACACGCACTGCGGGAGGAGGCGGAGGAGGAGGAGCAAGTTAATCTTTGTATAAAGTTTGGACATCTGCTTAGTATACGATCGGCGAAAAACCAGTTACTAGCCGCGGCATTAATTATGATTGTGTTTATTTTGAAGTATCTTTCGCATGCAGTTTTTCGAAAAAGATATTATCTGAGCGGGGTATTTCACCTGTCTGCTTTAAATTAAAAATTCCCCTCAGGTAACGCAGTTGTCGGGGAAAACCTGATTAAGTGCGCTGCATTCGCAGAATTCGCTTAGTGGTGCAAACTGGAGACAAGTCAGTTCTGCCCGGACGCTTTTTTGGGCAGTGGATCACGAGCTCCAAGGTCGGGACAGGTTTTTTGATCGGCTGTCTCTAGCGGATTTTGATTACACCCGGTGGAGTGCCGAAGGTCGTCTGCTCTCTCGCATTGCATTTCGATTAAAAGATACATGATTGGTGGTTTTTGAAACGGTGTTTTATGAACCTGACTGTGTAGGAATTGTAATTAAAAGTTTATTTTTACTCTAAACCACTTTTTAGACTGACTAACATTGTTGCTTGAAAAGATAGCATATATATTTGACATATAATCAGCTGCTGTCAGCCTTTACAGCTTCATATTTCATAGTTTAATGCCATGGATGATTGGTAAAGGAACATAACTTCAGGAGTTAACACTCTAATCTTGCTAATAATTGAGATACATCTTAGTTAAGCTTTAACAATAATTTTAATTACAATCACAAGCTCATCTATCACTTATCGCTATTCGTCTACTAATTTCGCCGTTTGCATACTTTTTTATTTGTGTTTCCAGACAAAAGGCAATACGCCCCTCATCTTTGATTGACTTACATTTTCCATCATCGGGCGGTTGCACAGCCACGCACATTGATATTGATAAGAACGAGGCAAACAGCCCCACCAAAATAAGTGTAAGCCACTGCATTCTGAGCTTCGATTGCGTCAACTGCTCGTCAATTGTGAATTCTCACTGGAGATCGGCTAATAGTCGGGATTAGGTTAGTTACTCAATGACTAGTTGGCTTCAAGCCCGAACCACTCGCATTGGAAGATCGACGGCGACTGAAGCCAGCCCTCTCCCAGATGCCAGCGAGTAAAACCAGATCCGAGCAAGCTCCAAGCTCCGGCTGCAGAACGAGATCGCCAGTGGATAATAATGGAATACAAAGCAGCTACGCACAGCTGATGATGAGTCAGGCGGGGTTTTTTGGATAGCTCTCTGATTGATTAGCGCCTTTTGGGAGAGAATCTAAGCGGGGATTACCTGTTTACCTGTGTAAACAAAAACATTAATCCTATGCATTAAGCAGCTGACCAGTCTGCGCTTTATCAATTATGGTTGGGCCCTATTGTATGTATATACCCACCATATGATTGACGGACGGCTTATCGGCCAACTTGACTTATCAGTTTCCATACGAACTGCATGCCTTTCGGCATTGTTTGCTTGCCTCAGTCTCTGACCGCAGCTCTTGGCGTCCATATACTCGTACAACTTGATCTCAGGGAAATCGTCACTTGTGGGTGGATTATTTTAATCGCGTGAACCTAATTGCTCGACAGATAATCAATATACTTAATTAACACTGTACACAGTCGCGCAATTTCATTGTATTCAAAACTTTTGCTCATCACAACTTAACGTAGTCAAGTGAAGCACTTCTATGGCTTCCCGGTTAAAACTTGAGTTAGCATCATTCACGCACCTTGGGTTTTTTTCCGTAACTCCCCTGCTATTTCTAGGGATTTCTAAATTGTGTTTGATTAATGATCAATCTACGAAAGTTGAAAGTTGGTGCCAACGATTATTATTATTTCGGGTTTGGCAAAATAGCAATTTTTTCTGTGTCAAGTTTACAAGTGATTTGGTACCGCAAACCGGTTTTTATTAACAAAGTATATATAAGTTATATGGAACTTACACAACGCGCGCAATAACTAATTGAGTTGGATGGCACAAGTGGGAATCTGGGATCTTGGGCATGCCTCAAAGGCATATTTATTATGGCAGGCCCTAAAATCTTTATCGCACATACGGTCTTAATCAAGATAAGATTCGTTGTTCCGGAGTGCTATGCTCCTTTGGCTATCTCAATAGAACTTTTATGCAGCCGATTACAGACTTCTATATAGTCTGGACTAGCATCTTATCGCGATGTGATTAGATATAGTTTAGCATTCTCTGATTTACATCCATATGGCTGTGACTATTTAAACACTCTCACCACCAGACGACAGATCCCTTAAGAGCGTCGAACGGCGAAGGCAGACGTGCGAAAATTATGATCTTATCTGGGTAGGAGGCACCTGCTCACCCGGCATAACCAGAGGATTGCATGGAAACATCCGAACTGTGATACACTAGCCATAACCAACAGACTGGACAATGGTGCGATTGAACAGGCGCCTGCTGCCCATCAAGGCACATTTCTTCTTTTTCATGGCGGGTGAGTGTAAAGTTATATCTTAACAATCCAAAATTAGAGCCGATTTCGCAATTCTTGTTATTCTTTCGTATCAAAATGTTCTTATCGCTGACATTATCGAATATACGATGGTAAAATCTGCTGCAATTTTAGGAAAATTTCTTGGAAATCAGTCGGAACATTTTTAAAATGATGTGCAAATTGTCTACTTTTAGCCATGGGACCCATACTGCCGCAACTGTCGGTGATCGGCAAGCAGATCGGTGTTCCACCGGATGTTATGGGCTATATTACGGCCGCCTTGCCCCTACTCTATGTTTTAGCCAAACCCTTGGTGGGTTTCCTAGCCGATTATTTCACGGTGAGCTTGATATGCACAGTAACTAATAATAAATATACTAACTAACTAAAATCTCCCTTGCAGAGCCTGCGCAAGTTCATCTTCATCGCCCTTATCCTCATCATGACACTGGCCTTCGCCGGCTTCTATTTCCTGCCCGACAACTCACATTTCATCCCATTGGCCGAGGGAAGTGCCCAATGGAATGTGACGTTACTGGGGAATCCAAACGATTGCAATGCTATTATCCAATCCTCCAAAGCATTTTGTCAAACCACGCACCAGGCAAAATGCATTCAGGAAAAGGAAGTAGGAGAATTCTCAGCTCTAATTGTAGCCAACGAGTCGGGCCTCAATCTCAACCAGAATCTGCTTCATGGCAACGAGAGTTACCACATCTGCCTCACGCAACCAGCAACCATCGATTGGATCAATGCATCCTGCGAGGTGCGCCACGTAAATAGCTGCATCTATGGAGCTGGCAAGTTCTGGCTGTTCGTATGCCTGCTCTGCATTGGAATCGTTGGCTTCAACGTGACGAACTCCATATCCGATGCCTGTTGCTTCGACCTTCTGGGCGATGAAGAGCAGGAAAAGTATGGAGCACAACGGGTGTGGGGCACCATAGGTTTTGGAGCCACTGCCATGCTGGCTGGAATCGTAGTGAACTGGTGGACCACGGATGCGGTCAAGAGTCTGACGCCTGCCTTGATCATCATGTGCGTGTTCAGTTTGCTTGACCTGTTTAGTGTGTCCAAGCTGAAGCTGCCGAAACTGGGTGGATCCGAGTCCATCTGGAGCGATGTTTGGCAATTGGTGCGCAAGCCACCCATTCTGGTCTTCCTGTTCTTCGCCACGATGGCGGGCATCATTGACTCCTTCATCATCTACTTCATGTTCTGGCACTTGGAGCAGGTGGCTGAGGCCACTGGTTACATGCACCAGATCAAGTTGATCGAAGGTCTGGTGGTGGCCGCCGAGTGCCTAGCCGGCGAGGTGCCCTTCTTCTTCTACAGCGGAAAGATCATCAAGAAACTGGGCTATGTGCATTGCATGAGCATGTGCTTTTTCTTCTACGCTGTGCGACTGTCGCTGATTTCGTGGATTCCCAATCCCTGGTATCTGGTGGGCGTGGAGCTCTTTTTCCAGGGCATTACCTATGCCTTGTGCTACACGTGCATAGTGGCCTACGCCTCGGCGGTGGCTCCTCCGGGAACATCGGCCACCGTTCAGGGATTGATGGCCGGCATGGACGATGGACTTGGCTTCTCCATCGGATCCCTAATCGGCGGACTCATGTTCAAAAGCCTGGGAGGACGAGAGAGCTTCAAATACTTTGCCATAGCCGCCATTTGTACATGCGTAGCACACATTGTTATACGTCCCACCTCCAGGAAGAGGCAATTCCTGCCGAAACAGGGATATGCTCCGCCCACGGAACAGGAGATCAAGCAGCCGCCCGCTCAGGAAATGGATGAGATTCGTTTAGGATAGACATAGTAACATCACATGCCATTTTTGTTGCATATTTTTGTACGCATTTTTTACGAGAAAAAAAAAAGAAAGACAAGTTGTCCAAAAGTTGAATGACTTTGCTCTCGGTTTTTGT
Source organism: Drosophila mauritiana (assembly GCF_004382145.1). NCBI lineage: Eukaryota > Metazoa > Arthropoda > Insecta > Diptera > Drosophilidae > Drosophila > Drosophila mauritiana. The sequence goes on along the minus strand of NC_046668.1, from coordinate 14,600,740 downwards.
TTGTTCGATTCGATTGTTGGCGCACACGCGATCTCAAGTGCTCCGGCCCCTCCAGCTGTCAATATGGTTATATAATACCCGAGCATCGTACAAAAGAACCCATTGAAAGTGAATCTGGGGCCAGGCAGATGCCTCGCTTAAATGGCGAGTGATTCCCACTCCATATATTAACGAAACTGGCCCGATCGGCCTGTTCCAATGATCGAGAATTGAAAGTCTGTTACGGGTTTGACACTCAACTGCATGCTTGGGATTTTAGTTAAGTTTGAGAGTTGTAGTTCTAATTTAACAACTTAAAATATCCATATTTCTACTGATTTCTCGGATACACCTTTCCGAAATAACTACAAAATTTAAAGGAATTAGGGATTGATATGTTTTCCAATCTTTGTCGCCTAGTGTTGATAATTTATGCTCGAGTGTGGGCCACACTTCAGAGCTGTCCAAATGAGTGCTTGTAAAAATTAGATTGGCCCAAGTCGAGTTCCGAATCTCACAGCAAACTGGATGGCTATATAAGCCATGAGTTACCATTAGAAGCCTGCATTGTTTCTAGAAGATGTGGCCCATTTGGCTGCTGGTGCTCTTATCGCTATCACTGGCCACTGGCCGCCAGGTGGGCAGATGCAGTTTGGCCCGGCAGCTCTATCGCTATGGAATGGCCTACAACGAGCTGCCCGACTGGCTGTGCCTCGTGGAGGGCGAGAGCTCCTTCAACACGAAAGCCATCAATCCCTCGAACGTGGATGGATCCGTGGACTGGGGTCTCTTCCAGATCAACGATCGCTACTGGTGCAAGCCGGCGGATGGTCGTCCCTCCAACGATCTCTGTCGCTTGCCCTGCCGCCTGCTGTTGAGCGACGATATCCGGTATTCCATTGCCTGTGCGAAGTACATCAGGAAACAGCAAGGATTCTCCGCCTGGGTGGCTTGGAACAATCGATGTCAGGGTGTTAAGCCCAATGTGAATCACTGCTTCCGGCGGCGCCACAGAAATTCGGGTTGAGCATCGGTAATTAGGAGTTTCTAAATATATTTTGTTGCTTAGCTTTTAAGTTGATCCAATAAAGGGACTTAAAAAGGAAGATTGATAAATCAGTTAAGGAAATAGACGAACAATCATTTTTTAAACAAAGGTAAAGTGTACACAAGTTTAAGAACCTAAACCTGATGTCTGGTTAATGTAAAATAATATAATTTAATATTAAACATTTATGTTTTTAGGTATGAGCATTAACATAGGGATCAAATGTAGTGCGATATATCATTTATTAAACAAAAATAGAAGAAACCAGCCTAGTTTCCATTTAAAAGGTACCCTCAAATTGTATTCAAAACTAACCACCAAGTTTTTTACCTGGTAATTGTAAAATTAAATGTAAGTCGACATGTAGAAAGCATGTCCAAAGGGATGTAGCTAAACACATATCGATGAAATTTTTGAATTTCAGCTCGGAACCAGTTCGATTGGCAGAGCTAGTTGCTCCCTTACCTGGGTCAAATCGATAGGCAGGCGACTGGTAGTTGTCGCTGCGTTTTATCGCTTAGGGGAAACAGCTGTGGGAAAAGCGCGCTTGGCCAAAAGCAAAGTAGCGGTTGAATTTTGTTTCTCGACCAACGAGTGCGCGGATGTGTGCAGATTGACGGGTAATAAAGTGCAGTTAAATACTAAATTCCAAGTACTAAATACTGCTAAAGAAAACAAAAATAGCCGAAGCAATTAATAGAAATACAAAAAAGTGAAGTTGACATTGAAGTCGCATCGTATGTGTGGCTGTGTGTGAGTGCTTAAAACTTGTGCTGGTGTGCGAAATTCTTTTGTGCTCCGTTTTGTTGTGCATTAAATAATCTCGAAATACGCTGGAAGTCGAGTTTCAAATGCAAACGGCACGCTTCGTATCCGAATAGTTGTTTTGTAAAAAATCAATAAAGCGCCGTAATTGTCGCCGTTCTGTAGTTGTTGTTGCTGCTGTTTGCTGCGACAGGAGTTTCCGCCAACAACTCGCGTCGTTCTCGCTCTCACCAATAGCTCCTCTCTCTCTTTCCCCACGCGGTGTTGCTTATCTTATTTGCTCACACTTTACTATATCTCGTGTTGGATTCGCATTTGTTAGATACTTCTAATGAAATTAATTGTTCGCTTGTTTTTCGGTTTGGCACCAAAGGAAGGAGATCATTTCCAGCTTAACAACCAACGCAAAAGGGTAAGCGCAATACCAAATAATAAACAATCTAAGCACCGAACGCAAACAGAGAAATGCGGAATTTAACAAGTTCAATAATCGAAAGTGCCTCTATTGTGCTCTCTGTTGCACGCACGCACGCGGCCGTATGCTAATTACAACGGTTCATTGCTCCGCTCATCGAGATTTTGACATATTGTTGCTGTCCCCCTTTGACATGTGGCGGCGTGCTTCCTCAAAAGATAATGCAGCTGCCTCTGCGATACCGTTAAACCCGTTTCTGACTCAAAATGCCAATTGATTTTCGTTAACGCTTACTTTAATTTGCCTTTTTTGGCCAACTCGCAATTTGCCTGTCCCGCAGCTCTCTCAAATTTGTTGCAATTAAAAATTGATTTTCCGTTTGCCAAGTCAGCTTGTAAATAACAACAATAACAGCCAAAAAATTGGTTACTGCAACAATGAAAAAGCAATTTTCCGTATCTACTACAAAAAAAAAGAAACTGAAAAAAACGTTCAAAACTCAGTCAAGGCATTGTGCCCGTTTTATTGTTGCTGCTTTTCGCTTGCCACACGTTTTGCGGCAGGCTATTGTCGTTGTTGCTGTTGCTTCCAGTACATGTTGCAATTCTGGGCATGCCTAATTTTCGGTTTAACAAAAGTTAAGTACTCTGGCTCTTTGAGCTTTTGCCCGTCGTTAACAAAACCGTTTTTCCCTCCTTTTTCTTTTCTTTTATTTTATTTCTTCTACATAAGCACAAACATCAACAATTGACAACTTGGGGCAACGAAAAGCAACGGCAATAAAAAAGTCTCGAATTATTTCGTAGCGTGTCCGATTGGCATCAATTGGTGGCGCTAGGCAATTGCAAAGAAATAAACCACACTAGAAAAGCAAAAACAAATATAAATACAGCAATTACCGATTGCAATAGACTGCTCAATATATGTGGAAAATCAATTTTCAATTATTTTCCCGGGCTGACCGCCAATTTGAAGCAGTAAACAAAATATAAAAAAAAAAGTACTCTTCCCATACCGGGAATCGAACCCGGGCCTTCTGGGTGAAAGCCAGATATCCTAGCCACTAGACCATATGGGAGGCTGCCTGTGTTGTAGCAAAGACTCGTTTTGTTCGCCAACATTTGTCTGAATTGAATGCTTGCGTTTATTTGTACGATTAATTTTGCTTAACCCAGGAAAAACTATTAAAAATACAAATTGAGATATGGAATGAAAACATATATAATGGTCAGTCAATAAGTATACCAACCCCGTTAACAATTCCTTAAATTATTAACCCTCTGATGGTAACAAACAAAAAAAAAGCAAAATTACGCAAAAAAGTTTCCCATACCGGGAATCGAACCCGGGCCTTCCGGGTGAGAGCCGGATATCCTAACCACTAGACAATATGGGACTTGTGTGAACGGTGACTAAAGTGTGTCCTTAGTCTGCCTCTTAGGACATGTTATAAAGTAACCAGAGTATATTTTCTATTTATAAATTCAAAAATTAACAAAGCATAAAAATCCTTATAAAGTACATGCACCATTTTTAACAAGGAAAATATACAAGAACCATTATATAACTAGGAAGAATGTAAAACATATCCCATATGGTCTAGTGGCTAGGATATCTGGCTTTCACCCAGAAGGCCCGGGTTCGATTCCCGGTATGGGAAGTAATTTTTTTTTTAATTTAAATAAATCAATTACCCCGTTTGATAATCCCCATCGATCAAGCTCCTCCAGCCACTTCCCTCCAATAGCATCGCACAAAGGCATCAACTGGCTTGGACTTGAAAATCAGACAACAACTCCACTTATTGACCTGCACTTAGAGGCGGTATAACACGAATCGTGGTTCAAGTGGTGTTTTAATGAGTCTCAGCTGGGTATGATCCGGCTCAACGAACTTCCTCTCGCTCCCTGCCAAGCATTTCCATCAAAAGCTGCAGCTGCAACTCAATTTTCCAAGCCCCGACACTCGATGGAAAAAACGGCTAATTCATCAAAAGTGTGGCAAAGCCGAGAGCCAAAAAACAGTGAGCCATTGTTGTTGCCCATCACGCCCACTTTTCGCTGGGGCTCGCCCCCTTTGAGGCATGCTGGCAGTCGCTTGCCACTTTCCAAGTCAATTGAAAAACTCGTGTAGCTTTTTATATGCCATCATCTTGAACGAGCTTATGTATCGTATCCAGACATTAGAAGCGCGTGTGAGACATACGATTGAGCAAGAAGCGGAGAAAAAGGCAAAGCGTACAAATTACCATTTTTTATAGTTTCTAAGTGAGTTTGTATATTTTTTCCCTCAAAGAAAGCCAAGCCCCGACAATCGATGGCAGCGCATGAGAGAAGCAACAAAAAGACGGTAACTTTTTCGTTTCTGTTGAACGTTCAAGCAACGCCAACGCCGCCTGAGCTTTGTTTTTATTGTTAAACCAGTTGATCAGTTGAGCGACAGCAAGAACGAAAGACGCCAGCTGCTGCTGGCTATATGGCATGGGTATATGGGTATACATCTCCGACTTGCCAGCTACGCTGGCTGCATATTAAGCGCCCCCGCTGCGCGCCTGCGCGTCCAACGACCGCATTGTTGTGAGTTGTCTAAGCTCTGTTTGTTTTGTTTTCAATCCGCATCAGCCAGCCGGACTAGCAGGTAGGAACCAAGTCGTCTCCCCTTGGGCTCGATCGTTCAGATGTGCAGGAGGAGCCAACTTAATTGAATTGTTGGGTCAGCCTCGATCGTTTCCGTTCCGCTTCCAGATGATTTGATTGCTTAACACTCTGAAAAATAATTTTGAATGACAATATGTGGCCTAACAAAAGCAGTTTAGTATAAAGATTGTATTAATATCTTATCCACTTTGTTTTTAATCCCTTACATTATATTTGCTTTAGTTCCATTGTCTTCGCCAGGCTGAGAGTAAGTAGCTAGTAATGTTAATTTGTAGAAAATGAGACGGCGACACGACTGATAAAAAAAAGAAAATTCCAATGAACTCAGTAATGGGGTTTTAGACTTTTAAGTGTGCTTTGTCGTCTATCGCCGCCATAAAGGCAATTAACATGCAAACTTTGCCAAACAATCAATCAGCTAAAGGAGCCTCACGCACTCCCCATTTCTTTGTTCAAGTCTCGACTATTTCGTGAGTTGCAGCTGGAAAGAAAAACGTGTAAATTTCGTTTGACAGTTGACAGTAGGAGAAGAAAAAGCTGAAAACAGGCAATGCTCTTTTGGGGAGATGGTCAATGCTCTCGACAGTCCGAAATCGCAGTCGTAGTTTCACTTCACCCATTTAGCATGACAATCAGGCGGCCATAGGATGGGACACTAATACGCGGGGTCATCCATGCATGGTCTGCAGTTGGAATCGACGAACACACCTCTTTTGCTTTGTGTGCTGCAAAAAAAAAATCGCAGGGTTGGGGAAAAAAAGACAGAAACTCAAAACGTTTTCACTCTTAATTTTCATTTTAGTGAAAATCCGCTTGGGACACGCCCCAGTCTTTGTATCCCCGCCCCAAATAAAAATGAAAGAAGGGCCCCCCCAAAGGCCATTGACACACATTTTGGCACGGCTTTGCGTGCTGGTGAGTCCAAGTCCAAGACCGAGGCCAAGATACTGGCGATTTCTGGTCACAACACGACACATGTTGCTATATCTTCCTGAAGTTCGGGTAACGAATATAAAGAAAGTGTTCGAAAAACGATACGATGCCGAAGACGCATGACCAATAAATAAATTGAAATATTTACGCTTCGAAGGAAAGAAAGAATCGCAGCGTAGTCTGTCTGGGAAGACGAACTGGTTTCGGGGAAGGCTTAGTCCCAAGTCTGGGTCCCTATAATCGCTTCGTTTGCCTCGGTGAGCCGCAGGCTCCACTACAGATCCACAGCTGCAGCTGTGACCCACTCCCAGTTGTGTCCATTTAAAGCGGCCAGACGACGCGACGCGGTCTGTAACGTATCTGCGCACATTTATCGCCATCGCAAGCTGGTCAGCTAGCCAGGCCGGCACTTTTTAGGCATTTTGCGGCAGTGGTTCGCGGGTCTAATGCCAAAAATCTGAAATAAAAATTTCACCTCCGGTCACACGCTTGAGAAGACACAACGCAAACTGGCGGAATGAAAAGCGCCAAAAGGTATTGTGAAAATTGCAGGCTGGTTAATTAAACAAACTGCGCCCATGGCACATGAAATTGACTGGAGCACAGTGAAAATGGGAACGGATGAAATAAAGCAGTAGATTTGTTATTGAGATGTAGTCTAGAGAAATATGGGCTTAACCAATCAAGCACAGTAAAATTCTATTTAAATAACAACTAAGTTAACAAAGTACTGCAAGTTTGATTTAACAAGCCGCTTTCTCCAGATCAAAAATCTATCAAAACGCGCACACCTTTAAGCAATTATTGTACATAAATGAGATCGACTGGAAATTAGACAATAAGCCAAGAGAGGAAATGAATTTTAAACAATGAGAAATTTGAAGCGCGTAGGCTTTTCTTAAGTGAAAAGCAGGCATTCAAGTCGATTCCACCATATCGCAAATAATGCATTACCTTATTGGGCTTAATTCGATGTGGTGCCGTCGATTATTTTTAGCTTTTAGCTAATCCAACAGCAATTCAAGCCGCTCCATTTACTTGGCTGCGCATTTTGCGGCTGATGAGTTTTCATTAATTACCAAAACGGGTATTTGGCCATTGAGGCGATTTTGTTCAAGTCGTTGTGGCTTCTTTTCATCGAGCCCATGAAGATAAATGAATGAATGTCCGGATGCACTTGATGCGCACATAAAAATTGTTGCCTGTCAGCGTCATTGAAACTGTGGATTGGATCCACCTAGTGGTGGTTGGTCAGTGGAAATCGTCTCTTGTAAACTTCAGTTCGTTTAGCCTACTAACTGTATGTGGTAAATCAATCATTGCGTCTGCTTAGCTTCAGTTTCGGTCTCGTCTTCGTCTCTCCGGCTATTTAAATTAACCGGTTCGCCTTGTTTGCGGTCCGCCTAATGAGCGGCACTTGTTGTCCGCTCAAGAGTTTTTGGAGAGATTGCATCCACTAAGCCGCAGACATGGACTCGCGGCCAGATACAGCCATCACCATAATCATATCCCGTGTCCATCTTCATGTTACCGAGCTAGCAATGCTTTCTCTACGGGGATTGTGTGGGAAAGCCTAGGGCCTATCGAATGATTAGTGTGTTATCGCTTACACGTGTCTCGGAACGCACAAAATTTAATTTATTAATTGGGTTAAGTGCCGATGGTGGTACAGCTCGTTAGGCCTTTATAAAAGCAGCGGGAGTGAGGAACTAGATCGATCAAATTGAAAGATGAGAGAAGATATCTTAAGATCATTACACGTGCTTTAGGATCTCCCAACAGCGAGAATAGTATTATTAGAGATTTTAATCAAGCTTAGGGAGTGGAGCTTGTCAATTATAATGTAGTTTCAAGTACTTCAAACCATTAGCTAAACACGTTAAATAGTTAACAATAATATTGGCTTAGGTTCCTGGAGATTCTCAATAAGCAGCTTCTAGTTTTTGGTACCAACTGTTTAACAACTGAAAATGATGTCATTAAAAGACTTTGTGCTTATGTAGCTCTTTTTAAAGCTCCGCTCATTTGTGTATAGAGCTCGATTCTTCCCTTGAAATTCGAAAGAATTTGGCATTGCAACCTGATGATTACGGCAATCGTATTTCCAGTGGACTTGGCTCATTAGCAGCCTTGCTTTCCGATCGAATTCATTTGCAGCTATCCACTAAACTTAACCTTAGCACGATATCGCTGTACTTCGTATTTATGGAGAGTTAAATGCTGGCGCGTGTTACGCATCCAATGGATACATATGTGTACTGATACATGAATTGGATTCGTTTCGATTCGATTTGATTTCCGAGTGAAGCCAAGACGAAGAGCGAAGGTTTTCAATGAGGCGCGGCCATTTGACCAAGACTGAGAGTTGCCATTGCTCAATGTATCTAGATATCTGTAGCTCTATCTCTAGCTGTATCTATTTCCATTAATTGGAGGCAAGCGATGATGCGTCAGTCGGGTATCTTTTGTTTGAAACGGGCTTCGAGGCATTAAGCAACTGGCAGGAGATATTATAATAATTTATATGATTTCGCATTGTTCTGTTGGCCGCTTCTTCGCATTGTTTTTTTTTAATTTGCCAACTCAACTTTTTCGCTCCGATTTGCGTGTCATTTCTGAGATGCTTTTTACCCCTGAGTCACGTTCAATGTCGCGGTGCTAGCCGTGCTTCTTCATTGCAAATTGGCCAGCAAAATGTGGCTAAAAAGCATTTTGCACCATCACTTAACGTTGCAGCTTCCACTTAAAGTGGCAGTATGGACGCCCATCAACATTGTGGATTAAATAAAATTACCTTTCAGTGCGACAAGCAATTACTTCTCAATTACAAATTTACTATCTTGACTTGGCGCTCTCCTTACTTTTTATGATTATTGCATTCAATTAAACTAAATTGCTTTGGAAATTGGTCTCGTTTGGCCACTTGCCAGTCGTTTCACTGCGGGCGCCATCACTCCGCTTTCATTTCGCTGGATGGCTTTAATTCCCAACTATTTATAATAATTACTAAAGCAAATAAACCCACACAAAACGCAGTCGTAACTATAAAAAGACTTCGGTCAGCGTGAGCGGCAGAGATCATTGGGGCAGGGTCTCAAACTGGGACGCCGGTGCCCATTTCCAACTGACCAAGTCCGCGAAGACGATAAACCTCGGATAAAAAATAAAAACTGCCTACGACGACGCGGCGTCTGCCTCGAATTTTTCATTCCAGCTGAGCAAGCAACTCGCAGAGTCATCGCCACCGCCAGTTGACCCCAAAGTTTGTTGTACCCCAAGTGCTTGGAAACTCAAAATTCAAATGGGTGAAAGGGGTGCCCAGAAGTGCTTCCAAAGTTTTGATGAAGTAATAAAGAGAAGAGGAAACTGTAGGAGTTGCTGATGTGCTAATGGAAAACTTTGAAATTGTTTTAAAGTCGTCATCGAAAGGCACAAATTTACGTTTAATGTATGAGATATTGTATAAGAATTAATTAAAGAGTTTGCATTCAATTAAGTTGAAGCCATAAAACAAGAGTTCTGATGAATGAGCTTCTTTGGATAAGAACTCTTTCAATTAAAGAAACCCATCTGAAGCTTTAGTAAATGAGAAATATAGAATTTCAAGTGCTTAAATCAAACATTTTATTAAGCTCACAAATTATGTTAAGATGATGTTAAACCAGAATTGGCAATTAACTCCTATAAGTAATGTCATCCGGCGAACTCCAGACGTTGAAATCTCTTTACGTGACTGGCGGCTCTTAAGTCAGCAGAACATTGAACACCTGTGGGTATACACACACACACACATTGGATTAACTAAACCCATCTTCTTGGGCCAACACTTTTTGTCTGGCTAATTGGAAAAATGTTGGCAATCTACAAATCCATTGAGCTACTTGCTACAAATTGGGCAACTCAAGTCGAAACAACTCGCCAATTAAGGCGATCCATAATGCTGCCCTTCAATTTCGGCGCTGAATTGTGTTGATGGGGGATTCCAAGTGATTTTCTACTTTCGCTAATAAAAAGTTGGTTTAGTATCAGGTGGATTTATGGAGTGAACTGGTAAGACGTCTATTTTGACAAGCGGAGTACGTTTTTTATTTCACCCACTGCCTAGTGCAAGCTAATCACATGTTTCCGTTGCTGAAAAAGAAAAATAACCTCAGGTGGTTGTTGGCTGCGGTTTTGCGCTTTAATAACTTCATTGTCAATGCAACAAACGCTCCAAGTTGCACACTCGACAAAAAAAAGAGACAAAAGCAGGCAGCCAGGCTTGACTTCTCGCTGTGGCATCCAGTGGAAGTCCATTGTCGTCCACCGGATTTGATCTAGATGCACCATGTGCAGTGTCCAAGTACACAGAGGAAAATAACAAGAGTTAATGGTGCCTAAATAACCATTAAACATATAGTAGTTTAGTTAATATTTCGAAAGTTCTAACATGGTTATAGCTATTTTGCTTTGCTTCTATGTTTAATCATTAAGTTGTGAACTATAATTGATGGGAGAAAGCTGTAATCTAGTCCAATTTCTTTCGGTTCACGCGCTGCACAGTAGCTCGGGATGGCCGAAGGAGATGGCTATCAATTGTGGCTTAGATTTATGGGTATTCTACATACATATCGCCTTAGGAAGCGTTGAACCCGCGAACAGAGAAGTCAAGTCGGGCGTTTAAGATCTTCTTAGTTGCTGCGATGATTCCACAAATCAGACGTCGTCGTCGGGCACATTGAGATCATCACCACCAGCTGTCTGTTGGATTGGACTACAGGTTTATTTCTCGATCGATGGTGGGTAGTTTTTATGTGACCGAGCAACGGGTGAGGGGGTTGGGGGGTGGTTTTGGTATTAAACTCGACTTGCCTTATTTAGTTTTTGGTGTTTTATGACTGCATGACTCGGACCCGACCGTTTTTTACACCCGCACAAGCGCGGTGAGTTGAATTTGCACATGAGGGCTTGATTATTTTAGATCACAGAGCGCCTCAGCTTCTTGACTGCCGGCAAATATTTATCCGAGCACATATAAACAAAGTGGATGCTTGTCTGCAAAATATTTACATATTCTTCCGAGTATCTTTTCGTTGCGAGTCTGCTATATACATACGTATCTATGTATCTATTGTGCTCTATCAAAACAGGGTATTTCTCGGAAACGAGTCCTATGAATATGCAGAGCAGCAGTATAGTTACTAATAAGTTCGTTGTACATTTAATGTTTATCCCCATTTTTATGTCGGGCGCGTCACAAGTGTTTTTCCCAAATGACTAAGCCACAAGAGCAAACGAAATGCTCTCTACGAACATAAAACAAACATGACCACGCCCATAGAACATGTCCGTAACGCCTTCTTTCGGTTTGGAACCGCAGCAATCTAACAGCGGCCACAAAAATTACACAGATCATTTCGAAATTTACATTGAAATGATTTTTTTATTTATGCGGGGCGAACAAACAAACGAAGAGTGTTGGAAAGGGGCATTTGATTAGTTGTGGTGCACTGTACCCCGCCCCCCGACTGCTCAAGACTAGAGGGCAAGCCCCCCTTCGGCTGTAGATCCAATAGATTTGATGATATTACAACAGTTCCAAGTCTATTAGAAATCATTTGGCCAGCGGGAAACCGCCAGCTGCGGATGAATCAGCATTGGGCATTCGAATGTTTGTTGCTTTGCTTGTAACACTTACAACACTTTTTCATGTTTGTTTGGTGTGGTGGGGGAGCTGCGGGCATGGAACCTATATAGCTATATCTATCTATATATAGATGGATTCCCACGCCCACGTGTCTATTTCTAGGTCTTGGGTGTGTGGCTTTTCTCAGGTCTTTTGTCGATTGCTTCACATGGCTGCTGGCATTGCATTGTGGCTGCTGATGCTGCTTGCTTTTCGCTCTTTTTCCTTGAATTGTGCAATTTGGCGAGTTTCCACCTTGGCTTCCCTTTTGTTTGACTCGCTGTTTCGCCTGCTTTCCATTTTGTTTTCCCTGCCTGCCTAATTTGTGTTATTTTCCCCTAATAATTACTGACCGTTTATCCGCTGTTCCAATTTCGCCCAGTTTGCTTGCGATTTCTTTGCACGTCAATGTTTTGGGTTTTTTTTGCTGCTCTGCATTAATATTTTCCTTCCGCAATACTTATGACCAATTCGCTCTTTCCAACCAACTAAAAATAAATTCCCACACATCGAAAATGTGCTGTGTTTTGTGTGGTGCTATATAAAAGTTGCAATTTATAAACTTTTCAACATTTTTTCGCAAAACAATTTGCGCACCTCCCTCGGTTCTCATCCACCACATGCTGTTGTGTCCGCACAGTGGGCTGAAGTTGTGAGAGCTATGGCTCTGGAAAATATGCTAAACCGCTCATTTCAGTTACATGATTTTCTCTGGTGAAATCAACTCATGTAAAAGTTTATACTGTATTTTGATAAAGTTTTGTTAGCTTTGAAACATTGATTTCGACCACTGTTGAACGGCCTAAACGACTCGTGGTGAGAGTTCTAAAATTAAATATTTAAATTTGTCGTTACATTTTTGGCTTCGCTCCGTCGTCTTGCGCGTTATAAACTTTGGTCATAAAACTCATCTTTATTCAAATTAACATGGCTCGCTATTTGGATTTGGATTCAAAGCGGGAATGAGTATAAGTCTAGGTGAAGGAGAAACGATTTCGGCGGAAACTGGAAGATGAATCACGTTGGTAAAAAAAGGGGACTCAAACCGTTGGTACAATAAACCAACTGATCGGCCTCTAATATACGGCACTCGCTGATAACGAAAGTACCCGAAAGATAAATGATAGCGGAGAGATAGCGCTTCAAGAATCGGCGTAACAACTTCCGGTGAGATCCAACAATAACAATGAGTCTCGATTAGTTGCAAAAACTGAGAATCTCTCCGCAAAAATCGCTCTCCTTTTTCTCTCTGCGGTAGTTTCCCCACCACAACACAGAAAATGAAGCATGGCAATGCCGTCAGCTGGTTTTTCGCTCTCTCTCTCTTTTGATCACCGAGTTGCTTCGTTTCTTGTGCTTTGCATTCAATTCTCAACGATTCATTGCCGCGTACGGCTGCAAAAGTTTTTTCGTTCATTTTAACATTTCTTGGCTCGCTGCGTTTTCCGTGTTTTTGTTTTATAATGTGCAGCTTCGAGTCCGCGTACAAACGTAGCATTAAGTTAAAAACGAGATTGGCCTTTGCTGGTTAACGACAACAACAACAACATCGAAAAAGCGAGCGATGTAAATATAAATGCATTTAAAAAAAGTGCGAGTGCATCGCTCATTGCGTGACTTTCCATCGAGCTCAATAAAAATATAAATGCGCAGCGTTTTCTTATCGCACGCTTGATTGTGCCACTGTGTGTGTGAGTGTGTGTGATTGTGTGCGATTGCAGCAGAAGTACAAGTGTGTATGTAGGTTATGGCAAAATTAGCACCGAAACCATTTACCATTTCAATGAAAAAAAAACTAATAGAAAAGAAAAGAAAATAAAAAGAGAGCGAGGCAGACAACACGCAAGCAACTGTTGATGCTTCCTCTTGCTGCTTCTCCCCACCTTTATCCAACTTTATCGCTGTTTCCCCCGCCTTCTTGTTTGCTTATCATCGATGCGTTGTGACACAATTCAAGTTTAATCGCAGCGTCAACAAATCGAATCGAATAGTGAATAGTGTGTGTGGAAAATCTTGGCTGCAATTCGATGGTGATGTAATTTGCATAAACAACAATAACCAAGCTGCGAAAACAACAAACATTCGGCTTTCTGCAGACCGCAGACTAAACGCATACATAATTTTTGGAGTCACTTCAGGTTTCAAACTGCGCCATGTAGGCAGCAGCTCCATGTGTGTGTTGTTTTTGCTCTCTGGCAAACACACTTGTTGAATGTGTGGAGTCCCCCGAGTTTGTGATTAAAGCTGCTTGAATGCGATACGACTAAATAAATTAATAAACACTGGGTGGTAAATATTGTGGGGTACAAATGCACCGAAAATAAAGCTGCACTGAGCACTCTTTAAAATGTTTAAATGAAAAGCGATTGAAACTGTTAAATGTTTACTCTTTTAACAATATATTCGTCACTTGGAGTTCTTATCTTTCGTCTTCTTGGCAAAGGAAATTACAATCTAAATTAAAGGAGCTCAGGGCTAGCTAATACCAATATTTGCAGTAATTTTATTTAACACGTAGAATAATGGAGTGAATCAGCTTTATACATTTCTCTAAACTGACTTCGTATTGAGCAATATTTAAGCAGTGATTTTCTTATTTATCACTGGCGTGACCTTGCACTTATGACTTCGTTCTGTAAAGAACAATCTGAAACGGAATGTCTCACACTGTGAATCATTCCCTCGATGAAATGGGTTTGATATTTAAAAACCAGTTACGATTAACGTATTCGTATGTGGCTGCGTTAATTTCCTCATTTGTGTTTGGAAGTCTCGTAAAATTGTTACATCTCTTTCTTGTATGTAAATCCAAATGTTATAATGTCTAATAAACATCATATCGAACATTTCATGCCAGACTAACGCTGTTTTTTTGGGCTTTAATGTAGTCGTTAAGCAAGCCATTAAAATTAGGCAATTGCTTTGTCGTGCAATCTGATTTTGACCCTTTTTTAAGACGCTTCTTTTACTCTTTATGGGGCCTTAAAAATCTGAAAGTTAAGTCTATAAAACCACATGCTTCAGCTAAGGCATTTGTCTGCTTAGAGGAAAAAGCTATCTGTGGATCACTAGCCAACTGAAAGATCAGCTGAATGCCTTAAATGCCACAGACGCCCACAAAGCGATGGCAAGGTGCTGAGTGCTGAATTCTGATTTCTGACAGACTGAGATCCACGAGATATGGTCTCGCAGCTAGCCACTGCTTCCAATCCGACTTGAGCCAGTGAAATCCAAGCCAGAGCAAGCTGGTCTTCTGCTGCCTCATTACCTATTACCTGCCCCTGGGCAGTCCGCCCATCCTGCTCACCTGGTGACCGGGCTCCTCCTATCTCGACTCCTCCACTGACGTGTGTGTCATGCGGATGGCTGGCCAACCAACCAGCCAGTCAGCCAGCTAGCTAGCCAGCCATCAGAAACGTCAGCGGCAGTCGCGGCGTCGTCGTCGTCATTTGCTGCTTTTAGACAATGCTACGAGTTCCTACACCTACGACCTAGAATTTGCCGAATATGTCAACAGGTATATACTCTATAGCTATAGCCGCAAAGCGAACAAACTACGCGCACACACACACAAGCCGGCAATATCTCTATTTCCCTATATACGCTATATAGATAGCTCAATGTTCGTACATGTTTGTATAAATAAAGGGGGAATTCATTCAAATGTATATATATATATTATTTCGTTCTTTTCCCGCAAAATTCATTTTCGATTTGTATTTATAATCGGGGGTGTTCTTAAACCTATTGCCACATGTAAGAAGACTAATCCCAAGGAATCATTAGATATACGCACCCATTTGAACGTTTATTTGTAGAATAGGAAATGCAGCAAGTGAAACGGAAAGTGTCAAATGTTTCGATTCGAACTTGCATGGGAAATTGCGCGCACCGGAAGTTCAAGAGCCTGTGTAACGGTTAACAGAAAGTCCTTATGGCGCTAGCCATCCCTTTCGCACCAGTTTGCAGCATGCGCAGTGCGAATTTCCCGAGCAGAAAAAGGAAAATGGCCCAGGACCAATACGGTGGTTCCATGGTGTAATGGTTAGCACTCTGGACTCTGAATCCAGCGATCCGAGTTCAAATCTCGGTGGAACCTGAGCCTGACCTCTTCCGGTGTCCTTATTTTATCACAGGTCATCAAAGGATGTTTAAAATGTTACTTATCCTTGGAATTTACTTTAGTTCATGAACTTTTAACCCTGTTATTAATAGATTAGTGGTTTTGACGGTTAAAAGTGCACAGAAACAAACTATTGAATGCCTTTTCGCAATTTATACAAAGCTTAATTGCAGTTAATGTGTCACAGACAAATAGTTTTAATTGCTACTATTTTAACAACTTAAATACTCAAATGTTCAGCTATTCAGTTTTTAGATGCATTGTAGCTGCTCTTTAAATAATTTTCACTAGTATATTTAAAAACGTAAAGTATATATCTTTAATCCATTTTGCCCCAACACTTGTATTTTTGTGTTAATAGCCAAATTTATGTGACGCCACGCACACGCAACCCATCGAAAACCATAAATTAGATCTCTGAAAAAATGTGAGAAAAATCTGAAAACACGATCAGCTTGGGTGAACCGCCCATAAGAACCAAATCTCGATATTTTCAACCCACATCAAGAGCAACATAAACACAGCCCATCGATGTTGGTCAGTCGAACAACAAGTTTTCAAGTTTTGAAGTTCTGTTCAGTTCAGTTCGGTTCGAGATTGTCTAAATGCAAATTGGCATGTCACTTGGCCGCAGGGCCAATTTATCCCAAGCACTTTCCTCTTGCAACAACAGCAAACAAAATAAAAAAAAGAAGTAAAATAAAGGCAATTGGCCGCTGTAATGTGTTTGATAAAAAACACTCGCGCATGAAATCAAGCCAAATTGTGTCAAGGGGGCTGCATGACAACGGGCGGCAGCAACAATACAAATTAAATAAAATTAGCGACTATTTTGCACGGAAAT
The DNA here is from genome assembly GCF_004382145.1 of Drosophila mauritiana. Lineage (NCBI taxonomy): Eukaryota > Metazoa > Arthropoda > Insecta > Diptera > Drosophilidae > Drosophila > Drosophila mauritiana. The sequence goes on along the minus strand of NC_046668.1, from coordinate 14,584,311 downwards.
GATGGGGGGATGGGGGGTAACTGAGGTTCGAGATCCGAGATCCAAGAGGGGCGCAAAACGCTTGAGCAACTTTGCCCCAAAAGTTGATGGACGGCTAACTGAGCGCCCTACACATGCGCCATATATATACCCCTCTCGCTCTGTCTACACGGAGAGAAATCGGCACTTCTAACACTATATAATGACATTTACGAAATGTTTCATTTTACTTAGATTGTTGGTATAACTTTACCTCCCAATAAATCTAAATAATTGCAATATTCCAATATGTATTGCGTAATCTTCGCTTTTGAATCTCTTTTTCGTAGCCTTTTTATCGCCGTGTACTTTTTCGGTTTATCTTGTTCACAGTTTGCGTGTGTGGGCGATGGCATAATGGGGTTTTCGAACGACATTGAACTCGAAAAAATTGAAAAGTGTCGGCGGCCCATGCGAACCAAGCTGTCTTTGACTTTGCTTTACACGAGTTTGTCTAGTTTGTCTGTGAGTGTGAGTGTGCTCCTCTCTCTATTTGTTTATGTTTTCCATTTCGCCTTTGCTTTTTCAGCAACAACATTCAAAATATAGCTCCGAATTCAGTTCTGTCTAAATCCGATTCTAAAGGTAGACATTTCTCAAATATTCCCACATTATCGGCTCTAATCCCTTGACTAATCATATTCTGATCCCGTTTTTGTTCATATTTTGCAGAAACAGAAGCCGGAACAGGAATCGACCAAAAAGTAAACGCATTAGATTGCAAGTCGTGCTGAAACGATATACAGCGAATAGAGACCACCAAGAACTCGAAGACACATCGCCAACATGGTTGACTACTATAAAGTTTTGGACGTGGCGCGATCCGCCACCGATAGTGAAGTGAAGAAGGCGTAAGTAACCGAAGTAACCCATATCCGTTCTGTAGCTGAGCTTCACCACAACATTCACCACCCGCAGATATCGAAAACTGGCACTAAAATGGCACCCAGACAAGAATCCCGACAACCTGGATGAGGCCAACAAGCGCTTCCGCGAGCTATCCGAAGCCTACGAAGTTCTTTCCGATGGTAAGTGCCGTGCTCGAGAACAGATTTCTTCGAGCCCTTAAAACAATGAAATGCGGGTTAAGGATCATGTGATCCGGGTTCTGTGATCCAGGCTGCCTGGCGGTGTCAATGCTAAGTCTTTATTGTTTAATTAGCACGTAAGCGCAGGATCTACGATGCCCGGGCCACGCTGCACAAATCCTCGAACAGCGGAAGCAGCAGCAGCAACAGCAGCTCCTACACCCGCTACCGCAGCGGCGGCAGCGGTGGATCGTCGTCCTATGGACGTGACTACGACTACGACTACTATCCGGGCTCGGGGTATGGGTCTGGTGCCGGGCGGCGTTCCGGCAACCGCTACCAGGCCTTCACGTTCCGCAACATTTTCGAGGGCACTCCGTTCCACAAGATGTTCGGTAAAGGCGAGAGGCTAAAGCGTTGCAATTGTTTCGTTACTACGGTTTTGCTGACTGACATCCTGGCGCACGTCGTTTTGTTTTCGTTCCATTCAATCTGCAACTAAACGCTGTTTTTGTACAGTGATGGGGGAGCATTCATAAGCGTTCATAACCTTTCCCACCACTGTTTCCATGCTCAGTCTAAGCTAATCCTCGCAGCTCGAGCTTTTATTACTAATTGCATTTACCTTTCTGTTATTTAGCATCCCAACTTACCATTTACTCCTATTTCTTCACAGAGAAAAAGCGCCGCATATACGATGAGTATGGCAAAGATGGACTGGGCGATCGCGGCCAGAGTCGCTCGCATACCCGCCACCACTATAGCACACACGATTTCGATGACTTTGATATTATGGGCGGCTTTCAGTTTGCATTCCGCCCGCCCGAGGAAGTGTTCCGTGAGTTCTTCGGCATACACTCGCCCTTCGCCGACTTATTCCGAGGTGAGTGATTAGATGGGATGGGGCAACGTGTGTAGAGAGTGCTGACTTTTGTGATTATCGTTTTGCAGATGCCAACGGTTATTCGAATGTCAGCACGAGCGGCTCGAGTGGCAGTCGACGCAATGGCGGCAGCAGTGGATCATCTCGCCACCATCATCATCACCACCAGCACAAAGTGGCCAGTCCGTTCGGGGCTCCAATGCTTAACTACTCAATGATGGACTTCTTTATGCCCACCAGCGGCTTCACCTCGTTCTCGTCGATGACCAACGGCAATGGCAGCAGCGGTGTCACCCACATCTCCAGCGGACCCGGTGCCAGTGTCAAGCGCACCTCCACTTCGACGGTGTTTGTGGATGGCAAGAAACTGATGACCAAACGGTATGATAACCTCTATTTGGCCATCATAGAATCGTTCCTTATCGATCTGCATTTGCATTTTCAGGGTCGTCGAAAACGGCAAGGAAACTGTCTTTTCATATGAAAATGATGTCCTGAAATCAAAGACTGTGATGGGCTCCCTTCAATAGCTAATTAATTAAATTCACACATAATATATATATATATCAACATAAATCAACAAAGGAAAAGTCATAAATGTAAAGCCGAATGAATATTAACTAACAAGCCCAAGAAGAACTCGGAATTCGTTACCGCTTCGAAATATGATACGTTTAACCACTTTGTTCTACACTACAATTTAGTTACTTTTAATGGACCGAACAGCAGCATAAATGAATCAATCAGCCAGCGAAGGACCAAGCAACAGCAGAAACACTACCAGCAGCGATATCCACACCAAAAATATGGAACATGGAACAGGCCAGGCCATTGAATTAAATCATAAATCAAAATTCCCCGTAATAGCGAAGTATCGAAATTTATTTTTAAAGCATAATTTTTGCATACTGCTGCCCTACTACAAAATTGCACCGGTGGAATAAAGCCAGCACCATCGGCACGAGAATCAATTGAAGACCCATACTGACAATTTAGCCAATAAGTTCTAGGGGCCAGACTTTAAATGCTGTTCGGAGCGAGTGTGTTTGGGTGTATATCTTTTGGGGGGATAATTATGTATTCTTCGTGTATGTATCGTTAGTCACTTAAGTTGCCACAATACTTACTAGGAAATCGAAAGCTGAGAAATGCAATCTAAGCAATGAAGCGGAATTAAAATAGGCTTTGCGTTAATATTTCTATACATTGTAAGGGATATGAATATATGAATATTCTAAACGATGACATTTAATTTTTATAAATATTTTAATAACCTAGATTTCTCTATTAATTTCGATGCTGTATGCTAGCGTATAGTCGTTTTTTAAATGCTTAAGACTATTCTCACATAACCTGCAAAGCGAAAAGAAAATTAATCGTAACATAATCGCCAATAATTTAATACTTTGTTAAGTTAAAAATTTATAATGAGAATAAAAGAAAACACATGAGAATGAAAATATACAACAGATGCGAAACAATTAACTCAAGTGTTTTATTACTACTTTAAATAGAGTTTAATTTAATTAATTCGTTGATTTTCTGCGATGCAAGCTGATCGATGGTAATTCTAAAATAATATTAAATATAGATAAGTATTTTCATATAAAGAATTATAATCACTTATGCGTGCATTTATATTGATTATTATATTTATTATATCATCGGATCAAAGTTGAACCGAACTCGCTTTTAAGTTAATGAATCATAAATCATGAAATTTCAAATTTTCCCGCCAACTTGATCTCTCATTGGTTGGCAACGCGACTCAGCCAACCCACTGGCAGAGCTGCCAACTTTTTAGCGTGAAAAATTAAAAAGATTTGGGATATCACAAGTAAAAAAGCCAGAATCAAGTGGAACCAAGCTAAATTGGCAGCACTGATCTCTGACGGTATTTTCCTGCGATCCAACAACGATCACACTTCCCCAAAATTATTAACAAAACGCAGCAGGATCGGAGCAAATGGCCCAAAAATGAGTCGCGATAGTGATCCCATGAAATGGTACCACGGCAACCTGTCTCGCGAGGCAGCCGACGATCTGCTGAAGCAGGGTAAGTGTTGGCGCAAGGCGCCAATTGGCCTGTCATCAGTGATGATCGCTGGGATGTGGGCGTGGTGGAGCACAATGATGGGTAATTGGTATGGCAATCAATCAACAGGTTACGAGGACGGGACATTTCTGGTGCGCGAGAGCAGCACAGCGGCCGGAGACTTTGTGCTGAGCCTGCTCTGCCAGGGTGAGGTGTGTCACTACCAGGTGCGACGACATGGTGGCGAGGATGCCTTCTTCTCCATCGACGACAAGGTGCAGACGAAGATACTGCACGGCCTGGACACACTCGTGGACTACTATCAGCAGGCGGCCAATGGTCTGCCCACCAAGCTGACGGTGCCCTTGATCCGCGATCTGCCGCCGCACAACACTCGCAGCCACGGAGTGACCAATCTGCTGCATCGCGCCACAAGCAAAAACGAGAGCAAGGTGGTCTTCGAGCTGCTCAAGTGCGGCTATCGGAATTTCGATGCCAAGAATCAGGATGGACAGACTGCTCTGCATCTGGCGGCCCTGCACTCGGACGAGGATATACTGAAGCACCTGTTGAATGCCAAGGTCCAGGTCAACAGCTCCGACTCCTTTGGCTGCCAGCCATTGCACGTAGGTTTACCCACGCACAACTATGCATAATGCTCTCTTTAACCATATACTTACATTCGCAGTACGCCGCCCGCTCCAAGCCGGCCAGTTTCATACGCACACTCATCTCGGCACAGGCCAATGTCCAGGGCAGGAACATCGATAACGGCTATGTGCCGCTGCATGAGGCTGCCAAGCACGGCAACCTGGAGGCTGTGCAAGAGCTGCTCCTGGCTGAGGCACCGCCGTTGCCTAGAACAAGTTCGGGTGAATTTCCATTCGATCTGGCCAAGGAAGCGGGCCAAACGGCAGTAGAGGAATTCCTGCTCAACTACAAGCTCCCACCGGCAAATACCACAAGAGATCAGTGGTACCATGGCACTCTGACCAGGGACGAGGCCGTAGCCATACTAAAAAAGCATGCCAAGGAGTTATTAGCCAAACAACCGGAAGTGGATACCTCCGGCTGCTTTCTGGTTCGCTACTCCGAATCGCCGGCGGCCTCGGGATTGGTTCTAACGTTGCTTAGTGATCAGGTGGTCAAGAATTTTCGTATTTCGCAAGCGGATCTCTATCAGAATGGCGTCAAGGTGCAGTCCGGCGGGGTAAGTTATCATCGTACTTTAAATGTTCTTCTTAAAGAAACGTCTGTTTGCAGTCCAAGTTTCTGTACATTGATGACGGTCCCTACTGGCCAAGCGTGGAACATCTAATAGCGCACTTCATGCGTTTCTCGTACGGGTTGCCAGTGAGCCTCAAGTATCCGGTTCCGCCACAGCCCAAGCCAGAGGTGCCCTCGTTTGCCACAATACCTCGATCATCGGTGAAGCCAAAAGCAGCCTCGCCCGCTACCCCGCCCACTCCAGTATCGCCACATTCGCATCATCAACACCCGCACGTTCCCGCCCTGACCATAACGAAGAAAAAACAGAAGGAGAACAGTAGCTCAATGTTCAACACTCTGCGGCTGACGAGTCCGAAGAAGTCGCTGTTCGACATGAACAGCCTGCGCAAAAGCAAGTCCAAGGGCAAACGCAGTGAGTCCGAGAGCAGTGTGAGTGGTTCGCTGGCCAGAACGGAGCAGGAGCTGCAGGCAGCGGCACCTATGCTGAAGAGCCTGTCGTTCTCCACGGAGTTCTCAACGTTTAACGCGGATGGCGTAGCTGGTGCTGGCGAAGTGTACAACGTGCCCAGGAACAACACGCCCATTGAGATTGACCTGCCACCGATTGCCCAAAAGACTGATGCCGAAGTTGAGTACTTCACGAAGAGTGATGTGGCCATAGAGCGCGAGCGAGCAGGCCAGTGGATCGCCAACGGCTACCAGCCCACAGTGGACGTGCTCTCCCTGTTGGATCAGCAGATCAAGGCGCCCGCCGTGGCACGACTAAACTCGGTTGGTCCGACCGCATCGACGGAAAGTGAGATGGCCAGCTATCTGCATCGCAAGTGCAGCGGTACGCCCAGCACACCAAGCGCCACTGAGGTGGAGGCCGCCAAGCTGAGGTTCTTTATTGAGCCAGAAAAACTAGTGCTGGATAGAGAGATCGGGCACGGGGAATTCGGATCGGTGCACAGTGGCTGGCTGCTGAGGAAGAGTGGTGCTGGGGAGGAATCCCGCCTGGAGGTGGCCATTAAGATGCTTAGCGACGAGCACAGCAACAAGCAGGAGTTCCTGCGCGAAGCATCAGTTATGATGCGGCTGGAGCACAAGTGCATTGTGCGATTGATTGGCATTTCGAAGGGTGAAATGCTCATGATGGTTCAGGAGCTAGCTCCGCTGGGCTCCATGCTGCAGTACATACTGGATCATGGTCATGAGATCACGGCCAATTCGGAGCTGAAAGTTTGGGCGTCACAGATTGCGTGTGGTAAGTCAAACTCAAGACAATTGGATTCCATTCAATTAATGAATTAATGTTTGTACCAGGCATGCATTATCTGGAATCTCAGCATTTTGTGCACCGCGATCTGGCCGCCAGAAATATACTGCTGACCGCGCGCCACCAGGCGAAGATCAGTGACTTCGGCATGTCGCGATCCCTGAGGCCCGGTAGCACGGAATACCAATTCACCCAGGGCGGACGTTGGCCCATCCGCTGGTACGCACCGGAAAGCTTCAACCTGGGCATCTTCTCGCACGCCAGTGATGTGTGGTCATTTGGCGTGACCATCTGGGAGATGTTTTCGCTGGGCGCACCGCCATATGGGGAAATATCTAATGTCGATGCCATCAAGTTGGTGGACAGTGGCGAACGCCTGCCGCAGCCCAATCTCTGTCCAGCATACATCTATGCCGTGATGCAGAGCTGCTGGAAGGAACGACCCAAGGATCGGCCGACCTTCGTCTATCTCACCGAGTTTTTCGCCCGCGATCCTGATTACCAAAACCTGCCGGAATTGGTGCAAACGGTTCACATTTAAGCCAGTTTCCATTTTTCACTTCTTCCGTTCTGAGTGCAATTTTCTGTAGCTATTTCTGTAATAACTTCTATTCCGTTTTTAACGTATTAACGATCTGGAAACCACAGATCACTATTGTTGTCCCGTATCCTAGTATTCATGTTTATAGCTTGTAATATATTTTTTAATCATATGTGTACAACCAATTTGTGTCAAAAGAAAGCGAACAAGTGCCTTAAAAGATTTAGCATATAAACTTTGTATTCATTTTTACAAATCCATTTTGTTTCATTGGTTATACAAAATAAAAATATTTTTATACATACTGCGCTTTTTAAATGGTTTTTTATAGTCTTAAATAATACGGCAGTTTGATTTAATATTCAATGTTTAAACATTTAATGCAGTTCTTTTATATAAAACGTGGTAACAAAAGTAAATAGTTTGTTTGTAAAACGCTTAATTACTAGGTTAGTAATATTGTTTCTTGGAAAGATTATATCTACGTTAGCGTGGTTAGTGCTCTAAAAAGGATTATATATTTTTTTTGTTTATTTTTCGAGCTAGCACAACAGTAATCAAGCTGATCCGTTTATTGCCTGCTTCACATTCGATGCGCTGACGAGCTTCAGGGCGCCAAGTATTCCGTTCAGGTTCTCCTCGTTGTAGGGCTTGCCCTGGAGCGGAGTGACCACCGGGACGAGCTGATCGCTCTGCGGCAGCTGGATGCCGATCTCCTTCATTAATCCCTACAAATTAAGTAGAAGAATAAGTGATAATTCTCTAAAACAAGGCAAAACAAAACATACCGCCTCCACTTCCACGCTTAGTTTCAGTTTCATGTCCTGCTCATCGCCCTTCACCTCCAGTTCCTTCTGCACGGTGAACTTGGGTGTCTTGCCGATGACCCAGTCCCAAGAGCTGTAGTTGTAGCGCAGTTCCTCAATGCCGGGAAACCATTTCTCAGTGGGATTGACCAGCTGAAAGCCGCGCTGCTGCATCGTCTGTTTGCTGCCGCCGTCTTCCAGTGTCGTTGCAGCCGTCCTCAAGTACTCGTAGCCCACGGCGGAACGCAGCTGAGCAACGTTCACCGTGCGATTGACATCAACCAGGTTGCGGATGGGCGACGGCACCGAAGCCGTGGCCTTGCTTATGTAATTGGCCGGCTCCCGCACCAGAGATTCGCCCAAGTGCAATTTGTTGGCGCTGGCCAGAATGGTGCAATGATGGTACGAGTTCGGGTGTCCCAGCTTGGCCGCAGTACCGGAAATCTGTAATTGAACAAGGGCATACTCGTTGAGTGGGCAAATAAAGACCAGATGCACAGCCCCAGCTGTTGGTTAAGTGGGCTGACGCCAATGTGAGGGATCAGCCGGGGTCGCATCATTCCTTGATAAGAGCCACCGCTCCTCCTCACCTTCTTATTCATCACTACAATGTCGTCGCGCTCATTTATCTCCGCCTTGATGGCCCACTCGCGGAACAAGGCCCTGGTCACGATGTTCAGGTTGTACTTGCGATCGTAGCGCTCTCGGGGCGAGAAAAAGGTGCAGTTGAGGTTCCCAAGATCATGATACACCGCACCACCGCCACTATTGCGGCGGGCAAGTGTGATGCCGCGTTCCACCAGCCGCGAAACATTGGCCTCGGTGAAGGGATTCTGGTGGCGACCAATGACCACGCACGGATCGTTGGCCCACAGCAGCAGCACATGGTGGCGGCTGAAGTCAAAGTTTTTGTACAGCCAATCCTCCAGAGCGAGGTTGGTGAACACATCGCTGGACTGCGAGATGAACACGGACTTCTTGATCTCCGAATCGGGCACCACGGGCGGTGGCTGGCGTCTCTGCTTCCTAATCTCCTGCTGCCCAGCAGAGGGTGGCTCCACTCCGCTGGATGCCAGGCGCGTGGCCTGAGCGGCGGAGGAGAGGAGCAGCCGCAGCTGGCTGGAATTGCGTCGCAACAGCATGCTCATGGCTTACACAAGGAAGTGGGGCGAACGGGTGTGTGATTTCTGTTGCCAGGTGATCTGAGACACAATGCACTTGCAAGCGAAACAAGGTCAATGGTGTCGAAAAAAGCTCTTGACGGGTTGATTGGTTGGTTGGTTTCTACGGTTGTCGTCTGCCCGGTTCTGTGTGGTCTCTGTGTGCGCTCTTCTTTAGGTTATGTATGGTCTACTATCTACGCTATGTATTCGTTTTGGTCTTTAAATGGCTTTGGTCGCTCTGGACTTTAGACTGTGGCGTTCTTAGTGGCTCGGGATGTGTTTGCAGCCACGGAGCTGGCCGAGATGAGGTATTCGTGCAGGGCGGGCGTCTGATGCAGCCACTTCCAGGTTTGATGCAGACCACAGACACGCTTACGGAGACCCAGGCAGTCCTTGTTGGCACAGTTCACTGGCATACTACGCCTCACACCCATCCAGGTGGGGGATACAACGAATCCGGTGTTTACGGGGGGCCGCAGCGTTACGGGGCCCAAATAAGATGGCTAAAGGGTTTCCTTTTCAGCTGACACCAAAATTTTCCACTCTTTGTTCGCGGCGCACGGGAGGGGGCGGGGGCAAGGCGGATGATCGCAGTGGGCGGGGGTAGCAGTTATAGCACAAACAAACGAACGAACACAGAGCCGATCGAAAAGCAGCTGCGCGTGTGGGAATATCACGACCGATTGGCTTTCGTTTCAGATGAGCAGTGGTGCTCGCTGCTCTTGTTCTTCTCGACGGTCCCCAAATGCCATTCGCAGCGAACGACGAAAGCTCTGGTCATTACAAAAAAAAAAAAAACGGCACTCTGGTGCCGCAATTAATTTATTTTAATCTTTTTAATTCGAACTTGTATAATTTACGCTAAACATGTGTGATAATCCGAGACGTCTACAACAGCTGTGACATTAACATGTGTTATATTTTATGAGCAGCACACTTTGGGAGCCCCTTCACTTTGGAATACCCCCATTATTGATGTACGCCGCCTCTTCGGCATCAATTGGCTTGCGGGCAAATCGTGCCGGCAGCTCGTAGTCCTCAATTGCTGGTCCACCGGCCAACTAAACGTATAAGAGACAAGTACGAAGATTAGTTATGATGCACAGAATAAGCCGTGGTATTGTGTAGTAATGAAATGGGCTGGGTTAACCTTTTTGCCTCCTGCTGCCTGGGAACTTGCCTTCTGGTTTGCTGTCTGGGCGCCCGGCACTCCTGCTCCACCCTTGCGGAAGTGTATGAGCGGTACGCGCTTAGCCAGCGCAACTAGTGTTGGTCGAACCATAGCAACAGCAATTGAATTTCTACCAAAAAGCCAAGGGAAAAGTAAAAGTTACGTGAATAACAGCTGACTGTAAACTCATACAAGCGTTACCAGATCGTTGCAGTTGTATGCCATTCGCCGCGCAACGGCTGAATATCGTTGTTGAAATTTACGTGGTCTTGTGAATGGCAAAGGCAGATAAGAGGAAGCGCAAAAAACTATTTTGGTCCAAATCGGCAATATTTTTATATTTAAAATGAATTGGGGACAAAAGACAACCTGCAGCCGACGGGCCTAACTTCCGGACGGTTATCGCCAGTATATGGCTTGCTCCGAAAACTAGAAAACCGACGTCCTTATGCTCTATGCAACAATAAATGTAAGCTGCCGCATACGAAAACAAACAATTGAAGACGTTTTCATGAGTATAACCGGTAACTATTTAATTTTTTATTACATTAATGCCAAAAAACAACATACGTTAACAATTCTTTGATAGATTTTTATGTGTATTTCCTTCTCAGTGCACAAAAACGAAATTAAAGTAGCATCTCGGATATTTTCGCAACAATTGTATAAGCCATACAAATATGAACGCTGCTGGAGGAGGTAGTGGCGCCCAGGCGGCCGGAGTGGCGGCAGGCAACAGCAGTCTCAGCCACAATGCGCTACTTTCCACGGCCTCAGGAGCCACCACTATGCCTATGGCCCAACTGGCGGACGGTTGGTTGGAGCTGGAGTCCGACCCAGGTCTCTTCACACTGCTTCTCAAGGATTTTGGCTGTAATCTATTTGAATATGTCTTGTTCCACACATCCTATTAAAATACCTACCATCCTTAGGTCACGATGTACAGGTGGAGGAGGTGTACGACCTACAGAAACCCATCGAGAGTCCATATGGCTTCATATTTCTCTTCCGCTGGATCGAAGAGCGACGTGCCAGACGCAAAATTGTGGAGACAACTGCTGAGATATTCGTCAAGGATGAGGAGGCCATTTCCAGCATTTTCTTCGCCCAGCAGGTAGTCCCCAATAGCTGTGCCACACACGCCTTGCTTTCGGTGCTCCTGAACTGCAACGAGAACAATCTTCAGTTGGGCGACACCTTGAGTCGATTAAAAACCCACACCAAAGGCATGAGTCCGGAGAATAAGGGGCTGGCTATTGGCAACACTCCGGAGCTGGCTTGCGCGCACAACTCCCATGCAATGCCGCAGGCTCGGCGCCGACTGGAAAGGACAGGAGCTGGCGTCTCAAGCTGTCGCTTCACCGGTGAGGCGTTTCACTTCGTTAGCTTTGTGCCTATCAATGGACAACTATTTGAGTTGGATGGCTTGAAACCGTACCCCATGAATCACGGCGGCTGGGAGGATAGCGAGGATTGGACAGATAAGTTCCGACGCGTGATGGCTGAGCGACTGGGAATAGCGACCGGCGAACAGGACATACGCTTCAATCTCATGGCCGTAGTGCCAGACAGGCGGATCGCCATAACACATAAACTTAAGATGCTGCGCACAAACCAAGCAATCGTGTCCGGGACACTGCAGAAACTTCTAAAGGCAGACGAGCAGGGCGAATCGGGGAACGGAGACTCACAACGTCCGGATACACCCACCACATTATTGGAGCCAAGCGCTTTCACTGCACGTGATCTGCAATCGCTTCTCAAGAACCTAGACACGGAAATAGCCATCAATGAGCAGCACCTGGCCGACGAAAACGATCGGAGGCACATGTTTAAGGTGGACGCCAGTCGACGCACCCACAACTACGATAAGTTCATCTGCACGTTCCTCTCTATGCTGGCCCACCAGGGCGTCCTGGGCGAGCTGGTCAGCCAGCATTTGCTTCCATCGAAGAAAGTCAGTGGCCAGGGTGCAGCCAATCGGATCAGCAAGCAGAGCAACACTGCAAGTGCGGGCGGAAGCACCACAGGAGCCAGTGCTTCCACGCCCAAGACTCAGCAACAGCAGGCTGCGGCCGCTAAGAATGGCAAGTCGCCAAGCAAAACGCCAGGCAGGAGGCGGAAGGGACGCAACAAGTGCAGAAAACGGAAGTAGGCGTACAGCATGTACATGTTTTTAAGAATACAGTTTGCATTTTTAAGACCATTCATTCCAGTATTGTTTTTCTACAATTTCCCCCACCAAGAAGCACCATTTACCCATAAGATCGGATAAGTTTAGTTTTAGTGACATTCACAAATGCGTTTCTTTTAAATACGAAATCAACTTGGCAGCTTCATTTTTATTTGATCGCACTTCGACCTTTTTAATAATAAAAAACCATTTTGTTCGTACGAATCGATTTTCATGTGGTCCTTGATAGACAAAGGACCCAAATGTGTATGCATTACATATGAATAATATATATATATTCTGATATATATCTATATGATAGTTGTATAACAAAAACGTAATCCTTCAATAATTCCTCGGGTTTCTTTTTCCAATCGGGTGAATCCTAACGTTATTGTAAAATATTTAGTCGCACTCGTTGTAAAGTTGATTCAACAAAAACAATGCATAAAACAAGAGAACGCTATAGTCGACTTGTTCGACTATCATATACCCGTTACTCGACTAGTGGGAGGTGCTAGGAAGATATCTCTACAATTTTTTGGCATAGCGGGGAATATTGTAAAATAGTATAGAATAGTAAAATAATAACCATAGTAATAACCAAAATAGTAAAATAAAAACCATAATTGGGCGTGACTGCTTTTTGCGTTTAAAGTAAGAATGTTTTTAAATAACTAAGCGTGACAAGAAAGCTAGTTTCTAGACAGACGGACGTGGCTGGTAATCCTGATCGAGAATATATCTTCCTGCTACAAACTTTTCAACGAATCATCTAGTAACTAAGAGTAACGGATGTGATTACGTGCAATTGATTACAAACTATAAAAGGCATTTGACGGATTTGCAAATGGTTTGGCAAAACATACATGTGTTAGAGCTAGACGACTTTTTGCGTTCAAAAACAAGTCAACTTTCAGTTAGAGCTGATTTTAGGGTGATATCGGGCTGTAGGTGTTGGATAGGATGCTTAATAGTGTTGCTGATAGTTTGCTTGACTAAGTCTAAAAGTACTTTATTGACCTATGCCATAAATGGTTATAGGACGTTCTATGCGTATTCTTAAATACGACGCGATGCGATGTGTGTGAGCAGTACAAGAGCAGCCTTTAAGAAAAACATATACAATTATGTTTTATTACGATGTTGGTACTTTTTGATGTTGCAGTTGGTGGTAGGTCATTGCTGTAGTAGTTCAAAACATGAATGCATTCATTTTGCTCAGTCCCAAAATACGATTAACGATACGGCAATGCAATGAATAGGCGGCAAATTTTGTGACTTGTTGGGATTTTCGATTTCTTTTTGTTAAACATCGCCCCTGGGGAGCGTTCAACTTGAAGTCGCCTCAGTGGCTGCCGCCTTGTCGCCATTTGTTAGCTGCTTGCCTGCTTCTGGCTGCTCCTTGACATCCTTGGGGACCGCATCCTCGACTTCACCATTGTTGTTAGCAGCAGCCACAATGGAGTTGATAGCATCATCCACCTCGTTCTCAGTGCTATCGGTCTTGAAATGCTTTTCAATTTCACTGCGCACCTTGACAATGTCTTTTCGGCTATGATTAATAATTAGAATACAAGTTAGAAAATCCCCTGTGAAAAGGCAACCCATTGAAATTCTCACCTAATCTTTACGAACAGAATGCCATTGATGGTGTTCAACATGTCCAGGACCGAGCCCATCGACGGTGGTGTGATGTGGATGGGCGGCAGGTCACTGGTCAGTTTGCCACTGGAATAGATATCGTTCATCTTGCGCTGCAGCAGCACAGCTTGCTGGGTCAAAAGACGCAGGCACTCGGCCGAGTCCCTGGTCTTTTCGTGGTTCTCGCCAAACTGTTTATAAAGTATAGTATTCAGCTTGATTTATCGAGAACTAGCTTAGTATGCACCAACCTGAGACTTGTAGAAAGAGTACGTTTCCTTCTCGTTATTCAACGCTGAGCGGAAGTCGCCCATGCAGGACTGTGTGCGGGCCATCAGGTGATAGCTGAGGGCCACGTGCATATCCTTGTCGCCAAAGTATTTCAGGTTCAGCTTGAGGGCATGCTCGATGAAACGCAGCGACAACTCGTATTCGCCCAGCGCATGCAAAATCAAACTGATGTTGCTCTGAAAATAAAGGTAAGTCGGTTGGATTTTAATCAAATTTTCAACTAACTTGGTAAACTTACATCGATCAGTGCCACTTCCGGGTGATCTTCACCACAGATGAGCACCATCAGATAGCGAGCTCTGTACAGCAGCTTAAGGGACATTCCCACGTGTCCGTTAGCAAACGAATAGAGTGATAGGTGTGTCTAAAGAAGGAAGAATACAGATATTAATTGAACTTAGAAGGGGCAGCAAAGGCACATACGTATTCCAATATGGTCGATGGGTGGTCCATGCCGTTCACCCGCTCGCTCATGATCACTGCTCGCTGTTGGATCGCTAGAGCATCTTGGGCATCGCCCAAGAGGTAGCTGAGCCTGGCCAGCATGCGCAGGCAGGATCCGTTTTCCTGGTGCAATGCGCCAAATACGTTGTTCAGCAGGTTGAGGGCTCCGCTGATTAGCTCATAGCCCTCCTTAAACAAGCCCTGTTGGATCTTGGCCTGGCCCGTGGTGTAGAAGTTATAGGCGTCGGTTGCCCGGGGACTAATGTGCTTCACAATTGGGAACACATTGACGATGTCGTCGTCGCCAAAGGTTGGCTTGTGCTTGGACTCGAAGTTGTACTCTCGCAGCAGCACCTGAATACCAACCTTCAAGCAGAAGGCGCGCATCAGACTGATACGCAGGATGCCGAACTTGGAGACCGCGGTCTCAATCGAGTCACAGTCCAATTCCCAGTCCCAGTAGACCTTGGCCTCCTTACGAATTTGCTGCCACAGGGATCGGGGCGTCATCAGAGTCCAATCGGATGCGGATGAACCATTGGAGGAGCCAGACGAGCTGCCATTCTGATTGCCTGTCGCCTGCTGTTGCTGCTGACCCTTACCGCCCTTGGAGGACTTGTGCTTGTTGTGCTTACCGCCGTTCCCGCGTTTCTTGTGCGCCTCCTCGCTGCTAACGGCCGGGTTGACGGGTCCGTTGGTCAGCAGACAGTTGAGGAAGTGGCTGATGGCGGCAGAGAGGTGCAGCGGCTCTGTATTCTGCATGTACGTATAGTAGATGTGCTTGGTGGCCCGTACGATCAGCTCGAGGACAGCGATCCTATGTAGGTAATCCATGCGAGGCATATCTTTTAAAATTTTAATAACCTTGCCCAAATAACGCACGTTGATGCCGTGACTGTGCAAGGATTCCGTTAGACTCTGGCCATCGATTGGTGACGATGAATGGGACATATGTTCCTTGATAAAGGCGGGTATCTGCGTAAGGACGAGGAACTCGGCTGCTTCCTGCACGAGCACCTTCTGTTTGGCCAGCGAGCTTACGGTGCCCTCCTCGCCATCCACGTGACGAATGCCGGGCGAAAATACGTCGGGGTTGAAGCGGAAGTCGAACTCTTTCTCCTTCAGCGATCCAACAGCGGCGCAAGCCCGTTTAACTACCTCGGAAGCTTGCACCTCATTCGAAGAAGCTACGTTGCACTGTGCCTCCCGAATGGCATTAACCATGGCGGCGGTCCTGGTCTCACCAGAAGTGGATCTCTCCTTCTTCTCCGTATCTTCGGTTTTCTTGTCCTTGTCATCGGGTTTTTCAGCTCCGTTTACTTTACTTGCCGCCTCTGCTCCTTCTAAGGCTGGAGCAGGATTCGCCTCCGATTTTTCAGACTGCTTTATGGTAGTAAGCTGCTGAAGGTGCGCAGCGGCAATTCGAATAAAGTTAACATGTCGATCCTCGATAAAAGCTTCCAGCAGCTCTTGGCGCAGGCAGCACAACTTGTGCCTGTGCTCGATAGGGAAGCCCATATCAACTAATTCCTTGCACAGCTGCACGTCCTGAAGCTTCAGGAAGTTCACGTCTGGCGGGAACGTGCGCAATAAGTCGAGGATGTAGTGTCGGCCATCGTTTCCAATAATACCCTTGCACTCTACCGAGGAGCACAGCTCCACGGGTTCATCCCGCTCGTTAAGCACTACGTGTGGCAAGATCTTCAGATGCTTACCGGCTTGTCTAAGAAGCTCCAAGTACTTGGGATGGCTGAGCACCGTCTTTCCAAAGTCAATAGAGCCGTAGACGACGCTTTGCTCCTGCTCCCGCTCTAGAATTCCGGGAATAATAGATTGGGCGGTAACACGGTAGCCGCGATAATCAACTACGACGGTTCCCAGAGTGTATAATCCTTCAATATCAACGGCATTGTAGACACGCACGCCGTGCAGATCGTATCGAGGGGCAACAAAGGCGGCTGCATCGCCGCCCAGTTCCTTGTAATGGTCTCTTACGTCGAAGCCCATCGAGAAGAAGATATTGTTCCAAATGAACATTTGCATCTTGGTGTCCTCGCCGGGATTAATGGCCAGCACATTGCCGTCGATAACGGCCATGGCGCCCCTTGTGGCGGCAGTCACGAAGTCCCCGTGCACCTTGAAGATGGCGCGCTCGCGCAGCAAGCGCTCTGGCAGTGTCTTACGTGGCAGTTCCCGCGTCGTCTGCAGCTCTTCGTTCCAGTCGCGTGTCTGTCCGGGGATGTGCTCTTCGTAGCTGTGGGATGGAAGGATCAAGTGTACCAATTAATAATTAGTATTACTTTGTCAACATATATGTAGTTATACTATTAAAATCTTTTTGCCCAACCTACCCCAACTTTGAGCTGAATGCATCCTCGGCGCGAATAGCGTCCACTGTGTGCTCCAGGATGGGAGATGCCCACTGGTACACCTGATAGGGCGTGGCTACCCGCTCGAATGCATGACGCATGGTGCGTCGCTTCTGGATGGTCTGGAAGGCACGTCGGAACGATGGTGATATGTGGGAAAGCAGATCGATCAGCGAGTGGCTGAGGTGGCTGGGATTGTCGGGCTTGGGGTTAAAGGTGTCGTCTGTCGACTGGTTGATGTAGAAGCCCTTGGAACAGGCTGAGATGTGGAATCGTTTATCCTCCATGGTGACAACGTACAGATACATGAGGTCACCATGCAGCTTGCGAGGACCGGGTGGCGGGTTCCAGGCGGATGTCGTCAGTACCTTGAGAGCCTGCGGTCCCTTGGCGTTCTTCACATTTGGATGCAATGGCAGAATTGGCGGATCACTTACACCCGGAGTCACATACTCCGGTGGAGTGCAATCCACAGAGTCCGGTCGCGTCCTCTTCTTGTCTAACAAATCACCCTGAGTGATCGTGTTTAAGTAGGTCAGCGAAGTACAGTCAATGCCATTGTACGCGTCGGCCGGGTCAAGGTTTTTGAGAAGATCACGGACATGGCGCACATGAATACGGGCCTCTCGCATGGTGTACGGCTCCTCCACCACCTTGATGGTCGAGCCCTGCTCCAGGTTATTGATTGCCTTGAGCTCGGCGAAATTGTCGAGCGTCACGTTGTCCAGCTGCAGCGAGAAGCATGTACGATGGCACGTCTCCTCGCGGTCCATCAGCAGCTGGTGGATTTCCTGCACCAGCTCCATGCTAGACAACTGCACGCAGAGCAGATCGGCGCCGGGACTGCTGATGTTCACCGTGATGCCAATGTCCTGCAGGGCGTCCAGGTCAATGTCATCACCATCAGCCTCAGCATCCGGTGCTCCTCCATCCTGCGGCTTCTCAACATTGGCATTGGCATCGGCATTGTCCTCAACTGCATCCACCGCTGTGGGCTTCTCGGCGTGTCCGTTGCTCAGAGCGGCTTCGGTTGTGGGTTCAGGTGGGCTTTTGTTTCGGTTCTTCTTGCCTGCATGGGGCGATGAAAAAGTAATTTGTTAGTCAATATTGGGAAAGGCATATGGAGATTGTGTAACTTATTCGATGTATGCGGAGGAACGTGAACTTTGGACCGACTTTTGTTTCCATGTCCCCCAGAAGAATCTTGTATGAATATATTATTTAGACTACCGACCTGATGAGTCGGTAGTCTAAATGATGATTGAGTCACTCGTTTTGAAAAATCTATTTGTTAAAAGACAATTTGTTATAACACAAGTAGGGTTTTTTATTATGTTTTTATTGTGTTTAAGATAAGATTATTATTAAGATTATTCTCAAGAATTTAAATTTCAAAGCATTGCTACCATGTTTATGTTAGAATTTAATGTTAACCATTCTTAATTTATAAATAGTGGCTTTAATGATTTAATTTGAAAAATGTTGTTAGTTAGCAATCAGGGAATTAAAGGTAATGCAAATAAGATACACGTTTTTGTTCTATAATTTTCTGGCAATATATAATAATAATTTAAGAAAGAGGTGCGTATTCGCCTCTACCTCCTGGTTCCGATTTTTACATAATAATACTGTTCGCACACTTTCGCCGCTCAGTGTGTCTGTGCTCGCCGGCAAGCTGTGTGCTTGCATATACATATGAAGGTATATGTAAATACATACATTTACAACAAAACAGCAGAAAAACAAACAGAAAGAGACAAGCGAGCTGATAAGGCCAAAGGGGCCGGGTTCGTTCGGAGTCCGTACGAACAGTCCACCGAATAATCCAATCTCCTTTCGATCTCTCAGGAAAACGGAATGGGTTTAACACGACCATGCTAATTTCAACAGCCGTATACTAAATTACAGCACTGTGAGATACACAGGGATAGAGCTAGAGAGAGGGAGAGATAGTGAGAGAGGCAAAGAGAGTGGGAGAGGAGAAAGCAAAAGTGATAAGTACAATGTTCATTAACCGCAAGGAAATCGGAGAGAAAGAGACAAAGTGTAGAGCGATGCGTCTACGGATAGAAAACATGATTTACATAATTGTCGAACAATTTGCGTGTGTTAAGTGCATGCATTTCGGGCCGCGCACGTGTTAATTGTAGGTTAAAAGCAACAAGAAATCCGCCCGGGGGGTTAATGAACATTTCGCGTCGTTGCCGGGTTAATAACATGTGCGTTGCCATGCCAAGAGGAAGAGAGAGAGCGAGAGAGGTAGGGAACCTACACTTGCAGTTCTCACACACGCACTTAACTCTAATACACACACACACACTTACGATTGCAATTGTAACCCACGCGGTTTCAGGAGAGAGGGGGAGAGGGAAGGCTCGTATAAGGGGGCGGAGGGGCAAGCATAGACAACGGGTGCCGCTTTTAAGGCATTATAGGGGAGAAAAAGCCCATTACGTAATGTTAAAAATGTTATGTGATTGGCTTTTGTGGCAAATAAAATATTGAGGCAGTTTCCAAGGCAGCAAAACTAAGGGGAGGTGGTGATGGGTTGGTGAGTGGGTGGGTGGTCGGTTGGTTGGTTGGACATGGGCGTAGGCGGAAAGTTAAACGCACCTTTCTTCTTCGCTGCCGGCCCGTCGGCAGCCGTGCCATTGCCATTGACCAAGTTCTGATTCGGATTCTGCTGATTCGAATTCGGATTCAGGTTCTTTTTGCCGCCGGCCGTGTTGTTGTTCTCCTTGGCCTTGCCGCTGGCCTTTGTTGCTGTTGCTTTTGCATCGCCCGTGGCCGTTGCATTTGAATTCTTCGCCTCCGTTTCAAGCGCCATGCTTCTGCTTCACCTGCTCGCCAAAAACTCAACAAAACCAACGGAGAAGACACAGAGTTCTAGTTCACGTTTTTTTTTTTTGGGCCCGTCCGTCCGTGTTACACAACTCTAACCGCTCGCCGAGCTCGGGGTGATTTCGGTTCGATTTTCAGTGTCTTTCTGGTCGATTGCGAACGTGATTGTTGTTTCGTTAACGATCTCGTACGCATCTATGACAAGTGGGTCTTTGCTAGTTCTGTTCTTTTCAGCACATTACTTGTCGAGGATATAAATCGGCCGATTCGCTAGAAAATAACGCGTTATGTTGTTAACGGCTGAGAGTGTGGCCACCGGCTGAAAATTTAAATATACCGCTGGCAGTGGCCTGGTTGCAGTAGTTAGTATTTAGTTATTTGCTATGTGTAATTGGAGATGGTCAACAACTAGAGATGGGGATGCACATGCAAACATGATACCAATATATATAATTACATTTATTTAAAGGTAACAGGAGGTAACAATACCAACTTATCTTTATTCAAAACTAATTTTTAAGTCTTTTTATAAAGTGCGTCATTTTAGCGTCGATGAGGAACGGTGGAATGTGGAACATGGGAGGTTTTTCCATTTTGGAGGTGAATTCCAATGCAAAAATGTTAAGAAATTAATTAATGTAATGGACTCTTTTATGGATGGGCTGGTTCATAGCTGGACTCACTGTTATGCTATTATCTCAATAATTAAAGTTTTCCTGAAATTCCATCGTTTTGCTAATTTGACGCACATCATATTATAGAACAAGCATAGTCCCCTTTTAGTTTTTTTTTTTTAATTCAGCGTGCATTTTTTACGACTTGCAATACAGCCACACATAAAATACTGTTTTTAACTAAACAAACATGTCGCTTATAAAGAATTTGGTAAAAGAGCCCGAACAGAAGACAAAGAAAAAGAAAAAGGATGCGGGATCTGGAGAAAGCGATTCCGATGAGAAGGACAAGCCTCTGCGGCCATTCATCAAAACCGCCACAGATCTACAGAGGCTGAAGCTGGAGAAGCTCATGAAGAATCCGGTATGTGTTTGCTTTGGATAGCTAGCTGGGTGGACATTCGCATTAATCAACCATTTATTGCCAGGATAAGCCCGTGGTCATACCGGAGCAGCGCCGCGAACGGGACTTCATGTCTTCGGTGCCCACGTTCGTGCGGAATGTGATGGGAAGCAGTGCTGGAGCGGGTTCCGGCGAGTTTCATGTGTACCGCCACTTGCGTCGCAAAGAGTACGCCCGCCAGAAGAACATCCAGAACCAGAGTGCCCGCGAAGCAGCAGATGAAGCCTACCAGCAGAAGTTGGACGACAACAAGCGCGCGGCCGAGGAAAAGACTGCTAAGAAACGAGCCAAACGGTTGAAGAGAAAACAGAGGGCGAAAAAGCCGAGGGAGGACAAGAAGCCACTGGCTAAGGAAGCCTCAGAGGATAGTAACACAGATTCCGAGGCAGAGCCCACGGAAGAAAAGGCAGAAAGTAGCCCTGAGGAAGGACAACAGGGGGCCTCCAAGGAATCCGACGACAATAGCACTCAGGGAACTCCGAATGAAGAGGCAGTGAATTCAAATACAGAAGCAAGCAGCGCGGAGTCTACTGCCAAAAGCTCAGAGGACACAAATCCAGGGGAATCAGTTAGCACTGAAGCTTCAAAGGAATCCCAAAATGTGGACCAAGAACAAGACAAGCCTGTGCCGTAGTACCTCCTGTTCTATTCCTATCAATAAACCTATCTAGAGTAATAAAACACAGTGCGGTTTTATTTATAGTACTTTTGTAATATATATATTAAGCGATTTCTATACATCGCCAGTATCTAGGGGTTTTCATCTGAGGCCATCTTTCTAAAGCAGTTTGGTTGAGAAGAAAGCGTTTTGCGAATTATGCATTGAGTTGTGGCTTAGTGCGCATTTTGTTTTTTGCTGTCTTACATTTATAAGGTGCATCAAATGTTGCATTTTCGAGTATAATAAATGCTTTCAAAATTTGACATCGAAGGCAATACAAAGTCAATACATTAATTATACCCTTGACAGAAAACCACCGTTTTAAGTTCTGGGTATAAACATATTTTTTTTCTGGTTTCTTGAAGAAGCAAGTTTTTATTGTTTTCAATAATTAGATTTCTTTGAATCCGAAAAATCTTTTCTTCTAATTGATGGATTTTTCTGCGTTTTGTTTTTGTTTTCTCAGATACATCTATATGATTTCTCGGTTTTCCACAAATAATTATTTATAGTATATTTATATATAGGTATATTTTTTGCCGTTGCTCTTAAATAAACAATTACAAATAAATTTGCAGCATTTTTCTACTATGTAAACCGTAAAAGTAAATTATATTTTGAACTTAAAGCCAACTTAAATTTGTAAGCATTTTGAAAGGTATTTGTTTTTGTTGAAGATCCTTTCGCGAAAAAGAACACAAAACAGGAATTGTGTAAAGTGAATACGGTTAAAAGAAGCAAACTGTTATCGTATAAACTACCTCAATTATGATAAAAAGCATGTTGCACTCCTCCAAGTAATTCTCATTAACAAACTTCTCTTTGTGAGTACAAGTTTTCTTAGATGTTCAAATACTTTCTTGCTTATATATTTTTTCAGCGAATTTAGCTATTATTATGCATAAATTGCAAACACTAAAACACATCAACGTCATTGAATTTTTTTCAAGTGAGTGCGAGTGCTCGGGTACATTTGTGGATGGAAAAACATTTCTGCGCCACATGGTACACATGGTACTAGCCGTCGAATGAAATACATTTTACCATTGTAAATACGTTCCATTCTCATCGAATTCTACGACAAATTCAAGTTAGGATGCCTGTTTGTTTAGCGAGCCAGGGCTGGATTATAATGGAGGGGACGCCTTTAACTTTAAACGATAATCGTATGTAGGTATTTTTGGGCATTATGTTTATGTACTTTGTATAGTAGGTAGGTAGTTAGTTTAGTTAGAAGGTCGTACAATTAAATAAATAATTCGTTTTCGCCAGTTTCATTCAGTTTTAAAATACAATATGTTCATTTCACGCTGACACAGAAAGCGTCTGGAAAATAAACTTCCGCGGAGGTGGCCGAGACTGCTCGTGTGTGTGTGTGGGTATGTGATTTAATATATTAGCTTTATTTATGTTTAAATTGAGAAGTAAGCAGAACCCTTGCCGAGTCTTCCTTAATTTAACGACATTCCCAGACCTTAACTGTTTGATCTACGCTACCGCTAATTACGTACGGATGCGCTTTGTGAAAATCTGCAAGGAAACGACGGATGGCAATTAAAATATATAGTTCATACACTCAATTCATACACAATGACCCACCTATGGAGGTGCAGAAATGCTGATGCGCGTATAGCGTCTTCATGCATCGCTTGTTGCGCAAGTCCCAGACCCGAATGGTCTTGTCATCGCTGGCCGACACCAAGTATTTGCCACCAGGATGGAATGCCAGGCCACGCACCCAGTTGTCATGGCCACTCAGGGTAAGCAGGCACAGGCCGACGCTCACGTCCCAAATGCGAATGGTTTTGTCGCGAGAGCCGGAGGCCAGGAACGGGCCCTGGTGATGGCCCTTCTTGTTGTCTGCTCCGGCTGCCTCGTTTATCGCAGAGGCTGCGGCTTCCGGCGCCCAGGCAATGCACTCCACAGTATGCTCATGATCGCGTAATTCAACCTGCAGAAGAATCAAACCGTCGTTAGACTCTTCATTGCCAGCAGAAGCTGCACATGGCAGTGCTCACCTTGCAGTCTTTTGAATTCGTCAACCAAACACGTATTGTCTGATCGTTTGAGCATGTGGCAAAGATGCTGCCTTCGATGTGCACTCGCACCATTCGCACCCACTCTCGATGGCCTGTGTAGGTTTTCACACAGTAGCTGAGGATGAGAAATCACATGCTGGTCATGTTATCCCTTAAACGAAACGTCCTTTTTTCAACTCACCCTGTGGCCACCTCCCACATTTTAATAGTGCGGTCCCGTGATGCAGAGAGTACATAATCTCCGGCCGGCACAAAGGCCACCGACGAGACATTGTGATCGTGACCATGCATGGTTTTGATACACTCATAACTCTGCTGGAAATCCCACAATTTGATGGACAAGTCCGCGCTGCAGGAGGCTGTTGCAATTAAAGCAAAATGAAATGGGTTTTCTATATGTTAAACTATGGCAAGATCTTACCCAAAAGCTTGCCCTGGGCATCGAATGCCACATCCTGCACCGAGTCCGTGTGTCCCTTCAGGCTGCGCTCGTACTCGCCAGTTTCGAAGTCCCAAATCCTAATGGTGGCGTCTTCGGATGCGGAAACCATAAGAGCAAAGATGGGGTGAAAAATTACCTGCAATTATAAAATATATGTAATTGTTTATTAATTTGTTAACTTGTTAATCTACTTGACGCGAACTTACCCTCGTTATGCTGGCACGATGACCGGTTAGGGAGAACTTCTCTGGCGGCCGAGGTATCCACTCGCCAGGCGTCCGTTTGTTCTTTGTGGGCGCGCCCTCGATGACCTCCTTCTCAGCTTCAGTGAGCTTAGCCTCTAATTCCATCACTTTCTTCTGCAGCCGAATGACGGACGTCCACTTCTTCTCCAGCAGCCCGCCAAACTTCTTTTCCACTTCTGTGCTGAGATCGGCCTCCTTGCGGAAGGTCTCCAATGAGTCGGCGTAGCCATTTGAGCCCAGATAATCGGCAATCGCTTGGTTACTGATGGCGATACAATTACAAGGATTAGTTTATAGAGTACTGGTTATATAAAACGACTGGGACTTACAGCTCCTCGCGCTGCCGCTGCGACAACACCATTTTCATACTGTTTTCCGATTTGGCTTGTTTTGCTTCTCTCGTTCGATTCGATTTTCCGCCTTCAACTCGTGCAATTCTGCAATGGAAAAGGTAGACATTCAATATGTGCACAGCAGTTCTTCCCACAGTCAGATACAAGATATATTTCCTATATACATATCTCGCAATCCATTTCATTAGACCGAGCTATGTATAATTTGTGGTTCATCTATCGAACTTCTACTGTATAATCTTATGATGAATTGCTGTACCGGGGACAGGAAATTGGTTTCGCAAAACTTAAATGCCAAAAATGCCAGCAAGTTTCGTTTGAGTTCTCATGGAGGGCAGGCAAGTCACCCACATTTTCTTGGATTTTTTGGCAGCAGAATTTCTGTTTCCTATGCTCACCTTTCGTCTAGTCATTATATTGTTTCATTCTCCTCTCTACTCCCAAAACCCAAAGCGGAGCATCATCATTATCATCGTCTTTGGTTTCTGGCACACATTTTTGTGTTGCCCGTGCCTCGAATAAGTGGGCAAAAAAATAAATAATAATAATCGAAACTTCGGTAAAGCTTAAAGCGAACAAGCAGCAGCATTTGGTAACCCTGCAATCGAACTGCACTCGTCATCAGTGAGTTCAAGGTTCGATTTCATATGGAATTGGGCACAAATCATACGGGTGCCCGTGTTTATTTGGACTGCAAAACCTATTCAATCAACTCAAGGTGGTAAAATCACAGGTATAGCACGCAATAAAACACAGCAGCAATCGGAAACAAATAGCAAACGCATATCTCGCGTACTTGATAACGATGGACAACTGACGCGTTGCCAACGAAGCGAAGGAAAATCCACGACAAGGCAAAGCCAATTAGCCGGACTTAACGGTAGTTCAAGCAACTTCTTATAGGTAAATAAGGCTGCGAAAGAGCGTGCGAGCGAAGAAGCAGAACAAACACGGACACCAGAGGTGCAATTGATAGCATCAAACCAAATTCAACTTACGTTTCAACAGTTTCGTTTATTTCTGCTAAATAGTTATTGCCTATTTATTATACGATCATGAATGAAAACATAAACAAGACCTAAATATATCGAATTCATTACTACTTTCATGGCCCCACTTGTGAGAGACACGCTCACACATCACGGTCTAGAATATGACGTTTCCAAATTATTTTTGGCCAAATGATATTTAACGATTTTTTTGAACTAGCAAATATGGCAAAAAAGACAGGCAAAAACTGACCAAACGGGTTCGCAGTCGAATCCAATTCGGAACTCAATATAGCCGTGAGTCATGCGACTGGACGCGACTTGAACTACTCCTATAGGGCTTATCAGCTGTATTCGAGCACTTGGCGCTCATCATTTGAATATTGTGGGTGGATGTTTGGTTGCTCGCTAACTGCGCATCTAAATATATCCCAGGAAAATCGATGAAAAGCGTTGCGAACGTCATGAGTATTAATGGAAAAGTGGAGCGTGGGCAGCAAAGTGGGGTTAAGATAGTGGGGGGTCCCTTAAACCGCCGGAGCACCGAACGAAGTCAACACTGCTTGTGTTGTGGCAACCAGGCATTCCGAAACACAAAGCCATGCGCACTGTAACCGTAAAGCTGTGGGTGTGTGCCACATGGGGGAAGGAAAACAATGGGAAGGGGGCGTTTGGGTCGCACGCCACACCAGAAATGTTACTAAATCAGTGAAAAAAATATGCGATTCTCATTGTTGCACTTGCTCAAGTTAATTTAATATTTGAATTTTAAATGGTTTCGGGTGGGCGTGAGAGCGAGATAGTTGGCAAGGGGAATAGACCAGGGCTGCACAACGCACACACAGTAAGGTCTTGCATTTTAAGGATCCTTTCTCTTCCTCTCACTCCCCCTTTCGTTTGGATTCGCTTGCTTATTCTCTCTCTCCCGCTCTGGCAAACAGACCTTGCACTTGCCTTTGCTTGTTTATTTGCGTGTTTCATTGATTAGCACACACTCACACACGCGCCGGCGAGCAAATGCAACTGCAATTTCAAGTGCAAAAAGAGAGAGGGAAAAGGAAAACAATAGCCAAAAAAGCTTTGAACTCCAGCTTTAACCCCACGACGGGCATCGAATGCAGGGAGTAACCGTTAAGTGCCGAGACTTTTTGCTTTGCCTTTCTTTAACCCACTGCTGGGAACGTGCAAAAAGCTCATCACTAGATAATAGAAACAATTTGCAGTGTCAGGAGCGCTTTCCACACATTCTGGGAAATCGCAACGGGTCTTGAATACCTAAAAGAATGCCGCAGCAAAAAAACCCAAAACGGAAAACTGTAAAAAAAAAACAAAAACAACACAAGCACAACGAAGAAAATAAAACGAGATTTCTTGTGCATTGGCAGAACTGGTTTGCCCAGTAATAGGTGTTGTTGGCCTATGGGGGAACGGGAAGTACATATATGCAAGGAATCGGCCAGTTCGGGGACTCGACTTGGCTAAAAATCGATCAATTCTACTTTTGGCGAGGGGGAGGACTCCAACACATGCGCGAAAATCCACAGACATCGTCACTCGCACACACACACACTCGCGCACGCACACCAACGCACGCGATGTGTCATCGCTTTCTGGTGGTTGTAAATAAAATGTAATCATAGTTCGTTTCTCCACTTATTTACTGATCGCCTTTTTGTTCAACACACTACTTTTGTGTGCATAATTGGCATAACTCTTTCGCTTGTTTTTCATTCTCTTTTCAATAACAAACACAATAACAACAACAGTTTGAACGAAAATACTGTTACGACGGCCATCTTGGATAGAGAGAGGGGGCCAAGAGAAAGAAATGTCCCAAAGGCAATATGCATAATGGGGAAAAAGGACAAATATCCAATCGCACATATAGTATATTATATTTTCCGACTGCAACCGACAAGCTCGGTACATTATGCACGCACTAACACTCTGCCATTGCCAGTATATATGACGTACATATGACGTTTTTTTCTTCATTTTTCCCAGTTGCCCATTACACAGGTTGGTTGCGAAAAATCCATTTTGCTTGGGTGTTCTATTTACAACGCGACGACTCGGCGTTTGTTCTTATTAGGCAGCGGACGTTACTTACAACAATTTAGTATTTCATATATTTATAATTACGCTTATTTATTTATGTTTAATCGAAATATACGAAAAGAATTACGCAGAAAAGTGACGAGCGGACGAAAATGCTTCGATTAGTGTGACCGCAGTGGATGCAGCTCAAAAAACATCACAGGACTATCGATGACAGCGATTAGCTATCGATGTGAACTAAGAATGTAGAAAATGATAATAAAATGATGTATAATTACTTATAAATACTTTTTATATCTTATATAAGGTTTAAGGACTGTAAGCATTGAGTAACGAAGGAGTTGCCATAACTTAAGCCCTACTTCCATGCAAGTGCAGTGTGAACAGCTTAAAAAATTGGCGCGCTATTTAAAATACTGATAAGGAAATGGACCTTGGTCAGCTTTTTTTTTGCGCACACACAACGCTTATTCGTTAGTGAACAAAATGGATTTCCAATTATTTATGCCATATAAG
The DNA here is from genome assembly GCF_004382145.1 of Drosophila mauritiana. NCBI lineage: Eukaryota > Metazoa > Arthropoda > Insecta > Diptera > Drosophilidae > Drosophila > Drosophila mauritiana. The sequence continues at coordinate 14,556,036 of NC_046668.1, read as the reverse complement.
TACCGCCATTTATTTATAAAACTTCCCAATTCGATAGTCAACACTGCAGTTTGCTAATTGTAAACCGATTTTGTTGTTATCTTACACACACACTTGCGATGGGAGTAAACGTTCCTTATCATCGCTCCACACAGCGCCAGAACAACACAACCGATTTATGGAGTGCTCCCTTTGGCGCTCAGTGTTCGAGAATCGCTCAGCGGAAACGGTTATTAGTTTACTGATTTTCGGGCGACACACCACACATTCGTTATTCATAGTATTCCGCCCAAATATTCGCGAAACAGCAACAAAAATTAGCAACCATCTGCCTTCTGTCACCTGTGAGTGCAGCGTATCGTACACAATCTCAACCGCTCATTGGGAAAATTGCCGAATAATGTAAATCATTTGCCAAATTTGGGCACTCGTCGTTGTGTGTTATCAGTGCTCGAGATTTAATCAGCCATTTGTACGCATTACATTATAGCAGTATATCGGTCAATTCTTTGGCCATATAGATATTTGTGCATATGATTCAGTTTAGCAATGCTTGCTAATCCTGCGGTAGCCGATCCTCCTGGCCACATTAGCGTTTAACTGGCGAAATCGAAAGCCATTTATGAGCCAGCCATATGGGTGTTATCAGAACGACGACTCTGATTATATGCCGATGATAAAGGCTGCGCTTGTTCGTGTGTAACCGTTAAATTGTTATTATTGGCTTACTTGGTGTTTTGGAAAACCTCGGCGCGCTGCGATTTGTTTAAACAATCGGGCACAGACATTGGCAAATTGTCAACGTTCCATTGCCACACTTTCTGATAACCACACCGTGCGCCATTAATAATGATCGGAAAGTGTCATTTTTTTATTTGCTTTTGAGAAGAGCTGTCTTCTTCGCCTGCTTCCGTTGAAATTAGTAATTAGTGCTGCCAATTTCAGGGTTCGGAATTCTTTCGATTAGCGAGCTCTTCGATGACGCACTCAGCGAATCGACAATATGGCATAGTCTATATATCTATATCTATTGCTATACCCATTCCATTTGCGACTGCGTGATGGGATTGCAAATGGAGCGGCGACTAATTGCATTCGAATTCGAGGATCGTCGGCGATTTTCAGCGAATCTGTCGTTAATTTTGTTCGATTATTATTGGGTTGTCCAACAAGCCAGATTACTATCTGTATCTATATCTGCTGGCCACTTCTCCAGCCTGTGAAGTGGCTTGATAAGATTCTAGGGATCCAAAAAATGAAAAAAAGGAGGCAATATTGCGACATGACATCGCTTCTCCATTCCATTGAATTTCCGCTGCCTTCAAAGACCCAATACTCCACTTCATGGATTTGGGTGCAAGCCACGACATTGAGATAACCCCCTTTTTTTTTTGGTATCTCGACCATTTCGTTTATTGTTTACATTTTCCAATTACGTGTGGTATTTGTGAAATTATCATAAATCGCTCGCTGGGAGTTTATGTATTGTATTTAATTTTTGTTGCGCTGGTCAGCAACTCGGAGATCCAGAATCGTTTCCCACATCGCGAGATTTGCAAAAGTTCGGCGGCCACTAATTGTTTATGACCAATCACCACGTCCAGTGAACTCTTATTTGTTGTGCTTTGTGTTTATAAACAAATGAACAAATGAATGTGAGCCAAGTGCTTTGCAATTGGGCGAGGTTAATGCTTCGCGGAAAATCCCGCGCAGGAACCGGTTGCATTAGCTCCCCGCCGATAACCATTTGTTATTAATAATTAATAAAGCATTACTCACTCACAAACAGCAGCAGAAGCAATGAGGTCCTAAGATGGAAGCCACAAATTGGAAGCAATCGTTCGGGATTCACGCACTGATCCTTGTCCTGTGGATCGCTGGGGTCCAAGGACAAACCGATGGTTTCCTGGTGGCAGTGAGTGAGAGCCAGGAACTGGCGGAGAGTAAGTAGTACTATTTAGCTTTTAAAAATAAACATATAAGATACTGGTACAAGATACTTTTCAAATCCCAAGTGCATCCATTTTTGATTAGTCTATAATAAGCTATAAAACCAACATTCCAGAGGTGGAGGTGACTGTGGTTTCTACGGTCTACACACTCGGCTTTAGCATCTCCAACGAGGCGGAGTACTCCATCGATAAGGTGACCTGTCGCAATGGATCCGGATCGGAAACCGAGGCCAACGGAGCGCACGTGTGGTTCGTAGAATCTTTTGGATTCATTGATATCCCGAACTAACATTATGCCTATGATTTCCAGCGAAAAGCTTAATCCTTGCACCTTCTACACGTCGGTGGTTTCATTCCGATCGAATGTCTCCGGCAAACCACCGCCTAGTGACCAAACTATCTATGCCTACACTGAATATAAGCGTGAGTTAATATAAATATGGAAATGCTAACTATGGATGTAAGCCATATCATCTTTAACCGCAGAGCCCAAGACCACAGTGACCTCAGTGGTGGCCACAGCGAACACCATCAGGGTGACCTGGCAGACGACCGACCGCGCCTGTGTGGAGTCCTTTGGCATCACGGCAAAGGCGCCGGACTACACTAAATCCTTTCAGCTGCTGAACGACAAAAGTGCTCAGACTTTCGCGAGTTTGAGCGCCTGCCTGACGCACACGATCACCCTGGACACGCGGAACAATGCTAGCGTCGTGGTGGACACGGATGCCACCGATGTGGACACGCAGTACGCCGAGCCCGGCGACCTCGTCATGAACGTAACGAATCTAGCCAGTGGCATCACGATGATCACGTGGGGTGATCCCTCCGAGAAGAACTGCATCAGCAACTATGTCTTCAAGTGGCAACGCAACGATTGCGGAACGGATCAAAACCAGGATACCACCACGGAAGAGCCCAGTACGGAAACCACGAACGACATTGACTACGTTACCACCACGCCAATGGAGACCACACCAGATCCGCCCAGTGATGGAGGTAGACTCTGGGGTTCCCCTTATAACCTCTTTTGAATCACATATGCGTTTTATTCTTCCCAACAGTTGAGTGCGAGTGGACCGATGTCTCCTCCGATGGCAAGCTGAGGGAGTACCTCCTGACCGATCTCCAAGGATGTGAGCCGTACACCTTTCAGGTTTTCATCAACGAGAACAGCACGGCCAAGGCTTCTCAGACCTTTACTTCGGCGGAAAAGTGTGGGTACAACTAGATAACCACCTGTCCAAGTAACCCATAAATCCCATGCTTCAAATGTTTAGTGGTCAGTGCCGTCAATGAACCCAGTCCCATCGCCTATCCCACCCAGTTGCATTGGACTTGGTCCTCTCCCCGAAATCATCCCAAATGTGTGGCGAATTACAATGTAACGCTGACCGGACCCATCCAACGACCGGAAAACAAAACTATGAATCTGATCACAGAGGAGACGTTCGCTATCTTCGACGACCTTGATCCGTGTGGGATATACTTGGTGGAGATTGTGCCCAATCAGCTAAATGGAAGCGCTGGCACCAAGTACCAGGAGCAGAGCACCGTGGGCGAGGATCGTGAGTACAAGCGCTCCAACTCATCCAACATCTACTATCTATCTACTGTCATTATCTTCTTGTAGAGCCCTCTGTGATTCAAGATCCCGTCGTGGAGCCAGAAGCCTACTCCATGGAGGTGAGCTGGAAGACGCCCGAGTACGCAGATCTCTGCATCGATGGCTACCGTTTGTCCGGCTGGATGGAGGACGATAAGCTGATTGAGGTTGAAGCACTAAGTGTTACCACCCAGAACACGTCGGTGGTTTTCGACAAGAATCTGCTGGCCTGTCAGGTGTACATCATCCAGATAATCCCATACACCAAGGAGAGCCTCGATGGCCAGCTTAGACAGGTCGGGGTGGAGACCAAAGCAGCTATAGTCGATTACACTAAGGTACTAGGGATTATTTGTACCTATTTGTCCATTTTTTACTGACTGCAAGCATTTGGTTAAAGGTCAAGTTGGAAAAGACGAAAGCTGGCTCCGAATTCATCGATTTAACCGCCTTCAATGCGGACTACAACAACTCCTGTCCAACGATCTTTGCGCTCTTCACCTGCAATGCCACCACCCAGGTGCGAAATCCGTACGCGGAGCGTTATGTGGAGGGACATAGCAAACAAGGTGGGTACTGACTCCATTCGGTATCCATTTAGCTATGCTAATCTTCTTCCATCCCCAGGTTTTAATGCCAGTCTCAGTCCACTTTCGCCCTACGCCACCTACGTCTGCAGAGTAATACTCTACAACGTGGCAGGACCTTCCGAAGCAGCTGTCGTTGCTGATGTGCACACGACAACCTACTGTAAGACCTACATATATATACGAAGTCCATATGTAAGTTGAATTCCATTTGCAGTTCCCGAGCAGCCGGAGAATGTGATGCTGGAGAAGAGCACGGTCAGCAGCCTGCTGTTCAACTGGCAACCGCCCACCTACACAAACGGACCCATCAAGTACTACCAGGCATTCCTGATGCGCCACGAGGCCAGCTACTTTGTGCCTGCTGAATGCGCCGAAGTGGAGCAGGACACCAAGTCGGAGACCAAGGGCGATCCCAGTGTGAACTTCACGGGTCTGGCTCCAGCGGTGCGGTACATGATGCAGGTTGCGGCACAGAATGACTTCGGAATGGGCATCTATACAGCACCCGTAATTGGAATCACTTTGCCGGCAGGTGAGTTAAGATGAAGAGTAGTTGCAAGTCCATATAGTAATGTCAATATATCGAACCTTGTAGTATCCGACATCGTGACCCAGTTGACCGTACTGTCCCAGGGTCCGGTGAACAACAACGCCGTGTACGGAGCGAACGTGACTATCACGTGGAAGGTGCCCTGCAAGTCCAATGGCGATATAGAGTATTTCCAGCTGGCCTTCAATGGCACACGAAAGAACTTCGCTCCAGTCTCATTTGAGCGGCAGGTGGAACTGGACACGGGTAATAAGCAGGGACGGATGTCCTACACGGAAACGGAAATGCAGCCGCAGTTCGACTATACGGTTGAGGTGTCCGTGAAGAATCGCAACGTGGAACAGTTGAGCAGCAGCGTACCGGGTAGCTGGCAGTCTCCACCGGGACGTAAGTATCGGAATTTGGGGCACCAGCATAAAGGATATGTAATCCATTGATTCCCGTGATCCATGTATCTTCTCTTTCAGTGCCCACCATTCCGAGTGAAGAGCTAATCAAGCAAATGCGTGCCAATGTCGAGGAGACGTCTAATCCAACGAAAACGGCCATTGTCCGCCTTCCAGCCGACATCATGACATCCGAATCCGGCGACATCAAGTGGGTGGCACTGATGGTCTCGCAAAAGAACTGTGCTGGAGTCCCACATCTCAAGTACGATGTCAGCAGCGATTGGCCAAAGGTTCTATCCTACCAAGAGGCCGGCGCAGATGGCACAGGCGACTGCAGTCTGGAGTACCAAACCACCGAGGAGCGCTGGCATCCCGAACCCGTGCAACGTCAGCGAAGGGATGGAGAGCTGACATCCGATGAGGAAATTGTTTTTACCATCGGAGTGGACAAGTGCTCGGAGATCAAGAAAACGTACTGCAATGGACCTCTGCTACCCGACACGGACTACAACGTTGTGGTGAGACTGTTCACCGCGTCTGGTTATAGCGATGCCGCCGTACTGAACTTCAGGACCAAGGCGGCCATCAAGGTGACCCTGATCCTGGTGAGCGTTTGCAGCTGCCTGCTGCTGGCCTTCGTACTTGGTTTGACGGTTCTCTGGGTGCGCAAGCGATTGGCCTGGTAAGTCAACGATGGCAATCTTCTCCAGAAAAAAAACGGCTGGACTTCCTTTGTTGCAGGAAACGTGATTCTGGTCAGGGTATCGAGGACCCATTCGGCAATGTCATTGCCAAGAACTTTGCCATCTTTTATACCGAGGTTGCCAAGCCGGAGAAACTGGCCAGGGAGTTCAAGGAGATCACCGTTGTGGCCTTGGAGCTCAGCTATTCCGCCTCCGAATTGGGTTGCCACAAGAATCGCTATGCGGACATATACCCATGTAACTAACTTAAAAGTAACTTCAACAAATAGTAAATCTCATTATGGGAAACCACTTTCTTCCTATTTAATAGATGACAAGAATCGCGTGATTCTGGACATCGATGCGGAGGGATCGGACTATATCAATGCCTCCTTCATAGATGTAAGTTGTTGTTATAGCTAATCCTTAAGGAAGATCATCTTAAGTGAGCCTACTTCACAGGGTCACACGCGTAAGAAGGAGTACATAGCCACCCAGGGACCAAAACCAGAGAGTGTGATGGACTTTTGGCGCATGATCCTGCAGTACAACGTGCGGGTTATTGTTCAAGTTACCCAGTTTCGCGAGGGCAATACGGTAAGAATGCACATGATTAGGTCCTCGAAATGGAAGATAAACCTTCATCTTCAACAGATCAAGTGTCACGAGTACTATCCGTATAATGTGCGTGGATTGACTGTGACTATCAAGTCCAAGGAGGTTCTGGAGCTGTACGATCGAACTGAGTTGACTGTTGTGCACGACAAGTACGGACTGAAGGAGAAGGTGATCCACTACTATTTCAAAAAGTGGCCCGATCACGGCGTGCCCGAGGATCCCATGCATTTGATTATGTTCGTGAAGAAGGTGAAGGCGGAGAAGCGACCCAGTTACTCGCCCATCGTCGTCCATTGCAGTGCGGGAGTGGGCAGGACGGGCACCTTTATTGGTCTGGATCTGATCATGCAGCGATTGAAGAGCGAGTCGAAAATCAACATTTTCGAAACGGTCAAAAAACTGCGATTCCAGGTGGGTTTCTTTTGCAGTGGTTATACATAGTTGATATATCTTATTACTTCTCCAACTTTCAGCGCATGAAAATGGTGCAAACGCAGCAGCAGTACACGTTCCTCTACGCCTGCACTTATGAGCTGGTCAAGCACAAGATTCCCAGAGCTGCCTTGAAAATGGAGGGGCGTCCCAAGTCCGTGACCGAGCCCGCCATTCCCGCTCCCAAAAAGGTGAGCTTTCCGGACGTGGATGTCGGCAGTGAGTATGTCTCATCCGCACCGATGATCGATGCGGAGAACGGTGTGCCCATCCTGCAGCTGCCTGCTCGGTTCTCCGGACAGCGGAGGAATAGTCCACCGGGCGAAAACGATGGTCAAACTACGAGCAGCAATATGTGAGATGAGCTGTGTTATTGTAACTTTTGTATTAACGATGTGTTGACAACGCAGCAGCAATAATAGCCAAAGAAATATGTGTCTAATGTGTATATTAAGCAGGAAACGTGGATATCAATTTGGTAATTGCATTTGAAAAACTGTTTTTGTACATAAATGTTATTTATAAAGAAGCGCATGTATAGCAGAAAACGATAATTTATTGAACTTATTGAATTTATTTATTAAAATGGGCAATGAGTAAAGAATTTACAAAAAGATGTCGTGTATAACAGTTTATAAGAGTTTTTATTGAATTCAAATTAGGCGGTAAGCGCAACTAGAAAAGCGAAAGAGCGAGACGACTATATTTTCACAACGTCGGAGTTCTCCTTACAGCACTGTTTACTGCACACATTTTACAGCACTGTTAGGCAGATAAATAAATTTTATTTATTTTAGTAAGAAATAAATCGTAGTCTTCAAAATGTCCGAGCGAAAGGTCTTAAACGTAAGTAAATACATCTTAAGCTAGTAGATCGCCAACTGACCGACTCCTCTGCAGAAATACTATCCCCCGGACTTCGATCCGTCGAAGATTCCGCGCATGAAACTGGCCAAAAACCGGCAGTACACGGTGCGATTGATGGCTCCATTTAATATGCGCTGCAAAACATGTGGGGAATACATATACAAGGGCAAGAAGTTCAACGCTCGCAAGGAGGACGTGGAGAACGAAACCTACCTGGGCATCAGGATCTATCGGTTCTACATCAAGTGCACGCGCTGCCTGCAGGAGATCTCCTTCAAGACAGATCCGCAGAACACGGATTACGAGATTGAGGCGGGGGCCACCAGGAATTTCATGGCCCTCAAGTTGGCCGAGGAGCAGGCACGTCGCGAGGAGCAGGAATTGCGCGATGAGGAGGCCAACAATCCGATGAAACTGCTCGAGAACCGCACCCAACAGTCGCGCAACGAGATCGAAACGATCGAGAGCCTGGAGGAGTTGCGTGATCTTAACCGGCGCCAGCAGACAGTGGACTACAACACACTGCTGCAGCAGTACAACACAACGGAAACGGAGAGAGAGCGCCAGGAGCGGGAGGAGCGCGAAGATGAGGATTTCATCAAGTGGGTTCTTTGCTAGATATTCTATTTAGTCGATGTATTTAACGCATGACATTTCCTTAGGTCCGTAAACTTTAAGAACAAACCAGAAGGAAGCTCCCGTGTTGTCGCTGAGGAAATCATTGAGGAGATCAAGGATGACCCATTGGACACACTGCAAGCTCCACCACCAGCCAAACAGGCCAAGCCCAGCGCGCTTAGTGTTTCCGCCACATCGTCCAGCAAAGTAACCGCAGCGCAGTCCCTGGTTAAAAGGAAGACACCATTGGTGCTGGTTAAACCCAAGGCAACCGCAGTAGCAAAGCCCACGGTGGCCACTGGAACGACGCAAGTTGAATCCAAACCAGCCGCAACCAAGCCCTCAGTTGTATCTGCACCACCGGAAACTAAAGCTACAAATCAGCCAGCTGCCGCTCCAGCTGGACTTTCCCTTTTGGCTGCCTACAGTGACAGCTCAGAGGATTCCAACTGACCAAGCATTTACCTGATGACACATCTTAGAACTCTCAGACAGATTAAAGGAAGTCCAAATAATAAAAGCAATCGATGGTTTTATTTAACTGAACTTGAAATATGCGCAGCATTCCACCAAATACCCATTAACTGAAAATTCCGAAAACGTATTGGAATAATGCATAATTTTATTAAATATTTTGACTTTGTTTCATTTTGTATTCTTTCAAATTTTGTCAAGGCCAATCATAAGGCAAACTAATTTCAAATTCAAACAGAAAATTAATCAAAACTAATTTCAAATTCAAACAGAAAATTAATCAAAGCAAAAGGTAACTGCAAAGTATTCTTCCAAGGTACACTCCCACTCATTTGGAGCTGTCATAGCCGATTTACTGGCAACCATTCGATATCGACTACAATTAAAGTCTAAGTGATATATACAGTGGTGAATGTATTACGTCTAAAACTCGGGCAATCAAAATAATAAATAATATCACAAGCGAAAGAAAATTATAAATATACATATACGATAATTAAATATTATGCATTACAAGTTAATGATAATCGATTCTAACGATTAATTTCATAAATTACGAAGACACTGGTATGTTTCTCTAGCTGTCCTATTTCCATAGCAAAGGCATCAATAAGGCCGCCTACCCTATGGTCGTGGCCAGTCCAAAAGTCTGGGCCACCATCTACGAATTATAATTACGAGTTAAACAGTCTTTGTGTTCGTTTTGGGGGCGGACTGCGGTTGGGGTTACGGTGCAGCCTCCAGTTTTTGGTATATGATCCTGATATCATCATGCTCATTTGGTTAAGCTTCCGCTCAAATGTCCACTGTTGTCCACTTTTGGATGGAGTTGTAGTTGCTGCCGCTGTCACCCGCGCTGCATTTGCGGAGCAGCGCCTTGGGCACCATTTTGTTGACCCCACCTTCATCGCCACCCCCGCCACCGTCGTAGTTGTGATTGTTGTTCTGCAGAAAGTGCTCCTGCTCGGCTGCAGCATGATTCACCTCGTACAGCTCTATGTACTGTAGGTCGTTTTCTCCATCCACCTCCACCTCCTCCTGCTCGTCGTCGGTGTGATGCTTATGACTGGGCATGGCCACCGCAAAGTCCTCCAGACTGCGTTTCACAGCCGAATCCGAACCGGTGCCCGAGTCCTTGCTGGACAAATGATCCTGCTGGGTCTCCGCGACCGTCTGAAGCAGATAGCTTAGGGTCAGTCCCTGCTCCAGGCAGCGCTGTTCGTAGGAGGGCGTTGTCGTCACGATGAGGCGACTGTGGTTCGCCTCGCCATTGTCCAAGTCCGCAGGGCTTCGTGGGCGTAACTGCGTTTGCTGCTGCGTGGGAAGTCCGTCTAGGACCAGCTGCGATTGGTGTGGTCTAAGCTGCGTACGATTAAGCGTAGTCAGCTGCGTCTGATCCTTGTCGAGAGTAGAATGTAGACTAGCGTGCGTACGAGCCGCCAGCCTCTCGGCAGCCAGGCTCATGCGTAGTTTCTTTTTCTGATAGCGCAGAGTGCACCAAATGATGCAGCAGTCCACCACCACACAGATGACGGTTACTGTGATTATGCCCATCAGCAAGACGTCCCAGTTAAGGTTCTCCTTGACCACTACCAGCTCCGACTGCAGCGTAAACGTTCGCGAGTTGTCCGTTATCTCACAGCGAAAGTGTCCAGCATCGTTGGACTGAGCATTCAGGATCACAAGCAGTTCCTTGTTGTTGGAAAAATAGTAACGATCGCCGTCCGGAGCTGTTGGCGAAATGTGTATCGGTTTGTTCTCCTTAAACCACTCGCGGTGCGGATGTTCTAGCTCAAAATCAGCATTGGCCGTTTCGCTAAGACACTGCAATACACATGTGCGGCCCACAACCACCTCCTGGTGCACCAAGGGAATGCTAGGCTGCGGTTTGTCTGCATTAAAAAGAAGAAACATTAGTGAAGAACGAAGTAAAAGGCTTAAAGGAACCTACCATTTACCACCAGCGTTGCATTGACCTTAATCTCGCCCGCAGCACTTAACGCTGTGCACGTGTAAATTCCAGAATCGCTGGGCTTAGCGTTGGTTATCAAAAACGCGTTCTCCTCGCGGATCACTTGCAGCCGACGCTCGGTTGCCGCTGGAAACTCACTGCCGCCGAACTTTTGCAGCGCTATTTCAGGTGTGGGATCGCCGCTCGCCGAGCAGACCAATCGAGCCATTTCGCCAGCGTCCAACGTTAGATTCGACGGCACTTGCAAAAAGGTGGGATGAACTGGGGATGTAAAGATAGTTATTAATATAAATATATATGGCAAAGGCGATGTGTGTGCGTACTTCCTATAGATATCTTAAACTTCTGTGCATAGGTGGTTCCAAAGGCATTCGATACCACGCACTGATAGCGTCCAGCGCTTTCATAGGTCACATTCGTGAGACGCAGATAGCCATAGATGGAGGTCTGATTGGTGCTCAGATCATGGCGGATCTGCGTTTCCGTGCTAGAACCGTCGTGCACAGCCGGTCGCTCCTGGACATGCTGATTGTCGTGGCGCCATTTGATCTTCAGCTCATCGGCGGCGGCCAGTGAGGCCGCTGTCGGAGAACTGGCAATGCATTCTAGAGTGATGTTAGCTCCATTCACGGCCAGCATGTCGTCCGGTTCTTGTTCCACTCTCGGTTTCGGGGAGTCCACTAGAGGAGATAAATAACAGCGTTAGTAATCCAAACATTAAACATTATAATTTCACACTTACCGCACACCAACTCCGAACTGCTCAGTGACTTTAGATGCCGATCTAGTAGATGCTCCGGATAGCCACACACCGCGTGCTCGGCCTGCTGGGGAAAACGATTCTTCAGCCACTGTTGGAACCAGATCAAATCGCAGTCGCAGATGAAGTTCAGCGATTTAAAAACCAATTTATTTAGGCGAAGCATGTGCTCAAAAGCATTGACCTGAATGCTGGCCAGGGCATTGGAACCGAGATTGAGTATCTCCAGGTTGTTGAGACCACTCATCGCCTTAGTGCTGATCTGCTTTAGGTTATTGCCATGCAAGTCCAGGCGTCGCAATTTTCGGAGCGCTTTGAACGGAGCCGCCGCACTCTGATCCTCGATGATCCAGGACAGACGATTGCGCCGCAGGTTCAACTCCTCAAGATTCTTCACACAATCAAAGGTGTTTTCCTGCAGATATTGCAATCGGTTGTGCGCTAGATTGAGCGTTTTCAGGCGATGTAGGCAGTCCAAATGCTGTGGCTTGAACTCGTTGATTGCATTGTTCGACAGATCCAGCACTTCCAGCGACTGAGTGAACTCCCAAGTGTCAACCTCAATGCGTGAAATGGCATTAAACGACAGGTTGAGGTGGCGCAACTTTGTCAGATTGAAGAGACCCTGGCGTGAAAGGGAACTGATCTGGTTCATGGCCAGATCAATGGTCTCGATTTTATGCATCACATAGAAGACGCCGTCCTGCAGCGCTCGGATTTTGTTGGACTTCAGTTGAAGATTTTTCATCGACTCCAGGCCACGGAACGTGGACCAGTTGATCTCCAGTTGGTTAAAGTTGAGAGCTCTGTGGTAAAGTGAAATATAAACATTGTAAGTCGTGTTCCATATGCAGTATTTTAATAACTTACAGCTTTTTCAGTTGGTTCAGATTTTTGAACACCCTTATGGGCAGAGTGCTTAGGCGATTATTACTCAGCTCCAGGTCTGTTAGGTTGTTTAGAGTCGCAAACGAGTGCTCATTCACATTGGTTATCTCGTTAAAACTGAGTATTCTGTGGGCAAAAGGAGAATGCGACGTTAATATTTGCCTAAATCAAGGAACATTCAGGCGACTCACAAGTGAACAAGGTTATTTGACTTCGGAAAAGAGTTAAGCTCGATGGTGTGCAGCTGATTCCTGGACAGATCCAGCGTTCTCAGCAGTGGCAAAGCTGCCAGCGCCTCGCTGGAGATGCTGGTAATATGGTTGTTGGCCAATACCAGGTGCTTCAGACCGCTGAGGCCCACGAATTTCGGGATTACCTCCAATAAATTTCGTTTTAATGAACTAATATAGATGTAAAATATAATTAGTTTATAGTATTTATCTGGATAAGCTTCTGCTTCACTTACACTTTTGTCAAATTCAACAGATTACGTATCTCCAGGACGCTGGTGTCGTTCAGTTTGTTGTTAGCCAGATGCCTGCGAAAGAGATAAAAGTTAATTTACGCCATTTGTAAAATCCTTGGCTAGCTCAATGCACCTCAATTATGTCGCAATTATCGATGCAAAGCTACTGATAAAAACCGAGCGACGTTTGCATAATTTTGCCATGCATTAAATTGATTAAAAGCGCAACGATAAAATCGCAACCCCAAAAAAAAAAAATTAATGCTAAAATTGAGGCCAAATGTCGATGTAGAGGGTTGTGCCACTCTGTAATTTATATTCGCAGAGAATATCTGATGGGGGTGGCTCGCCATTTCATCCCCCAGGAATTTATGGATTTAAATAATGTCGAATGTTTCAAACTCCACCAATTTTTTCTGAAGTTGGAAGTTTTTGAAGAAGAGAAACCACAATGACCTTAAGTTAATGGGAAGCTGATCAAATAGTTTTTCCATTCAAAAGTTGTTTTGAAGCTCTGCCTTAAATTTCCTCCTCTATTTCTACGTATATACTTACAAAGTTTGCACGTAGCTGGGCAAGACGGGCACCCGTTCCAGATGCAGCTTATCGCAGTCGAAGAGAACATTGAGGCACTTGCAGTCCTTGGGGCAGTCGATGTTGTACTTATTACTGGCCTTGGCCGCCGCCGCAGCAGCCTCCAGTGCTTTCTGGGCATGCTCGTACTGTCCACCATCGTCGGCCACGAAGCCGTTTGTCTCCAACGAGCCGGATTGTATGGAAATGCCGGAGGAGGAGGAGGATCCCTGAACGCCAGCCGGTGGATGTGAGGCAGACAGCGGGTAGTGCAATGCAGCCATATCCTCCTCGTCCACATCCGCATCCGAGTAATCCTCGCTGAGGGCCATGAAGTGCTGCCTGGCGCTGGTGTAGCCTTTGTTGCCGCCACTCGATCCTGGGCCCGACGATCCACCTCCATTCCTGGTCAGCATGGCGAAGAGCTGCTGTTGCGGCAACTGTTGATTGTAGGAGGCGCCACCGGATTTGAGCAGCGCACTCAGGGGGGATCCCCCAGTGGAACCGGATCCTCCAACTCCACCGGCATTCGATGATGACGGCGACTGGGCGGCGCTTTGACAAATTGTGGCCGCTGTTATCAGCAGCATGTACGTAATTAGCAGCAATTTATTGATTTTATTGAAATCATTGGTTGTAGAATAATTGCAATTATCATTACTGCGACTTTCAGATGCCGCATTGTTTTTGCTGCTGCTGCTGTTGTTGTTGTTGTTGCGCCGCCGACGCCGACTCCACGACATTAAATATTTGCCATTGCCACTCGTTTTGATGTCGCAGATTCGATAATTAGTAATGACCATAGGGCTATCATCATTTGACTCCCTCGGCGGCTGTCGGCCTTTTATGGCTGAAACGTGCATTTTGCGACTTTTGTTAAATTCGTTGAGTTTCAAGCGGCGGTAAGAAAGCGCCGTTATTTCCAGTGAACATCACTCGCCCTCGGCCAGTGTTGGAAAGTCCCTTTCGCCAGCCAAGCATTCTGGTATTCCTTGCATAGTTCCTTTGAAATGAATGGGAATGAAATAGAAGATCAGATTTGGGTTTATACTTTCTCTACAAATACTCTACAAATATTTGAAAAAAATAGACTCATAAAGTTTACATTTTGAAATGGAAATGAAATGGAAATAATTCCAAATCTAAATCACACTAGTTTCTTAAATAGTTTTATAAATAAAAGAAATACATGAAAGAAAACCATTTAAAACATTTTATGCTTATATATACCGACTGTATATTTGCCCAATGCCTTTTAAATATATATAAATAATAATTGTGCAGAAAGTGCCAGTGTCTCTGGCCGAGCAGAGAATTTATACTCATTAAATTAAAATACGACCGGATGTTTTGTGCGAAAAGAAAAAAAACGCGCAGAGCCAACGATTTTATAATGAAAACAAAACAGCAACCGAGCACCGCGCACTGCCGTGGTTGCAAAAACAGCAAAACATATCATCTCATCATCATTTCTGTGGCGACGACCACGAGCACGAGTGTCTACTGCCAGACGGAGGCCCCCGGAGGCATTCGGAATGCAGAATTCAAAAACTCAGACGTAATGTCTTCATCTTGCTCCAGAATTGTGCAGCGTGCGCTGGATTTATTTACTTTGAATACATAAATGCGGAGGGCGTTGCGCTGGGACCAAAAAGCTCGCCAAATTCGGTGACAGTACGGCGGAGAGATAAAGTACGTTTGTATGCTGCGCAGTTTGTGGTCGCTGCTATCACCTTTTTGGTGGCCCCCGGATGCGAGCAGAAATGATGCTGGAGCACTTTCCCACCAGGGCATATAGACCCATATAGACACACACACCACCCACAGAAAAAGGACAGCTGGAAACGAATTAAAGAAAATAGTCGGCAATTACCGCAGTTGAGCAGAGCTGGCATACAATGCCTTACCATATAGTATGCTACATATATAGACAGGCTACTAAAAATGGTGTGGTACGAACACAGCTACAGATACAGATACATTTAGACACTCGCGTAGAAATGCCCAGACAACCAAATTTAGTAACACACCAGCGGAGGCAACAAAAAAAGAAACCAAACAAAACGAGCAGAAACAACCGCTTACTTTGGTCTCAAGATTTTCTTCAAAGACTTTTCTCCACATTTCTCACAGCTCCATGCCTATATATAGTTATATATATGTATATATAGCTACATGCTAGCTGGCCAGGGAAAACCTCAAGTGTCCGAAGTGAAGAGGCTTTGATTAGTAGTTCTCTCGAAGACTTGGCCCCGATTCCGTGAAGGAGTTCCTCCTATCTTTCTATCTGTATCTCCAAAGATTGTCGCACGTTTCCCGCTCTACATTTAGTGGGGTTTTTTTTATTTTTAATTTTTAGAGCCCTCTGCAATTATCTAATCAATAGGTTTGCACTGTCTTCAATCGCGGTATCTACAGAGGAAAATGTTTATATTTGTTGATATTTGTACAGATCGCTCGGGGCAAATACACATTTCTTGGTGCGGCTGCAAGTGCTTGCTTGGTTTTATTTGAGGTGGTAAAAACTGGAGCTAATCAAAGGGTTTACCTTGGGATTGAGGAAATTGGCCTTATTAACTATGTACATATTAGCTGGCATAGGTTGGTTCCAAGGGTAAAAATGATTACACAGATAGGAAACTTAACTATTGCATACTTCACATTGCTTTTTTCCAAATCAGATACATTTAGGTTGCAAAGATCATCATTTGGCATTAACTAGGCTATTTTGTAATAAACTGTATCCAAAGTAAGCTGCCAAATGTGGCAGTTCAAGCGGGCTTATGGCCATCGATCATCATCCGAACAATACGTCCGTTTTCGCACCTATCGATCAGCAGCACTTTGATGAAGGCCGAACCCGAACATCCTAAGCATGATGCGGGCCATTAAATCACTATCTTTGGGGGCTATCTAGCGATCTGCTGGATCAATTTTCACACACCAATCAGCAGAGAGCGCTAATTTCCTCTGCCCACCGATGTGTGCCACCATTTTGAATCGATTTGCATGCATAATCATTGGCTAATTCGCATATTGATAAGCCGCAGAGTTCTGTTTACACCGAAAAAGGTTAAAGTCGGGGGATTTGAGGGAAAAACCCACACCATCTGATTTTTTTTTTTTTTTTTTTTTTTTTTTTTTTTTTTTTTTTGGGAAGGGAAGTGGGCTTTCACTCTGAACTCATTTTCGGACAGCTTACAGACAACAACAATATTTATGACCAAATGCAGATTTCCTACACCGTTTCTTGTTTAATTTTTCAGTCTTCAGTCGGTTTTATGTTTTCTGCTTTTATTTTTTTTTTTTTGTCAATCGCCCGCTGTCAACTCCCTCACAATTTATTAGATAACGTTCGAATTCGGACCCGGGTATTGTCTTCTTATAAAAACGACAAAATGTCCACGTTGTCGCCTGTCCGCTGGCGATGATGATATGATAATACACACCCATTGATATATGTACACAATGCTCCCAGTTGGAACTGTGTGGATGGATCCACACATATGTTTATGCTACACGCATGTGCCACACATATCCCAAACACAACGCAGTCATGATCAACGTGTGTATCTTGCGATGATCATTAGGAACGACATCGGCAATCAGTTTTCGTTGTTTATATAATTATCGTATCTGTGCAGTCGGGTATAGCACACACACAGTATCTACGTCTTTATTAGCATTTTACTTCACTAAATGCCTGGGCTGCATTTTTATTTGGCTTAGTTTTTAGTGGCTTTTCGCTCAGCCGTCGTCGATACGGATTTTAGCATTTAAATTGGTAATTTTGTCTTGGCCTTTTTTTTTTCACTCATGACTTGTTGTTGTCGCCCACAGCTTTTTGTCATGATTTGTTTTCGGTTTTCGATTTTCGGCTCTCTGCTTTTTATTTTTATTTTTTATTTTTCTTTGCGAAAGCATTTTGGTTCGCCCAAATGATTTTGTCTGCCGTGTACTTTGTTTTTCTATCTGATGTTTATTACTTTTGCCAAACGAATAAAAATATACCATACACAATATCATTGTGAATAAGCTGACTGTTGCATTTGTTCAAGTGTTTTTTTTATCTTCTCGCTGTCGTTGGCGTGTGTATAAAAAAGTCAGGGAAAAAAAAAAAAATGAAAAGAAAATAACAGAGTCAAAAAGCAAAAGGAGAATAAACCAAAACGCTACCAGTGGGCGGTCGGAAAATTGAGGTGAAAAATGGGAGTGGGGGCGGAGGTGGCGGTGTGGCAAGCAGTGGGTGGGGTGGGGTGAGGTGGGGTCGTCGAGCAGCTGCAACTCAAGCGATGCGATGCTGCCAAAACCCACGGCACAGTGGAACAAGCACGTTGGTTATTGAGCACATATTGCGGATGGCCAGTATAAAACCATAATAAAAAGACAACTGTAAAACTAGATTTAATATAAAAAGATATAGTAGATATGTAGTCCTAACACTGGTTATTTTACATAAATGCAAATAAACTAACAACATAATTTCGTTATTCTCTTCAAGCTATTATAAATTTAAAACATAATAATAACTAATTTCATATAAATTACCTCTACTTAATCGTTCATAAATTCAATTCACGTTACTTTATAAGTTTAAAAGAAACTTGACTATTTTGCCCCACTGTGACCGTTAGCAAGACAAAGCCAAATGCAGAAGCAAGAGCAAGACAAAACGTTGAAGCTGCACTTTGTCGCGTGTTTATTTGCGGTCTTTGCATTTGTATCTTTCTGCTAAGTTTTCTCTATCGTCGCTGC
The DNA here is from genome assembly GCF_004382145.1 of Drosophila mauritiana. Classification (NCBI taxonomy): domain Eukaryota; kingdom Metazoa; phylum Arthropoda; class Insecta; order Diptera; family Drosophilidae; genus Drosophila; species Drosophila mauritiana. The sequence goes on along the minus strand of NC_046668.1, from coordinate 14,537,864 downwards.
CGCTGCCTCTGTTTACAGCGCTGCTGCAGCGCTGCCTCCGCTGTGGTGATGTGTGCAATATGCATGTGCGTGGGCAGAGAACGGAAATCGAATGCAGTCGCCGTCGACGTCGCTGCCCGTTTGTCGTAATGTGTTACGTCAAAGCGACCGCGCACCACTATAAATACGTATACTGTAAATGTGATTGTGTACGTGTAGCGCTAAAAGGTAAAAACGTCGCGCTGTCTGCGGCAACTAATTAGGTAACGTGCCAGCAGCCAACTAGAAACAAGAACAACAACCACATCGGGCAGAACTCATGATAACAGTGGGCAGCGACGCAAATAGCAACATAAATTTCGCACACTACGTTAACGCACACACACACACACACACGCTCGCAAGCTCGAATAAAAATCCAATAAGAAACAAAATTGCCAGGCTGTCTGGCAGCCCAGGTCCGTTGCTCTTGTTGTTGTTTTTGCCTCTCTTCTGCTTTTTCCCTCTTTTTTTTTTTTTTTGTTCAAAAATAAATTTAATTTTGTAGCCATTAATTTTCCACTCTAGATACGAGAGACGTCGTTCGTATTATTTCAGCCTCTCCGCTTGGGTCCGCTAATTAAATAACTTAAAAAAATAGAGTTTATAATTGCGCGCTTTGTTCATTTTACAGGCCAACTTTTCTGCTGTTAATCCGACCAAAATGAGCCGAGTTGCCAGAGTTAACTCGACCGCAAATCGGTAGTCACTTGAACTTTCGTTCTGGCGGAAAATCACTTGAATTAAGTAATTAAAATAAAATGGAAACAAGCATTTATTATGAGTGAGCAAATGAATATAATATAATTAATATAATGATATATTCTACGTGGCTTAGGAACACAATGAAATCTCGTAACATTTAAAATTTTGATACTACATCTATTCGTTTTTAATAAAATGCTTATCAATTTCTCGGATATTTCCTTTGATATCAACTATAATCTTTAAGTTCAATAGCGTTTTTTACTGGGCAAACAGACCAAGAACTCACTCCATAAGTTTGTTGACTTGCGTATTTACACATTTCACATTTTCAAGTTCAATTTTGCGCAATTAGTAAACATTTATTGTTATTATTATTATTTTCTTCGGCTCCGAACCGTTTCTTCATATGTGTATAACACAAATGTCAGTGCTTTTCTCGGTGTGTGTGCATAATAAATTAACGTATTTTTTATCGCTTCAATGATAAACCGTTTTGCTTGATTGGTCTAAGGCGCATAAATAAAGAGTAAATAAAGCGCAACAACTGCTTGTTGTGTTGTTGTTGTTGCTCCATTGTTGTTCATGTTCTTTGATAAGCGCGAGGCGTGTGATATCAGTGATATCATATGCCAAATATCGTATCCTAGCCGTATCTACCTTATTTTGGGTGTGGTGGCCAGCAGTCAGGTGAATTTGCGTTTTCCTTTAAGCTCAGCTGGTCATGAAAATAAACTTAAATGCTTACTCCATGGAAATAGTTTGTATCTTCATCTTTTAGCTTTTATCTTCGTTTCGAAATTGCTTAGCCAACATTTGAAAAGCAAAGATAGTATTTAGGATACAACTCAGTAGCTATTTAAATCAGCTTCACAACCACAAACAGACTAGGGCTCATAATATACTTCAGTCCGTTGATACACAAATCACACAACAAAGTAAAAAACAATTAATTTATAACAAAAACTTTGTAAACAAATGTGTAAGCAGCAGAATTGTCTTTAGAAGAGCTGAGGTAAGTCTACAGTAGAATTGCTCGATTGCTGCACTTCGAATATAGATGAAGACCTCTCCTCCAAATATTTCAGTTCTTTCAAGAAGTCAAATACACCACACAAATGAATCTAAGGAAGTATAACTAACCAAACTCTATATATAATAAGAGTCGCACTTTAAATTGTGATAAATTGAGACCAGAAAATCAGTACTTGAATTGCGTTGATGTTAGTGGCAAGCTTTATAGCCTATACAATCTTTGTGATGACATTGAAGCTGGGAACTCGCTAAAAAAGAATCAGTCCAAACGAAATAAGCGTCTTAGAATTAAACCTCTTCGATCGAAAAGGGATACAAAAATATCGAACCTGATAAATCCGAATATATTTGCACGCAAATCGCGAAGGCAATCAGCTAAGAAAACTTCTGATAAGGGGCCAGTGAGTTGTGACGTAGATATGGAACCTCCACTAGGTGTGCCCATTACAGATCCAATGGAAAGGATCAGCGAAGCCGAGCCTAGTCTGGAAACTGAGGAACCACGACGACCGCGCGGAAGGCCCAAAAAGGTTGTGAAATCCTCTAGTCCTACTGCTTTAGACCATGGCAAGGAGAATTCTGTGGAAATAGATGATGAGCAGATGGATCTCTCAAGGATATTAAAGAAAGTAAAGCACAAGGTCAGCAAATATTTTGAGGACATGGAAATGGCTGCTGGTTTACAGAAGCACAAGAAAAAGTCGCAGCAACACGGCTATCGCCGAAAATTAGGATTAGCTAAGCAGCGTCAACCAGGACGAATAAAAAAGGATTCGAGTAAATGCAGTACTGATTGCTCAACAACACTGGTATTACGTCGAAGTGCGGGGATTTCAGCAGCAAAACTAAAAAAGGAGCTGCAGCTATTGGAAAGAAACTTGCAGAAGGATAAGAAGAAAAAGAATTCCAGAATGGCAGTAGATTGGAAACAATTAGATAGGCCAGAAAAGGTCAAAGAACCACCCATTGTATTACGACGCAGTGCCCGGATTCAAGCAGCCAAACTCAAGAAAGAGGCATTGGAGGAGGCCAATTTGAGAGAAAGCAAACTGGAGAAACCCAGTACTAGAAAGGTATCATCGAAACCTAGAATCAATCAACTAGTAGTGTGTCGTTCATGTTCTAATTGCAACTCGATTACCTATCCTATGCCGCAGTATTTGAACACCATCTTTGTGTGCGCCGATATAAACGGGCGGCTCTATAAACTAAATTAAATTTATTGATGATATTGAAAATGGGCACTGATACTCGAAGGAAACATAAGAAAGTAGAAGCAACAACTTTTCGGTGAGGATCTAAACAATTTGGTTCATATAATACAAAATTTTCGTGAGCAAAATGCATCTTCTTATCTTTGAGATTTTTATATGTGTCCATATTGGTTATTTATAATATAAATTCATAAGTAGAACAAGAAATCGAGTTTTTGTATGTTTTTTCCGGTACTTTGCCCGTTTTGGGTGGCGCTAATCTTATCCTGCACCAGCTGATTTCCCAGAAAAACCCTTGCAAAGTGTGTTCGGCGGTGATATCACGCCTGAGTACGAGTGACAGACTTGCACCGTTTTTACACAAACAGTCAGGCCTTCCGAAATGCGCGGTTATCAGGCAGATGATAAACAAATCGCCCCCTGATATCGCGCTTTTTTACGCTTTATGGTGTTTGTCAAACTGGGAAGGCCTCGTCGCCCAAGCGGAGTACACCTTGATATCGCCAGCTAGTGTAGGAGACATTGGAAGACTGACGTCCAAAGCTGGATCGCTCACCTTGAACCAAAACGACGACTTGTAATCCCCGCGACTTAAGCTGCTCGTATATTCGAGTATCTGTATCTGTATCTGTGCATCAGATAAAAGCAAAAAAGCCGCAGGAGAGCTCAAGCAGCGCGTTCAAAATTAATCTGCGGCGGCAATAATTTCCGATTTTTTGTGCTCTCATGAAAATCCCAAGCATGTCAAATTGTATTCCATTCGAGATGCAAAATAAAGAAAAAGTATAAGAAAATAAAAAAACTAAAGCTGGCGCGAAAGAAAGAAAAATGCTCACATTGAGCCGACTGTCAAGGGATCTTAACGCAGCGAAGGAAAAAGTAAAGAACCGATCCTGCTTATGCGGTCTTATGTTGGTATCGACTATCTGATGACCTGCACAGAACATACTTACAGATACAGTTTAGGATCTTATACTAAGCTGTGTGTAGTTTGTAGTTTATGTGCTCAGTAGCTCATAATACTTTACTTTGCTGTATACGCCTCCCTTTGTTTTTAAATAATATTTAGATGAAGCTATCGCATACCCTCGTTTTCTTCAAGTACCTGGTATGAAGTTTCAAAAACTTTGAAGCTGTCAGTCGCTGTGGTCCCAGAATCGCGGCCCACGAAATACAAAAGGCCAGTCAGCTTCGGATCGGGCCAAGTGAGAAAACCAAGCGCGACACCAACACCAAAAACCGGCTGTGGGAAGAATATCCCCCCATCCCCATTCCCCACCATCACATATCGCGCGCTCGCTCTGCCGCCTTCGGCCATCTCGCTCGCACACTATACAGTGCATTGGGGGCCGCCATTGGGAATTGAATTGGATTTGCAGTCAACGTTGAAATTTCAGTTTGGCTGCCCCTTGCCTTCTTCTCGAAGGTGTGAAGAAAAAATAAAAACACAAAAGGCAAAATAACAACAGCAACAACAGCAACAAAAAAAAGCGGCCCAGGCACAGCACGAAATTCTGAAAAACTCCAGGAACCAAAAGCCAAAACGAAATCAACTCAAGATCTGCAGGCAGCTACGGAGCAGAAAAACTGAGAACAGAAAACTGGATTGGGCCTCGTTTTCCAAAGACGGAGCAACAACTGCACAACTGGGCTGAAAGAGGAAGGGATTCTGGGATTTCACTTGCATTGTTACTGGATATGATCGGTCAAATATACGTATATATATATATATATATATACACATGTGTAGGGACTCTATTCCAATGTGTGCGTGTTAGAACGGAGCATCTGTTTCTCGCAAAGAAGGGTCTTTTGATTGGGATTCGCTTCGGGTTTTTCCTCTCAATTCTTTCGAGCGGATTGGGTTGCCCTCTTTTTCTGGAGTTTCTGCCACTTTGGGAATTACAAATTCAGTGTTAGAAGGGTGTGTGTGTGTGTGTTTGAGTGTGGGAAAGGTGAAAAGTACTTGGCATAAATAGTAATAATAGGATAATAGACCATGAGCTTGACTCTTTGGAAATGTCCTTTAATCCCTGCCATTGTGCATTCATAAAATCGAAATGCATCGTATAACAATAAACTATTCAACGGTGCAGTTTGTTTTTAATGAATGAGAGTTACTGAATAAGCGGTGACACAAAGGATAAGATTTTCATAAAATAAGTAAATAAATTAGAGAATACAACATCTTTTATATTCAATAACTTTGAGTTTTAATGCTATAGAGATAGAGTGAACTTGTTTAAATGGATATTTCCCATACCGATCTTATCTTTGGGATCTCTTCAATGACATCCCTTTTGAATCAAAACTATGTCTCATTAGCATATTAGCCGAAAAACCCTTAACCCAAAATTGACTTTGACATGTTTGGTACATGGTTCCTAAGCTATGATCCAAGTTGGTTCGAAAACCGAAGACACATATCCCTAATTCAAGTTACAGCTGTGTAGGTTGCACACTCAACCGCACAGACATGTAGATAGTGCCAGCATAGATCGTTGCAGTGACAAAGATACGCCGCACGTAGCTACAAGATATACATATGTATGTACGTACGTACGTACACATAATTCCGAGCAGCAGAACTATTCAACTTCGAACCGAATCTGATTTCTGAAACTGATTGTGTGTATGCGTTGCCTTCGTTGCTGTTGTTTCTGTTGTTGTTGTGGCCCTTTCTGTGGTGTTCGGGACGTCAGTTAAACGAAAGCCGACAAGAAGGTAGACCCACGAGGAATCCTCCGCACGCCACACCATATGTACACTGGGGAAAAATCCCTACGTAGTACATGTATATGCTGATCATGTTTAGTATTGTTTCTCCATCTAAATGCATCATTTCTTGCTTCAATTGCTCTTTGCATACCAAATATCATAACTATTAGACTAATTTCTTTCTTTATAATGTAAATGAAAGTTAGTCTGCCTTTTCTGGTAATTAAAGCTATAAGATAGATGCAATAGCTCTTTCCATACCAAATTTCATATCTATCAAATCAGTCACTAAGTTGCATACAATGCCAAGAAGATGGATCTCATCTCTCGATCGGTGTGTTTTTCTCTCTGTACGGCATGGTGCATGCCCCACACTCCTGCCACACACTTTAAGCCGCCTGCTTGAACGTCGGCTTAAATTGGTTTTTATTGTTGTTGCACATGATGTCCATTGTTGGTGGTGTTGGCCCTCGTAGCTTCGTTTTGACCATATTTCTTGTCCGTGCTCCGCTTGCCGTTTTACCTTTCTTTGAAGTCGCATTTAATTCTTTGAGTTTCTTATTCTGTTTAGTTTTTTTTCTGTTTTTTTGTTTCGTTTATTTCTTATTTTTTTTTTCATGCCAGACCTTTGAGGATTGAAGACGACGACGACGACGTTGGGTTGTCTGGTCGAGGTGTGAAGAAAAGAATTTTTCTGCGCAATAATCTTGATGCCTTTTTAAGATTTGTTGCTGCCGTGGAGCTGCGCTCCTCTCCTTTTCGGAGGAGACATGGGGCATCCGAGGGGGGAGCTGGGAGAACTGCATACGTTATTCTGCTTGGGTTTCTTTTTTGGTGCGATTCGTTTCAGTTGAATAATGGTTTGGGTTTAAGGAAATTTACGCCATAAAATGCTGAAATAATTGGATACACTCGCACAGCCCCGGCATCTCCGATCTCGCACCACACTTCGAGTGCATTTCAAATTGCTAATGATGAGGAGCCGGGCAATGGCCATAGCTTGCCTCCATCATTGCGAGATGCTTTCGTGAGACAAGCGACATGCCATGGTCAAGTCTTTGGCCAGTTCCCCAGGGCCAGCGCACCACCATCAGCCCATCATCCATCCAGACCATCCAACCCAGGCAGATCCAGAGCCAACCCAGGAACCCCATTCACTCCATGCGACCCAGCGGAGCATTAAATGCATTTATTTATGAGACCACCTGATGCAATCTACGACTGAAATTGCACAGCTCATATGCATATGATGCGAAGGTGATACTGAATTTAGCTAGAATTCACACCTCGCTTTGACCAGGCGGTTGCATAATAATATATTATGCTCAGGTACGGAATCTAAGCTCCTACCTCTTCTGCTACTTGCAACTTGTGTGCTGCAATGCAATAAATCTTCAAAAGAAGTTTTGAAAAAGCTGACAGATTCTTAGAAAATCTAAAAAATTGGTTTGAATTTTAAAGGATATTTATAGCTTAATGTGAGCATTTATATATTTAAACATTTGCCAACTAAAAACTGCACGTTTAGCATGCCTCATTCTCTATTAAATACAATATGCAAAGTAGAATCTGAAGAACCATTAGTGCAAAAATGATGGGGAGAACCGCCTTATGACCAAATAATCTCGATATTTCCCTTTTCCAGGGGCCATGGAACCCAAAATGCAGAGTTGGGGAAATTCCTGCTGCTTGGACTTGCTTATCGGGCCAAGTAAAATCTTACAAATACAAATTGCATCGACGCCTTGCCGTCCGATGGGGCTTTTGTGTACCTAATCGCTTTGCCCGCTCCGCCTCCTCCTCCTCCTACCCCCATCCCCCCTTCTCCATCAGATTTTAGACGGCCCTTGTAACAGAAAGAGCAGTCAGATGCAACAACACGAACTAGTTGCACTAATCATAAAATCCCCCATCAATGTTAAAATGTATAAATGCAAAAATGGAAACGGCACGAACAGCCATCTGAGGAGCTCACGAATGTGGGCACAGAAACAGAACCTCATAACTAAATTGCATTAAGTGTAATTATAACTAATTAGAAAACGGCAGAAAGCGGAATCTATATAAAAAAAAAAAACAAGAGAGAATGCTATAGTCGAGTTTCCCGACTATCAGATACCCGTTACCGTCAAACGGACATGTCCAGATCGACTCGGCTATTGATCCTGATCAATAATGTATATACTTTATATATATACACGAATATAGACTAAAACGCTTCCTTCTGCCTGTTACATACTTTCCAACGAATCTAGTATACCCTTTTATTCTACAAGTAATGGGTATAATAACTCAATAGCCAACCAACTGGGCGTAGAATAACTGGCACAGCGCTAAAACAATAAGGAAAGAATGTTCAAAAAACATTTTTTTATTTGTTTTTAGAAATTGCCACTGGAAAGTTATTAGAAGCAGTGGAAATGATTATTCCACGATTATTTCCAGCGAAAAACAAACGTACACGAATGCGAATGCCATTAAAATCAATCTGCGAACTTTTTGTGTTATTGAGGAAATGTCAGTTGACTCAGCATGTGAATCGCTTGTGGATAATAATGCAATAAAAACATTGAGCATATCCGCTAGATATTAATTATATTATATTTTCGCAGAATTGTAGAACCATAGAAACAGAGCACAAGTAAATAATATAGTATATAATATAGAAAGCTTAGGTAACTTTAATTGAACCTTTTCGGGACTGGAAGTAGACAAAGATCACATCACATCGTTTCCTCAACGTGTTCTTGATCAATTCCACAGTGTTTTTCTCATGTTTTCAAATTGATTGATGGAATTTAGCTGCCCATTTCCAGTCTTAAATTGTCCGGGCTCTTTTATTGCGATCTCTGTGGCTTTTTAGGCGCGTGTTCTGGCCTGCCAGCCATTTACTCTATTCAACGTATTCAGCATTTACCTCCGACCCCAATCTGCGCCACAAATCTGAATGTGAGATACCGCAGATTAGCGATCGAGGGGGGGCGAACTGGGTGGAGGGGTGTGGGCACAATGAACTCGGGGGATCCAGCGAAATAAATCATTTAATATAGCGCGCCATTTATCATCTAACATGGCCATACCCGGTATATCATTCATCTTTTGCTTAGACCCCGCTGGGTGCCTCGGGAGTTCAGAATAGAACTACGGATATACATGGAGTCCAAACGGTGTGACCCCAACGTTTTCTGGAGCCTATTTCTGGATACTTGAAACATTGGACTGGACTCTGCTTGAGTTCTTTTAATAACTTGTAAATTAGTTAAGATGAAAATTGTATGGAGAACTTAGTTATATGGTGTCTCTGTTTAACTTACTACATATGAGTATTTAAATATTTAAATAATAATATATAATAAACCTATTTAAGCTGCACTGCAACAAGTAAAATCAATTATATTATGGAATAATACCCATTATAACTATATAACTAAACAGGAATTAACAAAGTGAACGTAGAATTCTGCGAAACTCAATTGGTAACTTAATTAGGCGGCGGAATGCGGCATTTACTTACCTATTCAAAGTGACGGCGAACGGTGAACGGTGGGCGGGGGGTGTGGGCGTTTGTGTAAACAAGCGGGCGTGAGCGAAAGAGAGGGACAGCTAGCGAGAGAGACAGAACAGAGCCCTAATGTCTGCGGCGGCAAACTATTACGTACGTCGCGCATATACACACATTTGCGGCGATGTGCGAAGGAAATGTACAAATGTTTGGCTGTCTGTTTTGTTTGTCTATCTCTTGCGTCGATGATGTTGATGATGATTCCCGATTCCGATTCTGATTCCTATTGCTATTCCGAGAGTCCAAATCCAAATCTGAATCCCGCTTGTTGTTTATTCGTCACTTTAACACGTTCGATTCTAAACGGCGACGTCACTGCGCGCATACGCACACATGCACAGCTTATTTTTATTTGCCGCCCATGTATTGGTGTATTTTTCCTCAATTGCGGTGGCGGCAAGCTCACACACACGCATACACGTGCACGCACACCCGCGCACTCATTGACGAGAACAACAACAGTGGACGTAATGCGTGATTTTCGATGGCGTAGAGAGACGGAGGCGGGGGGGCCTATTTGTTGCTACTTTGTTTGCTGCCTCTCTCAGTTTTGTTCTAAAACCGCGATTTCTTCACTTATCAGGCGCATTAAACAAAGGCTCGTTGGCGTTTTAATCGTTGCCACAAGCATATGTATGTTTTTATTTTTTTTATTTTCGTTTTTTTGTTATTGCCGTGATTTTATGTTCACACACGCTATCTCCGTCGCTCGCACGCAAGAATTTCTGTGGATTTGAGCAGCGCACTTGCAATTGGCGCACGGAAACCGATTCGTATTGGCTTTGTGGCGGCGCACGCTTTGATCATTTACCAAAGTTATTTACCCCGATCTTGTTTTCAATTAATTGATTGCAGCAGCGACGCGCACGAACGAACTGCTTGCCGTGAAAATTGAACACAGAGTGACCGTGATTACAGAGTGGAGAAATACGTAGGTGCGGTGGAAACGTGCTAGAAATAACCACACAAAACGCACTAAATAATCACTACAAATTGAAACACTTACTTTAACTACATAGAACATAAATAATTGTATTTATATTATTAATGCAGTATTTATAGTCTTTAATTTATAAGTAATATTTAAGCCTTAAGCACTTTATATACAGTGCTGTAAAATACGCCCCTTTTGCCGGCATGTAATGTAACGGTTCTTTAATTACATTATGTTAATATACATTTTCGTTTCAAGATGCTGCGCTATCTCATCATAAAGTTGTTAACACACTACAGCGCAATAATTGTCAAATAAAGCTGTTTTTATGTAATAAGTTAAGCAAAATGAAGTTTAAATACGAAAACGATTTAAGTCTTTCCAAATTGACAAACTGGCATCCCACAACATAGTGTTGCAAAACAACGGACGGGCTCAGCTGTTCCGCCAATCGCCAAAATGTTATTAAATAAGCTGCCCAGGATAACGCAACTACTCGCCAGGGATCCCAAGGATCAGCGAGGCATCTGGGGCTATGTGGCTGTCGCCTTCAACCAGGTGGACGCGGAGCGGCTATCAAAAGTGGGTGCCAACCGCCTGTGCGCCGAGTGGATTATTAAAAACGGAGGCGGAGTGCGCTTTGTGGAGAGTCCCTCCAGGCTGTGGAAGGATTACAACTCGTTGCCGGGGGAGAACACGCAGTTCTGCATCAAAGTGGTGGACGCGTCAAATTCGTCAATCATGAAAATAGGACTTGAGCACTTAAGGGACTGCCGGAGCATCGACACAGTCATCTTCCACAATTGCAAGCACTTGGAGAACGATGGCTTGGAGGGTCTTCATCACATCAGCAGCTCCCTGCAGCGACTCCAGGTCTCCGGTTGTTACAACATCACGGACTCCGGCCTTGCTGTGATTGGGGAGCTCAAGAATCTGCGACAACTGCTCATATTCGATATGATTTTCGTGAAGAACATGGAGGCTGTAGCCGCCTCTCTTAAGAAACAGCTTCCCAGCTGTGATATCAAGGCTACCAAGATGGGCCTAACTCTGAAGCCCAAAGAATAATCCTCAGCAGATCACGAACTTATTTGTTTGGTCCAATGTTGTCAATAAAACCTTTTGCAGTGTTGAGAAAAGCTGAAAATCCAAGGCTTGCACCGTGGGTAAAAATTGGCAGTATGTTCTATAAGTTTAATAGTCATAAAACTCAAATAAAATGTTATTGAATAGAATTAACTCCTTTAATTCATAAATATATTTATTGACGAGCTATATTTTATATATATCGATTTATTGCTGTATTTGTACATATTTTTAACGGTTTATAGCCAACACTGTCATATCAGTATTTTTGGTTGACCGTTATACGGTCATGTTATCTTTGGAATAAGAGGAAAAGGACAATATGTGAAAATAGCAATAAAATGACAAAAATAAAGAATCTGCTGAGTTTTGTGACCCAGTCGCGGGCCATATCGCACACCAATCCCAGGGAACATATACTCAACTGCCTGACGTACGGGCTACTGGTGATTGTGGCGCTATGCGCGGGTTTTCTGCTTTGGGATCTCTCCAGCAGCCCACGGGATGGATTCTTCCATGGGAAAAGGGACTCGCACACGTTAATTCTCGACCTGCAGCACATCCAAGAGGTCGCCGTAAATCCGGAGGCCGAACAGCGGGCACGGAATGTAAACTGCACCTTCTGGGACTGCCTGAACATCTACAAATGCGAGCACGACCGCCTAAAGGTCTACATCTATCCGCTGCAGGAGTTTGTTGACGAGCAGAGCGACAAAACGGCCACCACCCTGTCCAGCGAGTACTTCCAAATATTGGAGGCGGTGCTCAAGAGTCGCTACTACACGTCCAATCCGAACGAAGCGTGCCTGTTTCTGCCCAGTTTGGATCTACTGAACCAGAATGTCTTCGACAAGCACTTGGCGGGCGCTGCCTTGGCTTCCCTGGACTTCTGGGATCGTGGTGCCAACCACATCATCTTTAACATGCTGCCCGGCGGAGCTCCATCCTATAACACTGTGCTGGACGTGAATACGGATAATGCCATAATTTTTGGCGGTGGCTTTGACTCTTGGTCTTATCGCCCGGGCTTTGATGTCGCCATTCCAGTCTGGAGTCCACGATTGGTGCAACAACATGCACATGCGACGGCCCAGAGGAAGTTCCTATTGGTAGTAGCCCAGCTGAACATCCTTCCGCGCTTTGTGAGGACTCTGAGGGAGTTATCTCTGGCCCACAGCGAGCAGTTGCTTCTCTTGGGTGCCTGCGAGAACTTGGATCTCACAATGCGCTGCCCTTTGTCGCAGCACCACAAATCACTGGAGTATCCTCGGCTGCTGTCACGCGGTAAATTTTGCCTGCTAGGTCGCAGTCTTCGCATGGGTCAACCCGATCTAGTGGAGATTATGTCGCAGCACTGCATTCCCGTAATTGCCGTGGACAACTATGTGCTACCCTTCGAGGATGTGATTGACTGGTCTCTGGCCTCCGTTCGTGTACGCGAAAACGAACTGCATTCCGTAATGCAGAAGTTAAAAGCAATATCGAGTGTTAAGATAGTTGAAATGCAGAAGCAAGTGCAGTGGCTGTTCTCCAAGTACTTCAAGGATCTGAAGACTGTGACACTAACTGCTCTTGAGGTGCTGGAGAGTAGGATCTTTCCGCTGCGAGCCCGTAGCAGTCGCCAGTGGAATACCATTGACACCAACGCCCGTTCCACTTTCAATCCGCTGTTCTTGCCCTCTCTGGCACCGAAGTCACAGGGCTTCACCGCCGTCATCCTCACCTACGACCGCGTGGAGAGTCTGTTCCTGCTGATTCAGAAGCTTGCTGTGGTGCCATCATTGCAAAGCATCTTAGTGATTTGGAATAATCAGAAAAAGTCTCCTCCGCACTGTGAGTTCTTTAAAAGTCCACAACTACAACATAAGGAATAATCCCTCATATTTCTTGATTAGTATCCACCTTTCCATCTATATCGAAGCCTCTGAAAATTCGGCAAACCAAGGAGAACAAGCTATCCAATCGATTCTATCCATATCCAGAAATAGAAACAGAAGCTATCTTAACCATAGACGATGACATCATAATGCTGACCACTGATGAGCTGGATTTTGGGTAAAAATAAGTTGTATTTAAAGAGAATTCGTGACTAATCATTTTAATTTTGCAGCTATGAAGTTTGGCGAGAGTTTCCTGATCACATTGTGGGCTTTCCCAGTCGAATTCATGTTTGGGAAAATGTCACGATGCGCTGGCACTACGAATCGGAGTGGACGAACCAGATATCAATGGTTCTTACCGGCGCTGCTTTCCATCACAAGTACTGGAGTCACATGTACACACATGCCATGCCGGGAGATATCAAGGATTGGGTGGATGAGCACATGAACTGCGAGGACATTGCCATGAACTTTCTGGTGGCCAACATCACCAACAATCCGCCCATTAAGGTTACTCCTCGAAAGAAGTTTAAGTGCCCCGAGTGCACCAATACGGAAATGCTTTCCGCCGATCTGAATCACATGCGTGAACGTTCGGCTTGCATTGATCGCTTCTCGAAAATCTACGGCCGCATGCCACTTCGCACGGTGGAGTTCAGAGCGGATCCTGTGTTGTTCCGGGACAATTTCCCGGACAAGTTGAAGCGTTACAATGATATTGGTAGCTTATAAGGGTCCTTAACTTTGAGGCCAACATTCCAGAGGAACCTATGCAGATATACCAAAGACTTCTGAGGATACCGCTCAACTCTAATGGAAATCTAATGTTCGATTATATCATAGCAATACCATAACGGATAAAGAGGCCAACTTATCTGGATCTCGCTTAGAAAATCAATTTGGTCATTGAGATGTGATAGATGTGACTATTGGAGGCAGGTCCGGTTTTATGTTTGACTTCTCATTGGTACTCAAAAATCCAAGTGTTCAATTTGGATTCTCACATATTTGTCAAAATAGTTTGAATATTCTTTAGAACAATTAATTGAATTAACGTCCGTTCTTTGGACTTATTATAAGTTATTATTATTGTAGTCGTAGGTCGTTATATTGGCAGCTTATATCTAGACTTTATTTTGATTTCAAATCAATAATTTAAAAAACTGAAACTGGCCTGTAAATAAAAATTTAAATAATCATATCATAGAAAAACTATTTTATTAGATGGATTGCTTCAAGCTGGGAACTGAAATCTCTTGCATTATCTAAATGGTACGAAGGTTTTGAATCGGATAAATGCTAATATCATTAACTCTGATCTTAGGTCTCAGGCTTTCTCAATTGATGCCAAATACTCCTTGTAGCGCTGTTCCTGCTGCTGTTGGAGTTTCTGCAGCTTCTTGATCTGTCCTTTGCTGACCTCTTTGCCCTCCTTGTCATGAGTGGGAAGGCCCTACAAAAAATTGTGTAAAATGCTATCATATTTTGAACTTGGTTTTTAATATTGCATGGCTTACATTTTCGTCGAACGCTGAGTACTTTTCGGTTTCGCCCAGGAACATTTCCTTGGGATTCACACGTCGCTGGGCTTCTTTGGCCGCAGCAGCCTCCGCAGCCGCCTGCTTCTTGCGCTCCTTTTCTGCTGCCTTCTCCGCTTCGGCGGCCAGCTTTGCCTCCCGTTCTCGTAAAAGTGAGTCGCGGTCGACCAGCTTCACGGCGTACTTTCCAATATCCTTGTCCTCCAGTCGCACGCCCAAATTTGGCAGCACATTGTCGCGTAGATCATCGCAGAGCTTCAGGATGTCAAAGGCCTTCAGGGTTTTGGCTTGCTCCCGCACCAAGTAACGGAATTCAGCCAGCGATTGAACGTAAGGCAAGACCGTAGTTTCTAAATCTGCGCCGGCAGCTTGTGCTCCCGAGCCACCACTGACGGGGAAGCCAATGCCACCGCGAGGACCAGATATTGCGCCAAACACGTGCAACAGATCCGTGATATATGTGGCCACGTTTCGGAGCAGCAGACTGTTGAGTCTAGTCTTATTGTCACGAATGTAGACATTCGATACGGATACCAGCTCTCGAATGGCGTCAAGGGCGCTGCGAGTATCAATGTTGTCTGCGGGCATAGACAAAGCCTTATTTCATATTTAAGTGCGATTTAATCCTTTGATTACTCACCACACAAGCTAGCATGTACTTGGACCTGAGCATTGGAGAATTTCTTCTGCAAAGCCGCCTCAACTTCTGTCCAGGCATCAAACTGCCGGCGGGGCTCTTCGGAGAGCACATGCCGCGTCAGATCCTTGACATTCAGGAAGAACTCCTGCAAAAAATACAGGTTAAATGAAAAACATAACTAAACTCAAAATTACTTCGTCTTACATTGAGAAACTTTTCGTATTGGGTGGCCATTTCCATGGTGTTTTCTGAGTAGTCGAGCGTATCCTTCCACGAGTGTAGCAGGAACGCCAGTCGCAGCTGGGTGGCGGAGTGTTTCTTTAGAGCTTCCTGGATGGTGACAAAGTTCTTCAGCGACTTGGACATCTTGCAGCCAGCGATGGTGAGGTGACCCGTGTGCAGGAAGTACTTAACCCACTCCGACTCATTAAAAGCGGCCTCCGATTGGGCCAGCTCGTTGTCGTGATGAGGGAACTTTAGGTCCACACCGCCAGTGTGTATATCAAACGTGGGCCCAAAGATATCCGAGGCCATGGCCGAGCATTCAATGTGCCAGCCTGGACGGCCCTTGCCCCACGGGCTATCCCACCAGGGTTCGCCGGCTTTGCTCGCCTTCCACAAGGCAAAGTCATTGGCAGAACGCTTCTCGGAGAGGCGATCCTCTGCGACGGACAGATCGCCTTCACCTTCTTGCAGGGACTTGGTGTCGCCATATGCTTCTGGCACCAGCTTAGCATAATGATGCTTTTCCCTCTTGTCGAAGCCATTTACATCGAAGTAAACGGAGTTGTTGGCTGCATAAGCCAAGCCGTTGTCGATAATCTTTTGAATGAAGGTGACGATTTGTGGCACGTACTCCGAAACCCGAGTTAAAACATCTGGCGGGAGAATCTTTAAACATGGAATTAGCAAATGATTCAACTTTGTTAGTGCTGCGATGACTCACATTCAGCGATTTCATGTCGTTGTGGAACTGGTCTTCCCAGTAGCGGGGCAGTGCCTCAAATACTGCATTATCATTGATCTGGGCGCCCTTTAGCGAGTCCAACCAGTCGGAGATTGGATCCTTGGCTTCGTTCAAGTAGAGCAACCGTTTTTCGGAGATCTCCCGCTCATCGCCCTTGCCAACCGCCTTGGTCAGCGCTTCCACGGCATCGTTCATCCGCTGCAGTGTCTTGTCGAGCATAATCTTCTTGTCGGGATCTGTATTCTTGGCGCATGTATCCTGAAACCGCAGCAGTACCTCCTTTTGCTGACCCAGCAGCTCATCCAGGGGCAACTTTTGCGCCTCAGCAGCGTACTCCTCGAAGAGATGATTCTGCCGCGCACGCCTTATGATCTTGTCGTCGATGTCCGTAATGTTCATCACATAGTGGATGTTGTAGCCAAAGTAGTCGGACAGAATGCGCCGCAGAATGTCGAAGGAAATGTAAGATCTGTGTGGTGCGTAGGGGGAAGATAAGATTAAATGCACAGATGGTGATGTGGCGACCAAACCTACCTGGCATGTCCCATGTGGGAGGCATCGTAAACGGTGGGTCCGCAGCTATACCACGTTACATTATTTCCGTCCAGCGGCACGAAGTCCTCCTTCTGCCGCGTGAGGCTGTTGAACAGCTTCAGTTTCGGCCGATCCACCGCCTCGGGAGCTTGCCACGCCGGTTGCCCACGTTTCGACATTATCTTTCCGCTCTAAAAATGCGCACGTATAAACAGTCAGTTGCTTCTGCACTTGCAAATGCGGCAAAGTTTCATCAGCTTGTGAGCAACAGCTGGTTGTTGGCAGGTGGCAGCGCCGCACGGAGTTGCCACACTGGCTGTGTATTGAATGGATTTCTAACGGTTTTTATTTTTTTTTAATAACCCAGGCATGCTCTGCTACGTCAGTTTCAGGAGGAGATTGCAAGTCCTCGAAGGAAAAGAGGATGCGGAAGATCGAAACTTGCTGGTCGAACAGCGAATATCAGAGCAAAATGGATGGTAACAATAAGAATATCAGAATAAATTGAACACGATACTGATATTATTTATAACACCTTTGAGAACATTGGATTTTTAAGGATTTAATAAACTAACGAAATCAGACTTCTTCCTATTTTGCGTTCTTTTTTTTGGAACCTCCGCCGGTGGCTTTTTGAGTGCGTCCCAACTGCATTTCCTTTAACTTAGCATCCAGACGCTTTTTCGCATTCTTTACATCCTCCTCCTGCCTGATGGTTTTCGCCGGCTTCGGGTGCAGGAACTTTTTGCGCTCGTCCCGCTTGATCTCCTCGCCACATCCGTGCACCTCTGGCAGTCCGTGCTTGAAGCAGAATCTCTTCTTGCAATGCTGGCAGTCCTGGCCCATCAGGCTGGTTTTGGTCTTGCAGCGCGGGTAGTCGCAGAGGTTATCCACTTCCTTGACGGCTGTCAGCACATCGTCCAGCTTGAGATCCACCACCTGGCTGGGAATCCGCTCCAGCAGCTCCAATGTGTTGTTTGTCCCATAGTCAACTCGTTTTCCTGGTTTTGCGGGCGGGAACAGGGGAGCATCTTCAGTTTTCGACGAGGTAGAGGGTTTGTTTGGATCGTCTGCGGAAAATCATTTCATTAATGACCAAAACTTAAGCATTTCTTGCGACAGTTAGCACCTGCCATTGAAAAATCTCTCAAATTCGCCTAATATTTATGATTTTTTGCTAATTTCGTTAAATTTACATTTGAAGTCTAGAGATGAGAGTTGCAAGACGTAAACAGCTGACTGTTAATCGATAGATCGATTGATAGCAAGCAGTGCAAGCAGATGAATGTTATTGTCAGAAGTTAATGTATTGTTAATTATTTGACTTAATTTAAAGATATTGAAATGCTACTATTTAAAATAGGTCATGATTAGCTTTAGAAACATGTTTTCAATGACAAATTATTTTCCCACAAATAGAATTAAACACCCCACAGATTAAATACTTCAGTAATGTTATTGTCGATTTATCTAGTTACTACACGCAGGTCAATAAACGTTATAAAGCTTAAATTATTTAACCAATCTTCGACGGCTTTCAATAGTGCGTAATTTTTGTAAACTTTTTACTTTAATGTGGAACATTCATTTCCGGTGTATAATATGTGTATATCCATCTAAAAGCCGCGTATATACGTTTAGTAATTGCAATAGTTGTTGGTTTGATTTAAATGCCAATGGTGCAGACATCTGTGATCCAGCTTTGGGATTCCTAAATCGCATGCCCAATATATGTACATAGCTAGTCGTTGTACGTATCTATCCAATGGTACGTTCTATGGTACGATTACAATTTGTTGTCACAAGGACAAGCTGCGCTTTCTCCTGCTCCGGTGATCGCGGCATGGATCGCCTTGGCCACATATTCAACGTTGCCCGTATTCAGGCCACTCATGCTGATGCGTCCCGTCTTCAGCAGGTAAATGTGGTACCGGTCGATCAGCACGCGAACGTGGCTCTCGTTCAGACCGGTGTAGGAGAACATGCCGATTTGGTTGACAATGTGATCCCAGGTGCCGGGTGTGCCCAAGGCCACCAGCTTGTCACGCAAAGCCGTACGCATCTCGCGGATGCGGCTCGACATAGCCTGGATGGAGGCCATCCACTCCTTGCGCAGCTCCGGTGTGTTTAGGACTTTGGAAACGATGCGAGCTCCATACGCAGGCGGATTCGAGTACTGTCCACGAATGAGCAGCGTCAGCTGAGAGTGAACCGCTGCCTTGGTAGCGCCATTCTTTTGCACCACCGTCAGGTTGCCGGCACGTTCGCAGTAGAGGCCAAAGTTCTTGGCGAACGACTGGCAGGCGAAGAGCTCGAAGCCACGCTGCACGAAAAACCTAACGGCCCAGGCATCGCGATCGGGATCACCACTGGCAAAGCCCTGGTAAGCCGAATCGAACAGCGGGAACAACTTCTTCTTCTCCATCAGATCGGCCAGCTCGGTCCACTGCTCCTGGGTGGGATCAATGCCGGTGGGATTGTGGGCACAGGCGTGCAGAATGATCACAGCACCGGGCGGAGCATCGTTCAGATCGGCCAGCATGTTCTTGAAGTCCAACTGGCGTTTATTTTGGTCCCAGTAGCGGTACGATTTCACGGTCGTAAAGCCGGCATCGCAAAAGATCTTGTGGTGATTCTCCCATGTGGGGTTCGAGTAGTAAACCACATTGCGATTCAGTTGTGTGTGCAGGAAATCGGCGGCAATGCGCAGGGCACCCGTGCCCGAAATGGTCTGCACTCCAAAGGCCTACAAGAAAATTGCAGTCTAATAAAAGAGTACATATTTTTAGGATGAGCCCCAACTTACGCGATTCTCCTTGATGGCAGGGGAATCAGCACCCAGAACCAATTCAGTGGCCGCATTGGTGAATGTCTCGAGTCCTGCAAAACAGAATCATTGTGTTTACTAATTTACTATGATGAAATGCTTGCATTTACTCACCAGTCACTGGCAAATACTCGTGGTTAACCTGCTCATCGCTGGCAATGCAAATTTCCGTCTTGCGCACCACAGGCAAAACCCAGGGAACTCCAGCATCTGTCCTGTAAGCTGCGAACGAAGGAAACCACAGATCCAATGAGTAACCCAAATCATTTAAAGTCCACTGATTGCTCAAGAGTTTAGGGAAATATATGGGTCAAAGTGCTAAAATCCGTACAATATACAGGTCTTATCTGAGTGCTCTTAACAAGCCTAATCAATTTGGCCATTTGATAGGCCATTTGTGTTCATGCGTTGTTTCTAGGCCAATTTATTTATTTATTGGCGCAACTGAAAAACACTGGCGTCGTGTTATTCGAAACCAATTGAATGAATTGGTCTGGTAATGTTTATACTTTTGCAGCATTGTAAATAAAAGCGAAAGCGTGATAAACAAGCCATAACGACAATAAATTGACGGAAATGAGAATAATGAGTATATGAGCTGATTTAAACATCCATTTGCTTGAATTAATATACCACGATCGAATCTATTCATACCGTTTAAAGATGCCTTTTGTAAATCAGCTGATTTATGTACTGAATATACATATTTATTAATTCTAATGCTACTAAAATAAAAATACGCCGAATAAATTGGCATAATCATTTACACGAGCAAGGGTTAATGACTCTTGGCTTCGCGAGCAAAACAAAAATACAATAATCAGCGACTCTGCTGGTGGGAATTGTTATTCAAATTATGCAATAACATACATAAATATGGAAAAGGTTAAGTGGCCACCGTTCAAATCAGCAGAATTGCTCTTGGACGACCCGGCGGCAACATTGTTATTGTCGTTCCTTCAGATTGCCGCTGGCTAGATGAAGTGGAGGAAATGGATGGATGTGGTGTACCTGCCAAGAGCACCAAACACTAGTGGCTTATCACTATCCACCACACAAAAACATACATGGGCAATAAATAAATACGGTGTTAGCTGACGTCAGAGGAAAATTTTTAACAAAGAAAGTCGCAGGAGAAATTCTCTACTAAGAAAATTGGATTGCGAATTAAAACATTTAAAATTGTAATGAGCATCTGAAACAGTATAGTATATGCAAAATATGTAAATAAGTAATTTACAAACACGTCGCAATATTTAACCATATAGAGTATTTGACTTGTTTACACACACAAAATCCACAATTGGTTATAAGCCAACTAATTGGAAAGCAAGAAGGATGGAAAAATCTGTGCAATTCATATGTCACATTGACTTCCAAATGACCTCCAGCAGAGTGGCCTGTTGGGTGGGAACGAAAACGGGCGTTCCAGCGGTGCGGGGGGTGGACAAATGCAAGGGCGAGCCAACTAACAAATGATAGCAAATTGAGCCGCACACAAATACAGCCGGCTAAGTAATACACATACTTATTATATACATGTGCACATACACATATGTACTTCATTCTGCGAGGGGGGGTGTAATAGAACTTTAGAACTTACCGCCCACCGACAAATTGACCTTGTTGGGATTGCTATCGTCCTTGAAGGCCTGCGTTAGGGCAAAGACCTCGATGGCGGGTCCTTTTGGAACGTCGGCGTAGATGGACATCGCGGATTGCTTGGGAAACAGGTCCAAACGGAGCGACAATAACAAATAAATTAATTTGGAATAGTGTCGGTAAAGACGGCCAAAAGTAGTGTGGCTGCACTTGTCTAAATCAAATTGGCCCACAAAAAGCTCAGTCGATGTAAGTAATCGAAATTATCGATATTTATACTAAAAAATCACTGAAAAAAATTACACGGAACTTAAAAAAAAATTATGAATGCATGAATTTTAATTTAAATGCAGTTAAAATTTTAGCAAAATCGATTTTCACGTTTCGGGGCTAATGCACTGACTTCAAAGAGCTGTTCCTACCTGCAAGTTCTGTAATAAACCGGGATAATTAAGTCGTCTTAAAATAATAAACATTTTTGAACGTTTTGCTTAAAATTTTGAAGCAACAATCTCAGAAGCAGTAAAATGACAAATAACTCAAAACGAAAATATCAAGGCCCCTTTAAAAAAGGTTCGTTCCGTTCCCAAAAAAATCGAACGAAATAAAGAAAAGTGATTTTAAATGTTTCTTTATTGCCCCGGATGATTTCCTTAGTTGCTAAACAATTAGTTTGGTTTATTCTTAGCCAAATATCGATGGACCAATATTTTATTGCTCGCAGTCTTTATGTCTTCGCTTTCAATTTGCGTTCCACTTAGGCTAGCATTCGATTGAGATTCAACAAATAAAAAAAGCAAACTCGTGGACTGATTGGTGTTGGTTTTGGTTCAAAATAGTTTTGCTGTAATATTCAGTAATTGCTGAGGGTGCACACATTTCTCCAATTCGTTACACAACTAACTAAAGCTATGATTAAAATTATGTTCAGTGTAAAACTAAGGCGTTATGATAAAATTGATTAAATAGACTACGCACTTATACAATGGCCCGGTGCTTATCTATATTTACAATTCATATTAAATATACACTCGTTAATATAAATATCCAAACTGCACGACCTACGCATTCGATGCCAGAGATAATCTATTTACATTATCCGATCTGAGGGAGCACTTCTTCGAATGCGAGTCCGCTTGAAACTCTTGCTAACTTTGATTTAGTCTAAAATACCAGAGCTAGACCTATCTACGACTACGTGGATGAAGCAAGGTATCCTGGGTACCCAAGACCTTTGACGTTTACAAGTAAAATGATCTGTGTAATGTTATGACTTGGTGAGTGATTGAGTGCCTGGGTGAGAGTTTTTGATTTTGTTTGTATATATATCTACAAATCGGTGTGGCGTGCTTGAACGTGTTGGCATGGTGGTCCTTTCCCCCATTTCCTCCTTCCTCCGATCCTTCCCAATAGGAACATGAACATCGGGGACTTGTTAGCCCAACTGAGCAAGGTGTCCCCATCCCCGTAAGCGCCCAGTACGATCCGATGCGGGATGTGCGTGGTGCGAGTGACCGTAAATTAAATTAAAGATGGTTTTCAGTCAGTATCAGTTCACCCGGCATGCCATCGGAGCTCTGAGTGCGCAGCATAACCTCCAGAATCGGCTGGTATTAGGCAATCTGACCGCGCTCATCCCGCTGCTGTTGCTGAGCCGTGGCATCTAAAAGGTACAATCAATACACATCCATTAGAACCATGTTCCGCCAAACGAAGCACACAGAAAGCCATGAAGAACAGGGTATGGGTTAGGGTCAAGTAACTGAGATTAGTACAACGCAACTATGGAACGCACGCAGAACAGAACGGTTTAATGAAATTTAGAGCATTCCACCTACCGGGAACTGGGCCAAAATAAAGTAATCATTTGGTGCCGCGCACCAGAATACACATTTCATATTTTGAGCTATCACGTGCGTTCGCGCAGCGCGATGTCAGTGCACAGGACCAGGCAGTCCGAGTTGAAGGACTCGACATCCTTTTGCCCGCTGGCCAAGGCGACTGACGATCGAACCGCCCGCGCTCCCTGGTCGCCTGGCAATATCAAACGGAAGACAGTTGAGCCAAAGAGTGGCAAATAAGACACCTTCTGATTAAAGAGTAACCATTGTTCTAACAATTATAGAATCAATAGACCATTGTTTTCTTTAAACAAATTACATTTGCTCAGACTTTTTGGGTTACTTTTTAATCAGAAGGCTGATAGATAGTTGAGAAAGGGGCATTTAGAGCTCAATCCAACCAATTGTGCTTACTTTGCAGTCCTCGTGTGGCATTGTACTTGTCTTTGATGATGAAGCAGGCGGTGAATATGAAGAAAATGCCACCCAGCACCTCCACAAAACTGGTGGAGAAGAGCGCATACTGCAGTCCCTCGAACTGCTCCACATCAGAGTACTAAAATAAGCAAAAACAGGGAGTTAGTCAGAGTGAACTCTAAGTTTAAGTGGATTCCACATACCTCCTGCGATGCTGCCGAGCGCGCTGTTTCGATCAAACTGGTGGTGGCTTCCGTGATCACCTGGGTGGCATTGCTGATCGCGGATCCTGCCACTTGGGACATGCTTCGCAGCTCGGTGGTCAGTCCAGAGTCGCTGGGGTTCTTGTGCAGGTGCTTCATGATGGCCTCGGAGATCTATGGAAATGTGATATTTAGTAACTACTACTTTTGGAGTTTAGCAATCCTTTGAATACTTACTGCGCCCACCAAATACGGACTGCCGGCATCGCCCAGTGCGTGCGAGATGAGGATTTGGAAGGCCTCGGCTGTAGAACGCCGCGTGGGAACCACCACATACTATGTAACAAAAATGAAAGTATTATTAAGGTTTTGCTGGAATTCTGGCGCCAAAGTGCAAGAGCAACAACAAAATGCAAAGCAAATAATGAAAGCAAAAGCCACAACCGATTCTTAAGCTACGACTATCGATTAAACCAGCTATCGGTGCAGTTGAAGATACATTCTTGGGGCGACTAGGTGTTAAAACCTTATAGGTTCGCTCCAGAAAGTATTCTACATTGCGACCGAAACTAAAATAATTGATTAAAAACAAATAAGAACAAAGTGAATAAAGCGATAATGCGTGTGTAGGTGTAGGTGTGTGTGCCAACAGCAGATTCAAATTTGCCAAAAGCTCGCCAGAGATGGAGCCACTCAAGAATTTCGGGAGCAAAGAACAGGTTCCCAAAAGAAAAGCCACATTTGCATTGCGTTCTCAGGTTGGAGTCTAACCAGATGGGAACAGTTGGCGAGCCTGGCTGGGAACACTGTGAGAGCACTCTGCTTAGCGAGGGTGGATCGGTAAGTAGTGAGCTGATCTATTTAAATTGAATCTGTGGCAATTTGTTGTCTGCTTAACTGTTGTTGGCCACATTAAGTTTTTACTGTTATAACTACAGGTGATACGATGCGTGTGTGTGTTAAGCAGTGTGTTTTGTGTGTATGTATAATGCGGAAAAGCGAAAAAAGTTACGCAAAATACCTATGACATTACAGCAGTTCCCTTTTACCTTGTGCTGATCTTGTGGAGCTGCAAAAACAATGGCTACAAAAGTGCCCAGATAATGGCAATCTCTAATCACGGTACCGCTTATCGCCGGCACCAATTAATATAACGCCACCAAGGTGGGCCGATCGCCCCGTTTTTTTTTTTTTTGGGTTAGATAATCGAGTGAGTTTTTGGGTGGCAAGCGAAATCCGATTGCTTATTTCTGTCACGGAATCGTTTGCAATGGCACACAATGGTCACAAAAAAAAAAAAAACAAAACAGACGAGGAACCAAGTGCGTGGTCAAAAGGCAATGCATTAAAGGGGGCGTGAGTTGGGGCACTATATGCATATATACCTATATATATATCCGCACGTATTTGTACTATATACTGCCTGCTCTGACGTACTAACAAATTTAGAACAGCCCCTCGTACGTACGAAATACGTACGTATCTATCGAAAGGAATTGCGTCCACGGATTTCCATATCCACTATCTATATCTAGTCATCTGCTGCTTCTATATATGTGAGATATGGTATAACTTCCAGCTACTTACAGGGTTTACCCAACTTTCAGTATCTTGAGGCACCTACGCAATTGAATGGGGTCATTTTATCAATCTGGGTTACTTAATCAGTTAATTCCTTTTTTTTAATGACATAAGCTGTGTATTACAAATCGTATTTGTTCTAGTGTGGAAACTAATTCAATTAAAAAAGCTTTTCATCTTTTAGTTTATGATTTGTTTATACTTTCTCAAGTTTACGCCAAAAATTCTGTCTGAATTCGATAGTACAAATATATATGAATCACTGTTTTGGTTTTTTAATTTCCTTATCACTTATCACTGGCTTATCTCCGCGAAAGCGACAAACGTGACTACCCCGGAAGATAACCCCCGAAATTATGTGAACCAGACAAGAGAATCCCATATAAATACGAATATTTCGACACTAGGTCTCGTGAAATGGGGCTGCAGATGAAGTGCGGGTTGGTTTCCACTGCAATTTGGGAAAGTGCTGTGGTTTAATAAGAATATACGACCTCCACTGGGGGTTGAGTGTGGAAATATTTGCACACTGCAAGTGTTTTCGGGGGTTGGACACTCCCTCCCTCCTTTGCCTCCCCAAAAAGTGGGGTCTATGAGGGATGAAAGTAACATTTATAAGATGACAAAACTCTACGTTGATTACATTTACAAAAAGCAATAAGGCGATATAAATCGGTCTTATCTCGTGGGATTACATGACTTGTAAGGAATGATAATCTACGGGGGCCTTCGGAACTTAAAGACATGTAACTGCCCTTAAAGTTCTTCGGTTTACTGAACTCAAAAAACCGCACCCAAAAATCATGAAACAACCACAAAATGGAGTATCAGATGACCACCACCAGTTGTAAAAGATGCGGGTAAAGACAACATACATAATTTAAGTAAACTAAAGTTAAGGCAATTGTGAGTAGGCAAGCTGTGTGTGTGTGTGTGTTGGTGGGTGTGTTGTGTGTGTGTGTGTGTTACTCATTATAACAGTAAAAAGTTAATGCTATAACTAAGGTTTTTCTGTGTGTAGTTACAGTTACGATACTCAAACAATACGTGTGGGTGCAAAATTACAGAAAGCATTTGATATCCGGGACCACAGGTGGCTCCCGTTCTGAGGAACTTGGCTTACCAGCAGTATGTCCGCAACAATTGCCCAATTCAAATTTAAAGCTAACTGCCCGAAAAATATGAATGCATAGGTGCCAACCGAATTGCTGTTGACCAGGAGACAGGCGCCCGTCAGCAGCGGCGCGCTCACGAGCAGCCCAAAGGCGCAGATCACCGGATCCGCCGTGGGATAACGCTTAACCAGGTACTGGGACAGGAACGAGCCCAGCGGCACGCCCAGCAGGCCCGCCAACATGGTGATGACTCCGAAGTTGAACGCAACACTAAGGGCGGGGTTTGGAATTTCGGGGTACATTCGGTTAGTTATGCCAAAGCTTGAGAACCCCGACATACACTACAACGTTCTTATCCATCGCATGGAGCTCCTAATCATTGGGAACACTAGCTCCAAATGGATAACAACGCTTTCGTGCATTCTGGGCATTAACAATTAAACGAGCGTTGGGGGGTTAGGGCAAGTTTTGGGGTCTAACGTAGAGCTCCCCCTTCAAGAATTGCTTTCAATAATCGGCTGGCTGGCTTTTAGCATTTGATTCCTGCGCTTGCATTGCTTCTGCTGCTGCTGCTGCTGCATCTTGTTTCTGCCATCTTACCAGTAGGATGTCGGCCACAATGGACCAGCACAGGTTCAGTGCCACCTGGGCCACGAAAACGAAGAAAAAGCACAGGCTCTCGCTCGTCTGCGGCACCACGAGAGCAGCGAAGACCATCGGAGCCGAGATGAAGAGTCCCACCGCACAGATGTACGGATCACAGTTCTCGTAGCGACCCCTCAGTCGCTGGGCCAGAAAGGAGCCCATAGGAACTCCGATGAGTCCGGCCAACATGGCCACCAGACCAAACTTGTACGAGATGCTTGACGACGGATCGGAAATCATTGTAAGGCGCACAGCTCGATATTTTGGGGTTGGGGGATTTTTGGGGGCTCGGTGTCAAAAGGATGGGCACAAGCCCCATTTTCACGATCAATTTGTTTATAGATATTCAAGGCATTAAAATAGGGGTTTTTTTATG
This sequence comes from Drosophila mauritiana, assembly GCF_004382145.1. Taxonomy (NCBI): domain Eukaryota; kingdom Metazoa; phylum Arthropoda; class Insecta; order Diptera; family Drosophilidae; genus Drosophila; species Drosophila mauritiana. Next base: position 14,510,426 of record NC_046668.1, on the reverse strand, counting down.
GATCAAATTCGTGAAAATGGGGCTTTGGGTTACCAAGGGCGGGTACACTTACTCGTCCTGGACAATATTCTCGTTGCCGGGCTGCATCTTCATGCCTAGATAGATGAAGGAAGGTCCCCACCAGGCCAGAGCACCGGCCACGAAGGCAACGCACGTGAATCCAGCCGTGGAGAGCATGAAGGAACGGTTCTTGACCAACGCCTTGATGTCCTGCTTGTAGGTAGTGGCCTCCAGATTGTGCGATCCCTCGCTGTGACCCCGCACCGGATCCTTGATGAGCAAGATGAGGAAAACGGCCACAATGCCTAGAATGGGCGTGACCCTCAGAGCCCAGCGCCAATCGTTGGCCAGGTGCGCCGTCTTGGATCCCACAATGTATCTATGTTTGGAGAACAAAACAAAGGGGTAATTGATGAGACCGATCCTGATGAATTGACTCTTGGTCCGCGCGCTGCATTGGCACCCAATTAGACGTTGCATAATTTCCAATCAACCCGCCCAATTGACCCAGCACTCTAATTGAATTAGACAGCCTTCAATTGTCGGCATTCCAAAAGTAAATCAATTTCAATTCCAATTTACAAAAGCATACAGTCACGTGTCTCTTCTCACGCTTCGCCAGTGGAAATTGCTGATTATCATCCGTCCTCAAACTTTGGCCCCCATCGCCTGTTGCCGGCAGATGATAAGGCGCATTCGTAGACGGATGATAAGGGCCCATCCTCCCGGACTGTTGATCATTGACCTGGACATTGGCCGGCAATGTCAAGAAGGGTACACTCACCCCAGACCGGATCCCACGGGTATGGCAAAGTAGAACAGTGCCAGCATCTTGGAGCGCATGTCGTGCACGAACAGATCCGAGATGATCGTCGGTGCGATGGTGCTGTACGATGCCTCGCCGATCCCGACCAGCGCCCTGAAGGCGATGAACCAGCCAAACTGCTTCATGAACGACCCCAGTAGGGTGGTGGTGCTCCACAGACCCACGCCCACCGCCATTATCCAGGGGCGGGAGTAGCGATCGCCCAGATAGCCGAAGATGGGGGCGCACACCATATACGAGATAACGAAGACGGTCTGGAGAAGTCCGGCACTGTCATTGCCAATATCGAAATCAGTTCGGACATCTGTGAGGACTCCTGGAAGATGAAAGGATAAAGCGGGTTAGATCCTTTTCGAAATGTACTTCTTAAGAAAGTGGTATCGGTGGAGATGTAAGGGAACTTATAGTATTATAGTTTAGTATTACTCTGTTATTAGCATTATGTATTAGGAATTCGCGTGATGTGTGATATACATTGTATACATGGTACTTCGTACATATCAGACCATCCTCAGCGGGAGTTGTTAATTGACAAAGCAAATAAATCGTTAATACAAGTCTGCTACATTCGAGTGTTTTACGTAAGCCCCAAATTGTTCAGTTTAGCAGGGAGATGGATATATCTATAATTAGCACTCCCCAGTCATTGTAGCCCCACTATGACGGCGAGAAAATTCCGGATATGTGGCGTGTGCTTTTATGTGTCATCATATTTTCCCCAGAGGGCCATTAATTAACCCATCGATATCTATTAAAGAGCATCCTACATACGAGTATATATGAAAAGATAGTACCAACTTTAATTGATCAAAGCTGATACAAAGCCCATTTTTGTCGTTATCTGTGTACTGGTAATATCTGCAATCGATAACCAAGGGTGTGACAATCTGTTGGATCTCAGTGTCATTATTTATCTTAAAATAACATTGACAATGTAAATATATCATAATTATGCTGTTTATAGTCTCGAATAGTAAGTACTGATAAGATCCGCCACTTTTTATCAGCTGAAGGATAGCATTTCAATTGGTAACAATCGAAGTGTTGATCAATCTTACTATTTATCGCTACATATCAATATCGTACTAGTTATTGCGTAGCTCCGATAATCAATGTATCGATCTAATGCATCGTCATGCAAATCTGTGTCATGATTTGAATAACGATCGCTGCGATCACCTTCGCACACATTTTCTCAGGTTTGTGGGTATGTATTTCCTGCACGTCTCGTCTTCAGCTTTTCGACGTTTAAAAATTCATTAACAAACGGATGTGCAACTAGCGAATTAATTGACAAACGACCTTTGTCAATAACTGTTAGCCGATCTAACGCTACTTCCTACATTCTACATGCAGCTCAAAATAAAAACAAAAACCGCTATTAAGCTCCGTATTTCTATGCGTCTCTCTTCGTACATTGGCCTTTGCGGAATGGCCAAAATAAAATAACTACCTAAAGTGCTTGAGTACCCAAAAATAAACAACGGCCCACAAAATCAAGTGGGCGAGGAGAGTGGAGAGAGTGGGAAGAGAGAGAGAAAGAGTGTGTCTGAGATCAGAAGCCGGCAAATGCAGCAGCAACAACAATGACACACAGAAAGCTCAACAAGTTGTGCCCCAAAAAGAGAGAGCGAGCGAGAGAGAGAGCCGCAAAGAGACCTCAAGAGACAGAGAGCCGAAGCTCCACGAACCCACGCGAACCGAAGCGAAACGTGGCACGAAGCAGCCAAGTTGCAGTGAATCAGCCTTTGCTTTTTAATTATTCCATTTTCTGGGTCTTTTTGCTCATTTCGCTTTGAGAAATTTATCGTACGATGTTTTTCGACCAATCAGCGTGTTTGTTTGCCTTGCCTAGTGACGTAACGGTTGGGGGACGCCACGCGATAAGTCTGTGTGCGTCTGTGTGTGCACTGCATTGCGATTGTGGGCTGAGAGTGGAGAGCGGATGGAGGTGGAGAGCGGGGCACAGTGGGGCTGGTCTGGTTGAGGCATTCCTTAAGCATATACATATATATAAATATATGTATATATTGCTATCTCGTACACTCAACGGGTAATCTCATTCCACGCAAGGAATTCCTTTTGTTTATGGGCAATTCTTGGTCAAAAACAAAAAAAGGGAAAAATTCAAAGCCACTAGGAATACGTAGGTACATACCTCCCTCCCTTTACCATTTTTCGCCACTTTTGGGGAAGTTTCGTCAACGTATTTAGTATTTGTATAATTTTTAGCCGGCTGTCGCATTTTTAGAACCTGTTTATCTCTCTGGCCGAATTCTCTCTTTGGCTTGTTCTCTCTTGTGCCCAATAAACGCGACAGTGGAATTCGCAATGCTAGGTTTTATTACAAATAATATTTGGACTTCCCCAAAAGTTGAACTTTCTGGAAACCAGACAATGTCAAGTGGCAATTACTATAAGACTGAAAATAATTTCTATTACTTGAGCAATACAAATTCCAGAAGTCCAAATTCTGAAGTACTAGTTATGTAAATCCGTTTTGAAGACGGAAAATTTTATATTATTACTAATGTAATAAAGTAAAAGGTTTTTAAAAATGTACTTAGTGCCTCTGCTTACCACTTATCATGTATCCATAATAAATGGTTGAAATAAGTGTTTTTTTCGTAGCTTATCACTATCAGAACGCACTTTACTGTGTCCAGAGAAATCTGTAGAACGTTGATCCGTTTAAAATGCCAATATTTATAACCAGGCAACTGCAAAAGCCACAACAACAAAGCCGGGACTCTCATTACCATGAATGAAAAAGTTGTTTGCGTCCGAAAGTGACTGTTCTCAGTCACTCTCTCCCTCTCCTTCGGCACAACAGCAGTCTATCTCGCTCTGCCCCCCATGTTCTGTGGCGTCTGATGACGTCGGCCTTGAAAAATCGCGCGATATGCAGCGTAAGCTTTAAAATCGGACGATGAATAAACGATGAATATCTGACAGATATTTCGGCCACGAGTCGAAGTCAAAAACCAAAAAAGATAAAAACTCACTGAGGCTGTGACTTTCGCTTGGAATGCATTTGAATGCTTACTCGAATTGTGTTTAGAGAAAAGCTTTCTTGCTTTCTTTTCGGCGGGCCAGGTGGAAATCAATTGTGAAAGCGGCGGCGCCCATAGAAAAGTGTTCCAACCATCGCGTTCCAGACATTCCCTACCCCAACCTTTTTTCTACTATTCTACGGATAGTTTTTTATGTGTTTCATTTTGCATTTGCCTTTGGTTAATTCAATTTGTTACGGCAAAAAGTGTGCACTGCACTTTGCGTAGGTCGTTGACCCAAAAATATACATATGCACACGAGGATGTACATATAAACGTATCTTGAATGCAGAATAGAACCATTGACGTTGAATGTGCGCGCAAACCTTAAACAAAAATGCAAAATACGCTAAGCAAATGCATTTGTTACATCCACGCGTTTTGTGTAACCAAAGAGCCTATTCAAATTTGAGGCATACGTAAGTAAAGGATCCACACAAGTTTGTTCCATATTTAGAAAATTTGCTGTGGAATTGATTCAGTAAAGTCAGTTGGCGATTATTTTCCAAGGGTATTGACAATTTTGGTTTGTCAAGGCTGCATATTTTATATTTTCCTTTCATTGTTATTTCTTTCCCCAACTGCGATGGCAACAAAATGGAAAGTTTTTATGTATCTTTGGTAGGAAAAAAAGAAACATTTAAAGCGAATATATACAAAAAACCGAACTCAGTGACTTTTGGGTTTAAACAAATGCAAAATATGCACAAAACAAACGTTGAAAAAATGGCAAAAAACAAGAAGTAAAAGTGATTGCAAAAGACTTGAAAATAACCAAAAACAGATATATGCCACCGAAATCTCAACTCGATCAATTGACATAGACAATTATTGTGATCGCTTGCTTTGGATGCGGGCCAAGAAAATTACGTCGGAAGCATAGCAGAACGGCAACTTGGTCTATATATCTCAGCCCACATATCTGTTGACCAAAATAAATGCCAGTTCTCGGCCCGATGATCAAAGTTCGCTGTCGGTGCAGAAATTCAATTTACTGTCAACAACAGAATACGATCACGATCATGAATGAAGAGGGGGGCACATCCCAGTGTTTTTTTTTTTTTGACCAAACGAGGTGGTTATAAAACATCACACCACTACCGTCAGTCGGTTGGTTTTAGCTTAAAAACCCAGGCGAATTTCAGCAAAGTCGGAGGTCGAAGCCAAAGGCCGAGACGCACTTAAAATTATAATTAAATGCATTCCATTAGGTTGGCCAGACATCAGCTGATACACGTCTATGTGCGCCAAATAAATACATGCATATGTATGTGTATGTACATATTTTCGCTTGTATATAGGACGCAAACGCAAACGTGGCAAATGTCGAAATTCGCATTAAATACAAAAAGGGCCCCAAGCAATCAGAGCAGTCAGAAGCTAAACAAATAATCGCCAAGTAATCTAATCACTGCAAAAAGTGGCCCAAAACTCCACGTGCACTGCAGCTGGTGATCCAATGCAATTGATTGCGCAGCGCGCGTCTGGTTTCAGCCACTTCTTGATAAGGCCCAAAAAGGTCGGAAGGGGTGTGATAATGAAATGCCAAAACAAAAACCTTGAGCGACCGACCATTGTTTATATGAGTTTTCTATTCGCCTTGCGCTCGCAGTTTTCTCAAAATAAACAATCAATTAGGCGCCCATGGAAATTATGAAAATATCCGAGTGCGAGGAGCGATATATGTTTATATTAAATATAATATGTAAACAGCGATTTTGTTTGGCTCGGTATGTAAGTGTTGTTATCAACCCTTTTGGGTGAGTAATTCCGCTTCCTGTTCTGTTGCAAAAAAATCGTATGATGTTTTTTTAGTCACTATATCCGCCGGCTTTACGCGAATCAAAAGCTTATGATTTGTAGCCGCAAAAAAAGGGTGTAAGATCGATTTCCAATTGCCGCTGAGGCAATCAACTGATAACTAATAGCCAGTGATTTATAATTGCAAATTAATTGCAAGTGCACATACAGTAAAAGACATTATCACATGGCCTTGAGTGGAAAAGTTCTGCTGACTCAGGAAGAACTCACTGTTCAGGTTCACGAAGAAAATGGGAAACTATAACTATAAATATACAATTATTTAGAAATGCATATTAAGCGGTCGTCTGAGGCGGACTTTTACATATAATAATCAGTCACAACTTGTTTCGCCATGTAACCCGAAACAAGTTTCCAATCGATTTGCACCGCGTTTTGTGTAACTGAGGAGATGTCGCCAGTCGAAGTGCAAGTGCAATCTGTAGTAATCTCATTTTCCAGACACAAGTAAACAGTGAAAATAACTTCAACAATCAACAAGTGTCCAATGAAAAGCCGCCCGCATGAATTAAGATCCATTTGCTTCGCTAATGTTCTTAATAATAATAAACGCACTAATTATGTGGGCAGTGTGTGTTGTATACCCGTCTGTATTTATGGGCTGAAACATGAGAATACCCTGTAATTGTCACGCGGACGGGGGACTTTCTGATCGCCGATCGCAATTACCATTACTAAGCTAAGCAGGTCAGGTGCCACCACCGCCGGGCTCACTCACTCCATTTTATCGCACCTGAGTGCTAGAAATAATATACATATGTTTAGGTTTTGGCAAAATGGGTCTTGATTGATTGCCACCCAGTGGAAATGTCCCGAGTTTCCGTGCAAAGCGTAGCGAATGATAAAATACTCTGTTTTGAATATTTTTGGATCGCGTGATTCACTTGTAAGCCGATTAGTCACTAATCAAATTCTCTCGCTCGCAATCTTTATGGTACATTTTGTAAACAATGGGGACGACTCGCATTGTCGACGATGAGGTAGTAATTTTTAGTGATTAGCTCACAAGTATTGTTGATTAGCAGCCGCTAATTAATAATATTATGATTTTGTCACCAGATTTTGTGCAATTTAAGTGTTTTCATTTTTAACCATGCGCGAAAATTCAAAATAAAGTGCTTTCTATGGTTCTTATCTAATTTTATAAATTTTGGCCTGCCTAATCTTTTGGTCACACAAAAGTTGAGATTTTTAGCAATCTTCTTCAATAGTGTCAATTAATTTTTCTATTTAATGTGACAACAAGCCCCCAAAAACGTATGGAATGCCATAGGAGACCCAACGAAGGATACCCGAAACTCACCTGCGATCGTGAAGCGATCCATGTAGTTGATGAGGTTAACGAAGCATAGCACGGTGACGGTGAACCACTGCGATCTGCCCACGCTGGAGAGACGCGATGGCACAGCGGCGGATGGTGGTATGCCCGGGATGTGGTGGTGCTCGCCCAGTGGGTGGTGGTGATGGTGGTGGGGACGCAGGCGGTGGCGCTCCTCCTCCATGCTGTCCGTATCCGAGGGCATCAATTGCTGTGACGAGTAGGTCGTAGGCAGTCCGAGCGGCGAGAGATTGGCCACATCCTCGCGACTGCCGCCCTCCTCGGAGGAGCTGCTCCCACTGCTACCGCTGCTCTGGATCATCGCCGGGTTGTCCATGGCGGCCGCCGTTGGGAGCGGTTGGTAGGATTGCTTCTGGTGTTTCAGCGACATTCACCCGATCACTCGATCCTCTCTTCGCGGAGCTCTCGCTGTCCTCTTTTGGTTGGAAATTCGCAGCAGGCGGACAACGCGGCAAAAAGTTATTTGCACACGCTCTTTGCTCACGCACACAGAGAAACGGGAACTCGCGATGAAAGCGGTTCAAAGCGAATGCAAAAGAATTTGCTCTTGGCACACCTCCGCGCTTCTCTTTTATAACACTTTTGCCAACTTGTAAGGCCAATTCGAATGTCTACTGAGACACTTCCTCTAATCGCGGTTGTACTTCAAATGTAATCAATGCATTTGCAGTGCTTCTCGCTGTATTTCTTTCGTGTTTCTTCCGCGACGCGAACACTGTTGCCTTTCCAATTGGAATAAGTGCAATAAGTGTGACCGTCCGGCGACCGCTAATATATACCTGAATCCAATTGGCGATAAAAATATCGATGGTACTATCGATAAGCTAAGACCAGCTGCGTGCCTATCGACTGAAATTGTATATCTCTACCCATCGATAAATACATTTAAAACAATTTTAAATATAATTGTATCACATTTGATGCATAAAAATAAACAAGAACCTATATTAACAAGCTAAGCTGCGTTCTATTATTAATTAAAGAATTTTTATTTTCCATAATATTCTGAGCGTTATCGATATCACTTATCTCTAGAAAACGGTTTCCAACCGAATTTGAATTCAAATTTAAACGATGATTTTCTGGTTATGATTGTGATGAGTAAAATCTAAGTTTGAGTGCGTTACGAAAGTATATAATGATGAAGAGTGATTTCTATTCAATATCCATATCATCTAAACGCCCACGAACGCGATTCTTGCGCTTGTGTTTTTTAGTGGGCGGTGGCAGGAAACTCTCCAGAAATTCAATGGTATTCATAATCGTTTCCGAACTGACATTTCCAATGTAATTTTTATCAAAGTAGACGACCGGTACTGGTGGCTCCGTTGATAAGAGCAATTTGTCACAATTGCAACGCTGTCCCTGAATTTTTGCATCAAGCGTTTCCACTTCAACATCTGTGTTATTTGATTTGTCTGGAAAGAGGTGCTTAAATAGGTCAATCTATTTCTGAACTCCTTAATGAGTTGCAACCCACCGAATAACGGACGAAAGCACTCCTTCACCTGAATCCACTTGGTGCAAAACTGTTTAATGAAACTGTCGTTCTGATTGAAGAAACTACGCGCTGCATTATCAACCCGGTATTTCATGAATCCCGGCACATACGGCCACTTGCCCTTCGCGGCATAGAAGCAAATGATGTCTGAAATATAAAAATTTAAACAATTTGTTATAACACAAAGCTTAATAATGCTTCAGGAGGTAAAAATGTAACTATTTTAGCTGCTAATACGGTTTGTTTATTGTTTCCTTGCAACATAGGATAAACTTTTAAACTTTAAAAAAGTATAGCATACTTTCAGGCTTAACAGTATTCGTCGATGATCTCTTTTAAACTTGAAAAGAAATAGCTTAAAACAGATATCACATAAAACATTAAATTCAAATCCTAGTTCAAAATACAGAGATTTTGATATGGAACATTCTGGTTAAGTGGAATTGCAAAAAGGATTGCTCAACTCACAGGGCACATGAAAGAGGTGAAGAAAAGTGCGCTGATGCTCCAGACTGGAAATGAGATGAATACCACTGGACCGCCGATTGGCCAGGACCTTCTTTCCGGCAAAGGGAATCTCATCCACGCGGACACTCTTCAGATACGCCTCGCCCATGGTGAATAGAAATATGGCTAAAAATAGGGGCAAAATACGGAGAGTGATTTTCCGACGCAGCTCCATGGTCGAACTTTTCACTAGCCAGCAATAAATGTGACTGACGAATGTCCTGCAGGAATTGTCAGACACCTGAATGATTTCACTGCGCTCTCTATTGATTTTAATTGTGCTCGAGGTTGACATAAATCCAGGCAATGGGGATACATTGCATGTGCTAACCCAATTTGCCAGCCACAAAAAGTTCATTGCACTCAAAGCTGCATATGTACATGTGGAAAATATCATATGAATTCTACACTACAAAATGAAGTCACAGGAAATGCATTATGCAAATAGACAGTCATTAGCTAATATGTAGATTACTCAATATAGACGGGATAATAATCAGCAATTCACTTGATCTATGAATAATCAATTGATTTACAATTGCAATCCATCTGAGCGAGGAAGAACTACTGAACTATTACGAACTGAGTTCTCATTGCCGCCACGCGGCGTATACTTAATTTGCGAAACCTGCTTTTATGGCACGCTTTTTCCCCCGTCAAAACATTTTTCGAATGCCGTAATATAGATATAACCCACGTGTTGCAAATTCATTCTATGGCTTATCAAGTTTGGCACACTTCGAAATAGAAAAGCGCGGCGAATTTCCAGACAACTATTAAAGGTAGAGGTATTTTTTAGAATTATGTAACCAAAAACGCTAGATCCAAAATAGCAAACAAAACAAATAACTAACTAAAACATTGAAAATTTTGTTCTTAAGTATTGGTAGTAGTTTACTTCCTTACAATAGCTGCATTCTATCTTACTTTCTACGACTTTTTTCAGTACCAACCGTTCATATATGTACATTATTTAATCGGTTGAGCATAGTTATGATCTATTTTACTTTTCGTTGAGTATATGCGACCATAGATTCACCCTATCCGTCTGGAATTCGCTGGCCACGTGAACCTCGAAGCCTTGGAAGGCATCTGGTGCATTTGCGAATTCGTGATAGTCGCATATTCCGTCGGGACGTGACTGGAGCAGCTCAATGGAGCAGGGGGTCAGTGACTCGGAATTCCTGGGTTTTCTGCGAAATATGTTGATTCATTATAGTGCCCACGCAATCCAAAGTATCATACTCACCCAAACTTGGCGAAGTGCACGAAGTAATCCACGAAGGAATGTATCACCTTCGCCTCCGTGGAGTTCCGTTCAAAGTCGGGAAAGAGCAGTGGACTACGGAACAGATAGAGCAGATCATCGCAGTGCACCACTCCGTATTTTCCGGTCACATTCGCGGATGTATAGGCGGAGGCATAGCTCAGAGAACCACGATAGTTGAAACTATATAAGTAGGTGGGATTCGGCGTGTGGAAAACATTCTTGCGAATGGTATTGTATAGGGGCTGTTTGAAACCCCTGTCAGATATTAACTGGAAACCAAGAAAATATTTATAAATAAACTACGTATAAAAATAGAAAAAAAAGCTAGAGATTGAATTAAGCTATGATTAATGAGATACTGATACAAATTCATCAATTAAAATGTAGTTAACTTGATCATATTAGCTTAGCTAATTGATTAGCATCAGCCCCATCGACTTACATTCATAAATCCCTGAACGGTCAGCTCGTTGACTTCATGCTGTCCCTGGAAATACACCTCCACCAGCAGATCCACCATCTTTTCGCGCCTATCCGGGCTAAAGCTGGGCGGGAATTCCATCAGCTCCTGCAACAGCTCGTCGAATCGCGAGTTGAAGCTCTGGCGTAGCGTCTCATTGCCCAGGATGTTCACCACCCTGACTGCACCCTCACCCGGAACAGTGCCCAGCAGCAGGGGAATGGATGTGGGCATTCCTTGAGCCAGCATATCCATGGGATGCTCGTTGAGAAAGGTATCGCCTTCCAATCCCTCCTCGACCACTGGACGGAAATTGGTCATGTGATCCACATCCCAGTACTTGAGACCATCGCCGGCATTCAGCAGTTTGGTGGCATTTATTCGTCGCAGTGCCTTGGTTAGCTTTACTGTACTCAGATTCCTGGCATCTGGCACGTCTGCAAACTCCGCCAGGAGGCGAGCCTGCTCCAGAGGCTGCTCCGCAATGGCGAAGGGCACATTGGCCGTGCCGCTCATGCTGATCACTCGATGGAACAGGCCCTGGGATCTGGGACTCAGCAGGTGCATGTGGGCAGCCACTCCGCCGGCACTTTGGCCGAAAATGGTCACCCGCTGAGGATCGCCGCCAAAGAAACGAATGTTGCGCTGCACCCAACGCAGTGCCAAGTTCTGATCCTTTAGGCCAAAGTTACCAGACATCACAGCATCCTGCGTCGATAGGAATCCTTGGTGTGGAACGAGAAACTCAGATGTTACACTGCTTAAACTTTGTTAGTTATCTTCGGACTCACCAAAGGGTCCTAGTCTGTAGGCCATGGTCACCAGAATCACTTCACCCGAGTCCATAAAGTATTCGGGACCAGTTACTCCTGGTCCTGCAGAGCCGCCGAAGAAGCCGCCGCCATGGATATAGACCATTACAGGTAGTGCGGGTTTTCGAACCTAAATAAGGCAATCATTTAAGCTGGACAGGATTTCACTAAGCCGGGGATCATCACTACTGACCCTGTACTTTCTTAGATCCTCCCAAGGAATTTGATTTTATCTCACCTCTGGCCTGTAGACATTCAAGTAGAGGCAATCCTCATCGCCGTAGACCACTGGCGTCGGCAGCAGATAGTTCTTCTGGATGCAGTCCATCTTGGGTGCACTGGCATCGTACATCCACAGCAACTTGGGCATTACCTTGGGATTCTGGAGAAGAAGTAGCTGGTTCATAGATGGAGTCTCTTTATCCAAAGATGCGCAATTCACTTACGCTGAATCTCAGATCTCCAATGGGGGGCAGGGCATAGGGAATGCCCATGAAGGCCTCGAATCTCTCGGACTGATAGCCCTGTAGGTAGGTGCCCTTCAGGCAGCCCACGCTCGGCGGGCACACGGTGAGCTGGTCCACAGTGGCCAAGGCCGCGCCGAAGGGTCCAGGGCCAGCCAAGAGCTGTCCAAGAAGCAGCAGCTGTAGTATCCGTTGTTGAATCATCGCCGGCGGTCCACGAAATCACTGAAAATAGAGCTAATGGATCGTTAATTATGCAAAACTATTGGTTATTTATGATCAATTTTTTTTTCGAGGGGGCTTCCTATGCTGCGCGTTAACTGGCTCAAGATGATGTCAACTTTAATTCGGTCTTCAAATGGATTTGCTGACCATCAGCCATTAGGCCCACTATCCTGGTGGAAAAGCTCACTCACTCACTTAATCCCTCACTTGCTGGGGGAAAATCGCTGGAAGAACCTACCGCGACAGAGGCCCAAATCGATCTGACGATTTGTTCAGTTGACTCGTGAAGAAAACTTTTGCTCCGTACCAAGTGGCTCTCTGCCCACAATCTTGACAAAATGTGCGGTGGAAAATTTATAGAGATCAGCGCGATTTAGCCAGCTGGTTGGGATCGTTTGGATCGTTTGGAGAACGGTTCACACGGCGTATGCTTGATTGCTCCGAATAGGAATTGATCTGAAAATGCAACTAGCATCTCAACCTCATCGGGTTGGGGTAATTTGAAACACGCGCCGGAACGAGTAGAAAGTGGCAATGGATTACTTATACCCCGATCCGTCAGAGTTGACGACTTGCGATCAACTGCGATCGCTTCGTATCGAAATGTTCGCTTTTATCCTGCTTTTTTAATGCATTCACACAGAAAATAAATCATGGTGCAGATGTCACTGGAAAAAGTAAGCTACTGATCAATAGCTTGCACTAACTAGTTGGAGCAACTAATAAATACACAATTGTGTTATAACAATTGCAGCTTATACAACTTGAATGTATTTCAAGATGATGCACGCATACTTTTACTTTCTATCTTAACATCTGAAACCTGGATATTATTTACTCACTTTCGCTTTTATGCCCAGCAACCCCTTAGAACGTCACGGTTTTCACTCTCATGGATCGTGCTCCACCTTAAGATAGCCGATCTTGAGAAGTCTCCAAGTCTCCGGAGGTTTCCCCTATCGGGCGAGTTTTACTGCGCTACGGATCGACGGCAATCTTATCTCATCGCATGTCGTCGGGCCTTTTATTCGCACTTAATCTCATTTCTTGCACATTCTGCATATGTAAATTGACCTTCGAATCACAACTGGGGGATTGGATGGAAAATGGGATGTGATGCGATGGGTTGGCTCCAACCCAGCAGGCATTTATGAAAATGGAACGCACTTACAATGCTTCAATGAAAATCTGGGGTAACTGCCATGGTTCCCATTACACATTCTGTTCCATTTCGCAAATTAATGGGTTTTATTTATTCTTAAATTAACCCAAAGTAGTTATAATCGAATTTAGGGAGCTATGAAAACAGCTTCTTCCATATGGGATATGCGGTGAGCGTTATGCTGTTTCGAATATCTTCCAGATACTTTTCTTTGTTGCCACCAAAGTGGAGATACTTGCACATTCCCTGATCATTGAAATCCGCAGCTTTACAGGTGGATTCTTCGTGAAAAACTCTATAGAGATATAAAAAAGAATAAATATAATATAAACCTATCTTGTTATCTTGTTCCCAGCTTACCCCGTTTTGGCGAAATCCGTCATCAGCGAAGTCATTCGTTGAATAACCTTGGCATCTTCGGAGTCCTTGGGAAAATCATCGAAGCTAATTGGAATGCGTATGGTGTGCAGACCGTCATCCATGTGAACTGCTCCAAGCCCATAGTCGTCAGTGGTGCCAGCAAAAAACTTAGTTATAGAGCTTAAGCCGGCAAACTCAAAGATATAGATGTACAGTGGATTCTCTTCGAGATTTGCATAGTTGACATACGACGAAATAGTTTCATAGATCGGATAATAAAAGTTGAAGTCACCAGAGATCTCCGCCAATTTCAACATGGTATCGTTGTTAAGACTGTCTCCTTTAAAGTCATACGCATCCAATATTTCGCTGACCATCTGGACGGGAGTTCCCTCGGGCAGGTTAAGCAGCAGGACCATATGTTCCAGGAAGTTTTCATTGAACTCTGCCCGTAGCTTGGGATTAATGAAGGCACGCATTAGGAACAGGGAACCTTCTCCAGCTCGCGAACTTAGACTTAGGAGCCAGGGCACCTGGTGAATGCGACCTGCCCGATGGGCATCTAGCGGATCCTCGACCAGGAAGGCGTCAGGAGATGGAGCCTCCACTACTGGGAGACTGGTGAGGTGGGGCATGTTATCCCAGACCTTTAAGCTGTCCGCACTGATAAGGAGTTTTTTATGACACACTTTACGTAGCGCTTCCGCCAGATCCTGGGTACTGAGAGTCTCCGCTTGATCAATGGCCAACTCCTTGCCCAGACGCCTTGCCTGACTTAGGGGATCTTTGAGGGTCTTCATGGCCGACAGAAACATGGTGCCAGTCAAGGACATGGAGTTTTGGAAAAGTCCTGGAAACAAGCGTATGACTTATGTGCGATCAAAATTCATCCATGAAAACTAACCCTTTGAATTGGGACTAATCATGTGCAAGTGTGTAGATATTCCTCCAGCACTGTGACCAAGGATCGTGACCTTTTTGGGATCTCCTCCGAATGTGGCTATGTGTTTTTGTATCCACTGCAGCGCCAATCGCTGATCCTTGAATCCGAAATTCCCCGGCATGTGCTCATCGCCAGTGCTTAGAAATCCTGCAACATTTGAACTCGATGTGAGTGGTGTATTGGATAATCCCTACAACTTACCGAAGGGACCAAGGCGATAGCTCATTGCTACCATGACCACCTTGCCGGTATCCATCAGATACTCTGGTCCACTGGCCATGGGGTGGGCTGAGCCGCTAAAGAAACCACCTCCATGTATGTAAACCATCACGGGCAACTTATCCTCAGCCCGTTTCTATAAAACCAAACCAATCAGGACTATCTAAGGATGCTTGCAAGTCTTGTTACCTTCGGTCTGTAGACGTTCAGATAGAGGCAGTCCTCCACTCCCATCAAACCCCATTCCTTCGCAAAGTAGCTTCTCTGCACGCAGCTGTCCTTCGCCGTTCCCGCATCGAGTACTCCCTCCCAGGGTTCATTCGGCACAGGATTCTGAAAGCATTCAATGTACTTAATCCTCCTGAAAGCACAGAGCAAGGAACTATCCACCTTAAGACGCAGCGGTCCAACTGGCGGCTGGGCAAAGGGAATGCCCATGAAGGCTTCAAACTCTCCGCTTTGATATCCTGGCATTAGAGTGCCTCGCATGCAGCCCATATCCTCCAGGCACACATCCAAGGAATCTCCGACAGCAACAGCTACAAAAAATAGTACTCCAACTCCGGCGAACAACATTTTTGTTATGATATCCATTGGTAAAACAGTAGCTTACTTTTATACTGCATCTCTCAACCGAGAGCGGGATATTTGCAAATTCAGGTAATCATGGGTATAAAATAAAAACCACAATTATCGAATCCTAAAAGGTTTTATTTCTGTCACGTAGAAAAGCGAGGGTAAGCTGCCAGCCAACGCTAATCGTATATGATACACAGATGAATTGACGTCTACATAGCCTAAACACGCATTCGAACCGAACTTACGACTAAGAGGTATAATTACAATGTCTATACAACATGGCGATTTAACTAACAATGAACGATGCGATTTGGAGAAATTTAACTAAATTGCAGGCCTAGGAACCGGAACTATTAATAGAACTAAGTGATTCCCGGTCAAATTGGTGTTAAACTGCGGCGCTTGGCGGCACTCAGTTGCGGATGCCACATATCCAGGATGAGCACTAGGCGTGGCTGGCTTCCGTTGTGCCACACCTCGTGTTCGAAGCTATCATCGAATATGAACAGTTCTCCCTCACGCCAAGTTCTAAAGCAGATGTGGTTAGTCAATGAAATTTGAAAGGTTTAGTCGTTTTCCCTCACCTTTCCTGCTCCGCCACGCGGAGTGAGGTTTTTTCCGGCTCCGGAGCAGCTAGCGTGAGGTGGGCCCTCAGTCGGCAATTGGTGGGTCCACAATGCGGCCACACATGCGTCTTGGCCTGCATAACACTAAACTTCACTTGGCCACGTCGACAGCCGGCGGACTCGGGAAATTCCTCCAGCAGGCTACAGGTGATTGGGGCCCTGCGGCAGTTGTCCTTCACCCGACGACCCTGGGCATATAGCTCATACTGCTGCCACACTCCCTTGTCGCGCAGCAGTTCCGCTTCATCCTCGAAGAATCCACTTCTTCCCAGCAGCGCTAATCCCTCATCACGAATGGCACGCCAATTGAGAGCCAGCTTCTCCAGCTGCCTTTCATAGCCTGTTTCTTTGGGCTGCCAAAAGGGCTGTGCTCTCAACCTGGGCTCATTGTAAAGCGATCTCTGATAGAGGCTGGCAAAGAAGCCTTTGGCAACGCCTTTACTATACACCTCAAGAGCTTCTGATTTCATGGACAGGCGCTGCATGGTCTCGCCAAGCGACAAATAGAAGAAAGCCTCTTGCGTGCCCTCCTCTTCAGACTCCACGGCATATTTTAAATAGGGCAGCGCCTTGGCGTAGTCAGCATGGAACTGTCTGAGCGCCAGTCCATAATGAAGTTGAGCCACTGCATTGGTGGGCCAAAGTTTCAGGGTTTCCACAGCCACCTTTTCAACCTGCTGAAGACTGGGAGACAATCATAAAGTATTTGTTACTCAAAGTAGCCTGTCTTACCTACTTGTTTACCATAAGATAGGTGAGTGAGAGTTGGTTACGAAGCCGTGGATCCTCAGGCAAACGTTTGATGAGCAGCTCGTGGATGGTAGTTGCCTGTCGGTGGTGACCTGGAATTCAATAGGCAATGTAGAAAGCGAAACATATTAAAATATATGTTTAACTTACCCAAAAATCTCAAATTCTCTATGCAGCTTTCGCCAGCGTTCTTGAACTCCAGATTGCTGGCTATAAGCTCGCCAAAGGCCAAATATCTTTTGTAAGCATCGATGGCTTCCCACAGGCGCTGATTGCTGCGCTCCTTCTTGGCCAGAAGTTCCAGAAGTCGGGCTCTTCCCAAATGGGCCGATGGCTCGTGGGCAAAGTTGGTGGTGAGCGTGTTAAAGGATCGCAGGGCTTGGGCATAGTTCTTTGGGGTGGATATTAGTTCGCGATTCGCCAGCCAAAACACAAAAAAAAGGGTTAGACAAAGTACGAAAGCATGCAATTAGTATAAAATCATTCTCTTAAGAATTGAAACGCGGTTGAGAGGAGGTCAAAGGATGAGCCCGCGACCAAAGTTTCCTCCAAGTGGGTGTGTAGTTTTTGGAGTAACTGGTCGTGGGTTCATCCCAACCATATGTGTCTCCTGAAAAGAGCGTTTCTATAAATACATGAATAGGGTTAAATCCTATGATTTGATTAATTATCCTTTGTTGTTCTTACATGACTAAGCTGTTATATGATCTAATGAACTTGACAAGCAAACATAAACTAAAGCTTTGAAATGAGATTGTGTTTTTTTGTTGTGATGTTCTTTAGTGATTGTTGAGCTAGAGATATATCGAAGATATATAGTTCACGGGTTAATCCAGGTGAAGGAGACACCTTTGGTTGCGACATACCTCCCTAATCATCTCCTCGTTCGCCTTGCGCAACTCTTGCTCGAAAGGATCGTCTTTCTCTGCGGGAACAGCTGCAGCTTCTTTCGGCTTTATTTCTATTTGGAGATTAAGAATCTGAATTAGAACACTATTTCGAGCAAAACAATGGTGTGAAATTTTGAACGGTTACGGCCTAGATAGCTCCACCTTGTGTGAGGTGTCAGTTTGTATATCCTACGGCTAACACTTACGATCTGTTATGTGTAAAGCGATCGGTTTTTGGTCGTGTGTCTTAAAGTAGTGTTGGGCCTATGATTGCGATAGCTTATGTGATCGATCGAAAGTATGTTGGATGGAGAATGGAGTCGGGTGGTCATCGACAGACGTGGTGATTTGTGCGTTTAGTAATTACGTGTCCAGCTGGGGTCGTCGGAGTCCGGATCGCTCTCGAACTCCTTGACGGGCAGACGACCGTATTTGGCCTCCAGCCGGTTCATCAGATCGGCGTCGTCCACGTCGGAGATTTCGTCCTCCTCGTCGGTGATCTCCTCATCGCTATCTCCGTCATGCTCGAAATCCTCGATAGCCCCATCTTCGTATTCCACGTAGATATCGCTGTGACCCACTGGCTTTTCCGGCTCCTTTTCTTTCTGTTCGGGTTTGGGTTTGGCATCCTTTGCAGGCTCCTGGGCGTACTTGTACATGGCGCTCAGTTGCTCAAAGGTCTCGGGCACATAACTGGCCATGGAGGCCACGTTGTCGTCGCTTTCGTGACGTACTTCTTCCTCCTCCTCATCAATGTCACTGATTTCCACCTCGATCTCCTCTTCGATTTCGATTTCCTCCTCGGAGTATTCTTTTTAGACAATGGGATATGACTGATGTTAATACTCTGGTCTTGGCCAGGCATATCATACAGCATAGGCTTCCAGATCACTTGTCAATCAAATGATTTGGAAGCAACTTCGGCTAGCCGAAGTTTGCAATTAATAACTCATATCTCCAACCATCGTCCAAAAGGGGCAGCTCCTCCACATCGTCCGGTATGTGATCCTCAGCAGTGGCAATCGTCAATCTTCGCCTGAATATAGTCTCTGGTGCGGGCTCATCCTCAGCTATGCATTCACCACGGAAGATTCGAACGTTATTCGAGTTAAGGGATTATTAATCGAGCAAGAACAAAGCCATTCAACAATTTCCGTACATACATACATTGGTGGAATAATAATTGGAACAAAGCTGTGACTACAATCAGATTAAAGAAATAATATAAAATCATAATCAAAATAAGCTAACTGAAGAAAGTGCAAAATTTGGACTGGGCCCATGGATTCTCATTGTTGAAACCAAAAAGAGAGGCCATTGCCCAGAGTTTGTTTTAGTTTTTGTTAATACATCGAGAATAGATCACGAGACAATGAGGTCATTTGCTGATTTAACCAACTTAACTTGGTGGGTTAGAACGAAAAGCGGCGCTTAGTAATAGTTACTGAAAAGTTTCCCCGTAGTATGGTTTATTTGATTAGCATAACATTTGGCGTGCTTGGCGGATATGATTGATAGAGATCAAGAGCAGAGAGCGGAATACAAAGAGCGGAGATTCGGGGAGCAGATCAGCATTGAAGACTCACTTGTATTTGGACTTTTCCTTATCAATACAAGGCGTGAAACTAAGGCAAGTGCAACGCCAACGCCAAATTTAACGGCAACTGTAAATGAGTCAGGTTTTAGTATGAGAAAACAAACAAATGCCTTTTGCACTTTCTTGTACAATTTCGGTTTCTAAGTTCTTGGTTGTGTGTGGTTGTGCATATTCTTTCAGTTTGGTAAGGTGGAGCATTTCAGTCGGTCAGTTCTTAAGGTTCTAAACCTGCGAGATCCGTTAACCGTTCAACTATTCAATCCTTTGCTACTTACGGGATGCCAACCAAGAGGAGCCCTCTTCCTTGGGCTCCTCCTCATCAGCCTGGTCTTGATCCTGCTCCTCACTCGCTACTGCTTTTGCTGGCTCTGTATCCTCGGGATCATTTTCAAATTGCTGATCCAGGGACTCGAATTCGTCGTCATCCCCGTCATCTGCATCGTTTTTGTCTTGATCCTGCAATAAACAAGTTATTTAGCAACAAATACGAAGATCATTTAACCCAGCAACTATTTTACTAACATCATCATCGTCGTCGTCATCATTAGTATATGTTGCGGGAGCACTTTGTGCCGCAGATTGGGATCTTGGCGGCTCTACTGACTCTTCGACCTCCTGCTCTTCCTCATCCTCATCATCGTCTTCCTGCTGCGAACATAAAACATTAATTTTTGGAAATACACAATCTTTTCACAAACTATAGAGCATACCTCCTCAGCTTTCGACAGCGGAGCTTCAGTGGATTCTACAACATCATCATCTGCTGCTGCTTCATCCTCATCGTCTTCATCTTCTTCAGCTTCATATTCGCCAGTGGCTTCCGTAGTGGCTTCAGTGGTAGCTTCCACAGTTGCCTCTACGGTGCCGTCGTCATCGTTATCCTCCTCCTCCGCATCCTCGGCAGTTATGTTTTCACCCGCATTGTTCTCCTCATCTTCATCCTCCTCATCTTCATCATCTGTCGCTGGCTCATCCTCCTCAGTTGGCTGTTCCTCTTCCTCCAGTTCTTCTTCTAATTCTTCTGAGAGTGGCTCTTCTTCTGAAATGTTTTTATTTATTTATAAGAGTTTATATTCATTTATATTAACATACCTTCCTCTTCATGATCATCATGGTCGTCGTGTTCATCGTGATCATCTAACGCCTCTCCAGAGGGTTCCTGCACATCGTGACCATCATGCTCATCCCGATGTTCGTCTACCCAGCCATCAAAAACTTTCGAGAACCGAGACTCCGACAGAGGAGTGTCCACTGAAATAAACCGGTATAAGTACATTTCAAATTTCTGAGAATTGTATAACTTACGATCCTCCAGTCCGCGATTCTCCATGATGATCAGACCCACCAAACTTAGGAGCACTGCCATCAGGGCGAAGAATATGATCTTGGCGCACCAGTGACCGCCAGTTCCGTGATCGTGGTGCACGTGCAGGTGGAGATCATCGTTTCCCATCTTTGTAATGTGAACGCCGTGCGAAGATTCGTCGTCATCTGAGATCCGACATTTGCATGATAGTGAATAATAAAAATAACACATGTGATTACAAA
This sequence comes from Drosophila mauritiana, assembly GCF_004382145.1. Lineage (NCBI taxonomy): Eukaryota > Metazoa > Arthropoda > Insecta > Diptera > Drosophilidae > Drosophila > Drosophila mauritiana. The sequence goes on along the minus strand of NC_046668.1, from coordinate 14,489,474 downwards.
CAGTTTAATTGAATCCACCTTCGAGTGTTTTACTTGGATTTAGTAACTGAGCGAGACATTCAATTAATTTGGCAAAGCATTCCGGGGTGTGTTGGGAAAACTACATATAGGGGGATCTATTTCTCTACCTTGAAAACTGGACTGACGCAGAACAGTCACATCGCCCTCGGACTTGCGATCATCTAGACGAAAAGTTAGTTACAATGAGACATACTATACCGGCATTACAAGCTGATAAGACGGCGCCGGGCGGGGGGAATTGTTTATGCCTAAATATGCGCAACGATAAACAAAGAAGCCGCCAGTCATGCTCTTGGGCAGTTGGCCAAGTGAAATTAAATGGCTTTACACATTTATATCTACATATATGCACCATCGTGGCTACTTATTTCGGTGCCGTGGGTGTAATGGCCCCAGAATCTTTACGGAAGCATCATCATTTGGTATCTAGTATCTACGTATGTGAATCTCGATCTCTGTTGCATTGGAATTAATTTGCCGACGAGGTGACGAGCTCTCCATTCTCCAATGAGAGAAAGATAACGCAGAGAAGAGAGCAATAGAGAGAAAGAGTGGCAGAGGGAGATAGCAATAAGAGGATATCCCAGGGACAACGAAACATCTGTGTTTGCCTTGGGACAAAAGATAAATAAATCTGGGAAAACCACTCTTCTTGTTTTTTCTCGATTTTTGCACACCGATTCAATGCCCTTTTTCTTTGGCTCCCGATCGAAATACCCACTTTATGGTCTACCTCCCGCCTTCCCCGCCCGCACACATGTCATGCATATATATTTTCCTGCTCGATCGGCACACGCATAGCGACAGAAAACAGGCGAGATGTATAATTTTATATAATAGGGCAAAGTTATTTTTAAAGGCACTCGACAATATTATTATGCTAATAAAAGAAATGAACTGCTTGCTACGCGGCGGCGGCGAAAAGACAAAACCGATTTTCACACCAAATAACGGTCCATTCGAGAATGATGGTAAGTAAAAGTACCGTAACAGGGACTTACCGCGTTTTCGGCGCTTATCCTTGCGCTTACGCGGCTGCACATCGCCTGACATTTTGCTCACTAAAGGCACTTAAACCTATGCCAATTCAATGGAGAGTGTTTGTTTTTCCTTTTCGAGCGGACCGGGCAAAACGGGCGATCTGGATCGACGAACAGCACGTTACTAAATGCAAATACCGCTCGCACCGTGGGAAAATTATTTATAAAGTGACACTGGTGTTGCCAGATCCGGCGGGAATGATGAAAGCTAGAGATGACAGCTGGGCAGTAAAGGCAATTTTATTGTTTTGGATGAAAACTCATGACAGCTCTCTAAAAATAAATTTACATAATAAGTATTATTTATAAATTTATTTAATTGTCATATTTATGTTTTATTTTAAGTAGTGTTGTGCCAATAGATTGAATTTAATTTTAACAGTTAGATAGTTAGTTAATTTTAACAGTTTAGAAAACACAAATGTAATTTTTTCTGTTACTCGTGGAATTTTCATATTATATGTCTATGTAGCGCATAGACACAACCACAATCTTTATTTAAAATGTATTTTCCTCAAGATATTAACTTTAAGTAAAGAAATAAAAATTAGAATATTAGCTTATTTTAAATATCGTATGGCATTCAAATTCATGCGCACTGCAGTCGCCAGTATCGTTAGAGACTTTCGTCACGCGCCCATCTCGAAGAGAACCAACCCCGACCAAGAAAAAAACAAGAAAATAATACACAATTGGCGACGGCGGTGCAGAGGTTCTCCGTGTGATCCGATCGAACGGGACTAGGACCGACACGGACCAGGTCTAAATCCGCGAGGTCAGCGGTATTATGGCCGGCGACATGTCCATCGGCTGTGCGGCCCTGAAGCGATCCAGCAAGCTGAGGTCCTGCACCAGTGCCGCCGACACGGACTCGATGCGGGTGCCCAGCGACCACAGGGACAACGGGAGCCTGGTCAAGCCGCCTCCGGTGCCGCCGCAGAATATGCGCGGCGGTCTGCGGGTCTACAAGATCGTCATCCTCGGCGACGGTGGCGTGGGAAAGTCAGGTGAGCTACTCTAGCCATGGATTAGCCAAAAGAAAATGCCGAGTTATCACTGCGCACTTTGATTGGGGCTGCGAAAAATCAATAAATTATCTCAATTTCTTTTACGCTTTGTTTTGACCCCCGCACCACCGACACCCACGAAACTCCAACAACCACCACTCCCAACGCCCTCTGAAAACGACGACGAAACCCGAACAGCTGTCACCCTTCAGTTCGTGAGCCACAGTTTCCTGGACTACCACGACCCCACAATTGGTGAGTAAGGCGCAGGGTGCGCAAGGCGTCTAAGGCGAAGCCCCCACAACCCCACTAAATGTATACCGGTTTTTTTTTTTCGCCGCAGAGGACTCCTACCAGCAACAGGCGGTCATCGACAATGAGGCCGCCCTGCTCGACATCCTTGACACCGCCGGCCAGGTGGAGTTCACGGCCATGCGGGACCAATACATGCGTTGCGGCGAAGGTTTCATCATTTGCTACTCGGTCACCGACCGCCACAGCTTCCAGGAGGCCTCCGAGTACAGGAAACTAATAACCCGTGTCCGCCTGTCCGAGGACATTCCGCTGGTTCTGATTGCCAACAAGGTGGACCTGGAGTCGCAGCGACGCGTGACCACCGAGGAGGGCCGGAATCTGGCCAACCAGTTCGGCTGTCCGTTCTTTGAGACATCGGCTGCACTGCGTCATTACATCGACGAGGCATTCTACACGCTGGTCCGCGAAATTCGGCGCAAGGAAATGCACAAGGCCCTGGGTACGGACTCCAATTCGGAAAAGATTCACACGGGGCGACGAAGTCGCTGGTGGCGCATCCGATCCATTTTCGCATTGGTTTTCCGTCGCAGACGAAACCTAAACTAGACCAGGATGCGGATTCCTGGAAACGAGTGCAATATTAACCACAAAACCAAGTAACTTTTGTTCGCTATATTTTGTATATAGCACATACCCATCAGATACAACATACAAGAGAGAAGTAACCGATCGAGGAGCAGATAACTAATTGTTAATGGCCACAGTGGTTTATTTATTATTTGTTACGGAAACTATTTAAAGTACTTGTTGTTGGCCGGAAAGGATAGCGAGGCAGTAGATCAGCGATAGAGTATATCAATACGTTTAAGCACCGATCCAAAAGATACATATTAACAATGCACGTACATATGTTTATGTAGTAAATATTACTAACGTTGATTCCTAGACGAGAGCGATTAAGCAAGTGTGGCAATTGGCTAAAGCTCAAAAGCATTTAAATTCAGCAAGATCGAGGGGCAGTTCCCCAACTAACAATCTTAACAACTCTGAATCCTAGCCAGGAGATTAACCCAACAGCCAATTGCCAGGTGCGAAGGGCAGAGAATTGGAGGATTTTTAAACTTATGTATGTACGTATTTACCCAGAATACACGCACATGACATACGCGACACGAGCCACACATTTAACTAATCGAATAAATGTTGAATTTAATGTATACTAATATTATAAAACGATCGATCGACCTAAGTATGTAAAACGCGGGAACATTGCAAATTATGAAATATGAATGAGAATGTGCGTTTGTTCAGATCCAAGCCCAAATTGATAATTTAAGTCCACGACAGCCGATGCATTTGTTGTTTAAGTTTGAGAAAAGTTTATTGTTTATATTGTTAAGGACACACGTGTTACGCCTAAGTTTATTTATTATTAGTTTAACGAAATCTGTTGATTACTTTTACCACAAGCAAAACCACACATCACGTTCTCTAAGCATTCACCATGAGTTCCTCTCATCAATGTTAACTGCATCACCAGAAACGAAATACTAACACGGCTTTAATTACTCTGTTTGTTACATGATCCCAAAAACAGTTGAATGGACTACCCATAATTACTAATAATTAATTGTTATTGCGAATCCTGCAACCGTTCGAACCAAACAGATCGACTGACAAACAAAAAAACAACAGCTCCAACAAGAAAACGAATCAAATGCGGGTAGAAATATAATAGAAATGCTTTCGCCGAAAGTTAAGCGATAAAAAGTACGTTTTAAGAGAAAAGGCTTGGGAACTAGATGTTCAAAGCAATGTGTCGTGTCCATGTTGTTTCGAAAACGACATACCTGTTCGGGAATAATATTGAAACCTAATACCTAATCGATGAAAAACCAAAACATTTTGATTCATAATGTTATGTACATTTTAAATGTAAAAAAAAATAAAATACAAAAGCACAAATTAAACAAAAACAATACCCTCAATAAAGATTTTTTTAACCCCGTTAAAGATGTGTGTTTCGACTTTAAAGGGCGGGTATTCCCCGGAAAAAGTCCATTATCTTGGCAAATCCAACATTTTTTTAAAATAAAATTCAATGCCCCGCCAAATAAAACAGTTAGTTAAACCAAGAGTAGATCAAATGTACTGTTTATTCATAAGTATAATATAGTTTGGTTGTATCTGATGCATCTTCGAGTTTTTCAACTTCTGTGTGAGAATTACACGATTGACGGTACAAAATACAAAAAAGAGACATACACATATGTACTGTATAGTATAATTATATGTATAATCGTATTTTATAAAATCATAAAATACTCTTCATATAGTTGTTTGGTTGTTTTGTAGTATCTTTTTTTTATGTTTTCCACTCGTTTTAATGCAAAGTACAAATATTAAAAACTCGCTTAATGCGCTCGAAATAGTTTTTCACTTCATCAAAAATTTTCCCTCTTAGCATCTCCCACGCGAAAACTGAATGCATCTCATTTGTGGCTTACGTTTAGTTAAATAAACATTTATCGTTTTTGTTTTGTTTTGTTTTGTGTTTAGTTCGGCTCTTGTAATGTAGTTTCGCTTCCAACTCCTATTGGCGGCGTGGTCTCTCTGTATCTGATAGATTTAATGGGAACATAACTCTCATCTTGACGCCTACGACCTCCTTGGACCCCGGGATCCAACTTCCGATTCTGTTTCTAATTCCACTGATTCACCTGACTCACTCACCCTCGCATACGACACAATCTCGTCCAGCCACAGCCGACTACACTTGACAACACAGTTAACGAAATAATAACATACATCTAGGAGGAGGGGGTGGACAGAAACGGACACAACTTGAATATGTTTACATATATCGATATATATTTCGCTTGCAGTGGCTGACTGATTGATCTGCTCTGCCCTAGTTTTACAAATAATAATGCCAGAGTTATTACTGTTGTTTACTTCGGTTTATAACTACACTAGACTGTATATAAAATCAAATCCGCATTTGACATTCTACTTGGTGCTGCCTTCCCTTATATCTCGCTGCATCCCTCCTCCGCTGATCTTCTAGCTCAAGCTCTCTGTTTTCTGCTCATGTTGTTGTTGCTGTTGGGTGGTGGTGGTGCAGCTTCGTGTATCCGATGTTCTGGTTGTTCTTGATGTTGTTGTTGTTGAGTGGTTGTTGTTCAGCTCGTTATTGTTGTAAAAGGTGTGTATGTGTGTGTGTGTGTTTATGCTGTTGTTGTTGCTGTGTGTGTGTGTGTGGTAAAGATTTTCATGTTGTTGATTTGCTCTTTTAGAGCAAAAGGCATCTGGTCTTCTTCCTCTTTTTGACTTGCAGCGCGGCCCTAGTTGCCGTCTCGAAAACATCTCGCACACCCTCCTTGGACTTAGCCGAACACTCCAAATAGGCAAAGGCATTAATCTTCTCGGCCATGGCGCGACCCTCCTGCGGCTTCACCGGCTCCTGCTTCATTTTTGCTAGATCCTGTAAAGTCAAGTTTCGATTAGTGCTGCGAGTTCAACTCGTTCAACAGTGCGTATACGTACCCGAATTGTGTTGGGATCATTTCGCAAATCTTTCTTATTTCCTACCAAAATGATTGGAACATTTGGACAAAAGTGTTTGACCTGCAGAGGAATGTAGTAAGGATTAGTATAATGTTTTCATATCAGATGCCATATAGTCGAACTGCCAAAACAAGTAATTCGTAATTGGGAACCTTTTTCTTTATTCTTATCTACATTATAAATTAAAAGCATTTATGAGAAGTAAGGAAGTGATTCAGAAAGTCAAAGCAAATTTGCTCATAGCAGACCATTTAATCACCAACTAGTAATAAGCTTTAATTCTATCGATCTATCCTCGTTCTATACCAAATCCAGTCTTTGTCACTTTGATATTCAGATAGCTTCAATGACATAAACAACAACACAGAGATGCGTAGTCTTAAAGATTCCATATCATAAGCAAATGCATTAGTTAATTTCAAAATTTCTTTTTAATATATTTTAACTGGAGTTAAAAATTCTATACTAAACCTATCTGTTGCCTATATTTCTTAGTTCTGTATAGTATAGTACCATTACTTGTTGCATTTGAACTCACCTCTGGGGTCCATTTTTCAGGAATATTTTCTAGCGAATCGGGTGAATCCACTGAGAAACACATCAGTATGACGTCAGTGTCGGGATAGCTCAGCGGTCGTAGTCTGTCGTAGTCCTCCTGCCCGGCCGTATCCCACAAGGCCAGCTCCACCTGGAGAATCGGATGCGGATTTTAATTGAGAGTTACGCTTGCAGTTGCGGTGTCGTCAGGGTTATAGATAGATGGGGCTTTTTGGGGCACGGGTTTGGAGGGGGATGGGACAAGTTCGAGTTGAAGATAGCATGAGTGCGAGTACGAGAGTGTGAGCAAGGAACTTGACGGAAATGCCAAACGAATTAATCACATCGAAGCGAGGCGAAGTGGAATGACGTGAACTTGTGTGTATGTAAACGCTATCCAAACAGAAACACAAACAGAAACTGAAAATTGAAAACCCGCCATATTGCGCAGCAAAGGCAAACACACAGTGTTTATTTCGAAAAAAGCGCCTGAAAATACTGTAGATCCCAAATGGAATATATGAACGAACATATAGCCAAATCATGACTTGATGCCCCAATGGAAATCGCACATTACATTCCGTAGAGTAAGGGAGTGCGCGGTGGAGCGGGAGAGCGCTCCCCCCCTTAGAAGAGAGTACAGGTAGGCAGGGAGAAAGAGTAAGAGTGAGAGCGCGCGAGAGCAGCAGCAGAAAGAGCGGGGGGCGGCGCAACGCATTAAACTGTATGTGCGCAACGGACTTGTATAAGACAAATACAAAATAAAAAGAAAAGAAAACGAGCGGAAGGAAGGGAGCAGCACTACTTGTGTGAGTGTGTGCTGCCAACTCTCCGTTGAGCATGTGTGCGTGTGTGTATGTAAGTGTGGGGAAATGTGGCCAAGTGTGACTTAATCACTGCTATCAAAACTTTAAATTCTTCGGAATAATCCAAATTTGCACTCCACTTAACCAAAAATGATCTTAATTTTTCTTTTGCTTTTCCAGACACCTTTATTTATGGTTGCGTCTGTTGGGCATCAGGCGATATTGACTCATTTCATTTTACAGGGGAATAAAAGGAAATACAACGACCAAGGTGTGGGTGAAGTTGTGGGTGGCACAAACAAGAGAACAATAAACACACACCCATGGGAACACACACCCGCACACACACTCGCACACAGAGGCGGGTGGAAAGTGTAAGGAGGATACGCGCACTTGAAAACGGAATGAATTGAGAATGCACACAAATTATAAAACGAGATCAGATGATTATCACTTGGGTGGCAGGGTGGGGTTATCAGGGGGAAGGGGGGTCAGCCGCCGGCTGGGGGTGGCATTCAGAGTGGCGGACGGGTCGGGAAGTTAGGGGAGGGGCGGGGCTGTCCGGGAAAAGGGGCTTACCTGTTTGCCATCCACCTCGATGTCGGCCACATAATTCTCGAATACGGTGGGCACATAGACCTCGGGGAACTGATCTTTGCTGAAGACAATCAGAAGGCAAGTTTTACCGCAGGCACCGTCGCCGACAATTACCAATTTCTTGCGAATCGTCGTCATTGGAAGTTCTGCAAAAGGCAAAATCAAACTGTAGCTAGATGCAATGCAAGTGCAGCGGATGCCCGAGGATTCCGAGTCCGATTCTGAATCCGAATACAATTTTCGATTCCGAACCCGAGTCAGCCGTTCTGTTTTATATATTCGCGAAAACTGAACGAGCGCCTGTTCAAAAAATTATCAAAATGAAAAAGCCACACACACACTCGCATACAGTCACACGCACACTGGTGGACACACACACAAATACACTCGCGCGCTCGCTCTCTTTTCCGATAGCCCTCTCCCGCTCGCGCACACACTTAGTCATACTTGCGGCTGGACGGCGATCTAATAGTATAAAGTGTGGGGTTCTTTCTTATCTGGCCATTGTCCATTGTCCGTTAGCCGAGTTTTTCCCGTTTTTCTTTACGGTTTTTCGCATTCGCATTTTCATTTTGGTCGCGTCATAGGGCCGCCCGCTTCTCCACCCCTCTCTCCAACACTCCAGGAAACTCCTCTCTCCGCGCCCCGTCCCGCTCGCACTTTATTCCAAAAACATCTCATCATCCACTCTCGGTACGTATGGCTGTGTGTGTGTGTGCGTGTGTCTGTGCGCCTCTGGCTGGGCGTGCGTGCATTTGTGTGCGTGCTGTGTGGAATTTTTTCACTTCTGCTCTTTCGGCCACTTACAATTTATATTGGTGATTTCACAACACTCAGCACGAATTCGACACTTAATTTGCTTACAAAATGGCACAAATTTGTTGATTCTTATGCGTCTACCGTTTAGCTATATCGTATAAAAGTTAATGCAATTACAAAAATTCGAATTGAACTCGACGATTTTTTCCCATGCAAAATGACGATGAACAATGTTCATCCGTTTCATTTCTCGGTAGCGGGATGAACGCTCGATGACCAACCAACGCCTTCGAGCGCAGGGCTGTTATTAACCCAATCGATAGTTCTCATCGATGGCAACTCTGTGCGCCTTATTGCCATGACCGACCACGACTGGTAACACCGCACATATGTTATTCTTCCTCTTCTTCTTAAATATGCAGTCGCATGGCCCGGGAATTAAGTGTTTGTAGTTCAAGCAAAAACTGAAAAGGAATGCTTGACAAACATATTCTGAAAGAAATGCAGCTGAGCTTCCAGCTCACCGAACAGCGAGAACTAGCCTCTGGCCGCCGTAAGCCGGAAAACCCACAGCACCGACCTGCTGCTCCAAAGAAAAAAGTTGTTTCAAAGGTGGCCAGCAAACCTGAAAAGATTTTGGAAGCAATGATTCAAAAAACGCAGATGGAGTCGCCCAAAAAATCCAAGAAAAATAAGGCAGCCGGCACAAAGCGGCCTCTTTCCAATAATGTGTCGAAGCCAGACAGTTTTCCATCCCAGAAGAGGCTTAAAAAGGATGATACCCTACCTAAAAAGAATCCTTTAAATAAATCCTCAAATGTTGCAGCTAAAAAATCTGCTGCAAAAAGCAAAAGTGCTAAGCTTCCTCCTATTCCCAAGGTTCATAGGATAGGTATGCATTAGATCTAGAATTACAACCTGAATTTATTTTAATATATATATATTTTTCAGAATCAGTTCCTAAGAAAACTAAAGTTAAGACTTCTAATAACACAAAAAAAGCAAGTTTACCTAAGAAACAAAAGGTAAATGGAGCCAAGAGCTCATTGAAGGTTGTACAAAATGGTAAAATAGTCGAGATAATTGCCAAAGAGGAATTAAGTGACACTGAAATGAATTCTTTAGATGATTGGAGTGAAGAAGACGATTATTTAATTGAAAGTGGTAAGCAATTTTTAATATCAAACTTGTTTTTTAACTTAAACTATATTTTTTAGACTCTGAAAACGATGTAGTTGAAGAAATAGACAAGACATTTCTTAAACACCCGAAGATTTTTAAGGCCAAAGGCAAAGGCCCCGAATACAAAGTATCAGATATTCTTCCTCCTTTTGAACACGAAGAATACCAAGGTCTTTTGTTGAATGGCGATGGCAGTGGAACAGTTCGAAAGATTGAGGTATTTAAGGGAGCACAGGAAGAAACTGACAGCGACGAAGAGGACATTGATTATGAGCCACGAGATAGCGATGACTTTGGATCTGAGGAATTTGACAGCGAAGTGTCTGACAGTGAAGACACAAGCAGCGCAGACTATGATAGTGACGGAGATTTTTACAGTGAAGATAGCGATACGGAGGATGTTAGTGACAGCGATAGTGAAGAATACGGAAGCGATTTCTTCGACAGCGACGACTTCGATTCAACTTATGAGCCTCCCGACATTGAGGGATTCTTTGATGATCCACCTGTCGGTATGCAAAGAGAGCCGCTTATTATAGAGGAAATCTTCGACGATCCCCCTGTGGAAAAAAAGCAAGAACTTATAAAACAGTCAAGTTCTGTGGTGACTGTTGTAGGTCACTCAATCAGTGAGCCCTCAAAGAAGGAGTCTGAAGCTGCTATTGCAAACGAAGAGAATGCCGAGGTATCACTGCCTGAAGTTGTAACACCCGAAAAGGAAAATGATCTCAAACTAAGCGATGCCCCGTTTTACAGAAATCCGCAAGCAAATCCCACTGAGCTTAGCGTCTTTGAGAACAGTCTGAAGAGCAATCATGTGCTGGCCGTGATTAAGGAGGACCTCGAAGTTTATGGCACACTAGTGCTGACTCTACTCTGCGGTCAAATATCAGTTAATGGTTACAAAGCACGCAGGCACGAAGCTATCACCATTTATTCTCCTAAAGGCCTTAATTGGGTATCTATTTCGCCAACCAAGACTAAAAAACCTCTAAAAGATGAGGTCGATTGGGAAGAACTCAACAAGAACTTCACACGCGCCCAGCTAGACAGGATTAAGACCAGCTTTCAGCGTCAGACGAATGCAATAGTACTGCTCCACCGAAACACAAGTGCACAGCAGCTCGTCGACACCTTTGGCAAGCACATGGCGCAAAATGTGTTCCCACTGGTCAATTCTTCCAATCGACCATTTAGCCACAGTGAAACCCTGTTGCACTGTCTGATTCAATCGAGCGATCAAAAGCGGACTCTGCAAGTTCCGCAGGTTTGGAATAAGTTAAAGATGCATGCAACGAGCCGGATAATGGTAGCCGGTGGTAAGGGCGTCGGAAAGTCTAGTTTATTGCGTTACCTCATCAACCGAAATCTGGGTCAGTTCCCATCCATGCTGCTCATCGACCTGGACATTGGTCAACCGGAAATATTTGTTCCGCAGACTATTTCTTGCACCGTAATTGATGAGCCCCTTCTGGGACCGGGCTTCCTGTACAACAGGCAGCCGGAACATGCCATTGTCGTGGGCCACACCAACATTGTCTTGTGCGCAGAGCAGTATGCCCGAGCAGTTATTCAGCTAGTCCAAAACATTCAGAACGATGCCAAGTATTCAAATATTCCTTGGCTGATAAATACGATGGGCTATAACAAGGGCTTTGGTATCGAATTGATGGCTCTGCTGGTGGATCGCATTCGTCCCACGGATCTTGTACAGATTGCCAGTCCAATTCCAATCAATAACTTTGATTCTGCCCTCGACCAGAGCAGTCTGTCGCAGATAAAACCAATAATATACTGTGCGGAGGAGTTCAAGATCAAGGAAGTACCAAAATACACGCTCCATAAGCTGCTCAGTGCAGTGCCTGCAAAGGAAAAAGGAACTTGGAGTCTCAGCGCAAAGGACATGCGGTACTCCAACCTTCTGGCACGTCTCAGTTCGTGCCTGACTGGAAATGCCAAATCTCTCACAGACTGCGAGCCGTTGGGAGTGTCTTTGGAATCCCTTCAGATACTGCATCCCACCAGCAAGAGTTACTCGCGCGAGGAACTGATTCGAGGCATGGAGGCTAATGTAGTATATCTGTGCCATCACGGGGAAGGTCTGGCCCAATGTTTGGGAATAGGTTTGTATATATCCACGTTCTTTTGTGGCTTATTAATTGAATTCCTAAATTCTTCTAGGTGTGGTTCGCGCCATCGACTACGAGCGCAAGGAGTTATACCTGGTGCCAGCAATGCCGCTACAAAAGATGTCCCTGGTGGATTGTCTTATCCTCGGCGGAGAACAGGTCCTGCCGCAGGGCTTCCTCCGGGATCAGGGTCAAGGTGTGTCCAGCAGTGTGCCCTTCGTGTTCATACTTGACGATTCGAAATCTTCGAAGAGTATCCAGCAGATCTACCATCGAGCGCCAGCCTTTCTGGGAGTACCAGCTAATCAACGAAACTAAAACTGAGCTTACTGAAGCAATCGCAATCGGATAACTTTGTAAATAAAGTTAGGTTTATTAACAGAAGGCTAGTGTGACAAATTGTGGCGTCCTTTAAGGATCCGGTTCATCAGCACTCGTCGTCCCTCGGGCGTCGACATCCTCGCATCCCAGCCGTGGACATTGATTCTCTTCACCTCCATGGGTTTCGGAAAATGGCAGCGTACTTTCGGTTTCAGCACCGCCCGATTGAAAGCGTGCTTATCCCGGACGATTAGAGTTTGTGCGGTGCTGACAACCGCCAGGCAGGTCCTGCAATGTCATTAATTGTTATTATACCACTCAAAATACATGGTTTATTCATTATTATTATTATTTACTTGCCTTTGGAGCATTCCCTGCAGCATGTTAAGTAATTTCCAGTTAGTATGACCGCACGAAGTCCGAAGCCTGAACAGCCGGTAAGCCGCTTTGGCGTTGCCAGATCAATGGTTACGAAATTTCGAACTCAGCTGCAATGCCACTTTACATTAGCATGTAAAATGCATTACATTACATTTATTGCAATTAAAATAAAAGTCATAATATTGGTCAAATAGAACAACAGCATACGAGGACAAATTAATTAAAACGTTTATTATTGAATGGATCGGAAAATGACTAAAAACAATTCAACTATGGAATGAATATGTACGGTTACATATATCGAATTGTGCCATCTCTATGTACCCACGATGGTTGTGGCAGCGCAGCTGTTGCAAATGAATCTGCAAGATACATTTCGGTATATTTTCCGCCACGGATTCTTTTCCACCCTCAGTTGCGGTCACACTGCCCAGCCAACAACAACCACAACTCGGTGCCGTTAGGGCTGCGTTTGTTTTCTGCTCCCATTCAGCTGCAAAGAAAAGAAAGAAAAGTGAAAAGCGTTCGGAAAACAGGCAGCATGTGAAGCACAATTACTCCACGCAATTACTATCTCAAACGATATAGCTCTCGCCGTAAGGAAGTGCGTAAAAATCGCGAGTGAGTTCGTGAAAATAGAATAAAAAAGCGCTCTGCAATTGAAGAGAAACATTGCTGCAGTCGTGTGTGCGTGCGTGTGTTTGTGCGTGCGAGTGTGAGTGTCGCTCTCTGGACGCAATTTCCTTGGCCAAAAGGGAGGGGAAGTGGGGCAGGAGAGTCCCGAATCGAATCCCCCGAAACAGGGAATCCGAATCCGAATCCCCGAATCCGGTGCATTAAAAATAGCGCAACGAGGTGAGTGAAGATGCAAACTGCAGCATTCAGTTCACGAGCTGATGCAACAAAAAGAACTCCAATTAGCCATGTCTGCAGCGAGCCAAAAAAATAATGAAAAACGGCACAAAAAATACAACAAGAAAATCGATTTTCCTGAACTTACAATTTTCTCCGCCTCACTGGGCAAAAAGGGGGGCGAAGTGGAGCTTGGGGAGCCGGCTGCGACTCCATAAAGTATACATAAATTGAATTTCGAAACACGGAAGCGAAATGTATGCACTGAACGAAATAAGGAATAGATTATTTTTATATCCCAAAAGATATTATAGGTAGAACCATTTTTGCTGAGAGTCTCGAACGAAAACCATATTTTGTAGCCAATTAAAGCAAGAGGTTGAACAAAAATGCATTAAAATGTTTTTGGATTAAATTTCGAAATGCTATACTTTATTTCTCTGCGTGTAAAAGGGGGCAGGAGGCTGCACACGGCTGTTGTTCTTGTTTTGTTTGCTGGCGTGTATGATGATGGAAATACTTGCATATGTGTGTGCGTTCTGCACAGAGGGAGATTTAAAAATTGAAAAATCAGACCAAAAACAGGACCCTCCGACTTTTGGGCCAGTTGTCATGGCCACCGCACTTAACAAATGATTTTAGCGGCCACTTTTTCCCGGATGCGAATGGGGCAGCTGTCACTCCGTTTGCCTTCTCCTCCTTTTCTCCTTTTTCTGATTTCATCTGTCTGCCCCTTTCTATCTTGCTCTCTCCCCGTGTTCTCCAATGTGTGTGTGTGTGTGTGTGCGTATTTTGATGACGGCACTAAGTTTCCGCCCGCACTGTGATTTTTGGCCATACACGGCACCAATGTTTCAGTACTGTGAAACCTGGTGCGCAGGAACCAAATGAAGTTAGGCTTAAAAATGCATTTACTGAGACCATTTAAGAAGTTATTCAAAAGAGTTACATTTCAGGTGCTTTTAAATTTGTTGCAATGTGAGTAAACAATTTCTGCTTAAGAACTTAAATGACTTAGTTCTATATGTAAAAGTCACGTGTATATACAATTTTTGCATGGCAAAGCAATAAAAACTTATTACTACCATAAAAATAAATAGGTCGACATTTTCAGACGTAAGAACGCATAGAATGTGTGAACAATACGTACAATAGCTTATTTGCACAATATTTAGCATTTAGTGGATTAAGTCATCAACGTTGGTTTTTGATTGAATGTGATATTTTATCTATCTATGTACATTCTATATTATATTATATATAAATTATATATAATTGCAATCCACAAAATTTATGCTTTGCCTGGTTTGGTTTATTATACGTTTTTCCCATTTTGCGAGTGCATACTGTAGAAAATCCCGGCATTACCACTCAGTTTTCGGCACTCTTTTGCGGATGCTGCGTACGCAAAAAGGGGACGACGGCTGTTCTTAGAGGACTAGATGTTTCCTTTTCACTTCCGCCAGCACCCCTAAATTACGTATCTCTGTGTTAGTGTCTCTGCACGTGTGTGCGTGTGCCTCGAGTGCAAGTGTGTGTGTGTTTGGGCCAACAAAATTACTTTTACGAGCGTTTAGCATAGGTTGTTGTCCCTTCGCCCATTTCCCGGTTTCCCTTCGCCACCAGTTGGTTTTATTTTGATGCGTTTTTAATCAGATTGCGTCAATTTGTTGCTGGCCCAACGATGAGGGCGGTCCCGGTTTCCCGTGGGAGGGTGGGGGGGTGGTGTGTGTCCTATTAGGGAGTGAGCGGCCATTTCCCGGGTTGCGTGTCAAGTGCAGACCCTTTTTCGCCCGCTTTTTTCACTAATTATAAGAATGTCTGTTTTGGCCTCGCATCTGGATGATGGCTCGTCATTGGGCTTACATTCTCGCTTTTGATGACTCAAAAGTGAACTTTTCACTTTTGCTATTCTCTTTGTGGCACCCACGCAATTAATTGGATTGATAAATTAAAATTTTTTTTTTTTATAATTTTAGCAAATTAAATGCAAGAGTAATACTCGAATGATTTTATAGAGATAACCTTTGAAATTTGATAATAATAATATGATAATATTGAAACAAATTGGGCTGAAGGAGAGATAGAGAGAGAAAGATAGTCGTATTTAAGTCATGGGATCTACATAACAAGAATTCATTGAACTATGTTTTTCTTTAACAAGTTAGGTTACAAATATTGAATAATATTCTTATACAGTTGTAAAGTTTCGCCTTTTCTCTAAACTGTAATATCAGTTAAACTTCAAGTTTTTTATTCTTTTAGTAAGGGTATAAACACTTCGTTGTCCGCTCCCCCCTTGTTTTGTTTAGTACCAATTCTTTTTGCTTTTCGCTTCTCTGTGGCCCGTTAAAGTACAGAAATACTTGGCCAGGCCGGCCGGAGTACGAGTATCGTAGCTATCGTGGCGGCAGCTGTCCAATTCTCCAACCAGCCGGCACTGGATCGCTGTTTGTTGTTGTATCTCTCAGCTCTTGTATCTGCTGTCTGTCGTCTTCATCAACGCCTTAGTATCTGTGTTCGCTTGCTTGTTTGCTTGTGTGCGAGAGTGAGTAAGTGGCGCTCTGTGTGTGTGTGTTGGCTTGAACTTTATGGCATTGCGTTGTTTTATGTTTGTTTTTAGCATTGGCCTGTGTTGCCGTTGTTTTCTGTTGCTGCAAGCACACACATAGACAATTTAACGAAACATCGGCGACAGCGAGCAGATATACAACAGACGGCATCATTATGCATGCAACAGATCTTGGAGCGCATTTGATCGCCAACTGCGCGCATGGCTCCCAACGCAGCAGCAGCAACAACAACTGTTGCAACTCCAACGCCGCCACCATTTGGCCAAAATGGCGGATGCCCTGCCTGTGCGTCCCGCTCCCTTTCCCCTCTTTGGCGGATGCCCTGCCCAAGACCTCAAGTCCCCAAGCATCAAGTATTAGCAGCAGACATCGGCCCCACGCAAAAATATCCGCAACTCAGTGCACTGCGAGAAAAATGTGCACAGTTGAAGTTGTATAACTCAAAACTCCGTATGTCATCAAAGAAAGTCTAAATTTTGCAGTTCATATAAGCTAGTTTATATTGGCCATAAAAGAAGTTCGACTTCAACTTTTTGGCCAGTGTGGTGCAAAGTACTGGGGAGTGGAGCAATGCCCCCAACCTGTAGGTGCTCCCCTGGCACCACTCCACCACCGCCATTCCTTGGGCCACGGACTTCTGGGAACTTCTCCAGTTTCGCTGAAGCGATAATTGCCGCGTGATTTCTAATCAAATTACATTTAGACTACAATTACTTCGACTTTGTGCGCATTTAGATGTTATCCAATTTAGCCATCGTTTTGTCATGGTTTGTTTGTCTTAATTGGAAATCGGATTGCAATTGCCCCTTCTCCCTGTCGCCGTAACCCACTTCAATTATGCATATCACCAAATTGGTCTTCATCATCGTCATACCCTTACACTCAATTAAACTCTATGAATTACCGATATATGTACACGTACATATGTATGTTTATATGGGCGCATCTGTGTCAGCGACAATTGCAACTGCAACCACGGCAACGCCTCCATTTTACTGCCCCCCAGTGCATCACGTATGTACGTGGCGGGGATTTCGAATCGGCTTAACACCTTTTTGGGCCCGCTTTCCACGGATCATTGGGCTCTTGGGCAATGTGCCGGAAATTGGGTTACACCTTGATGGTTTTCTCAATTTTTTATTCGTTAGCCCCCCTTATCGGATATGCATATCAGCCTACTTACTAACCACTCTTATCATATCTTTGGGTTTTCGGGCCAGCGGAGCGCTATCTGTGAAAGCCATGCTAATGCTCACCATGTGTCGCGCTTCCAGTTGATTCTTCGGATTGTTTTTATTTACGCAGAAGAAACGCGTGAAGCGGACTGGAGAATAAAGTCATAAGATCCACGCATGACATCATAGGGTATTCTCAGTTGGGAAATCGAATGGATGGGTTTTCGGAATTCGGGACACTCTGCGTACTCTGCTGTCATCAGATATATTCACATGTGATAAAAGATCAGCGAAAGCGATTTCGAAATAAATAGAAACTGCTTTAGATACTCTTAAGCAAGTGGAAATTTCGGTTACTAGAAGATCATGTACTAAGAAATGCTCTTTAAGTACTGAAAAACCGAATATGTTGCTGAGTTCCAGCTGGTTTTGTGTATCGTTAAATAGAATAAAACAACAAACATCTCTTTGGAAAGTGTTTTCAAAATCGCTCTTTCCACTAACGAAATTTGTTTTTCGAAATGCAAGGACTTACGAATTTTTAAAAAATAAACCCATACATAAAATTGGTACATATGTAAATGAACATTTTATGAATATTTTTGTTTATCATTAAAATGAAGGAAACAACAAACGAGGCATGGAAAAGTTTTTTCTGACGTATCGCTTTGTTTTTCATTTTGAGTTTCCCTCGTTTGGGTTACAATTTTTTTGCTGAAGTCATTATAAAGTATTTTTTCTTGCCTTTCGTTTGGTGTACTGGGCTTTTAATTTTTTTTTTGCTTTTTTATAAAAAACCAGAATGCGACACGCCTTTCGTGACCAGCCCAGATATCCCATTGCATTGGATTCCAAATGGGCGGGAACCGAAAAAAAAAAAAACTCATAGCCAATGCGTGGCGATGATTGAGTGGAGTCAAGAGACTTTGGGCTATTTTTGGTAATTGCATGGCCTGCTTTCCACTGTATAGAGCTGGGTATTTCCAACGCTCCCCAGCCAAATTTTTTGAGTTTCCAGTTCACTGGCGATGCGTGCAACAAAGCATATTTTCAATAAGACTATTTCCAACGACAAGATTGTGGGTCAAACGCCGGGCAAACGAGCATATGTGTACACAAAATTCGTACTCGTGTGCGTTTTCCTGTGTATAATAATTTTTCAATCGGCCAGCATCGTAAACAAAATACAAGCGGCAAACAATCCATTAGTCCAATGCCTGGCCATCTCCAACCCACACCACCACCCATCCCCCAAAGAATTCATCGTGCTCATCGTCGGAATTGTGCGCCCAGTGCGGCGAATCAAATTAATTAAGGCTGCTCCACCCGTTGTCCACATCGAAGGGGTAACTTAACTGCTGGTGAAGAAAAGAAAGCATGGAGGAAAGCTGGAACAATTGTGGTTTATTATTTCACAAGAAATCCAACCGAATTAATACGGGAAAGATGAAACCACACAGAAGACAACATTGAAAGCTAATTGAAGATGAAACACTCTTATTGTTCGAAAAGGGTATAGATTGTTTGACAGGGGCTAGTTTCTTTCATGAGTCAGCAAAGGTCAGTTCTAAATGGCATAAAATCTTAACAGTCAGTTGTTCAATGTAACAAATGTCTAATTTTGTTTGTATTCAAGTGAATAATAGTTTTTATACTAGAAAAAGATTTCATAATGAAACCCTTGCATAAACCCAATAGGAAGTTAAAGTTAGGGAATACCATATTACATACATTAAGTGCCAAGAAAAATGCCATAAAAAACTTTGGGCCACCAAGTGAATGCGACCAAAAACCATGGACTCGGATGAGTAATGCGTCTGGGTGCAGGGAGAATGAAAATAAATTTGTTTATGCGGTCGCTGCATTCTGTGATGAAAGAATTTCTTTGTTGCACTGCCACTGCCGCTGCAGAATCAACATCTTTTGTGTCACGTAGTTGCAAGATGATGATGATGCAGTGGAAGCCACCTTGTGTGTGTGTGTGTGTGTGTGTTAACCAAGGCTAATTGAACTGAACTGCACTGGGCGCAACCTCTGGAGACGATTAATTGCCCGCGGGAAGAGCTGAAACGATAACACAGAGTGGAAGGGGCATCTATCGCAAAGTGCCGGCTGTAAATGTAGGCCCTGTTCTCTAATCACATTAGTGCCACAACAATGATGGCGATGTATAAAAGTCGGCCCACTTGAAAGGCTCGCGATGCGTGGGCGGTGGCTACACACTGGAAAAAAGGGTTCTATGGTCGAAGAACTTCGGAAATGAGATATTTTAAAGGTATCACTTTAAGATTGATTGCTCCCCTAAAACGTGTGTTAACGAACCCAGAAATCCATTCGATATGTTATCTATATCATGAAATATAGTATCGTGCCTTGGAGTGGATTTATTTTCTTGAAACTAAAGCTGAACTAAACGAAAGCTATGCGGTGTCAACTATAATTTATGTGTATCTCATGAATAAATCGATCTATCTGTTGGATTTTTCCCAGTGCAGCAGCATCAAGCACATCTTCATCCTCGCCATCATTATGGCTCTTTTCTATATTGTTCTTGTACCTTTATTAGTTTGCCTTTGTGTCGGCTCAATTTATGTGCTGACCCTCGAACCCCACTGGCGGCATTAGTGAACCAGTGAACCAGCATGGATGCGGCCATCATCCGTCCACTGGACATGCAGACGCCAGATGCAGCTCCCATCAGAAGCGTTGCATTCACCAGGCTGAAACAACGGAGAAACTTGTTTTGTAATACCGCCTGTTAAGTTATGTTCTCTCATTGCTCCGGCACCCACTACGTATGTATGTATGTACGTTGCCCTGCCCCCCAGCTCCTCCGGTGATTCTTTGGTTTTTGCATTTGGCGCAATGCTAATTCATTTGCATACCCAGCAAATACACTACACACTCGGCTCGAAGCCTCATTCTCATTCATGCCAAAGAGCAGGGAGCATGGAAGGGGTGATCCGGGGCATGGAGCTGGAGAGGAGCGGAGCGGAGTGGAGTGTTCATGGGGTATAACGAACGACTGATGGCCCCGGCATGCTTGGCTGCATTTTAAGTTCATATATGGTGGCATATATATGGTGTTTGGCAGGGAGAGGACAAGAGGTCTGTATCGGTGGCATATTGCCGCCGCTTGACACTTGGGCCAGCTCCTCCAGCTCCTCCTTTTCCCATTTCTCATTTGCTATTCCAGCTGGGTCTCCACGGACGGAGGTCTTCAATTAAATTTAACTAGAAAGCAGGCAACACACAACACACAAATACGAGTCGATGGAAAAACAAATGATATTTTTGTTGCGCATGCATAAGCAATTATAATTTCCATTATTTATGGCATTCAATAACTCAATAGAAGTTGATGCTTGAAGAAGGCATTCCTTTGATATCGATTGCAAGTGACGAACCCCATGCAGTATATGCACTATATTGCTTAGTGCTTTGTAGCATCGCACATTTAATGCCTCAATTAAGGCATTCCCATGCACTTTACTCCACTTCCCGATGCGTTTTTTAATGGCAAGTCACAAACGTTAACCCCATTCGGCCGGAATGCTGCAAATTGTGCAATGTTGCCCCAATTTCTGTCGTCTGCCCGCAACTGCAACACATGGTCGCCTCATTTGAACCCGGAGCGAAATTGGTATGGGGTTTTGTACGGCGATAATGCCTGCGTTGAATGATTATCGAAGAGTTATTTGGGGAGTGGTTGGTCGAATGGGTCTATAAATAGAAGTCGATGATAAGCCGACAAGCTTCAGCCAAATGAAAATCGTAGATGGGGATGCGTGTTCAATGAGGGGATTAACAAATTTATGGCGAGTACTCCATGAAGTGGACTGGAGCGACATGAAAGGGTTGTACTGATTCGTATAGGATGCTCATTTCGGAGCAGAGTGCCATTCTTCCATTTGGGGGACAATTGAATGGGTAGCTTCTATTGGTATTACGTAAATAATTCATAATAATAATTCATAATCAAACAGCAATAGTCTTCGCCCTTTCACCCATAGTTGTCATAAGTGGTGGCTTAATTAAAAGCCCCTTTCAAGTCGAACTTTCCATTTTCTTTGGCTGGTGTCTCTTCAATTATCGAAAAAGATCATGTGCATCACGTTAATCAAGCGTTAATTTTCCCCACAAATACCGGAAAAACAACAACATTTGACGGTTGTTTATGTTAATTACTTATCGGGGGAAAAGTTGCAGCAACATAGACACAAATGCTCGAAGCACAAATTGGGTTTGGGTCACCGAACCCAGTCGACAATTAATTAGCATAGACCATGTTGGATGGCACCCACCTCCTCCTCCTCCTCCCTCGAAGACCTTGCGCCATAAAATATGTCTAATAATTCCCCATAAATTCCACTTGCAGATGGTGAAGGCGCTGCTAACGAAGATGATGATGTAAATGCCGCATCGACGCATCCCCTTTCTCTTCTCTCTCCAAACGAAAGCGAAATCCCAGCTGGGAAACTGTAGCTCCAGCTGAAACCGAACCAGCAACCAAAACTCACGACTGCCGCCTTGGATTTCGTTGGACTGAAATCGAAACTGCATTCTTTGGACTCATATTTATACCACATAACGACACATATCGCCGACGGAACCGAACATGAGATTCCAGTGGTTCTTATCGGCCAGTGCCAGCCTGTCGCTGTTCCTTCTCCTGGACTTCGTCGCATGGATTCACGGCGAGCGGGACTTCAATGTCAACGACTCCCAGGTGAGTTGTTTCCCATGTGGGTCACAAGTAATCAAATTGGCCTGGAAATTGCAAGAATTTTGATTAATGATGAATGGGTTCTTTTTTGGAAACTACTTAATAAGCTAGCCATTCTAGAGATTAGATAGCTGTCGGGTTTTCGACTGTACAATCTATATTGCTTACTTTCACCTTATCTTGCAACTGAAACTACAAATTAATTAATAAATACAACTGAATTTCCTTAATTTAATTTATTTTTGTTCATCATATATAGCTTTATACATTAGTCATCTATGTATTATAGTTTGAAATACTTTTTCACATCCCTCTCATTTTCCATTCAAGGTCCCCGTAATTGAGCCAAAGGATGTGCCCGCCTACAAACAGGATCCGTATGTTACGGAATTGATGAGTTGCCAAAATACTCCCAGTGAAATTGTGCTTTCACTTTTGCTGAAGAAGCACGACTGGAGTGAGCTCACGGCCACGAAACGAGCTCATGTCCAGGCCAAGTTGGCCAAGTTCTTTGCCATACCCAAGGTTTGTTTTGCCAAGAATGCTTTAAAAGGATTAGTTCAAGTATTTCCTTGTAGGAATTCATTTCCCTGGATTCGGTGTCTAAACGGGAACTGAGATCCATGCACAAGTTGGCCATGAGGAAAGGAGGCAAGGGCAACAAGAACATCGAGACCCTCAATCGTCGCCTGGGACGCGCCAGTTTCATGGTTTGTATTATATTTAAATGAATAAAAACATTTCCTTTTTATCATAATCTAACCTTTCTACAGATCGGCTGTGGTCCAAGCTACTTTGTGATGGGTGAACCGATAGCCAAGCAGATTGCCCACCAGATGAAGGATGGCACCATTGGCGCTTTGACGGAGGAGAACTTCGGGCTTTGGTTCATTTGGCGCAAGGAATTGAAATCAAGGTGAGAAAGCAGTCAATGATGCATCGGGCTTATTAAAGAGGAAGTGGTTTTAAAACGTAAAGTTCTAAATATAGAATTTACTGATAACAAAGTCGATAGCCGCATATCTGATTTCCTGTTAATGTGGCTCACCAATCTCGTTCCTTCAACTCCAGATCAAACCGCAAGCGACGTCAATCCGAGGGTTCTGGTGCCGATGAAGATGACTACGACTACGGGGATGACGATGAGGAAGTTGCGTGAGTATCATCCGTTCACCTGAGTGTGGCATATAACTGATAATTTCGCATTTCTTTCGTATGCCATCGATGGATGGGTGCAGTGAGCCCAGTACGGAAGTGCCGCCAGTGACCACACATGCCCATCGACATCATCACGGAGCGGTGAGTGTGTTGAGGCCAATTGTTTTGGAGCCAATTCGCCATATTTGTTTCGGTTTCTCTGGGTGTTTTCTTTATCTGATACATACGTTTAAATGAGAATACCCGCGGTTCATACTTGTTGGTTAACCACACATGCTGACATATGTATGTATTACGTGTATCATCTGAATGGATCTGTATGGATCGCGTTGGACTTACTGTCTAGATACGATTTTGATTTCCGGAAGCTACATATTTGGTTCTGTTTGTTTTCACTGCACTTTGTTAATAACCGCAATTTGGATTAATATCCGAAAACCACACTGCACACACACCCACACATGCATCTAAATGGAACATACACAAACAAACACACCCACATGCGTACACTGAAAATAACTATAATTCATCATACGGTGTTTATGTTTTTTCTTCTCTTTTTGCTATCTTCCTCTCGTTCTCTCACTCTGTGTATATCGATCTAATTGTGTGTTAATGTTATCAACCAATCAACCAAATATATTGTAAAATATGTAAACCATTTCGAAATCGCCTCGACAACTAACCAACTCGACTCATTCGCTGTGACTAACCCAAAAGTTGGAGGTGTCGGAGAAGATAGTGTCGCCCGAGTCCGTCTCTTCGTCGGCTGTTCCCCTGGTTCCGGACGTGGAGGAGGAGATCGAAGAGAGCGTCTCCAAGCTGGAGTCCGTCATCAGCAAGACGATTGAGAATACGAAGAATATCAAGGAGCTGCCCGTTCTGGGCGAAGCCGACGATGGTGATGATGAGGAGGAAGTGGAACTACAGCAACTGGGAGTTCCACTGGCCGCGGAGATTGTGCCAGACGAAACCACCAGTGCGGCGGCCACACGTGCCACGGAAATGGTAAAGCCCGTTGATTTGGAGGAGCAAGAAATTTCGGTGGACTCCGGCGCTGTGCCGGCTATCGATGTGGAAGCCTCGGCCACGCCCACGCCCTCGATGTTCGCTCGCGAAACACAGAAGCCCTTTTCACCCTATGACGCCACCTCTTCGGTGTCGTCCTCGTTCGCGCCCGTCGCATCGATTGCATCTGGCAGCGAAGCTGGAGAAGATTCAACTTCGGTGTCGACCCCTCACCTGTCCCCAGCTAACTCACCCACGGTCATGCCCACAGAGCTAGACAGAAATGGCCTAGCCACCACATCCTCATCATCTCCATCTGCCTCACCTCCTCCATCGTCATCCGTTCCGACACAAGCCACTCAGCCAACCACATCTGCATCATCATTCTCATCATCAACAATAACAACAAGCACAACAGCAACAGTCTCAACAACAACAACAGCATCATCAACAGCAACAACAACTACAACAACAACAACACTGTCTGAATCGCCAAAGGTAATGATGTCGCTTCTGTGTGTGTGTATAATACGAACGAGTGTCCTTTTGCCTCGCCGTTGTACGTGTGCGTGCCTCATGTCCGTATGTCCTTGTTGTCCCCTGTGTTGTCACATGTAAAACGTTCTCTTCCACCTCTCTCCACCGGCGCTTTGTGTCAGGAGTTAGTTTAGCTTACGACTCTCTTTTTACATACATATATTGATATTGTGTTTTATTGTCTTTGTGCTGTGTAAACGTAGCGTCCCATAAAAAAAAGCCAAACTCCACAAAATGACAGGACATTTACGTAACTGCCGTACAAGATTTTAGTGGAGTTGGCAAGTGCGAGAGCATAAATGTTAGACTGACTAGATAGCAAATAGTTATAAAGATAAGTGTACATACTTTTTGTGTAGCTGCAGTTAGTTTTTTTTTGTAGTGAAGGATAGCAGGATGTGTATATAACTATTTATGGTGTAGCTTAAGATTAAGAGTATTTGTATGATAGTCCTAACAAACGTACGTAGTACATAAAGTAAGATGGTATGCAGGGTTTGAGTTGCTCAGGGACTGCGTAGATACCCGCCCACCTTTCGCCCCTTGGAGAAAACCTACTCATATTTGTTACCAATTAAACACCAAAAAAAAACGCAGCCAAATACTGTGCTTAATGAGCTCGAGCTGAGCACCCAGCTGCCCATCGACGATTTTGAGGGCACTGCTACTGCAACACAGCCAACTGCAACTGCAACTGCCATTGCAAGCACAGCAGCAGCAGCAACAGCAGCAGCAGCAACCGCAACAGCCACAACTGCCAATGCATCTGCAACAACAGCAGGCGAAAGCGAATTTCATATAGAGTCCACAACGCACCGCACGATTAGCTCTAAGGTGAAATCTCGCAATCGCAATCGCAATTGCAATAGCAATCGCAATTTAGATGTTAAGCCATAGATTTGCACCTCCACCCGCTCTTGAAAGTACAATACCACCATTCCGGCTCTCAACAAAACCCATCTCCACCCGATTGTCTCACCGTTTATCCCGAATCCAATTAGGGGAAATTGCTTCCAGCCAAATGCACTTAGCATGTAAGGGCAGGCAATTAGCGAACCAGAGCTCCTGCATGAGGTCCTTGGTAATTGCATGTCCACTATGGAGCACTTACTTGTATCCGTACCGTATCCGTATTGGTTGTACTAACACTAACACTCGCTAACACACTCACTCTGCCTGCCTCCTTAGCCGATGACTTTGCAGCATGATACTTAGCCAGCCATCTGTCGCCAATTAGCCATCTCAATGTTAATAATTTCGGTGTAATTCCCAGGAAGGAGAACCCGACGCCATCAGCAGCGGCAACAACAGCCTGGCCAATAATGAGGTAACATCAGCCATATTCCCCTGGCAACGCTGGAATCTCCACTAATAACATTAAACTCGCATTTTTGCCAACAGCTGTCGACGCCCGCCACGCCCACATCTTCGGTGGCCACGACCACGGCAGCTACTCCGGAGTCGAGCAGCAGTAGCAGCACCTTCGTCTCCACCGACTACATGGAACCGCAGCCGGAGGAGAATAGTCCGCCCATCATCAAGACGCGCCTGCAGAAGCTGGCTGTCACATCGGGCAAGGCCTTCACCTTCCATGTGCTTCCGGAAACGTTTTACGATGCCGAGGATCAGGGCAATCTCCGCCTGGCGCTCACCGACAAGGATGGCCACGAGCTAAAGGCGAACTCTTGGCTGCAGTTCAACGCCGACAAGCGGGAGCTTTATGGCCTGTGAGTAGTTGGTTCACCAAAATGTATTAATAAGGATTTCGATTTATAAAGCCCATTTTATTTCTAGGCCTCTGGACGACACCGTATCCCGCTGGCAATATCGCCTGTCGGCCACGGATTCGGGCAATGCCAGTGTCACAGAAACTGTGGAGATAAGTGTGCAGCAGCATCGTGCGGTGCGGACCATTAACCACGAGATCAGCGTTTTCGTACGGATAAACGAGAAGCCGGGTCACAACATTGATTGGCAGTTGAAGCTTATTAATGCGGTGGCCAGAACCTTAGATGACTCCACCAACTCGGCGGTGGTGGTGCGTGAGATCCGACAGACGCCTCACGATCCACACAGTGCCACCTTCGTTTACTTTAACGAAACGCTGCCCACCAGCGAGTGTCCCGAAAAGGAACTAAAGGATATTATTGCACGACTGGATGCCAATAGACTGAGTGATTTGGTTCAGCCACAGCTGGGAATCAAATCTATAACCGGACAATTAATCGGATCCTGCCAGAAGGATTTAACTCAGGTGAAGCCCACGCAGCATATGACCAAGAATGTGCCGCCAATGCCACGCAACCAGGTGGATCGCGTTAACGCCAGCTTGGGCCAGCTGCTGGTCTACAAAGTGCCGGCGGATACCTTCTATGATGCGAACGACAATCAGTTGACTCTTACCTTGAAAACCAGGGATCACCTTGAGCTGAGCCCACGACACTGGCTGCAGTTCGACTCCAAGAACGAAGAGTTCTACGGCATTCCGAAAAGCGGCGACATTGGTTCCGAGGAATATCTGTTGGTCGCCGAGGACAGTGGTGGCTTGAGTGCCCACGATGCCCTGGTCGTAGTGGTCAGCCCAGCGCCCAAGCGTGACTTTGGGTTCTTCTTCAAAGCGTATCTGTCTATCAAGCACGAGCGATTCAACGCCGATCTGCAGCGGAAGTTTGTAGAGCGTGTGGCGAAGCTGAATGGAGATCCTACTACTGGCCAGATCCAGATCCGTTCGATAACCACACACCACGACTCCGATGGTACCATAGTGAACTTCTACAATACGACGCTGTACAGGAAGCACAACAGCTGTCGGGAGAAGGAAGTGGCCATGACCAGGAGCGTTTACCTAAACAGTGACCTCAGCCTGAGGGAGGCAGCCAAACGGGCTCTGGGACCCGAGCTCAATCTGACCAACTTTTCGGTGGTGCCCTTCAGTATTTGTCATCGTAAGGATTGCATCGCTATTTTACCATACGATTAACTTTAAAATTACCATATTATTACAGATACCGAGAACATAGACACCAACCAGCTTGATTACATACCTAGTCGCCCCGAGGAGCCTACTCATAAGTCCTCTTTCGGCGAGGATTACATGATCACGTTCGTATGGCCCATCGTGATCATTGTGGCGATGCTTGTGGCTGCCTCAATCATTGCCTGTTGCCTGCACTGGTGTCGCCAAAGGAGCGGCAAAATGGAGCTAGGTAGGCCGACGAAACTGACTGAATTCATATTTCACTGCTTCACAAAATGTATCTCTCGATTTGCTTTCTAGGCGACGAAGAGGAGCGCAAGTCCTTCCGTGCCAAGGGTATTCCCGTCATCTTCCAGGACGAGTACGAGGAGAAGCCCGAGATCGGCAACAAGAGTCCTGTCATACTCAAGGACGAGAAGCCGCCACTGCTGCCTCCATCCTACAATACCTCAAACATGAATGGTGCGCCCACATCGATCCGTTTTATTTATAATATGCTAATCGTGTACTCCTTGCAGGTGACAACGACGTGGACGATTATGTGCCACCACCGTCGGTGGTTGTGGGCGGCCGGGAAGTGCGTGGCAAGTCGCCAGCCACGCCCTCCTACCGCAAACCACCGCCATATGTGTCGCCATAAATCAGTGTCAAGAGCAGCAGGAAAATAGCAAACCAGATTGGAAGCAACTGCAACAATAATAACAATCGCATCGTATTAACCACACAATCTACATAGATATATACA
This sequence comes from Drosophila mauritiana, assembly GCF_004382145.1. Classification (NCBI taxonomy): domain Eukaryota; kingdom Metazoa; phylum Arthropoda; class Insecta; order Diptera; family Drosophilidae; genus Drosophila; species Drosophila mauritiana. The sequence continues at coordinate 14,461,121 of NC_046668.1, read as the reverse complement.
TATATATATATATATATATATTTAACCGATTTGGCACAAGTTATATGCAACTAAGCAAACTCTTTTGTATATATCCAAGTGCAAATTGGTTTCTTTGGACACCGTATTCGAATTGAGGGAAACTGGATCCCAGCCGAGAAGTATTCGCCAAGTCGATGGAGTTTTTTTGGATAACGTTTTGTATTAGCCGAGAATGGAGAAACAATCAAGTGCTAAATTACTGGCAAACATACAGCCTACACCGTAGGACTATCGAGTATCACTAACACAAAACACAAATCGATGAACTATGCTGCATATTATTTATTTAGTATGTACTCTAATTTATATGTATACCACGCGAACACACGAGCACATCCACAAGGACACAAATGGTGTTTGGTACGAGACAAGCATCGGAGCTTGAAAAACACACAGACACATGCACACGAGCCCATTTTAAGCATAGCATTTAAAACTCTTTGTACTAAAATTAAGTTAAGCGCGAGAAAGTAGGCACACATGTCCTTCGTCCCACGTCCCTGGGCAGCTATTAGACTTTCAGCTTGATTTGCTCAAGCTGAATTGTTTGCATGTTTTGTTTTTAATCATTGGACCACTTTGCTGCATATTTCCATGAAAGGATCAGGGGAACCACCGAGGCAGGCTGCGCACTTGCCGCTGGTTGGTGCCCAATTGAGTTTAGCATTTTAGTTGTTTTACCATTGGCTTAACTTAATGGGACGTCCAGCGAAGGACATGTCCGCAAGGAGCTTGATTATTTTACATTCTAAGAAGCAATCGAACCCACAATAGTGCTGCCAATAATCCAGGTACTCGGATCGAACTAGCCGTATGAATACCAATCGATTCCTAATTGCCCACAAGTGCTTCCCACAGACAGACAAACCAACAGACCATATCCACCAGACACACACACAACATACAACACTCACACACACACAAATATTTATACGAAAATGGATTACTTAAAGTAGAATCTAGTTTTAAATGATTTTCACACGCTCCCCTTTGGATAATTCTATGTGAAATGGTTAGATTAGTTTATAGCTGCTAGTTGGGCAGTACTTACTACACCACTACCTACTATCTACTATCTACCCCACCCGTCCCTTATCCCTGAATCGAACTAACACGTAGTGAGTAATGCATTGATTTTATATGAACTTATAGAGGAAGTCCAGAGCCTAAGTTAGAGCAATAGTTGCATGAAGGGAAATGAAATTGAAATGGAAATTGAACTTGAAATTGAAATTGAATTACTTTACGAGAGGACACTGATTTTGTCGTGTGAAAACGTGCGCGAAAGTGCTACGCAATTGCCTATTAAACTAAGTATGATTAACTAATTTGTGTATTTGCATAAGCTCAACCGCTGAATTATTTACATTATGTAATTTGTAATCGAGCAAACAGCGGCCGCATTAGCAACAACAACAGCAATAACAACAAACGGTATCAATTTATTTTGAATAAAAAAATGCCAAAGATACGATTTTAGTTGCATTATTATTTGCCATTATTTGCGAATATTTTTTTAGACAAACAAAAACACACACACACAGACAAGTAAGTAAAGAGCTGGAAAATTGTAATTTTTCTTCAAATCAAATAAATAATTGTGCATATTTGTGAAAAATCGACCGACTTGCCATGGTCGAGTTGCACGTTTAATTAACATATATATATATGCATATATATATATATATATATATATTCAGTAAAAATCAGAGAAACTACTGTATATTTAATGATTGGCTTCAATTGAGCGAGCTGTACCCTCCACAAATACACAGGCAAACCAATAAACACATGCAATAATTATAATAATTATTGAGAATAACTAACTGCGTGAATATAGAGTTACATACATACGTGCGTACGTACGTATGTACATACATATGTCCGTATAGGATATACGTATGCATATATACATGGATTCTAATAAACATTTATATATTTTGATACAAAAGGAGCCAGTGTTTTATTTCCTAATTGCTGCGTCTCAACTTCCACGTTCCATTAGTAATATAATTTATGAAAAATTCAATTCAATGGAAATTCCATAACGAATTATGGAATCAAAGTGAGCAGGAAATCGGCGGTGGGTGGTGGGTGGGTGGTATGTATGGGTTTTTGTATGGGCAAAAAAGTCAAATCAAAAGCATTGACATAATGAAGTAATACAAATTTGTTTTTCTTGTCGCTTTTGCCGCCTAATAAAGACATCCTTCCCCGGCCCCGGCCCCGCCCACTTTTCCAGCATCCACTCCTCCTCGCAGGCTATTGATTCCCGTTACTTTGGCAACCAATACGCGCCGGATGCTGCCACACACACACACGAACACACACACTTACTCCAACTCGCACATATTTGCTTGGCTTCGTTGACGCCAGCGGGGAATATTGTCTATCGCGTGTGTGTTTGTGTGGCTACACTGCGAGAAAATGCTTTATGAAGGTGAATTCACAAATTAGCCTATATAGATATATATATTCTTTAAAAATTTGCAATGTTTTTATAAAAAATCGAGTAAAAATATATTAAACATTGCACTTTTTAAGTTTACAGAAAAATAATAGTACATAAACCAATATATATGAATGCTTCTAAAATTAAAAAAAAGGGAGCAGCTTATTAATGGAAATTTTATATATTTAAGCAAGGATCTTAATGCTAAATCAGATTTTCATCGGATTTCTATACTCTTAGCTAAACTGCCCACAAAGTACTTATGCCCCATAGATATTACATAAGTTCATAAGAAAGCAATGATTCCAGGAAATTAGAAACATGTTTTTATTTAAAGAAGTCAAATTCAAGTAGCATTTTTCTGCGTGTAAGGACCCATTGCGTTGGTGGGTGGCATTATTGTTGCTGCTACGGTTATTGTTATTATTATGCAACGCAGTCATTTAATTGGTAACAAATTGTATTGTTTGCCTCGGCAGTCGAAATGACATTTCTTGCTTGTTTCGTTTGTACGCTTTTACGACTTTCCCAGGGAAACGTAAATAGCAGCACTTCTTCCTCTGCTCCGTGTGATCCTGCCCCCACATCTTTGGTTGTGTGTGGAAAATCCGGGTGTTCCTCCACGGAGTTTTAATGCCGCCCCCCAGGACACGCCTGCTCGGCAAAAAACAGCTTACACCTGGCTCGACTTTTCCGGCAGCGGTGGGAAAACAACAAAAAAACTTTTGTTATACGGCAAATGTTTTGGCTTTTCAACTTTGCCCGCTGCGAATCATTTGGCTGTGCTGCTCCGGATTCAGGGGATATGCAAAATATACATATTAAGCGCTCGTATGACCCGCAATTACAAAGTTAAACCGCCAAAAGCGGCACTTGTAATGCATAAAATAATACAAACTACACATGTAACTAGATTAGTTACATTTTTACTAATTATTTTTACGGTTGCCACTGCATATGAATGTTGTTTTGTCTATTACGAACTGCAGGAATAATTTTAGCATAATCAAGAAAAGAACTTAATGATTGCATACAGGAGTAGTTAAGCTCTAACCAAAGGACTTTAGTCTCTGATTAACTTGTTTGAAGTGTATTTATCATTTGCTAAACAGATTTGATTGTATAACTAGATTCAGTTTCATTCGCTGGAACGCTCTCTCTTTTGCGAGAGCCGAGGTCCTTTGTCACCAAACCAAACCAAACAGCTGCTGACATTGAGGTCCTTCCCCCCTCACCCTCCCCGCTCGCTCCGATTCCATTACATTGCGTTGCCATAACGCTCATTATCGCCACCGCCATTTGAGCCCCAAACCCCAACTGTGATTGCTGAAAAGCCTTTGGCCAAGTTGCCAAACAGGCCGTAATCAGTTGACCTTTTTTGCTGTGCGTTTTAAGTTACCGAGCCCAGAGAAACAACAAAGTCTATAATTAACTTATAGTCTTACATGCTACCATCAAATGGGTGCAGCAGTGTGTATTATAATAGATGGAATCCCCATTGAATGTGTCTCTTCCACGTGCAGACGGTATGTGTGTGGCAAATCCATCAACTGCCTAAAATCTGAGCTCCAGTGGCACGTGCATTGCGTTTTGGCTTTTGTCGTTGGATTTGGAACTAAAACCATTTCAGTTTGGCATCCTGCGAAGAAGGGTTTGCTTGTGAGCCAAGCAACCCAAATTTCCCATTCCCAGCTGCTGCTGTTTTGCGCAACAAGTGCGGATGGATGCCACGGCAAGTTTAAATGACATCAAATGCTTTGCCTTCTCGGAAGTGAAATCCACACCGTGAAACACCGTGAAGTGAAATCCACACTTCCCGAGAGAAATCTGTCGGCAAGTCGGCGTAAACAGCCAGGCATCTCAACAAATTGAGATTAATCACAAAACAAACCCGGGCCAAAAAGCTCAAAAGGTGACAAATGCCGGAACAAACGACGGAATGCCGAGAAGGTAACAAATCGATGGGAAATATTTGTAATGCCTGGGCAAACCTCATGATTTGTATGTGTCCACATGTCCAGTTCTCTGCCTTCGCTACATGTGTGGCTCCCCCCAAACATGTTTAAGTTTCCTGCAATCGAACAACGGGCGGTGGCAACGTGGGCACCAACGAGGAGTGGAGGCGTGGACAGGACACAAATCAATTATGTTGCCACGGGACAAAGGCGAGAGCGTCGAAAAAATAATGGCAATACAAAAGTGGAGTAGGAGGAGGAGGAGGTGGTGGTGGAGGAGGAGCAGCAGGAGGAGGAGGAGGTGGAGTTGGAGGAGCTAGCAGAGCACAAAAAGGAACAATGGCCAACATTGGCAACCTGCTGCGCTAATGCCGGTCTCAGACAAACAAACCCCCCGCCGAATCACCTACATCTAGTGCCGGGAAAACATGCACTGAGAGAAATAAAGTAACGCCAGTATTTCGATTGATTAAAGCAGAAAAAAAGAAAAGAAAAAGGTTTTTTCGTGCGTAAAGCATCTATAAAAACAATAAAATTTTAGAAATTGAAGTCTTTAATACTTTTTTTTGTACCACTCCTTTTAAGAACACACCATTTATTTTTGACAGTGTACACTTTGTGGCACACGTATGGCGACACGCAGGAGGTGATCTCAAAGGAGCCGAGCAGCCAGTCCTGTCAGCCAATTGAAAGAGCTGCGAGGGTCGGATACTCTGGACTATGGACTCTGGACTCTGGACTGTGGACACTCTATTGGGGGCTTTAGGTAAATTGCTTTTATTGCACACAGTTCGTGTCGGCGTTCGAATTGCACTTAATTTCAATCAGGCGCCCGCTGCTAAGCCACTTCGGCTAATTGTTTGGCTTTTTGGCCCTCGGAATAGAGGGAATCTATTCCCTGTGTGTTTTTTTTTGGGTAATCATGCCAATCTGGTAGCGGGCATCTCCAGCACTTCAAATCTTGAGACGAGAGAGTGTGGAAGCGCGAGCTAATTTGCAAATGCTGTGCAAGCTGCTAGGTAACATGGCGTCCTCGAGATGGAGGACTCCAACATCTCTAGCCTGCTCAGCGCGACTTAAGCTGGCTTAAAAATCAACTAAAGCCGGGGGGTGGGTGGTGGTGGTCCGCTACGAAGGTCGTGGGTAATAAGGAGCAGGACTTGCGTGCCATCCTGCAATGCTCCGAAATTAATTGTAGTGGCTGCTGCGCACTTTATAATTTCACTCGACGCTAGTGTATATCATTAGCCTCGGAACACTCCCACTAATCCGTGGCTCTTCGCCGACTCGAAAGTCAATCTTCTGCGGCTAATGGAAGTTGCTTGTTGTGGGAGTACTCAGCTCCTGCCTGCCTGCCACTCATCTTGCCCCAACTCCTGCACTCCTCCAGATCTCTACTCCCCCACTCCCGCACAGTTGCATACTTTGAGGCGCGTGGCCTGGCAACGCATCAATAACGCGTATCCGCCCCGTATTCAGATTACGCTCGTCTCCTTCTGAAATCCAAAACGCGACGCTAAGAGTGCCGCGCCACTCCAGCACTTTTGGCCAGCACAAGCAGCTTGGGAGCTTCAAAGGCGGCGGCCAGCAGTCAAACCCGATTCCCATATGGCTGGCGACTGGTGACCTCATTTTCAAATCGAAAACTCAGCCAGCGCAAAGCCCCAAAGGATGCTCGATCAACTTGGATTTAATAAAGTTACAAACGCAGCTAGCTACGTACAGCATATGGAGCCAGGCCAGGGGTTTTCGACTGGGCCAGACTGGCTCGACCCAAGAGGTTTCCGGTCAGGGAGCGGAGGGAGTTCACTCGGTTTCAGGTTGCCATTGAAGCGGCAACAATAAGTAAATTAAACTAGAGCTAGAGCTGCATGCCGCACGCGCTTTGAATACGTTTAAAGGCGACTAAATTAAAATGAAGCATGGCGGAATGATTTTTACACTTGCCACCCCTTCGGGTGGTGGAGTCCTGGTCCTGGTCCTGGGGTCACAGGCACATCCACTTGTCGTTCACGCATCCGCACGCACAGCTGGCGGAGCAGCAGACTGGCGCCAAAATTGTGGCTGACTTCACAGATTTCGCGCGACGATGACGGGCAAGCCGATGCTGTGACTTCAGTTTTACACTTGCAAAAATAAGGAGGCATATGTTAACTAAATTGGAGTTATTTGCAAAATAACTTCAGGTTATGAGCAATTAATATAAGTTTAATATACATAAATATTCTATTCTTCTAAATACATATAATATGCCATTGTTCCAGACTCAAATAAACTATGTAATACAATATACAGATATGCTTCAGCGAGTGGAGCCTCTGGGGCAGGAGGCTCCACATGAACTGGAAGCTGTGGCGGATGGGGGGCACTGGCACTGGAACCCGGCTGGCTGGACGTTCCTGCTCGTTAATGCCGCCAGAGCGTCGCAGGCGCAGTGTGGGATAGCTCCAACTATAGCTACAGCCCAGCTGCGGCCCAATTCCTGTTCACCTCGATGGCGGTGTCGGGATGTGACCCACTGGGTGTGTGTGTTAGTGTGTGTGTGTGGATGACATGTTTCTGTTCTCCGCTGACATGCCGCAGTCATCGTTGGCGCCAGCTCATCAGCTAGTCCTGTCCTGTCCCTCCACGGTTATCCTGGCAACGCGCTGATCCTTGGGGGAGTGTAAGTGGGGGGTCCTGGCAAGTGTCATTTGGGGGTTGCTCCTGGCTGTTTTGTTTTCACTTGTCGCCGCATTAAAAAATAGAGAGCAGCCAACAGCAACATGCTCCATATGGAGGCTTTGGTGCCGCACAGCGCCATGCCACGACCCTTGTCAGCTGGAGGACTCCAGGCGGGGGATTGCAGGCGGGGTTGCTAGCTGGCACAGACGCTTGTGCCAACCCTCGCCCGCTGGTGAACTCTGCTCGTTTTCATAATCGGGCGGTAATTGTACACCAATTTGACTTATGAATATAAATTAACTGCGAAACGTGCGACAGAGTCATGTGCCACTGTCCTTATCCGTCTCTTTCTATCTCCGTGAGTTCCTGGAGTCGGTTGAATGGATGAATGGACACATATATATATATATAGACGGAACGGAGCTGTCTAGATCATTATACAATATTGTGGACAATTGAGATTATTGCTCTTTGACAGCGGGAAGTATTCAAAGGATAAATCCCTTGCATGTCGGAATAGAAGCGAAAAGGACATAATATTCTTCTGAATGAATGGGAAACACTTTCGTATAGGTACTGCAAAAAGGAAGCTATCAAATAAGCCAAGCTAAAATGTAATAGATTTATTTAAGATTTGGTAACCTGTTCAATACCACTTTACAATTACAGTGATATTTGAATATTGACTAGGTATATTACATATTACTTTTCATAATCTTAAAGAGTCCATTTGCATTCCTGATTAGCAACTTCATTTTGGCATGACACATTTCACGACACAAATCCACCAGATTGTCACATCTTTTGTGCGCTAACTGCATTACGTATACGCCATGTGTAAACTAAGATAAAAGGAACCCCTGAACGTAATTACACTCAGCCAGTTGTCCAATCGAACGACGAATATCTGGGCGGGATAACACATGTAATTGCCACAAATTGTCGCAGTGTCCATTTCTGGACACGCCAGCTAAGCTTCTCCAGTTCATCCAGCTGCAAACCGGCTTGGCCAAAAAGAAAATGGAATGGCGTGGAAATGGAAAAGTACGGACACACCGAGAGAGATTTGCATTCGTAACTCGATTTGCGGTGTGAGCTCTCATCGCCACTCTCAGTCGGTTGCCCAGGATCCTGTGGCATGCAAAATGACAGCATCAGATGGGGCAGAATGGAATGGCGGAGCAGGGAGGTTGGAGGATGAGCACGAGGCTGGGCAGGACATAGATAGATGTCCCTGGAAAAGAAGGCACAGCCAAGTGTGTGTGTGTGTGTGTGTGTGCCATCGCTTCGTATAAATCAAGAAAGCCAATTTATATTTGGTATATGGCCCATTAAATGAAATCTTATGAAGTTCGGATGACAATTACATGAATAATTACATGAAAGGGTAGACGCGAGCGTGTCTGCTTAGATTTTCCGCCCCGCACATGGACTTGGGTGTGGGTTGAAGTGCCATCCAGCCATACAGCCATCCCGCCACCATGTGACCATGGAACCAAGTGGCAGTCTGAGCCCGAGTCTGGCTTTCTGTATTATTTATGTCGCGCACACGCATACCGCAAAAACCGAGCAAGGATATACAATTGCACTTAAAGCCTGCTCCATATGTGGCGGCACACCATTCGCCTTTTGGCCCCGGACACAAGCTGTAACTCAATCCGGTTGGGTGTGGGGTCGTCCTGTGCGGATACTGCTGGCTTGTCAGCGTTGCGTATACGCCCCGTTGCCAGCCTCTGGTTTGGCTTTATGCCCAGGATGCTGGCTGCTCCCTGTGCTCCATGGCACCCTTGCTGCTTGCTAGCTTGTCCTTCTATTCCAGCAGCACTTGAAATGCGTTTCATTTACAATTTCCTTCCTCGTCTTATGCGTCCGCCGTGCGGCACACAATGGCACACAAAGTGCAGCGCCAGGAAGCGTGGGGTACGCTACCCTGTTCACTTTGGCTTTCATGTCATTGTTATATGCTTATTGTGCCCATTGATGCCATTTCCCCACCCGCCTGTTGCGCACTCCTGGCCATTTTTTGTGCCATTTTTTTCTTTTTTTTTTGCAACGGCGGCTTCCCGTTTGCCGTTAAAACCATTTGGCTGCAATCGCAATCGAATCACGGCGGCTGTAAAAAGATGCAAATGGCAACAAACCAAAAGAAATGCACCCACCTAGACAGGAGTCACAACGGCATGCCCATGCCCATGCCACCATCTGCATATCAAATCGACCGGGACACGCCAGCAGCGGCACTGAAAAAAAAAGTGTTGGGTATAAACAGAACTTCATTATTATATTATTATTATTATATTACTATAATATATCATTAAGGATATTAGCAAGCAAAGTGGAGTATCAAAATACTTGTATTAAAGTTATTAAAGTGAACTATAGAATCAGCATGTGTAGTTCTCTTTAAAGGACACGAGTCCTTAAATCTCGGTGTATGCATATTAGAGCGATGGAGAGGAGAACGCCAAAGAGGAGCAGCTGTTGCCAGATGGGCGTGTAAATGTGTTTAATGCCAGACAGAGGCTGCCAGGGGAGTTCCCTTTCGTCCTCCTGCCCCCTCCAATCCCCCTCCCCCCCACGAATCGCGTCATAAACAAAGTGACGGCGACGGGAACGAATGGGTGGACCAGTGGGTGGTGCTGGAGCCAGTGGGTGGCGATTGGCGGCGCGGCAGCAGCGCACAAAAGTAGGCCAAACACTCACAGACAGAGTCGCACGCACTACACACACACACGTGTGCAGCAGCACACCCATACATGCATACATTCACCCACACCCAGGAACAATCGTGGATTTCTCGACTGGATCGAGAGTCCTGTTGCTTGTTGTTGTCTGCTTTGTCCGCCGCCTCAACGAGTTTATTTAATTTTTCCTGCGGCTCCGGACAAGGATTTGATTTATGATTGTGTTGAAGATTACCGAAAAGTCCTGCCTGTATCGTCGCTTGAGTCCTTGGAGAAGAAAGCCATAAGCTAAAAGACTTTCTCAGTTGAGGCAGCTCTTCTTTCAACGCAAAATGTTTCCTAAGTGAGGCAAAGGCACTGGAAACATTCTGCATTTAGCGCTATAGCTTCCCTTCAATATTCTAAGATGCTTTATAGAAAAACATATCATGTATATAATTTTTCAGCACATATCTAACATTTTCCATCTCGACATCCCATGTTTAATTCATATTTATGGCTCATAAAACTCTATCTTTCTTTTAGTGTCGCGACTCTTGAGTATCATCAAGGAAATTCGCATCGCGGAAAAGCGCGTTAGATTGGAAAACAGGAGTGCCAGGTAATAGGATAACGAAAGATGGAACTTCGATATGCACAAGTGTGAGTGGAAAATTGGATAACCAGTTATGTAACGACCCAATGCAGCAATGGGAAATAGAAGTACTGGCACATAGCATCGAAGTATAATTACTTCTTTAAAAAGCAATCCATTTAGCTGAGAAAAGATCGCTTAAGGTTAATCGATCGTGGGTAATTATCCTTTCAGAACTTTTCCCACCACTGGCCACTCCTGCAGCCGGCTAATTGCTTTTGCCGCAACTTCTTTTGCCACTCCATTGCGAAGATCCTGCAGCAGCTAGCAAACACTCCACCACCATGCCACCACGCATCTCCGGTTGCAGCCACAAGTTGCGGCAAATTAAAGTCGCTTAGCAAACTTCGATGGCTTTGGCAGCAACAAGTTTTCGCAAGGACTCCACTGCGGAAAACTAAACTCATTGCCGGATACATCCAAGCAGATTGCATGGGTGTGGGTCCAGATGGCTTCTATGTGTCGCTTCGTTCGCAAAGTTATGCAGACTCGCCTCCAAAGCAGGCACAAACAATTGACTTTTGAGCATCGACTGTGTCGCTCGGTCTGTCTCCAGCTCCTCCAGTTCCGTCAGCTCCTCCATCTGCTCCTTCGTCTGCTCCATCCTCTCTCCTTTTCCTGCATCCTTGAGGTCCTTGTAGTTGCGCTGCCTTTGGCCCGGCTAAGTAAAAGGCAGTGAGCCAACATATGAGACATACTTGTTACTATAGCTCAAAGACTCGCAACCACCTTGCCACTTTGCCACCTTGCCACCTCTTACCTTGCACCACATACGTGTATGGTTTTTGGAGTGTGGGTGGGGCGACCGCACTTTAAATGCCAGCTCCGCCCCTCTTGTCTTGTTTTTTTTCTGGTTTTTTGTTTATCCAGCTTCTTTAATATATGTTAAGGCAAAGCGAAGAAAAAATCTAAAGTAATATCTAGTCGGTTGTAAGAGCGAAGTTAGGTATACACTTACGGTTTTTTATAACCTATGCTAAAATTATAAAAGATCACATTAAAAAGGATAACATCACTAAACGAGTCATGTTAATATAGAAAAAGTTGTTAAGGAGTTTATAACTTGTATTAGGCATTCTATATTTTATACTTATTATGCTAAAGTAATTGACTTTAGCATCGATTGATCGTGATTTTGTTATCTTGATATCCCAACTTATTTCATAACTAAGAAAGTATGGATCGTGTTCCTTAAAGCCCAAAAGAGAACCACCTCAGATGATGAATGTACTTCCATGTAGGGTATAATTAAGCATAATAATAAGTAGACGAGCGGCGACCAAAGCTCCTAACAGCTCCGAACACACCCGCAGGCACAGCCAAGCCAAAGCCAAGGCAGCAGATCCTACTCCGACTCCAGTCCACAGCTCCAGTCCATAGTCCATGGCTCCAGCTTCAGCTTCAGTTTCCAGCAAGTTGAGTTTTTTGCCAGAGCTGCAGAAGTTCGAGGAAAGCTGGGAAAAAAAGCGTCGCCAGCTGCCCTGTATTTCGTATTATTATTACTCACAATCGCACTGCCATCTTGCGTCTCGCTTCCGCCGGCCAGTGCTCTCTCGCTCGCACTTGCTAGCCGACTGTTGCTTTTTCCTGCTGCTTGTTGCTTCACTTGTTGGCTAAAATCGCGCATGCGCCCTGTGCGCGGCGGCAATAACAGTTGGGTAAATGGAATCCACATCCCCGCCGCATATCCAATCCATACACACACATACACACGCAGTGCGGTTGTGTGTTGTGTGTGTTACAGGTGGGTGGCATTGGCGCCTGCAACAAATGCAAGCGGCTGGTTCCGATTTTTTGTGCCTCAGGAGGTCAAGTGCTGCCCGCCCTCGATTTTCCATCAACTGGTTGCCGTTGTGGACTCCATTTTCCGGCAGCAGCTGCGACTGCGACCGAGGCAGCGACTGCGACAGAGACAGTGGCAGCGACTGCGGCAGCGGCAGAGCAGCGACAGCAGCCTCAACAGGCTGAAACGCTTTTCATCCCTTTTGGTGTACCGTCACCGCGCCCAAGTTACCATAGATACCAAGTGCTGGCGGGGGGCGGGGGGAGCCACCCACTGACATCCACCGCCATCCACCGCGCCCACAACTACCCCACTTTTGTACCGCCTGGCTTCGCCGGAAGGTGACGTCGACGGCGGCTGCGGCAGCGGCGGACCGGCGTTACCTAGACTTGCTGCCCGATAAATTATCAAACTTCATAACAGTCACAGTCTGACTGCCAACGGTTCTGGTTCCGCTCCTCCAAGCCAATAGTATTCCATATGAAAAGCCAGTGTTTTTCGCCCACAAAAGTATGCCTCAGATCGAAGTCAATCAGCGGTGGCCCATCGTTAAAATATCCATTGAAAACCAAGTTCGAGAGTGACGCCAACCAAGTTCGCAAGTGGCAGCTGACAACGTGGCGTATACGCAACGCCAGTGCCATATGGAGTCGAGCCGTTTGGCAGCCAAGGCGCACATAGCAAGGGAAGCCGGCTGGACGAGATGGTGGCCCACCATATGGTCGGGTAAGTAGATAGTACTCACGTTATTGCCAGCGCTTTTATCGCATTAAATAATAAATGCCAGCCCGCTTATCGCACCTCCGAAGGAAGCGGAAGTGGGCTGCCCCAAAAAAAAAAATGAAGGGGTGAGGCACACAGAAAAAGCAGAAACACACAAAACTGCCAGCATATGGCAGTTGAATTTATGACACAAATGGGCGGAAGGAAAAGAGTGGAGCTAGCACCCAAAAATGCCAAACAAATCAAGCTGCAAATTGAATTGCACCGAAACCTTGGCCACAAGCAATTTGACATGTCCTACCTGCTCCTTCCGTTTCCCACATGTCCATGCAACAGTGCGAGTGTGTGGGTGTGTGTGTGTGTGTGATTGATCATAGTGATATATCGCCGACTGGCGGCAGTGCTAACACCTAGACGTCAACTTTAATTAATGTCCTCCGGAGGAGTGCGGCCAGGATTGGTCTTTCTTTGTCCCTGACATGGGTTGTGGTCGAATTTAATTTCGTTTAAATTAAAAAGAGACCAGCGGGGAGAGCGGGTGGGTTTGGGCTGCCCCTGGTGTTGGTTTAGTGACAGATAAGCCATAAACAAGGAATTGAAACCCAACACCTGTTGATAACCCATACGACCGCCAGCCAGTCAGCCAACCAGCCAGCCTCGTCGGCCTCATTAATTGCGCTAAACAAACAGGAAAACGAAGGCAACGAATGTGCTGTTGGAGCATGAAGGTGGATGAAGGGGCCAGTGGAGCAACTGGAGCCCCACGAAGGCCAGTTACTGGGTGCAGCAGTGACTGCTATTTGCCCTGGGCTGGCTTGGCAAAATTTATGACCAGCTCATATGCAGCCGGGTTGGCAAGGACGGAGGCGAAGAGTGGGTCTGGGACTGCAAGGACCAACAGGCAGAAGTGCAGCAGCAGATATTGACTTTTTATGCTGACTGCAGGGCAATAAAAAGAGGGAAATTATTTACCTCTCGGCTTATGCCACAGACAGCAAACACATGTGTGGGTGGGTCCGGGGTGGAAAGCCATTCCGGCCAAGAGTCGAATCTAATCCCAAAATACAGCTTAGGTTTAATGGTCTCAAATTTAAATATTGAAGTTGGCAGGCAGCGATAAAGGGAGCTAGTGAGACGTCTAGGAAGTGCACATAATTCGAAATTGAACTGATGGTAAGTGATAGAAATCGTTGCTACGTGCAACGTAAATCCCTTGCGGAAGGAAGTCTTCACGTTGGAGTACAATAAAATTCCATTAAATGCCAGCCTCGCCGCCCAGTAATCCGCCTCCAATTAACCGCGCTATCTATTCACAACTTCTTCCTGAGCTGAGCATTAATTTCCATACAGCGGCGACTTTTGGCACCGCCGACAACGCTGCGTATGCGTAATCTGCGCCAGGCGATGTAAGTGAGCTGCTGCGCGTAAGTATTCCACCAAGATTATGGCTTATAAATACATATATATATATACAGCCATATATATATATATATGGCAATATCTATAAAGCCATCGATAGTTACTTTTTTCAACTTTACCCCATGACATGTGAAACATCAAAATTGTTTTAAAAAAAAAAGTATAGCTTTCAGCCAGTCAGTAACATTAAATGCCTTTAAGTGCCAATTAATGTTTGACTTACAAGGGAACGATATGCTCGGATGACCGAAACATGGGCACAGCATTTGCCACTGGGGGGTTGCTACTCATCCATCGCTCTCGTCCTTGGATTGAGCACGATGGGTAATGTCCCAGCTGCCGGACTTATGACAAAAGTATGTAGTATATCGCCTGCGGCTCCATATTGTTGGCACATACTTATCGTAACTTTGGGAGCGCGCAGTAAGACTTTTTAAACATCAATTATATTTACGTATCGGAGCGTATTAATGCGACCAAGCCATGGTGCTGATATATATATATATATATATATATATATATATATATGGAGTCTGGGTACTTTTGGCCTGCATGGACACACCTGATAAGCAGCCATCATCATCCCTGGGCATTTACTGGCCAAACTAATTTATGACTGGAACTAATTAAACAAAGCCACCTCAGTCAGTCCTTTCACATGCGGATTTTCGTCCGCTCCCTTCATTTCGGGCACTTCGTTAGTCAAGGAGCTCAATTTGCTTACACTTGTTTCGCATTCGGTCTCGGTTTCAGTTTCAGTGCCACTGACATCTCCACTCGCAATTAAAAAGGAGTCGAGCTGGCATGGAGGAAGAACAAACTCTTGATTAAGTGGGTGCAAAGTGTCAACAAATTATTCATTTACTCTGTAGTGGCTGCACCCAAAAAAAAACAAAAAAAAAAAGCAGCAAAGTATAAACAAAAGCGTGGGTAAGATGAAAAGTGGGCGAGTCTGGTGGGAAAACTGAATGGAGTTTTAATTAACAACACCACCGACAGGAGCAGACAAAGCTTTAAACTTAATCCCCTTTGCTGTCTGCCGTACTGTGATTTCAATTTGCCATTAAAAAATGCACACAAATGTCGAATCCTAGTGGCTTTTTATGCGCCGGCTATAACGCCCACTCCTCTGTTGGCCAACTTGAGTGGAATTCCCTTGTGGAATTCTATGGGGCAATCAAAGTGGGCAACTGCTACTAACCCAACGCATCGACAGGGGTAAATATTTTAGGAAATGATCAGAAAAATTCAACCCCGTCATATACTATATATGGTATACCCACTTTTTTTTAAACCCCAAGCCCGTATGCGTATCCCTCAATCCCAACCAAACAAAATCAAAGTTCCTTTCTTTCGCTTTTCCCACACTTTGTTTACATTTGCAACATATTTTCTCAATTTTTCTTTTTTCATTTTTCTTTTTTTCTTTTTTTCTTGTTGTCCATTGGCGCTGTTATTGTTGGGCCAGCAATTTTGTTTGCATACATAAATTTGGAATGAACTCATGTGTCACATTAGCAGCGGCATCTATGCGCCGCCATTGCCATCAGGACCTCCATTATTTCGCACATATCGATGCGATACTGTTGACACACAGCCATCTATCCATCCGGTTTGATTATTATCATTGGTGCGGCGCGGTCTGGTGTGCTCTTGTGGCCATCTAATGTCATTTTCCAGCGCGCAATTTGATTACAAATCGAAATTAATGCTGCGAATGCATTTCTCATGTACTTGTAGCTTCGCTTTTTTTTTTTGTGGCTGCCAGGACATTGCTTAATTAAGTTCAGCAAATGATTTTTCAATTAACACTGACGCCGGGGCAAAAGAAATGGAAGCGGAATGAAAATATTTGTATTTACACAACACAGGAGGGGCAAGCGCACAAGGCGGCTTTTCCTCCTCGGGGTCCGGGATTCTGGATTCAGGATCCAAGGACCTGGTCCACTTGCAGTCCGCCCACGAAGGAGGCACGGAATGGAACGGAAACGGATGCGCCGCTGTCAATGTTGGCACAAATTGTTTGTCACGCAGTGCAAATACTTCGTGCTGTTGCTCTGGTATGCGGTATTATGCGCGATTTATTTCTCTGTCTGTGTGGCAGCAACAACAGCAGCAGCAACAACAGCAACAGGAGCAGCAACAACAGCAGCAGCGACAACAGCAACACAAGGAGCAACACGAAGACAGCGGCGGCAGCAGCAACATCTGAGAACAACAGTGCCCCGCAGCAATGCCAGCACACAGCAAATTTGATATTTGTTGATTTTTCCGTTTTCCTACGCATTTGACCCAACCCAGGCACTCCCCCCTCCCCCTCCCTCAGCAGCACAATTAAAGCCAGAAAAATGTGTAATATTAGACTTAAATGGTGAATAATGTTATAAGCTTCGAGGGAAATCTGTCAGCTTATTAACTCAACTTTACCTGGCTTCGAAAATGAACAAAAAAAAGGAAAGCAAAGCACAACTTTTAATGCATTTTTATGAAGTTTTAGTAGAGAACGCTACGCATGGCAGGGGACTTAATTTTATTTACATTTCGCATTTTGCGCTCTAAAGTTTGCCAAAGTAGTTGATTGGCTTTGCCTGCCACCAAATTGCAAAATAATTGCCACGGCAAAGAGGCAGCCGAGGCAGTGGCGCTAGGTGGCAAGAACGATTGCGAAACAAGCTAATTTCATTGAAAGTGATGCTCGTTTGTGGCCTGCCACCACATGGATGGTGGTCCATTACAAACACCACCCACACCCAAACTCACTTGCAACTTGCAACCAGCGCAACAAAAGCAACAAAACCCGCTTGTGATGACGGCAAGTTTGTGTAATGTAATTAATTAATTACGGCGAAACAAGGTAGTTACATGTACAGTTATGGCAGCAGGGAAAGTGGCTGGTCGGGGTCACCACCCACCGGAGAACCTCAACAGAGCGGCGATATTACTTCGGTTTTATTAGCCAGCCAGCTAGCCAGCACAACCCTTTCCCCCCTTCCCCTCCCGCTCGACATTCCAGCACGCGTAGTTTTGGTGTCTGCCCGGTGACTTAATTACAAATTATAGTGCAATTAATTCTGCTTCCTGGCATTATTAGGCGCATCGGACGCGGGCGTAACACAAAACCAAAGGAGCAGCGAAATGCCAAAAACACCAGGAATACCTTTGGTAAGTAGATGAATATTAAGTGGAATCTGGAAACGAGTGCAGAAGTGACCGACCGTCTCCGATTACGGCCAGTGAAAGTGGCAGCTGCTCCAAGTGGATTACGATGGCGTCGCCAATCTCCAATGGCCACGTGTATGCTCGTAGCTATAACCTGAAATCCAAATGTTATTGCTTGAGAATACACGTAGTTCACCGAGATTTGTTCAGCAATCAAAAGCGAGGAACCCCGGTTAAATGAGCTGCAAAATGTTAGTGGCTAAAAGTTAATTAATTTAACAGGTTATTTGTTTTATGCAATTAATTGCACAGGGGAACTTGCAGACCTTAATTAAAGCGATTTTCTTTCTAGCTATTGCAGCGAAATACTATATTTTAATTAAAGTCATATAGTTTTTAATTGGTAAATACCATTTAAGTTTATTTGCTCTTCGCGGGAAGTTCTTAAAAAAAAGGATGCTGATATAATAATTTTTTTTCTTAATTATTCAGTGCGTATTTTTTAATTTGCTTTTTAAGCCGATTAATGCCAATTAAGGTTGCAGGTCAATTGAAGTTGAAGGAACTCGTGAAAAGTTCCACTTAAGTAAGTATTTGTATCTCAATATGAAAGAATTTCATCACAAGTGATTTCTCACTCAAAAGGACTCAAAACAGTTGAAAGTAAGTACAAGGACATATCAAAAGCTTGATTACTTTGAACTGTCAGTTGTAGTTTGAACCATTTTAATTGCGATTCTCGAGTAGATCAGAACTTCCCGCAGGCGAAAGGTAATTGATTTAGTAAATAGGTGTATATATAGTTAGTTATTGCCACGAGCTTAAGTTTCTGGTCAGAGCCTTGAGGAAATATTTGCCGAGAATATATGTACATAAATACCCAATTAAAATGTTGTGCCAGCAATCACGGCTGAAAAGTAGGCAACACTTTGTTTGACTTCTGATTAACAACATCCTTGGGGCTTTTGGGAAGGATAAAAGGGGTTGGGGCGCATAAGGATAACGCCGCGGGGTTGGCTCTCATTCCCCCGACTGCGAATGGGAATTGACAAGCCTTTTAAAACATGAAACACAACGTGGAGGAGTATATATATATACATAGATATGTATATGTGTGTGATTTGCATTAATGAGATGCAAATGATTTGTTTATTTTTTTTTTTTTACTTCTTTTTCGCTGTCAGTTGCCAGCTTCTTTGTGGGGCCCGCCTTTATTGAAAAGTTGCCGGGCGGCCCGCCCACTCCAGCCGGATGAAATGAGCAAATAATAAGAAAATATTGATAAAGATGTTAATCAAAGGAAGCTCACGTTGCTCATATAGGCAGTCGTCGAGTACTTGCGACATAATAAATATGTATGTTTTTTCCCCCCATCCCCGCCAGCGACGACCATCGGCATCTACTGATGCTATCGCTCCATGTCCCCTTATCCATCCAGCTCCGCATACGAGAAGTGCTCCACGGCTGTCATGGCTGTCTGGCCCGGCACGCCGCCACTCCGTCATCGTCGTCGTGATGTCCCTGCTCCTGTCCCAAGTCGGCAGTCGGCACATGCGATACAACACGACCCGCTGTTTATTATTGTAAGTCACTTGGCTTGGCTCACATCAGCGAGCTGGAAGATATGCGCAGTGACAGCACAAGTTGCCACCACCAGGAGCCGCATCAGCAGGAGCAACTTCACCGGGAGCAGCAGGCGAAGGTGGAAGCTGTTCAGACAATTTGCATTGTTTTATTAGCATATTGTAGCTTCAAAGTTTTGGCACTGCGCACAGTAGCATAGCCATGTCCTTGCGAGATGATGACACAGGACATTTTGACGTTAATTTGGACAAGGATTTCCATCCGCAGATTAACATTCGCGTTCATTTTATTTATTCGTTCATTTAAATTAATCATAATGTAATCAGCGCGTGCTTTTTAATTGCTAAAATCATAAGCATAACTTATAAAGAGATTTTCTATCCATTCAACCCCGATATGAAATCCTGTTCCGGAAAAATGATATCCATTATATAACTACCCCGAATTGGTTTCGCTCAGTTTGTTTATAAGGCGGAAATATGCAAATCGAGCTGCTACTTCTGATGTTGCATAATTTGTTTGTGTTCCAGTCAAATTAAATTGCCATCGCTATTAACATTTATGTAAATTACATAACCATTTTCGGATTCATTAGACCCAAAAACCAAGTCCAGCTGGAGATGTTCACCGCCCATAAATAAAAAGTGTGCACTTAATTTATGTCGTATATATATTTATACACATTTAGAAATAACATTTTTTTTGTTTGTTTAGCAATAGCAAAGAGTCATAGCTACTAGTTTTAGTATTTAGTACGTATAATTAAGAGTTATAAACCGTTCGCGAACTTCGATTCCGACCGCCATTGCTTACCAAATAGTTCTAGAAACACGTCGCCACATTCACTCAATCGCATCTCAGATTAATTACCATGTACAAAGTAGGAGTACGCTTATAAAACATAAATGAAAGCAATAAAATGACAATCAAGAATTTCACATTTTTTTTTTTTTGGCCAACAACAGGCAAACGTTCAACGACAATTTCTCATGAATATTCACAGTGTGTTTCCTTTGTGATGGCTTTTTTCGGCCCGTTTTTTCTTTCTTTTTTGTTAAAATGATGTTTCGACAAACAAAATATATTACAGTTGACAATCCTATGGTATTCCATAAAGCTAAAGCAAAGAGCTTGGGCAAACAGTAGAAGCATCAGCGGAGGCATCGGCTTGGGCTTCGGATCGGGCTTGGTTATCGGCCGGAAGGGCTTACGGCTGTTTGTCCGTCCGGTTTCGGAGGCGGAGTCCTAAACGATGAGGCGGCTGGCGCTTCGTGGGTTGAAGGCAGCTCGGAACGGAAAGTTAATTAAAAATGTTCAACGCATTTTTCTCAATAAAGGGGCAAACAAGGATGGGCAAAAAAAGTTAAGTTTAAAACGCGACTAGCTTGTATGTGTGTATCCGTACATGTGTGGCTGCTTCTCACGTATTTGGCTAATTAAAAAGCCGTGCAACATTATTAATATATATGTATATGTATGTATATCCTGACTTTTACCTGCAGGTGCAAGCAGGTCAACTACGCGTTTCCGTCACTCCTTTCCTGGTCGAAGCTCAAACACGTCCTCACACCCACTAAGCTCCCCCACTCGGAAATCTACCATATACCCAGCTAACCATACATCCATTCAGCTATCCATCCATCCATCCATCCATCTACCACCCATCCAACCCAGACACATTCACACGGCAAAAGCACACATTCGAATCGGAGCGGGGGCGTCGTGAGTCGTGGTTGATCTCCGGACATAAGTACACCAGACAAATTATCTAAAATTTACTAGCTCCTTTATGTATAACATCTTGTTATGTGGGTAGCTACTTTCGGTTGGTTTGGGCTTGAGTTCGGATTCGGATTCGGAATTGGGTTTGTGTTGTGTACGTTTCTGGAGGCTCGCCACTAATGCCGTGCTTATTCTACTGATGTTTCTGCTGTTCCCATTGCCGCTGTTGCTCCCGTTGCTGGTGTTCCTGCTGCTGCTGCTCCTCCTGTTGCTGCTGCTGTAGTTGTCACTTGGTTTGATGTATGTTGTGAAGTTTTCATTAGCTGCTGCTCCTGTGCCTTGTGGTTTGTGCCAGCATTGAGTTGGCAATTTGCTGCTGACGTTGGGCTGTCGCCTTCTATAAAATCAACTGTTTGCCTGTCATCCATCATTGGCCTGGCTGCTGCCTCGGCTCCTCCCGCCGCTCCTACCTCTGTTGCTCCTCGCCCAGAGGATTGTTTTGACGTGGCAACTGCTGATGTTGCTACCGTTGCTGTCGCGGGCTCGTCCGGTTTGTTTTTCTGCCTCTGCTGCTGCTGCTGCTGCTGGTCATTCATAATGCTGGGTGCTTGTAGTGGGCAGCTTTGCTTTTCACCTGATGCCGTTGCTGCGGATGCCCCCTCAGCTTTCAGCAACTCTGGCAAATTATTTTCTAATTGCCTCGCCTTTGGCTGAGTCTGATGGACATGGACGTGGGTGTGGATCAGGGTCTGATCTGGTTGTTGAGTGCCGTCCGTTGGGGGCGATGCTGCTACAGTAGTTTCATCCGACATATTTATAATATCCGCCGCAACGAAATTTAGATTTTCCAGCGTCTTGGACATGCCCGCTATTTGCCCATCCCCATCCCCATCGCCATGCTGTAGCTTTTCTTGCCCATAATGCTCCACCACCTCCACTTTCTCCTGGCCGGGCTTGTCCTGAGCTCCTTCCGCTCCCGTTGCTACTGCATCATTTATGCTCGATGTTGTCGGCTGCTTGCGTCCCTGATTTGTTTCGACATCTGAAATATGCAGGGAATTTGAAGGCAGAGTGAAAATAAAACAGGAAATGACAAGCGAAACATTTACAGTGAACATTTTCCTGCGAATTGAGAAATAATTTCATGCATATTACGATTATTGTATACAGACAGAAAGACGTTAAGAGCGGCTTTGCTGCTCCACGACTATTGAAAATGCTTCAAAATCGAGGGTTCCTTGGTTCCTTGGATCCATGGCTCCACTAACTCCCACCACCACTCGTGCGAATCCGGCAGTGCTCTCGTTGGCATTTATTGCCACCGAATCTGTTATTTGCTTATTTGTATTGCTTGTTTGGTTGTTACCAACTCACACACGAGCTTCCGGAGGCGAAAGGGATTTCCCGTTTGTCGAGTGGAATTCAAATTTGAATTTATCTTCCAAACGATTTCACACACAGCCAAAAAGGACTTCGTGGCAACGAAAACAGCTCTGCCATCGCAAAAAAAATGGGAAGAGACGGTGTAAGTCGAAGTGCGGATATTCTTCACACTCATATGACAGATTTACACAGGTGAAATCTGCAATCTGCTTAAATGCAATCATCATAATCGCATCAACTAATTACACAAATTCTTTGGCCTGGCTCATGATAATTGCACTTATTTGCGTAAAATAACCCGAGGCTAATTGTTTTTCTAGCGAAAGGATGCAATTAAAAGCACGAATTGTTGCGGATTTAATGAAAAGAGTTCTTGTGAAAAAGCACCTTTGATGCACGCATTATGCCCACTGAAAAGGGTATGCAAATGGTTGCCTCAAAAGCTAAGAGTTTAAGCCCTCGTTGCGAAAGTCAATGAAGTGTGCTGGCCCCACTCAATTAAGGCGAGGGAATGTCGCCAAAGCTCACCTGCTGCTTCGTTCGCTGCTGGCGTTGCTGCCGCGGCGGCTGCTACTGCTGTTGCTGCCACATCTGTAGTTGCAACATCGCCGCTGGTGGGTTCATCTGTTGCTGCGCTCTGGCCCCTTTGGGCGGCCCCCGCTGCTGCCATGGCCGCTGCCACCTGGTTGCGCAAGCCGGGTATGTCAGCGACGTTAATACGCTGCAGACGCACCTGCATCAGCCTTGCGTTGCCGCCGTGTCCCAGGAAGACGCGACGCACGGTGGCGAATTGCTCGCGGCCCTGCAGCCACTGGCCCACCACGGGCAGTCTTCTCAGGTTGGCCAAGGCCACGCCCACGGCGGCGGTGGGTCCTGGCGGGCGTGGTTGCTGCTGATTTTGTTGCTGCTGCTGCCCCTGGCGCTGTGCTGCAAGTTGGCTGAAGAGTCGAGTGACTATGAGACGGGCACGTTGCATGGACGCCTGCTGGCCAGCACCGATGCCGCCTGCTCCTGCCCCCCCAGCTTCTTGCTGTCCTCCAGCTGCAGCATCTGCTCCTGCGCCCCCTCCTGCTGCCTCTGCTCCGTCCGCGCCCGCTGCCGCTGCAGCCGCTGCTGCTGCTGCTCCCTGGTTGCGTGTTATGATGAAGACCTGGTGCTGGGCCATGATGGCTGGCAGCTCGAAGCGATGAAAGAAGAACACCATCGAGTGCTGGAAAAAAGAAGGGGCACGAGTGTGAATCTCAGACAGATATATGGAGCAGATAGGATGAGATGTTATGCCACGGTCGCCGGGCACGTGAGACCGGTTTCGGTCTGCACGTGAGCCTCTGGCCCGACTGGAAACAATGCCACAATGCCACAAAAGGCCAGTGGAGAATGGCAATTTGTCATGCACTTGACAGGCGTAAACATGGCCGGAGTTCGTTTCCATCATTGTCGCAGCGTCGTTGCATAACGCATTCATTATTCGCCATGGTTACGCCATTTGGCCACGTATAGCACTACCCACCTGGGTGAATAGGTACGAGGAGAGCAGGGCCAGCGTCCTGTACTGTCCACTGAAGCGATAGTGATACGCATAGAACGCAAAATGGTACAGGTAGAAGAATCTGCAAGTGAACAAACGAAACGAGTTAGATCCAGGCTCAAACAATTGTCACCCGAGAGGCAGGCACATCCGTTTCACAGTCAATGGTCGGAATAGGTACAGTCTAAAAGATTAAATAGTCAGATTTTAGGCGAACTTTAAACCTAATAAGATGGATAGATGGATGTATAACTAAAAGGGTTTTAATGGTAGCAGCTAGATTTCATCAGCCTAGTCAACCTAATACTATATCTCAGTTTAAGTGAGTAAAACATTTACCCCATTTGAAAGTGGTGTCAAAAGTGTCAGGCACTTAAGAAAATCGAGACCCCATCCTTGGCATAGAGCATAATAGAAATAGCCAAACAATTTGCTCACATCCATTTTAAAGCTGCCAACAAAAAAAAAGAAAGAAATCGTGTCTGGGGCTTCGAAACCCACATCAAATATCGGCGATCATTGGGCGGAAAGCATGATTACCATTCCACCAAATGGTATTTAGTTGACAAAAATAAAGAGCAAAAACATATTGGTTTCTGTTTTTCTATTTTACTGCCACCTCCTTGAAACTGCCATTCCGGTTTATTTTTTTCTGTTTTTTTTTTCGGCTGGGCCGAGTATAAGCTGCGGAGAAATGGGTCAGACGTGTGGCGGATGGCGCACGGCGGATGGAGGAGGGAGGAGCGACCCTGGGAGTCCGGGCCATGACATAAGAGTAACAAGTTACAAGTAACCGTAGCCGGGGCGGGCAAATATCAAACTGCCAAGACAACAGCGGCGGCGGCGAGAAACCGAATGGAAACGGAAACAACAATGGCCCCATGGATGAAGGGGCAGAGGAAGCGGGGGCAAAATATAAAAAAATAACACTCAAGAGGATTTAATAATATAAATAATTGCTGGCGCTGTTAGCTGAATTGTAGCTGGCCCAAAGACAACAAATAAAAAACACAATGGATGGCCGTAACAACAACAGAAGCAACAATAATGACGGGCGAAGGCGACTCATTGATAAGCAATGGACAAGCGGACAAACGGACAAACAGCTTGACAACCGGACAGAGGACCTTTGGCGTGGCCAGCGGAATTCAACTTTAATTTATTTTTACAGCCATCGGGGGGTAGAATGGATACGGATCGGAAACGGAATGGGGATGGACATGGTGGTTTGGGGCATGGCCATGATTGAGTTATGTTATTGAATTTAATTCGAGTTGATTGTGTGCACACACACACCGAGTAACCCAGAAGTATCCGCCATCAATATCAACAGCGACAAATGAAGACACACGACTCTTATTTAGCAAGCCTTTCCAGGGCATTGCGCAAGCTGAGGAGCACTGAGCGTTGAGCATTATGGACACATGCCCGCCGAACGCTTGCCAGCAATTTCCTCAATTTCCCTCGCACTGACACATGGCCACATGGACCCATACACACACACACACACACAGAGAAACACCCGAATCCTCGACGCCGGGTGGCTGAAAAGGAAGTGCGGGCTGCAGGCACGTAGACAACACTTATCGCCCGTTCGTTTCCGTTTCATTCGCTTTCCTAATGTAGCGTAGCGTTGACAAGCAGCAACGCCTCGTCCCCGCTTCCGCTCCTTACCCTTTCCTACGATGCCATCCGTAACCCGTAACCCGTACCCTTGCCCAGACAATGCTCCTCCACCTCCTCATCCTCATCCCACTTGCACTGCCAGCGGGCGCACAGTGCACTGTCATCCGTGAGTACGTCTTGGAAATACTTCTTAAGGAGCAATATCGTGTGGACACTCAAAACATCATTGTCCGGACAAATCTCTCTTGAGCGGACAAGTCTTGAGAATGGAGAACTTCACATGTTTAAGTTCCATATTAGGGAAGGATGGTTTGAATTTTCGATATAGATATGAATTGATATGAGTTTATAATTTGATTAAGATAATTAGAATAATATTTTTCTTAGAAGCGCTTTTATTTAAGTGACTCAGTTATTTGTAAATCGATATTACTAACTCAACGATTGAGTAGAAATACTTTCTCTAAATCAATACAATCACAGTCATACTGCAAGACATGAATCTTACAACTCTTTGCCTGCAACGAGCAATCAGTTTCGATTCACCATCGACCAAGGTGCGATGTGGCAGGACGGATGTGCGCCAGCAAATACTGTTGGCTTTCATATCCTTCGCACCAAAAGCGGAAGTGGGCGGGCCAGTGGCAGGATGGCAAATAGGACAACTGTTGCATGTGTCTGCTGCTGAGTGTGGGTGTGGGTGTGGGTGGGGTAGAGTCTGAGTCGGGTAGCGTGGTTAAGTAAGCACCTCAGCTCAGCTCAACCTGATGGCAAGTGTGAAATGCTGCTGTTGGTTGTGTCAGTTTTTGCAGCAACGATGATCCGATCTGCGTCATAAGTGTTTATTTGTTGCAGGTAAACACCGAGGGGGCGAATTAGGACGAGGAGAAGGAGCCATGTGGGCGATTCGTAATAGTTAAAGTGCTCAATGAGCTTGTAAGCTCCTCTGTTGAAATGGCTGCTTTTAATAGCATTTGCATACACACATATGGGATTGCATATCTTTGAAGGGGCGGACGGGGAACCATAGTGAACAGTGGAGAAAGGATATCTCTTTCAACAGATGTGAGTATGGGTTCAATGAGTTTTTGATTCGGAGGTAGAAACTCGAATGCGGAGTGCCGGTGAGTGAATGCAACTCGAAACTTAATTGAAATATCACAAAAAGTGAAGTGTTTGCCATGCAAACACCATGCATTCCATTGCTCTAGCTTTCTCCTCCTGTTAAATGCGTGAAAACGACCCATTTTCGTGCATAAATTGGAACAGAGTTGTCGCATATGCAAACAGCAGACAAAGGCACGTTGCGCATACGCCATGTTAACAAACAAAACAAGCTGAAACTGAAACAAACAGAGTACAAACACACATAGCCACACACACACATCAACTGCCACACACAACAATGAAGCGATTTTGCCTCGTTATGAGCACTCATCAACTGCACCTTTGAACAACACCCGCCCAGCGTGTATACGCCCAGTTGCCACCCATCCAACCATCCACCCAGCAAAGCACCCCCCTTTTTGAGCCACTTCTGTTGATGGGGGTCGCCGCCCGCGCGGTTGGACAAAAGTTATGGCAGAAAAACAAACTTGACGCAATTATACTTTGCGTAACATGATCTCAATCAACACGAAAACAGCCAAAGGAGTGCAAAGCGAAAGGAAAATGCCAGCCCATTTCCTTTCCCACCAGTTTTTCCGGGGGCTCCCTTCACCATGGTTGCCAATGCCGTTGACGTTGAGGCTAACCCGCCGACACCGTGGCCACCTATTCAGACCGTGAAGCGGCAACAATGGCAGGCGAATATATATGTTATATGCTCTCCACCTATCCCCTATATATATAAATACGTACATATATATATATATTTATATATATATGTGTATATATTCGCTATGTTTGTTAGCGTAACAAGCGTGTAAACAAGAGGACGAAAGCGGAGACGAAGGCGGCTACTTGAGGCGCGCTACTGTAACCGACCTGAACCCATACCCCTTTGCCCAACCACTTTGGCCCCCGACTCCGGGTCCCTGGCATTTGCTCTTTGATGCTTAGGTCCTCAGCTTCGTCAGCTTCCTCGCTTTCAGCTTTCAGCGTTCAGCTTTCGCAACGCGACAAACAATCTGCGCAAGACTTTGGATTCGTAGCCAGCAGCAGGCAGCAGGATGAAGTGGAGGCCAGCAAAGGCAGGTGTTTCTTTTAGCTTTTCCTGTGCGTTTGCAGCTCATTTAATACGTGTCGTCTGCCCGTGCCTGGCAACCAGATTTAAGCACAAAAGGAGCATTACGCGCCGCAAGAAGCCACAGGGCAAAATAAGAAGCCCAAGTGAAAGGGCTGCCGGGGGATTGGGGGTAAAGTCCGGGTGTCAGGGGCTTATTATGCTCCTTCCGTGCGAATATATACGTATAGTGTAGTCAGGGGTGGTAGGTGGTCGGGTCGGGGTAGCCTCGTTAAACGGCGATTAAGAAGAGCCGAGACAGCCGCTCCTTTGATGACTTTAAAGTCAATTAGAATGAATTGAAGGCAATTGACAGGAAGTTCGCAAGGTTAGAGTTGGGCTGGATGGCTAAAATGAATGGAGATGGAATGGAGGCCGGAGCAGCAGCTGAAGCCCGAGGTTTGCCACTTGACAGTTTTAAGCTTCCGACTGCCATTTGCAATTCACGTTGATTGCAACTTTTAGCAAAGTTTAAGTACACAAATTAGTCTATGCAATGAAATTAATACCATTTGGCGGACTGCAAGGGGCGGCGTTTGAATTGGAACGGCTGTAGTAGTAGCTAAAAAGCAAAAAGCGCCGCCAGCTTGTTTGTGTTCTATGCTAACTTCAATGCCAGCCGGCTTGCTCCTTAGCCGACTTGACTGCCTGCCTTTCGCAGACCAAGTTAACCGCAAAAACAGGCGAGCAAATACGGAAGCAGGAGGAGCAGAAGGATCGGGCCAGTAAGCCCCACCACCTCGGGCACGAAGGAAGGAAGTCAGGAAGGAAGCAGGAAGCAGCAGCACAAGCAATCCCGGCCCTGTAACCCATAACCGCAGGACCCACAACAGCGGCGCCAGCAAGAACAAGAAAGAATTCCTAACTCGCCATGATGAAATTTGTAATACCCTGGCAAATAAGTGGACTTAAAGCCAAGTTGATTACAATATATAATAATTATGTTCATTTAACAAATGTAATAATTTACAATAGATTTCTTTTCTAATTATAATAGCACTCAAAACCAGTTGCCTTACGCATGTTGTTTAAATTTCGTTATCAAAAGCCGCTTTCTACGAATTATACACCCCCATGCAGCTAGGGTACAAACATACTGTTCCGGAAACCCCTTTCACCGCTTGGGGCAGTCAATAACAGCAAAATTAAACCGTAGGAAAGCACACACACTCGAACCTGCCCCTCCCCAACCAGAAAACACACCCTCCAGACACACAAAACACTCACAAACATGCTGTTATGGTTCCGGTGGAGCGTCCTGGCCATATGGCATATGGATGTGCCAGGATTCCGCACTGAATTAATTTCACTTAAAGCGAGGAAGGACCCAAGACGAAAGCTCCTTGGACTTGGACTTAGACCAATACCCATACCCATACCCAATCAATGTCCTTTATAGAGCTACCTATGCGAAGCAACATCAGATATTGTTTGCCATTCAATTGCACAGAAAAGGATTCGCCCGGTACGATGCAATTGGATATTTTTTCATTCAAAAGTTTTGCAAAAAGTTTGACAATCTGGGCGAGCAAATGATGAGTTATGCGAAACTCGAAGGAGCGCATCAGACACAAAAGATATTCCATTTGGCCAGGTGCACATCACAAACTAACAGATTAATAGCGTCGCTGTGGTCTCGCAGAGGAACTATCATCGCAATCTGGACTGCCTTTTCATCTGTGCTGGGAGAAATGCGAGACAAAACGATGCCTTATGCCTGCTTCCCATGAATTTTTAATTTGTGTCCTAGTAAATTCACGTAAGGTGTAATCTTGCCCAAGTTATGTTTTTCGCCTGCCCGCTTTCCAGCTGCCATTTCCATAGGAATCCACAGGACAAGCTGTGGGCAAGCAGGGCGAGCACATTTAAAATCATTCGCGGCAATGAATCTTTAATGAATATAAATATTCGACAAGTGGCCCTCGAGGAGGCGACGATGAGACTCTTCACTTGCCAAAATTTCCGGGAGCACTGATAGCCTTTTAATTCGGCGCAAATTACGCAAAATCAACACCGCAAGGCGGTGGCGTGGCCAGTGATTGAGGCTGGATGCAGGCACATGAATTCATAATCAAGGCGTGCGGACCTTGGTCCTCGCCGAAAAGGGAATTTTCGAGTGTCTTCTTGAATTATTGATGGTCCGTTCAGCGCATCGTGGAAATTGATGTCCGGAAAAGTGGGCGAAAAATAAAGATGGAAATAATTTCTTGCGGCGGCCGTTCTCAATTATGCAAAGTGCGCGTAATAAACCGCAAAGTAGCTCTGTTTCTGGCGAGGATGGGGTTGTCCGCTGTCCTGACGTGCATGGTCATTAATGTCGATCGAACAACGGGAATGAGCAGCTCTAAATTTCCATAGCTTTTTTCTTCGAATTTCCCCCCTTTTTTTCGTTTTCCGCTGTGGGGGCAGCGTGTTTATTTAAATGTTTGCTAATGGTGCGGCTCAGTTGGTTGGGCCAGTTGGTCAGGAGCTATATGCATGATGGCTGTATGGAGAAACGGCGCTTGGGTTACGCTTGTTGACTTAAGTGATGAAATTCTCTGTTTGCCGGTGTCTGTGTGTTTGAGTGGGTGGATGGATGAGTGGGTAGAGGGAAGGACGCGGACGTTGGCGAGGGAGGAGCCTGCCCCGCCTCCTGGCGAAGGGGTGGCGGCCACTGGTCGATTTGTTCCGGCCCCGGGGGAGGCTTGCGCAAGCCAAGTTAATTTTCAAATAACAACCGGGACGCCGGCGGTTGGATTGGGAGAAGAGTGCAAAATACCCGGACTGAGACCAAAGAGAAGGAAAATATGCGAACCGAACGAAATGAACTGTTAAGTGCTGATGACTGAGGTGGGTTGGGATGGCCAAGATGCCGGGTGGAAGCTATTATCTATGGCCGGGCAGCGGTAACACATAGATGCTGGAAAGGATTGCAGACTTAATGTAATTGAATTTGTCATTTGTCCGGGGCACGGACGATTTCACAGTAAAAACAAAAATAAACATGGCCAGAATGGGGATACTCTGCTGGTCTGGGTCTGGATACGTTTGGGAAAAGTAACGATTCCGAACTGTTACGCACCTGAGCCAATGACGCTTGGTGATGCTCGTGTGACAGCAGATGGCATCGTATTGATCCGCGATCCAGACAATCAGTATGATGTAGAAGGCCGTGGTGGTGTCATTAAAGAACTCCGACATGATGGCTTCCATTCCTGAAGAAAAAATACAAATACAAGCGTTAATGGGAATGCAAATGAATCATTAGGCAGAGTCTTTCCACACCTACGAGCGCCAGTATGACAGTGAGCAACGGTGCGATTGGGAACCGGGCGGACACATTGTACTCCAGCATCTGCAGCAGGTCGACTGAAAGAGAAAACAATGTCCTTAAAGTATATTAAAACTTGGATGGGTTGTGTGAATTTACTACCTATAAACACAAAGATCTGGTGGTGTGAGTAGCGCAGCAACATCGACACTGAGAAGGTCTGAAACACAAAATTATTTTAGTAACTATATAATCCCCGTGATTTCAGTTGACTTACGAATAGTAACATCACACAGAAGGCAGCCGGATAACTGCTCCAGGCTGCCCACCACATGGAGACGAAGCGATAATGTTCGCCGGTTATAACATTGCGTAGGTAGCCCTTATTCTCCTCCTGCTCCGCTATAGTTCGTACGGATGCCATTAGTAAGTCATCATAGCTATAAACGAAGGGAACGTAGTTACAAAATGCAGCTGAACCTTAAACCGAAGAAAATTTCTTACCCTAGCAAACGTTTGAGCAGATATCGCGTTAAACTGTCCCCAAAGCACTTGTCCGTATTGGGATCCAGTTGAACAGTGAGTACGGGTATGCGTAGACGCTTTCGCGTGGATGAAGACAAGCGTAGGTGGCCGTACTCCAATGAATACTCCACAATGTACTGCTCTTCTACAATAGAATATGCTCATTAGGAAAAACTATATAATTTATATTTAGAATTTCCAACCATCATCCTCTTCGTTCTTGAGCTGAATTGCATTTGGATGGTCGTAGGTGTCCAGGATGTTGATGGCATCAAAGTAGTAATACAGGGATTCGTTACTGTAAGCGAAGGTTGGTCGGACGGGCAGACCCAGTTTTCCCAGAATGGACTCGTACCGTTTAAGCGTGTCGTGATTTTGCCGAGTTTGGGGTCCAATGCCATAGTAGCTAGAACAGATTAGTATACATGAATAAATAAAGGATTTATTATTAAGAATCGTTTTGTATGCTCACTAGGAATCCTTTAGGGAGCGCACTATTTCTTGGTCCCTCTTGATTCCCTGCCAAATTGCTCGCTTCTCCGCCAGGTGAGGAATGATCTCCACTCTGCAAAGAAGTACTGGCTTAACAATGATTGAAAATATTTTCCAAAGGTAATCCATGCCTGATGACGCCTTCGCGCGGCCAGTTCTTAACCTCCTGCAGGCAAGTGCAGGGATTCTTGATGAAGGAGTTGTGTACGTAGATGAGCGTGAAGAAGAACAGCAAGGCCTTGGCCAGCAGCAGGAACTCAATGGTCAACTGCACCTTCCTGGAAATGGAAAATCATATGCGGGTGATAAGGGTGGGTAGATAAGGGGGCCAATGACTCTTACCTTGGAACCAACTCCGCATAGGTGGCCGCCGCCCGAAAGTATATGGCATGGAACAGTCGATCCCGCATATTCATCATGTTGTTCTGCAAGTCGGGAAAAAGATAAGAGTGTTGTGTTCTAAACAATCCATGGGTAATTACATACCTGTCCACCACCACCTAATCCGCCAGGTAGCACCCGATTGCGCCCGTTCCCATTTCCATTCCCGTTGATGTTATTGATTGCATTGGCCACCGCGATCTCGGCCGCGTTTTCCGGCAGCACAGCGGCCATGGCTGGAGTTGAAGGTTGTTACTTCCGCGTCTGGTTGGTTGGCCCCTCTTCCGCAGTCCGATCTGATCTCAGTCTACGGATATTTCTCAATCTTGATCTCAGAGAGTTGGCTAAAATTCACTTGGCGGACCACAACAACAACAACCAGGTCCGCAGCAGAGGTGACCAGCGAGCGATAGTAATTATCGATAGTTTGGTGAAATATTCATGTTTTGGGGAACAGTAACGGTTCAGCTGGTGCAAATATATAATATTACAAAAAACTTTATTTATAATAAAGATGCATCCACTTTACCATTATATCAGGTCCTTCTATTTCGTTTTCTAAAAATTTGCTTATAAAAAATCGGTTTATGCAAAACGTGACGTGATTAACGTGATTTGAAACTAAGAACTCTTAAGAACTAGTTCATCGGCCATCAGTTAAACGGAACAAAGCTCAATTCGGAACCAGCACCAGCAACAGTCCACAGATGAACCAGCTCAACCGGTTAACCGGTTTCTAAATAGCGGCAAGTTCAAATTCGAAAAGTCCCATGAGTTTAACCAGAAGCAAGAAAACAACATTTATAATCGTTTTTTAATTTATTTTCTGCAAACCAATGTACGAAATTAAATATCTCAATGCCGCGATCTTCATTTGTTATATAAATAAGCTACATTGAATGTCGTTTAATTTAGTTTTACATTGATTGGTGGTTGTGATTTCTTTATTCATTTTACGCCATTGTTTCTATAGTTTCTCATAGTCATATATAGTTACGCATATGTGTTTATGATGTATATATAACTACATACGTGGTTGTTATCTCATTAAGCTACAAAATTATATTCATAAGACGAATACAAACGATTCCACCTCCTTAGTTAGTTATTTTTATTTACCATTTACCATATACCATACTTTGTTCGCTCTTTTACAATTGTTTCAACAGGCTATTCGGATTAGTTGTTTGTCTCGCATTTAAAAATTTCGCTATGGGATTGTTAAATTGCTTTGCGTTCGTTTTTTGTTTGGTTTCCATTAGCTAGTTGTTCTTGTTGTTTTTGTTTTTGTCTGTTGCTTGTGGTTGTTGTGAGTGTTTTATTGTATAGTATAAATTGTTAAAAATCGCCCACTAGTTTCAATTCTGACTCAGCGCGTTTTCAAGTGTTTAAATAGTGTGTTTGCTTTGGTGTTCTTACGTATGTCTTAAGTATCTTTGGTGTCTTTAGTATCTTACGATTTTGATATAAAAGTTTATATAGGCAGGCGTGTGTTTGTGAGTGTGTTTAGTTCGTTCGTGTGAGTGTGTGTGTTAGTGTGCCGACTTACAAGCTAGTACACGCTACACATTTATTAACTTACCACTTAATATGTTTGTTTCCTCATATCATCGCATCCCACTTCCACCTACATATCTCGATTTATCTCGTTTCCGGTCTTTGATTCGTTCGTTTTTGGACTGGACCTTCCAAGAAGTGCCACATAGTACAGAATGTACAGTTATACAGTTTACAGTTCATAGTTTAAGGTACAGCTATGCGAAAAACGAAAGAATTGCCAATTTGCATTTGTAACCGTGTTAGTTCTTCTGTGCTTGTAGTGTGTGTGTGAGTTGTCGTTGTGTGTGTGTGTGGTACAAAAAGATGGCAGCTCTGCATGTAAAGCGTAACGGTTCGTTCAAAAAAAGCGACCACACACTAAAGTATTTCTTACGCCATTCGTTAATTCGTTAATCGTTTGTCGTTAATTTCGTTAATTCCGCAAATCGCGCCAAATGGACAGCTCGGTTACTCAGATTTTTCCGATCTTGTTTCATATTCTATATGAACTACGCCTCCGATATAAATCCTTTGCTAAAGTTATATATAAACTATTCCGATCTGAAGTATTGACAGTCACAGGCTCTATAAGAAGCGTGCCTTGGTTTTTCGAATTGTTTTCCTCTGCTTTAAATATATATGTATATATATATATCTATGTATGCCCATTTGTATATACTCAATATGCGTGTATATAATATGTAGTATGTTTCCCATCTAGATTTAGTTCGTCTCTCCTCCGTATCGTGGTGTAAAAAAATGTTCCTCATCCTAACTCTGCAATTTCGATTTCTCTCTGTTTTTTTTGGTTTTAAAAGCGTATTTGTACAAACACAAATCGACGAAGGACATTTGTGTGGTTTAACATATAATTTAAACTAGTCGATATCAAAAGTCTTGAGGCGTGCGTGCAGCGTTTCATAGGAGGCCCGTCTCCACATTGTGCTCCGTTCCCAGCGTATTTGGATCGAAGTTCAGTTTCATTTCGCCGGCCAGGACGATTTCCGAGATGCAGCCGACGATGCCGCTGAAGTAGCGCTGGTGCGTGAAGTAACCCACATCGGGCATTCCACCTGAAACGAGGACATCCCTTAGTATACCGCATAGAACTATCATATCTCATAGATACTCACCCACATACAGACCGGTGTCCGTGTTAAGCTGGCGGAGTTTACCAGGCGCCCGCAAAGTGACTGTCTTTCTGCCATCCACCTCCAGATAGCCCTCTTGAGAGTTTCTGGAAGTGTAAGGGGTTTGGTTAGGATTAGTAAGTTTAAGGTATCAACTTCAAGGCTTTTATCCTTTTAGTTCT
Source organism: Drosophila mauritiana (assembly GCF_004382145.1). Lineage (NCBI taxonomy): Eukaryota > Metazoa > Arthropoda > Insecta > Diptera > Drosophilidae > Drosophila > Drosophila mauritiana. Next base: position 14,426,058 of record NC_046668.1, on the reverse strand, counting down.
TAGAACTTATAAGATTTAGTGCTCACCTTATGGCTCTCACGCGATGCCACAGACCATCGCTGACCTTGGTGCCATTGAAGCGGATATCAACCTCACCAGATCCCAAGTCATAGCGGAAGTGTAAGTACCTGTTCGGAATACATATTGTATAAGTACGTGCGGAATGAAGATCCCACCCTTCGACTCACCCCTGTTCGATGCCCAGCGAGAGGTAGTCGTCGTGTTCCTCCGTCGTTCCCTGGCGTCCTGTCCACAGGATCACGCCGTTCTCCGAGTGGGTCTTAATGCGCAGATTGAGATCGATGCTGTAGCTGATCACCTGACTCATGGTATCAGCGTCATTGTAGTGGAAATAGCTGTCGCTGCCGGCGAAGCAAGCTCCAAAATTCTTGCGTACGCCCTGAACCTGCGACTGGTGCTCGGCGGACAGGTCGAACTTCTTCAGAAGACTCCAGTCGGTGTGGGTCTGCGGTGTGCTGGAGGCATGCGATTCCAGCTTGACTTCCTCACCGCCCTGCATAACTGGGGTCAAAAGCTCATCATCGTTGTAGTCGTCGCTGTACTGAGAGGTGTCTTCGTTGGGGGAAACAACTTCTTGACTGCCTTGAGGTGGAAACTGGACCTCAGCCTTCTTGTGACTAGAGTGCGCATTTGAATTTGACATAATGCGCTTCATGTCCTGGGCCAGTTGCTTGCGCTGGTACTCCTCCGTTCCATCGGAGGCGTCAAAAAGCGACTCATCGAACACAAAGGCGTTCTCGTCATCTTCGTTGTTGTCACTCGACCTGGGAGTTCCGGGGCTTCCATCCTCAAAGGCCAATGGCACCTGACTGGCCGCCATGGCATCGCCGTACTCCTGCTGCTGCAGACTGGTCACCCAGTCATTGTTATCCTCGAAGGTGAGGATATCGCTGTCGGGGTTCGTCTGGAAACTCTCGTAGTGGGTGGGCAGGCGACTCAGCTTGCGGGTGAAGGCAGCATTGGGCTTCTGATGGTGCTCGTGCTTGCTGGCATGGTGCTTCCCTGAAAGCCTGGGCTTTGCTTTAGGTGGACCAGTGGATGTGGCTGAGGTGGCTGGGGCAGTAGTAGTCGTCTGCTGATGCTGCTTCTTGAGCTCTTTCTGCTGCTGTTGTTGCTGCACAAGACGGAATATGATATCATCTTCGATTTCCTCGTTGCTTAGCGCCCCCGCAGTGGCTTCCTCTGTCCTCTCAGAAGGCGCTTCAGTGGTCGTGGTGGTGGTTGAGGTGGTGCTTGTGGTCGTGCTCTTGGCAGGGGTTGGCTTATGCAAATTCCTGTGCTTTTTGGAATGCTTCTTGTGCGCCAATCCAGACACCTTCTTCGCCGCCTCCCCATTGTCCTTCGTCTCGAGGACCTTGGATTTGTGGAGAGCCAGCTCGGGCAGCTGCTCGGGCGGCACCTCGGCGGCCTTGTTGCAGCGCTCATTGTGGATGCTGCAGCGGCACTCGTAGCTCTCCATTTGAGGAACGCACTCCGCCAGGGGGCCGCAGGGTCGTGCCACACAGGCGTGGGGGCAGTTGCCGATGTTGCTGCCACCCAATGCCTCCGCCACAATGCCCAGCGAGTGGCCATTGATGTCGATCTGTCGGTGGTGAACAATGGTAGACAATGATTTTGAAAGCGGAAACGGGATGTGTACCACTCACCCTCTGGATGCAGCCAACGAAGAAGGGTTTGTACTTGAGGTCCAGAGGCAGACGGTCCACGTGGTTAACGCCGCCCACAAAGAGATTCTGGTCCAGCGACAAGTGCCAGAAGCCGTTCGATGAAATGGTTAGGACCTCCTGATGTTTATCCACCTAAGGAATGGGATATAAAGAATGGGTAACGGAAGTTGAAGGACAGTAAAGACTTCCTACCTTGAGCACCGCCAGCCGAGCTGTTCGCGAGATCTTGATGGTGTGCCATTGACCCAGACTGAGGGAATGTTCGCTCCTGGAAAGAAAAGACGTATAGTTAATTACAAATGTCTCATAAATGTGACCCAGTTTGGGTGTTATGCTCACCGCACTAAAGCTGGACCACTGCCGAGATCAAAGGCAAACTCCACAAAGCCGTCGTTGAGGTAGAGGGCTATAAAGTCACCTCGATGTTCTGGACCTGAGTACAGGATCAAGCCATCTGCTTGCTCGGGCTTAAGGGTCACCTTTAGCTCCAACCAAATGAGGGCACTATCGCCCAGTGGAGCGTAGCGTAGGAAAGATGAGCCATTGAAGGCGGGAACCTAAGAGATGGTAAGTACATGAATAACCGAAAGGAGATAAGATCTTTCAGAGAACACCCACCTGTAGATCCATTCGAATCTCACACAGATCACCAACAAATCCTATTGGACATAGGCATATAGCGCCTTGATCTGAAGGTAGGCACTTGCCACCATGCTGGCAAGGATACCTCACACACTTGTCGGTGGAACAGTCCTCTGTGGGAAGTTATCAATATAATTCATTACTCTGTTTGAAACTTCATTAGCCACAACTTACGTATATCGAATCCATTGATGACATCGCCCAAGGGATGCTCTGTGAACTTGTAGTCATGTTCGTTGGCCACAAAACGACGAATGCAGCCGGCGAATCCCTCGGCCAGAGGAAGACGCTTGGCCAACCCAGTTATGTTGCCAATGCCACCCAGAAAAACTGGTTCCCGGAAAGTGATGCGTGAGAACAATCCCTGAAAGAGTTTAACTCATTTACAAAAAGTTTTCCTAACTCTGAACAGCGAACTTACATTCGATCTTCCCTGGACCTTGGTGCCATGATTGAGCACCAGCCAGGCATCCCATCGATGCCGGTAGATGATCACCGAGTTCCATTCGTTCAGCAGAATGGTCTCCCGGGATCGAACGCTGCCCACGCCGGAACCACAGTCAAACCAGAACTCCACGAAGCCCTTGTTTAGTAGCAGGGCCATAAAGTCACCGGTGAGGTCATCGCGCTCTCCGCTCAGCAGGATAATGCCGTCAAAGGACTCTGGACGGAATTCGATGCGCAGTTGGACGTGCTTGTAGGCGCCATGGAGCGCCGGAAATGCTAGCCAGGATCGCTTGGCGAAACGCGGCACATGGGCTCGAATATCTGCGCGTTTATAAAGTAAACATGTTAAGTTCTCTACGATTTGGTCCTTCGAGCCAACCACTTACCTTCCTGACAGCCAGTGCCCGTTTTGCCAAAGGGACAAAGACAACGAGAACTGGCGGCAGTTGCCTCCAAGGCACAGATTCCATCGGAACCGCAATCCAGATTGCATGTGGGAGTGCTCCTGCAGTGGGATAAGTTGTTTAAAGTACATTAAATTAGTTTTAAAGTACTTTTCCTGCTTTGACAACCATCATGTACGCATCTGCATACCTAAGTTCGTTCGACATGACCAACAAAGAAATCCTTTTCCAAAGGCCAAAGGATTTCGCCCATCCAAATTGGATGAGGAATTCAACCCCCCCAAGCAATACGTTTGTATGACCCACCTGTCTGTTGTCATGGCTGCTCCCACGACAGCCGGTTCCGCTGCTGATATGTTCTCAAGTCGGTTGGTCTGCCTCGTGATATGCATTTGGACCTTGTTGCTGGTTACGTTTGGGTACTTCCTGCGGTTCTTGGCCGTGTTCGTATTGCTTGTCTGCTGATATGTTTGCGATTTGCTGTTGCGTCTTAAGTTTAATTGATTATTGTTGACATCGTCGTAGACGGACATGTCCGACTTATAGCTGTAGCTATAGTCATCGCTGCCATCACCCTCGCCATAGTCCACATCCACTCGCTGCTTGGGCGCCCTGGTGGGGGATCGCCTTGTGGTCGTGGTCGTTGTGGTCGGGCTGGCGGTTGCCCTTGTCGTGCTTCTGCTGGGCGTGGGGGGCACTGAGCTGGGCAGCATCGTGCTGGCCGCCTTGAAGTCGGCCACATCCTGCTGCTCCTGGCCCTCGGACTCCGAATTGAAGTTGATGCTCTCCGCTGATATGTAGTAATCGTTTGAATTGACTTTCTGTTGCTGCTGCTGAAGATTCAGCGATTGCTGCTTCTGTTCCTGTGTCTCCGAGTTGCTGTCCTCCAGCTCGCCGTAATCGTAGCTGTCGCCCTCGGATCCGGACTCATCCTCTCCGTTTTCGTTGCCCGCCGGCGAGGCGGATTGCGAGGCGGATAGGGTGAACGTGGACTTGGCCATCGCCTTGCCACCATCGTCGTTCGCCAACTTGGCGCTGAACGAGGCGCCCTTCTGGTAGAGCACATCCTCGTCCGACTTGCCACGCCCATCCAAACTGTTGGATGTGGCGTTAATTACTGGAAAATCGAAATGGATCCGGTTACGAAAAGCAACCATTTTAATTAAATTCAGCGAGTGAGCGGGCAAAATTAATGATATTTAATACTTTAATTCCCCTATTAACACAGAAAAAATGTCGCAAATAAAAATTAAATATTCCCAACTCAATAGTTAAGGATAAGTGGAATAAAAACGTGATCGATATTATTTTAAATTAGAACTTATTGTACACAACTAACTGATTGTATGCCATGTAATTTTTTTAACACATAACACAAATTACTTGCAAAACATACGCACATATATAAATAATACGGAGTAACAAACACAAAAATATCAATTTGTCTACCATCCGGGGGGCCACAAAATTTCGAAGCCGAACAATTGCAAAATTTCAAATTCCCCAAACAAGTAACACCAGAGTATGGGGCATTCCACATGTAATCTGGTGGCTCATCCCGCCCACTTTGCGATGCCAGTGCCATCCATTACTGGTGATTTCCAAATAATAACCGAAATGCCAAATCACTTTTGTGGCCTGGCGGTAGTGAGCTGCATCTATGCATCCGCACATATGTATGTATCTCCAATCCCAACCCCAAACCCAATCCCAATCCCATCCTGAACGCACCTTGACAGCTGTAACCGTTCTTGTTCAGCTCGTAGCCCTCGATGCAGTCGCACTCGTACATTCCATCGTGGATCTCGTAGCATAGTTGTTCGCAGGGGCTGGTGTGTCCACAGTGGCCTGTTTTTTGTGGGGCGGAGCGGGAAGAGGTAGTGGGTTTTTAGTGCGATTGTTCAGTTAGCATTGTGGAATATAGGTGGGAGTGATAAGGGGGCTGGCAATAAGGGGGAGATAAGGGGGATAAGAGGGGGAGATAAGGGGGCTAAAAGGGGACTAAAAGGGGGCTAAAAGGGGACTATAAGGGAGCAATAAGGGGCATGGCAACTTTCGGTCGAGCCGAGTCGTTTCAGTTCGGTTCATAATTTTAGTTCACTTCAGTTGAGGTTAGTTGAGTGTTCCCGTCTGTCTACGTCCATGTCTCCTCCGTTCATGTCCGTAACGAAGTGTGTGTGTGTGTGTGTGTGTGTGTGTGTGAGTGTTCCTGGGTGTGACCGACGTGTCCGCAATAAATTCTAATAAGCTTTAAGGACTTTGGGCCTGGTTTCGTTTCCTTACGTTTCGGTCTGCTCCCGACTTCGGTCATACGTTTTCCGTAATTTACTGCTGGCCATGGCAGCATTTCAAATGCACCACCCCCACCCCACCTCTCCTCCTCCTCAACCGCACAAATTCATAATGACTACTTAAATAACTCGGTTGGCCGATAGTTCTGCTTGGCTGTTTTTAGTCGACGGTAATGGAAAAGTTGTTCGTACCCAGTTCGATGGCAATTTAAATGCAAATTCCATAGGCAGGCCGGCGGAGGTGAATCAAAATCACAGCCCATTTGTGCCTGTGCATTCCGGTGCCGGCTCACTTGACACCGAAATTTTGTGCCCGAGCAAAAGGAGGAAATGGCTGGGAAAACGAAAACATTCGAAAAGGGAAAGGAGAAAAGTAAAACATTACAAGCATTACGCATACGCCCGAGTGGCCCGGCACTTACGTCACACATTGTATTAAATGGAACGAACGCAGTGGCACTTTCTGAAGATGGAGACACGAACACGTCAGCTACTCTGTTAAAGTGCCATCAAAAGGAGGAGGATGGAGCAGGGACACGGGGCGTAGATGGCAGGATTCGCCGCTCTGGACAAAGCTTGTGCATGCATGCAGGCTTGCTAGTTGATTAAGCAACTGTGTGGGAACGATTAAAGTGCACCGGACACAGAGGACGCCAGCACACAAGCCCATTTGCATATGCACACACAAGAGAGCTGGCTGCCACACAGGACCTAACCATCCCCATTCGTTGAAAACTCCTTTGCCCGCCGGCCGTGCGTTGCGTATTCAAATTGAAATTGAAAAATCGCATTTTGTATGCAATTGAAATCGAAGTGTCAGCAGCACACACATCAGCAACGTCGCCAATGACAGATTCGCCCCCTCATTGGTACTGGAAATTTGACAACAGCCATTGCATAACTTCCGAGCCCTCGGCCTCGCCCCCGCCCTCGCCCTCGCCCTCATCATCCGCCGTTCGTTTGGGTTCGGTTTTTCTGGTTTACTGGTTTCCTGGTTTTTGGCCCCTACGCTCACGCATAATTAAGTCGCTCATTAATGTCAAATGCCGCACAATAGTGCCTCGTTTATTGATATGTCAAAAGGGATGGGTGGTGGGTCGGTATAGGTAGGACACTTCAAAGTTGAAATGCCCGTGCCAAATATCAAACTTGAAAGTGCCCGAAATTTCCAAAATTAGGCACTTGGCACAGTCACATGGGCGGAGGAGGGGGGAAGGATTCATTGGGGGGAAGGGGGGGCTTGGTTTCTGTCAAACGCACCTTGAAAGGCCGCCTCCTCCGGCTCCGGGATCGCACCCACAGCAATGCTGGCCGACGATAGTGATGATAGGACCAGGAGGAGCCACACGCAGACGACTCGGCAATGGTGTTGGTGATGCTTTGAAGTTGACATGCTGCACTCTGTCCACAGGTGGGCGCAATGGGGCGTATACTTGATGCGGCGCAGTGTTCCCTCCGCTTTCTTTCGGCGCTCAATTCAGTTGATTTCGACGACAGATGGTAGTGGTGCTCTGCTCTCTGGCGTTCCAGTTCCGATTGCGATTGCGATTCCGAGTCCTTTGGCCATCAGCCAGCGGCGAGCATGGAGCGTGCATGCGTCTCGACGTTGCCACCGCGACTGTTGCTCCTAGTCCTGCCGCCAGTCCTTGTGCCCGAGTTCCAGCACCTGAAAGTACCAGAGCACACACATACACGCACAGGAACGCGACACAAGCGCGCAATTAGTAGGCGGCAAAAGCAGAGGCAAGAGAGCTCAAGCCGACGCAAACGCAAATCAAGTGGTCATTATAATATAACCACAAATTGCTAAACACGCAGTGGCCAAATGGAGCACCGCCGGGGAACCAGGTTTCGTGGATTTGGGTGTATGGGGTAAGCAATGAGTGTACACTAAAAAAAAAATGAAAAGAAAGTGGAGCTTAAAGCAGGAGAGGTATTTTAGGGAGTTACGAAAGCCTAGTTCCCAAGTGGCATTTATAAATTATGAGATTTAATATGATATTATGATATTATTTTATATGGTTATCTTACTAGTAAATGGTGTAATATTGCATGGCTATAAACAAAATATAAAATTCGAATTATGCCTAATTTCTCTCAGTGTAGCCAGGAGCATAGGCTTGAGCTTTGGCATGATTCATGGCGTTAGTAAAATCAATAGGAGCCACCATGGCAACGCCGCCACAACAAACAGACAAAGCCCCACATCAAGCGTGGCCACTCCTACACATTATCCAAAAACACCCCCACCGCCCATCGGCCAGCACCCATTCCGCGTCCTACCTTAAGCCAAATACTGTGTGGCCAAGTAATTAGAAATCAATACGAGCACAATTCGGCAAAGTGTCTACCTTGCATAGCAAAAAGGCTGGGCATGGGCATGGGCATAGATACTTTCTACAGGCAGCAGTAGTTGATGGAAAAATCGAAAAAGCAAAGAAAATTCAAGTTTTCATTGCCCATTTTCGGGCCTTTTCGTTGGCCAATTTTAAATTGAAATGTCAGATGTCTGCAAGATGGAAGGAAAATGCGTGCAAATGTTGTTAGGCTTTGGTGCCACACACACACACACATGCAAGCACACACACATCTCTTTTCTCACTCTCGTTTCCCCTCTCCTGTCTCACTCTGCCCTCGTATGGCTATCTCTTTCGCTGGCATCGCACTTAACCCGTGCTCGAGAAATGTGTAGCATACTTACTGGGGCAAACATTGCAACCGCAGCATCTCCGCTGTTTCGGTTTTTGCTCTGCTGCTCTGTTATGTTCTGTTCTTCTCTGTCCTATTCCTTTCGCCCCACTCTTTGTTTTTCCAACGTTATTTATTTATACTCTTTGGTGGCCCACTGGGGCGTGAGGCATCCAGATTCAGGAAGTCCCCCAGACGACCGGAAGTTTGATTTGATTAATTAAGCTAAACCAACTGGAAGTTGCTTCTATTAACTGTTTGTGCTGATGCTGCTTTATTTCGGTGTTTCATTTATTTACAATGTACTCGGTGCTAGATAAAAATAGATACTAATAGATGCATGTGATGCATTGCTATTTAGGAGAAATAAGTTTTCTTTAGTTAATCATTCAGAAGATACAAGTTTCATGACCAAATAACGTTGAAATCATGAACTTTAGGGCCTGTTCTACATATATTCAGTATCAGTTTGATAAATTTTGAAATGTTAGGCATAAGAGTGCCCAATATTATAAACATGTTATAAACATAAAGTATAAAAAAGAAACTTTAGCTAGGATAGATAATATAGCCAGTGTATGAAAAGGTCAAGAAATCAATAGAACCACCTTACTTATGCATATCCTATATGAATCACTTTTAATGGATTCCAAATACCTGCAACCCAAAAAAAAAAACAAAAGGTAGTGTAAGCCTGCAATCGCTGTTGGAAACCCCTTGTACTATAAGCGTACTATATATTTTTATGGCAATTTTCATATGCCTGCGCTTAAAATCGCGTTGACTGCCAGCGGCCTCGGGAGGTTTTCCCCAACCTCCGCCTACCCCCTATCTACCCCTACCTCCAGCCGCTCCTTTCCCTTTGGGGCTTTCCTTTGCTGCATTAGTGTGTGTGTGCGTATGAGTGGGTAAGCACTCGCAATGGTTGTGCGTGCAAGAAAACTTTTCGCTTTTTTTTATAAGTTTGACGTAAGGGCTAAAAAACCCATCGCCATTCCGCGCTGTCTCAAGTTGAGTCAGTCGAGGTTTCGTTTTTCGCATTTTATTTATTTACTTTTTTTTTTTTGTTTTTCGGGGGCGACCAAATGTTGCCGTATTCATTTATATCGATTTTTCCACCTTGGCTATTTACCCACACTCCCCACACACACACACACAGCCGCACACACACACACACACGCAGACGGTGCAGAGAGGTTGACATACTACCCACATACTTCTTTTCTTTTTTTACGTTTGTATCTGCACACTCTGTACGTTATATTTTCGCATTTCTTTCATTCGGGATTTCCCCACTGCCAACCCGTTTTTGTAGTGTTTTCTCCATTTTCAATTTTTTTTTTATTTATTTCTTTTTTTTTGCATTTTTATTGCGTTTTTAATGGCATTTCTTTCCGGTACAACGCCTCCGAATGGCCAGCAATGTAGAATGTGGAAGCCCGTCGCCCAGAATTCACTTTTGTGTGTGGTACGGAGTATTCCCCGCTATCCGTGCTCCGCTTTTCCCATTCGAGAGCTCGAAATGCATGCCGTCGATGTGTGGATGGGAAAACTCATTATTCAGGTAAGCAGCGGCGGCACAAAAACGTGAGCTCATTTGCCTGGAAAATGCGACCTCAGGAACTAATTAGAACGCATGGATATCGAAGTTCATAATGGGCAATCGTTCGAGAACGAGTGGCGCCCAACGTTCTCGACAATCGTCAATATCCATTGTTAACTTTCTCGTTTTGAGAATAAGTTGATCCACCCAATTAGCCTAATGGACAAAGATGAGTGCTCCAAGTGGCAGTGATTTAATTACACAATTAAAAGCTCATTGGGCAGCGGCCATTCATCGTCGATTTCTGATATCTGATAGCCGATAGTTGGCTGGCTGCTCAACGGAATCCATATTCGTTGCTCGGCTCATTTATCACAGATTACCCACGACTTTCAATCGAGTCGAGTGAAAGCTGCGGCATAAAGTTTATGCCTCGTAAATCGTAAATTCAAAACTTTCGCCCACTAGATACTACGTGACCAAGTACTACGAGCAAGTGATGCGGAATTTTTCGTCTGTGGGAATACCAGAGTTTCAACCAGACCATAACAAATGATCAAATTGCTCTGGAGAGTCGCAAACTTTTGTCCACAGATATGGCCGAAAACTATGGCGTTTGCAGTGAAAGTGAGCCGGATAAGTGGTAAGCGAATTATTTGCGTGCACATAAAGTGTTGCCTGCTTTTGAGCGTTCCGGCCAAGTGTCCTTTGTGGCTTGAAAAGAAAACAAAAAGGCAGGGGATAAACCTAAGCTCCCGCTGCTTTTCAATTATTAAGGAGCTCTGCCCTCGATGCCATGGCTAGTTTATTGATTCAAAAGGCAAACAAGGCCAAACAAAATGGCTTCCAGCGGAATAATATCCATGGCTGATGTCACGCAAAAACTTTATACAGCAAGCCAATAAAGGGGAAGTCCCCGAGCGCACAGAATCGGAATCGGAATCAGAATCACAACCTCAGAGCGGAAAAGTTAAGTTGGAAATGAAACGAGACGAAATAAAACAAAGCAAAACGAAAACTGAAACTGAAACTAAAACTAAAAACAGCAACAGCGAAATACAATAAAAACCTGGCCCAAAAGAAATGGAAACAGGAGCGGAAAACAGAAAACAGAACCCGATTCCTATACAGCAGCCAAACACAAAGGGAAAACGTTGGTCCGGCAATAAATTGTGTTTTTATAAGGCAGGTAAATAGAGCACAAAATCCGTGGAGGGCCAATTGGGTGGCCAGCAACCACGGGATACACGGGATAACACAAAAAAAAAAAACAAAGGCGCTTCTTAAGGGTAGCAACTCGAATCAACTCGATTCACGCATGCCACACTTCCGATTCCCCGAAACTGGCCAAAATGACAGGCAAGAGACAGCCGAGCGACCACAGTGGAGACACGCTAATTGGGCTAATCTTCGTCGCTTTTCCTGCGCACTGAGGCGGTTTTATGGGGAAGCCCTAAGGGTACAAACCATTTAAAGGGGTGGTGGCATACAGGGGGTACAGGTAAATTACTCTGTAATTTTATTTCAACACGAAATCTGATAAAGGCGACCTTCTTAACAAGCTTTTTTAACAAAAAAAAATATTACTTAAAAGCACGAAGTCTTATGACCATTAACTCTAGCCCAAGAAATTATATGGCATTCATAAAAAATAGTACTAAATTCATTGCCATAACTGAATGTCATATATTGAGCATTTGATTCGTTTTTGTTGAGTTTCGAGCAATTAGCGAATAAATTCAAACCAATTGCATTCAAAAGTTGCGCGACTAGCAATATAAACTAATTGACAACTTTTGAACGACATGGAGCATTCGTTTTTTTATAAACTTGAGCTGCTATCATTGCATTGGTTAGCTTAATTAACCTAAAAAATTCGATTACTAGAAGCAAATATATTCATGAATAGCTCGCATATATTGATTTTTTGTAAAAAGTTCTTTTTACTAATCAAATAAAAGCTATCCATAAAACCAAAATCAACGAGAATTTTGTGCCATGTTGATAAAAACGCACATGCTGTTTTAGAAGTATTAAATAAATATGATTGTATGATGATGCACTATGAGCCGTGTAAACAATATCGGTTTTGATAAGCAAGCCATGTTTGCAAAACAACATAAATATAAATGGAAAAACAGAACTTCTGTTTTCTGAGAGTAAAAACAAAATCTTTTAAGTCAGCCTACCACACACATGAATCAAATATGTTTCGAAAATATAAATAAAATGAATATTTGTTTCGTTTTATAGATGGATGAAAAATCAATAACACGACATGTGTTATTTAAAAATTTATAAGAATGTTTGCCTTTTTGGGCTGTCGTTTTTCTTAAGTTTAAGCTTTCTTTCGTGCCAATAAAATAAAAGTGGTTTTAGTTTTGGTTAATGTGTGGCTTGGAGCGCACTATCCCTAGTATCCACTGTAATAGCCTTGAGGTTTGGCGCGTTTTTTTTCCATGGGGCTTATCCTGCCTGCGCTTTGAGTGCTTAGACATCGGCCCAACGTCGCACTAAATATATATCCTGCTATATATCCTGCTATATATCCTGCTATATGCGGGACACGGGCCTAATTTATGGCGAATTCGCAGGTGCGCGTTTTACTTGAGAGCTGTCAAAGACCGCGTTCCTTGCCACAAAGACAACAAAGCCAACAGCAACAACAAAGTAATTTTCCCCGCAAGGACCCAAGGACTAAAACAAAAGCACACACATACACACACTCAACTCAACTCGAGGGCGCGTGTGTGTGTGTTTGTGTGCGAGTGGGCGATTTTATGTGAGTGCTTCTGTGTGCGTGTGGGTGGAAAAGGGGAACTCCCCCAAAGACTTTTGAACTGCTGGCGATGTGAACGAACTGGTAATTATCAACATCATCATTGCAACTTTAGTTTGACCCAAAAATCGCAATAAATAAATAAAAGTGCTGCATGTACGTGTGCGTGAGTGTTTGTGGTTGTGTATGTACATATGTGGGTGTGAGGGCAGTGAAGCGGCCACTTGAAGTTCGCTAGCCACATAAATTTCCATTATTTCATTTCGCAATTTTACGTCTCCTTAAAGTACACTCACACACACGCACACACATGCACAGATGAAATCCTTACGCTTGCTGTTGCTCCTGCTGTTCCTCTTCTTCTTGCTCAACTGCCTCTGGCTTCGTCCTCGCTGATTTCTGATTCCCTCTCCTCTCCACTCCTCCTGCGCCTCTTCTTCCACTGGCCTGTGCTTTATTTTTCGGCGTTCAGCGATTTTCGTGGTATTTACATTTACACACTCCTGCACACCCACACACCCTCTCACTCGCTGGGGAGACTCACTCACACTCACACTGACACATTCAGCTGTCGTATAAGCTGACTTTCACATTGCACTTACGATTTTTCGATCGGAGCACTTGAAAATCGAGAATTATGGTGGAATTTCGACGCTTTGGCTAGTTTCCTGCAATGGCTATATGGCTTATTCGTTGTGCGACGGTGTGTATATGTATTATTTTGGTTGTATCCTGCGAGCGGATGTCTGATGACGGCGGATACGGATGATTTCTGGCGTTTCTAGCGATTCCGTTTGTTTTTCGTGGGAGCGTAACGTTTTTACACTCTAATTGACGGGAGACTACTGAGCGTATGACTGTCGATTCGGAATGGAAAAGCCACTTGCCAAACGGAAGAGAGATTGAGAACCAGAGAGTGCGAGAGAGCGTCTAGCTGTCGCAGGAAAAGAAAAAAAAGAAAAAAACAAACCCACGCAGACATCGCAGAGAGCGCCGGACACGGAGTCCTTGGTCCTCGTTGTTGTTTTTATATCCGCTGTCCGATTATCCGGCCATGTAAAGAGGCGCCAATTCAATTCACGCAGTTAGCTCAGCTAATAGGGTTGCAAGGATGTCTTATTTCGAAAAGGGTTTTTTATTAAAAACTCCAAGTTTTTTACGTTATAACAGTTATTTTCAACGATAGTTTGTAAGCCAAAGTTTTTGCACTAAAGATATATATTTAAACCTAAAATAAACTTAAAATACATTTTAAAATCAAGCAATTGCTATCTAAAAATGTTAATAATATAGACGGCAAACTGCAAAAACCTTTATTTATTAATATTTCTATTCTTTTGGAAACATTTAATTGTTGATTCCAGGATAAAAGATTTCTACGCCCACCTGGCAACTCTAAAGCAGCTCCAAAAGCTCCCTCTCTCCCTTACTCGTCATCCCATCAAAGTCCAGCCTGGTGGGCGCTCTCGCAGGTGCTTTACCACGTACGCATGCGCCGCTTGAGAGCGAAAGAGGCAAAACAAAATGAGCGCAGACAAACATTCCGGGCTCGCATTACAACAACAGACAGGCGAGAAGCTAACGGTGAAAGATGTGTGGCGCTAGAGAGCCGGAGAGAATGTTAAACAACATTTTGTTGTTGCCGCTGCCAGCGAGCTAACAGTTAACAGCACAATAAACACCTCCGGAGAGCCACATAGCCACACTTTAAGAGACATAAGCCCATAATGAACTCGACGACACGCGTGTACAAAAACAACCCGTGACGCCTGCTACTTGCGGGGAGTGGGCGGGTGGTTTGTTGTTATTTGTGCAGTGGCCAGTAAGTCAGCTGATCAGGTTGCAAGGGTTGACGAAGGGTTGATGTCGCTGCTCGCCCCTGCCGAAAGGAATGATAAAAAAAAATAGGAAAACACTTTGGAGAAGGAGCAGGCATGTCCAACGGGGCCCAGGACCCTGCCAGTGTCCAACACCCCGCATCCTCAGCCCACGATGGTAACCGAGACTTGGCAAGTCTGTTGTCGGCGTTGTTGCTGCATTGACAAGTCGACGTTACTAATGACCCATCGCTATTCATGACCCTCGACAAAGGGAACGACATATGACATGGTTGTTTGTGTGTCTGGCTGCACCTGGAGAAATGCCTGCTTCAAAATGGAACTTAAATCGATAACAAGATTTAGATACAGCTGGTATACAGTGAGCAATGGTATAGACTTTCCAAAGGAACAACAGGTAAAGAACAAAGAACGTCTGTGATTAAGGAGTAGGAAGGATATAGAACGTCTGCCAAAGGAATTTATTTTTCGCTCAGTGCAGGCTTGTTGCAGCCTTGTTGGCTGCATTCCCCCACCTCCTTGTGCAGTGCCACCCTCGACAACATTCAGCAAATGAGGCATTAATATCCAGCCGGGGACCTCCTGAACCCAGAACCCAGAAGCCAGAGCCGAAAAGCCAGGCGGCTACCCCTTTTCCTTCCGATGGCCTCCGGGCTTCGCAGCTCCGGCTTCCATGTTTTCGAGTATGTCAGGGCAAATATTAGTATTCCACTTCAGAGTGAGCATTTTGTAATGGAAAGTGTTGTCGTCGCAGCTCTCGTCCTGCTGCATATCCATCAGGCGAGCAACCAAGCGCAAGTAATGTGTCACATTACAAATGTTTCCGTTCCAAGCGAAGTGCTCCACCACCACCCCTCCCCTCATCACTTCACCACGATGCAGTTCAATAACAAAAGTATTAACCACGCCACTTGCTGAAATCGACACAACCATAAAGCAATAAGCGCCACTTTATTAACTTATCAAGCAGAAGCAGAAATTATGGATGGGCTTGGTATTGGGGTTGGGGGAATGTTCGATAGATTAGTGCAGCAGCAGCAGTGCATTTGTGTAGAAGACCAAGGCCAAATCGCTTATGTGCTGACTATCGCCGTCATCAGCCAATACATCCATATCCTTCGGCAAATCCCCCTCCAGCCAGCTGCCAATTTCCATTACGTTGCGCCAGTTGACAAACTCATTGTAGCCAAACAGGCCGCAGATGGTGGCTGCGATGTCAGAGATATGTGGCAAGGCAAAGATATATGTCAGCGATAGCCCAGCAAGGATAGCCCATAGAACAGCAGTAGCTGCAACAGCGATAGCAGCATCACCATCACCACCATCACCGGCCCACTGAACCCTGCTCACCTTGCTCCAGATACAGATCGCGATATGCGACTGGCAGCCCCAGGCTCCGGATGGCGTTCTGCTCGCGTTCCACCTCATTGCACTGACTCCTGGCCAGCAGTTCGTACACCTGTGGTGGGCTGAGGCGGGGGGCACATGCCTGATGCTGCAACACGTAGAGCAGCAGGACCCTAGATGGAGTTATCGTCTAGCTTTAGATGTCTTAAGCGGTAGATATGTATATGTACGCTTACTGATGGGTTCTCTGGTATCCGTAGGCTGGTGCATCACTAGCCAGGAGTTCCAAACATTCGCCGGAGAGCAGCTTGCAGTGGGGTGGCTTCAGTTCCACAATATCCCGGAGGCAGAGATCTATATACAGAGGTAAATCAAAGGTATTGTTATTATATATGCTGTACTATATTTACTATATATTATATGTATATGACCCCAAACTCACCGGACTGCGTCCTGTTCAGCTGTCCCTCGTTGACCACTTTCGGGTAGACCTCGGCCAGCTGCTCGTACTCCCCATTGGCATTCAGTTCGCCCAGTTTCAGCGAGGGAGGCAGCAGCAACACATTCGCCTGAAAGGCAATGCTGAGAACTAACCAGAAATTAGCATAAACAATAATACGTTAGTTAGTTTTGTAGCAAGCATACTCTCCCCTTGGACACCATGCGCCCTGGACACCAGACCCGATCCCCTCCTGATGTTCTCCATCCTGTGCAGCAGATGGTAGTAGAGCTGACGCTCGTAACGCGTGGGCGCCACGTAGCGCAGTTTCTCTGCAATGGACGGGGCATAAATAAATACGCACATCCGTCATCCGTATCGCGAGTGTACGGTTCATTGGGCTCACGTTTTATCAGGAACTGCGAGAGCAGCAGGGCGAATGTGGAGCTGGCACTCAGGCGGCGTCCTCCGGAGAGGCCGTCCAGTAGACGGTAGATGCGGTGCGGCAGGACCTGGTCAGTATCCGATCCTGCTCCATGAATTGGCAGCAGGAAACAGCCGGTAATGGCCAGTAGAAGAGCGCATTTCAGGCCCACGAGCAACATGTTGTCGGCTTACCAGCCCGTAGTCGTCTACACCACAGCTCCATCCTGGCCATCTACAAGTGACATCGGACCGCGTCTTTGATTTCGCCACTTCATGAAGATTAATTGAGCCGCATTTGTTTCGCCGGCTGTGCGGCGGCTCTTTTATTCGTCCCCGGGGGTGCGGAGTATAAAGTTTCTCATATTAATCACAATTTACAGCTGAATACATTTCGCAGATTGAAGGATTGGCTTTCAGTTTTTGTGGGAATTCAGGACTTTTCTTTGCGTGGGCAGCTCATATCCTTTGAGTTCTGATGTTGCAAGTTTTCCCGCCTTTCATTTTGAATTTAACATGACTGCAAGCGAGTTAACAGAGATGTATGTAACAGCTGCAATTGTATGGAAAGTAAATGCTATCCGATTGTCACTGTTTTATTTGTCGTCCAAATTAATCAATTTCCAATGAGCATAGGTTGAAAAAATTAAAAAAAAGTATATGAATATAAAAAAGGTTTGAACAAATTTAATTCAAGGTGCTGTTAGCAGCAGCAGCGCTGCTGCGCATAAATCGCTTACTCTCAACTGGCCACACTGACTAGCCACTTTTTTCTTTGTGTAATTTTTTGTAGTGAAAATCAGTAGAGTTTAAAGAAGAGTTTATCGGCCAAACAAAGCGAACCACAAGCGTTTCCAATGTCGGAGAACAAGCAAGAGACCTTGACCAGTTTTCAGGTAATGCTCTTCATAGATCTCCCCCGAAATCACCCTCAATTTCGCTGCGCACATTGCGATGCGTGTGCGTTTTTGGTGTATGGGTGACTTTGGCAGATAGCTCCAATATCGAACTATATGGTACTAAATGGTTTTTATGCTCATCCGCAGAGCATTACGGGCATCGACGATGTGGGCGAGGCCTTTTCCCACTTGGAGGCCGCTGACTGGAACCTGGTGGTGAGTGTGCAGATTCTTTGTTCAGTTGCTCTGTTTTGAATCCCCCAACTCCGCAAATGCCTTGTCATAACACTACGTTGTCTCTTTGTAGGAGGCTCTGAGTCGGGTGATCCCGCACGAGGATGCGCCGCTGACCAGTCCCCATCCTATCCTATTGCCAGAGCAACCGGTCAGGAATCCCGTAGAGAGCACGAACGGCTTCCGTCCGCCTGGCTATGATGAGATGCCCGGGACCTCGAACGCGTCCGCTTTCTTTGCGGCCGCCCTGCAAAACCAGAACCAAAACCTAAACCTAAATCAGCCGCACATCCAGCAAAGATTTCCAAGTGAGTTGAACATGATAGCGCCGCTTTTGTCCCTTGACTTGAAACGTATCTACTATAGCGTCACAATTGCTAGCCCAGCTGACGTCCAGTATCAACCTGGACCCCGCGTCCAGCCAAAACAACAACCAGAACGTGATCACCTTCAACATCCACTTTAACCAGCAACTCTACCAGCTCCGTTTACCATCGGAGGCCACAGTTGGTAAGGATTTCTACTGGATCTTGATCTCGCGCCGCCTGAGTCAACTAACCATTACATTTCTCTATTAGAACAACTTAAACGAAAAATTTTTGCCGAGACAAGTGTGCCTGTGTGCAGGCAAGCCATTCGCGGCTGGCCACCCTCCAAAGCCAGCGATGCACAGCAGCTGGGCACGCGTTTATGCAACCTAGATCTCTCCCCGGAGAACGAACTGATCCTGGTGGACCTCACCGAGGACGGTTTCATGGACACCGAACAGTGAGTCCGCTCGAAAATACTCCTCAAAACATTGTACTCACAAATCTTGTATAGGGATGAAGTGGCGCAGCGCGTGGACAAGGACTTCACCATTTTCATACAGTTCGAATCGGACCCGCCACTCACTCTTAGCCTGCCAGGACGTATGACAGTGCAAGAGGTAAAGATGAACGTGTTCGACATCAAGAGCATACCAGTGCGCCACCAGGAGTGGACCGGCTGGCCCAACGGTTGTGACAATGACACCACTCTGGCGGTACGTCGATATCAGTAATGTCTGATGCTAGCTTAATCCTATCTGTTGCTGCAAACCCTTTAGCAATCTGGCATTGGGCTGTCGCATAGATTCGCTGTTCGCAGCACGGAGCGTACAGCGCCAACAAATTCCAACCAGCACAACGCATTCGATGTGGTGACCGTGGACAGTGAGAGCTCGACAGATGAGTTCGAGGATGCCACAGACTTTAACAACGCCGAGTACATATTCACTGACTCGCCACCCGCTCAGCCCCCCAACAGACACTTAAGTATGCATTATAAATACCTTCTATCTAATGCAGTAGGTAAAGTTATTTACTTTTCCAGTTCCAAACGACACGGATGATGAGATAAGTGGCTCCACGCAGTTTGTCGAGAACTACAAGGCGCGTTATGGCGAGCCCTGTCCCGAATTTTTTGTGGGCAGCCTTGAAAACGCCAAGCAGCTGGCCTGCCTTCGATCCGCCAAGGAGGTAAATTTTGACTAATTGCTCTTATAAATTATATTACCAACTGGCATGTGATTTTAGCGCAAGCTGTTGGCCATTTACTTGCATCACGGCAAGAGCATTCTCATCAACGTTTTCTGTGATCAACTGATGAAACATGAGAGCATTATCCAAACTTTCAAAGAGAAGTTCGTTTTATATGGCTGGGATATGACCTACGAGAGCAACAAGGACATGTGAGCCGTTATTGGTGTATTTCTAGCTTACTTTATTGACAAGTTATATGTGCTGCAGGTTTCTCTCCTCGTTGACGGCCTGCGTTAGCAGCAACGCCTCTCTGACGGCCAGAAACATTAAATTGGACAAGCTGCCAGCCATTATGTTGGTGGGAAAAAGCCGCCAGCTGGGCAGCAATTGCGAAGTTTTATCTGTGATTCATGGTATGCCCACTGAAATCTTTTAAAAAATATTGCTTATGTATTACAATTCCATACTTTACAGGTAACATTGGTCTGGATGACTTGCTTTCGAGGCTCATTGAAACCTGCGAAATGTTTGAAGAGCAGCTGCAGGTGGAAATACGGCAAGAGGACGAACGCGCTGCCCGTGATCAGGTGAAGGCAGAGCAGGACATGGCCTATCAGGAAACTTTGCAAGCCGACATGGCTAAGGATGCGGCAAAGCGGCAGAAGGAGGCTGCCCAATTGGCCGAGCGAAAACGAATGGAGTCCGAGCGGGCCGAAGAAGATGCTAGACGCGAGTCCATTAGATTAGTTGTATGTTCATGTTGCTTTTCTTTCTGCGTGATAAACCGCTTATAAATACACATTTCGCCCAGGCTCAACAATCCCTACCTCAGGAGCCGTCCGAACAGGAAACGGGGACTTCAAAGATTCGAGTGCGTAAGCCCACTGGTGATTTCCTGGAGCGGCGCTTCTTCACCAACAACAACCTACAGGTAGGTGCTACCAAGCCACACTTGAATTGCCTGTTGACTGTTCTCTGTTTGACCAGGATCTGCTCAACTTTGTGACGGCCAATGGTTTCCTCATCGAGGAGTACAAACTAATCAGCAGCTGGCCGCGGCGGGATCTCACGGCCATCGAGAGTAGCCAAACATTGGAGTCGCTCAAGCTGTATCCGCAGGAAACGGTCATCCTGGAGGAGCGATGATTCCGCTCGTAGTAACTTTAAGGCCGTTTCGTTCGATTGGATTTAGTTTTTGCATTAATATCTGAAAATTGTAGATCTACCTATAATTTACGTACTTTAATTAAGCGGAGCAAGAAGCAAAAAGTTTACGAAAGCATACACACCACATACATACATATATCCCTATATCTAAAGATAATGATCATTTCTAGCTGCAATTAAGAGTCAAGGTTTTATACAAATCCATACTAAACATAGGATAATCCAACGCAATCCGATCGATCAGCACTCACCAGCACCAGATACTACCGGCAAAACATATATGCATGTAGTGCAGCAGATAGAAATTGAGCATAGCAGCAAAGAAGAGAAAGAAAGTACTGCATTTATGTTGGCTTGTTTTATTTTATTAATAATAAATTATATAACATGTACTGAACGCTCCGCCCCAGGTTACACATGCGCCTAATTACACTTAACAACACAAAGCTGAATGGGAAACGGATGGGGATTTGGGTGGTGGGCAGGGCAGAGCCATGGGCGGAAGGGGTTAAACAATGAGCACACAAAACTGACACGAGTATTGGAAGGGGACAGGTTACAGGACATCCGAATTAGGCGGCCTAGGACTTTCCCAGGAATTGTTCGATGGGCGCCAGCACCACCAGCAGGATCAGGACCGCCACGAAGAGAAACAGCACCACGCCGTAAACTCCAAGCAATCCCTTGCGCATGCCCGCATACTGAAATTGGGAAGTCACAGGATGAAGAATATGGACAATATAGATCACTACTTACCGGCGCATCCATCTTCCGCTCCATGCTCATGCCATTCCGCATGGCGTGCTGCTGATGATGGGACATGTCGCCCATTTGGAAGGTGTTCGCCCGCTGGCTGAGATGACGCTCCGAGGCCATGCCGCCAATCTGCCAATGATTCAAACACAAGCCGATCTACACATTAAGGGACGTAGCCACCAGTTCTCGAGCGGATGATGGGTGACAGATGAATTAGTATGGAATGAATGAACGTTTAGGGACACAACTAGAACCACTGTACAGGCAGGCAGGCGATGCTGGGTCTAATCTTTGTACACTTCGGGGTCACATGAGAGGGGAGAAACACCCAACCACTACGGAGCGGTTTACTTACGGAGAATATCAGGTGGACGAGCACATGCACCACCACGAAGCTGACCAGGATCCAGTCCATCCACTCGGGCAGCTCGGCCTTTGGTAGTTTTACAGAAAAGAAGATGGTAACAACTGCAAGAAAATTCGGGAATAAGACATATATATTTGGATGATCTCCGACTGCTGAACTCACTTCCCAGAATATGGGCCAGGTTACCGCCCAGCCAATGACCCCAGTTGAAGTATGGCCGCTTCTTGTCATTGGGACCCGGTCGGAAGAGAGCTCCAATGGGTTGAATGAAGCACAATATCACCGTGATCAGACCGATTATCGAATGAGCATGCCACACAGCCCGCTTCAGCTCCACCCAGATGAGCACGTAAGCGGCCACGGTGAGCGACCAGGTGGTGACCATGAGAAGGCGATGCCAGGCGAACCATTGATCCTTGCCACAGCTCTGGCTGCCCACCCACGTCTGCTTGAAGTAGCGCGCAAAGATGATGCCCAGCGAGGTGGTTCCAATCCATGCGGCAATCATGAAGGCACCATGGAGCTGGATGAGCAGCTTGCTAGATCCGCTCAAGTCTTGCACCTCCGCCAGATTGATCGGTTGTGCCGAGGGCAGCCGTCCAATGTCGTGGTAGCCCACGCTGTTCTCCTTAAGGCTGCTGCCGGATGCCACCAGCAGGTGGTACTTGCCATTGCGAAGATCAAAGGTGCGTCCCTGGACATTGGTCACTGCATCCCTTTGCACACGGCAGTAGATCACTCCGTCCACAATGGAGGCGTCCAGCAGACGGGCGGAGTTCTGGTTCTAAGAGAGACGTATCCATTAAGAGGTAAGTTCTGCATTCGATATGTGAGTCAAACTTACCACATTGGATCTCACTGCCGAGTAAGGAGAGGCCGAAGTCAAGGAGGAATAGAGGTTAACCCGGCCATTCTCTGGTACACACTCAGTAGTCAAGTCGTCACCCATCTTGGCGTCATCGGAAAGACCAACTGCCACGTAAGCAGCATTGGTTCCTAGAAACGGCGATGAAGATAAAGACCAATTTGGAGAAAAAAATATACGAATGACTCACCTTTGCCGGACTGAATCTCAAACTCGAAGACATCTCCCCGCACCGTGACCACAGTGATGGATGTACAGCTCTTCGTCGCCACACAACCGTCGGGGAATCCAAAGCAGTTCTTGCTCTGTCCACAGCCATTATAGATGGGATCCGTGGAAACGGCAACCACGTTGTTTGGCGCCACATAGCTGGGCGGCACATAGGGAGCACGGGTGGTGCCCGCAGGGGCAGATGGACTCAGTGTGGGCAGTGGTGGAGCAGCGGACAGATCGCGACGGACTATCTGAACGGGCTGAGAGGGCACGCCCACCCAGAATTCATTGTAGCTCTGGGCAATGGTGGCACTGTGATGGGTATACAAATGAAAGATAGAGTTGATCCCTGGCAATTAATTCCCCCGCTACTCACTTGAAGACCACCTCGCCGAGGAAGTCCACTGGCGATTGCCACTCCAGGATAACCTGCTGCTTGTTCCCGGCATTGCTATGCGTCGCTGAATTATTCACGGAGTTCTCGCAGTTCATTAGCTTAATGGTGCCATCGCGGGCGGGTCCAAATTGTCCGATGATCTGATGCGGTGGATTCCGATTGCGCGCCTGGATCATGTAGCCACCGAAGCTCAGGCCCGCCGGCACACCCGTCAGATCCACGCGAAGCGTCTGACCCTGGCCAAGTGTCGAGGAGGAGGTCTCCACGCTGAAGGGCGACACACTGTTCTGGGGCAGCACACTGCCGCCGGAGTGGAACGGCAGCATGGTGTCGCACACGGTTTCCGGAGCACCTTGCGGCAAACTCTGGCCCGGATCCGGCCAGATAGCCACCGCCAGCAGCGCCGTCACCAGCGTCGCCAGCCAACTCCGCATCGTCAGCGGCTGCATCATCTATGGAGGGAGCACCTGTCGTGGTACACAATGCCGCTTAGAGTTTTGATTTTCGCTATCGAATGGTAATTGAGTGATCAGTAGCGAACCGTGTCCCGACTTCCGTTCCCCTTTGCTTCCTCCTGACCCCACAGAGAAACCATATGTATACATATATGTATCTGTATATGTATGTAGCTATCTGAAACCCTCGTCAAACATTCGTCATTTCCATCTTCTGTCGTCTGTTTAATTACCATGGCATAAATAATTGCTTTCCCGCTTATCGGGGGCACGTTTTCAGCGAACCCGCAAACAAGTGAATTGCGAATCTATCTGTGCATCTACATATTTGATAACGATCGAAGTATCTACAGCTACTGAGTGGATGGCACTTCAAGTCCCAACGTTGGTTTCATGATGATATAAATGTTACATACTCTATAGGTAGCTCTCTTTTTGTGCAAGAAGTTATAATTTATATGTATCTTTGTGTAATTTCGCTTGTATTTAGGATTATAGTATAAAATACAATTAACCACAAACCTAAAAGTTGAAGTTAAGCAACCAAAACATATCTAAACTTCTCTTTATGTTAAGTTCTTCATTTGCTGAAAGTAATATTAACTAATTGGTTACTATTCATAATGCCCAGACTCCAAATCAAAATGCTGCCATTTAATTACGAATGCGACCGATTGTGGTCGAGATTGTGTTACCCCGATATGGATATAACATATTTGCCGCGGACGTATCGCTTAACACCGTTTAGCTTTCAGATTGCCCGGCCACTCGGCGCTTATCACTTGGGGAATATCGCTGGTCGTCAGGCATCGCTGCGTATGCGTAATATTCCACCTGACTGCAAATATATATTACGCATACGCCTATGGGTCGAGCTAATTACTCGCCAGCTGGGCTATAAATCAACGTTTATTGTACTTAAGCAAATCGGCACACTAGCTGGGATTTACGGGTTACGGGTGCCACTTTTATTCACACACTCGCAGGGTTAAGAAAACATTAACGAGGTCAGTTCCCCCGCGAGTCACAAGATGACTTTTGCTTTCGTTAAAACCAAGATCAAGATCAATGAGGAAGTGAGTGGGTAGAATATGTTATGGGCCTGGGACTTTCCCATGTGCGGTGGTGGGAATACAGACAACAGTGATTCATCGACAGCAGCATGGTTGCTTGTATCTGTATCTGTGCTGTATCTGTAAGTCATCTATATTTTTATCCCGCTTCGTGTCAAGAATTCGAATTGAACTTGAATTTGAAAGCGTTTACGATTGACCTTGGCGGGTTTTATAGCGCTTGTATCTCACAAATGCTGGCTTACTTGTTTTTATACATTTGCCTTTCTTTGAGGTGCCAGCTAAATGTTAATTAAAGCGCGGCTTTAGCTCGATACAGTCATTGTTTACAACAAATTTTGGCAGCTGGTTTTGGCTGAACCTCTGACCGCTTCGAAGTCTTTCAAGAACCGCACAATGGGTGTTCGCATTTGGTTAGACCTTGAAAGTCAAATATCAATACATTTGTGAGTGATTTATCTAAAAAAAAAAAAAACATTCACCCAGACCTTCGCGAAGGTATCGCTGCACATATCTACATCGTTGGGTAGATACATATATACACATGTATCTGGTAGTACGCAATACGTCTGTAGAAGGCGAAGTGAAAACCAAAAGAAATTTCACCTGCCGCCGTGGCACAAAAGTAACGATAAATGCTTTCCATTAAATTCTTGGCACATTAATAAGCGTTTCGCGCCATATAGCCATTGGCCTACCCATACGACTATAGCCCTATAACCACGACCCAACAACCAAACTCAACTGGAACTCGGCTTTTGTTTTCTGTGAACGTGGGACAAAACTGATTAGCGACTTTTCCGACAGCAACAATGAGCCATTATGTGGGCCCCCTTACCTCCATTGTAACTCCATTGTAAGGGGCATATATCACATATATATATATATATAGTATATAGTATATACTATACACAAGCTGGTCGTGCCCTTGCTAAAAAGCCAGTTTTAAAACTCGTACACAAAATAATCGCAATTTGAATGCTATCGGTGTGTAGACACTGCACGAAACATATCCACTTATACGTTTTTGACACACCAACTCTAATTGCTTCGATCAATGCGAATGATATGTAGATCGCCGCCATCAGAAAGGTAAACGACTGGGTAAAACCCACCTTCTTGGACTCGATGTCACTTAAGATCGGTTGTGCTGAATCACCCACTTCTAAAGTTGCGAAAAGCGATCATAATTGGCATATGCCTGTAAGTCGATAAGATTGAAATAGTTCTATATCTATTTGTTTGTTCGTCGTATCATCCATTGGACATGTTGGATTGACTATTTCTAGGTAGTTTGTGTAGCACACGCCAACTATTGGCTTTTGACCCCATCCAAATAGTTCAAAGGGGTTGGCGGAGTGACCAGGGGGATGGGTTCTGGTCAAGGTGGTCGCCCAATTTCCTTGCACCGCAACAATCTTGGCCGGACATCGCGTGCCAGAACCTGTGTAAACTGGGTTAACTACCTGGGCCTGTGGTGCGCAGTTCCAGGCAACCGAGTACTAGACCCTTCCACCCATTCGGTTGGCTTTTTGGAAAGGAAGCATGGATACTGAATTTTCAGGCTAGCTCTGTGCATACCGAATAGGATTGATCAACATTTGCACTTGGAACTTGAGTGGCATGTGTCAAAGACGGGGGCCTAAATTAATGTTTAACCAGGCGATAGACAACAGGTCGTACGACTATAGATCGATTTTAACTACTAATGGTTAGGAATAGTAATGAAATGTACCAGCTATAGCATAACCACCCATCATATGTCTATGTATTATTAGTAACCAATACAGTCCCTTACAGTAACTTCCCTCAAAACTAAGTGCAAATTAATTGATTGAGATCCGAACAGGTGTTCACTGTAAACTCTAAGTAGAATGCGTAAACTGTGCCACAGTCGCGGGGCCGAGAAAAAGGCCTTAACGACTCGAATATTGATTCGATGTATTCACATCAAATGCCCATTAGATGACATCACATCGCGCACAGATCGAGGAAATCGCCTCGCCAAGTGGGGTCCAAAAACAAAAACTGTACCAAACCGTACTGTCTGCCGTCATTAGTTGAGCGACACTTATGCATGGAAGTGCATTTGTGGAAAGTGACAGTCGCCGCTGATTAATCAGCCATCGAATTGCGCAAGCCACTGAGCTCGTGGCCGCGAGTGTGCCAATTCCTATAAAGGGACCAGGGCACGTCCCGAGATAAACCCGAATAAGTTGGTTAACATTGTTGCGACTTGTTTACATCACCATCAACTTTGCGCAGGCGCGACGCTTGACATCACTCACTAGCTTTTGTTTCTATTTTCGAGTGCCTAATTAATTTATTATTATTAGCCATTGTGATCGTTACTAGAAGACTTGCAGTGCGTCTTGCCATTGAAATGTTGTGTGCGAAAAAGAAAGATAAATCTATGCAAGCGTTGAATTGATTGAGTGCGGGGAGGGGGCGGGGCGGAGGTAGGGGTTTGTGTGATCTCAGCATCATTAACATTTCTGAAACCGGTTTCACTGTACATGCGACACAGTTCAAGTGGATTGGATACAAAAACACAGCAGTAACTTTGGAATTTTTATGTGCTAATTAGGGGATCGGTGTCAGATTTGATCCAACGTTCATCCCATTGACATTGCCCAAAAACCACAACAAAGTTAAGATTGCGCTTCAGGCTGAACTTGATGTGTGGCCTGTTGCACGCTGCATGTTGCAA
Source organism: Drosophila mauritiana (assembly GCF_004382145.1). NCBI lineage: Eukaryota > Metazoa > Arthropoda > Insecta > Diptera > Drosophilidae > Drosophila > Drosophila mauritiana. Next base: position 14,398,891 of record NC_046668.1, on the reverse strand, counting down.
GCGCGGCATGTGGCTCTTATTGGCCATGGGCACACCTGCACGCCCAGTAGAACGCGAACGCGAACGCCGTCGCCATTCATCGCGAATAACTCAAAACCCGTTTGTCAAAGCACGCACTAACCTAAAATCGCCGTCAACAATATTCGAAAAACACTCCGAGCTGCGTTAGCTCCGTACTTCTTGTCCAATCAACAGAGTGGATATGGCAAACCGAACGCAACGAAATGCCGCCAACGACTGAAAAGTCCGCGGAGAGCGCTCGAAAAGTGCTGTGAAGCATTTGAAATGGGTTTTCAGTCGTGTATCGATAGTAAGCCAAACCGCCGATACCGCCAACTACTGAGCTTTTTGGTTTTAAGTCAGCGAAACTGGTTTTCAAAATCATTTTGATAACAACATTTAAAGAAGGCGGGAGGTGGGAGGTTTATTCTTTAACGCTAACATCCATTGTGAAATCTTAAGCATTGCAACATCTAAGGGTCTGCGCTTTTGGGCTTTATACTAAAAAAGATACATTGAAATATCGGTTCATTGAAGTTCCTAAATAATTTTTATAATTATAAGCAATTTTGATCTGCGCATTTCGGACCAAGCATTTCAATGAAATATTAAATGCAATATAATGCAATATCAATGGTTTGTTCAAACATATTCTGTAAGAATTTCAGCAAATTTATGTAAGACATGTTTCTTTCATTGCTTACACACATTTAAATTTCCCGCGTTGCCGTAACATTTGCGGAAAATTGTTGCCAGCCCTGTTATTGGATTTTACACAATCTCACAAACGGTCACATAATCGGCTGACAATTGGAAAATTGGAGAAAAAATTTACTTTGACCCGAATAATGTGCTTAAAGTTATTTGTTTTTACGGCCCTTCTGGCCATTGTCAGCTGTGAGGTTATCATTGGCCAGGACGAACTGGTGGACGAGGTGTCTGGCCTGTACACCATCGAAGGACGCGTCTCCCCGCCAGATTCCATTTTTCCACCCACTCAAGGAGGCGGACGAAGTGCTCCGGTGAACAAGAATGCGCCGAAGTGGCACACGGAGATCACGCTGTCCATCAACGACGGCGAATTTAAGGGATTCGTCCGCGAGGATGGGCAGTTCATGATCAGCGGAGTGCCATCCGGCAGCTATATCCTGGATGTCCACCACCCGGATGTGTTCTATGAGCCGGTCAGTTAAGGAAATCCTTTCAAGATGATGCCAGAATCACTAAACATTTCTTCAATTGCAGGTGCGCGTCGAGATCAATCCCAAGGGAAAGTTCCGCGCCCGCAAAGTGAACTTTGTGCAGCCCGCCCAAATTATGCAGGTGGCATATCCACTGCGCGTGAAGCCACTGGTGCCCTTTAAATACTTCCAGACCAGAGAGCAGTGGAAGGTGCATCATTATGTTGCCTCCAACGGAAGAATCACAAAACTAACTTTTGCTCTTGACCCACACAGATCACCGACTTCCTGTTCAGCCCCATGGTCCTGATGATGGTGCTGCCTCTGCTCCTTATGCTGGTGCTGCCCAAGATGATCAACGATCCCGAGACAAAGAAGGAGATCGACAATCTGCAGTTCCCCAAGGTAAGCCGTGAGGATCACGTATAGCACTTTGGTATTATATAAAGCATGCTCTCCACAGATGGGCAACGATATGCCCGAGATCAGCGAAATGCTGACTTCGCTGCTAACGGGCAAGCAGCCCGAGCCCAAGGAGAAGAAGCCTGCTCCGGCCGTCAGGCAGGCGAAGAAGCGCAAGGACCAGTAGTAGTTGGCCACCAGATAGCTTTTAGTATTAAGCCTAATTGGAGCGATTAAATAGTAAATTTTCATTATAAGACTTTGCCGCTTTATTTAAGAAATCCTACTATTTGCGGCCGCTTGAGTCCGACGCGCTCCTGCTCCAGATTTAGCATTTTAGTGAGCAGCCGGTCCAGGTGCTCACCAATGGCCAGGCCCAGCTCCAGGCAGTTGCGCATGGTGTCCCGGTGCATGGCCCCGCCGCCGGTCAAGTGTGTACCGGAGAGGAATGCCTGTCCATTCCGCATGGAAACTGACACAACCATGCTCACTGTGCTGCAGACCTCCTCCTCCGCCGAAGGATCCACTAGGACATAGTCACCGATCTTGCAAACTGTGACCAACAGCGGAACCGTCTCAATGCCGATGCGTGTGCAGTCATAAGGATTGTCCGATATGATGAGGTCTGTGATGCCGGCATCCAACATGGTGGCCGTCACCCGGGGCAACTTTGTATTGAACAGAGCCGCTTTGGCGGCCAGCGACACTGCGTCGTGCAGATTGCCGCCACACTCCAGAATCTGCAAGCACAGGCATTAGCATTTTGTGAATTCTTAGGTATTACTAGAGTCTAACCAAGATGTCTATGTACAGCTTCCAGCACTGCTGACCCGGAATGAGGCACAACGTGCGGTAGTTGAAGGCCAATGGCGATTCGTAGGCGTTCTTTAGGGAGAGAATAAGTTCTTGGGCCAGATCCGAACCCCCGCGTCCCTCAAACTCCGGGGTGGCATTAGCAGAGCTGAAATGTATGTGTTATGGCATATTCTTCGAACTTTAGTTGCATCATTACCAATCCACAAAGAACTCCAGTTTACCAAACTCGGGCGTCAGCGGGTTGGGTACATCAATCTCGGTTTTCACGCCCACCAGTATGTCTGTGTTCGCCAGCCGAAGGCGGGCGGATCCACTGGCATTGCTAACCAGTCCGGTTTCCAGGTCCATGGGTCGGTAATCCCGTCGAGAACGTCCATCGCAACGAAAGTCATCCTGGAAACGCATCGATTAAGGAACAGTCTATATTTCTTGCATATCCTTTCAACACACCTCCACGCCGTGTAGAATATATGTTTTTTCAGCTTCGCTCAGTGCAACGTATGCCATTTTTAACTTAATTTAAGAAAACAAATATTCAAAACAAATTCAACATGTGCAATGAACCCACATCGATGCTATCGATATACCGCATACCAGGGAGAACCAGGACTATCGGCATTTCGATTTTACTCTATACTACAATTCAGTGCGAAAGGTGTATATTTTTTATTCGGAGCACAGTCATTTCCCATCGCCATCTGGTAACACTTATCCAAAACAAGCCAGTCATTTCGTGTTCGTGCGGCTTTTCAACCAAACATCAATTATAAATTGAATTGTAACAAATTTAAAGATCAAAATGCAACCCGACTTTGATTTCACCGACACACCGGTCAGCACTGGTGTAAGTATGAAAAGCATCAACCACATAACTGCGTACTAAGAGCTCAATCCAACCTATTTGCAGACCACCATTATGGCCGTGGAGTTCGATGGCGGAGTGGTCATTGGAGCCGATTCGCGCACCAGCTCGGGTGCCTATGTGGCCAACCGGGTCACCGACAAGCTGACCCGCATCACGGACAAAGTGTACTGCTGCCGCAGTGGATCGGCCGCCGACACCCAGGCCATTGCCGACATTGTGGCCTACTCGCTGAACTATCACGAGAACCAGACCAACAAGGATGCTCTGGTGTTCGAGGCCGCCTCAGAGTTCCGTAACTACTGCTACAGCTACCGCGAGTCCCTGCTCGCCGGCATCATTGTGGCTGGTTGGGATGAGCAGCGCGGCGGCCAGGTGTACAGCATCCCGTTGGGCGGCATGCTGACCCGCGAGGCCTGCACCATCGGCGGTTCGGGATCCAGTTTTATCTACGGATTTGTTAGGGAGCACTACCGCCCCAATATGGCGCTGGAGGATTGCGTTACATTCGTCAAGAAGGGTGGGTAATCCCAAAAAACAAAAGCGGCTTCCCTTAAAACTAATCCCATTTAAACCTCCTCCAACAGCTGTCCAGCACGCTATTTACCACGACGGCAGCTCTGGTGGTGTGGTGCGCATTGGCATCATCACCAAGGATGGCATCGAGCGCCGCATCTTCTACAACACGGAATCGGGCGCATCGGCTGTTTCCAGCACTCCCAGCTTCATTTCCTCAGAATAAATAGTATACCTACCCAAATAAGATCGACGGAGAAAGAGTTGCAAACTCGTCTCATGGTAATAAACCTGGTTTTTGTAATATGGATACTTTAATTTGTATTTTGGCTCTTATGGCAGTACAAAAGTTAGGTCTAGGGGCTAAAATGGTAATAAATAATCGAAAACCTAAGCGTAAGATGCAGTCATAAAGATAGTGCTGTTCCTGACACTGGTCCTTCCTCACAACTCAGATAACTACTGCGGCGAGAGTGGAATGTTCCCCACAGGGAAGTCATTCCATCGCCTATCACATGACAGTCAATACCGATATCCATCCCTCGCTTAAACTCTAATCCAGTCAAGTAGTGACCAGAGATTTAGGAGTTGAGTTTGGCCACTTCAGCTGCGTCTATAGACTGCGTCTCCATGGACTTGTTGGTGGCACATCGCTGCCTGCGGTGGCGGTACAATATCTCCGGTGTCCAAACAAGAACCACCACGAGCAGAATAGCTCCTTGAGCATACAGGCATATTAGGTAGGAGTCGGCGTAGTCCCGCACCCATCCCAGCAGCTGACCCACTGTGATTACAATAACGCCCTTGGACATCATGCTCAGTCCCAGGCCGCCGGCCAGTTTTTCCGAGCGGCAATGCGCGGATATGGTGAGATTGTTGTTGATTACAGTGGCTGATTTCATCATGCCTGTCAACACAGACATGGTGATGATGACGGGCAGCGCTTGATTCTCGGCAAGCACACAACGGGCGACAAAGAGTCCAACAATGCCGAACAGGAACACAACACGATAGGGGATTCTAAGGTGATCTGTGACGATGGGCAGCAGCAAACGGCACACAATGTCGGCGCCAGCGACAAGGGACATGCAGAAGGCCACCATTTGGCTGTTAAGCTGTGCTGTTTGTCCAAGAAAACCAGGAAAAATCATCGTGAAGTTTATGGTGGCCGTATAAACTAGAGCCATGCCCACAATGATGCTCCAGAACACTAAATCTTTGAGCAGCTCCAGATCCATTGCCTGTACCAGCCGCTGTCCCATTCGGCTGCACAGAGTATCCACATTTTGCGGGCTACGCTCGATCTTGCTTTGGTTAGTAGGAACAACCACTACTTGCAGGGGACTAGTCTTCTCGCCATCGGCCTCGGTCAGGAGTCGAATGTGTTTGCGGTTGTTGTGCTTGGCAGGTTGGTTTAGCGGTTTCAGGAAGGCAGCACCAAAAAGCTGTAAAGTACTCAGGCTGTAAGCATTGGGTCAACATAATATTATATTCTTAACTTACCCCAAATAGTGATAGGGTAGACATGGATAGGACTGCGTAGCGAAAGCCGTGGTTATCCAAGAGGTACCGCACTAGGTGAGGGATAAGCACCTGGCCAAGGCCAGCACCTGCCAATGAGACACCCACAGCCCGTCCTCGTTTAGTGGTGAAGTACGAGTTAATGGCCATGAATGTGGAGGGCGAGATGAGGCCCAGTCCAAAACCCACGAAGAAACTGTAGCCCAGAATGAAGTGCCAGCTTTCAGTGGCAAAGGCGCACAGAGCCAGGCCCAGGGCGACTAGGATGCAGCCTGTAGCGGCTACATTTCGGGGCTTAAAGCTCTTGATCGCGGGACCAATGAAGAGGCCAGAGAAATTGAGAGCTAGGCTGTTTAGATTCGTGATCAGGGCCGCCGTAAAAGTGTCCTCTTGCATTTTCTGCAGCTCACCCACAAAGAGCTGGCCGAACACTGACAAAATGGATTGGTTGGTCATCTGGATGCCGGCATATGCAATAAATATGTTTAGTTTTGGGTATTCATTTCAAGAGTATTGAACAACACTCACATTAATCAAGGCCACGGCGGCCACCACAATCCATCCGTAGCCACCATCGGGGACAACGCGACTCGATTGCACATCCATGACTGTGCTCTGCGGGTTTCTCGTCGAGATTAAGCTGGCTAAAAATATGTAAACAGCGATAAGTGGACTGTTATTAAAACGTCTGGATTTGTTTATGGCGTCTAAAGACAGGTGTAAAAGTGCGTTCCGATAAGCCTGGCGAAATGGCATTTACCCAGCGGAGACGAGGTGAACGGCTCGTCTCAGAGATTAGCCCAAACTGCGTGGCCATTTCGTAAGCAACGTTTTAACAAATTAAGGCGAATTAAAGCCTAAATTAAAATAAATTAATCCCAAAGTCACAAAACTTTGAATCAGTATGACCTCTCTGCGAATGCCATAAAATGTATATTCTGAACTATTGCGCACTTCTAGAGACTGCGAATGCACCTTCTTATTAAGTGCGAAACTGTCAGTACAGATACATTTAATAAAATATTTAGGGTTTACTTTTCCAGATAGTGCTTATCTAAGCGTGGTTATTATATGCAAATGAAAACAAATAAATCCAAGTTGTTAATTCAAAAACACGACTATGGTCTCACTATTCTGGCGCCGGTTATCGATAGCCGCTAGCGATGACAGTAATCAGCTGTGCTTTGCCCTGTTTTTATTTGTAAAATAACACGCATTTTAAATAATTTTATTTGTATATTTTCGCGCGTCTCTCTCACAAATGCCTTGTTTCCTGTGCACTCAGAGTGTGGATGACGCGGTGGGCAATATAGAGTTTGCCTCGGAGGAAGCCGATTCACTGGGCCTGCGGTGCATCATCGAGAAACACTTCTGGCTCCAGGTAAACAAACAAATCTAACCTGTATTATTATTATTATTGTTATTGAAGAGTGACCTTTTTTCAGATCCCTGCCTCAGGAGCCGGCTATGTGTGCGGCCCCTGCTGGGAACAGCTTCTGCTCTTTCACAACTTTTACCTCAATGTGGAACAAGCCCACAAAGCGCTGGAGCAAACTGTTTTGAAGGAGACATCTCCGCCAGAAGTGGTTGCTTCCGCTCTAGAAGAGCACATCGTGAAAAGCGAGCACGACGAGAGCGTAGCCGCTTCCGTCAAACGACGTCGTGGACGTCCTCGAAAAGTCGCTCAACAGGATGCACGCGAAGAGTTGAAGACCGTGCTGGAGCAAATCAATTTAAACGAAATAAAAATCGAGTTCCCCGAAGCTGACTTGACAATTGCCGATGTGCTTGAGGATCAGGAGGAGCAGGATTTCCTACCCGACGACTGCATCAGCAAGGAGGGAGCAGAGGAGCCAGGGGATTTGGAGAAAAAACCGCAGACGCTTAAGCGAAAGGTTAGCGAACGTTCAAGAGGTCGTAGACGTGTGCAATTTGCAGAACGGCCCAATACAAGCTGTCTGCCTAAAATACAGAAATCACAAGAGTTCAATGAATATATTCGCGAGCACTATAAAGTTCAGTGCCACATCTGTAACTTGCCAATGGAGGGCTTCTCCGAGATGCTGGCCCATGTAAGACGGGAGCACAAGCAGCGCGGCTATGCAATGTGTTGCAACCGAAAGTTCTTTAAGCGGGGCGTTCTGGTGGACCACTTGCGCCGCCACCAGGACCCTGAAACCTTTAAGTGCTCCATCTGCGAACGCGTGATGGGCCACCGTCGAAGTCTTGAGTTGCACATGCGCATGCATGAGATTAAGACGCGCGGACGACTATACCACTGCGAACAGTGCTCCAAGAGCTTCTACAGCGCCGTCGTCTATGAGCGCCACAAGCTGACTCACATTCCCCGAGAGCAGTGGCAGGTCAAGTGCACGCACTGCGAGAAAACGTGAGTGACCGAAAAATTTGCTCTTTCTCAGATTCTTACATTTGTATTGGTATTTTTCAGTTATCCCAGTCAGTATACGATGCAGCAACATGTTAAGCTGGTCCATTTGAATTTATATGCCAAGATCTGTGATGTGTGTGGAAAATCGATCAGAGGACGCGAAGCCTTGGCCAGGCACATGGAGGAGCACACGGGAGGGCCGCAGGCAGCAATCAAATGCCACTTGTGCGACTCAATGCTAACCACCAAATATGGACTGGCCCGCCACATAAAAATGATGCATACCGCTGAGAACCTGCAGCCGATGCAGTGCGAATTTTGTCTGAAGATTTCCCCCAGTCTACAGGCACACCAGCACCATATCAAGTACACCCACAATACGGCGCGTAGTCATCAGTGTCCGATGTGCGAAAAGGCCTTCAAGAGACCAAACGAACTAAAGGTAATTAGTGAAGTTAGTGATTGAAAAAAGCAATTGGTTTTGAACTGTTTTTGCAGGAACACATGACAACCCATACCGGCGAGGTTTTGTACACATGCCCACATTGCCCGCAGACCTTTAACTCAAATGCCAACATGCATGCGCACCGCAAGAAGGTGCACCGCAAGGAGTGGGAGGAGAACCGACACAAGCGACTGAATCGTCCTCGCAAATCAGACACCATAATCGCCGTCAGTGTACGCAAGACCACAGAGACCAGGCAGGATGGAGGAGGGATGGTAACTGCAGAAGCGATAGTAACTACCAGCAGCCCTCGAGCAGAATGCTAGCCCTAGGTGACCTTTTGACGCAATAAAAACCAAATGGGACACCTATTGTGATGATTGCAGCGGCGAGCGGGGTAAAAAACAAATTATGTGATTATTAATTGAAATCCCTGCGTCGATGGGATCAACCGGCTGAAACTGGTTTGTCCATCTGCCCCCCCGATCATCTCGAACTGGTAAAACGGACATCGGAGTTGGCGTTATCAGCGATTAAGGTCGAATCTGGTAATTCATAACACATATATGGTAGACGCATATAGCACATCGACGAACAACCCGGGATGCTTCAGCGGCTCAGGCAGACGGAGAAACCAGTTTGAGTCGGTTTGGAAAAGTGGATTCAATCCTTATCAGCGAATTGTCATTATCATGGTATCAGTTCAAAGGTATCATCAATCGGCGTGTGTGTTTGTACACATTCTAGTCTTCTGCGGAATCCTCAATCTGTGCCAAAGAAATGACTATGCAAGTTACGAAGTCTTGTTTTTCCATCTGTGGCAACATCTTATTTACCAATGGAATATTTGGAAAGTTTTGCAAGCCACACATGTTGCGACGCAAATCTGCCATGATCTATTGACCTTTTTTTTGCATCACCACTTTGTTGGCTGTGATTCCCATTGGTTTAAGTGATTCCCACTGATCTATGCCTTACTTATATTTATGAGTAGCTATTAAGTTAAATCAAGAAATGTAATCTTCTGACCCTAAGCGAACATTTTTGGGTGATTCCCTCACAAATCTATTCGTCTATATAATATGTTCCCTCTTTTGAAATAAGGTAAATGGCATTTATTTTGTTGCAAAATGAACGAAGGCCTTCTAAGAGTATCAAGCAATATTATTTGAACTCAAAGAAAACCTTTACTTAAAATCTAGTAACAAATATTGTATTCGACTGGTAATTTCGCAATGTTTTTGAAAGTCAAATATTATCTCACATCAAAATTAAGACACTCACTTGATGTAATTAGGTAGTATAAATAATCACAGTCAATGGAGCCAAATTGTTTGCCTTTGTTTAATTTCACACTATCACCGTGCCGGCTCGGTTCTTCTAGATTTAGATTTGATGCTTATCGCGAGACGAGCGAATCTTATTTAAACAATTTGCTACTCCAGACCCGCCTTATATTACGAGTAGTGGGCAGTGTTGCCAACATCTTTCATAGGATCTGCCCAGATGATAGTATTTTTCTTTTTGATTTTTACAAATTCATTGTTTACTCTGCTCTCAGATGCACATGGCTATATAGAGTTTGCCTTGGAGGAATACTTTTGGCTTTTATGGGAAGTTCCCATGTTCATAATGTGGAATGAGCCCATACATTGCTGGAGATTGATCCTTATATCGGGCTACTTACAAATATACAAAACACTATCCTACATAGAAACTAATTTACAAGTTCTTTTTATACTTAAGCCCATCAGCTGCCCAACTAAAGGACCTCAAGATGAATTTATTTCGAGAATAAATGGTACTGACAGTGGCTTCATTAAATGATTGTGTCGAGAGAGAAAGAGCCGAGAGCCCTGTGCCTGTTACATGTTAACAAAATCTTCTATTTACTATTTTAGTAACGTACTGCAGGTGTTGGTCGAAATTACATAATGTTATGTCGCGAGACTTCATTTCGAAAACTAAGTTAGGCGCCAAACTATCGATAGGCAACTCAACAGTTGTTTTACCCACACAATCCGAACACTCAAGAAACGGCACTTTCTGCGCCACTGTCTGCACCCACCTCGCTCAGCTGTTTCACTTGTCTCTCTCGCACACATAATCGTGAACGTGTCAAGCGAAGGCTTTTGTTTTCGTTCCGCATTTTCCTTACTTTTGGCCATTTTCCGGACGAGATGGTTGACGATAGCACCCGAAAAACGTTGAGCAACATTCCCCTGCTGCAGATTCGCGCTGGTCCGCGCGAAAAGGATGTGTGGGTGCAGCGGCTCAAGGAGGAGTACCAAGCACTAATTAAGGTACATACATCCATATACAGATTGCGATGAAGTTGGGGTCCATGGAAATAGTAATGTTTATTTGTTTGCAGAATGTGGAGAACAACAAACAGTCCGGCAGCGACTGGTTCCGACTGGAATCCAACAAGGAGGGCACCAAGTGGTTCGGAAAGTGTTGGTACATGCACAACCTGTTAAAGTACGAGTTCGAGGTGGAGTTCGACATTCCAGTGACGTACCCAACCACTGCGCCCGAAATTGCCCTACCGGAACTTGACGGCAAGACAGCGAAGATGTACCGCGGAGGCAAGATCTGTCTGACGGATCACTTTAAGCCACTGTGGGCACGCAATGTTCCCAAGTTTGGAATCGCCCACGCTATGGCTCTGGGTGTAAGTACTCTAAATATACCACCGCCTTCGTTGGATCTTCTTCATTAATCCTTTGTTACAGCTTGCTCCCTGGCTGGCCGTGGAGATTCCGGATCTCATCGAGAAGGGAATCATTACGTACAAGGAAAAGTAGCTAACTCAACTAGATAAAATTACAGACAACAAAACAATGAACAAAGTTTGATACGAAAGTCAATTATCTTTGCGTTTATTAGTCAAAAGTCAAATTGGAAAAGATCATTCAGCGTTCCTCCATCGTCGCGTATCCTAGGTGTCTAAGTGGTAAGAATTTCATTTGGTTGATTCGGTTTGATCAGTGAGCTTGCTCCTCGTCATTCCCTTAGTTCATGTGGTTATGGTTATGGTTGTTGCGCTGTGATGACTGACGCCACGTATCCGACCAGATTGAGCTTGGCGAGGTAAAAGGATCGTACTGCGTGGGTAGGCTTTCGCCGGGTAGTGCAGCTCCAGTTCCAGATGTCGGTCCCGCTGAGACCGGTTGTTGTGCAAGGTTGTGCGTCTGACGTGCGCTCTGCTCCAGGCCTGGAGGAGGACGCATGACACCGATGCCGGCTGTGGCGTTGGGCCAGTTGGAGTATCCTAGTGGTGACCAGTTTGTGGCCCAGTTGCTCGGATCCATATTCGCCAGCAGCGAAATCTTCTCCTGCTGCCTTTGCTGAAACTCCAGTTTCTGGGGCTGCTGAAGAAGTAGTTGCTGTCGCATGACCAAGTCGCTCCGCTGTTCCCACTGCGGCTTTTCCCGCTCCCTTTGTTCGTAGATAGCTGTTCGAGTAGAAATACATTAGGGAGTTGTGAGCTTATAATCTTTATAGCGACTTACCATCTGGTGTTATGAAATCCACCTCGGTGTTGGCGAAAAGCGAATTACTGGCCGTAGCTGAAAGTGGCTCCCACAGCGATGTCACCATCGGCGGCGTGGCGTTCTTGCGGTTGTCTCCGATCGGTCCGAGATCACTCGAAGACGTCGCATGGTTCCAATCGAAACCATTATCCGTGGGCGCCATTTGAGGAGTCCGAAGCACATCCCGGAAGGAGACGCGACTGCTCGTCTCCCAAGGATTGCTGATGCATTTAAGCGCATCTGGCGACTCTGGCGGCGACGCGCTATTGGTGGTCTGCCCAAAATTCAACTTCTGGCGCTGTTTTCGCTCTGGCTTTCTGAATCCCACTCCAGCCCCCGTGCCGTTGGTCAACTTTTGATCCTTCGAGCGGCGTTCTCTTTCCCGTTCTCTGCCTGGTGTTTTTCCCATTTTCTTGGCCGATCCGTTCTGTTCCTTAAGCACACGCGGTTCTGGTTGCTTGTTGGGCTTGGGCGATATATTCTCCTGCTGTGGTGGACTCGATTTGGCCAACGACTTTTCTTGCTGCTCCACAACGGGGGTCGATGCTTCCGGCTTGGATTTGGTTGTCCCAAGGACCACTGCAGGTGTGGGTTTTACTTTCTTCTGGGGCCGAACCTGAACTGATATTGGAACACCTTGAGGCGATGGCGTCGAAGATTTCTTAACGGGCTTTGCCTCTGGCAAGGGGACAGGAGCAGCAGCAGGAGCACTAGCAGCAGGAGGGGTAACTGGAGTGCTTACCACTGTCTTTGGTTTGGCTTTTTGTAGATGCTTGCTTAGCGCATTCATGTCCATGCTCCATGGTGACCATGAAGACTTCGACTTTGACTTTGAATTCGTGGAATTCACTACTGTTCGCTTTCGCAGCTCCTTCAGTTGGCCATTTTTGACCTTCTGCTGTTGCTGCACAGTCTCTGCTTTAGCTGCTGCCTCCTCCGCCTGCAGTTTTACTATATTCCGTAAATTAAACGTAGGCTGCAAAGGACCCTTGTTTCTAGCCGCATCGTAGGCATTCTGTTGAACCATTATGGCTTTTGCATCAAAGACAGCCGCCACCAAGACCAGTCCAAAGCTGGCCAGTAGCACTATAAGAGCGGCGTTTTTTAGGGAGGATTCCCATCCAGGTCGAACCAAAAGCGAGGCACATAGTTCCACACTTTCCGCTGGCATTTGTGCTAGAAGCATATAGCTTATATCGTAGGTAAGGTTCGTTATCAGCGTAAGGGATCGTTTTACCCTCGAGGTAGTAAAGTCTGCGCTAAACGCTATCTCCACTTTTCTAGTTTCATTCTCGCCCAGATCGAATCCCGCGCAATCCATCACCTTAAAGCCGAAATCCTCACACGGCAGCGAGCCAATGAGGAAGCCCTCGATCCTTATTGGGATGACACCCGAGTTGCGGGCCGTAAAACTTCGAGTTACTACCACTGCTTCATTGCCAGACTGACAGCCCTGAAATTGATCGGTGGCCATCTCAAAGAGCAACGGCGAGGCGGCTCCCGGGCGCCGATTTCCAAAACGGAACTGCGACTGCACGGCACGAGCCTGTAGCCACACAGCCTCATACAGCGTAAGATTGCTTCTCACATGCAGCAGGGTACAGTACTTCTCCGGCAGCTGGGCACTGAAAGTGATGGGGATGGTTAAGCTGGCGCCTCCAGGCAACAGAATGGGATCCCCGGCTTCAGGCAGGGAAAAAACCGCTCTATCTGTCAGATAGCAACTTGTTGAGCTCACGTCAATGACTTCGTGGGGTAACGATAGCTGGGTACGTCGTGCAAAAGCCGGATCCGATAGAAAGTAATCGAGCAGGAGCGGACTCTGCGAAGGATTCGTCAGCGTTATCCACTGGCGCTGCACCTGGCCAACCTCAATAGCCGGAGTGGGCGGAATAGGCTGAAACTGCACCAGTTTCGGCCACTCAATCGTTATGGAAAAGTCCAACTCCAACGGCGGTAGCTCTTCGCTGTGCAGCGTGAGGGACATAGATGACAATTGGCGTCGCAACTGCCTAAAGAGTTCCGTGCGTTGTCTCAACTCCACTCCGTCATAGAGGAGATTATTGTTGATAACGCCACCATTGCCATTCCCTCCACCTGGGACGCTGGGGAAGATGGCTAGATCATTGGTGGACTCTCGTATATAGCAATTATTTCGACACACGGACGCAGGGTCAAAGTAAATGCGTCCAACCTTGGTCAGCGTTTGCGGAGCAATAGTAGTGCCCTTCGCATTAAAGTCCTTAAAGCGCAGTCCCACCGGAAGTGCAAATGATATACCCTTCACGTGCACCGGGTGTGTGAAGCTTGACCGGATGCTCAGCACGGCAGTGCACATTTTGCCAGGAAAGCAGTTCTTAAAGCTGAGCTGCTCCTGCTCAATCTCTAAGTGGCCCACAGAGGCTTCGAACTTAACGCGTACGCGAATCACTTCGTATGGCGTCCAGACCTTAAGGGTTCCAAACGTTGCATCCGCTTCGTACGTCTGAATGGCCACTTTAAATACGGCGCTCTCACCGGCACGAATCTCTCTGCATAAATGCCATCCCATAGTCTCGTTCTCGACTCTTACCGGATGTCCGATGGCCGTGGCGCGGCAACCCAGGAAGGTGCTTTGCGAGTAGACAGTTTTTGGATGCTTGAAGAACCAATTCGTTATTCTAACGGGCACTGGATTGTCGTTCCTCAGGATCACGAATCCGTCGCGCGACATCTCAGCGAATGGCACAGTTCCCAGATCTAGCTCCAGGTTATATGCCGCTTTCTCCAGCGTTTCCTGGCGAAAGTTAAGCACAATTGGCTGCGTGGAAACGTGTAAACGTCCACTGCATGATACCAATGGAAGTTTAAAGACCGTGACGTTCGTCTCAATCCTCAGAAAGGATTTAAACGCCACCTGGTCGTTTAGCAGGTTTAGGCGCAGGAGCTCAACAGATTCGCCCGGCTGAAGTAGTATCCTTGGATCGCCCACGAGGGCTACTTCCAAAATGGATTCATCAATGGGCTCTGTGAGACTTACGTTAAACAGAATGAGGGGCATTGCGAATTTGTTCCGCACCACCAGCGAGCGTTTTCTTTCCAGCGGTTCACCCTCGCCGCCTTCTGGCGAAGTGGTCACAAATCTGGTGGCATTCCTGTCGAAGGAGAGCCCTCCATGGAAGATTTCTGCTCGCACCAGCACTGTAAACGGCTGATCCGCACCAGGACTGGAACTGGACTGGTTACTGTTGATCACCAGCAGATCGTTGATGGTTTCGTCGCTTTCGAATAGGCTGGCATTCAACACTATACTTGTGTTGTTTGCGTCAAACGAAAGACCCGGTATGTGACGAAGGTAACTGCCGAAGAGTTGGCGGTTCTCGTCGTCCCGAACGTCCAGCTTGAACTGTAATGCATCCGGAGCATTTAAAGTGGCCACACGGCCAAAGTCTGCCAGTGGATTGCGGGCGTACGCAGAATGCCGTGGCAGGATCTCAAATTCGACAGGAATAACCAGGACGTTTTCCTGGCCGAGATCCAGTTCCTGTTCTGCGATCTTGATGCGTATGTAGGCGCTGTGATTGCCAGCTGTGCGGCCGTGAAAAGATATCCTAATGACCGGCTTTAAAGTGTGTGGCGGAATCTCCCACAGATTTTGTGGGCCCTCCGAGCCACCGCTGGGCAACTCTAATTGAAACTCGCCGCCGCTGCTGTATATCTAAAAGACATGGTTATGAGTATTATAACTAAAGATGTTGTTGATTAAACCCTACCTCAAGTATCTGCAGCGGCCGCTCGTGCGGGTTGTACATGTGAATCTCTGGCGTGAGTGTCGCATTCATGGGCGCTTTGATGCCCACCAATGGCTTTAGGCGGTACGGGCACTCACTGCCCTCGCCCTGTACCGCCAACTCGGCCTGGCCGAAGGAGGTGTGAATGAGAAGGTCGGCGGCAATGGCGCCCAGTTGCCGCGGTAGGAACACCACGTTGAAAGTGGTATTGCCTTGCGGCGGCACCTCTCTCGTGCCCAGGAAGCTGCTGTAGAACGCCGGACTTGGTCCGGCCACCGCGTTCAGCTGGAGCGTTCGATTGGAGTGCTGATTGAACAGTGTCACCGTCTGAGAACGCGCCTGGCCGACGGACCACGTTCCAAAGTCTAGACGGGACGGCACAAGCCGAAGGTCCCCCAAATCGTGGATTGGTGCCTCCTGCAACCCAAGGAAAGTCTCCTGCAGGACCTTTTCACCTTTGGCGC
This sequence comes from Drosophila mauritiana, assembly GCF_004382145.1. Taxonomy (NCBI): domain Eukaryota; kingdom Metazoa; phylum Arthropoda; class Insecta; order Diptera; family Drosophilidae; genus Drosophila; species Drosophila mauritiana. The sequence continues at coordinate 14,382,989 of NC_046668.1, read as the reverse complement.
CCAAAGTGAGAAGGCAGATTAGGATGAGCAGGATGGGTTCTGCGAATATTCGCAAAAGCGGCCTCATCTGGACTTGTGTGGGCATGGCGTGCGTTCCCTTGATCCTGGGAAGCTGTGTGTGTGTGTGTTCGTGTTGGCGGCGATGGCGCTGCTCCTTGTAACCGACTTTCTGTCCAGCTGCTAATCTAAATTGGAGTTTCCTTGGTGCTGCGCTTTATTTATATTATCCAATATCGCTGGCCAAAAATTATTATCGCTATTCGGTGTGACCGCCGTGGAATAGATAAAACATACCATCCGGCACTCCGAAATACTAATCATATGATCATTTTAAAAATATACCATTAATGCAGAGAATCCTTTTTTAAGGCGCATCAGGTGGCTACATAAATTGTTTGATTTCTTTTTTAATTTTTATTAATGGAATCGCGTGATAGTTTCGACATGATCTGCCCATGTTTATTTGATTTCAGTTGTCTTGCTAGTAGTTTTATTTAATGGCATGATATTAAATGAAACATCGTTTTTTAGCAGATTATTAAAATAATGATATATATATATATCAGAAACGAGATATATTCAATTTGTGTACCATAAAAGTTATTAATATTGGGAGCCTATTATTTAGAGCCTCCCGCATCCTTTACTACTGTACATAATATGACATACTGTTGCGCAGTATTTTAAAACGCGCCAAAAAGTATGCTGGAAATAAAATGAATAACAAAATGTATCGCCATGTATTCGAGGGAAAACAGTGAAAGAGCTATCGAAACTTGGCCATCGCTAGCTAAAGAAACGACAACCAAAAGAAAGTTGCAGTTTAGTTTACGTGTTAAAATTAATCGCAGGTCGTGAAGCTGATTTAACTAAAGTGAGTGCCTCCGTCGCCCGTCAATATACCCGCGTATATACACCCACAATTTCATTGAAAAGTGACGAGTACAACGGAAAACATGACCAAATGAAATTTCGCACAGATCGTTCGGCTTGCTCCACGCACTTACACACACTTGCACTCGCTCACAAACACACACACTCACACACTAAAATCACATATTCGCTGAATATTGCAGAAATATTAATGCGAAAATCAGCAAGCATTTTGCAATAATTAGTGAAGGCGAAGATTAACAGCTATTTGACCCACGAACGGTGATGCAACAGCCCTATTGATTTTGCCCACTTTCACCGCTTACAACATTTTAGTTTGGGCTCGGTTTCGGTTTCGCATTTAGTTTTTTAGTTTCACCAGCAGGGCAGCCAATTTGCATACGCATCGGCAAGGCGTGAACTTCGTTTCCAGATGTAAATTAGATCGTGTGTACTTGCAAAGTCATCAGCCCCCTTTAAAGTGCGCTCTTTATCGAATTAGATTCCCTGGCATTTCCGATTTGCTTAGCCATTGGCTCTTTATGTATTTTTGGGAGAAAGTTCGGCCCTCAGCCAAAGTGACCCACTGACTTGACTAACTAGGCTTGATGTCCAAGCTGCAATGATATGTTGATAACCGGTTCTGCACAAGGTGCTTCCCCCAGCCAACGCAGCGGTAATGGTCCAGGGCCAGATCCCGTTGCAGAGCTAATCTCTGGGAAACAACCATCTGGTTGCGCGAGAGCCATGTACACATACTATCAACACATAAGCCGAAAATTCTAAAGACCCGAAGCCGTCGGAGTCGCGAAGCTTGAAAGCCGAGGCAGCGCTACGAAATCGAAATCAGAATACGCCTGTTGCTGGCTCATTTTCATGGCTGGTGCTGTCGCGCATTCGATTTCAGTTTACTCCCAGACCCGACGACGTGCAGGTTGATTAGCTAGCTGCCCAGCCTGTAGCTACCCAAAGCTGAAGCCGCCCAGCACGCACACTTTGAAACGTACTCGAAACCTATTGCACCTGCACACAGTCGCGCTCTAATCAATTCTAAGTAAATAAATCAAAGTTTGAAAGTACAGGCAAAGTCAAACGGTACGCGCGAACACACGAGACCCTCCTTTATTTGTCTTTGAAAGAAGGCTATATTAAATCTTAATTAATTTGTTTCTTATGTTCTTTTATAAATATTTTGTAGCTTCATCATGTCGGCGAAAGCAATCACCGAGGCCTCCGGCAAGGACATCCTGAACCGCCATCTCAACACCCATGGCGCCGGCGCGGCCACTTGCCGTTTTGCCACAGTAAACTCCACGACAGATTGGTCCAAGCTCGCCGTTGACCATCCCTGGCTGCTGACCACGGTGAGTGCCAGTTAAAAATAGCCGCGGAACTCGCGGAACTCGACGATTGCGAATCAGCCGATATGTAGGAACAACAATTGGGCCAGCGACAACAAACGCTCGGCGGGATTGTCATTGAACTTGACCTCGTGGTGGACGCTTCAACCACCACGCCGATGCCGAATGACTAAGCGCGGCTCCTGATAAGAGCGAATTGGGCGCCAGTCGGTCGCGCGAGTTGTTCGCTGGAATCTGCAGAGCAGACGGACGGACGCGGGCGCAAACGGACAGCTCACCCCATGGCGCACTCTGGTTTTTATCAGATTGCCGGGGCCCCAGTCGTAGGTCGCGTGGCATGGCGTGGTCTTGGCCCGTTTGGTTATCCGCCGGCGGATCAGGCTCACCTCATTTGCGAACACGATAAGCGTGCGTGGAGATTGGGATTCTCGATCACGCAGCTATCTCTGATTGACCTTCCGATCGATAGTGGAAAGTTTGGCTGTAGCCATGTACTTATCTTGAGCACTTATTCAGGTTGAGTGGGCAATACGGGGAAGCAAAATTGTTCCGTGTTTTTTTTAGAAAACTTTTATCATTGAAATCCATATGTTCGAAATCTTATCATCAAGTTATTTGTTGATTTTGGAGCGTCCCAATTTATTGGCCTTACCTAGCATTGTTGCGCCGCCTGAATTTCTAAAGAATAATTTCAATTCAGATTTGAGTGTGGTTGAGTCGAGTGGGGGATTCAGGGAACTACTCTACTATCTTTCAAACAATTTTCGCCAAATAATATATTCCATTGAAATGCGATCAGTTAACACTTATCTATAAGTTGTTTGTTGACTTTAGAGGGAGCGTCCCTATACTAAGACTTAGTAATGTAAAGGTAGGATTGTGAAACTCTCATTATCAGGAAGGTGTTTTTATTTACGCCATGTAGATAGAAAGTATTAACTTTCTTATTTATTAATACTTCATTTCTGATCTATAATTTATGGTTTAATAGACATATTGTCTTGTTGTCACCTTTTTCGTTTGAAGTGCATAATACTTTTATTGCGTTACGGATAAAGATGTTTACCCCACTGAAGAGGGATAACCCAACAATAACACACAATATAACTCCCTATATATAAGTTAATGCAGAATAGTTGCCTGGATTTCACTTTTTTACTCGTAATTTTATATGCAATTATGATAGAGCCAAAATTCAGTGAGCAATAATGGGAGTTCTTTCGGCTTTAATTACACGACAAAGTGAATCGCCTGACGGACGTCTCGGATGATATTTCGTAGTCGGACTGTTTGCTCAATTTACACTCGTACGATCTTCTAATAAGCATATGAGATGTGTTTTTGTGTGGGCACAAGTACAAGTTCGGGTAAGGGTACGAGCACTGGCATTGACATTGTCATTGCCAATGACGCGGGAACGACCCCTGATGTTATCGGCTGATCTTTTCGACAGATGCTGATCGTTGGAACCGGCTTTTTTTACTGACGCGTCGAGATCAGAAGGCACCAGTTCAACGATTTGTCGCTTATTTCATTTATATTTAGCATACATTTAATTATCACCATCCTTTCCTTTGTTGCAGCCGCTGGTGTGCAAGCCCGATCAACTTATCAAGCGCCGTGGAAAGCTGGGACTAATTGGCGTCAAGAAGAATTTCGAGCAGGTGAAGCAGTGGATTGGCGAGCGCCTCAACAAGGACCAGAAGATCGGAAATGCCGTGGGAAAGCTTAGGAACTTTATCATCGAGCCTTTTGTGCCCCACACGGATGTGAGTTCTTAAATGGTATATATTGTGTATATATACTTAACACAATTATATCTCATCCAATAGGCTGAGGAGATGTACGTGTGCATCTACTCGCACCGCGCCGCAGACACCATTCTGTTTTACCACCAGGGTGGCGTGGATATTGGCGATGTGGATGCTAAGGCCGTGAAGTTGGACGTACCTGTGAACTCCTCTCTGTCGTTAGCCGACGTGAAGGGCAAGCTGTTGAAGGAGGTCAAGGACGCAGGCACCAAGGAGCGCATTGCCAAGTTTGTCAGCGCCTTGTACACGACCTATGTAGACCTGTACTTCACATATCTGGAGATTAACCCTCTGGTGGTGACAGCCGACAATTTGTACATCTTGGATTTGGCGGCAAAATTGGATTCAACAGCTGATTTCATCTGCCGTCCCAAATGGGGCGAGATTGACTATCCCCCTCCGTTTGGTCGAGATGCATATCCCGAGGAGGCCTACATCGCCGACCTGGACGCCAAGAGCGGAGCTTCGCTGAAGCTGACGATCCTTAATCGTAATGGTCGCATCTGGACGATGGTGGCGGGCGGTGGCGCCAGTGTCATTTACTCGGACACCATCTGCGATTTGGGTGGAGCCTCCGAGCTGGCCAATTATGGCGAATACAGTGGAGCTCCATCGGAGCAGCAGACGTACGAGTACGCAAAGACGATTCTCAACCTGATGACCTCCTCGCCAAAGCATCCCGATGGCAAAGTGCTGATTACCGGAGGTGGCATTGCGAACTTTACCAATGTGGCTGCGACCTTCCAAGGTGAGAGATTGATACCGTATCTTATCAGCGATCAATCTAAATGTAATGCTCTGTGCAGGCATCATCACCGCCCTGCGCGAATTCCAGCCGAAGCTAGTCGAACACAATGTATCGATCTTTGTGCGACGCGCTGGACCCAACTATCAGGAGGGTCTTCGAAAGATGCGCGACTTTGGCAGCACCCTGGGCATCCCACTGCACGTTTTCGGACCCGAGACCCACATGACCGCTATTTGCGGAATGGCTCTGGGCAAGCGACCCATTCCTCAAACGGCAAGCGTTGAGTTCTCGACGGCAAACTTCCTGCTGCCCGGTGGACAGCAGGCGCAGGCCGATCTCAAGGCGGCCAGCGATGCCTCTGAGGCGTTGGGCTCCGGTTCCGGTAAGTAGAGCGGAATGAATTGTGAAGTAGTTGGGTGATGTATAAGTTTGTGTGCGGCTAACCTGGGATTTCACTAGTACATTTTAGCTGTAATTCAATGAACTTTTTGTATCCCGCTAGGAATTGCAATGCATCGATCGACCTCACTTATCTGATCTCTCTCTCTTTTCTCTCTTTGTACTTTGTATGTTTGCATTGCTCGCCCTCGACTACAACGACAACGAAATTTGTCGCCACACTCACCAAAAAATTATAAAAATATCCACATAACCTCCACCAAATTATTAACAAAACCAAATATAAAACAAATTTGAAATGCTCGTTTGGCCAACCGATCTGCACTTGATCTGATCCGATTCTGCACGGTCTGATCCTTCATAACCCCGTGTTCGTGTAATGTGTGTGTTTGTGTATCGTACTGGTTTGTCAAACTTCTACACGTCCTGATCTCGCTCTCTGCTCCTCCATCATCATCCAATCGATTCCCGACATCGATCTCGACTCGTTTTTCGACTCGTTCCATTTGGGATAGCTCTGAGCCCGACCGCAGCTAAACCGATTAAACTACCACCTATCTCAGCAGATGAGGCCGACAGCGCGGCCATTTCCGGTGCTCAGCGCAACGGATCGAGTCTGAACCGAAAGTTCTTCTCCAACACCACCAAGGCGATTGTGTGGGGCATGCAGCAGCGGGCGGTGCAGTCGATGCTCGACTTTGACTTTATCTGCAGGTTGGTCAAATTCTCGCTATAAATAACAAGTCCCATATATTTATAATTGCTTTTTTCTCAGACGCGATGAGCCTTCTGTGGTGGCAATGGTATATCCTTTCACCGGCGATCATAAGCAGAAGTACTACTGGGGTCACAAGGAAATTCTGATTCCCGTCTACAAGAAAATGTCGGACGCCATTCATAAGCACAAGGAGGTCGACGTTATGGTCAACTTTGCTTCCATGCGCAGTGCATACGAATCGACACTAGAGGTGCTCGAGTTCCCCCAGATCCGGACGGTGGCCATCATCGCTGAGGGCATTCCTGAAAACATGACTCGCAAGCTTATTATTGAGGCGGATAAGAAGGGAGTGGCAATCATTGGTCCCGCAACCGTGGGTGGCGTTAAGCCCGGTTGCTTTAAGATTGGCAACACCGGCGGTATGCTGGACAACATCCTGCATTCGAAACTCTACCGTCCAGGCAGTGTTGCGTATGTTTCGCGCTCTGGAGGAATGTCCAATGAGCTGAACAATATTATCTCAAAGGCCACCGACGGCGTAATTGAGGGAATTGCCATTGGAGGAGATAGGTACCCAGGCTCCACCTTTATGGATCACATTCTGCGGTATCAAGCCGATCCGGAGACCAAGCTGATCGTCCTTCTGGGAGAGGTTGGTGGAACCGAGGAGTACGACGTTTGTGCCGCTCTGAAGGACGGACGTATTACCAAGCCTCTGGTGGCCTGGTGCATTGGTACCTGCGCCAGCATGTTTACTTCGGAAGTCCAGTTTGGACATGCCGGATCCTGCGCGAACTCCGATCGGGAGACGGCAACAGCCAAGAACAAGGGCCTGCGAGATGCCGGCGCCTACGTTCCAGATTCGTTCGACACGCTGGGGGAACTCATCCACCACGTGTACGGCGAGCTGGTAAAGACTGGTCGAGTAGTGCCGAAGGAGGAGGTGCCACCACCAACTGTGCCCATGGATTACTCGTGGGCCCGCGAGCTGGGTCTTATTCGCAAGCCCGCGTCATTCATGACGTCGATCTGCGACGAGCGTGGCCAGGAGCTGATCTACGCAGGAATGCCGATCAGCGAAGTCCTTAGCAAGGACGTCGGCATTGGCGGCGTCATTTCACTGCTATGGTTCCAGCGCTGCCTGCCTTCCTACGTGTGCAAGTTCTTCGAGATGTGCCTGATGGTCACTGCGGATCACGGTCCCGCAGTTTCTGGGGCTCACAACACCATTGTGTGCGCCCGTGCTGGAAAGGACCTAGTGTCCTCAGTCGTTAGTGGTCTCCTGACCATCGTAAGTTAATTCATCCACATTTCCATTTGCAAGTAAAACTCTGCTTTAACCATTAGGGGGATCGATTTGGAGGCGCTTTGGACGGATCGGCTCGACAGTTCTCTGAGGCATACGACACCAACCTGCACCCAATGGAGTTCGTAAACAAGATGCGCAAAGAGGGCAAGCTTATCCTGGGTATTGGCCACCGTGTAAAGTCCATTAATAACCCTGATGTGCGCGTGAAGATCATTAAGGAATTCGTGCTGGAGAACTTCCCTGCGTGTCCACTTCTCAAATACGCCTTGGAGGTGGAGAAGATTACCACCAACAAGAAACCGAATCTTATCCTCAATGTGGACGGTGTGATAGCCACTGCATTCGTGGACATGCTGCGTAACAGCGGCTCATTTACCAGGTGAGCGAACGGCGCGTGTATTGAACTTAAAAACAGCAACTAACTAACTCCAAACTTACTTGCACTTTCAGTGAGGAAGCACAGGAATACATTAATGTCGGCGCAATCAACTCGTTGTTCGTTCTGGGTCGCAGCATAGGATTTATTGGCCACTACATGGACCAGAAACGTCTCAAACAGGGCCTTTACCGTCATCCGTGGGACGACATCTCATACGTCATTCCCGAGCAGTACAACTAAGGCGTGCAGATGGAGCCGCGATGATGTTATATATATATTTACGTATATACAAGCATATATATTATTCGGAAGTTGTTGTAGTTAAGCACAGATGTATGATGTTAGGCAAAGAGGTCACCCGCTCCACTGGCTGGAAGGATCCATTGCGGTCTATCCGCTCATGTGACTCTCCCCAGATCCCTTTCCCTCTCACTTAACCTGCATTTAAAGTTCTTAAGTTACCATCATTACCCCCGTTGTTTTTGTAAGCGCTGCGTGTCCGGAGCCCTTTGGGGTTTTGGAATCTAGACCTAGTGAAATCTAGTGCTCCGAGCCGCGCAACACACCAGTACCCCCGGCATAACATTATTTGATACTTTTATACTTTAGTTTGGATGCTCACAATTGTCTAGACAACAAGAGAATAAATTGTTGCAAAAGCTTATTTTTATTTTCGTCACCCTTCCTTTACTATATGTTCTTTAAATCCCACGCTTCCTTTGCCAGCATCTCGAAGAGAAACGGACACTGCACTAGTTCCTGCTGCACTGAAGCACATTTATTTATAAACAATTACACGAATATTTACAATGCACAAAAAAAGGGAGGCAGCCTTGAGGAAATGCAATTTCCCTCGCAAAGTTTGCGTCTTTTAAAATTCACCGCAATTAAATCGCACAAATGCTTTGACTAACTAAAACAATGAATTGTCTTTTGTCTCGAGCAGTTTAATTTGCTGAACAATTAACAAATTGGAAACGCACACACAACTAAGCGTAGAATCTCATTAAAACCAGGAACCCCTTAACCACCAGACCACCTCGGAAAGTGGCTTCTATCTCATGCGACGCATTCTGCGATCCAACTTTTTTTGCTTTTTCTCGTCCACCTGGGGATTATCGTCCTGGGCGTTGCGCTGCGACAGCCACGGCTGGATGATGGAGCCCCAGAGCATCCATCCAGCTCGGACGGGCGCCAAAAGCAGCACCAACCAAAAGTAGTTTGAGATGAGGGCCAGCAGCAGGGTGCCGGAAGTAAGGATGATCAAATCCTTGACGTTTCTGCAGGGAGAATCATGTGTAAGTGGAGTGCTTCAAAGCTTCAGAGGGTGCACTTACTCCGCGATGCCGCCTTCCATATTTAAGTCGTTGCCGGAGTCTAAGAGAGCACCGCTCTCAGAGTATTTGGCCTGTGACATGAACGCCATAAACTGGTAGGAGCTCCCCAGGATCAGCAACGACAGAATGTGCATAAACTAATAAAGAACGAGAAGCTGATGATTGAGTTCATTGAGGAGGGTTTTCAGCGGCTTACCACTGAGGTTTTGGTGACTTCAAAGACCAGGAAACTGAGGAGCAGAGCGGGTGCAGCGCATCCAATGGCCATGTTTCGGTAGAAAGTCAGTGTAGTCTTGTTTTCCTCCACGATTTGCTTGGCGCCCTTCGTGCCTTGTTTACCCTTTTGTTGGGGCTGGAAGTTGGAAAGCGGTTTTATGTAATCCTCGAGAGCGTTATCCCTGTGCTAGTTACACTTACAGCCATGGTGGGATTGCAAGTTGTGTGTCAGCTATTTCAAAATCTAAAATCGGACCACTATTTACGTGGCGACGTCTTCAACTGAACAAAAAGGTGTTGAAACGACAGTGTTGTGAAACGTGCGCATCACTTATGATAAGCATGGCCGTAGAGAGAATGTGGTATTAAGGGTAATTATTGCCTTTAATACTGTAATGAAAAGGTGCTTAAGCAATTTAATTATTTTACTTTGCTCTTACATTATTTATTATTAATTGTTTCAGCCACAATATATTCAATCTACGCCCATGATGCTGGCTTATTAAAAATATAACTTGCCATTCACAGCGAAACGGCAAAACAGCTGCTGGGCCCTCAGCCAAACAATCGACCTTTGGATTTTGGATTTGGCTTAATTTTGCATTTTAGCTGCCCAACGAGCTGTGCGGTCACAACATGAATATGGATCAACTGGTGCAGTTGAACAATCAGGCTGGCGGACGGGACAAGATCGCCCGACTCATTCAGTATGCCTCGCGTGCAATGTGGGACTCGCTGGAGTCCGCCAATTCCAGTCCCGCGCTTGTGGACAACTTCAAGACGATTGAATACATCCTGAGCACATTCCGAAAATGTAGGTATTCTAATGCACCCCACGAGCACGTAGCTAATCGCATTTCAACTTAGTACTCCGCTTTGGCAAGTGCGTTGATGTATTCTACGGCGCTCTGAAGACCATTCACCATCCGGATCTTAACATCCGTGTGACGCTCACCTTGAGCAAGCTGTCCCAATCGCTGTTCCTCTTCGCCGACCACTTCCTCTGGCTGGCCAGGACGGGACTGACGGCGGTGAACGCCAAGCGCTGGTCCAACATCGCCAATAAGTACTGGCTCTTCTCGATCATCATGAACCTGTGCCGGGACTTCTACGAGATCCTGAGAGTACTGGACCTGCATCGATCCGGTTGCAAGGGCGGCATCTCACGCTGCCGCATCCCCACGAGCATCAACTCGCCGGAGGACTTTAAACGCCTTGCCCTACAGTCCTACGTGCTAATGCAGGGACACAAAGATATTGTTGTGGACACGGTGAAGAATGTGTGCGACTTCTTCATTCCGCTGACCGCTCTGGGTTACACAAGTCTCACGCCCCGGACAATAGGACTCCTGGGGGCAATTTCATCGCTGGCCGGACTCTGGGCTCTGCTGGAACCGAGGGCCAAGCTAACGCCTGCATAACACCTGATATTGGAAACCTTGTAGATAAGGGCCCGTATTTCCTTGTATCTATTTTAAGTGTTGTATGTATTGTATTTGTATTTGTATTTGTGCTCGGATTAAGCTGAATGATAAACGAACGATTTTATTAAACCGCCACCTTTCTTATCCTCACAATGTCAGCGCCCCTGGGCGAATGGCAAACAGCTGACGCCATCTCCGCGGACGCGAATGGCATATTGCTAGAGTAGTGTTTTTTTTGCTGTTTATCAAACGCCTTTTGGCTAATGGTCCGCAGTCCGGTGGCGTTATCACGGAATTGACGAGACCGATGCGTCACCTGAGCGTGGGCTGCATCCGGACACCATGAACTACTCGTACTCCGCGCTGTCGCCCGGCGGTAGCGGAGGATTCGGTGGCGTTGACCAGCACAACCGATGTTGCGGAAACAAGGCCTGGTGCGTCAAGGACATCTGCGGCATTGTGTGCGTGATCATGACCTGGCTGCTTATCCTGTTCGCCGAATTCGTGGTCATGCGGCTGATCCTCCTGCCTAGCAACTATACCGTCTTCAGCACCATCAACATGATCATATTCCAGGCACTCGCCTTCCTGGCCTTCGCCTCGCACATACGCACAATGCTCTCGGATCCGGTGAGTTGCTGGCCAGTCTGGCCATGTACTTCATATTACCTTATCTATGTTTGTAGGTGGCAAAAGTGCCTAATGAGCATGAGCTTTGAACATTATTTTCGGTATATATGTGTACAAATACATACCTATATGTATAAAAAGTATAAGATTTATATATTTATTTATAAATTATTATATCTAAATTAACATGTGCTCCATTAATTATAGGGCGCTGTACCGCGCGGAAATGCCACCAAGGAGATGATCGAGCAGATGGGCTACCGTGAGGGTCAGATGTTCTACAAGTGCCCCAAGTGCTGCAGCATCAAACCGGAGCGGGCTCATCACTGTTCCGTCTGCCAGCGCTGCATCCGCAAAATGGATCACCACTGTCCGTGGGTGAATAATTGCGTGGGCGAGAACAATCAAAAGTACTTTGTGCTCTTCACCGTAAGTACATCTCTTTTACCTCTTTCAATCGCCCAGTTAATGCCTCTTCTTTGGCTGTCGACTTGCAGTTCTATATCGCTTCGATCTCCGTGCACACGCTCTTCCTGGTTCTCACCCAGTTCGCGGAGTGCGTGAAAAACGACTGGCGCACCTGCTCGCCGTACTCTCCGCCGGCTACTATATTCCTGCTGCTCTTTCTCACCTTCGAGGGCCTTATGTTCGGCATATTCACCATCATCATGCTGGCCACTCAGCTGACGGCTATCCTAAACGATCAGACGGTGGGTGCTTTGCTTGCTCTCTCTCTGCACGGGATTGTACGGATAACATACTCGCATTCCTCTCTCCAACAGGGCATCGAACAGCTGAAGAAGGAGGAGGCTCGCTGGGCGAAGAAATCGCGCCTCAAGAGCATCCAGTCGGTGTTCGGACGCTTCTCGTTGGCCTGGTTTTCACCATTCACGGAGCCCTCGTGCCGCACAAGATTCAACTCGCACTTCTATTCGGTCTGAGGGATGCGATTGGAATGCGGATTAGCTTAATCGAACAATACTAACCAACTAACAAACGTACAAGGCAACAAGTTGTTGCTACTTGTTGCGCCTCTGAGTGCAATTTTGTATTTTGCAATTGCTATTTTTCGATCAATTGTCAACTATATATTTACTACAAATCGTACATATGTTTGTGTGTGTTTAGGCCTAAGCGAAGGAATTAAATATCCATTTCCGTGGCCGGGTGAAGATGTGTACTTACCTGACAGCCCTACTAAATGCCTTGTGTACATTTTGTATTTATTATCAAATGAGAGTCGCCGTGCCAGAAGACATGCGCCGCATCTCTGATCATCCTCAGGAGAGCTTGCTCTTTCTCGGGGCAGCCAAAATTATACGACATGGACAGGCGAGGCTACTGCTGCTGCTGCCGGTGCTGATCTGTCTGCTCAGTTCAGTTCGGTTCAGTCTGAGAAAAACGATCGGAGATCCAGGAGGTGTCTGCTGGACGTGGTGTGCGCCATTCGAACCGAACGCCGATGCTGTGTTGTACATATTGTTTATATATAGAAAGATAGAACATCACTGTGTTCCCAAAGTGTGAGTGTGTGTGTGCGAGTGTCTGGTGGATTTCAAATTGGAATTGGAAGAGGAATACGTGTATATGCGCTGCACCATCAGAAGCAGTTTGAAATAATGCCACGGGCTGAATATGTGAATATATCCTAATTACACATTTTCCGATCCATTGTGCCCGACGAATACGCGTAATTACCAGCGGAAAATTTCATTTCAGTGAATCGGAAACGGAAAAATTCAAATTTGTACCGTCGTTTGTGTGCGGCGTTTGTTCTAAATATAAATAATAAAAATAAAAAAAAATAAATCGCTTTCGGCTAATGCCGCCTCGAAAATACCGATCCGACAATACTGCGCCCTAATCCTACACAGCAAGTCCTGCCAGTCCCATGCCAAAGTGGCCCGGTTTCGGCTAATCGGCTAATTATATAGTGAGACCTGAGACCCGAGCATGGAGAGATCGCCAGCAGCCAATGCCGCGGGTAAGCATCATCCGTCCAAGTGCCCAGTTCTTGGTGCCCCGGCGCCGGGAAAGTGAGAGAATCTCCTTTTTTTTCTTGCTCCCGGTTCCCGGTTCCGAACCGAGTACTTAATGGCTATTTGTGGGGCCATGTATTTTTATGGCCAGGCACGGGCTCCGTCTCCGTTTTTCTCCCCATCTTCTTCATGGGCTCTTGTACGGCCACAGTGCGGTTACGTAATTGTGAATTGTGTATGAGAAATTTTCATAATTGTACGTTGGAATATGCGCTGGTCGAGTGTCACTATCGTGTCCGCATCCCGGCGAGAAGCGAGCCATTCCCAATTGCCTGAATACTGTTCGCGAATCACATTTGATTAGGGCTTGCCCATGCAGAAAGATTCGACATGCTCGCAAGTTGCGACTGCCGCTGGCGCGTATGAATAATATTTGGAACTATTTTTAGTGAATATTCCGAATACTCGATGTTTTTGTGCAGGGTATGGGCGATGTGCACGGGACAAACGAGCTCTTCAGTGTAAACACAAACTTTATTGATACAGGAATTATGGTGTTTATCGCATTTGAATTTATAATCAGCTATTGTTGATATATGAGTTGAATATATTTGTAGTATTTTCGGTTTATGAATGAAATTCAACTAAGAGTTCAGTCTTATTATTTTTAAAAATTAAAGCAAGTTTCAAAACATGTTTGCTAGCAATTTTGTATTATAAATTCTATTTTGCTATGACCAAGAAAATTGATTGAACTATCGAAAGACAAAATTTGTGGCGTAGGAAACATTTATTTGTATAAACACAACCACTTAATATCACAAATTAGAAAACATATATATTTCAAAAGCGATTTAAAATAAATGTTTTTGATGTGGGAATAGGGTATGTTTAGCTGTGGGTAATCATCGAGTGTTATGTCTGTGCAGTCAGTTGATTACGTATGTACTCTGCTTAGGGTATCCTGAATGCGAGTTCCGACTCTTTGCTTTCCCTGCCGGCATAACTACATATGTGTGCTCATGTCTGCCCGCGGATGCGGGGCCATTCTTGACATTTCGCAAATATTTATGATTATTTGTTTGGCGGACGGTTTCCTGCGGCATCGTAACTTATAAAGCGATTACTCATGCTTATAATTAACGCACCGTGTTACCCACTTTGCAGAGCCTCCTGGCGAGGATGAGGTGCCAGCAGCGGGCCACCGACCACCGCCTCGCATCACGTTCAGCGAGAACTCCAGTTCCCTGATCCGCTGCATCCCCAACGAACGGGCCACGTTCTTCGTGAAGATCGACTGCGCCGAAGAGGATGAGCCCGAGCTGCTGCCCTTCAAATTCGAATGGTAAGTCATAAATCTGTCGAGTGAAAATTTATATATATATTTTCCTTGGCTCACCTGTGCACTCGTTCGCGGCTGTGTGAATCACCGTCCTTGCTCCGCGCGGTCTGCCGTGCATAATGCCAAAAATTTGCGCATTAACATATGACTTCTGCGCCAAGGAGACCGATTTGCTCAATTGAGCGGACCGAGAGCACAGATCCACCAAAGAGCAAACCAGCAGCATTAGATGTTTAGGTTCCCAGTTTTCGCTCGTTGCTCTGAGTATTCCGCCATGGGCCATCCAAAAACTCTTGAGCGGCCAGTTCCACATCGACGATCGGCGCATTAACATATCCGTTGCCCAGCGGGCGGACATCAAGAATTGTAGCAGCGGCGGCAGTGCTATACGAAAGTTCTATATATACTCGTACACCACTGCGTATACGTACTGGTTCGTGGAATTCGGGGGTGTGCACGCGGCGTATACTCAATAAATCACCTGCATATCGAAATCAATCAATTGTGCGCGAGCATTCCTGAGGGATGTGGCACCTGGTAGTTGGAGGTGTCCGATCCGCTGGCCGAGTTCTGTAACGAACGTCTAATTATAGCCACATTAACAAATCGCTGGCTGTCGCGTCCGCGGAACTTTCGTCTGCCTTGGATTTCGTTGTTTTTGGGGGGCAGTGCAGGGTATGGAATGTTGGCGATGTGCGTCAAAAACGTTTCCATTTAATGCCCTAAAAGTGTTGAAAATAGTTTTTCTCAAACGAAAACGAAAATTACATAATGCCTACACATAGGTGGAGAGTGCGATCGGATCGGATTGAATCGGTTCAGATGTTTGGCAATATCCGAGCGTGAGCAACAGACAAATAAATAAACCGATACTACTGGGCTACACAAAGGAAACAAGAAACAATTTGAAAATTCTCGAACTCGGGGAAAACGACAGCGAAACAACAAGTTATTAGCGCTCAACATCAAAAACACACGCATCCCAAAAATAAATTGGCAATCGCGTTGTTGTCTAGCTAGCGTTTGAATTATTGCAGTCCGCGGTTTTCGGCTTTCGGCTTTTAGTCTATTCGAATAGCTAAGCAAGTTCAAGCATTTATTTATAAACATTCGAAAATATTTTTGTCAATTTTCGCTTTCACATAATTCCGATTATTGTTTGTGTTCGGTTTATTGGTTTATTAGTGCGGCATATAAACAAATAACTCTTGAGCAGCAAAATGTTTGCACGTGCAAGCTGAGTAATTTGGAAAACGCTTTCAAAAACAGAGAAACGAATGTGGTTTTTTTTATATTTATATATCCCACAATTTTGACATACATATTCTTGGCGAAGACAGGTGGTAGATTAATGACTATAGGTTAAAATCTTATATTAGTTTTGCTTTATTTATTCCAAAGTATCCACTTTGACGTTTTTGTTTTTTTTTTAAACAGAACGATTATTTATATAAAATTAAAGCTGGAGCTGAGTATAATGAGTATAACATTCCGAGGGGCTTAAATTGAAAATTATAGTAAATTCAAACGAGTTGTAGTAATCGAAACGAATTTCGGTTAGTGCAATCTGCCTTTAACCGTAACCGATTGCAGTATCGGTTTTAAATTAAACAAAACAAAACGCCATGGGCAACGGATGTTCCAAATGCTGCCAGTGCAATGAGCACAAGCAACTCAACGGCACACTCTCCTCGGCCTCGTCGGTCTACAGGAAAAGGTGATCTATTAACTGCAATGGTTTCCATAGGGATTCAAGTGCTTCATTTGGGCGCCCTTTTGGGCGATTTAAACCTAATCCTCCTGTACTTCCAGGAGCCGAGGTGAGATTCCCATTGAGAATTCCGACCGCTTCCGCATCACGGCCACCAGCAATGCCGTCCAACTGGCCGTGGAGCATGTGCAGCGGGAGGACGCCGGCCACTACACGCTGTTCGCCCGGACGAAGAGCCAGGATGTGGTACGCAGGCACGTCGAGCTCATCGTGGAGGACAGATCCACGGGCGACGATCCGCCGGTGTTCCTGCGCCGCCTGCCCGACCTATCCGTCAAAGTGGGCACCCGGACACGCCTCCTAACCGAAATACGCAGCTCAACAGATCTTAAGGTGAGCATGGAGTCCATTAGGTTCCAAATTATTCAATTACTTAGAACTGGTTGTTATTGTAACCCATATATAAATCATTTTGAATTGTTTTATTAATTTATTTATAACTATTTTATTGTTTTCTAGCTCACCTGGTACAGAAATGACCGAAGAGTGTGCGCAAACGACCGCATCACGGAGGTCAATGAGGGCACCTTCCACTACTTGGAGATTAGTCCCGTGACGCTGGACGACGGCGGTCAGTGGATGCTCATGGCGGAGAATTTTGGTGGACGCAACTCCTGCCTGGGAACGCTGAACGTCCTGGTGCCGAAGGCCTACAAAACACCCGAATTCGTGGAGGAGCTGCGTGCGGTGCTCACGGAGCAGGGAACCGTCTCGCTGGAGTGCAAGGTGGTGGGTGTGCCCACGCCTCATTTGCGCTGGTTCAAGGACTCCAAGGAGATCAAGGCCGGTGACATGTTCGCGCTGACCGCCAACGCAGATGACCCCACCTCGCTGGGCACGTACACGTGTGAGGCGCGCAACTGCATGGGCGTCACCTACTCCAGCTCCAAGGTGCATGTGGTGGGACGCGGAAGTCGCGAGGGATCTCTCAAGCCAGCGGACAGGTGAGCAAATGTTTCATTACTCATACGCACTGTTGCCGTGCATTTTTTCATACGTTCTAATTTCTCTTACATTTATTTATTGATATGAATGGCTGATTTAAAAGAGCATTTAATGAGATTCTCATGTTGTACGGATGTTTCTATCTTTCCGCAGCGTGGCAGGCAATGCTCCGCCTCCGATATTCACGAACGAACTGCGAGACATGAGCCTGCTCATCGGGGAGACCATCATTCTCGGCTGTCAAGGTGAGCACTCGGAGTCTAGTGAATCTAGCGAAGATCTCCTGCTGGCACCGGGCCAACGTATTTTTTGTTTATCTTCTCTCGGGCACTTGGGCGTGCTGGCGAAAATTGGTCCAATTCTCGCCGGCGCTTGTTGTTTTTAGATCGTGCTCTAGAAACTTGAACTCGATCGCACGGTTCGGAATGCCTCGAATGTTGAGGTGGGTCATCAACATTTGCGATCAAAACAAAACCGCTAATTGCCCGCCAGAGAGAAGAAAAATAAAGACGAAAAAAAGAATACATACCATATAACGAGAAGGCAGAGATCGGCGTTCGAGCAGATTGTTTACATGATCTCACACCTGATCTTTCCTCCATTCCCGCAGTGGTGGTGCCGCCGTGGCCGAAGAGCGTCTGCTGGTACAACGCGAGCGGACGGGTGGAGACCGCCGAGCGGTACAAGCTGATCGAGGACGGCCTGGGCGTCTACATGATCGAGGTGAAGCCGTCGGAATCCTGCGACGCCGGCGAATGGAAATGCGTGGTGACCAGTTTCGACGGCAGCATGGGCATTTCAACATGTTCCGTAGCCATGGACAGTGAGTGGAGTGCAATGATCCCATTTTACTGGACCAGATCTTAACAAAACCTTTATTTTTTTTAGTACCTAGGAACTATCGCAAGCCCCGGTTCATGGAGAGTCTGCGCGCCGTGCTCACCGAGGAGGGACTGGTGTCCTTCGAGTGCAAGGTGGTTGGCTTTCCCACGCCCGTGCTCAAGTGGTTCAAGGATGGCCACGAACTGAAGCCGGGCGATGTCTACCAGCTGACGGGCACCAACTCACTGGGCACCTACTGCTGCATTGCGCGCAATTGCATGGGTGAAACCAGCAGCACTGCCGTCCTCACTGTGGAGGACATTCAGAACCAGCTGACCGACGAGGAGCGACTTGTCTTCACCCAACAGAATCAGAACCAAGCGCCAAAGTTTCTAACTGGACTGAAGAGCACGGATGCTAAGATCAACGAACCCTTTCAGTTCAAGGTGGTAGTGAAGGCCACTCCGGATCCAATACTCTCCTGGTTCCGCGACGAGCTGCCCATTGATCCGAACGAAAGATATAACCATTATCGAGGTGAAAACGAAGACTGGCTGCTGGACATCAAGTCCGTGGAGTTTGTGGATCAAGCGGAGTGGAAGTGCGTGGCCGTGAATGATTTCGGCACCAGCATCACTTCCTGTTTCCTAAAGCTGCAGATACCGCGGCACTACAAGAAGCCCCGCTTCCTGGAATCCCTGCGAGCTGTGCTCACTGAAGAGGGAGCCGTAAATCTGGAGTGCAAGGTCATCGGAGTTCCTCAGCCTGCGCTCAAGTGGTACAAGGATGGGGTGGAGCTAAAGCCGGGCGATATTCACCGGATTATTTCTGGCCAGGATGGCACCTGCTGCCTGGGCACTTACACGTGTGAAGCGAAGAACTGCATGGGTATCGTGGCCAGTTCGGCCTCGCTTCTGGGCTTCGAGGATGCCCAAAGAAGTCAGCAGCAAAAGAGCGAGCAACATCACGAGAATGAGCTACAAAGGAATTATTCCCTGTCCACCATCCAGGAGGAGCGCACCTCTCAGCTGTACGAGACGCCAGTCGGTGACATAACCATCGATGAGAAGGGTGACGTGTCTTTCTCCTTCGACGGCAAGGAGGTATCGGTTTCACTCTATGAGACTCCCGATCTCACAGAGGAGGAAGCCCTGAAGATTGTGGAGATGTATGCCGATCAAATTTCGGAGCATGTTACTGAGCACAACATCGTCGAACTGCCGCCATTGCGCTTCGTCAAGGAGACCTCGCAATCGGGAAAACTTCTGATGGAAGCGGTGGTCATCGACATTTCACCTGAATACTTTACAGTCGAGGACGATATGCGAACTGAGGCTGATATGGATGACATTTCCATAAACGAGATCACGGTACACGGCTCTTCCGGAAGAGAAGGCCGAGTGGACAGAGAGACCGAGCAGTATGTTCAGCAGTCCTTTGACAAAATGGAGGAGGAACTGTCGCTATCAGCTCCAATTCGAAAGCGAAAGAAGTCCAAGCCCACGGAAACGGATGAGTTCTTTAGCTTATCCAAAGCCTCCGGCAGCCAAGGTGAGGAGGAGACATCCGATTTGCAAACCTTTGCCAGTGCCCAGATGTCCGCATCACAAAAAGCCGCCTCTGGCGCACAGACAAGTCCGGAGAAGGACAAGGATTCAGTGGCACCGCCAAAGCGCAAGAAGTCCAAAAAACCCACAGACACCGATTCCTCCAAGACAACAGAGGATGATGCTCGTCTGCAGGATATTTCGGGAGCAGTGGGAGACGGACTGATGGTAACAACATCCTCCCATGCAAAGGTTGTTTCCGATGAGAATGAGATCAATAAAAATCTGATTGCCCTCGTTCCGCTCGCAAAGTTGCTGAAGGTTATCGACAATCATTTGAGTGCCGTCGAGAATGAGGTGATGGAACAGTCCACCATGATGATGACCCCGTCGGCAGCGGATCAGAGCATAGCCATCATCCGCAACATAATCGAGCCCATCAAGCAAATCGAATCGAAATTAAGGGTATACTCTGGAGAGACCCAAATCGACGCCCTCATCCAATCGATGGATGAGGATATCCGACGACTGCACATGGGTCTCCAGGTCATTGAAAAGTGCGTGGAGATCGACGAGACTGGAGCCACGCTCATCCAACGCACCAGTGTCTGCATCATTGACAGCGTGGCGGAGCAAATGAAGAGAGCCCTGGAAGAGCTGAAAATCGTTAGCAGGAAGTTCGAATCGGAGTGTCTACGAGCCCAAATCGAACTGACTGCCGATGACATCCAACAGGGATTAGAGATCACGCAGGGCACGATTAAATCGCAGGCTCTTCTGCAGGAGGCACAGGAACTGGAGGCAGCAAAGCACTTTTCGGAAACGGTTGAAAAAATGCAAGAAGTGCCCGATTCCATGTCCTTCGCCACCATATCGGAGGCCAATCTGCCCAGCGAAGCAAGCGCTCTCAAGGATATTTGTCAGCCAGTGGCAAAGATACAGGAAGCCCTTGAGCGTGTCGAAATGGAACTATCGCTGGAGGAGTCCGAGGAGCAGATCTACAAGAAGGTGCACCAGAAGGTGCTGGAGAGCATTATGGAGCCGATTAAGCAGCTACAATCCACACTGCAGTCTATTGAAGATAAGACGGAATCCCTCGCAGGATCCGAGTCAATTGAGCAAAAAATAAACATGGCCATTCTGGATATCGTTACGCCCCCTCTTTTTGAGCTCAAAAAGGGTCTAGAAGTAATCCTTAGTGAAAAATCAGGAAGTGTGGAGGGAGGAATGCTGACAGTTAGCACTGTGGAATCCATGGTGCCACCCTTGCAGGAGATTCAAAACGGCCTGGCGCAACTGGGCCAAGAACTGGAAAGTGGTCAGGACTCCGTGCCTCAGGAGCAACCGCGATCTGAGCCAGTAATGGGTGTGGCTGATACCCAGAAACTCTTACAGTCATTTGCCCAGGCTGTCTTACATTTTGAGACGAACATCGAGAGGATCTCTGGCCGACTCTCCCCCAACGTTAAGATCCGCTTGCTGAACCTAAAAGATGAACTCTCAGCTCTAATAGGCTCAATTTTGGAGAGGGAAATTACCGGACATCATGTTGAATTGCTGGACAGACTAAAGCGACCCGTCGACGAGCTAAACTACTGCTTCCGTCAGACAGAGGTCAAGAATATGACTGGCTCCTTAGCCGATCTGATTGAGCCACTGAGTATGCTACAGGAGAACACCCAAAAAGGTCACCAACGTTTGCTAGTCGCTCGGGAACCCGATCAGCAGGCCCTTCAGACGCTGGACAACATACGCAGTCTCATCCGCAACGTGGTCATCGATATAGAAGAGCACGAGTTTAAGATCCTACAGCAAGAGATTCAACAGGATGAGGAGCAAGCATCGCAGCAGCAGGACAAATCATTCAGCGCTCTGCGGAAAGTGCTGGAGACCAAAGTGTCCCTGGAGGAAGCAGTTGGGAACATAGAAACCCTGCAGGAAGCCTTAAACAAAATCAGTGAAAGCCCCAAGGCTTCTGAACGAGTGAAGAGCTCCTCAAACGAAGCGCAAGTGTATCTTCTTCGCATCCTGCAAATTGCTAAAGGACTGGCGACATTTAGCGAGGCAGAGACAACACTCGACGTCAACGAGGCCAATACGACTAGAATTCTCTTCGAGTGTGGCAAAAGTTTTGCTGACTTGGCTAAAGCCCTACACAGTCCCGAATCCCTGACTGAGAGTGAGTTCATAAATGCACTGAATCAGTTTGGTGACATTGTTGGCCAACAGAAGGAGTCTATGGATGAA
This sequence comes from Drosophila mauritiana, assembly GCF_004382145.1. Taxonomy (NCBI): domain Eukaryota; kingdom Metazoa; phylum Arthropoda; class Insecta; order Diptera; family Drosophilidae; genus Drosophila; species Drosophila mauritiana. Next base: position 14,361,131 of record NC_046668.1, on the reverse strand, counting down.
AAGCTATCCATTGCCAGTCCGCTGACCAGTCTGATTCATGTGCTCCAAAATCTGAAGCCCCCGCGAGCTTCAATGGAGGACCTATCGACCTTGGATGATGTGTCAGTGCTTAAGTCAGTCGCAGAGTCTTTGCCCACTGATCCGGAAGCGGAAGTGCCTAAAGGTCCCGAGAAACCATCGACTGTTGCTGTCCTACTGTCCGACTTGAACCAGGGAATCACATCGGTTCTTTCGCATAGTGAAGATCCTGACGTTGTTTCCCTATCGGGAACAGCTGCACAGCAGGTACAGGCAGCCCTCGTTAAGATGCAAGAGCTGCAAAGTAGCTTGGCAGTGGTTCAGGAAACCAACTTGGTGGAAGCGGCTCATTCGATGTCAGAGGCCAGTCAACAGGGAACCTTCGCCGAGGCACTCTGCAGCTTGGAGCGCTGTGTTCTTCAGGTGGAGGAGTGCATGGCCCACAGTGGCGTCGAGAGTTTGACCGATCTTGAATTGTCCAAGCTCAAGACTTTGGCCACTCCATTGCACGATGTGAGGCAATACTGCGAGCAGATCGATGTGCAACTCTTGGAAAATGTCATTGATATATCTACGCAGGGAGATATCTCTGAACTTAAGAGCAGTGGTCATCAGCAAACCGTATCAGATCACATCCAGGAAGTAGCCGTTGTGGAGGAAGAGCCGCAAGTGGAGGTTTTTGATATACAACAAGGTGTCGCCAGTGGCATCAAGCAATTAGAAGCCTGTCTGGAAGTTACCCAGACAGATGCCAATAAGGAGCTTCAGCAAGTTGGCAAAATAATGGAGCAACTGAAGTCAGATCTGGAGAACATACAGATTGCCCTTGTCACTGATACCGTGCAACAGGAAACCGTTCTGGCCCAAGCGCAAATAGCTCGCACCATGTTCAGATTGAAGGAGTGCTTGGTGCACACCTATGAATCTGGCTTGGTGGACTCCTTGGAGAACGTAGAGAGTGCCTTTGAGGACATACTGCTTTCGTTACCAATTCTGGAAACTCAGTTGGCCGAGGAAATGTTCGCCAAAATCGAAAAGGCATTCGCCAACTTTGTTACCTACTGTGAGCGTCCAGAAGCTGTGGACTATCAAAAATTAAAGACTCTAAAGCAACCTATTGAGAATCTAGTAGCTGCCATTGGAGCTGTGGCCGCCCAGCCCACCGTAGATGTCGACAAATCATCTTCTGTTGTTGTTCAGCTTCAGACTAGTCTAATGGCTGCTTTCCGGAGCATAAACGATGCCAGCGAGCAGATTAGTAACGAAGTCTTAGGTGGTCTTTTGAAGACGCAAAGCAGCTTAGTGGCTGTCTTTGATTTTATTGAGGGCAATGACAATACAATTCGTGTCATAGAACTACTACAGGAAATGGATTCGATCACTGCGGAATTGAAGGCATTGTCCGAAATTCATGTTGAACCCACGGTGCCAATCGATATAGGCATAATTATTGAAAACGTTTCGTCTGGAAAGGCGTTCCTTACCGAAATCGAGGAAGGACTTCGAGCCAATAACCCGACATGTATTCTTTTGCTAGATGAAAATACGGATGACATTGCTCAGCTAGAGGCAACTCTTGTGCAAATAGAGAATGAAATCCTTTCTCAGCCCCAACTCACTCAGATAACCACTAAGCAGTTTGCTCTCATAGATGCACTGCAGCTGCAGATCAGTAATCTTCAGGAAAAACTTAACAAATTGAACGTGTTTCTTTCCGAACTTCAAAGTCAATCGGATGTCTCCTCTCCTGAATCTGCGCTGGATACTGACATAGATATTAAAGAAGGATCAGGAAGCCAGGAAGACATTGAACCCGAGGCTAAAAGACCCAAAATGCGGGAATCCGATCAACAACTGGATTCTTGCAAACAAACTGAAACTCAACAAGAAGTGTCTAAGAAAACGGATGATGAAATCGAGAAAGAGATTGAAGCTGAATCAAAACTACAAAACCAAAATGAGTTGGTTGCTAAAAAAGATGAACAGAAGGCAGATAAAGTATCTGAACCCCAAGACAGAGAACAGCAATTGGAAAAAGAGGTGGATGATGCACAAAAAGCAGCTGAAGTTGTTTCTCAAAAGGCATCACCTGAAAATATTTTGGAAGCCCTAACGGAAAAATTATCCCAATCTCCTAACAATGCTTCGCAAAATGATGAAATTAAAACAATCATGACAGAATGCCAAGATATTTTGGATAATATTGATAATATCGAAAAAGTTTCAAAGTCTATATTTAAGTTAAGAGAGCACATTGTTCATACCTATGATGGCAAACCACCAGAGGAACAGACCGAGAAGGAACTTGTTGAAGAACTCATTGAATCCCTCTTTGAATCCTGTCCCGAAGCCACTGAGCTCGTTATTCAAACCTACATTAAAGAAATTAAAACCAACATTATTTTAACAAAAGCGGCAATTCAACTTATTGACGATAGCAACATGTTCACAAAGCCGTCTCTGCTAGTTCCCAAACTGGTAAATCTTGAAAAACTTTCAGAATTAACTCAAGGGGTGAAACTTATTGATAAGTCATCGAAAGAAATGATTGGTTTGCAACAGAATTTAATGGATATATTTATTATACTTGATGACCTTCTGGATGAAAGAACAGAAAAAATTAATCCGAAAATAGAGGAAATAAAAAAAATATTACTGAGTGAATATGACTATATTGAGAAAAAAGATGGACAACTTCATACTGCTGTGGTTAATGGAAAAATAAAATTAATTACTGAAAAGATTCTTGATATTTGTGAAGAGTTCAAACAAATTATTGAAAGTCAAAATCAAAATAAGGATGCAGCAGGAGATATCAAAAAATCAGAAACTGAAGATGTTGTTGACCATTCAATACAAAAGAAGATTGAAGAACCCAAAATATCTGAAAAAAAGGACTTGGATAAGCAAGTCCTGGAAGAAAAAGATCTAGAGGCTAGTGCACAAAAGCAGGGTGATCAGGATGTCGAAAAGAAGTCCCAGAAACCAGAAGTATCTGAGGTCGTAGCTGAGAAGATATCTGAAGAAAAGATTGAAGAACCTAAGAAACCTGAAGTAAAGGAAACTGAAGTTAAATCAGAGAAAGCCACAGCCTTGGATAAGCAAGTCCTGGAAGAAAAAGAACTAGAGGCTAGTGCACAAAAGCAAGTTGACCAGGATGTCGAAAAGAAGTCCCAGAAACCAGAAGTATCCGAGGTCGTAGCTGAGAAGATATCTGAAGAAAAGATTGAAGAACCTAAGAAACCTGAAGTAAAGGACCCTGAAGTTAAATCAGAGAAAGCCACAGCATTGGATAAGCAAGTCCTGGAAGAAAAAGAACTAGAGGCTAGTGCACAAAAGCAAGGTGATCAGGATGTCGAAAAGAAGTCCCAGAAACCAGAAGTATCCGAGGTCGTAGCTGAGAAGATATCTGAAGAAAAGATTGAAGAACCTAAGAAACCTGAAGTAAAGGACCCTGAAGTTAAATCAGAGAAAGCCACAGCCTTGGATAAGCAAGTCCTGGAAGAAAAAGAACTAGAGGCTAGTGCACAAAAGCAAGGTGATCAGGATGTCGAAAAGAAGTCCCAGAAACCAGAAGTATCCGAGGTCGTAGCTGAGAAGATATCTGAAGAAAAGATTGAAGAACCTAAGAAACCTGAAGTAAAGGAAACTGAAGTTAAATCAGAGAAAGCCACAGCCTTGGATAAGCAAGTCCTGGAAGAAAAAGAACTAGAGGCTAGTGCACAAAAGCAAGGTGATCAGGATGTCGAAAAGAAGTCCCAGAAACCAGAAGTATCTGAGGTCGTAGCTAAGAAGATATCTGAAGAAAAGATTGAAGAACCTAAGAAACCTGAAGTAAAGGACCCTGAAGTTAAATCAGAGAAAGCCACAGCCTTGGATAAGCAAGTCCTGGAAGAAAAAGAACTAGAGGCTAGTGCACAAAAGCAAGGTGATCAGGATGTCGAAAAGAAGTCCCAGAAACCAGAAGTATCCGAGGTCGTAGCTGAGAAGATATCTGAAGAAACGATTGAAGAACCTAAGAAACCTGAAGTAAAGGACACTGAAGTTAAATCAGAGAAAGCCACAGCCTTGGATAAGCAAGTCCTGGAAGAAAAAGAACTAGAGGCTAGTGCACAAAAGCAAGGAGATCAAGATGTGGAAAAGAAGTCCCAGAAACCAGAAGTATCTGAGGTCGTAGCTGAGAAGATATCTGAAGAAAAGATTGAAGAACCTAAGAAACCTGAAGTAAAGGAAACTGAAGTTAAATCAGAGACAGCCACAGCCTTGGATAAGCAAGTCCTGGAAGAAAAAGAACTAGAGGCTAGTGCACAAAAGCAAGGTGATCAGGATGTCGAAAAGAAGTCCCAGAAATCAGAAGTATCTGAGGTCGTAGCTGAGAAGATATCTGAAGAAAAGATTGAAGAACCTAAGAAACCTGAAGTAAAGGACCCTGAAGTTAAATCAGAGAAAGCCACAGCCTTGGATAAGCAAGTCCTGGAAGAAAAAGAACTAGAGGCTAGTGCACAAAAGCAAGGTGATCAGGATGTGGAAAAGAAGTCCCAGAAACCAGAAGTATCCGAGGTCGTAGCTGAGAAGATATCTGAAGAAAAGATTGAAGAACCTAAGAAACCTGAAGTAAAGGAAACTGAAGTTAAATCAGAGACAGCCACAGCCTTGGATAAGCAAGTCCTGGAAGAAAAAGAACTAGAGGCTAGTGCACAAAAGCAAGGAGATCAAGATGTGGAAAAGAAGTCCCAGAAACCAGAAGTATCTGAGGTCGTAGCTGAGAAGATATCTGAAGAAAAGATTGAAGAACCTAAGAAACCTGAAGTAAAGGAAACTGAAGTTAAATCAGAGACAGCCACAGCCTTGGATAAGCAAGCCCTGGAAGAAAAAGAACTAGAGGCTAGTGCACAAAAGCAAGGAGATCAAGATGTGGAAAAGAAGTCCCAGAAACCAGAAGTATCTGAGGTCGTAGCTGAGAAGATATCTGAAGAAAAGATTGAAGAACCTAAGAAACCTGAAGTAAAGGAAACTGAAGTTAAATCAGAGACAGCCACAGCCTTGTATAAGCAAGTCCTGGAAGAAAAAGAACTAGAGGCTAGTGCACAAAAGCAAGGAGATCAAGATGTGGAAAAGAAGTCCCAGAAACCAGAAGTATCTGAGGTCGTAGCTGAGAAGATATCTGAAGAAAAGATTGAAGAACCTAAGAAACCTGAAGTAAAGGAAACTGAAGTTAAATCAGAGACAGCCACAGCCTTAAATAAGCAAGTCCTGGAAGAAAAAGAACTAGAGGCTAGTGCACAAAAGCAAGGTGATCAGGATGTCGAAAAGAAGTCCCAGAAATCAGAAGTATCTGAGGTCGTAGCTGAGAAGATATCTGAAGAAAAGATTGAAGAACCTAAGAAACCTGAAGTAAAGGACCCTGAAGTTAAATCAGAGAAAGCCACAGCCTTGGATAAGCAAGTCCTGGAAGAAAAAGAACTAGAGGCTAGTGCACAAAAGCAAGGTGATCAGGATGTGGAAAAGAAGTCCCAGAAACCAGAAGTATCCGAGGTCGTAGCTGAGAAGATATCTGAAGAAAAGATTGAAGAACCTAAGAAACCTGAAGTAAAGGAAACTGAAGTTAAATCAGAGACAGCCACAGCCTTGGATAAGCAAGTCCTGGAAGAAAAAGAACTAGAGGCTAGTGCACAAAAGCAAGGAGATCAAGATGTGGAAAAGAAGTCCCAGAAACCAGAAGTATCTGAGGTCGTAGCTGAGAAGATATCTGAAGAAAAGATTGAAGAACCTAAGAAACCTGAAGTAAAGGAAACTGAAGTTAAATCAGAGACAGCCACAGCCTTGGATAAGCAAGCCCTGGAAGAAAAAGAACTAGAGGCTAGTGCACAAAAGCAAGGAGATCAAGATGTGGAAAAGAAGTCCCAGAAACCAGAAGTATCTGAGGTCGTAGCTGAGAAGATATCTGAAGAAAAGATTGAAGAACCTAAGAAACCTGAAGTAAAGGAAACTGAAGTTAAATCAGAGACAGCCACAGCCTTGTATAAGCAAGTCCTGGAAGAAAAAGAACTAGAGGCTAGTGCACAAAAGCAAGGAGATCAAGATGTGGAAAAGAAGTCCCAGAAACCAGAAGTATCTGAGGTCGTAGCTGAGAAGATATCTGAAGAAAAGATTGAAGAACCTAAGAAACCTGAAGTAAAGGACACTGAAGTTAAATCAGAGACAGCCACAGCCTTGGATAAGCAAGTCCTGGAAGAAAAAGAACTAGAGGCTAGTGCACAAAAGCAAGGTGATCAGGATGTGGAAAAGAAGTCCCAGAAACCAGAAGTATCCGAGGTCGTAGCTGAGAAGATATCTGAAGAAAAGATTGAAGAACCTAAGAAACCTGAAGTAAAGGAAACTGAAGTTAAATCAGAGACAGCCACAGCCTTGGATAAGCAAGTCCTGGAAGAAAAAGAACTAGAGGCTAGTGCACAAAAGCAAGGAGATCAAGATGTGGAAAAGAAGTCCCAGAAACCAGAAGTATCTGAGGTCGTAGCTGAGAAGATATCTGAAGAAAAGATTAAAGAACCTAAGAAACCTGAAGTAAAGGAAACTGAAGTTAAATCAGAGACAGCCACAGCCTTGGATAAGCAAGTCCTGGAAGAAAAAGAACTAGAGGCTAGTGCACAAAAGCAAGGAGATCAAGATGTGGAAAAGAAGTCCCAGAAACCAGAAGTATCTGAGGTCGTAGCTGAGAAGATATCTGAAGAAAAGATTGAAGAACCTAAGAAACCTGAAGTAAAGGAAACCGAAGTTAAATCAGAGACAGCCACAGCCTTGGATAAGCAAGTCCTGGAAGAAAAAGAACTAGAGGCTAGTGCACAAAAGCAAGGAGATCAAGATGTGGAAAAGAAGTCCCAGAAACCAGAAGTATCTGAGGTCGTAGCTGAGAAGATATCTGAAGAAAAGATTGAAGAACCTAAGAAACCTGAAGTAAAGGACACTGAAGTTAAATCAGAGACAGCCACAGCCTTGGATAAGCAAGTCCTGGAAGAAAAAGAACTAGAGGCTAGTGCACAAAAGCAAGGAGATCAAGATGTGGAAAAGAAGTCCCAGAAACCAGAAGTATCTGAGGTCGTAGCTCAGAAGATATCTGAAGAAAAGATTGAAAAACCAAAGAAACCTGAAGTAAAGGACACTGAAGTTAAATCAGAGACAGCCACAGCCTTGGATAAGCAAGTCCTGGAAGAAAAAGAACTACAGGCTAGTGCACAAAAGCAAGGTGATCAGGATGTCGAAAAGAAGTCCCAGAAACCAGAAGTATCCGAGGTCGTAGCTGAGAAGATATATGAAGCAAAGATTGAAGAACCTAAGAAACCGGAAGTAAAGGACACTAAAGTTAAATCAGAGACAGCCACAACCTTGGATAAGCAAGTCCTGGAAGAAAAAGAACTAGAGGCTAGTGCACAAAAGCAAGGAGATCAAGATGGAAAATCTCGAGGAGTTATTATTACGACATTGAAAGAAAGGCTCACAGAATTATCCAAGGCATTAGGCTCTAGTGCCGATGAAATTTTGGCAGAAAGTCGGGAAATTTTGAATAACCTTGAAGATGATGAAGTAGTGGCAAAACTTTTATTCAAATTAAGAGACCATATAGTTCACACCTATGATGGAAAAAGAGGAAAAGATTGTAAAGAAAAAGAACTCTTCGAATCCTTTATTGAATCGCTGTGTGAGGCCTCCACTGAAGCAGCTGAGAAAGTAAAACTCAACTATCTTAAGGAAATTAAAACCAATGTGATTTTAACAAAAGCTACTATTCAACTAATCGACGACTCTAATATGTTCACCAAACCGTCCTTATTAATCCCCAAAATTTTAAATTTGGAGAGAGTTGCTGTTAAAATTCAATCAGAAACATATGTTGATAAGTCATCGGAAAAAATGATTAGTTTGCAACAGAGTCTTATGGATATTTTCGTAATTCTTGATGACTTTTTAGATGAGGAGACGGAAGTTCTAAAACCAAAAATTGAAAATATTAAAACAACGTTGCTCAGTGACTATGATTATATTGAAAAAAAAGATGGACCCCTCTTAACGGCTGTAATAAATGGAAAGATTAAAGTTGTTTCCCAAAATATCTTAACTACTATTGAAGAAGTGAAACAATTGAATGAAGGACACGCCCAAAAGGAACAGGACGAGAAGCGAGAAGAAAGCCAAGAGGAGGAGGTTAAGGACTCTGAAGCCAAGCCTAAGAAAGCGAAGGTTTTGGAGAAGAAATCAATCGAAGAAGAGAAACTTGAAGACAAGAATGAAAAACAGACGGAGTCCGGTATTGATAAAAAATCTCAAAAGGCTAAGGTGTCCGAAACTGCCTCCGAAAAGATTACTGATGAGAAGCCACAAGAAAGCCAAAAGAAGGAGGTGTCTGAAGACAAGCCTAAGAAAACGAAGGTTTTGGCGAAGAAATCAATCGAAGAAGAGACCCTGGATGAAAATAAGGAAAAACAGACGGAGTCCGCTATCGATAACAAATCCCAAAAGGCTCAGGTGTCGGAAACTGTTTCCGAAAAGATTACTAATGTGAAGGCAGAAGAAAGCCAACAGGAGGAGATTAAGGACATTGAAGCCAAGCCTAAGAAAGCGAAGGTTTTGGAGAAGAAATCAATCGAAGAGGAGAAACTTGGAGACAAGAAAGAAAAACAGACGGAGTCCGCTATTGATAAAAAATCCCAAAAGGCTGAGGTGTCCGAAATTGTCTCCGAAAAGATTACTGATGAGACGGCAGAAGAAAGCCAAAAGGAGGAGGTTAAGGACTCTGAAGCCAAACCTAAGAAAGCGAAGATTTTGGAGAAAAAATCAGTCGAAGAAGAGAAACTTGAAGACAAGAAAGAAAAACAGACGGAGTCCGCTATTGATAAAAAATCCCAAAAGGCTGAGGTGTCCGAAACTGTCTCCGAAAAGATTACTGATGAGAAGCCACAAGAAAGCCAAAAGGAGGAGGTGTCTGAAGACAAGCCTAAGAAAACGAAGGTTTTGGCGAAGAAACCAATCGAAGAAGAGACACTGGATGAAAAGAAGGAAAAACAGACGGAGACCGCTATCGATAACAAATCCCAAAAGGCTCAGGTGTCGGAAACTGTTTCCGAAAAGATTACTAATGTGAAGGCAGAAGAAAGCCAACAGGAGGAGATTAAGGACATTGAAGCCAAGCCTAAGAAAGCGAAGGTTTTGGAGAAGAAATCAATCGAAGAGGAGAAACTTGGAGACAAGAAAGAAAAACAGACGGAGTCCGCTATTGATAAAAAATCCCAAAAGGCTGAGGTGTCCGAAACTGTCTCCGAAAAGATTACTGATGAGAAGGCACAAGAAAGCCAAAAGGAGGAGGTTAAGGACTCTGAAGCCAAGCCTAAAAAAGCGAAGGTTTTGGAGAAGAAATCAATCGAAGAGGAGAAACTTGAAGACAAGAAAGAAAAACAGACGGAGTCCGCTATTGATAACAAATCCCAAAAGGCTGAGGTGTCCGAAACTGTCTCCGAAAAGATTACTGATGAGAAGGAACAAGAAAGCCAAAAGGAGGAGGTTAAGGAATCTGAAGCTAAGCCCAAGAAAGCGAAGGTTTTGGAGAAGAAATCAATCGAAGAGGAGAAACTTGGAGACAAGAAAGAAAAACAGACGGAGTCCGCTATTGATAAAAAATCCCAAAAGGCTGAGGTGTCCGAAACTGTCTCCGAAAAGATTACTGATGAGAAGGCACAAGAAAGCCAAAAGGAGGAGGTTAAGGAATCTGAAGCTAAGCCCAAGAAAGCGAAGGTTTTGGAGAAGAAATCAATCGAAGAGGAGAAACTTGGAGACAAGAAAGAAAAACAGACGGAGTCCGCTATTGATAAAAAATCCCAAAAGGCTGAGGTGTCCGAAACTGTCTCCGAAAAGATTCCTGATGAGAAGGCACAAGAAAGCCAAAAGGAGGAGGTTAAGGAATCTGAAGCCAAGCCCAAGAAAGCGAAGATTTTGGAGAAGAAATCAATCGAAGAGGAGAAACTTGGAGACAAGAAAGAAAAACAGACGGAGTCCGCTATTGATAAAAAATCCCAAAAGGCTGAGGTGTCCGAAACTGTCTCCGAAAAGATTACTGATGAGACGGCAGAAGAAAGTCAAAAGGAGGAGGTTAAGGAATCTGAAGCCAAGCCCAAGAAAGCGAAGGTTTTGAAGAAGAAATCAATCGAAGAGGAGAAACTTGGAGACAAGAAAGAAAAACAGACGGAGTCCGCTATTGATAAAAAATCCCAAAAGGCTGAGGTGTCCGAAACTGCCCCCGAAAACATTACTGATAAGAAGACAAAGGAAAGCAAAAAGGAGGAGGTGTCTGAAGACAAGCCTAAGAAAACGAAGGTTTTGGCGAAGAAACCAATCGAAGAAGAGACACTGGATGAAAAGAAGGAAAAACAGACGGAGACCGCTATCGATAACAAATCCCAAAAGGCTCAGGTGTCCGAAACTGCCTCCGAAAAGATTACTGATGAGACGGCAGAAGAAAGCCAAAAGGAGGAGGTTAAGGACGCTGAAGCCAAGCCTAAGAAACCTAAGGTTTCAGAGAAGAAATCAATCGTAGAAGAGAAATTGGATGAAAAGAAAGAAAAGCAGACCGAGACTAAGGAAGTCACTGATACCAAATCCCAAACGGCTGAGGTTTCTGAAATCGTTTCGGAAAAGATATCGAAAGAGAACACAGAAGAAAGCCAAAAGGTTGAAGTTAAGGACAAATCAAAAAAGACGAAGGTCCTGGAGAATTCAGATGTTGCCGAGGTTGTTCCCGAAAAAATATCTGAAGAGAAGGTTGCTGAAATAAAAACTCCCGAATCTAAGGACTCAAAGGCTAAATCTAAAAATTCGGCTGCACTGAAGAAGAAATCAGTTGATGAAGGTTCAAAGGAGCAAAAACCACATGGAATTCCTGCCGATGAAAAGAGACACGGGGCTAAGGTTCTTGATTCTGTTCCTGTTAAGAATGAAGCTGAGAAAACAGATCAACTTGCAGCAAAGAAACCAAGTGTTCTGGATGAGGACCTGGTTGTTCCAAAAGGAAAGCCATATGAGGCTGAACAAAGTGCAGATTCTGTTAGCCTGCAAACGTACAAGTCCATGGACTCGGAGTACAAGGACCGAAAGGAATCCCGAAGTGCCAAGCGGAAGCCCACTGTTGACATCCAACTAACCAATCGAAACACGGCGTCTGGCAGCGACCTCAAGCTGACTTGTGGGCTATCGGGTCACGAGATGAATGTGCAATGGTTCAAGGATAACTGCCCCATCGAGAATGGTGCCAAGTACAGGAGAACATTGAACGACGGACTGTCGTGCCTTGAAATCAAATCGGCCGAACTGGGTGACTCTGGCATTTACCGATGCATAGCGTCCAATCAAAATGGAGAAGTCGAAACTAGCTGTCTTGTGACTATATACGAAGCACCTTCAAGTAAATTTGGCACTCCGCCCATATTTACACGCAACATTAGAGGTAAGTGCCAATTGTGCCCCATCTACCTAGTGATCCAATGCCCGAATTTCAAACTTAATTAGTGCTGCATTGCTTTGAATTCGCATTGTGCACCTTGCATTTGCATCTCTCACTATATATATATTTACTTGTATAGTATATGTGTGTAGTATAGAGCTAGTATATAGGAAACTAGTTCGTAAGGCTAGAATAAGTCGCGTACTTTATGATATGTCGGGCTAGTAGCAATACTTGACTAACAAATCGGTTCGCACTTTCGGTTCGCAAATATGGCAAGTGATCAATGATTAAGGTAAGCGATGCACTTTATCATCGCATTTAAATAGATCCGCCCATTAAAAATAGCTAATTGAATTCGAATGGATGCGGTGCTCACACTTATATAACTTCGTTTACTCTCTGCATTCAATTAAAAAGTGCCTGCTACTTAAATAGAATCGCATTTTGGCAATCAATGTTGCATGCGTGTGTGTGTGCGACGTCGGCAGCGAACAAAACAGAATTCGTAAAATTGTTTTTAGCATTAACAATCGATTTTGGGGGACTAGGGATCGATCGATTCGAGAAGAAGGAATGTGTTTTCGAAATTTTCACCACGTTCGGTGACAGTCGTGAATCTTCTTTTGCATCGAACGGACGTCTCACGTCCTAAAAAAATCTCGATCGAACCGTTGCGGGCTATATATATTGATTATCACAGTCATACATATACGACTCGGACGGATAAAATTCTTTTCGGTTCTCATTTACGAATTATATCCTTCCAAAACCGAAAGAGACCGTACGAAAACGATCCGAAATGGGAGAAACCGAGAACGGAGATATCGAGCCACGGGCCTCCGCCGAACCGGAGGCGGCATCCGCCCAGGATACGCTGCAGGTGCCAACGCAAAAGAAGCGCAAGCTTAAGTCCCCAACCCCAGGAAGCCTTCGCGGACGCAGTGCCACGCCCATTCACGGCCGGAGCCAGACCCCGTTTACGCTGTACATGACGCGGCGCAGTGCCACGCCCTCGACATGGCGCAGCATTACTCCGTTCCTGAAGCGCGAGGAGAAGGAGAAGACACCATTCGAGCTGGGAAGGGATATCAAGAGCCAGACCACCTGCAACATCGCCGTCTTCGATCGCGCCCTCGTTATGGATATTTCCGAGCCGTTGGATGTGCAAAAGCCCGTGCGTTACATAACTTCCGATTTGTCGGTGATCGATCGCGCTGCCGTAATGGATGTGTCCAACGTTGAGGTTATCTACGTTGTGGAGGAATACGAGGAGGTCGAGGAGGAGGAAATCATTGAGGAGGTCAAGCCAAAGAAGAAGGAGAAGAAGGCTCGGAAGCCGCGCGCCCAGCGCAAGTCCATTGACAAGGACATGAGTCCTTCCGGAGCCGAAGATGGCGACGATCTGGGTGACTTTGGCGGCGATGACAGGGAGGACAGCGTTGACCTGGACGACGGCGATGAGCCGGTGAAGAAGGGCAAGAAGAAGGCACCACCCAAAAAGAAGGAAAAGAAAGAGAAGTCCCCCAGTCCGAAATTGACCTTGAAACTGGAGATCGGCGGTGGCCAGAAGGCCAGCAAGAAGATGTTCGAGCAACAGCAGCAGCAGGCCAAGCCGCCGCCAAAGAAGAGCAAGATGGTGCTCCAGATGGAGGAGCAGGCAAAGGCGGCTGCCAAGGCCGCCGAGGAGGCAGCTGCGAGGGCCAAGCCCAAGGGCGAGACCTTTGAGGAGCGTCAGAAGCGTCTGCAAGCCGAAAAGGAGGAGCAGGAGCGCCTGGAGGCCGAGCAACGGGCCCAGGAAGAGGCTGAGGCGGAGGCAGAAGCCGAGGCCGAGGAAGACGAGGAGGATCCATCTGCCGTCGGCGAGGAGGGTGAAGAAGGCACTGAGGCCGGATACGGAGACGAGGATCAGGAACAGGAATATCCTGAAGACGATATCGAAGCCGAGCCTGAAGAGGATACCAAGAAGAAGGAAAAGCGTCGCGGCAGCGACTCCTCCGACGACTTTGTCCGCCCCGATCCCCACGAGGAGGAGCGCTGGCAGCGCATTGCCGCCGTCGAGGGCGAGGAGTTCATGCAGCAGATGCGCAAATATAGCCAGGCCAAGCGGATCAGTGAGAAGGAGCGCGACGCCGACTGGCAGCGTCGCCGGGAGCAGGCCCGCAATCCCAAGTTCATCAACTTCCTGTCTGACCGAGCCGTTGAGGCCGGGCAAAGTGTGCGCCTGGCCTGCGCCGTGGATGGTCCGGAGTTGTCGGTTAAGTGGTACCACAATCGCAAGCAGCTGGAGCGCGATGGATGCCATCGCATCATCAATAACAATAACATTCTGGTGCTGGAGGTGCTTAACACCACCATTTTGGACTCCGGCGAATACTCGTGCGTGATCTCGAACCAGAACGATGAGACGAGCTCCTCGTGCATTGTGACCATCTATGAAATTTTCAAGGACGAACCCAAACCCCCCTCCATTCAATATATCAAAGGTATTTGTCGGGATTTGTCGCGATTGCTGACCTCCCTAAGTGCTTAAAAATTGACCATTTCAGAGTACTACCATCTGCGCGACGATGAGCTGACCATCGAGTGTCACGTGCACGGCTATCCCCGGCCTGTGATCACGTGGTGGCGCGGCTGCTTCCAGGTGAAGCCCAGCTACAAGTTCACCATGCTGGAGGAGGCGCACGGTGTGTGCAAGTTGCTCATCTACAAGCCGGGCAACAAGGATGGCGGTATCTACACGATGAAAGCCATCAATTCCAGTGGCGAGGTGCAGATCAACCACACGGTTGAGGTGGCCCGCAACCTGCACTACCACGTACCCGGCATCTTCCATGCCCGCGACAAGATCCAGCTAGACAGTTTGAAGCAGGCCAAGAAGGCCATGGAGGCGGCCCTCAAGTCGAAGGCCGACTCCGACCAGAGGCGTGCGGAGGCGGAGGAGGAGCAGGCGCGCCTGCATCCTGTCAAGGCCACGCCGGAGAGATTGGTGCCCGCCAAGCAGAAGCTGGCCTTTGCAACTCAGCTGCGAGATCGCATGGCGCTCGAGGGCTCGACTATTAAGTTTGTGGCCACTGTGATTGGACCCGATCCCAATACCCGCTGGATGAAGGACGACAAGTGGGTAGTGGTTGGTGGCAATATCAAGAACCTGTCCGAGGAGGGCAAGGCCATCCTGGAGGTGGGCAACGTAACATCCGCCGACTCCGGCGTTTACAAGTGTGTGGCCAAAAACGATCTCAGCGAGATCGAGACCTCCTGCTACTTCAAGGTGTACGCGGCACAGGCGGATGGTGATGAATCTGAACCCATTTTCGCCCTACCCCTGCGAGGTATTTCAACCCCATTCTGTAGATATGTGTGTGCTCTGTGGCCAAGTGTTATCGGTTACACGATCCTCAAAAAGACCCATGTACTTCTGTGTGTCCGACGTTCGGTGTTTTGTTGCAATTGAGGTCGATCGCGTACGAAAATAGCCAAATTGATTGATTGACTTTGTTCTCAGATGTGTATCATGCCTCGCAGAACGATCTGATTCTCGATACGAAGGTTCGCGGCAACCCCCGCCCTGAAATCTCGTGGACCAAGGACCAGATACCCGTGGTGCTCGACGATCGTGTGGTTCAGATTGAGCACTTGGACGGCATTTGCGAGCTGATCATCAACAAGCCGACGATCAATGACAACGGAATCTATGTCTGCACCGCCAAGAACAAACTGGGCAGTCAGTCGACCACCCACACGGTTGTCGTCGACACCACCCACACCTCGCGCAGATCGAGCATCCTGTCCGCCATTGCCATGCAGGAAGGAGGAGGAGGCGGAGAGTCAGCCGATGCCAAGGCCAAGGGCAAGAAGAAGAAGAAGGAGGATGAGCCCGAAGGTGGCGATGGTGGCTACGAGCGACGCAGCCGGATGCCGGATCCTTCGCCCAAACAGATGTTGTACTTCACGGTCAACCTGTCCAATCGCTACGTGGCCGAGGGATCCAAGGTCAAGTTGCAGGCTGTGATCGGTGGACCCCAGCCGATGATCAAGTGGTTCAAGGACGACCAGAATGTAACGTATGGACCCAACATTCGCAACATGAACCGCGACAGCCTGGCGGTGCTGGAGTTCACCAATGCCAAGGTGGAGGACTCTGGAACCTACTCCATTGTAGCCCAGAATGAGTCGTGCAAGATCACCACCTCTGCCATGCTGCATGTGTACGAGACCAAGGTCAATACGGATGTGCAACCCGTCTTCATTCGCTCTCTGAAAGGTAAGATATTGGGTATCGGATGAGTGTTCGTGATCGATCGAATCATCTATAATTAGCGATGTGTATAATTGTGCAGTGCCATTGACTGCATTCGTTATGCAATGCTATTTTGGCAACGTTTTTATGTAACCAGTCTGGGTGTTTCTCTCTCTCAGAGACCTATCACCTGAACACCAACGAGCTGATCCTGGAGACAGCTGTGCGGGGTCAACCTACACCGGCGGTCCAGTGGTTTAAGGACAGCATTGAAATCCAGAGCGGTGGGCGCTTCCAGATCATCGAGCACCAGGACGGCACCTGTGAGCTCATCATCGATCGGCCGGACAACAAGGACTCCGGCAAGTATGTTGTCAAGGCGGAAAGTCGCGCCGGCAAGATGGAGATCTCGCACTACGTGCTCTTTGAAGGTCAATCCCATCACATTGCCGAAAATATCCATGGTGTTTTCCATGCGGATAAGAGTCTGTTGCGTCCGAAGGAGGTGGAGAAGCCGGTGGAGAAGAAGACGGCTCCTGCTGCCGAACCGGAATCCGAGGCTGAGGACGGCAAGGCGAAGAGACGTGCCAAGAAGGAGGAGGACGATGGAGCATCCTCGGCCTATGCCACCGACTACGCCTCCGATACCGCCAGCTTGTCAAGCAAGCGTCGCGAGAAGAACATCGCTATCCACTTCAGCACCTCGATGAGAGACCGCGTGGTGGCCGAGGGATCCAAGGTTAAGATTTCATGCTTCCTGGAGGCCAAGGAGCCGCAGGTCAAGTGGTTCAAGGACGGCGAGCAGATCCAAAACTCACCCAAGATCAGGGGTAGGTACAGTGAGGGTCTGTGTCTGTTGGAGGTCATGAGCGCCACAGCGGAGGACAACGGCGAGTACAAATGCTGGGGTCGCGACGAGACTGGAGAAGCATCCACCTCATGCCGACTGGAGGTTTACGAGAATCCCGGCACTGGTGACGTTCCACCCACCTTTACGCGCAACATCAAGGACACAATGCACGGCAAGATCAACGAGCTGCAGTTGGACGTCCATGTGCGCGGTCTGCCCACGCCCGCAGTTACGTGGGTGAAGGATGGCGTCAAGATTGAGAACAGCGACAAGTACCAGCAGGTCGACCACGATGACGGCACCTGTGAGCTGTTCATCAGTCGCCCGAAGGCTTCGGACAGCGGCAAGTACGTTTGCCAGGCGGAGAATCGCGAGGGCAAGACCGAGATTGTCCACATGATCACAGTGGAGCCACGTGTGAGGGCACCTCGCATCTCGCCGCCCAGGGAGGGCAGACCTCCACGTCCGACCGGCGATGAGGAAGCACCCGCTGCTGGAGAGGAAGGAGCCGAAGGCGCCGCTGAAGGTGAGGGTGGCGAGAAGCGCCGCAGGAAGCCCAAACCGGATGAGGAGGAGCAAACGAGCTCCAGACGCGAGGTACCACCGCCACCGGATCTAAGAAAGCGCTTGTACTTCCGCAACTTCCTGTCCAACCGAACCGTGAAATCGGGCAGCAACGTCAAGTGGATGGTGAACATCGATGGGCCGGAGCCAACTGCCAAGTGGTTCTTTGGTGACCAACCGATCGCCTTCGGACCGAGGAGCAAGATGTCCATGCAGGACGGCATCGCCTGGTTGAACCTCGTGGGCGTCACTGAGGAAGATGCCGGAGAATACACTTTGCGGGTCAGGGGTAGCGAAAACGAAATCGTGAGCACTTGCAATTTGTTTGTGTACAGCACGGGCAAACCGGAGGTGATTCCGCCCACATTTGTAGTGGGCATCAAAGGTAGGATTCTCTATGTGCTGGCGGGAACTGTCTAACTGAGTGCGTGCAGGTGAATGTCCTTGTATCTATGAGCTAAGTGTATCCGTATTCGTAGTCCTAGGATTACTTTAAGAGAACTAACCACCTTGTAAGCCAACTTCCTAAACCTCTTATAGTGCTTTGTCTTATGTGTCTTGGGTTGTGTCTCTCTATCTCTGTCCATGTTCCAGATGCATATCATTCCCAGGGTAACCAGCTCACATTGGAGTGCAAGGTATCTGGCAGTCCCAAGCCACATATTTACTGGCAGAGGGATAACACCCTACTGCCCATTGAGGGCACCAAGTACCAGTATGAGGAGCAAAGCGACGGAGTGAAACTCCTGACCATTAACAACTTTGGCAGCAGTGATTCCGGCTTGTATACTTGCTATGCGGAGAGTGAAAATGGCCAAATGAAGATCAGCAAATTTGTTCAGTCCTCTGATTATGTTAGAGAGAGAATTGCCGATAAGAAACCGATTGACAAGGTCATCCAGGAGATCAAACGGGATGAATCCTCCAGTGCCGCGGCGAACGACACTGCAGCCGCCAAGGCGAAGGCTCGTGAGGCGAAGTTGCGACTGAATCTGGAGACCAGCTTAAAGACCATGACCATCGGAAGTGGTAATAAGGCTCAGCTCATCTGCTATGTGACTGGCATCATCGAGGATGTTCACTGGCTGAGGAACGATGAGCGGGTGACGAAGGATGCCCGCCACAAGATCTACAACATAAACGGAGCCATCAGCCTGGAAATCTACGATGCCCGGGTGGAGGACAGTGGCCACTACCGATGCGTGGTGAAGAACAGCCGGCAGACGGTGGAAAGTGCTGGCCAGCTAAGTGTGCTGGATCAGTCCACGGGAAAGTTGCCGGAAAGCTTCTCCAGTGGTATTATAGGTAATTACTAAAGCATCCTTAACCGTACATCCTCTAACCTTTTTATTTGGTTCCTTTTAGAATCCTACGATGACCAGCGTAATGAGATCGTTCTTAGTTGCCAGGTGATTGGACGCCCGAGTGTCAGCTGGATGCGTGATGACCACTCCATATGCAACAACCGGTACAGAACAATAGAAGAACCAGGTGGTGTAAGAAAGTTGGTAATACGCAATCCCATATCCTCCGATTGTGGCATCTTCGCCTGCTATGCAGAGCACGAGGATCGGATTGACTCCACCAGCATCACCATCAAGGCGGCCGATCTTAAGCGCCTGATTAACGTCAGTAAGGAGGAGATTCCAAGCATCGGCGATCATGAGAGCACGCCTTGGTCACGTAGCCAGTCGCATTTGAGTTCCGGAAGCCAGGTTAACGGCAACGGAGAACTTCATCGCGCCGGAGATCGTGTCCTGCGCAGCGTGGGCAAGGGAAAGCCACTCTTCCACACTCTATTGCACGATCGCACTGTTTCGGAGGGAGCCAATCTCCGGCTGCTCTGCGCCGTATCCGGAGACGAGAATACCCACATTGAGTGGTTGAAGAACCACAAACCTCTGCCCAGGAGCGACAATCGCTATCAGACACTCTACCTGAATGGAGAAGCCTCGTTGGAGATCTTCGCTGCGGTGGCCGATGATAGTGGCAACTATACCTGCTGTGCCACCAACGATTTTGGAGAGAGTTTAACCCATGCCCAGCTGCGGGTATACAAACACTTCAAGGAAGCCCCATTGCCAAGTACTTTTACGCAGCCAATCCGAGGTATTACCCGTCTAGAAGGAGCTACGGATTCCATCTTCGCTTGCACATCCTTAATGTTTTAACCGCTTCTGTTGGCCCCAATTGAAATTTAAAGACACCTACTTACTAATCCTTACCCTTTGCAGACACATATTCTCTCAACGAGAATGAGTTGGTTCTGGATTGCCGCGTACGTGGCCAGCCGCGTCCCGAAATCCAATGGATCAAGGGCACGGAGCCCATCGAGGCCAGCGAGAAGTTCAAGCTGAGCGATCAGGCCGATGGCTATGCCAAGCTGGTCATTGTGAATCCCACAGAGAAGGATTCGGGCATCTATTGGTGTGTGGCCCGCAACGAGGGTGCGGAGAACAAGATCTCCCATCAGGTGGACTTCAAGGGACGCCAGCACTACTCGCTGGAGAAGACGCACGGATTCTTCCATCGCGATCCCAACAAGCCGCACTTCCTGCTGCCATTGGGCAACCAGACGGTCTGCAACGGTGGCACCGTGGCCATTTCCGCCGAATTCATGGAGACCAGCACACCCATCGAGGTCAAGTGGCTTCGCGATCGCAGGGTGGTGGATGGACCCAACGTCAAGGCCCTGGCCGATCGCGGTGTCTACACGCTGACCATCATGAATGCCGGTCCCGAGGTGGAGGGCACCTATACCTGCCGCGCCTCCAATGCCTTTGGTCGCATCGAATCCAATGTCAACGTCGATGTGGCCGTCGGAGCCGAGAAGGATGAGCGTCCTCCGCTGTTCCTCTCGCGACCGGACACCGAAATGAAGATCGCCGTCGGTGATCCCTTCTCGCTGTCCTTCCGCATTGCCGGCGATCCGAAACCAAAACGTAAGCCGCATATACCAACGATGGTGTGGAGGTAACCTCTGATGTACGATCCTTGTTTTGCAGTGACCTTCATGAAGGGCACGAAGGACATTACCCAGTCGGATCGGGTCAGCAAAGAGGTGTCCGATGACTACACAAGATTCTCAGTGCAGCAAGCCCAGATCTCCGATTCTGGCACCTACTTCGTGGTAGCCCGCAACAACTTTGGCACCGACAGGATATTCGTCACTGTGACGGTAGGCTGCGTGTCTATATCTGTGTCCTTAGGCGATCCATACACTATATGCTATGTGCTATATATACCAGTTGATCTGTTGCTTGTGGCTGTCCCTCTATCGCTTTCGCTCACTAACCACTGCAATTCGTTCTCTCTTCTCTGCTTCTCTTTTTCCAGATTAAAATACCCAAAAAGAAAGAAGAATAAAGCTTATTAATACAATACAATTTATTTTGCAAATTTCGAACGCCTCCCTCTACAATTATATCATACTTAGCCATCCTTAGTCTTCTTTCCTGACCCCATGTGTTCACTCCAACCAATACAATATATCGTTCTGACTACAAAACTTATAGGTAAATCCGCGCGCTCGATCCGCAACGCCAACGCAACCACGCTGGGGTCTGCCCCTGGACAGCTATAGCGACACCTCGTACTTCAGAGGTAAGGTTATAAGATACCCCGTATCATGTGTAGAGTCCTTCCATGTCCGTTGCGTTCCGTGTTGTCCGTCGTTGTGTCCGTATGTGTCACTCAAGACTAAGCCCAATCCTCATTTGCAGATCGGTTCAAACGCCCCAACAAACCTCAAGCTACAAAAGAAATTTCCTGCGAGATCGTAGATACCCAACAGATACCCATGAACTATTCCTGTATTTATCTTTTGTTAGTATTTCTGAACGATTGACTTAATTACTTTTATTATAAATAATGTATTATATAAAGCACAGCAATCCAGCTTATACATTTACGTAGTGGAAACAAGAAAATAAAAAATATTTCTCCGGGGCGTAAAGAGTTTTACTTGAGGTCACCTAACTATCCACTCCCATTTGATCCTCGTTCATTTATCAGTTTTCTCTCATCCATCCCTCAGATCCACCGGGTTGCATTTCCACCGAGCCACTGGTCGTGGATTCCGGACCCACCCACATCTCGTTGTCGTGGGGCAAGCCGGTTAGTGCCAACTCTGCTCCGGTGATGGCCTACAAGGTTGAGGCCTGGGTGGTGGGTCACGAGGGCGGAGCCTACTGGCGAGAGTTGGGTCTAACGCCCATTAACTCCTTCGACGCCTTCAACCTGAAGCCCAACGTTGAGTACCACTTCCGAGTGACGCCCAAGAACCGATATGGCTGGGGACCCACCGTCCAGACCAGCAGTCCTCTCCAAGTGGGCGGCGTCGAGTGCCTGCCGGAGTTCGTCAAGATCCTGCCGGGACAGGCCAAGGCACTGTTGGGCTCCTCCTTCACGCTGCAGTGCAACATGCGTGGAGCGCCAAGGCCCCAGGTCACCTGGTTCAAGGATGGCATTCAGCTGAGCAGCAGTTCGGAACGCGTCAAGATCCGGCAGATCGGTTCGACCTGCGCCCTCACCATTGCCACCGTCAGCGAACTGGACTCGGGTCGTTACACCTGCGAGGCGACCAACTCGAAGGGCAGGGTTTCCACATTTGCCCGCCTCCAAGTCGTCTCTGATTCGAGAATCTATGAGGCAGATTCACGTCTAAAGGAGATCGCCCATGGTCGCAACGAAGCCGATGTCGGTGACTCGCTGCCTATCTTCACCATGCGCCTAAGGGATCGACGCGTCCAGGTGACCTACCCGGTACGACTTACCTGCCAGATCGTGGGCTATCCCGTCCCAGAGATCTTGTGGTACAAGGACGATGAGCTCATCCACACTGATAGAAAGCATCTGATCAGCGCCGAGGGACAGTTCTTCACGCTGGAAATTGCAGCAACCACGCTGGACGACAGCGGCACGTACACCTGCCTGGCGAGGAACGAACTGGGCTCCGTATCCTGCCACTGCACCCTGGTGGTGGACAAGGGCATTCGAGCGTACATCTCACCCGATTTCTATGTGCCCCTGGATCCCTTCTATATATTCCGCGAGGGATCCGAGATCCGCCTGTCCACAAAGGTCGAGGCCTATCCATCCGTAGGTGTCACCTGGCATCGCAACGGAATGCGCCTGCGACCCAGCCGTCGTCTGACCGCTACCTTGGACTCCAATGGTTATGTGGAGCTCATCATTGCCGAGGCCACGGTGCGCGATGCAGGCATCTATGTGTGCGTTGCATCCAATGTCGTGGGTAAAGTGGAGACCATTTGCCGCGTGGCCATTGAGGAGGAGGAGAACAAGGCAGTGGCTCCACAACGATCCCTGGAAATTCCCAGCATTAAGACTGATGATCTGCCGTGAGTATTGCATTCGGTATTGCAGTTGGGAAGCTTCATTTGATGATTAATTTTCCCCCTAGTTATTCCAAGGAGCCCCTGTTTGTGGTCAAGCCCCGATCCAGCGAGGCCTACGAGGGTGACAACGTCATCATATTCTGCGAGGTGGTCGGCGATCCCAAGCCCGAAGTCGTTTGGCTGCGCGATTTTCTAAATGTGAGTATTTGGTGACGTATGGCGAGACTGGCTTGTTGCACATGCGCAGCTCGATGTTAGTCAGTTGCATTCGCGGCGTCAGCAAATGTGGGTCGTTCCATCCACTACCTTCTGTCGATTGCAAACCCGTTGCTTTATCAGCGCCTCAAGTTTGGGTGAACCAGCAACGTGGGCCCTACCGGCATCAGGAAGTTCGAATTTAACTTCCGCTCGCGTCAACTATAAATAGGTAACTCCCAGTGGGCCAGACACTTTAGTAGAACGCTTTTTTTTCGAGTTGCTACAGTTGCTCGCGCGGATAGAATTCGTTTTTGATTGATCCGCGAGCGCGAACAAAGTGTCCAAACAAGCGGAGCATCGCAACCCTCTCAGAGGTAACCAGGCGGACAGAAACCGATCCGCCAGCAAAGTGGCCACAAAAGCACGTAAAGAATAGAGTGAATAGGGTGCTGGGGCAGCTGGCTCGGATTACGGACAAGTGCGTCATACTGAAACGGTGCAACGGCGTTATACAAGACCACTGGCACTCAGACAGATCTTACAAATCCGATTCGCTGTCAAACGCTAATTCAAGTTCAACCCATATCAAATAACAGGCTTGTTCGCACAACAAACAATTACGCGAGCCAAAAAGGAAAAAAATACAACAAAATATTATTAGCCACTGTCGCGCACGAAGTCGACCAAGGAAGCGAGCGAGCAGGCAGGCAGGCAGGCAGCAGGCAGGAGGAGTAGGAGGTCAGGGTGGGCAACGTATACCCATTACCAGTTTTCCTATTCGACAGTCTCGAAACTGAATTTTGTGCTTATATGGCCATAAGCTTAACACAATAATAACAACGTCGGTCGAGTCAGCGTCAACGGCATCGACATTTGTATAAAGACAGTCGTGATTCATGATCTGCGACAGTCGCACAACAAGTCCTTATAGTCCAAGCACATCGCGACGTGACCTTGAGCAATTCGACCCACTGATCGCCGAACGTTTTCTTTCGCCCGCAGCCGGAGTACTACAAGGACGCGCCACACTTCCGGCGAATTGGAGACGGACCCGAGTACAGGCTGGAGATACCCAGCGCCAAGTTGGATTTCACCGGCACCTATTCCGTGATAGCCAGCAATTGCCATGGCGAGGAAAAGGCTGTAATATCGCTACAAATATTCGCTAAAGGTAAGCAGCGCAATGCATGTATTTATTGACCTGGGCACTGGGGGTAGATATTCAATAGGCGGGGAAAGACCACGTCCCGCCAGAAGTCTTCGGCCATGCTCAGCAAACTGCTCACGAATTCCGGATCCGCTTGTACCCAAACGTAGTGTAGAGCTCCGTTGCTCTCGAACGTGGGACTCAGCACGCAGTAGAGCGCCTTTTTTACATTCGCCGCAAACATCTGGATTTGTATTTGGGCCATGTACTTGGGTGCAATAGATTCGCGTGCCTCGAGGTACTTCTCAAAGTCCTCGTCAGTCTTGGGCGATTTGATTTCGACAATGTGATCGTCCGTGATGCCATCAGGGGCGGCGCACAGGAAGGGGAAGCTCTCGTGCAGGATCAGACCGCATTCTAAGTAGTTCTTGTTCTCCAGCTTCTCAGTCTGTTTCAATATGAAGCGCTTGTGTTCCTTCTGCTGCACCCGATCCTCGTTATTCTTGTCACGTCCCTTGCAAAACATCATATTGAAGATTTGATCGTCATCCTCGGAAGTTTTGCGGCTTATGATCATGTGCATCATGGAGCAACGGATGCGCATATACTGCACCTCCACCCACAATCGGGATTTGTATTTGTTTCGCGTTGCCTCGTACAGAGTTTCTATAATTCCCGTATGTGCCTGTGCCTCCATGTGTTGCACATAGCTGGGCGGATCGACGACATTGTACTCGTTTGCTCGGAGCAGCACATGGTGTACGAACATGGGCTCGAACTCATCGGTGGTCTCCACGCATTGCCGGTAGAGCGCCGAGTCCCTGCCACAGTCGGCCAGTTCATTCAGAATGGTCACTAGGAAAGCCTCTCCCTCGCTGGCGCTAAGTTCCGTCGAGTTTAGTTCGCTCTCCATTCGCACCTCATCCTTGGGAATTATATCACATATTCGAGTAGCAGTTGTGGGCTCCGGTTGCACCAGATTTTCCAACTCGTGGCCCCAAAACTCCACCACAGCCGAGGGATTTCGATCTGTGCTCTTGTTTAGCAGCCAGAAGGTGAAGGCCACGATGTGGGCACAAGTACCTGTAATATACTACAGATTAGCAACTAGACAATTGTGGCAAATGGAGTCATTCTCACATGCTGCGGTGCACAGGCTGCATTGTCCGTCCATGATCATCTGCGCACTTTCAACGACCTTGAGCGCCACATTGGCGTGCGTTACCGTGTTGGCGAAGTCGGTGGCAGAAAACACGAGTGCCTTGAGTTCGCACACGTCGCCATGTCTGCGCACCTGGACGTAATCCGTCAGGAGATCATTTCTATCCGTTTGTCTGTTGCCAGAAATTCAATTTTTAATAGAATACAACGTAGATATATGTGCGAAAGGGATGGCACTCACATTTGTTTTGATTTCTCAGAGGCGCCGGATAGGCAAAAATTGTACACCATTCCGCTGTTCAGAGCAGGTATATTGTGTATGTCTGCTTTGCGGAAGCCGGGTTCCAGGTCCATGGGCACAATGATCATGCCCCTCATTTTATTTTAACCCAAATTTGAGTACAAAATGATGAAAATTCTATGGTGTGCTAAAAATAAACATTAGGCCACAGCTGGTATCGATTATCGATAGATTCTTAGATTCTTGACTAAATTAGCCAAGACACGTACCACCACTGCTTGGCAAGCAGTTTAATGGGCGCCAATTTCGAAATGCAATATTTATTTCCTCAGTCAAATTGCTCAAGTATATTATCTTGTTTTCAACAGATATACTCAACAAAAGCCGCATGGATAAAGTGCACACGAGACATGGGTAAGTGCAAGCTTATTATCAAGATATGTTGTCATTAACCAGCTTAACAATTAATCAGCAACATCGAGACCCTTCCCCGATTCGTTCGCAACTTGCGAAACCTACGCTGTTGCGATGGGGATGCGATATCGCTGGAATGCCACGTTGAGGCCGATCCGGAGCCATTCATCATCTGGGAAAAGGATGGGCATGTTGTGCCCAGCGATCGAGACTACGTGATGTCCTTCGATGGGACAAAGGCCACGCTGAGCATACCGCGCGTGTATCCGGAGGATGAGGGCGAGTACACGTGCGTGGCCAAGAACTCGGTGGGCCGCAGTCTCTCCTCCGCCTGCATTATTGTGGACGTGCCCGAGGAGAAGGAAAATATGCTCAGTCGCCAGCTAGCGCGTCCCAGTGGCCTGCTCTCCGCCCACTCCACGCCCCGTTCCACGCCGAGATCCACGCCCGCCAGAAGTTTCTCTCCCCTGCGCCTCTCGTACCGCACCAGCAGCATCGATCTGTCCGGCGTGGCGGAACGCAGGCGTAGTGATGCCCGGAATGCCATCACGGCGCCCAAGTTTCTCGCCATTCCCTACAATCGCGTCGTCGAGGAGGGCGACAGTGTGCGCTTCCAGTGCGCCATCTCCGGACATCCCACACCGTGGGCGACATGGGACAAGGATGGCCTGATTGTGACACCCACGCCGCGCATTGCCGTCAAGGAGATCGATGACCTACGCATCATAGAGATCGATGAGGTGACCTTCGACGATGCCGGCCTGTATCGCGTTACGCTGGAGAACGATTTCGGGCGTATTGAGGCCACCGCTCGCTTGGACGTCATCCGCAGCTCCCGCTACTCCAAGTCGCCTTCGGTGCGCAGCGTGCGTGCCTCCTCCTCCCGCCGCAATGCCCACTTGTACAGGCGCATCATGGGTCCATCCACAGGTGGGTGCTGCTCCTTGCCCAATTTACAGCTTAACTAATTCATTTGATACCTTGGCACCCACAGCAATTGGCGGACGCATGGCTCTGGCAAGTGGCTATCGGGGTTCCTCGGTGCCCTCGGTGAGATTCTATCACAACGACGTGGAGCTGGAGGCCTCGGAACGAGTTCACATCCTGCTGCAGGACTCGATGGCCCTGCTCATAGTGGACAATGTGACGCGCGAGGATGAGGGCCAGTACACCTGCATCATAAGCGGCGAACACGATCCGCTCATCACTTCCACCACAGTCACCTTCCACGACTCGAATACGGAGATTCCCAGACGTTGTGCCGTCATCACGGAACCACTGCCCGAGATTACTAAATCGCTGGAGGGCGAGGTGATCGATCTGTGCTGCTCCATCGATTGCGATGAGCCCTACAGCTACGTTTGGTTGCGAAATGGCGAGATTCTGCCGGACAGCGATGAGTTCAAGTGAGTATCTGATGGATGCATCTTCACTACTTTTAAATGGGCTCAATCTTTAGTTCATTGAAGCATATTAAGTTGTAATAACTTGAGTTCATAATTAGTTATAAAAACATTGTTAATTTGCTAAGTGTTTTATAACCGATTAGCTTGGATTGAATAACAAAAGCGCATGGGTTCCCTTTGTTTCCACCAAAATGCGAACTATGCACATACTTATGGCACTTTCATTGCTCACTGCAGTTACATTGATCACGGCAATGGACGCCTCTGCCTGCGCATCAACGACGCCTTCGACATTGACTCCGGCACCTACAGCTGTCAGGTGTTTACCAGCGACATCAACGACTCCGACTCCGACTACCATTCGATCTGCAGCGCCATCAACAGCGGATGCGATTGCAGCAGCAGCGGTGAGCTGTGCGTCCTGGAGCGGGATCTTCGTGGCCAGGACGAGGAGTGTGTCCAGCTGCTGAAGACGCCACTTCCGGTGGTCTGCGCATCCGGCGATGAAGCTCTCTTCTACGCCCGTGTTTTCCCCTGCGATGCGGAAGCCGACTGGTATCTCAATGGCCAGCTTTTAGCCCAGGCGGATGACTCACTTAACATGACGGTGCGTATGCGTAATAAACGTAATAAACTTCGGAACGGTGTCTTTTTTGGCCCAAAAAAAAACCGAAGCCGAAAGCAAAAACAGTGCTCTTCATTTTCAACGCTTGCCTTGCCGCAGGCTGCTTGTTCGCACTTTTGGCGGCGAAAACAATAATAATAATTGTGCATATACACATATATATTGTATATATCTATGTACATTTCGACCCGAATCTGGGAGAGAGCATGCTCATTTGCATAAGCCGCACATAGGAGGAACTGCCAAAAGATGCGAGCTGCATGCCAACGAAGTTGCTGCCCGGGATTCATTCGTTCATCGGCGCTCGAGCGGTGCACATCGCGGTGCCATCGGTATCACCCCACCCCATCCAGATGGTAGGGCAATCGCAGAGCCCGGCTCAAACCGAATCAGAATCCCAATCGATCGGCACAAGGGCGTGACAAGATGTCACAGGTAGGCGATGGCGAGCCAAATGGATTGCAAGTATCAATATCGCTGGCGTTCGGTTTAAGCCCCCATAGCTATTCCCATTCCCATTCGATAAGGAACGCCGCGTCGTTTGTGCTCCAATGAAAATGAGAGCGGGCGTGAAAGTGTCATTGTCACGATCACCCCGCTTCGTCCGCTCATGGAATTCCGCTCGTGGCGTAGTTTGTAGCTCCCATCCGTTCCCGCTTCTCGCTTAATTGGTGCGTGCCACGGAGAGGGTCGCTCAGTTCTATGGCAACCTCAGTCCGATCCGCGTCGCGTCACCAGCAGCAGCACCTTGCTCCGGACTCGGTTCGCCCGGATTCGGATTCGGATCGCTCCCCCTCTCCAGACACTTGTGCACACAGTATATAATTGTTTACCCATGCGAGCGAGGCGTACACCGCGAGAAAAGTAACCAGTAGTTCGTGAAAAAGTTGAAAGTTTTGTTGGTTAATAGGTCAACAGCTTAAAGTAGTTTCATGGAATATATTTAGATATATATATATAATACCATATAATCCAAAGCATAGCTATTTTATTGTATATTGCTTAATAAGCAACAAATAGAAATAATTTAGCCTTTCAAATGGTTTTTAATATCAACTCTATAGAGAACTAAAAATTTATCAGAAGATTTCAATCAACAATGTTTATGTTCCAATAAAATTTCAATTAATAAAACTTTCGAGAATGCACAAAAATTTGGCTCACTTAAAGAACAATAATTCTTTAATTGAAACGTAATTACAAAAATAAGTGCCAAGCTTTTGTCTCAGTGCACTAATTTTTCACATATTTCCTTCCTCTTTTTTTTCCAGTTGGAGTCTTATCCCGAGAACGGCATTCGGCTTCTGCGCATGCGCGACGTGACCGCATCGAGAAGCGGCGAGATCTGTCTGCAGGTGAAGCATCCCCAGGCGGAGTCCCGTCGAATCCCGACCACACGAACCTACACCAGCCTCCTGGTACTGCCCGCCATCCGGGGCAACAGCTCCAGTTCCTCGCTGGCGGCCAGAAGCTGCATTTTGACACGCCCCGAGGACTGCACCGCCCTGATCGGTGGACATGTTCGGCTGAGCGTTCGCTACGAGCCATTCCCGGGCACCAAAGTCATCTGGTACAAGGCGGTGAGTACAAACATAATACCCTGTATATATAAATAGCCACACATCTCGATGAGGCGGTGGTATAACTGGTCTGCTGGTGTTGTGCAATCTTGACCTAATTTGGATGAAGCAGCCAGCAGGCAGCCCAGAGGATTACGGATCCATATTCCATATACCACATTCTTTATCTGCCATAAGCCCACTCGGCACCCTATCTCGATAGCCCCCACTGTGTCGCCTTTGGGCATTTAGCCCAGGTCTCTCTGTACTGCGCCTTCTGCTCCACGGTGACTGTGTCACGATCAGTTTGCGGTGTTGTTCGCTTGGGTTTGCTGGGCCAGTTGGGTTGCTTCGATTGCCTAGCCAGTCTACGTAATGGTTGCAAACCGCAAATGCTGGGCGAGTCGCACCAACGAAGGTTGACTACGTGGATGCACGCGAAACAAATCAGCACCAAATCGAGCTATACGTCATTCATAACTGAAATCTTAAAGAGACATCCGAATTTATCTTGTTTTCACACTTCAGGCTAGGTAAACAATAAGATACATATACCATTTGTACATTTCCAAAAACTTTAAAAGTGTGGCAAGTATTGTGGAAACTTAGGCTTATATACCTTTTTTCCAGTGTAATCTATGCACTTCTCACACAAATCTCTTTCTTCGCTTCACAGTGTCATCCCATTGTGGAGAGCTCCAATGTGACGATCCGGACGACGAGCCAACAGTCGACGCTCTACATCACGGACATCTCGGCGGACGACAGCGGCAAGTACACGGTTGAGGTGATGAACGACTATGGCGTGGAGGCAGCCGCTGCCTCGGTGGCAGTGGAAGGTCCTCCGGAGCCACCAAGTGGCCAGCCCAGTGTATCACTGGGTCCAGATCGCGTGGCAGTGGCCTGGTGTGGTCCACCCTACGACGGTGGCTGTATGATCACAGGTTTCATGTGAGTATCAACTGTTTACACTTCCACACGAATTGCTAAGACAAGCCGCAATCCTTCAGCATTGAGATGCAGACCATTGGCGATGAGAACTGCGATGAGGACAACTGGCAGCAGGTGACCCGAGTGGTGGACAGCTTAGCGTACACCGTCAAGAACCTCCAGCCGCAGAGGCAGTACCGATTCAGAGTGCGTGCCGAGAATATCCACGGACGCAGTGCACCCGGCCAGACCAGCGAACTGGTACAGATAACCAATACGCCACAGAGGAGCACATCCTCTGATGCCAGCGATCGTTTTGGACAGGCGACAGTTAGCGTGCAGTCTGGTGGAGATTTCAAATCCCGCTTCGAGATCATCGAGGAGCTGGGCAAGGGACGATTTGGCATCGTTTACAAGGTGCAGGAGCGCGGTCAGCCGGAGCAGCTGCTGGCCGCCAAGGTGATCAAGTGCATCAAGTCGCAGGATCGGCAAAAGGTGCTCGAGGAGATCTCCATCATGCGCGCACTGCAGCATCCCAAGCTCCTCCAGCTGGCTGCCTCCTTCGAAAGTCCCAGGGAGATTGTCATGGTGATGGAGTAGTGAGTATAACTACACATATCTTTAGAGGATCACCACTGACCAGTTTTCGAATTCCCTAGCATCACTGGCGGAGAACTATTCGAACGTGTGGTGGCTGACGACTTCACCTTGACCGAAATGGACTGCATCCTGTTCCTGCGACAGGTTTGCGATGGCGTGGCCTACATGCACGGCCAGAGTGTGGTGCATCTCGATCTGAAGCCGGAGAACATAATGTGCCATACGCGCACTAGCCACCAGATCAAGATCATTGACTTTGGTCTGGCCCAACGACTGGATACGAAAGCACCCGTCCGGGTTCTCTTTGGAACCCCCGAGTTTATACCACCAGAGATCATTAGCTACGAGCCCATAGGTTTCCAGTCCGACATGTGGAGTGTGGGCGTCATTTGCTACGTGCTGTAAGTGGAGCATTTGGAGCATATTATCTCTATGGGATTAGCTGTAACTTTATTTTTGTAGACTCTCGGGTCTGTCGCCTTTCATGGGCGATACCGATGTGGAAACCTTCTCGAATATAACTAGAGCGGATTACGACTACGATGACGAGGCCTTCGACTGCGTGTAAGTTGTTATATCTTTAGCCAAGATTCTTTAATCCTAATTACCCTTCCCGTAGTTCGCAAGAGGCCAAGGATTTCATCTCGCAGCTACTGGTCCACCGGAAGGAGGACCGCCTGACCGCCCAGCAATGCCTGGAGTCCAAGTGGCTGAGCCAACGACCAGACGATAGTCTCAGCAACAACAAGATCTGCACGGATAAGCTGAAGAAGTTCATCATTCGGCGCAAGTGGCAGGTTAGTAAATGCTTCAAGCTCGCTGCTCCCAAAGATCTTAACCCTGCTCCTGCTGCTTCTGCTGCTCCTCCTGCTGCTCCTGCTTCTGCTAATCCAGAAAACCGGAAACGCCATCCGTGCTCTGGGTCGCATGGCCAATCTGTCGGTGTCGCGAAGGAACTCAGCCATTGCCATGGGAGTACTGAGCAGTCCAAGGCCATCGATATCGGGTCTGGGCATGCTGACCGCCAGTGCCATTGGGGGTGGAACCAGCACCCAGATGACATCGCTCCACGAAGAAGAGGACGACTTCAGCGGCGAGATGCCGCCAGTGGAGAAGCGCACCGTTCTCAAGCTGCGAGATAAATCCCAGTGCAGTGAACGCAGTGATTCTGGCTACAGTGAGTGTTCCAACTGCAGTGGAGCCCAGGAGACGCTGCTACTCTCGCTGGCCAAGTCCAAACTGGAGGCTATAGCGAAGGCGAGCACCTTGCCCACGGTGGTGCACGATACGGAGCAACCCGTTAGCCTGGAGCTGCCCACCAAGGGCGAGGCCATCATGCGCTCCGACTTTACCAACACCATCAAGATGCGCAAGAAGTCACTGGAGGACAGCGCTGCGCGGGAGAAGCCCAAGTCCAAGCCCCAGATCAAGCCGCTCTTGTGTGAGTCCAAGCTGAAGGTGTCCCAGCTGAAGGACAGGTTCCAGGTGTCCCCTGCTCCTGCTTCTGCATCTGCATCCGCATCCGCTGCTAACAAACCTCCGCTTGCCTTTGGGCCCTTCAAAATAGCCAAGGTGGCGAGTGTGGGACGCATCAGTAGAAGTAATCTTTGCTTGTGATCCCAAACGGATCTTGAAGTCTTGCTAGGATTCTTTAAACTATAGTTAGAAACAACAAAATAATCTGAAAGTTACTTAAACTTAGCGACATTCATAGAACGTTCAACTAAAACCAACTGATTTTAGCTTTCTAATCAAACGATCTCTATAAATTTAACTTAACTAAAGCTCAGCTATCTGAAATAACACCTATTTAAACAATTAATCTAAGGATATATTTGCATGATAGGATAACCAAGGTCCTGCAAAATAAAACCTAACTCTCCATATATGTTCATAAATATGACTTTAAGATCCGTTTAGGGCTTGTTCTTGAAAACAAACGTATGACTAACCGCCCCTCATTGTTTTCCACTTTGCAGCAGAGGAGTCGGGAAGGAGCGGTAGAGGCACACCCAGTGGATCCGGCAAAGGCAAGCCACCCCAGGTGCGTTCCATGCCCAGCTCCCCGCTGCCCCAGCGATCCGCCACGCCGACGCGGCTGATGAGCCAACGTGTCCGCGAGGCGGCCGAGCGTCTTGCCCAACAGCACACGGTGGCCAGTGCTCAGCGGCACTTGGGCAATGGGAGGGGCACCGGCACCGGCACTGGCAATGGCAACAGCAATGGCAATGGAAATGGCAACATCAATGGCAATGGCAATGGTAATGGGAACACGGCGGAGACGAATCGCGAATCACGCGCGCGACGTCTCATCAAGCGATTCAATAGCGAAACGCAGCAT
Organism: Drosophila mauritiana; assembly: GCF_004382145.1. Taxonomy (NCBI): domain Eukaryota; kingdom Metazoa; phylum Arthropoda; class Insecta; order Diptera; family Drosophilidae; genus Drosophila; species Drosophila mauritiana. The sequence continues at coordinate 14,327,995 of NC_046668.1, read as the reverse complement.
ATCACGTCCTAGTTTAAGTCGGTTAAATGCCGACGAGCATAACTTTATTACAGATAAAGCAGATATAGCAGATATAGCATTGTTTAGGTAAAAAATATATATATACCCCGGAGAAACTCTACGAAACACTCGAATATGAATGCGACTGCGGATCAGCATCCCGCCCACCCAGCATCCTGGATCGCGGATCCATAATCCACAGACCCGCACACACACCCACTCACAGTAGGATATATATGTATGTCTGCATTCAAGCGGATGCACTCCCTCCGGTCAGAGGGAACTGTACTTAGGCTAGAGGAAGCTAAGTGTTTAAATTATTGTATCGATTTATATACATATTTACCATACTAATTAAAGTTAATGTAACGAAACGCAGGATCAGTAATCTTAGTTCAATGGTAATCAATGCTCGATTAGCGGATGATCGCGCTCCTTGAGGCGCACCCACAGTCCGCCGGAGGCTCTCAGCGTGATCCGGAAGGTGGCCGCAACGGTGGTCTTTCCGGTTACGGGAAGCAGCTGGTAGCTACGCAGCAGGCGCGACACTATGGTCTTGATCTCCATGATGGCGAACCGATTGCCAATGCAGTATCTGGGTCCAGCGCTGAAGGGTAAGAAGGCGTAGGGATGACGGTTCTCGGAGTTCTCGGGCGAAAATCGCTCCGGCTGGAACTTCTCCGGATCGGGATAGATGTGGGCAAGACGATGGGTGGCATAGGGGCAGATGAAAACGTTGCTGCCGGCGGGCAATGTGTGCTTCGCCAGGCGAACCTCCTCGCCCAATTTACGAGCAATAAGCGGGACACTGGGATACAGACGCAGTGCCTCCTTGATGCACATCTCCATGTAACGCATCTCGTGCAGATCCGTCATCGTGGGAGCTCTATTACTGTCCTCGAATATGGTCGCCAGCTCCAGGACACAGCGATCCTGGCACTCGGGATTCTGGGTCAGCAGGAAGAGAGTGAAGGCCACGGCGGCACCCACCGAATCCTGGCCAGCCAGCATAAAGGTACAGGCCTCGTTGACGATATCCTCCTCGGTGAAGTCCGGATTGCTCTCGGAGATCTCGATCATGTGGTCCAGCAGACACTTCCGCTCGCTATTGCCATTATTATTGTTCTGGATTTGGCGACGTCGCTGGATCATTTTGCGTGTGAAGTCGTTGAGGCGCTTCTTCTGGTTAAGCTCATCGTTGGCCATCTTGGTCCAGTGGTAGATCCCGTCCAGCAGCAGCCAGGGCTGCGTGAACCGCGCGGGCATCATGATCTTGCCCTGGCGGAACGGCGAGTCCTCCATCATGGCCACATCCTGACCCCTTTTCTTGATCGGCACACCCAAAACGGCCTCTGCAAGTCGTTCAGGGATTAAGTGAGGAATTATAGCTTGCTAATCCCCTAGAGACTCACCATTTAGTATGTCCAGTACGCAGTTGTTCACGTACTTGGCAATATTTATCTCCGTGCCCACGGCTTCGGCATCCAGATTCTCATACAACGACTGCGAGGCATCCACGAAGGTGTCGATGAACTTCTCCAGCAGATTGTGATGAAACGCTGGCTGGATGAGCCGACGATGGTTGCTCCACTTGGAGCCACTGCTGGTTATCAGCCCATCACCCAGGAAATTGTGCATCAGCCGGTAGAAGAAGACCTTGTTGGTGTGCTTCTTCGAGGAGAGTATCACCTGCAGATCCTCCGGCTCCAGGACAGCAAAGAAGGGAAAGAGCAGCACCCAGATCCGCACCAGAGATCCATATAGATCGAAGGCCTTGCCGGCACATCTGCGCATCACTGTGAATGGGATTCATATTTAACTTGAAAGATATCCTTTACGAGAAGGTTTCTTCAAGGATCTTACAGTCCTTATCCGTGACCAGCATGCAGTTGCCCAGGAATGGCAGCGATGGCGGACCCGTGAGCCTCAGCGAGAGGAGCACCGATCTCAAGTAGGTGTTCAGGGTGGCGTAGAATGTGTAGATGCTCAGGCTGATCACCAGGAGGATCAGAATGGAGCACAGCTCCAAATTGGTGGTGCGCTCCAGCTGTGGGGACGAAAGCAAACGTAGATGCATTGGGTCAAGTCGCGTGGATAATTGCCCGCCTAGGTCAATATTTGGTTTGCTATCGAGAACGCGCAGCTCTTGAACGCACTTCATCGGCTACGCACTGCGCTCACATGGAGTCTAATTAACTGAGGGATCTGGGAGCACTTAGGCATTCGAACTTGGATGCGAGCACTTGCCCTTGCCGCGTGTCGCAAGTTTTCGGCAAACACACGTTATCGTAATCGCAACGAAAGTATAAGTTATGTATCTAACTGCGGTGTGAATTGCTTGGGCCAACACGGCGTATGGGCGATGCTATAAGTACGTGTGTGTATCCATAAGATCGATTAAAGCACCACACCGTCCATGTGTACGTGTTGCTTTGCTTTTTTTTCTTTTTTGGGCCATTCGCGTCGATGTTTCGTGGTGCAACAGGTTACACGATGAGCACAAAACATGACAAATGATGATCACCGGCCAAAAATCCAGGGACAGCCTTTTGTTGCCCACTTCCCACACCTGTCGTCGCCCCACACCCTTCCTCCACTTACACCCCCCCCAAAAAAACCCCTTTGTTTGGTTCTGGACGAGAGTGAGAGCCCCAACACCATTAGCCAAATGCGACTGGCTTCAGGGCCAAGTGAAACCACCGGCTGGTTAACTGACTCAGATCTCAATGATTAATTTATTACGGGCAAGGAAGGAATCGGCAACGATCGCAGTTGGTCATCAAAAATCTATGGAGGGTGCACGCCATTTAGTGGGAACTAGTAGCCGGAATGATCTTACCATCGCTTCCTAGTAAACTAAGTTAAAGAGTAAAATAATAGGCAATGGGCGCTGCTAATCCTCCTCAGCCACCTCATCCTCGTAGCCCTCGGGCAGGGCATTCACCTCGGCGTTGTGGAACAAACTGCGATTGCCATCTCCCCATGGGAATCGCTTGGTCCGGCGCCTCAAGTACTCGTACTTGGCGAACGGCTCCCGCTCCACGTGCTTGTGTCCGGTGAAGGCGTTCGCGGCGCACAGGACGATGGCCGGCAGGGCCAGCAGGAAAGTGACACGCTTCCACAGACCAGCGGTGTTGGCGGGCATATTGCCCATGAGTCGGATATCAAAGTTTGGCATGTATCCGCACAATAACTCGACTTATTCTGATGCCCGGCTGGATGGCTAGCTAGCTTGAATTTGAATACTCGTACTGTGGCGATTTGAATCTGATCCGTAACACCCACGCCTGCTGCCCGAAACTATTGTCGCAATTAGGAACTCTCAAGGGGATCCGAGCCAGCGCCACAAGGTCCAACAACCCGCGTCTCGTTGTTTAATCAGCCCAATATTTGACCAGAAACCGCTGAAGCGTCCAGAAGGCTTGCGCTCCGCTCCAAGCGGCTACTTCTACTTTTTTTTCCTCTTCATCGAATATTTCTTAGTTTCTATTGCTTCTTTTTTTTCTCTTTTTTGGGCACGGCGTATCCATCCATCCAGGCTGCGAGGTGTGCAGAACCCGCGCCGTGTTTGCTCGCCAATTGGCACCTGGCCACTAATAGATATACATCATGATTATTTCCCACTAATTCCATCAGTTATCATAATGGTCTTCCCAAACGAGAGGCTGCTTGTCGAGGCACTAAGACCGCCCAAATCCAACGATCCATTGAGATTGCGTTTAAAAATGATTCAAATGCAAGCAAAGTTACTAAAATTGGTGAGCAAATCTAGTTGAAAACTTGAACTTGAAAATGTGGTTTTCATAAAATTATTCAAATTTGTGGGCTTATATAATTAAAAATTAATCTTGAAGCTGAAGATTTTATATATTTACTTAAAATGCTTCATTCAATGATAGATAAATGATAATTAAATAATAAGTTATAAACCTAAATCATTTCACTTTAGTAATGAATGAATATGAATGAATGAATGAATGAATAGGTAATGAAATTTAGGTTCAAAAATTCTCAAATATTTGCGATCCTTTGGGAAATACAACTTATAAACTCTATAAAATTTATTTAAAAAATCAGAAACGTAATAACCACCGTATTACATTTTACTTAAAAGTTTTTCCTTTTCGTTTTTAAACTTTAGCTGTTAGTAATCCTTTTTATTCGTAACAATTTGCTTTTAAATATTTCTATATTTTTTCACTCACCACCTTTTCCACAAACATTTTAGTCACTTATTTGTATTCCCTTGATATAGTCAATTTATTTTGTTTTTATCTTTAATAGTTCACACAAGAGTCCTTGCCACAAGCAACACATAGACCAGGTTAGTTAGCTCCACTTCGATTTGGGGTATATCCGTATTTTGGTCTTATTGGCCAGAGTCACATCCGGCGACTGATGAGCTACGAGTGCGGGACCTCCGCCGGTTGGCGTCTATTTATAACCGATTTGGCCCGATCAAGCTCGGCTTGAGCGCCGCCGAAAATGATGTACGTGCTAGCTACGTCGCTGGAGTCCCCGGATACCCGAATCCCCGAATCCCCGAGTCACCAAATCGCCGAGTCGCCGGGTATCCGCTAGATGCCCGAGTGTATCGAGTATAGGTAGTAATTGCCAACTAGTCGGCACTCGAAGTGCTAAGTAGCTAGAAGTGGAGATGGTGCTGGATGCTGGATGCCCCTGCCAAGTGGCATGGCAATCAATTATCCGTTTGCTGCTTGCTTGATGTATCCCTTCTCCGCTCCTCTCCTCCTCCATGGAATGGCAGACCCTTTGGGTTGCCAGTGGCACTTCACGCTCAACGATCTGAGTGGTGGGAAAGGGGAGATCTTCAGACGCGTGCCAGTGGATCGAACTTTGAGCGGATATTCAAATGGCGCAGACGGGCCTCTTCACGTTGTTGATTACATCAATCATTTATGTTTACAGTGTAGTCGTCATATTTTTCACATTTACATACTGGTGCTTTTAACGTCATCATAAATTCTACTAAATTTATTCGGGATTTATTTCCGCGAAATTTTAACCTTTGCTAATCTTTAATTGTTTACTGTACACAAACGAATAACGTTTCTTATTCATTCATTCATCATTCTGTTAAGATCGTTTAAGTTATAGGTTTAAAAATCTTAGAAATCCAATAGCGCATTGGTTACTGATTAAGAGTTATTATCAGTAAGAATAATATTAGTAATTATTATTATGCCAATCATCGCGATTAGGTTACTACTTCTTGTACTTTTGCTGCGGGTTCTCGTGCTCCACCGATTAATATGGTAAATAAATCTCAGCCTGCTTTTCCGACACCACTTATCTGAAGACACGATTCCATGGAGCACTTGGAGATTGAGATTACAGTCTTCGATTAGACGTCCTCGTCATTCGGGACGAGTAAAGTTCAGTGGCAAATGAAATAGAGTCGATCGATGACTCAACGGATCGGTTTGCTGATAATCCCCATTTGGGTTGGCCAGTTGGCTTTCTGGCCATTTGGGTCTTTAGAAGACCACCGCCCAGTTTATAATGGATATAAAACGAATTGAGCTGCGAGTCGTATAAACTTTACGATATCATTGCAGAAGTTTATGAAAATCCAAAATACTAATCATGGATGATCGCTAGATTCGCCATTTTGGTGATAAGTGATAAGCTGGCTACTCCAGCCCTATATAAGGGGCCCGAATCGAACCACATTTCAAGTTTAACCATGTCGCTACGTTTGGGTTTGTGTCTTTTGGCTGCACTTGGTGTGGTAATCCCCACGGATTCCGCCTCCATAAGCACCCACATTGTGGGTGGAGATCAGGCGGACATCGCTGACTATCCGTACCAGGTGTCCGTTCGCCTGGAGACCTACATGCTGCTCCACATCTGCGGTGGTAGCATCTATGCACCACGGGTCGTCATCACCGCTGCCCACTGCATCAAGGGACGCTATGCCTCGTACATCCGGATCGTGGCTGGTCAGAACTCGATTGCCGATCTGGAGGAGCAGGGCGTTAAGGTCAGCAAGCTGATCCCCCATGCCGGCTACAATAAGAAAACGTATGTGAATGATATCGGTTTGATCATCACTCGCGAGCCATTGGAGTACTCAGCACTGGTGCAACCCATTCCTGTGGCCCTGGAGGCTCCGCCGTCGGGTGCCCATGCCGTCGTAAGTGGTTGGGGCAAGCGGACCGAAGAGGATGAAGCTCTGCCCGCCATGCTGCGCGCCGTTGAGCTGCAGATCGTCGAGAAGAGCACCTGCGGTGCCCAGTATCTGACCAAGGACTACACGGTGACCGATGAGATGCTCTGCGCCGGCTATCTGGAGGGCGGCAAGGACACCTGCAACGGCGATTCCGGTGGACCCTTGGCCGTGGACGGAGTCCTGGTGGGTGTGGTGTCCTGGGGCGTGGGCTGCGGCAGGGAAGGATTCCCGGGTGTCTACACCAGCGTCAATTCCCATATCGATTGGATCGAGGAGCAGGCGGAGACGTATCTCTAAAAATGTGGATAGCTTCACAAGCACAACGCGAACAAATTAATCGAACAAATTATTATTTTACCACAATAATAAATATCAAATGAGCATTTAGAAAACATAGTTTATAAAATATTTACAAATCAATATACGGCGTTTAACTCTTCATTTCAACTGGTTTTTCTAATGAAAAACATTTTTTATCTGACCATTACATTGGAATCTATAAGCCATTCTCGATGATTTATTTAAAAATCAAATTATTATCTTATTGCCATAGGTAAAGGTAGTTTATCTTGAGGCAGGTAAAAAGTGCAACTAACCATACATTTTATACTTTACGAAGTCGTTTGATTGCATCATTTTAGAATAACTCAATGCAGAAATTAAGATTTTGAAATATAAGTAAGTGTGGCTTGAAGTATCATTATTATTTATTTGTGACATATATTTGACTTGATCCAATTAAATATCCACAATATTAGTAATTTACCTTTTGCAGATAGTTTAACGTATTCAAGCTACATTTGTTTAAATCTTAAAAAATTCAAATAAATAAGAAGATACTGTTTTTAAATATTAACGGCTTCTGGTATTTTTCAGATCTAGTATGTACTTTGGTGGTAGACGTCGCTGGTATTTAAGCCAGTAAGATTCAGCCACACTGACAAAGAAAATATTCGTGAAAATTCTGCATACGGAAAAAAGAAAATTCGAGCAACAGAAAGCCAGCACAAGCCACAAAAATGTCTTTATTCGGAGCGTTGATGGGCGATTTCGACGACGATCTCGGCCTTATGAAGTAAGTACCAAATGGCGCAAAAAAACACTAAATAAATGCGGCTCGCCCCGCAGAAGCCCCATTTATTTCCATACGTGTGCAGCTAACGAAGCCCTTTTGGGGCGTGGAAAAACAGCCAAATAATCGCAAAACAAGGTGTAAATCAATAATTGGCCCATAGGCACACAATTAGGCCAATTAAACATATTTACGTGCCCAAAAATGAGCAATAAATAGCGTGCCAAAATTAACAGTAACCATCGGAGTGTGCGTGTGTGTATGTGTGTGTGCAGCATGCGTGAAGTGAAGACGTAATAGTCGATAATTTGAATCGAGCGACCGCAGGGAAATGGAATTGGTGAAAATGCACTAGCAGACGTTATTTCAAAGGTTTCGCCCTGTCACTGGGGCTTCAGATAAGGCCCAACCGCAAAGTGACCCATGTATAGGCTATCAGACCCTATTTTAGGTATATACGTAGGCTACGCTGCCTTTATCACTATGCTTCAATATCCGGCCACAAGTCATTCAGTTTGGATTTGTTTGAAACTTAATTTCGGCTCAGTTTAAAATGAAACGAAAACGTAAAAGCAAATCAGTCAGTACCCGTGCACAAATGGAGCTCCCGTAACTCGCGCATCAGTCAAGTATTACTAAGTTACTCATCTCTCGTTTGCAGCAACCACATGAACCACACTATGAACGCGATGAACATGCAGATGCGCTCGATGAATCGCCTGATGAACAGCTTCATGCCCGATCCCTTCATGCAGGTTTCGCCCTTTGACCAGGGATTCCAGCAGAACGCTCTCATGGAGCGTCCGCAGATGCCGGCCATGCCAGCCATGGGACTCTTTGGTATGCCCATGATGCCAAACTTTAATCGCCTGTTGAACGCTGGTGAGTATTCAATGGTCCTTCGCCGTTAAGAGCACCATGCAAAACAATTGTATTTCAGATATTGGTGCCAATTCAGGCGCATCCTTCTGCCAGAGCACCGTGATGACCATGTCATCGGGTCCGGATGGGCGTCCTCAGATTTACCAGGCCAGCACTAGTACCAAGACGGGACCGGGAGGCGTTCGTGAGACCCGCAAGACGGTGCAGGACTCGCGCACTGGAGTGAAGAAGATGGCCATTGGTCACCACATTGGCGAGCGGGCACACATTATTGAGAAAGAGCAAGACATGCGCTCAGGACAGCTGGAGGAGCGCCAGGAGTTCATTAATCTGGAGGAGGAAGAAGCCGAGCAGTTTGACAGGGAGTTTACATCGCGCGCTTCTCGCGGAGCGGTGCAGTCAAGACATCATGGTGGTGGCATGCAGGCCATCATGCCCGCCCGTCCAGCGGCACACACCTCGACGCTGACCATTGAGCCGGTGGATGACGACGAAGATGATGATGACTGTGTAATCCAGGAGCAGCAACCGGTTCGCTCCACCGCGGGCCGCCATTATTCCACTGCGCCAACGGCACCGCAGAACAGGTGAGTGAGAAGGGATTAACGTCACATGCACACCCGAGTCCCTGTTCCGTGCGCGTGATTGTGTAGGATTAGCCGACTAGCATTTGCTGAAGCCCGCCCGATCCGAAGATTCCCCCAACTAACCACACCTCCTCACACACAACTGTTGCTAAATTGAAACGTTTGTATTTACTTGCAGATATAATTACTAAATCTAAAGTCAATACAGTATATTTTACTAACTATCCGATAAAACAGAAACAGAATTGCATACTATAAATTTCTGCTAATTACATTCCCAACTGCGTTCAAACGAAACGAATATCGAATCGAAATCATAAAATGCACAGAGGTAGGCGGCAACTTAAGCTCTCAACATCTTTCGTTTGTTCAGTTTTCGTTTTGCCCACGACTCCTTTCGTTCGCCATGATCTCACCCACTCACGACGTACAAATGCTTCGCGTTGAATGAACTGGATCGCCAACTAGCATAGTCCCGACCCCCAAAAGTATTGTTGTAATCTTTTCCAACTTTTCTTCGACTCGATTCCATACTACGACAACTACCTACGACATCGACGCAGTGGCAACATTGCAACAGCAGCAGCACCAACATCCTCGCCGACAACCTACGATACAAGCAACGGAAACAACAATAACTACGTGAGCTCTCGTCGTTCGTACCTGCGAAATGGGCATGGGCATAGCCTGGCCACGCCGCGCCGCCCACTAAGGACACCCCCATCCTCGCCGCTGGCTACGGTGTCCACTTCTCCAAGGTTTGTTCAGTTGGGATCGGCAGGAGCCGGCAATGCGGGATTAACCTAGTTACATAGACTATGTCAGCTTCGAACCTCATTTCTATCTGCTTGTATAGTCCTAACCGAAAAACGTCTTCGGACAGCCGAAGTTTGATGCCGGGGTTTTGTGGTCCGACAAATGGTTGACAATGCTTTTGTATCAACGACGTTCATGATTTATTGAAACCAATACTGCTTATTCTTTTCGAACTCTATATAGACTTCATGGGTAGCAACGATCTTGATCTTGTAATATACCATTTACCCAAGTGTATTAACGACATATCGCTCTCTCTTCTCTTCTCCATCAACATTTTGTACTTTCCAAATCATGCAGAGATTGGCGTATTTATAATTCGCGGTACCACCGCAAGTAGAAGCGGATACAGTACCAAATACATAAAATGAAACCTATGCTAATCCAGTTAAATATCATAAGTAATCAAGTCAACAACGAGAAACACTCGACATTCGGCTGTCTTCGACGTAACTACATGCACTCTACTAACCGAAGGCGCCACCAACGCTACGATCCGCTCCGCTCAGCTCAGCTCCGCTTCATCGCCACAAGTACTTCGAACTTCGAACAGCAGCAACACCACATCTACGTGCCGTGCCGGCAGCTCAAGACTACGGCCGCAAGCTACGTGTAAGGCCGCACCTTCCCATACACATCTAACTCTCTGTCTGCATACTCGCATTTTGACCCGCCCGAAAGAGCATCGCCCGCCTATCCGTATAGCATGTAGACCACAATCTGCGAGAGCCACACTCGACGATTTACCACCACACTACGCGACGCCCAATTGGCCATCGACGATAATCAAAATTTGAACTATGTTGCTGCTGCTGTTGCTGCGCCACCACTAAACGACACAATGCGCGAATCCTACGAATCCATCACTCGCTTGCCCACATCATCCATCAATGCTCCTTTTGACCTTCTCTTCCTGTTAATAAATTTTCACTTACGTTCGAATTGGCCTTGTACGAATGATTATGTGTACCTTTTGTTTTGTATTATGCCTATTTCTAATGAATCGTTTCTGTTAATTAATGAACATTTGTTTCTGCTCCGCCAGCAGCATACATCCACATCCCTATGCCGCCAATCCGAGGCGCCAACAACGTGCCGTAAAACATAATCACACGGAGGACGAAGCGGCCAGCTCCTACAAGGCGGGCAAGCGCGGCAAGAAGAAGTAGTAGAAGCGTGATCATCTGTATGCCAACATCTTCCACATCGCACACTCAAAAACACTAGGAAGCAAGCGTTTGGCACTGTTCCATAGCAGAAAAACCAATTCAAATATTTTTAACAAACACCATTCTTTACCAGTTCTGTCTTATCCTGCGTGAGTCGACCACAACGCAACACTAAAAAATTTACAACTTCAAGATGCTAATGATGTGCACGCAGGATACAGAACAATTTACTTAAAACAAATGTGACTATTCAACGCCGGAATCATTACAACACACTCTCTCACACCTAATCGAAAAATTCAATGAAAGTAATGGAATATATATGAAATCGTAATTATAAGTTTGAATTATTTGATTAATTCTCAAGTTTTTAGATTTTGTTAGCCACTAAGCTTTAAATTATGGATGCCAGTTAGCGTGCAAATGAACACAATTGATTTGAAGGCTCCGAACGATAGAAAACAACAATTACCAATTCCCCAAATACATGTAATTCGTAAGGCCTAAGTAAATGTTAACGTGAATTTAATTAAATGGTAATTACATTATTATAGTAAATCCAGTGTTCTACTTATGCGACTTATAGGGAATTAAAAGTATTAATTGACTAGTCCACCATCTCCATTTGCGTCTCCTCGGATTCCCGCCAATTGCGCTGCACCATTTCCACCAGCTGCTTCCAGAGCGCCGTCTGACGCAGAAAGTTGGCAAGGCAGACGAGAATAAAGGCCCAAGCCAGGCCCAAATAGTAATCCGTCTGCACAATGGGTTTATTAGACAGCGGCTCCATCTCTGCGCGGGTGAGGATGATCGGATCAATGGCCTGCGGATTCACAGTCTTCATATTGGTGTGACTCATTATGAAACTGGCAAAGCTGCGCTTCGAGTCCTTCCACCCGGGTTCGAATTTGATAAGCGGCCTGCCCTGGTGGAAAAGCATCAGCGTGGGCAGCGAAACGATGCCGAATTCTGCATTGAAACGACCAAACTCATAGGCATCCACATAGGCGATGGGTAGCGTGGGAAAGAAATGGGGCAGCACGTTCACCATCGAAGCCACACGAGCGCACTCCAAGCTGGATGCGGTGCAGAAATGGACAAGTACACAGTTGCCCGGCTCGTGGCGCTTGGTGGCATTGCCTATGGGCTTAAGCAGATTCACTATATCCTTGGCACTGGCCATTATCAGCAGTTCCGGCTCGGATGCTGTCTCATTCTCCATATCCCGCTGCAGGCACTTCATCATAAAAGGTGGCTTTCGAACCGGAGGCAGCTGGTTCAGGTGCAAGATGTGCTCGTCATCCGGGGCACATTTGTGTCGCTCCTCCAGCAAGGTTTCGAAGCTATAATGGCACTGGCCCCGCGAAACTCCCAGGGAATGCACCGTCAAATTTGAGAAGAGCCCGAAATACTGGAGGGCACTTAGTAGTCCGGAGAGTTCCGCTTGGCCCTGCGCGGCGCAGAGCACTGTGTAAGTAGTACAATGTTACTGCTTGAAGAACTCGATATAAATAAATAACGTACAAAATACAAACAAGAGATTTTGGTTCATTTTATCCGTTGGTTGGACAGCTGTTGAAATAGTTAGCTGTTATATGGCACTCGTTAAATACCTGGGAACTTCTTGGGATTGGATATACCGAATAGCAACGTAAACTGCTTGCTTTGTTTTTGTAAGCAGTGTAAATTTCATCGATGAAACATTGACGATTTATCGAAAATCATCGATGCTTATTTTTACATCGCTACAATAAGTTTATATTTTTACCTTACCTTTTCTTTTTCGTCTGCGCTCGCTGGTGATTCCCTTGGTGGCATTACATCATTGGTGGATCCATTCGGATCCAAATCAAACGCGCCACGATGACGGAGTTGTGCATGGAGCTGGAGAGCGTTCGCCTGGCGACTTTTGGGGAATGGCCCCTGAATGCCCCCGTTTCCGCGGAGGATCTGGTCGCCAATGGTTTCTTTGCCACGGGAAACTGGCTGGAGGCCGAGTGCCATTTCTGCCACGTGCGCATCGACCGCTGGGAGTACGGCGATCAGGTGGCGGAGCGCCATCGCCGCTCCTCGCCCATCTGCTCCATGGTTCTGGCTCCCAATCACTGCGGCAATGTTCCCAGGAGCCAGGAGAGCGACAACGAGGGAAACAGCGTAGTGGACAGCCCGGAGTCCTGCTCTTGTCCCGATCTCTTGTTGGAGGCCAATCGCTTGGTAACTTTCAAGGACTGGCCGGTGAGTACCCTGAGCTGGTGTCGCTCGCTTCTGGTGAATCACCAAAGCGGGTCTTTGTAATCACTATAGTTTCAGTTCCAAGCTCACTATAAGTACATATGTAAGTATGTTTGCGTAGTTAAAAAGTAGCGTAAATGAGGCCAGGGAAATCCCGGTTGAAAGTATCACTGATATTTTTGTATACAAACAAGAATTGTCTTGTTAGCTGCCTAAGTGCCTCAATTCAGCTGAATGTTGATTGAACATCAATCCTACGAAATTAAGCTTAAATTAAGATATACACATGTCATTATGAACTTCAAATGAAGTTATTGTATATTGTATAATTTCAAATGCTTTTAATGACTGAATGAGCTAGTTCAACTTTAAGCTAAAACGTCTTCCTTTGTAGAATCCCAACATCACGCCGCAGGCTCTGGCGAAGGCAGGTTTCTACTACCTGAAGCGTCTGGATCACGTGAAGTGCGTTTGGTGCAACGGAGTGATTGCCAAGTGGGAGAAGAACGACAACGCCTTTGAAGAGCACAAGCGCTTCTTTCCCCAATGTCCTCGTGTGCAAATGGGCCCCCTTATAGAGTTTGCCACCGGAAAGAACCTGGATGAGCTGGGCATCCAGCCCACCACTCTGCCACTGCGTCCCAAGTACGCCTGCGTGGACGCCAGATTGAGAACCTTCGCCGATTGGCCTATTTCCAATATTCAGCCCGCTTCGGCTTTGGCGCAGGCTGGCCTATATTATCAGAAAATAGGCGACCAGGTGCGTTGCTTCCACTGTAACATTGGATTGCGCTCCTGGCAGAAGGAGGACGAGCCGTGGTTCGAACACGCCAAGTGGTCGCCAAAGTGTCAGTTCGTTTTGCTGGCCAAGGGTCCAGCCTATGTAAGCGAAGTGCTCGCGACAACAGCTGCCAACGCCAGATCCCCGCCAGCATCTGCTCCGGCTCCAACGCTCCAAGCAGACATACTGATGGATGAAGCGCCGGCCAAGGAGGCCCTAGCCTTGGGTATCGATGGAGGAGTTGTGCGCAATGCCATCCAGCGCAAGCTCTTGAGTTCCGGCTCCGCTTTCTCTACGTTGGACGAACTATTGCATGACATCTTCGACGATGCCGGCGCAGGAGCTGCACTGGAGGTGCGCGAGCCGCCGGAGCCAAGTGCTCCTTTTATTGAGCCATGTCCGGCCACCACCAGCAAGGCGGCATCTGTGCCAATACCGGTGGCCGATTCCATCCCAGCCAAACCACAGGAAGCTGAAGCAGTGGCGAATATATCGAAAATCACAGACGAAATACAAAAGATGTCGGTGGCCACACCGAACGGAAACCTGTCGCTGGAGGAGGAAAACCGCCAGCTGAAGGATGCACGCTTGTGCAAGGTATGCTTGGACGAGGAGGTTGGCGTAGTGTTCCTGCCCTGTGGCCACTTGGGTAAGTCCCTGAACCATACCTTGATTGCCTTGAGCTGTACCTAACTTCCTGTTAACCCGACAGCCACCTGCAATCAGTGCGCCCCCAGTGTAGCCAATTGTCCCATGTGCCGCGCAGACATCAAGGGATTTGTGCGCACGTTCCTTTCGTGAAGAGCATATCGACATCATTTAGAGTTCACCAGCTAGTTAGCAGTTAAGCAAATCGATTGATTGCACCCACACAAACTACTACAGCGAAGTTCAAATTATCCGGTGATTAGCTAATATAATCGTCTACTAATCGTCTACTAAGTACTTGGCCAACTGCAGCTATTCGTTTTTACATTAGCTACGGTTGTGAGTTGTTACTAACTATCGCATTGTGTCCGAGCGCATCCCTTTTAGACGATACCTTATGCACGCCGAAATGACCTTATATAAATGAGCAGCTCTATTTCGCACTGAAAAGGGTATCAATGCTCCGGCACGACCGCAGATCACATGGATATCTTGTTATAGTACTCTTATTAACACATGTATGTATTTTTGTTGATCATGTTTAAGGCCGCTGATAGTATGGTTTACACACAACTATATGCATTCTCCAATAAATGTATATTTAAATGTTAAAAATTTGTGTTTCAATTGCAAAGATTCTTTAAAATAATTTATTTATTTAGCTAAGTTTTAAATCCCAACGGTTTTCAAGTGATGTGCCCCGAGAGATAAGCCTATTAGCTAGCGACAGTCTGTTTCCACTGCTCACAACTATCTCGATATCATCGCCATGCACGGTTCGATACTATCGATAGTAGCATCGATGTTTTGACGGCTCTACTCAAAAGTACCAAAATATTGGTATCCAAGCAATCGTTTTCTGCTCTCCGCGTGAAGTCGTGTGCGCTGCTCGAACGGGAGCTCCAATGAGTTCTGGTCGCGAAAAACTCACAAGCTCCAACGCCAAGAAGTGCAGAAGATAGTGAACAAAATTTAGAAGAACCGAACCGAAGCTACGGGAAATTTTATGTGTGAAATCGAAATTACCAAACCCGCGCTCGTGTGAGTATATTCTGCGAGTATTTCGAAGGAAGAGTTCAAGTGTGTGTGTGTGTGTGGTGCTGCTGCTGCATTTTACGGAGTGTGGGTGCTTTATGCACTTTATAGTGTGGTGTGGCAAGCAGTGGCCATTTCCCCCCGCTACACCAGGAAACCCTTCCAGTCCGCTACCTTTCCATTTTGGAATCTTCTTCGAAAAACACTTTTTCGTACGGTGAGAAACAAAGCGACGCACGCACACACACGTTCAGCGAGCGTTGCTTAGCTAGATTGTGAGAGGGAGGGAGGGGAGAGAGAGCGCGACACGTATCTGAAAATCTCAATCTCACAAGTACACACCGTAATTTCGGTTGTCGAGCGTGCTGCGCATACGCGCTTGGCTTGATACCATTTCTCACATTTTCCATTCGGGTCAGTCGCTGGAAACAGCTGTGGGCTGTCCCCCCACCCCTTACCATTCCCTTTTAAAGAAAATGACCAATCCACCCATTAAGGTATTCCCCAGCGAACCGCAAAAGCCCAATCAGCGTTTATTTTTTTATTCGGAATCTGGATTACCTGTATGTATGCGTGTGAGTGTGTGTTGGCAATGTTTTGCAAATACATACAATTTCAACAGCGCATAAAAAAAAGAAAAACGAAAGCAGGGCGGGCTTTTTACCGTTCTCTTTCTCTTTCTTCCGCCTGTCAGAGGAGAATGCAAAAATAAACAAATAACGAATTCCCGCTATCTGGACTGCGAATGTGTTCAGAATTTCTATATCCATATATGTATCTGTACACAACGTTTGTTTAGCAATTGACCCAGTGCTTCCCTTAAATATTGAACTCAATTGGAGGCGCAGTTGCACGCGGTGGGCACTTTATTGACTGCATTACTCATATGCAAGTCCCAAAAGGGGGGATCGAATGCGAATGCCGCACCCGTACTTGCTGCACTTATCTGTCTACGAAGAAATTGCATAAAAACGTGCCGATCTCAACGTTTGATGTTTTACAAGAGTAGCTGGCATGGTGGTAGATAGCTGAAGTACAGTGAACCGGCGCTAAGCGAGTCTGTGTTTGACCCACAGAAGTTACTGTCAAAACTTTGCTTATAGATTTTCATTAATCACTTGTAAAGTTCATTAAACCCATTTAGGCTCATTATACAAGTGAATAAGGTTTTAAGTGCCCTTTTAGCTTTACTCATAAGCCTAATACATTTTGTACATCATTAAATCACAAAGTGGTCCGAATTATGTTTTGAGCTACTTGATTAAAGAGAGTAATCCCTGTGTTTTTATGTAGTTTTTATTAATGCCAGTTACTTTTAGCCGGTTTTCACTGTGCCAGGGCTGCGGCACCTGCACGCATCGCAGATCGAACCGTTGGAAGCCTCGCATCTCGCGATCAGCATAAGTTGCAACCCTAGTCGCTCACTAACATACACACACATGCAGCCATGCTGCTCACGCACAATGAAGCCAGCTCCCCAGTTTGCGCTCTCGTGTGTGTGTGTGTGCGCATATGCATACGTGTATGTGCGTGTGGCAGCATTAACTAGTTTTATTCGCCTGGTGAATGTCAATTTCATTGTAATTGCACACTCCGAGTCTCTCCACGAATAGAAAAGGAAAACAAGTTGGCCAGCGGGCAGCGATGTTTGGCGATTAGTGCACCACACCTGGGAGTTGCCATTTTAGCCCCAACATTTGGCGAGGTGACCTTCGCCAGAGTTGCCGATCGATTGTGAGTTGCACTTGCTGCTGCTGCGGCGGCAGCTCTAATTGTTTTGTTTACATTTCTGTGTGCGGTGCGAAAATGCGAGAAATGCCAGAAAACGAGAGCGCCAGCGAAATTTAACGGTACGTGGTTGCCTGCTATATACGTATGTACGTTTGTATGCATTTAGATGTATCGGTTTGTGTACATATGTGAATTTGCGATCAATGGCGCTGCTTCGCTAAATAATTTGACCTCTGGGCCACCAATTAATGTGTGGATGCTGCCCATTCTATTACCACCACACCACGCCACACCGCACCATCTGCCCATATCGCATTCGCATATATTACCAAAAGGTATTACCGAAAAGAAGTGCAAGACTGGTTGTGCGCGTGCGCGTGTGTGAGTTTCGGAGATTTTATGGCGGCTACGAAGGTCACGGCTATAAGCGTATGCAAAATAAAATCAAAGCTAAACCAGACTCAACAGACTCTGTGATTCAATGAGATCGCAGAGCAGCAACTGATAAGGCAAGTTGGCCAAGTCGAAGCTCAAATGCTCTAGTATCCAATAATTTGATCATATATGTACATAGCCCACAATGCACTTGCATTTGATCAGCCCACATCTACTTTCATAGAATCCTTAAAATCACAAAAGTTTGCTTAGATGTATAACCGCTATACAGTTAACAAACTGCATAAACTTATGCAAGTTAAGTTTGCCGGTTTCTATGGCAACTATGTGCTGCTTTTTATTAAACACAACAGTTCCACATGCAATATAAAATAAAACTACCACCGTTTGCCACATTTTATTTGCTATCCTGGCCACAGGACTACGTTTATATTGAATCACTGGCTGATACCGCCGGCAAGTCGGAAATGTCTTCTTAAATACTAAATAAACTCCATAATTCAAGGGTGTTCATACAGGTAAACAAAAAACAGCGAATATAAAACAATTTTGACGTGAATCGAGGTAACGTGCCAACGATCTCCCCCCTTTAAGGCCTAGACTCCAGCACTCCCTTTCCGAATTGATTGTTTATATCGTGCCTTAAAAAATTATTAACGGAAGTACATTCACCTGATCAGTTGAATGAACATGAGCTCTGCTCTTTCCTACTGTTTTATTTATTCGCTTTTTTTTTCTACTATTCAACATTTTTTCCATATTTTTACTCGACCATTTGACAGCAGCTGGCGTAGATTTTTTTTTTTTTTTTTTTTTTTATAGACGCGATTCACTCACGTGCAAACAATCGTAAAAACGCCAGAGCACGCGCTTGTTTGCATTTGATTGCATTTTAACGCAGAATGAAAAGTGATCTTCCCACTGACCTGTCCCAATCGGTGGTTCTGATTTGATTGTGGCTTTAACAAACGTTTTTCCCGGGCTCTGGTTTCATCCGAAGGAGGGCATTGTTATCAACGCTGAACGAAACTCGGATTTCCCGAAAAAGTAAACAACGTATTTGATTTGACGCAATCTGTACTTTAATTGGAGCAAGTCTTATCAATTTCGTGCTATAATTTAAACGCTATAAAGCTTTGAAGTCCGCGAGAAGGTTGGATTACTCATAAAGACAATTTGAATGTGTCTAACTTGAAATTCATTTGAGAATCATCGCTTTATTTAGCAGAATTTAATTGAGATTCTTGTTCGCTAATTATCGTTTTCCGATTCGGTTATTAACTTGTATACTTTCAACGAAATAACTCGTTTGAATTAGTACTAGCTAGTTTGTCCGTTTTAGTAGCTGCTTACTTTTGTTAGTTATTTAACTAAATTGAGAAATCCGTTCAATCAATCGGTTAATTAAATGCAGATTAGTCATTCTCAAATTAGTCACCATTTAAGGAAATTTCTCAATGTGACACAGTTTTAAGTGGTTCCTTGTTGGCAATTGGGCAACTTTCACTGTTAAAATATTCCTTATGCCTTTTATAATTTACCAGAATATTTCGTTTTATTTTAAACGAATTTAAATTCATATGACTTGAAAGATTTTATGAGCTAAACTTAATGACATAACTTTTTGTATAAGGTTTAATCAGATTAATATATTAATATATTCTAGTTAAAATTCAATTTTTTTAACCTTTTCACACTTTTCAAACTTTTACCTGAAAAATGTTTTGCAATTAACCGGTCGGTTAGAATGCTGATTTCACCTTCACAGTTTCCTATTTAGTTCTTAATGCAATTAAATTCATCACAACTACACAGCTTTTTGGTAAGATTCAACTTAGTAAGAAAATTAGCTAAGCAAAGAGACAATGAGTTAATTGCCGCTTTAAACCAACTACTACTTTTTTACTTGTTTTTCTCCAGATTTTTGGATCTTTATTCTTTACTTACGTTTTCTTTATGTGTACCCATTGCAAATTTTTGGTCTTAATCAACACCATTCATATCCATTGCAGGAACGACTTTGAAGCTTTTCAACACTGCCGGCAGGACAAATCAGCTGCGACATCCGGCAATGCACCAAGATGAGCAGCAAGGAGCAGCAAGCAGCAGGCCGGGACTTTAAGCGCAATTCAAATGCCTACTCCAGTCTGCCGCCTTCAGGAACGGGAGCAGCATGCTCCGGAGCAGCACTGGGTTCGGGAACGGGAACTGGCAAAAGAGCTCGCAGCAAACAGCATCAGTTGGAGCAGGAGCAGTTTGGACTCTCGAACAGCCTGTCCAGCGAATCGATACGGCAGGCCTGTGCCTACTACGACGACGAGTTGAGCGACGAGGATCTCATCGAGATTCAGCAGACGCCCCAAGCCTTCCACCAGCAAACAAAACAACCCCTCCAGCTGCAGCCAATCAGCTTCAGACTGGGAGATGAGCTGGGCGACGAACGAAGTGCCTTTTGTGGCAGCCAGGAGATGCAGCAGGCGCCATTGAGCACGCCAATCAAACAAGCTGCTGAAACGGATGAAGCCTTATGTGTGCTCAGCGAACTGGATGCCATTCTGGATGTCCACGATGTCTCGCAGCTGAATGGCACCTGCTCGAGCGGATCTGTGAATTCCGGCAGTGACGATGACAAGGTAGAGGATTATCTAATGGATCTAGACAACTACCTGGAGGAGATGGATAATGCCTTAAATCGCGAAGATTCACTCATCATCATAGACGGCAACACCAGCTTAAAACGAGAGCCGAGAACTAGAACTTTGCCTTTAAGTAGGAAAAAGAAGTCAAATAAGAAAAAGAGCGAGGATCAGGAGACGGCACAAGGTGATTTCCAAAGAGAACATCAAATAAGGAAGACGTTCAGCTGTTCATTAAGGCCCACAAGCCAAATAGGTTGGTTAAATAAATTAAAATATGTAAAACAATATACTAAACTTTTCTTATTTCTAGCTTCCTCTTCCGGATCATTGGAGACTTCCACGGAGCCCGCGATGGACGTTTGGAGGCGACAGTCCATGCGTCGAGCCCTCGAGCAGGAAGACACCAAAGCTACAGTGGCGGCGGAAAGAGAGGAAGACGATATACCGACCTTATTGGTGGAGTTGCCACCGAGACGCGATGCGGAAATGCGTCGCTGTTTCTCCCAAGGCGATTGCCAAGCTTCGGCCGCGCCATCGGGTGGCTCTCAGATGCTCACAGAGGCGCACATCTTCGACAACCTCCTGCAAACGAACGCACGGGCATCGAGCGAAGAGCCGCGACCCCGGCAGTATGGTCGCCGCTTGGAGGGACCTCCTACCCCAGTTCGCTCCTTGATTCTAGCCCAGAGTCGGCCACAGAGCGCTCCGACGCGCGTGCAGATGAGGGAACCACAGCTGCAGGAAACGCCCACGCACCCAATTATGTCCACATGCTCGGAACTCAGCTCGGCGCGCTCGTCACGAATGCCCAGCCCAGTTTCCCTGCCCTCGGACAGCAGCAGCAGCGGAAGCAGCTCTGCTGAACACGATCAGGAACCGGATCCCGTGCAAACCACGACCATGTGCAGCGCCAGCAGTACGACGCCCCTAGAGCCGCTGCACCAACTGCAATTGCTGCTGCGCGAGAAGTGCGGTTTCAACAGTCAATGGCCCCATGCCGGGAGTCGTACTCTTGCACTGATCGGATGCACTTTGGGTGTCTTTAATATGTGCCGATTTGCCGTGCTCACCATTAACTTTGGTGGCAACTTTCTACTACAGTTTCTTCTGCTCTCGGTAATCTTTGGAATCCCGCTTCTTTGGCTGCAAATGTGCTTGGGTGCCAAAATTCGTGCTGGTCCCGTTTCCATGTGGAAGATCAGTCCGATATGCGCAGGAGTGGGCATAGCTCTGGTGATGGAGCAGTGCTTCCTGGCCTTGTACTCAACGGTATCGCTGGCCTGGATTTTAGTCTACCTTAGGGACGTATTTCCGACAGCAGCACGCAGTGGATATCGCTGGCAAGAGATGGCATTCCCCTATCGCTATGATGCATCGAATGCAACGGGGAATCTCACGCAAACAGTGGCCGAGTACTTCAACGTGGTGGTGTTGCAGCGACTGCATCTGGCCAATCATCCTGATGCCAGCGGAATACGATTCCACGTTAATGATCGGGTAAGTTTCGCCCTCCCCACTATCCCGCTTCTCATCTAACTGACTCACATCCAATTCCTTCAGCAGCTGGCCTTTTATCTAGCCCTCATCTGGGCGGCCGTGTTCCTCATCCTCTGTAAGGGTCTCAAGTCCTTGGGAAAGTTGGCTTACATTATCTACACTCTGCCGTTGGTAGCTCTGGCGGTAGTGACTGCTAAGTTTGTCTATGTCGTGGATCCCAGCAGGATACAGGTGAGTTTGTTACCAGACAAAAAAAAAACTCTTTAAACCATCGATATTCTGGAATTTTTGTAGAACATCTTTGCTGCCAGCGATTTTGACGACTTTCTGGTGAACTCAAATAGCTGGACGGCAGCCACGCAGGAAACGTTCCTTACTTGGGGTCTCCTAGGCGCCTCCGTAATCGCTATTACGAGCAGAAGTCACACCAATGCCAACAAGGCCGCTTTGAGGAGGGATGCGATTCTCCTGGTATTGTTTACCCTCATCGGATTGGGTTTAATGGCACTTCTAGCGCTGTGTTGTGCACAGATTCTGTGGCAGCATGGATACGCTTATGTGCCAGGATCGTTTGGTGAGTTTTAAACCATGTCTCTTTTTTAGTTTTAAACTAATTCTATAATGCTTTGCAGAGAATCCCGATTGCTACACGTCCATTTACTCGCTGCAATCAAACACCAATCCTTATCTGCTTTCCTATCCGCGCTCGCTGATTCCGCACTACTCCTCGTTCATTGGCGAGACTTACAGGAGGAATCGCACCATGATTCACGTGGAGAGCGGATTCCAGGCACTGCGCTTCATCTCGGAAATCTTTCCGGCCGTGCTCTCGCTGGCCAGTGATAGCATATCGTGGGTTTGGGCTGCAGTGGCCTTTGCAACGTTCGCCGGATTTGGTCTAGCGCAGCTGTGTGTGATGTGGAAACCCATCTCAAGTGCCTTAGGTAATTCCACGAGCTCGGTTTTGTTGAGCTGCGTGACTGGTCTGCTCCTCAGCATTCCATTCGCCACGGAGATGGGCATTTCGATCCTGTACTATGTAGATTTTCTACTGGGCGGCTCCTGGTTCATTCCGATCATCTGGACGGCTCAGATTTTTGGCGTGTTTCTAATACGGGGGCGTCCGTACAACGGAGATGACCTGGTGAATGACCTAAGACTTTGTGGGTCCATGTCGGCATTCCTGGCATTGTCTTGGAACGTTTTGCTGCCCATTGGCCTGATCACATTGTCAGTCGTGGACTATAAGGCTTCGTTGTCGAATCAATTTTACTATTGGCGTGGAAAGTCATACTTCACGTATTGGTCCAGGAAGATGGGCAGTCTTATCCAAATTGGAGTGCTGTTAGTCATTCCCGTGACTGCTATTATTCAAATCTACCGGTATCTGGCGCACGGACCTCCCGATATCTTGGAGGTGAGTCTATAATATTATTTGCCTTATTGTTTCCTTATTTCCTTATTTCCTTTTGTCTTTTAGCGCATTCAACTGCTGTACCGACCGCCCGAGGAGGGAGAGGAACCACGTCGTCCATCCGCTCGACAAACGGCGTCCCAAAGTCGTCGTAATGCTTTGGGCCAGACCGCGGAGGGCGGCCAACACGATGCACAGAACGATGCTCCGCCAAAGTACACACCACCTCCGTCCTACACAACGGCCACTGGAGCCCGCCTTGCCAAGCTTCTGCGCCAGAGCATTCGCCGCAGCGTGAGAAGGTACATAAAAACCATCCCTTAATACAAACAAAAACTTATTTATGACCAATTTATCCACACAGGGTTTTGGGAGACTCAAGTCGAACGCGACCCGTGCTCTCCCTCGATGCGGAGTCCGCTTCGCCAGCGGCGCCGCCTGATTACCTAACCATACTGACCAATCCGGCTGGCAGTAGTTTCAACGCGGATCCTTCGCCAGCTTCCAGCAGCAGTCCCGAGTCCATAGAGATCGACCAGCGACCCTTTGGCTACGCCCAACGCTCGCAATCGCTGGGCCGGAAGCTCCATCGTTCGGGGGCTTCGACACTGGAGAGACGGCCCTATACGGCGGAGGATGTGGTGACCATACTACGCTCCTCGGTGCGACATCGCCAGTCGCAGGGAGGCGGAAATTTGGTCACTGCCAGCACCCTGCCTCGCCCCCCAACCGCCGCCATGTCCACGCACTTGGAGGACGCCTCATTCCGATCCATAGAGAATCTCGTGCTGAATGCCGAGCCACCGGACAGGACGCCCGGCGTGGAGCTGGAGCTCGAACTGGAGGCTGGACAGGCGGAGGAGTGCGCGCGAAATAATACATCTGTGATTTAACTGACTAATATCGTACCGTACATAGCGTAACTCTTATGCGATCCACATATCCGCTTGCTTTCTTAGACTTGATTAGCGCTAGTTATCTAAATACGAATATTACCTTGTAGTTATGCGAATAATAACGAAAACAACTAGTTGGTACTCCCAAGTGTGAGCTCTTTTGATCCCTACAACCGGTATTCCCCCAGTTCGATCCAACCCACCCCATTTCATGCCATTTCACATATTTTAGGCTTACGGATCGCGCCTGTCTGCGCAGTTGCCCTTAAAATTATCCCAACAATGGAGGAGACCTACGTGCCCAGCTCTCGAGGGCCAGCTATTTAAGGGAAAACGTACTTGGCCCTAAGCCGATTAACAAACGTGACCAGTTGAATAAAAAAAAGTGAAAATAAGCGGAAGTCCAGGATGGCGTAGCCAACAAAGGCGCCTAATGAGGCGGGCCAGGAAGTTGCTGCATATTTCGATTAAAATGTCACGCCATTTCTTGTGTTTTCTTTGTGACTTGCATATTCCAAAGGGATTGGCCTGCAAAAAAGTTAATCCGCGGAATTTTTAAATCAGCACGAATTGGCGGTTAAAATTTTAATATCTGGCAGCGCTGGTTCAAAGAGCTAGTTCAAATGGGTTGAGTCTCGACTAGAACTTTTGTGAAGTTCACACAAAAATTGATCTGAGATACCGTTATTTCAACTTATAATTAGTAATTTTAATGCTAGAAATACCTAAATAACAATGGGGAGACGTTTATAAAGGCAAGTGAAATGGTTTGTTAAACAAACCAATGTTTGTAGTACAACTACTCTATAATTTGGGATGATAGTTATAAAGTATTAATAAAATAAATATTTTCACGAAAATATTATCCACACTTCAATAGTGTATGAGTTTTGTGAGCCTTATTAAACATATTATTTGAATTTTAAGTAGGAACCAGAAACTTTTAAACTGATTGCGAATGCGGTATTTTTTAGGCCCTTCTTGCTGGGTGAAGTTACTCCTGCATCTGGTAACACTGCTCGACAGCGAAACAGAAACATAAAAAATTCGAACGGCGACGACAGCGGTCGGACGCACGCATCACATTCAACCGCGTCGCGTAGAGCGTCCAAAAAGAATTATAGTAAAAACCAAGAGTGAAGATTCCGGAGAGCGAAGAATTTGCAATTGCCAAACTTAAGCAAAAACCATAACTTGTGCATTGACAATTCGAGACGCGCGTCCACATTTGCACGGCCATTTTAAAGCCAAGTTAAGGCCAAAGTTTTCTGCCGCGCCGCCTTCGTAAGTCGCAGGTCGAAAAGTGCTCAAACGAGATTTCCACTTGAAATTCCTGAATTTCGTTTGTCTGCGCGAATCGCATCGAATCGAATCGAATTGAAGCACAAATCGCAAATCGCAGCAGCAGCTGAAAAGCGCAAAAGTCGAATTTAAATTCCGTCTGCAAAGTGCCGAAAATTAGTGTCCTTGTTGTGTTAGTGTTTTGTTTCTTTGTCTGTGTGGGTGTTACGATAACGATTGGATTAGCGGTGTTTTCGCCTGATTAAAACGGTAAGTGTCCTTGCGATAATCCTGCGCGCAAAGTTAGTTTGCTGGTGCCAAGTTCGCCACTCACACACTTCCACCGCCGCCACTCGCAACTTATTTTGCCGCAATTTGCTCTAGTGTTTTGTATTAGCATTTTTATGTCCCGCCTCGCCAAAGTTGACAAACAAAAACGTACACACACACACACACGCACCGACACGTAAGCGCACGCACACAAAGGATTTCATTACATTTTGGGTGGGACGTAACGGTAACGTTGAAGTGTAACGTATAACCCTCCCCTCGTTCTATCTCTTTCCCGCCCAAAGCCCCGAATGCTGTGCTACCGAATTTGTTTTCGCCTTCGCTCAGCTCTGTTCTCTCCTGTTTTTATTTATTTTGATGGCGTATTTTGCCATTCCGCTTTGTTCGAATTGCGTAGCCTGTCGCCTGCGCTATCCTTCTACAGTCCCGTCTGGCTAAAAGGAACTATCGTGTGCCTCAGTCACGTGAAAAATAATATACTTAACAAGGTATTTTATTATTAAATGTATAAAGTACCCTTCAAATTACTAATTGAAAAATATATAATATCTTATTATATCATCAATTAGAACCACATCTTTATTTTCCAATTAGTATTTATAGTAACGTTTTCTGAGCCCAGCGTATCCTGCTCGTCCCAGTTTCACTGTACCTTTCTCGCTGTCAGCTTTTCTTCCTAGTTTCTGCCAGCATTGAAATGAGTTCGCAATAAATATTGCCCAATGTCAAATAAAAGGGCGATGAGCCAGCCTTTTTCCGCCATGCCCCCTTTCCACTACGGACCGGCCTATCTCCTCCATTCGCTCTAATCTCGGGGGACACTAATGCTTTACGACAATTCCTATGCCGTATGCCGCCCAGTACAAACTTAATGCACACATCAATGGCAAATTAGATATACTCCACAGCAAATGTACTAATAACAATCATCGAGTGTGTGTGCGGGCGGGCTTCCGATTCATTCCATACCATGCCATACCATACGATACCATCCCGAACCATACCATCCCACACATACGTCCTCTCAAGACGATTGTTTTGTTGATTTGGCTGTTACTTCCAATACATTGGCATTTAAGGGGCAGAATTGGGATCCACTTATGTGCCTGCCTTATGTCTCATTTGTCGTCGGGCAAATGGAAATCGTTTTGTTTTTGCCTTGTCAAGTGACAAATTTTCATTGTCTCCCGCCACTAATCGCTTACTTAAAACAAAAAAAAAAACCAAAAAAAATAAAGAAGATACCACGCCGAAGACTCCAAACAAGAAATAAGACATAAGACAAGTGTAAATAAACACTTGAGGAGGGAGCGTGGGATCGGGAGTCACGACTAACCGATATCCTCTGTACAGTGTGGGCGGGGGCATATACGCAATGACATTATCATAAGAGGTGCACATGCCAGAAGTTAAGTCGCGTCAACTTTCCGTTATAACTTTCAATAACCTTTGTTGTTTGCTCCAATAAAAGCATTTTAATCGATACTCTTGACTTGTGTCAATCCATTCGGAATTGTTTTTGGTTACTAATGGATGTAATGTATGGAGTTATTGGGGCGGCATAAATTAAGAACTTATTTCCTTTGTGAATTTCACGTTACTAAACAGTTGGTGATGTGACGCAAATGAATTCCTCATATAGTTCTAACAAAAGGATATTTATATATATGGTATTCTTTTGCCTAACTATTTATATATAGGTTTTCATATTTATAAAAAGACTCATAATTTATATGGCGTGTAGCCTAACTTCTTATTTTTATGACCTAGAGAAGCAAGGATTATAATTAGCCGTTAAACATTCCTTTTATCCATCGTACATACCTTTCGATACCCTGTAAATTCCAGTGTATGTACTTAGAGTACGCACACGAACTTGCCTCTTTTGGTGGCATTGCCCGCGGCACCTTCACTTGGCGCAGCTTGCCTTAATTTCCAGCGGACAAACCACTTTGTTATCGCCACGCCGAGGGCCCTTTAATCTCTGGTAGACCCTGGTTGGCTGGCCAGACCCACCTCCTTCTCCGTCGCCTGCCCATTGATTTACGTCTCTATTTTCCGAATGTAGTGCAATCGATTTAGATTGATTTTGTTTAAACAAACTGCACAGCGCAGCAGAAGCAGCAGCAGCAGCATAAAAGGCACCAGAAAGTGTAATAAATAATTGGAAACGGAATCGTTGGGCTGATTTTAATGCCAGCGTTAATTGCGAGAGCCACCCAATTTCATTTCCATTTCCATGCCCAATCGAAATCCAAATGCCATTCCCCAACCCTCCCCATACCTTCAACATTTTCATCGCCGATGTAGCGATGCCCTAGGCCAATTCCAAATCCAAATCCAATTCCTATTCCTATTCCATCGATGCTTTGGTAATTAGTTGTGAATTGGATTGGGGATCACATAAAAGTGTTGATTACACACTCCGATGGCTGCGCCCCCTGCCACGCCCCCTTCCCGGCTGGGTGCCAAGTGTTTTGTTTGTGTTTATCTCGTCTTCGACGTGTCTTTTTGGGTTTTTCGGAGGAATTAGGGTTAGCCGTGCGTAGTGAAAGTCGCTGGGACTGCAGCAGGTGTTGGGCCCAGCAAATAAAGTTGGTCAGCAGGAAGCGCTCCAATTAATCGCATTTATCGCACGGAATTTCAACTACGCAGCCAATTAATTGGAGCAGTTTGAGATGCCAGATACTATAGATACAGATACAGATACAGAAATTCCCACAATTGGCCAGACATTCAAATTATACAAATGCCTCTCAGCAGATTTGATTAGCAGCGCACTGAATTCTGGACAGCGTAGGGAACCCCAAACATAAACCATTTTGTCAATTACAAAAATGCTGAGCATTTTCCTTGCAAGTCATGGTCGGGGGTGACCCAAGCGGGAAACATCTTCGCATAGTTGCAGCAGCAAAAACATAAAAGTCATTTCATGTCTTCATAAATTCGCCCACCAAAAGGGCAAACACAAAATGTTTTAAAAAAAAGTAAGGCGAGGAAGACCTCAGCTATCTTTTGCTGCTGCCTGGCCCTTTCTCGCTATTTCCCTCACTTTTGGCTAAGTGAAATGACCTGCCATTTTGTAAAAGGCTAAAAGAAAAACACGACAACCCGAAAACAAAAAGCTCAAGTCACAACTAATAAGATTGAGTTAAAAAGAGGGGACTGTGCGGAAGAGAGAGAGAGAGAGGGAGAGCGATCAGCGAGGGAAGGTTAATGTCTTATCGACATGCTGCAATCTATGTATTTAATTGACTCGACTGCAATTATAGGGTACACTCTTTATATATATATGTATATAGTGTAGTGTCTTCTTCCTGCAGATAAAACGTCGTAAAATGAAAGAGAAATACTTGCCTATAATGATTTCGCATAAATCGTGACTACTCGCCAAAATGAAAGGCGAGAATTTATACTAACAGTGTACGCGGTTGTATTTGTTGGAGCTACAACAAGTTACAATGTAGGCAACGCTCCATTCGCAATTCAGCGTGGAGTGGAGTGTCGGTCGATGTCAGAGGCTAGTACCCCCAGTGCCCCCCCATGCCCCCCAAATCGGCTCCTCCGACTCCACTTCGCATGCCAATCGTTCGACGTTTCCCGAGAGTCAGATGCTGAAACTGAAGCTGATGCTGGATTTTTCGCCGGGCTCTGATGCCTTTGGTCAGCCAAAGTCAGGCAACAAAAATCCGAGCCGAAAAATAAAATAAGCGAAAGACAACGAATCAAGTTGAGCTTGTCAAGCCGAAGACTAGATACACTATAACTAAGCAAAGTAATCGTATCATACAGAAAAAGTGTATACTGGAGTGATATTGCATTACCAAAGTGCATACCTCTTTAAAATTCCATGTCACAAGTCGCAACTTTTGAACAGAACAGTTATACCCTTTAGTAGGGTATATTTATATATAAAAGAAAAGGCAACGAAACCTGTAAGCGACCACAATTCGCGGCCAGCTCCTAGAGATGCGCACGTGACTTGGTCATCCCAAAGATTCCCTTTCTCCTCTCAGTTCGATTGACTCCCCCTCCCCCCTCCCTCCACAACCGATCACGTTTGCCAACAAATTGAAATTTATTTGTGTTGTGCCACAGCAGTTAATGCTTATTTATAACGCCAATTAATCGCCCGACATAGATAAAGCGAAGGGTATGGCTGAAAAAATCAGGGCAAGAGGAGAGATGTTTTATTTTTTCTTTCTTTTTCGTGGAATTTAATGTTGCGCGCGACGAAATTAAAAGCAAATATAAAATATGACAAACTATTTGCATATTTAATTTGTTGTACGAAAATCCCCGCGCCCAGTGCATGAAATACATGACAAGTTTATTGGGGCCCATAAACTGGGCTAAGTTATGATTTATGAGGGTGGATTAGGTCATATATATAGTAGGAGTGTCATTTCCCACGCTCACGCCACCATCTCTAGGAATCAAAAGCTGCAAAAACATTTAGCCACGTTGGGTTAGGGACACTCAGGCCAGCAGACAGACAGACGGACAGACGGACGGACAGATGGATCCACAGACGAGGGACAATTCAAATCTCTGGCCATTGCCAAATCGTTAGCACTTGGCACTCTTGGCATCGCATCCGCCAGATACTCGCTGCCTCATCATCGCCAACGTCATCGTCATCATCGAAATCCCCGGCTCTCGAGACACGGTTCGTTTCGGGGCTTAGACTTTCAAGTGTGTAATGAAATAAAAATATGTATTTAAACTTTATTTGATTGTCGTTGATTTCGGACGACAGCTCCCCGTTCCCGTTCCCGTTCCCTCCCATTCCCGATTCCCGTTCCTAATGAAAGAATGTAATAAACCAATTTGGTTTCTCTTTTCCCCCGCCATTTGCATTCTTCCGGCCATCC
The DNA here is from genome assembly GCF_004382145.1 of Drosophila mauritiana. Classification (NCBI taxonomy): domain Eukaryota; kingdom Metazoa; phylum Arthropoda; class Insecta; order Diptera; family Drosophilidae; genus Drosophila; species Drosophila mauritiana. Next base: position 14,297,561 of record NC_046668.1, on the reverse strand, counting down.
AGAGGAGGCGTTCTTCTATGAATTTTGGAAGCTAACCAGACGCGACATTTCCCCGGAGTCCACTACCACTACCACGTCCACTACCCATCATTAGGCCTGACAAAAGTTGTTCTTCCAACTCATTTGTACAATGGGAAATCTTCCCATAATTAACGGCAGTGCTTGGACGGACAACTGAATCCGGAGCAGGGAGGAGGGGAGTCGGACTTGGAATTTCTATGCCTCGCTGCACACAAATGGAGGGAAGATGGCCGGATCCAAGGGGGTTCCCGGGCAGCTCAGACGAGGGACACTCAGACGACGGGCATTGCAATTGGATTGCCTGGAGTATATTCCTATTGTTATAGTTTGTCATTCCGATTGCCGTTGTGTGTAGGTGACCATCCGCTCTCCGGTCCCTCGGGGCGGAATTATTAAAAGTGAGCCAGACAAAACACCGAGAGTCGCCGGGGATGGGGAGGGGGTGTTAGTGCGCGGATTCACTATAGGGAAACAGAGCGGGACAGATGCAATGGCCAGTTCGAGACTCCCGACTCCCGTTTGATATATTGCAGGCATCCGGTAGACAACGTTGACGTAGACGTGATGCTGCAATAAAATCTGCGCCGACTCCTCATTATACATAAATACCCTGACCTATAGCAGGGTATGTCCACTAACGCAAAGAAGAACTTTTCAGTGATTTGAGGAAACGCAGTTATATTCAAAATATACATTGTAACATGTGCCACACACATATCTTAATTATGTAAATATTTCCAGCTTGAAGTTGTTAAAATTAAATCATTTTATCTTTTAAATGAATAAAAATGCAAATAGAGTTGAATGCCGAACAAAAGAAAGTGAAAGAAATGGGACAGAAAATGATATATGGGCACTTACCATGCCCATTTGATAGTTGTATCAAAGCCAGTATTATCCTTTTGATATTTTCCCATCCATAGGGTATTTCCACTTCGATTCGAATGCTCTCGGAACATTACTCTCTTTGCAGCAGCCCTGTCATTGTTGTGGTTGTCACATTGTCGCCATCGTTGTCTCCATCTCATCGTTTGAAGCCTACACACAAACTCACAAACAAACCAATAAAAGGCGCTGTCTGTTGTAGTTCCCCTCGTCCGTTTTGGCCACGGAACAGCTTCTTTTTCTCTAATTTTCGTTGCAACCAAATATTTGAGCCGCAAACAGTTAAAGACACCCAACAACATGCTACAGCAGACATCAGCCCACGTCGAAAGCCTGGAAAGTTGGGCATTTCTGGGGCTCCTCACCTTCCGCCTCATTTTCCCGATATGTGTCGCATGGGTTTTAATTAAATATTTTCAATTTTATGGCCTTGTTCGCATTTGCATTTTAATTTTCGTCTCGGTTTTGGTTTAGTTTTTTTTTCCCCTGTGGTCCACAAAAATGTTTCTATTTATTTGTTGTTGATTTGATTTCGTTTTATTTTTTTCCGGATTTGGTCAGCAGAAGCAGCGACCAAGAAACAACAATGGGAAACCGTGAGACGGTGACACCTGGTGGTCTACTCCCAATCTTGGGACTGAGACTGGCCTGATCTGCATTTACATTCCCATTCGGGCAGCACATTTTCCATTTTTCATGTTCATCTTCTGTGTCGGTTCATTAGTTAGGATTACTGCACAATTATGTCGCATTTTGGTGCCGCTAATAGTTGTTTATTTATACAATTATAAAATTGAAAGCTCACATAAATTTGTCTGATTTTCTTGTGGAGGGGTATTATCATCATCAGAATTTCCTTTGTTGGAAAGTCTTTCTTGGCAACGAGTGAAAGTTCTCAAAATTGTAAATTCTTTCAATATGAGGGAAGACTTCCTTTTGAATCCACATTTTTGGAGAGTGGGGGGGAAATCGACTTGGAGATCGGGGATGCCCGCTAATGGCCCCCAATCGGGTCTTATAGCGGTGGCTTAAATCGAATTATGTCTTTCATTTGCTTTGTATGCCTCTGTGCCGCATTTGAATTGATTTCAATTTGGCTTCATTTAAAAGTGATTTCAAATTGTGAGTCGTCGTATTTGGCGGCATCCATTTGCGCGGTAAATTAGATGGAAATGTGAATTAAATTATTCGACATATTGCATTTGGTCGGCTTTAATTGTAGAATTTCCCATTTTGTCATCGGAGATTAGAATATTTACCATTCCCATTCAATTGCTCCCAGATAAGTTATCAATTCCCATGCAGGATTAAATGCCGCATTTTCCCGATAAAACTGATGGCCAAACCAATGCACGATCCTTTAGATAGGCAAATTGTTTGCAAAGCTCATAGAATTCCCATAAAATGTGACTCCATATAGGCAACCTACTATTATATCTATTCGTTTACTTTGGCTATCAGAAATTAAGTTTCCCAAGCTCTCTATTAGATTCCTCCACCCTTTTGTGTGTGTGTGCTCAGAACTTTAATAATGTCAGGCTATCGAACAAAAAACAAACACCGGAAACGTGGGCAATATTAATCGGTTCCCTCCCAACGTTTTATATGTGCTTTATATATATATTATGAACTTTATCGAAACCCCAAATCAATTTATTTATGTGCGTCGTGCGCTTTTGGTGGAGCAATCCCAATGGGAAAAGCTTGGGCTTATCTTGAACACGGTCTTTAGCGTCTGATAAGCTACCCCCACCACTTGGCCCTTGAGATGCATTCAGTCGAAACCAGCTCAGCTCGCAAAACTGAAACCCAACCGAGCGTGTTCCCTACTCCTCAACAATTGAACTCTACCCCCATCCGTTTCTCAGGCTTTCTCCGCTTTGCTTGTCGGTTGTTGGTGGTAGTGGTGGTGGTTCTCCGCGATCCCGGTGCAATAAAAGTACAAAAAGCAAATAGGTTCGACCCATGGGTAAATATATACACATCTATACGGTTATGGGTTACGGGGTACTATCGTACTATGGTATACTCGGTGTACAGACGAAGGCAATGAATGAATGAAATGTGTTTCCGCTTCGCCTTGCAATAATAGTTGGGAAATTGGTAAAATTGTGCCTGTCCTCCGTGGGGTGGGGGATCCGTTGTTAAATGTGTCTCATTAGGCGGCTGTCGGAATGTGGGCGTGGCCGGGCTAAGGGCTTCACAGCCAGCCCGCACGCAGATCACTTTTCAGAATTTTCAGCGAGTGCGTGCCATGAATTGTCGTTTAAATTAAATTAAAGCCAGTTGACTAGGCGCAGGAATACAATATGTGTATAAAAGGCAAAGGGGACAGCCCACGGAAATTGCAACTGCAACCCACCACCACCGCCGGGTGGAAAACGACGATGAGGATGAGGATGAGCTTGAGGATGCGGATGAGCCACCCCATCCTCGGGTTCACGGATAAAAACAATCTGTTTGCTGCCTGTCACAAGGCAAACACGGCGTGTATGTTATAGGGGGAAAATAGGAGGAAGGCTGCGAAGGAAACTCATAAAAATCCACAACGATTTGTTGTCGTTACGGGCAGGAGACTGATGACGAAAGACGACCGACGATTCACCGTTATGTGGTGAACCTGATGGCACAGTGGGCCCAACTCCCAAGTCCCGAGGGATGAATCCCATAGATCGTATTGCTAAGGCCCAAAGGGTTGCGGGGAATTATTATTTCTTTAATTAATTATTTGTATACATTGCCGGGATACCAGTATATTTGCACACGCAGTATCCCATTTCAGGCAGTTGTTGTATTAGAACCATAATTGCTATGCACATGATCTGTAGCCGAATTACATGGGGTTCTAGGAGATTCATCCATACCAAGGGAATCGGTCACTAAGGAAGTTTTGGATTTCATATCAGTTGCTTAGTTGTAATAACTACTCATCCACACGGTAGTTATAGATATAGATAGATGCAGATCTATGCAGTAGTTATAGATATAGATAGTTTTAGATTTATTAGCCATGATGATAGATCCAACTATTATGGAACCAACATAACTAACATGCTTATTTTATTAACCCAATCAGCCTGTTGTCGAGAAAAGAGTTATGGCATCAGTTTAACATCCTTGAACCCGAGAACCACAACGCAAATCCCTCGGGTTCCACTGTACCACCGTGGTTGATGTGTTTTTTGTGGGTTTTAATTTTTTCCCTTTCGCCCTCCGCCTTTTCTTCCGGGCAAGGTTATTGCAATCGCAACACCTCAGCCGCCGGCATGGAACGTCCACCCCGACCCAGGAGCTCCGTGCAACAGCCCAGCCCACGCGGACCAGCCCATCTCATCCAATCTATATATCCCGAACCCCCTTCTCTGGGCATTTTTAATGCTTTTAATTTTTGCTGCGCCAACGAACAGGGAAGCACGGAATGAGCACTAAAAGTAAGCCCAAAAAACAAGAAGCCGTGGAATATATGCTGGATATAACGCTTTTCGCTTTTCGGGGGTAAGATGTTCAGTTCAGTTCGGTTAGGGGTTGCAAATGTCCTGGAGAGTGTCGAAGTCGGTGTGTCCGTGTGTGTGTGTGTGCGTGTGTGTGAGGGTGTGCATCCTTTGATTGCGTGTGTGTGTGGGTGAGGGCAACCGAAAATGTGCAAAAAATGGGCGTTGCTCGACGCGATATATCTAATGGCTTTGTTTCCGAGAGTTGTCGCCCCAACTCCGCGCACTTCTTGTTGCCGCTGTTTAATGCATGTTGGCAAATGTTGAAATGATGTACTTGCCACCACTCTGCACCAACCTCCCCCTGCACCTCCCCCTGCGGTGCGACGGCATATGCCCGACTGCTAAATATGCAGCTGTTAATGGCTCAAAAATTAAAACATTAAGGCAGAGCACTCCTCATCGTCGTCATCATCATCACAGTCAACTCGACTTTGATTGGAAATGTGTTCGGGCTTTCATTTAACCACCTCTCAGACCTGAACCATACCAACCACCCACCGCCCACCGCCCTGCTCATTTTCCTGGGAAAGCGCTGAGTAATGGGAAAAGTGCACCTTGCATGGGAAAGATTTGGACGAGCAGATAGAGCTGGCATTGGAAAGAAAGGGAACCCGTTGGCTGACTAAATAATTACACACGTGCCTCGTACTTCCAAAAATATTTCATTAGTGCATGTAAGCAATTATTTTACATTAATGTAAATATAGTTGATATCTAGTTCTCACGCTCGTTTAATACTAAAAAAGAACAGACGACAGATCTGCATGATTAGTTTCCTTGCCCTCCAGTCTTTTGATTTGTTTTTCCATCTTTGTAAAGGGTCTGGAATCTTCGTTGTGGCCTACTTTGATTTTCCTTATTGAGTTCTTCGGTTCACCTTTGTTTTGGTTATTCTTTTGAAAAGGGTTTTTGTGGGTCACTTGCCCCCCAGTGCAAAGGGTTACGTTTGTGGAATGGTAGGGAAAATGGAAAAAATGGTAAAATATGTTAATTGAAGTAGACCCACCAAGTTCACAGCGGCTGGCGTTAGAATCCATTTACTTTGTGTGGTGAAAGTTCAATTACCTTTATCCGATCAGAAGTTTGACAGCCGGCCGAGCACTAAATATAGTTTTCTGTGCTCATTTGTGAGATAAAAAAAATCAATTGAACGGGGTTCGGGGTGGAAATATTAATTAAATGTGGTTTGAGAAATAAAGTCCATGGGCAGCAAACTCAAAAATTAATTTCCGTTCATAGCGAACCGATGTTTCTGACTGATTTCCTCTCAATGGCCAGACATCCGAGGGAAATTTCCTTGAGAAAATTTTGTTCTATTGTAGCATTTTCTCAGCTTTTCCCCAATTTCGGAGACCCGCTTTGTCTGCTTTATGTTTGCCCCTTCGTTTACTCTGGGCAAGCAAATTCATCCTTTTCATTTTCGGGTAACTTTTCTTGGACTTGACTCAATTCCCCAATTTTGTTCCATACACAAAGACACACACACAGAAACACAATTCCCTTGGCGAACATTTCCGAGAAGCAACAATGCACCACCCGCCACCACCAGCAGCAGCATCAGCAACGCAGCCACCCTTTTCCCCGACTTTCCTCGCATTTTCCGGGGGCAGACAATAACAACGTTAAACAACATTGAGGCATAGACAAAGGCAGGCTACTTACAAGCCGCCAGCCGCCGCAAGATGGCCAGAACTCCCTGCCTCACTCCCTGGATGCCCAACTCCACCTCCTCCTCCAATTGCTCCCCCCGCTCCAAACAGCAAACTCCAAACCACTCCTCACCTGGCACATCTTATCTTATCGCGCAGGTGCAGGTGCCCGCCACACGGCTCAAAAAGCGACAAGGCAGCGACAGTCGAGCCGAAAGAAAAAGAGCAATTGCCCTGTCCCCAGCACCTTGGTCCCCCTTGAACAACCACCTCCCCCCACCCCCCCTGAAAACGCTGCCCATGCGCACAGTGCACGACATGAATGGCAATTCTTTGGGCAGCGGATATTTATGAGGCGGCCTCTAAGAACAATCTCAAAGATTCCTCAAAGCGACAGAGACATACTCGTAAATGAGAACCACATAATTAGTCATTAGTGCGGTTGGTTGCCTCGCGATGTCTATATATTATATATATATTTGAACTTAACTTAAGAAATGCCATATTGCAGCAGCCTGTTTAATATAAAGTTATGCAATACTTATCGTTATTGATAATATAGGAAGTCGCACCTTTCACCACGCACAACTTTTCAAAGTGAACGAGATTAATTGCTATATTTTTCGGTCGCTCCATTTTAAAGTTCATGTTGAAACCTCTATGGATTTGTATACTCAAGCCAATCAACCAGTTTTCCCCCGTGCAGAAACAGAATCAGAGTTTGGATCATTGATGGGGAATGGGAATGCAAATCACTTGAAGTGAAAACGAAAATGCCTGGCATGGGAAGCACTGCTATGCACTATATATATATGGATGTGGGGTATATAAATTAGCGTGGCCGATGGAGAACATCAAAGGCCGAGACAGTCTAATGAGGAAAATGCATTATTTGACCCCTGGCCTCACCGAATTAGCCTTCTCCGCTGCTCGCGTGCTCCGTCTGGACCTATGTTTCTTGGCAAATGGAGGGGAAATTGCTTTCAACGGTGTGGGTGATTGCGAGGGAATCAGAACACCAGGATGAGGCGAATTTATCAAGCATATTTCAACATGCGCCGGAAAATGTGTTTCTGATGATGCTGATGGGTGGAAGGGAAAGCCAGCAGCGGCAGCTAATTAAAATGGCTTATAATTTTCATGATTTACACTTGCTGGCTGGTATTCACCGCCCCCCATTTCTTTTTTTTTAAATCTTATGTTTGTGTTTTGGGTTAAAAAGCTCATAAAATTAAAGGCCCTACAAAAAAAAAACATGGCGTGGGCCAAAAGGGAGAATCTTTAGAGATGTGAACGAAGGAAATTTTTATTTCAGAACAACGGAAAATAAGATGGAAATAAGATGTGCGAATGAAATGATGTTGAAATGGCCAGGGAAATTCCATAGGAATAAGTTTTCATTTACCTAAAATTTGCCACTATTTTGTTTCAAGTAAACGAATCAAGTCGCAAATAAAGCTATCAAAGCATGTTTTTGGGGCTGGGTCTTAGGTACAAATGTCCATGAATTTACATAAATTAATTATAAATTCAGTTAAGTAATTTATTATCGCCTGACTTCGTCTGGCATTATTTAGTGTCACGATTTCCATCCCTAGCAAAAACTTGCTTAAGCTTTTTGATTGTGGAAAGGCAACAAGAACTTAACTGAAGTCGAACAAAAAAAAAATAATAATTTCTAGGCGCACATTTGGTTTTTATGCTATCCGGTGCACAAAATATAATTCAATCAACGCCAAGTGCCACGCCCCCATGGCCGCCACTCCATCGCCAGTGAGGGAATTCATTTTCTATTTTTTAGTTATTTTTGACTCTTGCATGCCGCACGTCAGTCGTTGGATGGTGTGAGGGGTGGGCGGGGGCATGGTGAAGGTAGGTGGCGGAAGAGAAATGTTCCTCAAGATAGTATATATCGTCGTATATATGAAAAATATGGCATATGAGCTGCTGGTACCCGACCCCCAAGACCAGATGATGGTCTTCCGACGACTTCACCTCGTGCCGCTGCTGCCCCTTTTTTTTGTGAGTGGAAGGGTGACGGGGTGAGGAGGTGCTGGTTGGTGGTGCCCCTTCTATGGAGCATGAGGATGTAGGGGCATTCCAGGGGTGCTAGTGGTGCTGCTTTCGGTTCTGGGGTTCCGGAGTTCTGGGGCTGTCAGCTCACGGCGCGCGCAGCAGCATAAATCAACTTATTTCATTGGAATTTATGTTTTGTTGTTGCGCCTGTCGTTGATGCAGTTGCCGTTGCTGTTGTTGCACTTGTTGTTGCACTGCGTCGGCTGCGGCATTGGCATAGCCCCGTGCAACAAACACTCTGACGACTGACGCCACCATCATCATCCTCCAGCGTTCCGGCAATCCAGCAAATCCACGAGGGGATTACACTTGCTTCCTTCTCGGATACCCTTCCACACAGCTGATTTGTGGTTGCTGCAGCGAGGATTTCAATTTGTTAGAGATAACAAGATGTTTTATTCCAAGTTTAAGTCTCTGCAATATGAACTCTTTAACATGCAACAAAACATAATTGGTTCTTGTCTAAGAAATCTTATGTGAATGCAGTGTATTTTATTGAACTAATTTTAAATCATAAAATAGTCTATGAAAATGTAATTATTTTTGGCCGAGAGTATTTCGACTTCGATTAGATGTCAAGTGTATTTTCCATGAGTATTTCATGCTTGTTGGCTGGTTGTGTGTGCAATTGCTTCATTTGCGGCAATGTCTTCGAGCGAAATGGAGGTCTCGGTGGGAAAGTGAAGTGAGAGGAGCACGGAGGAGGTGGTGCTGTTGGTGGAGTGGTAGCAGATTCAGAAAAGTAGGAGGTGAACGAGGAGGCGCAGGCCGCGTGTTAAAATGTACACTTTGCATTTAAATCATTCCGGGAAGTTGGGTTCGTTATATTTATCTGTTGCCATTGCCCCACACACCCCCCATCCCAACCTCCCTGAGCAAGTGCTCCATGTGCAACTGGCGGAGCCTTCGGCAGGAACTCAATCAGCAGGGCCAGTTAAATAAGCAGAATTGAAAAGCTAAGCACTTTCTTTGCTCGCTCATATTCTTATCCGACTCTTGCTGTTGCTGCAGCTCAAAGTGCTTAGAATGCGGCCGACTTGTGGCAGGAATATCCACTCTATAATCCGGAGAGTGAGGGATTAAAGACTCGTACTAAAGCTGCCACATAAATTAAACCTACTGAGCCGTTTTGAGGCATCTTTGGCCTTGGCAAAAGTTGAATTTTTTTCACATTTCCATGATTTATAACTGAGACTAAAATTTTATTACCCTTTATTTATTTGCAGGTATGTTGAAGATTGTGGCCATAAATACGACTGGGTTGAGTTGGCAGAAGTTTTTCAAGAAAAGTGAGTTCTATGCTACCATATGGAAATTGAGTTTTGCCATTGTAACTGCTGGCTTTAAGTTATGTTTTGGGTTGAAAAGTGGTCACTGTGACCCAGATTGATATAACGAGTTACTCAATTCGTGACATTTGATGGATGAGTCGAATAATGTGATATATATAGCTGCTTGGTAACCCTACTGCTGAATGTTTCGAATAGAGTTGTAGCCATATTTTTCAACTCTGCATTATTCACTCTACACATCATTTCGTTTTTCCAAGAGTGCTGCACTTATTCCAGACATTTTTCCTGGGAATATTTCCCTTTGACTGCATAAATGACTTTGTCCGGTAATTTGCCCCCCGATGTTGTGCAGCTCCCAGTCTCATTACTTGTGCTCTTTTTCTTTTTTAGGGGATTCCCACACCCCAGTTTTTTCCACCGTGTAGCGGATAATTATGCCATGCTAAACATTGTCTCACACTCCGTCGTTTTGCTCGCCCACACTTGGATTTATGGAATACTTGGCGAACAAAGTTGTGAATACAAAAAGCGTTTCCCCTTCCAGCAATTAGACGCCATTTCCATTAGCGTTTAACCATTTAACATTTTTCTTCTTTATGACCACGTTTTTCTTTTGCTTTTCCGTTTTGGTTTGCCTAACAAGTCTTCACACCTGCCCACATCCTAAGCAAATATATTCGAGTTGCGGGAAAAGGAAGAGTAGTTGTTTAGGAACAAAAAGGAAAAAATCTTGTCACTTGTTGCCAATTAAGAGGCAAAACAACGAGCATCCCGATGATCGTACGTACATCAAGTGGTGGTGTCTCTATACATGTCCGTCTGTCTGGGCTCCCCAGTTCCCCACATCGTGAGCTACTCAGTTCTTGGGAGGACCAGAGGCGGTCAACGTCTGACGCTGGCGGAGCAGCTGCTTCAATTAGCTCAGTCTGTTTATTTGCAGATTTTTTTTGCAGCTTTTGTTTTGATTTTCCCTTTTTCTTTTTTTGAGTGTGCAGATTTTTTGCCTGGCTTGGCACATGTGAAAAAAAGCAGAGATGGCGATCCGAAAAGAATCATTTCTTCAACTGTTTAATTGCAGTTGCCTCTGCTTGATGTTGTTGTTGTTGTCTGGCTGCCTGGCTTTTGCATTTAATTACTTTGTTTATGGCCCCGGCAGCAACAATAAAACTTCAATTTATGTGTGTTTCTCTTTGGCACCCAGCCCCACCCCATTTTGCACCACCCCACCCCCTTCCCGCTGTTGTAGTCGAATTCCAATGCACCAATTGACAGGCATCCACCCGCCACCCACCCCAGCTACTCCTTCTCCTGCTCCTTTTCGCTGGCCTTTGTTATGTAAACAACGCGAACTTTATATTTTTTGTGTCGACGCTGCAATACTAAAACCAACTTAACTCAACTCGCCGCCCTGCCACCCAAAAATGAAGGTGGGGGGAGGGGGAAATGGGTTGGCGAGGGGAGTGGAAAAGAAAGGGAAAACCACCCACAATTCGCATTCTAACTGAAGGCAAAAGTTTTTCCTTGCACAAATAACTCGACTTCTGCGACTCAACTCGCTTTGAATGCTTTGCAATTTCCGCTCTTCTAAATTTGTTGAAAATATTTCTTTCCTACCCACCTCCTCCCCCCCCGTTGCCCGCCAACCCCCTCGAGAAGCGAGAAAAACTTTTCTGCTGTGGAAATAACAACAACAGCAACAACAGGGTAGCACAACCCATGACTGACTGCCCAACCTTGCGTAATATTTTAATAAATTTTTGTCGCCAGGCATTCGGCTGGCCATTTTCGCATTGGAGCGAGCGAGCCAGATAGCAGGGGGTGGGGGTGCGAGCGAGAGAGCGCCACACAATAGCAACTCTGATTGCTGCCACTAACCTTTGTCCGATTTCCGTTCGCCATTCCTGTTGTGCGGCGCCTGCGTCCTAATTAAAAACGCTGGCAAAATGTAGGATAAAAGCGGCAAAAGTGCGTCGAACCTGTCAAGCCAAAAAGGGAATAAAACACGGAAAGAAACAGGTGAAATTACAAAAGTATTCACTACACTGCTCTTAACTTTCTGGAGGTAAAGTTGGATATGCCAACTCCACAAGGAATATATCATTTCAAACTGCAGGCACAAATCTAGCCTAATTCGAATTTAAATATTGAATTAGCCATAAAACGTGACATGGTTAATTCAATAAAAATGAGTTTATAATGATTGCAAAAATGCATATACCCCGACTTAAATATGCTTACTTTATTCAAAAGCTGATAAAAGCGATAAAAAACTAATTTTGGGTAAACAAAATGACAGAATTGTGATTAAGATGTCTGATGTTATATTCTACTTCCTTTGTAATATGCTTTTCCCGCTGTGCAAGGATCAGCTAAGCAGCCGGACATGGCCTATCACTTGATTCCTGCGACGGAGTGGAGTGTGCACCGGTGGAATTTCCATGTCAAAGCAGATTTTCTAACTGATTTCATGTCCAGCGATTTGAGGCGCTCAACAATTTTCAGTTTGCCATCCAACTTGCGGCATCCCGCTCGCTCCGATGTCCTGTGTTCCGATGTTTCTACATATTCCTTTGGCCGTTGTTGTTGGTCCTGTTCCTGGGCGTACTGGCTGATGGCTGATGGCGTTGGCGGCGGCGCCCACTGATGTGGTAATAAACACCCCTTGTGCAGTCTAATGGACCGTAATTAACTCGTGCGCCGACTGCGACTGCGACGGCAACGGCGACGGCGACGTCGTCGTTGTACAAGCGATGAATAATAATTTTTTGCCAAAGCCACAGAGCCGTAGAGTCGTCCAATCCGTGGACAACAACAGGACCCATTCCCAAGCCATGCCACCACACCACATCACCCTCTTCCCATGCCCCCACCCCCAACCCCCAGTTGTACTATATGGCCAGGCACAGTGGTAACGATTGCCGATTTAATGGCCAATAATTTTCGGGCACCCGATCGCCGACTGGCTGGCCATTCGCATCGCATTTACATATGTAACTAAACTGGCCAAGAGGCGAACCCTGTCCAGATGTTGGAAATTACTTATCGCCTGTCATTTCGGGTAATCGCTGTCCCACATATTAGGTTCGATTATGAGGCAATCTTTCTGTCCACAGCAAGTTGTTGATTGTGTGTCGAGTTGATCCATATAGTGTCCAATAATATCAGGATGAGATATGAGTGGGTTTTATGGCGCGACAACAGATGTGTACTAAACTGAGAAGGTAATTTGAGCAAAGGGCGTGCGATTAACAGATCAGTTTGTCGACTTTTTATGGATTGCACACATTTGTTCAAATATCGTATTAATAAGCTGGTGCAGTAGGATGAGCCTATGTATAGGAGTTGGTCAAAAAAACTAGGTTTCGAACAATAGAATAGTTTCGAGAGCAATCGAACTCAATTATACCGCCACTTGTTGTCATATTCCGCTCCTTAGAAACCCTTTGAGTATCACTCCTACTCATTGAGTTTTTTTTTTAAATTTGGCGTGTCATAACCCTTTTCGAAGACAATTGGCTCTTCTGGTGGAATCGTTTCCTACCCATTGTACCCTGTGGCTCCAGATTACCATTGTTGTTGCTGCTGGTCAGGGTGTTGCTGCTGCTGCTGCTGCTGCTGTTGCTGCTGCTGCTGCTGCTGCTGCTGTTGCTGCTGCTGCTGCTGCTGCTGCTGTTGTTTGCGTGACGGATATTGCCTTGTCACTTGCATGTACGAGAAATGTTAAAACGTGGAGCCGCTTGGCTTGGGTTTCATCGGCTTTTGCCTTTTTTCCTAGCTCTTTAGCCCCGCACATCGGTGCGGTCCACTCCAGGTCCTCCGCTTGCCGCTCCCCATTACCCGCTCCCCACTACCCACCGCTTGTTACCCCCTTTTTTTCCAACCAGCGACCGCAGCAACCGCAGAGCGGCAATCAGCGCACAGCTACATTCAACCAGCCAGTGCTGAGTTTTTGTACCGTTCGAAAGTTGTGCTAAAATTTAATTAATTTCGCAATTTGCCTAGACGCTGTCGATTGTAGATTGTCAATTGCAGGCTCGTCGACCAATTTCTATCTTTTCAGCTCCCCCCCATTCGATGTTTCGTCGATTTGCGCTTTTTGTGCTTCTCCTCCAGTGGAGCTGCCGAAAAATTATGATGATTGCCATCATCATCATCATCATACTCATACTCATGCCGCTCGCTGCGTTGCAGTGCTTGCACGTAATACCCATAGACGAACTCGTAATACTCCAGAGTAAGCGAGGGGCGTGGCGAATGGGCGGCGATTTAGCCAGGGCCATTATAAATACCAATTTAATGAGCGCAACATATGCAACGGGCGCAATCCAGGGGCGCGCTGGCCACCCGGAAAAAGGGGGGTGTGAAGCTACAGCAGCGAACGTTTAATGCGATTACATGGCAGCGGCACATTTGTCATCGGGGGTAGAGTCGCCCAGTAACGGGCGTACACTGAGCCAAATTCGAAACGGACGGGGATTAATCGCGGCGATAACTCAATAAGAAATTATTAATGGGCTTAACTTTGAATAAGTTGCGGTTGAAACTGAACTTTTGGTTATGCTGCAGTATTAACAGGGTTTAAAAAACAATTTTTCAAAATTGAAGGCAAGTCTTTTGTTCCTGTCTGCGTTAATTTAATATTGATTTATAGAATCAGGTAATAGCATGCTTTATATGGTATATATTAACATTATCTAAATATTGTATAAGTTAGAAGAATACGATTGTTTTCTACCGAAATACTTTCATTAGTTTAGATGATTATGAAAGCACTTCTCTGCATCATTTTCTGTCAGTGATGTAACTTTTGCAGTGAATTTTATGTGCATCGCACTGTGTGTTACATTTTGATTTATGTAAGTTTTGTTCATTTATGATGTTACATTTCATGCACTTTTTATGGGCAGATTTTTAAGGAGATTAAAGGCATGTTTCTTTTGACGAGATTAATTGACTGTTTATGTAAGTTGAACCGATTGAAAAGTGATAAGTGGCTCCAAGTGGCGCCCAGAGTTGAATGCCAATAATGGCTTAATCCGTGAAAGAGTTCTCCTAATAAGCGTATAATTGCGCAAGTGCAGTGGCCCCCCGTGAACTTCAACTTCAACTTGAACTGCAACGAATGCAACTTGCATCAGCATCAGCATCATCAGCATCTGTGTCCGTGTGTCAGCTTAAACAAATCAAGTCAAATTACTGCAGTGCTAAACAACAGCGAGTAGAGGAAGCAGAAGTAGAATATGTGGCACAAACAGGCAACGAAACGAAATGTAACGAAGCAAAACAAAGTGAAACTGGCGTACCAGCCGCAAGGTTTCGCATCCGAAAGATAGATTTTGCTATAGCAGATGCTACTGCCGCTACTACAGCTACTACTGCTGCTGCCACGCCAATTGCATGGCCATCGTGCATAACTCCAGCTGGTTTGTCTCTGGTCTGGGGTTCTCTGGTCTGCAGTCGTCCCTGGTACCTTGTCCGTCCCAATCTCTCTGGTTTTCGTCCGGCATGCGGGCCACTGCAGTAACAGTAGCACACCACCACACCGCACCGCAGCGCACCACGCAGCACAGCAGCGGTGGAAATGGCAGTAAGAGGAGCTCCAGTCGCCGCTCATTAAGTGCCACTCCACGACAGTTGTCGCTAATGCCGCCGCACCGTCCCAGTTCCCCGGGTCAACGTAAATTTGCAAATATTTGCTGGAATCAGACGAGTGGAGCAAGTGCCACCATGTGAAGCTGCTTCTACGGCTGCCGCTGCAAAAAGGGCAGAAAAATTCCAGGCATATTTGCCCTGCGCGAGCGCAACTTGAGTGTTAGACGAACGATGCAGATGCAGATGGCGGGCAGGGGGCTTTGCAAATAGGTCTGCCCTTCATCCCCTTGAAAACCCGTGCTCCACGAAGAAGTTTGGCACTTTAAATGCCAAATGCCAGCCGGGAAACCACTCGCCACTAATCCAGTCCCAGTCGCAGTCGCAGTACCAGTGCCAGTCCCACAACCAGAGTCCATCATTCTCCAAACAGTCCGATGCAATTATCCCCGCCTTGCAAACCCACCTGAGGCCATCGGTGAATCTCTTTTTCATTTCCTTTATGGGCAACCGCATATGGTATGGCCGTAGCATATAGTTAGTGCCGCCGCCCGCCCTCTTTGGAAAATTTCCAACAATTGTCATATTATACTTTTAGGTTCTATTCACTTGGTTCACTCCATTGTCCTGCTGCGTTCACGTGGCCACTCCCTGGTTTCCCTTTTGATAACCATGTCGGCGAAGGGCGCCACTTGCACCCTGTGTACCTGCAGCTGCAACCTGAAAGGTTCCACGGCGAGGAGTGCTCAAAAGATATGGGAAATCTGAACAAGTCAAAAAATATGGTTTATTTTCGGACTAGTAATGTTCATTATTAAAGAAACATCTTAAATTTTTACCTATTTAGGAGCCTTCGTTTGGAAATCAATACCAAACACTCCATATTCTAAATTTATATAAAGTGCTCTATAGTTCCATTTCCAGAAAATATGCATATGGATCCTCCTGAACTTCTAAGTAATTTGATAACTTCTCGGCGTTTCACTTTTGAGAAGGGTGGCCACCAAATTGGGGTCACCTTTTCAGGGTGGCATCCTTATATGGCAAGTCTTCGTTTGCCATGATCAATTTTATAAGCAGCTAATTGGGTCTTTCACTTCGTTATGGAGGTCAGGTTAGATCAATTTTTAAATAGGCTTTCCTTCTCCTTTCTTGTTCCACCGCATATGAGAACATTTGAGTTGGTTGACAGCCAAGTGTGAGAACTTTTTATGGTCTCGACGGGGGGCTACCACGATGAATAGAATATATTCTACCACTTAGGATGGGGTCATCTCGTGGAGGGAAAAAGTCTGGCCACTTGGCTAACTGTTAAGGTGTCACCACATGGCGGGGTCAGCCCACAAATGGGGTCACCAGCCAGCACCAACTGGTATTTTTTAGACATTTAAAGGCACTTGCACGGTGTCAACTCACTTGACTTGCCCAAAAGATGAAAAAAAGAACATTCCAATCCATGCCGAAATGTGAAATCATCCCCGCTTCTTGAGCAACCCTCGCATGGACTAGGATCACAACTGCCGGGGTTTTCCCCTCGAAGCAGGGCGGTTAATGACCATTCATTGTCTTACCTGACCCACTTGTTCCACTGCCTCCCGAGTTACGAGTTACGAGTTCCTTTGCGCGCGGTGAGTCAGAGCCTTGGTGTATAATTTGTATTTAAAATGCAACAAACCATAATTTTAAAGTTGCCGCTGTGCGTGCAGTTTGTCAAAAAGGCAGGATGGCCGGTCTGGCATGATGATGAAGTGGAGGCAGGAGGCAACCTGCGGTGCGACTGAAGAAACGGAATGAAATTATTAAGTATTTGCCTGGCCCCGGCAGTTGGAGAAACAAAGGCCAAAGCTTTTAAATATTTAATAAGTATACAAAAATGGAGGAGCACGAACGGAGAGGGAATCGCAGGGACATTCGCCTGTTGTTGAGTCATGTCAATTGACTGACTGAGTGCCCCGCTGTGGCGGGAGAAATGGATGTGGGAAGTGGGAATTGGGTATGGGAATGGAAGTGGAAGTGGAGGTGGAGGTGGAAGTGGAATCAATACCATGGATGGCCGCCTGCAGGGTTCCCGAGTACTTGTAAGGATATATACACACACTCTAACGGTGACAATAAATGAGTAAAAATGACTTCAACGAAACGAAAATGAAACGACACAGCGACGAACGGACAGACGGACAAAATCTGTCATCAACACGCCGCCAGTGAAGAGCAAAAGATACGAAACGAACCTGGATACGACGAGGCGCACTCACAGATACCCACGCACACGCACACCCATGCGGCAGCCATGAAATTTGATACGATGCGTGTGCGTCACTTGGAGTGTAAACGAAGGGGGGGTGGTGGTGCTGGGGCAGAAGGACACAGGACACGGGGACAGACCAAAGAAATTTCCATTTAACAATATCGGTCGCATGTTCTTGGGCATTTTCCGAAAATAGTAATTTAGGCTTTTAAATTGAAGCTGAAAAATATGTCTTCTTGATGCGCTTGATTTTATATCAAATTAATGGTATTAAAGTTGACGTAAACAAAATTTAAATATTTGAGTGTCCTTTCTTCTAAATTCTGATTATATTTAGTAAAAACCATTGGATTCGAAAATGCCTTTAAAATATACCCCCATTTCTAAGGCATCGCTGCAAATGTCCAAAAGAGGGTGGTTCGATGGGTTATGACCTCCAGATTAATAGAGCTCCAAATTTATGTTTGTTTAGCTGCGTCTGCCAGTCCTCGAAGATATTTACTTTATGCTTCGCCTAAGAATTAATAAAGAATAACTTGATTTATGTACAGCCATGGGCGTTGGTTGGGGGCTTAAACTTCCGCTTTATTGGCCAGACATATGACGGAATGAAAGTACTTTGTGGTTATGTTTCATTTATGCTGTTGTTTTTATTGAGCCTGGCAAAATATGAACCATTGATGGCATTTTATTGTTATTAGCAGATAAACTCCGGGGTTTCCTTGCTTTGGCAAATTTAACCATAATTTTAGTGCGTTGCCATGTCACAAGGAATGGGAAATTATGATGGTTTCATTATGATATTTTGTTGGTTATGTCATTATGCCGTTTTGTTATGTTATTAATTTGGTGAATTTATGCATTTTTCTTGACGATTTGTTTACCCTCCTTGTGAGATTACTTGAGGGCTATCATTTTTTGGTATACCCTTATTCCTTGCTGGAACTCGGGTTTCCACATTTACTCGTCAACCTTTTGACTCCCGGGGGCGACTCCCGTGGCTGGTGGAATTTACAACCTTACCTGTCCTAATCCCGGTGATGCAGCAGCATGCTCGCAGCAACATATTTCACTTCTCCTGGCGAGAACAATGCGAAGGCTTTTAGGGGCGACGAGGAAGATGCTCCGCTCTACCTGACCCGAAATGCGGAAAACAAAAGCCGGAGCAGAAACAAAACAACAACATCGCAGAGAGCTCAACTGCAACACGCATTGCACCTGGGAATCTGGTGGCATGGCATGGAATAGAGTAGAGTGGAATGGCATGGGATTGGACAGGGGATTGGGTGGACCTAAGCGCACGCCTCAGATTCTTTACCATTCGGGTTTTTATGGATTTGTGAAACATTTTATAACTTTACATGGAAATGATGTGTGTGCGCGAATGGCGCAGGTGGGGCTGTTTATTATGGTAACCTCGAAAACAAGTTGAAACCGGAGACACGGCGACAAACTAAATAATGCCCAGCTTTTGTGTTTGTCCATTTCGAAGATGGGCCCACACAGTCGAGATACAGATAAATACGAGATAAATGAAGATTGCGTTTCGGCACTCGAGGCGCCATTGTAATAATAAAGCCACCAAAAGTATAATAAGAAAATCCAAGCCTAAATCAAATAGAGCATAATCTGCTGCAGGGGCCGTACACTTGATCGTCATCATCACTTGTTGTGATCAAGAAAACGAAAATGAAAACGAATGCGTGGCACAAATTGAATCTGATTGTTCAAGTAGTCCCCGAGTCTCGGTCTCTGTATCAAATGTAAATCAGTGACTGGCAACCGCCACCAGCCCCCTGCACTCGCATTTTATTCAAATTCAACTCAAAAACAGCTGCTATACTTCATTACCATAAGGTTCGCCTTGGCCAGCACACTCCCAATCCCCTTCAGTTCCGACATCACCGAAACGAACCAAACCAAACCAAACCGATCCGAGCGCCCCTCTCTGGCCCGACATGCAATTTGATGTGTGATTATGCCTTTTTGTTGCTTATCAAAATGAAAATTCAAATTCAACTATAACAGCACATTGTTTACAACGCCCCCGAAACCCTTTCGCTGGGACACTCGAATGGCATCCCAAACAAAACCCGGGGCACAGGCAACATCAACGGCAGCAACACTTGGAGAGCTGCAAAAGTGACACTTCCAAGAGATTAAAGTGACATGTAGTGGTCCGTATATTCAGGCTATATAGCGACGGATGGCGGCGGATAGCGACGGACTGTCTGACGAGGAGACGGACCCGCTGCCAACACCTTCCACCACTCGAGAGTGGGGAAAGTTGGGGGCGGGCAGGGGCATTGCGAGTCGAGTACGAGTATTTGTTGGGCTCTATGCATAGATTAATAAATTATAAGCCGCTTCTCTGAATGGAGTCGCTCTGATTACACTCACAGAAATTGGGTGAAAAGCGGAGTTCAATGTTTAATAAATACATAAAGCCTATGTATTTCTGGTCCTAATTGAATAAAATGAGATGCTATACGAATTCTAAGAAATTTTGATTTTGCCAATAGATTAATTGAATTTCAATTAGGAACGAAATGTATAAAAAATGTTCCAATGAAGTCAATTAGATTTCCAAATTGTTGCGAGTCTAAATACATTTTAATTGATTTGATAAGAAATACATGATAAAAGCATACTAGTATTAGCCTAGAGCCACGCAATTAAAAATTAGTTTGAGCGTGAACACCGATGATTTAGGATGTATACAAAGCCAAAGCTTTTGCTTACTTTCTGGCTAACCATGCAATTGGTCAGCAAAGTAAGTAGATATGTACTTAAATCAGTCCTAAATGGTATTTATCAGATGAAAACTTACATTTTAGACAACTGCCATGCTTGAGTTTAAAAACATAAAGTGCGAGTCTGTGGATAAGGAATTTTCCGAGTTTGAATACTGCTATCTAAAGTCTGTGAACAGGACATACAAGTATATTTCGGCTAAAGTAAAATTGCTACAATTGCCAGTAACCAATGCTAAGGTATGCAAAAATTGAATGCCTTTATCGAAAAACTCTAGAGTTGTGACTTAGGTTAATGGAGCACTGTACCAACGACTCAATGGATACAAGCCCTTTCTGTACAACATAACGGTGGATTGTTGCAAGTTCATCAAGAATCAGAAGTACAGTCCCATTGCTAGCTTCTTTTTCGACACCTTCAAAGGATTTTCGAACATAAATCATTCCTGTCCCTTCAATGTAAGTAAATTTTTTGCAACGTTGAGAGCAGTTAAGATCCTTATATAACCGATATTGGTTTAATATTTGATTTAAGCATGACATAATACTGGATAAACTAACTGCAGAATCGGTATATCACCGTTTTACTAATATTCTACCATTTCCCGAAGGAGACTATATGCTTCAATTAAACTGGTTTACATCTGGCATCAATCGAGTCATATTTAAAGTTTTTATGTCACTCAAAAATTGAACATTTCAACGATAATTATAATGTAGAAAACTTGTCGATTACAATTATACTTTTAATCCTTTGGATTCTACACTAATAAACAACATCAGTTTTGAAACATGTGAGTTTGATTATTATTTGAATAATTCTGCTTGGCTTTCTTCCAGTGCACCTTTCGCTACCCTGTGTTCGCTTTCTTTTCCACTCAAATCCTGGGGGAATACGACAGTCAGTCCCCAGAGCATATGTACGCCTCCTCCTTCTCCTCCTCCTCCTGGATCCCCATCCATCCATCTGATTTTCCTACCCCGCCCCCGCATCAGAATGTGAACGTGAATGTGAATGTGAATGTGGAGCAATTAATGTTTGTGTTTTGTCATTTCAAGCCCGACATTGCCCGCTGCTCCATCGTCTTGATGGGGATGCTGTTTTTGTTGTTCTTACATTTTATGCGCATAATTAAGCCGGTGTATCCGTAAAAGTATGCGACACTTCCGGCTTGGACAACTGCCAACGAGAGAGTCCCTATTGGAACTGGGCTTTGTACGGTCTTTTCCTCTGATTTTATTATTATTATTTTTACTTTTGCCCCACGGCTTTCGCATTGTAATACAATTCATTGAGCATTGAGCATTGAAGCTCGGAACTCTTTCTTTCTTTGCGACATATACCTCAGCATGGTATTCTTTGGGATGTGGCTGGGAAGAAAAGAAGCTGCGGAAATGCCAAAGCACAAATGGGAAAAGATGATGATGATCAGATCATCGGCGTGGAGAAAGGCTGAGAAGGAAATTGGGAATATATTTTGATGTGCTGTAAATTGTCGATTATATCGCGACGGTCCCACATCAAGAGATACAATCTCGATTATCTACGCTTGAAATTACCATTTACATTTGACAGATCTTTCCTGTTCTCAGCCCGTAATTGATATTCGCCTTTTGTATCTTCTTTGTTTTAATGATAATTATCATTTAGAGCCTAGGAGTAGTATAATTATGGGTCTTCTCATTTTTTGACATTTCGTCTCTGTTTTATTTCATCGTTCAGCATTTTATAGATCTATAATCGTTGGATACTTGAGCACTAATTGAGGGTCTCATGTCGGGGCATCGAAATTGGCTTGGCCCACAAAAGCTGCCCATCGAGCATTATATGTTTTTTGGTGAACCTGTTTGGGGGAGTGGGCACAAATTCCGATTCGTTGTCGGGTCTTCATCTCCGGTTCCATCTGATATATTGATTGTTTGCACTTTGTTTCTCCGTTTCTGCTTTGTCAACTGTTTTCCCCGTACTCATTGTGATTTTTTGTGCTCCCATTGATTAAGACCCCACGACATTTACTCCATCTGCAGCCCGACATGTTTGTCTTTGGCCACGCTGACTTCAGCCTAATCCCTCGGATGGGTGGGGGTCGGTAGAACTTTGATATGGCTTATCTCTGTGTCTCGAGATGGGAGTACAAGAGCAGAGCGATTTTGACACATGTCATAGGCAATGGACAAACAGAGACCACCTCCCCAAGCGGGATTCGCTTCCAACTAGCTCCACTGCTCGTGTAAGCCACAAAAAAACAAATCACTTGGGGGCAACCCCACCATCTGGTCGGGGGCGACGGGTGGTGGTTCCCTCCCAGTGGCATTATTTGAATTAAGTGCATACTTAAGCGTAATTTATTGGAAAATCCACAAGAGCCTCCGGGCGGCTCACTCGGCGGATTGAGCTGGGCGCCTCCATCTACGATAAATCTATTGTTTCAGTTGGTGCGAGGTCGCGTCATTAATCTGCAGACGACTCTCTTAGTCCAGTCGGAGATTTCTGAGCGGCAGATGACATTCTATCTATGTGTCTCGGGTTTATTTGTCCTCTGCTGCTGGCCAGCTCTATTTGAATAGTTCTCTGGCAAACTCCACGCCCGTGCATCCTCCACACATCTTATCGCCTGGTGTCAGTCCAAATGGCAGTAAAAAGAGTGAAAAGTGGGAGGTAGAGTGGGTAGGATGGGCAGGAAAATCGTTGGTTCGGGTACAATGTGCGGATGGAATGTTTATTGGGATCGGGATTTCTGCAGACGACATCGATGTCATTAAATATGCCAAGTAGCCATTCTAAAATCGTGTTAACGGTCATTGCTTATGCATTAAAGTAATCATTTCGGCTCACAACAAATGGAATAATCATCAAATCACTGAAATGTGTTCAATGGGAAATTAAATTTAATTCAGAACATATTTTAATTATTTCTAAACAAATATCTAAAGAGAATGCGCGCACAAGTATGCATTAGTTTACAATTTGTGATTGAGGGAGAAAAATTAGGTTATATTTTAATCTTGTGTGAAATTTGCTCAGCATTAATGGCCGAAAATTCAGGCATTGTGTAGAGTTTAGTCATTCTGATATTGTTTCCAGACAAAACATTAGCTTATGACTCTTGTTAATGTGGAATTTATGTGCACTAGGCATCCTCACTTGTTTATTTAGCTCGAATTCGAACTGGAAATTTCCCAATTTGCGTTGCCCATTTAATTTGCAAACACAAATCACTTTCCTGTTATAACTCTCAACTAAATTGATATTGAGTGCTTTGGATTCTTCTTGGTATCAAATTATTGTTGTTTTCCTACCTAAGCTTAATTCGTCGGCACTCTAGACCAACTCTAGTCCACTTGCCATTTCCAGTTTGGAGCGACTTGGAGGCAGGCTTCTTACTGCGACCACTCCACCGGATTCCTAGGCTTCCACATCTTGGGCACAAGAAGAACGAGTTATTGGCATGCATTGAATTTGCTTCGGAATTTGTTGGGCTATGAGGGGGGTGGGGTTGGGGTGGCGTAGGGATTGGGGGCTGCAGTATGGAGGAGTAGTCGAGCAAAAGAGTAGACAATCAGTGGCATGTATAGAATTTCACTGATTTATGTTTCATATGAGCCGACTATGAGGCAGAGATTCCCTCAAGGCATGAGCGTGGCATAGCCAGGGACTGAGCAGGATGAGCTGCAGGATGGAGGAGCAATCCTTCGGCCGGGTGACAATGCAGTGATTACATCTTTTGAGCATACATATAATATATACACACATACGTACGTACACCCCCGCAATTTCCGTGATGGGGGAAAGGCATGCCTTTGCTGGCGTTCAAAAAATATTTTCTCCAGAGCTTTCCAGCTCGTGAGAAAACGGTTGGAGAGGGGCGAAGAGGGGGCTATTTGATAAATTTTTGATTAAAGGCCCCCATGCCTGGTCTTGATAGGTTCTCTACTCGTACTTTTTCATGTGTGTATAATGTGCATTCCGTTTGTATGGAGGAAGGCTTGCTCAAATTACGTTTGACATTCAATTGAGTTTAAGTTGATTGCCAGTTAAGTGAAACAGAGGAAGATATATCTCGGCGAAAGCGATTTTTGACAGTCCAACGCTGATTACTCCAGTTATCCAATAACTGAATATGCCTCCTGCATTCAGAATCAATCGCGGCTGTCATTTATCCAAATGTTAATTTAAACAATTAATATCAGAAGCCAGCGAGCGAGCGAACGGGATGGAGTGCCTTAACATGTCAATTTGCAAATTAAGTACACAACATGACAGACCAGCGGCGGCGAAAGAGATGCCACGATAGCGAGCGAAAGAGATAGTGAGATAGCCAAATATAGATCGAATCTGAATAGTGTAGCCTGGGGAATGTACATATATGAAGACTGGCACTTGAGCGGAGAGCAGGAACGGCGGGCGGCGGCGGAGGAGTAGGGTCATTAGAAGAAACCAGAGATTTAATTGGGCCAGAGTGCTCTTAAATATGATTTGTGAGTTCCCCAGAGGAATCGAACAGCGGAAGCCCAGAGATTACAGATGCGAGTAATTACTAGATGAGCTTCCAGATAGCATAGTTCCTCAGTTCTGTGGTAGGTTAGGGCAATATACTCAATTTAAATGGAAAACGAGGTCAACACTCTTATTTCCATATCAATTTTGCCCTACAGCAGAAGAATGTAATTTTGAGTTTGTAAAAGGATTTTTAGATTCATATAATTATTAGACTTCTTGATTATGATCAGGTAATAACTCATAGCACTGAAAAAATGTTTATCCAAAAGAAAACTCTTTTCTTAAAATTCCCATGTTTACTTGTTGATAGGGAGTTTTCCCCAGGAAAAACATACCATATGCTATACAAACAACTGATAATTGTAGTTTTCTGGAGGTGATTAGTGGTAGTTGCTACCGCTCAATCCGACAGGTGTTTCGAGGTATGGTTCTTTTTTCATTGAAAATAAAAAAGAGAAGCTAATTTGTGGCCAGGCAATATATCATGGCGTTACAGACGACAGTTGAGTTTTATATGTATGAATGTTCATCCAACTTCTGCCACTCAACTTCCTCGCGTATATATATATTTTAAGTTTTAAGTAAAATAAATATACATCGTAAAGCGCATAGGTTTATATTTAAACGCTCAGTCAATGGCAATTTCCTGCTGTTGCCGCTGCGATGCCTTGCCGAATTTATAGATAATTTTTCATGATTTTCCCGACACATTCTTCTTTCCCAATCTCGTTGCAGATGCGCTCAGCAGGTCGCTGCGATGCCTTCGAGCTGGTGCTGCCGCCGGTGCTGATGATGATGATGAAGTTGCTGCCGCTCCCGGTCCGCTGCTTTAGCTGCTGACAGCCAAGTGCAGTATCCGAAAGATACCAGATACCAGATACCCGAGACAAAGGAAAGGAAAAGTGCATTTCCTGCTACCTAACTTGTGCGTGCCGTTCTACCTACATAGCCGGATTCTACCTACGATTTCGGTAGGGAGTTGAAAAAGAGAGTAACTCGCCGCCGATACTCTCTCGCTGCTCGCTGCTCGCTGCTCCGATACTCGTTACTTTTGTCGAGCGCTCGACGGACAGACATCTGCTCAGCCGGGCCGCTCAGTTTGGTCAAGAAGCGCGTTCGCGACGGCTGCAAAAGAACGTACCGCCGTAGGAAAACCCCGACAGAAAAGTGCGCCGTGGAGCGCGGGCGGACATTCCACCTACCCAAAACGCCTCGAACTCGATATCGAATCGAAAGGATTAATCCAGTGAAATCAGTGAAGTGAAAGTGCCTGCGAACGCATCATCAATCCTTTATCCCTTCTCCCTCAAATATTTACCCAGTGGTGATTGCTGTTGATAAAGTGGATTGGCATACGGGGGACACTTTCAATTAGGCACGTTGCCGCTGCTTCATAAATGTGCCACAATGGCCGCGCCGTCCAGGACGACGTTGATGCCACCACCCTTCCGGCTCCAGCTGCGGCTACTGATACTACCCATCCTGCTACTCCTGCTCCTGCGCCATGATGCGGTCCACGCGGAACCGTACTCCGGCGGATTCGGCAGCTCAGCGGTATCCAGCGGTGGACTGGGGTCAGTGGGCATTCACATACCCGGCGGCGGAGTGGGCGTCATCACGGAGGCCCGCTGCCCGAGGGTCTGTTCCTGCACCGGATTAAATGTGGATTGCTCGCATCGAGGACTCACCTCCGTTCCCAGGAAAATCTCAGCGGACGTGGAGCGACTGTGAGTATTTTATTGATATAAATACATTCGAATGCGGATTACCCTTTTGTGCGATTGAGGTGCTTGAATGGGCCAGAGGCTTCTAACAGCTGTATCTATTTGTCATATTCTATCTATGGCTCCCCTTATAGATTTCTATTTAAAAATCTCTTTGCAAGCTCCAGCATTCAATTACCACTCCCATTCTTAATGCAGTCATAAATCAATATTAAATTCACAATTTTATTGAAATGCCATTATGCAAACAATCTGAGCAGACATAAAACCAACAGAGAGACACTTCCCCCATGGCACAACAAAGACTTCCGCCAAGTCCCGCACCAATGCCATATCGATACCTTGCCATTTCCATCCGTTTAGTTAGGATCTCCATTCAGATACTTCCTTCTGCTGGGCAGTCGGGAAAACTGCATGACAAATTCCAATTATGGAATGGGCCATTCTTTCGCCGTTTGTCCATTGCCAATTGTTCAAACATTGAGCACACTCTATTAAAATAATAAAGCCGGACACGGGTCCGGACGCACACGACCCGCTGCTGGCCGGGATTGGTCGGTACGATTTGTATTTATTTAAAAATCAGCATAGGCAAACAACAGCAGCGGTTCACAGGGTAGTTGGATTGTGGAGTGTGGGGAAATAAATAAAGCCGTGACCATGTCGTCGTGTCGATAGCGATAAAGAAAAAGGGTCCCCAGGGTCCAGAAACCAGGAACAGAAACAGGACCAACCAGCCGGACAGCCAGGCTACCACCGGGCAGCCCCAAGCCAACTTGCAGCGAGCTGCTTACATTAAATCGCCATTAAGTTTATTAATTGTCGCCGAAGGAGCCGCATAAGCGCATCAGTGGCCAGGCGGCAATAATGGTTGCATGTTGCGCAGAGTCGAATGCATTAAGCCAATGTGGCTGCGATTCCAATTCCGCTTGCCATTGCGACTCCTTCATCTCCAGCTCCATCGTCTGTCCTCTGTCCATCGCTCACAGTCGCCACATAAATTAACGCGCCGGCAATTAGCAAGTGTATGCAAAATACCACCTCCCAGCCACCCAGCCACCCAACCATCCAAGCTCGGCATCCTCCAGCACTCAACTCCAACCTCAGCGGCCTCAAAAGCCTGCTGTCGTGGCGGCAGTTTTTCTACATAAATTAATAACAGATATCAGCAGCGGCAGTGGCAGCATTAACGTTATAGCATTATAGCCCAGTTATAAGCAGTCGGTTGGGCCAACTCGGTTGCAAGTTGGCTGGCTGGCTGACTGGCTGACTGGCTGGTTGGCTGGCGACTGTGCTCAGGGACACATTTGGCTGCTGTTATTTGCGCTCTTTTTTATTTGTGTTTTTATTTTTTTCTTATTTTGTATTTATTCGTTTTTAATGCTGCATACAGAGAGTAATATAAAACACAGAAACCAGCCAGCCAGCAGTGAGCCAACAGAAACAGAAAACATATCAACATGCACGACATATTTGCATTTTAAAATAGAGAACCGAACCGATGCGAACCCAACTGAACTGGGCACGATATATATGCCGTACTATGCCATATACTATACTATATTGTATTATGCACAGGGTGCCTCAGGGCCCACGGATCAAATAGATATATGTCCCATTTTTGTGAGTGACATTCCATGGGGAGAGATGAGGTTCCGGGTGTCAAAGTGTGTGTGTGTGTGCAGGAGAATGTGTCAAGAGTCTTAAGCTGAGCTTAAGTGGGGCAGCGAAAGAACCAAAATAAGCGACTGGCAACCAGGTGAGGATGTGATGGAAAGGCTCTTGGGGGAATTATGATTTCAACAGATTATATAGTAGAAGCGGGGGAATTAATTCCCAAAGCCATCGGAGGGGGGGAAATCTAAAGGTGAAAAGTACTTTTGTTTCAATGAAATTGAATACAGTCTAAGTCGCATTGTCTGTGGCACGTTTGAGTTTAAGTGACTTACCCAGCTCAAATTTCATTATCTTATACTCCAGCATGGTAAGCAACTTAAATGCTTCGGTTTGGGAAACGGAAATCCAGCTGCCTAAAAATTGCTAAATACTTGTAGGTATTTTATGCTAAAACAAGCAGTCATAGTTCCAGTCTTTTGAATTTGATTTTAATAGCCAAAGTAATTAAAAAGCTTCCACGACCAAACTTGTGGCACCCTAATGCTGAGCTGGGCAGAACCTTCTAACCCGGCACACAAGCATATATCAAATATTGAACATGCCCACAACTATTGGCCCCATGTCCATGTGCACCGAACGGGATGGCCAACATTGGAGCACAGATGTATGTATGTATGTATATTCATGGGAGAACGAACAAAAAACAATGCCAAATGCAAACTGGGGCTCTCTGGCAAATTGTGTTCTTCAACCAAACCTCCCCCCCTCCCTCGCTTTCGACGCCCATGTCCATGTCATTGCCATTTAATTACAAAGCCCCCGGGCGAAGAAAGGTGGGGTGGTGTGGGTGAAGACCTCGAAGAGGAGAGCTCCAATGGAAGAGTTCTGAGCTGACAGGCTGCCAGTCACCCACACAGTTGATTCAATTGACACGACAGCATTTTTGCATATCTAATTTGTGGAAAACGGGTGTCTTGGCTGCTCGGCTTGGTGGCCCTTCACACCTGAGAACGACTAATTTATAGCTGAGGCAAACGAGGTGGCAGCTGCTTTTGATGTTCCATGGTTACTCGGTTTCTCGGTACCTCTGCTCCTCGGCTCCTCGTTTCCGAAATGGAGAAAAGGGCACCTGGCCTGGCCACAAAAGAGCAAACCCCAAGATGGCATCTAATTGGCAGCGGAGGGCGAAAACCAACAGAATGCGGCCCCACCACACGCATCTAATGAAGTTAAATGCTTAATTATAAGCCAGGGGAAAACGGCAAAAATTATGCATACGGCCATTCCAACCAAAAGTGATTTAAACAAATTACATAAAAACCAGCGCCAGAAGCGTTTGAAAAATGTTTGGCAATTAGACGGCGACGAGCAAGACTTTTGTTTTTATTTTCAAGCCAACAAAAGCAAAACAAAGCATATTGAAAATCTTGCTCGACCATCTGATATCGCTGAGCTACACAGAAAAAAAACAGGGTACTTAACTTAAAAAGAAAATGTTTTTCTCATACAATGCAAATCCCAGCTGAATTATAATGTAAATCTGTTTTGATAGCGATGAAAGTTTTCAGATTGATAATCCCGCTTAGACATGGAATATAGTTATGTTTTTTTTTGCCGTGCAGTTACTACGGCCAGTCTGCTGTAATCAGTGGGATCTGAGCAAGAGTTGCCCACATCGCGAAGAGATATTAAGCTCATTAAAAAGACATGTGTGTGTGTGAGTGTGAAGAGCATGGATGGACTGAGGAGCAGCAGCCTCATCATCGGCAACTTGATGCGAGATTCATTAAGGCTTAAGCCGCACAGAAAATATCTTACGTCTGGGTCGCCGAAGGTCTTACTACCTGTTGTTTGGGCCCACAAGACCAAAAACCCAGAGACTCCTCCTCCAGCTCGAACCTTACTCAAAAAGTGAGCAGCTGAGACCAACTTGTTGTTTGTAGATGGTTGCGCGCATGCGCACACGGTTAACTGAAGTCTTTTGTATCTCTCTCGGTTGCATTTCATTGTTATGACATCTGCAGGTAACAAATTTTGTGTTTCTGGCCAAGGAACGAGTTCTGGCCTCGTTGGAGGCTCTCCATGCGCCGTGCTCAATGATTAAATATCATATTTTCGTTATCAGCAACGAGGAGCAGAAAAAATCTCCGTCTTACTCCTACCCGGTGGTGGATCCCCCTTCGATTTTCCCTTTACCAGCTGCATTCATATCTCAGATTGCTGTTGTCCTCTTGTCTTACAAGCAATTAAAAAAAATTATCGCCCTGTCTGTATGAATGCCTCTTGGGTTGCATCCACACCGCAACACCGCAGCGACTTGCAACATAATTAATGCAATTTCTGTAATCGTAATTTCTTTATCTATATTTTCGCAGCGAGCTGCAGGGAAACAATTTGACCGTGATATACGAGACGGATTTCCAGCGGCTGACCAAGCTGCGAATGCTGTAAGTTAAATTATGGAACATTAAATCGAAATTGCCCGATTAACTCAACTCTTCGAACTTTGAATTTCCACAGCCAACTCACTGACAATCAGATCCACACGATCGAGAGGAACTCCTTCCAAGATTTGGTCTCACTCGAGCGGCTGTGAGTAGTCCCTAACTATGGTGTATAACTTGTTTTGCAGTAATGCTAGTTGCATGAAATACTTTTGAATATTGAATTTGAGCTCACTACTAACCAATTTTTGATGATCTCCACACTGGATCTTAATCTTAATTAATCAATTGATATATTTTCTTAGACTTAGAATATAGCTAGCTAGCGTGCAAATTGAATTTAGCTTGATGCCAGATTTAGTTTGAATTATTAACATTTTGTATCTGATTCCCGTTTTTGTTCTTGTTTATTTTTATTGCATATCTCTACCGTTCTTTGTCTCTCTCTGCTTTCGTTACGTTTCGTTTTGCGTACCTAAAATGTTCGTCTCTACACAAAAAACCAAACCAAAATCAAATCAAATCAAAAACCAATATCGAAATCGAAACACCAAAAACCAAAAACCAAAAACCAAATCCAACACTGTAATCAAACAGACGCCTAAACAACAATCGACTAAAGGCAATTCCTGAAAACTTTGTGACAAGTTCAGCGAGTCTTTTGCGATTGTAAGTAAACTCCAAAGTAGCCGATAGTAGTCGACACTTGTACTCAGATCGCATTCGATATCGGATCATTTAACCATAACTTTGATAATCCTGCAGGGACATCTCCAACAATGTCATCACGACCGTGGGAAGACGCGTCTTCAAGGGAGCCCAATCGTTGCGTAGTCTTCAGCTGGACAATAACCAAATCACCTGTCTGGATGAGCACGCCTTTAAGGGATTGGTGGAGCTGGAGATACTGTGAGTACCACTGACCAGATTTAGCCAAAGTGAAGGGAGAATTGACCAAATTTGCTAGCCAATCAATGGAGCTACGTGCCATTGCGGTCGAGTAATTAATCAATGATTTAGTGCCTTTTGTTAATCAATCAAATGGGCATTAGTGAATGAATTAAAAATCAATCAGTTAATGCTCTGGCTAAATTACATAATAAATGGTTAGGCTTTGCGGCCAGATAAGCCAATCGCAGCCGAAATGGAGCTCATATATCAAGTGATTAGAAGGGAGCGAGAGGACCAAATTGATAAATGGCAAGTGGCCAAGCTAAAGCTGAACAGTTTTGCCAGATAATGTGTAAATCGAGTGTAATTCAACTTATTGTAATTTGTTGACAATAAACAAGAAATTAATGTATGTATTAAAGTTAATAACCAATTTTGATGAATAATTAATTAGCTGCACGAAGCACACTTTTTATGAAAGTAAAGTTTAGTAAGAAATCGATAAACAAAGCCCGTTGAAAACAAATTGGCAAGTGCCCTTAACGTTCTATTAAAAGGGGATTTCAAATTAGTGGCCTTTAGAAGATAGAAGTCGATTCCACATGTAGGATTCCACCAGGAAGCTCGATAGTTGGTAACCATTTTAATTAAATTTTGATCGGCACCCGATTTGTGCTCTTTTGGCCAGGCCAAACCCTTGCTGCCATAACCATAACTAGCCAATAGATATAGTGGCTTGATAAGGCCGGATCATCTGCTCCACTCACTGACCATTTCCTTCTCTCCACTTGTATTTTGCAGCACGCTGAACAACAACAACCTGACTTCCCTGCCGCACAACATCTTCGGCGGACTGGGACGTTTGCGGGCACTCCGGCTGTCGGACAATCCGTTCGCCTGCGACTGCCATCTGTCCTGGCTGTCGCGGTTCCTTCGCAGTGCCACCCGCCTGGCGCCCTACACCCGCTGCCAGTCGCCATCGCAGCTGAAGGGCCAAAACGTGGCGGACCTGCACGACCAGGAGTTCAAATGCTCGGGTATGTAATGGCCAATGGCCAATGGCCCGGTGCTTTGTGCAACATGTTGTGGCAGCTTCCACTCCCTGAATGCTACCAAAAATGGGCAACATTTGGCCGCTCCTCCCCCCGTCACAATTCGTAGTCGAAATTAATTAGTTTTTTATGCGAAAGCGAGGAAAACAAAGCATTGCGGGTATAAATCATAAGCAGTCATATGGGCACACCCCCACTGCCTCGAACGCCCACGAAACAACCCGCACCACGAGCACCATGAGCACCAAGCGTCAGCAGCTCAATAT
The DNA here is from genome assembly GCF_004382145.1 of Drosophila mauritiana. Classification (NCBI taxonomy): domain Eukaryota; kingdom Metazoa; phylum Arthropoda; class Insecta; order Diptera; family Drosophilidae; genus Drosophila; species Drosophila mauritiana. The sequence continues at coordinate 14,265,059 of NC_046668.1, read as the reverse complement.
CTGGCAAGAACCACTTGGTGCTTTGGTGGCTTCATCCATTCGGTTATATCCCCCGTTTCCTTCTGCAGCGCGGTCGTGTGTTTGCCAAAACGTTTAACGCCGTCGAAATCATTGCCTGGTGTTTGTATTTTTTGGCTTCTCCTCTTACTGAAAGATGCCGATGCAGATGCTCGGATGCGAAGGCTTAAGACCTGAGCACGAGATGGAGATGAGGCTGCGGGCCAAGTGAATGGGAATGGGGAATGGGAAGTGGCCAAAACGAAAACCAAAGCTGAAGACTGAGCGTGAAGCGCTCAATGAAGCGGAAAATGCGCCCCAAAACGATGCAGCCATGAAACGAGTTTCTTGGCTCAACCATTTCTGCCGAATGGTTAGGGTATATCGCATTGTTTTGCGTTGAGCTTGGTTTTTCTGGGGAGCCTGTAATCGATATGAGTATGCAGATGAGCTGATATATCCCTGGATGACCCGTGTCAAGTTGGATAATACTTTAGTGCCTATAATATGATGGGAACTCTGGGGGTTCGGATTGCAAACGCTTTGTTATAAACGATATTTCGTGGAATTTTCCTAGGATAGACAGATTAATGAATAGATTGATTCCTCTACGATGAATGATTCAAGTTCTCATGTTTGTTGTTTAACTTAATATTTCATTTTCTTCTCAATCGTTCCTTAAATGTTTAGCAAATGTTTATTATTTAGTCGCCATGACTGATTTCGAATGGATCCATCCATCAACAAAGTGTATCTAGAGTTTCACATTCACCTCAAAGTGAACTATAATTCCGAGCTTGTTTGACTTTCGTTTTGTATGAAATGCTATGGAATTATGTGGGTAAACATTTATGACCAGCGGCTGGTTAGAGTTGCACCTCCCCAAAACCCATTTCCCCAGCCGCTGCATCCCCCTTTGCCCCGCCATCGGAGGAGCGGCTGTGCAGTAGCATTGATAATTACGATACTGCTGGTTGCAAAGCAAGCCAGATCCAAATCGGATGCTCGTTTTCCCAGCTACCGGAGCTCGAACCGGAGCAAGACTAAATTCGCCAAGTACTTATCCCAATCTCCCAACCATATTGTTTGTCCATCAGGTCTGACGGAGCACGCACCGATGGAATGCGGGGCGGAGAACAGCTGTCCGCACCCATGTCGCTGTGCGGACGGGATCGTCGATTGCCGTGAGAAGAGTCTGACCAGCGTGCCCGTCACCTTGCCCGACGACACCACCGAGCTGTAAGTGGTGCATCTTTGGATTTGAATGGCGGTGCTTCCCTCTCACTTGGCTAAACTAACCCTCTGATTTTTTTTTGCAGCCGCCTCGAGCAGAATTTCATTACGGAACTGCCGCCGAAATCGTTCTCCAGCTTTCGACGACTGCGACGCATCGACCTGTCCAACAACAACATCTCCCGAATTGCCCACGATGCACTAAGCGGCCTAAAGCAGTTAACCACTCTGTAAGTAGATAATACCCGGTGGTGGAGGTGTTGTTGCCACTTTACTGGCTGCAGTGCAACAAGTAGCCTTTGCAGAACAAAATGTGCACTCACTTGAGCTGCCCTGCGGCTGCTCCCGCACTCGGGTAAACTCACCTGAACCCACTTAAATGAGGGGAATGGGCTAACAGTTGCCTCAGGGCCGGGCCAGAAGCGAGCTAATCGGCCCACGCTTAGCGTTCCTGCCAGCTTACACCGCAAGGCATCGGCTTACCTTGCCCATGTGTGGAATCCTCCTTCGCCCTGTCACCCAGCTCCTGCTCCACCTCCTCCTCGTCGACGAGCACGTGTGTGATGGAGATGAGAACGTGACACGCACTTAATTACTGGTAGCCACATTAAAGGGGTTTTATTTTCTGCATTTTTAATTATGTTTGGGGCTGTGCTTCTTCCAATTAGAACTCCTGCAGGAGAGAGTGTGGTACTTTTTGTGTCACATGAACCGAAATTAAATGAGTGCTTCATTAAAAAGTAACTTAAACTAAGGCACCAGATAAAAGAGATTTAGTTATGTTTCAATGATAAATTCAATGATGATTGAATTAGAAAGATTATTTAAATGAATTTTAAGAGTTAGATGGAACAGTTTCCCAAACTTTAGCATTACTTTTCACCCAGAACATTTTTGCGTGTCACGACTCAGTTTTTGATCGGGGCTAAGGGAACCAGTTGCCGCCCGCAACAGCAACATCAAGAGCGACATCCACATCCATATCAACAAAAAAGAATGACAGCGGCAACAAGAACTTAACCACTTTGTCTTTGCCCGCAGAGTGATTTTGTGTTTTTTGTAATTTTTTGTGCCACCTCCTGGCGGGGCTTGTGTTTTCTTTAAGCTTTTTTCTCTTCTTTTCTTTTCGAGCTTTGTTAACATTCGTCGTGTGTTCTATTTGTGTTCTTTTCCATGTCGGCTCCACCCATCGTCAACGTGGCCATTGTACCATCGTGGCATCATCCCATCAGCGTGCTGTACGGCAATAAAATAAAGGATTTACCCTCGGGCGTGTTCAAAGGACTCGGCTCGCTGCAGCTGCTGCTGCTGAACGCCAACGAGATCTCGTGCATACGCAAGGATGCCTTCCGCGACCTGCACAGTTTGAGCCTGCTCTCGCTGTACGACAACAACATCCAGTCGCTGGCTAATGGCACATTCGACGCCATGAAGAGCATCAAAACGGTGTAAGTACATGGAGACCCACTCCTCCATTCCTCCACTGCCTTACTCCTCGACCTCTCCACGTCCGCTGAACGCCGCCTGCTCAACGCCCACCAAGCACTCGAGTGGGGAACAGGCCCATGTCGGGATCCCATCTTGAATGGAGCAGGCACTTTGGTGTTAAACCTCTGAAGTGCATTTAGTAGTTGCCTTTGACTCAGCCCCGCCTCCCTCGCCCACCACGCCTTCTCGTCTTGAGTCCGCTTCAGAGTTCGCGTTGACATTTGTTTAGCAGCAAACAAGAAGCATCTCCCGCCCCCTGACACATCATCCAGTACCCAGCACCCAGCATCCAGCATCCATCCCCTTCTCTGTGAACCGTGAAGACTTTCGGCCTTTCCAGCGAACAAAAGACGAAGGCTCCGAGAAGAATTCTCCGTTTGGCATCGATAAATGTACGCTCGGCTATGGAGCTGCAAAAAAAAGGGAAAAACTGAATCTTGAATGGTCTACAAGATTTGGTTTGGGTGGGGGGTGCCATAAGTGCGGCTGCAAGAGGGATTTGTATGCTTGAGTGGGTTAAGTATTTGCCAGGGTTGTCGGCTTTCCGGTTAGTTGCTCACGCATATTTCAGTGGATACTTAAGAGATCTTTCGCTCCTACGCAACGTTGATATGCTAATGATCATGTTAATAAATTGGCATACCGAATTGGTGCATATGTTGGTCTTTAAATAATTAAAAGATCATCAAATTGAGAGCAAATTTAAGTTGTTAACATATGGATTTTATACAAACCGTAAAGATACTATATATATAACGGAATAAACTCTTATGCTCTATCCCAGAACGCATAAAAAGCATTTTAAATAGTAGCCAATAAAATCGATTGAGTTGCAACTAGCTAACAAGCTAACCTATTCCTTGCGGACCTGCCTCCCTAACTCAATTGAAATACTAAAAACATTTACTATTTGCGCAGTCCACAGGCGTTTGGCAACCCTGTCGGGAATCGCTTTTAAATAGTTGCAGAACAACAACGGCGAGCGAGGGAGAACAACAACGGAAATGTCGTAGCCACAAGGCTGGTGCACTTTTAAGACGTCTCAAGACTCCACGGTAGCCCCATCCCTTCGGTTGCCCGGGCAACAAGGTCTTAGTGCCCCAATACCCTCCTCAGAAGTCCTGCCGCATAACCGTTTCAGCCATTCAGTCGAATGCTCAATGCTACTTTCTTTGCTTACTTTCTTTCCATTTGGGCACGCACACTCGCACACCCGTACACAGACATCTGGCCAAGAATCCTTTCATCTGCGACTGCAATCTGCGCTGGCTGGCCGACTATTTGCACAAAAATCCCATAGAGACGAGTGGAGCCCGCTGCGAGTCACCGAAGCGGATGCATCGTCGTCGGATTGAATCGCTGCGCGAGGAGAAATTCAAATGTAAGACTGCTGCTAGCGTCCTTGTACTTAACCAGCCAACTGAAGCGATCCCCCTCTTCCGCATTTCAGGCTCCTGGGATGAATTGCGGATGAAGCTGTCCGGCGAGTGCCGCATGGACTCCGACTGTCCGGCCATGTGCCACTGCGAGGGCACCACCGTGGATTGCACGGGCCGGGGCCTGAAGGAGATTCCGCGCGACATTCCCCTGCACACAACTGAGCTGTAAGTCCACTTCCGGATTCCATGTCCCTGCATCCTGCTCCGCGCATCCCTAACTCGCAATATATATTATTTCATTTGGCAGTTTGCTCAACGACAACGAACTGGGACGCATCAGTTCCGATGGCCTCTTTGGTCGCCTGCCGCACTTGGTGAAGCTGGAACTGAAGCGCAACCAGCTGACCGGCATCGAGCCCAACGCCTTCGAGGGAGCATCCCACATCCAGGAGCTGCAGCTGGGCGAGAACAAGATCAAGGAGATATCGAACAAGATGTTCCTGGGACTTCACCAACTAAAAACGCTGTAAGTCCATTTAAATTGTAATGGGATTGCTAGAATTGGGAGTATAATTTGCCATGTTTGTTTTTGACTTCATTGTGTCGTATAACTACAATGTCTGGATTTCTTTGCTTCAACAATGAAAGAAAAAAGTAGTTGCGATAAAAAAATCTTTAATTGCAAACATATTACCATTTAATTTCCCATTCAAGCGCCATAAAAACTTGATTGCCCTCTAAGTAGCGTATCCACAACCTGTAAACGAGTACCTGACATTACGTAATCTCTTTCCGTTGCAGCAATCTGTACGACAATCAAATCTCATGCGTTATGCCCGGTTCCTTTGAGCATCTCAACTCTCTGACGTCGCTGTAAGTAACCAGATTCCCGGAATCCCAGATTCTCTGCTGGGCAATGCTTGGCAATTAAAACTGTGCCAAGTGCTCGGGATGCACTTCAATAGATAAATGATTTGGCTTAAGCATTAATTGGCCAGCGAATGGATTGGTGAGGGGCAGCAGCATCTCGCTCGTAAAATGAGGTTAATGGTTCTGATTGTTCTCCAGTTGAACTCTGTCTGATGTGGCTGCTCTGGTCTGCTCCATGTGCTTCGTCTGCTGCCATCAAATCAGTTTTGCTTCTTGATGCCAGCCACCAAAAGCACAGCAAACTATTGGATATAATTCAATTGAACTTCAATTTATAGCATGGCTTTCTGCTCCTCTGTGTGTGGGTTTCTGTCTGCACTGCTGCTGCGATAACAGATACCACTAGCTCCTCGTTCTTTCCCGGCCATGTGCCCCATGCGCCCCATGTGCCCCGCCTTTGTTGCCTGTAAATCATCCCCCAAGCACACAAAGCCAAAAGGGAGAATACACACTGCCATGTGTGTGTGTGTGCGCCTTCGATGATTTAATTAATTAAAATTGAGTTCAATGGAGAGCGCCCAAGCCAGTCAGCATGTAGGATGTAGGAGAGGTACATACATAGAGGTGCCGTGTGGTCCGCTGGGTCTGCTCGCAAATTATTGTAAAATTCATTTAAGTAGCTAATAAATAGCATCAATGAAATTCATTAAGTGCTGTGCACCACATGACACCCACCACCACATGCCGCCCACCAACCACCGCCCTCCCACTTTGCCACCTTCAAAGGTGTTGCGTGAAAGGAGCCCAAAGTGTTAGTTAGCTGCCTGCGGCCTACACACTCTGTTGCACTGAGAGAAATACTTAGAGGTTGATATTCAAAGAATGAAAGATGGTCGATGGTGCTATAACCTCCTATGTTCATAACACTTGTAATCATGAATCATGAAACATGAAGGGTTCCTGCTTCATATTTTATATATTTATTTAGTAATGATTTGTTTCGAGTGTAGACCTTCTAACACATGCACATGTAATAGGGAGCTGGCATAGCTGGTGGCATGACAAAGCAGAATTGCTTATTAAATTAGTCTGGACTCGGCTGCAACTTTGGAATTGCCAATGTAATTTGTGCGCCATTGTTTCACTTACTCCGCTCCTAGAGCCCCTGGTCCGCATAATTAAAGTGCCTGGCATGGATTGGCCAGGGAAAGTGGAAAGGGGAGCTGAAGGAGTAACATATGTATGCTGACTATGGCACCAAATGAATACGGAATTAATTTATCAAACGCCCATGCGGCTGGGCGGGAAAATTGAATTATAAGAACCCTTTATCAACGCCGTTATCGTAATCGTTTTTTGTGGCCCATGCTGTCACATTTTTTATGCCCTCGCAGGAACCTCGCATCGAATCCATTCAATTGCAATTGTCATTTGGCCTGGTTCGCGGAATGGCTGCGCAAAAAATCACTGAACGGTGGAGCGGCACGTTGTGGAGCCCCGTCGAAGGTACGTGACGTGCAGATCAAGGACCTGCCCCACTCGGAATTCAAGTGTAGCAGCGAGAACAGCGAGGGCTGCCTGGGCGATGGCTACTGTCCGCCATCCTGCACTTGCACCGGCACCGTGGTCCGCTGTTCGCGTAACCAGCTGAAGGAGATACCGCGTGGCATTCCCGCCGAGACATCGGAGTTGTATCTGGAGTCCAATGAGATCGAGCAGATTCACTACGAACGCATACGTCATCTGCGTTCCCTCACCCGACTGTGAGTATCTACATTGTGCACCCCAAAGGCGTTTGCTAATTCGCCACTTGGCATTCCATTCGCAGCGATCTCAGCAACAACCAGATCACCATTCTCTCCAACTACACCTTCGCCAATCTGACCAAGCTGTCCACGCTGTAAGTGCAACTAGGCCTAATGACTTTTTAATTGCTCCGTCGCAGCACGGAAACCACGAAATAACAGCAAAAGCAACGCAAATCGAAGGCACAAGAGGGCTTGACACAATTCTGCGCCAATTGCATCGTTTGTCGACCTGGCCATTGCATTGGGAGTGGGATTGGGATTGGGTCTATGGCCTGGTCTTTGGCTCGAGGTCTGGCCCTCTGTCCAGAAGGCAGTCACCAACAAAGCAATGGAAGCCTAGGGAGCGCAGGCACGAAAATCATTCCGAGACGTAAAGTCGAAATCGTGACTCGTGCTTAAGCATTAGTCGTTGACGCGGACTTCGACGCCAGCTACAGTGGTTCCTAGTCCAACAAATGGCTACAAAAATGATATTACAATCATAATTCGTTCGTTTTTGTCCATAGAACACCATCTTGGATGCTGTTCGTCCAATGTGAGCCCACTGTCTTCGTTGATGTGCGCTATCCACAATCAAAGCTTAGCCGTTATTTCTGGTGTTTCTCCTCCGTTTGCGAATGGAAAACGTTTTGCAATTACTTTCATTTCTTCATCAATTGCCGCATGTGTCTGTTTGTGACTGTGTGCTGGCCTAATGCAATTTGTAAACGTTTCTTCGGTCTTTCTGCCCTTTGCAGCATCATCTCATACAACAAGCTGCAGTGTCTACAGCGGTATGCGTTGTCTGGCCTGAATAACCTGCGCGTGCTTTCGCTGCATGGTAACCGCATCTCGATGCTGCCGGAAGGCTCCTTCGAGGACCTCAAGTCGTTGACCCACATGTGAGTAGATAGAGACACTAGCAACCAAATTGGACAGTCCATTGAACCCCTTACTTCTTATACAGCGCACTGGGCAGCAATCCCTTGTACTGCGACTGCGGTCTGAAGTGGTTCTCCGACTGGATCAAGCTGGACTACGTGGAGCCGGGAATTGCACGTTGCGCCGAACCGGAACAGATGAAGGATAAGCTGATCCTGTCCACACCCTCGTCGAGCTTCGTATGCCGCGGACGCGTGCGCAACGATATTCTGGCCAAGTGCAACGCCTGTTTCGAGCAGCCATGCCAGAATCAGGCTCAGTGCGTTGCCCTTCCGCAGCGCGAGTACCAGTGCCTCTGCCAGCCGGGCTATCATGGCAAACACTGTGAGTTTATGATCGATGCTTGCTACGGAAATCCGTGCCGCAACAATGCCACCTGCACGGTGCTGGAGGAGGGTCGATTCAGCTGTCAGTGCGCTCCGGGATACACCGGTGCCCGCTGCGAGACGAATATCGACGACTGCCTGGGCGAGATCAAGTGCCAGAACAATGCAACTTGTATCGACGGAGTGGAGTCGTACAAATGTGAGTGCCAGCCGGGATTCAGTGGCGAGTTCTGCGACACCAAAATCCAGTTCTGCAGTCCAGAGTTCAATCCCTGTGCGAATGGAGCCAAGTGCATGGACCACTTTACCCACTACAGCTGCGATTGTCAGGCAGGTTTCCATGGCACCAACTGCACGGACAATATTGACGACTGCCAGAACCACATGTGCCAGAACGGCGGAACGTGCGTGGACGGCATCAACGACTACCAATGCCGCTGTCCAGACGACTATACGGGCAAGTACTGTGAAGGCCACAACATGATCTCGATGATGTATCCACAGACGTCGCCTTGCCAAAACCACGAGTGCAAGCACGGTGTCTGCTTTCAACCGAACGCTCAGGGTAGCGACTACCTATGCAGGTGTCATCCGGGTTACACTGGAAAGTGGTGCGAATACCTTACCAGCATCAGCTTCGTCCACAACAACTCATTTGTGGAACTGGAGCCGCTGCGTACACGTCCGGAGGCGAACGTGACGATAGTCTTCAGCAGCGCGGAGCAAAATGGAATTCTCATGTACGACGGTCAGGATGCACATCTCGCAGTGGAGCTGTTTAATGGGCGTATTCGGGTTAGCTACGATGTGGGTAATCACCCTGTGTCCACGATGTACAGCTTTGAGATGGTGGCCGATGGAAAGTACCATGCCGTGGAGCTTCTGGCCATCAAGAAGAATTTCACGCTGCGCGTGGATCGCGGATTGGCCCGTTCCATCATCAACGAGGGCTCCAACGACTACCTGAAACTCACGACGCCCATGTTCCTGGGCGGCCTACCCGTGGATCCTGCACAGCAGGCGTACAAGAACTGGCAAATCCGCAACCTTACCAGCTTCAAGGGCTGCATGAAGGAGGTGTGGATCAACCACAAGCTGGTCGACTTTGGCAATGCCCAGCGCCAGCAAAAGATCACACCGGGATGTGCCCTGCTCGAAGGAGAGCAGCAGGAGGAGGAAGACGACGAGCAGGATTTCATGGACGAGACACCGCACATCAAAGAGGTGGGTTACCCTGTAATCACCCCTGGACAGGGCTTAAGCTAAACAATTTTGTCCGCTTTCAGGAGCCGGTGGATCCTTGCCTGGAGAACAAATGCCGTCGGGGCAGTCGCTGTGTGCCGAATTCCAATGCCAGGGACGGCTATCAGTGCAAGTGCAAGCACGGCCAGCGCGGCCGCTACTGTGATCAAGGTGAGGGCAGCACTGAGCCCCCAACAGTCACCGGTACATGCATCTATCATGCTTTTGCTACTCACAACTCACACCCGGGTGTACATCATTCTCTACTAACCATAAAAATATGACTTGTAGCTGAAGGCATTTAAAATCTGTATTTTTGATGGGTATTTAGCTTAATTTTTTAAAAAGGAAAGTTTTATTGTAGGCTTAAAAGTCGAAAGAAAACAAAACCAAACAAGCTCATCGGAAAAAAGTAGCATTTAGGTACTAGCGTGATTATATTTAAAGAAAGGTACTCATATCAGAATCGCAATTTCATAAATAGCCAAGAAACACGGAGGAGGTGTTCACATCACCCTTAAGCGTTAATCATATGGTGGCACATGCTAAATATTAATACTTCACCAGCAAGCTTTAATTATTGACACATATACGCACACGCATATTCATGACATTCGCTTTTCACGCTACTCATCCATCAAAGGAAAACATCGTGGGGTTTTTGGGGAGGCGGAGGCGACACTGTGCACTTTGTTAGTTCTAATTATCCGACCGCAACTCACGTTGCAGCCACTGCCTTAGCTCGCCGACTAATTGCGTTCTGTTGACTCTTTTCACCCACAGCGGCGTCCACCTGTCGCAAGGAGCAGGTGCGCGAGTACTACACGGAGAACGACTGTCGCTCCAGGCAGCCGTTGAAGTACGCCAAGTGCGTGGGCGGCTGCGGCAACCAGTGCTGCGCGGCCAAGATTGTGAGACGGCGCAAGGTGAGTGAATCTGGAAATAGAATATGGCCTGGTATTCAAAACTAATCAATCTGCCCGTTTTGCCTACAGGTGCGCATGGTGTGCAGCAACAACCGCAAGTACATCAAGAACTTGGACATCGTGCGCAAGTGCGGATGCACCAAGAAATGCTACTGACTGAAAGATGCGACTACCCAATTGCTCGAACGGAGCAATAGCAGCTTAGATGTTAGTTTAGGAACAGGTTTAAATCTAACTTATAGTAGTAGTAATAGTAACGATAGTCTTAGCCATAGCACTAGGGATAGCACGGATGTTAGGGGGACGAAGGATGAAGTGGAGGAGAGTGCTGACGCGGGGGAGACAACAGAGGAGGTCAGGGAGGAGAGTGATGATTACCCCACGGACGGCATGCAGTCCGATCTCTACGACGACACCATCGACGACGACGATGACGATGGTCTCGATAATGATTATTCAGACGAGGAGGATGGGGAGGAGGATCCAGAGCAGCTTCCCGATCCCAAGGGTCTGGTAAGTGTGCCAGATGAAGAGGAAGACATGGGTTACGACGAGGATGACGAGCGTATCGCCATGGAGCGGCCAAGAACGGTTAGACCCAGGCCCGACGAGGAGCATTTCCTCAACGAAGAGGGCAGTGGCTTTGGCGGCTTTCGATCGCGATTCCGGCCGAGCAATAGCTTCCGGGAGACTCAGCTGGAGAATATCCGCAAGAAGCTGCTCACAGAAGCCCAGGCGGCTCCGGAAGCGGCTGTTGCGGTGGCCGTGCCGAGCACTGCGATAGATCTGCGCGAGAGCAGCGGCCACTTTGCCAACGATGACGAGGATGGCGAGGACGGCGATGACGGCGTCGATGACGAGTTCGCCGACACGGGGGAGAACCAGGGGCGCGGCTTCTTTGGCTCCCAGCAGCAACAGCGCAAGAACGGTCCTTATCACCGTAAGAACGGAAACGATGCCATCAAAATCATCTCCACGCCGCTGGGCAAGGTGAGCATTGTGTACCAGCAGACGGACAAGGACCAAAGTCCCGACAAGGATGCGCAACAGCAAAAGAAGCCGGCGCTCACCGACTTCGACGCCCTGTCACCGGACCCCGAGAGCAGTCATCGCTTTCCGTCGCCCCACCCCAAGATTACACCTGTTCTGACGCCCGATGGCAAGGTGGCGCTGCTCTATCGCGGAGACTCGGAGAGCTCCAAGTACGAGCCCATACGCAACCTGACGCACAAGTTTTCGGGACAGCCGGCCAAGGAGTCAAAGCCTAAAACCGAAGATTCCTCCTCGGCGGAGGACTCTGTCTACACGGACAGCGAGGATGCCGAGGACAGTAAAGGTGAAACGAGTGCTGGAAAGTCCCCAACAGTGGCTAGCACGCCCAAGCCACTGCAGCCAGAGATTTTGGAGCCTCCAGATAACGTCCAGCCAGGAGGGTCCTTTATAATTCGGCCCACCTCCGACTCGCTTCTGCCCATGATCAACAGGCCACTGTCCGAGGTTCTGGGCATCAAGAAGAACCAGTTCCAGGAGACGCGGGTGCGTGACCAATTGCCCACGCAACAGCCTCCGCCTCCACTGCCGGAGGCCACGTCCCGTAGTCCCGCTTCCGGACATCAGTTCCTAGCCAAGGTGAACCTGGCTGAGTTTCCGACATCCGGAAGGACGCTCCAGACGCCGCTGATCCCCAGCACCCACGACTTCGACTTCAGCCGTGACAACACGATGCTGGACGAGCGGTCGCGGGTGCGTGAGTTGGAAAAGCAGCGGGAGCGGGACAAGGAGCACAACGAGGCCACCAGCAAGGGAGCCACCGAGGCACACACCATAGCCAACGAGCAGCTGCTCTCCAAGACGGAAGTCATCAATCTGGCCATTGTGCCACAGTTTGACGAGGACTTGGAGCGTCTACAGCGGCTGCAGGAGAATGGTGGTCGGCGCCACCATAGGGCGCGGCATCGTCATCGGCAACAGTCGGAGGAGGAACTGTCTGGCATCCATTGCATCATGCAGGTCATGATGGGCGTGGCTGCCGTGTCGACGGTCTTCGGCATGCTGGGCACCTTCTTCAAGCAACGCATTCTCGATCAGCTGCGCATGATGCACTGGTAGTACAACAAGGGGGATTCGATGTTCGGTGTCGAATGCCCCACATCCCCCCACCCAATCCCCGTTTCCTGCATCGTCATGATCATCATGCATTCTATGGAGGCTAGCTGCCTTCGGGATGCGAGGTCCTTCTTCTACTACTAGCACTCATATACTCGAATATATACTCGTACTCGTACCATATGCCATATGCCATATATTAATCGCATAATCTATGTAACACAGCGGCATCGATTTGCTTTCGTCCCCTTCCGCTTCCTTATATATATTTATATATATACATTTATATATCTATCTTATCCTTCGGCATTGTGCCCGCAAATGTGGACACTTCCTTGCTACACATGTATTCTATATATTCGCATATATCAATTTACTAGTGCAAGCTACCCAGGCGATGTACATAATAACAGAACCATAATACGGCGATCGATCGATCCGGATATCTATGTATTTATGTGAGACGCAACTGTAGCCCCTGCCACACTCCGCCGGAAATTAGCTGACCCACGTCACTTCTTCCCCGTTCCTTCTTTCGCACGTTGTGTGCCCTTTTTCCCCCTCCCATGTAGGACATTCTCAATCACATCAGCGTATACAAGCTTTAAGCAAGTCATTGCATGTGCCACGCCCCCTCGAACTGAACTGAACTCAACGCCCAACCCGCCCAGCATGAGCCCCGCAGCAAATACATTCCCTCCATCCCCCCACCATCCGTCATCCGCCATCCGCCAGAGGAACCAGTCGAGGAGCTCGGAAATTGAACGTAGAACAGATTCCTTTTGTAGATAGAAAACGAAACAGTTGTTGGGAGATGGTAACCAGACGAATGTCGCATGACAAACGATAAATAATGATAAACTAAACTAAAGTTCTAAACAAAACAAAACACAGTAAAATCGCACAGAAGCGCACGCATTACAAAATACAAAAGCCTGCAACGGTCGTTTTAAACGCTCCGTTCAGGGGTCTCAAAGAAACGAGTAAACGATAATAAGTGCATAACGAAAACCTTCTTTAGTCTAAGTTGCTCAAAGGATAAAGTATTTTGATAGAACCGGAAAGGATCGAGAAACAAACCAATAAACCACAAAGAATCGAATCGAATCGTAACGAAACAAAGGCCCCAAACGTGTAACGAATTTCCAACAAATTGTTGCAAGTGTTTTCCTAGAATTAGTCCTAATTAAACTAAATGTGTGCAAATCGAAGCGTAACTAATATTACAATTAATCTAAACTAATTGAGGAAACAGAAACCTAAACATAAATCGGATAACAACATCTAAGCTGGGTAGTCGCATGTAAATCTCTAACAATTAACAATTACCGACCTAAGTTAGACCTAAAAATCGAAACAAAATCGAATCGCATTTAAAGAAATCTACATAATAATAATAATTTATACTAATCTATATATACTTATATGTATGCTGTATGTATGTATGACCCTATATGTATATGTAAAATGTTTTTGACTATTTTTCACTATTTATATTCATATATATTATATATGCATATACGATACATGTGTAATAGCCCCTTTTGGTCATTTTAGTTGTCTTTTATATATATTTAATACGTGTATTATTTTTATTAATTATTCAAGTATAACTATGCGCACCAATTACACGCATACCTTATGTATAACCTATTGACAAATATATATATATATTATGTGTAATAGCTGTTGCTAAACCAAGTTTAATTATCTGTTTTTTATTTTACCTTTTTCCGGCGAAGCTTTCGACGGTTCACAGCCGCAAAATTGTGTTCAGCTAATTAATTAGAAAGAGAACGTGTCCCGAGCAATAATGGGGGAAATGACAATTATAATATTCATTTCTGTGTGTAACAATTATTTCCTAATAAAATTGACAAAGAAAAATGTTTAAAATTAAATGAATTCGTGTTTTTGTAACTATGTAGATCCATAAAAGGTGCAGATTCCGTAGGATTTGAAATTCCACTTTTCGAATACTATTTTTTAGCTTGTAATTAAGGAGTAATGACATGTTTAAAAATCCATTATCAAATCTGGCCAGTTATAAGCTTATTTTCAAAAGAAAAACTTTAATTACGAAAACCAGTTGAGGAAGGCGGTTCTTGAGCTCTTCAATATCATTTTTATCTATAGGTTTTGCATATATATATTTTTTATAAAAAAAGTAAGAGCTAAAATAATAAAAACGCTGTTGCTTTGTGATTTTGCCAGGATTTAAGATTTAAAGTAGTTTTAACTTCCGGCGTTGCACAAGTCTGGCAACTCTGAGTTTCACAATTTTGGTAGTTTTGTACTGTCGACGATAAGTTATCGATGACATATCGCCCTGCTTTTGCCACCTCTAGCCACAGCAATTCGCGCGCTTTTTACTTCGGCCGTCTTTAAATCTGCGGGAAAATAACTTGTGGCGTTCGCAGGCGGAAGAAAAAATATTATTAAATAAGCATATCAACCAGCGTACAAGCCATGGATATAGACTTCGGCGCGGAGGCGGGGCAGTCCTACCGCACGGTACAGCTTTCCGCGAAAGAAGTGCTCGCCGCTGGCCGCCGTCAGCATTATTGCAACGTAAGTAGGGCACCCAATTGCAGTGCCAAGTATGTATCTTACTAGAGCCTCCGCCCACACCTATATTTCCATGTGCGCCACCAGATGATCGACTTGTTGGCCAGCAGCTGCAAAAGCTCCGGTTTGATAGCCACTTCCTTTACGGACGACGAATTGGTGGAGTTCTGGCTGGGTGATATCCTGCCGCTTATGTTCGATGCGGACCGAAAGATCCAGGACTGCGCCGTGGCAGCTCTTGCGGAGGCATTGGTGGCTCTTGACGTGTCCGCTATCCACTCGGCCAAGTGCTGGCCTCAGATCCGCGGTGAATTCGTCGACAAATACACCACCATCATCGGGGAGATGCGCGATGCTAAGAACTCCAACTGGCACAAAATATGGACGCTGCTGGTACAAATCATGGACGAGGATCTGCTCAGAGGCTGTGTATATATTAACAAATTCTTGGCTCTGGTTGAATTGGGCTTCCGCAACCCGGATAATGGTGTGCGGTCGGAGGCATTTCTTTGCTGGCGTGTGCTCATCAAGATCTTTGCCGCCTACGACGAACTGACATCCGCGAAGAGGCTTCGTTTGCTGCTGATCCCTCTGCGCACTTCACAATCGCGATCCTCCCACGTGAGTGGCATCAAGTTGCGAGTGTGGTGGTATCTGCTCACCTGCCTGGACCACGAGTTACCCAAGTCTTTCGACAGCGCCGTGGAGCACTTTTTGGCTTTTATGCTAGGCGGAGGTCCACGAAATCTGCCCACGGGTCTGGCGCACAACTACCAGACGGCTCGGGAGTTGGCCCTGCCCTGCCTTGTGGCCCTTTGGGGCGTGGAGTCCAGTGAACCGTTGCAGCGTCTAATGAGAGAGCTACGCCTGGAGACCTTGGTCCAGCCCTCGCCTCTGATGAGCGTAGAGGTATTCCAACAGCATTGGAAGCCACTTTTGGCCGCTGCCGTTTCCGGTTTGAAGTTGCTTACCGAGAACGATACCACGGAAACGGAACAGCTCCTGCTGCAGTTGCTCGTGCGGAATCTGTGCCTTGCCATGTTTCGGTTGGCAGTGGCTCCCTTCAATGTGGCGTGCTGCAGTGAAATCGAGAAGATCCTGCAGGCTGAAGATAACTCCGGTGGCCGAGTTGTACGCGCACTGTTTAATACCATAGCCGCAGATAACTTGGTAATGGAGCGTGTGTCTGGAAGCGACCATCTTGATGTTCTGGAAGCCTACTTAAAACTTGTACTGAAATCCAAGACAGAAGTTCCTGCAGCCATTCTGCAACGGAGTATTGCATGCATTTTTGCAGTTGACCGTATCGAGGCGAGCAATCAGAACGAGTTCCGGATGCTGGGCTCTTTCGCTGAGCTTCTGATGCAGACCAACGACGAAGAGGACTTTGAGGGATTCGCATTCAAGATGCAGGTGTGGCGACAGGTGTCGCACGCGTTGTCCAACTATCTACGAAACAATGCGCTTGAATACCGCGTGGCACATAACGCTTCCCTTTTGGACACTTGGCTTTTATGGCCACTTCAGACACTGGCTGCCTTTGCGGGACGGCGTGCTAGCAACTCCTTCGATGCCTCTTTTTGCGATCAGTGGCGCCAACTGGTAAACGCAGGTCAAAACGCGCCGGGAAGAAAGAAGTTCTTGACAGACCTGAAAGCCGCACTTACAGACCTTTTAAAGAGTAAAGACGAACCGCTCTTTGCAGAGCTCTTCGATGCTTATGTGACCTCCGTTATCAAGCTTGGACTCTGTAAGGAGGCACCTCTGTATAAGGACGTTTTTGGCCTACTTCAAACCATTTTCGAGCAGCCCTCCTCCCAGAAGACGCTCGAAGCCTGTTTAAACACCCTCCGCAACCTGGTGGTGGAGTTGCGGCAAAACGAGCTAATGGTAGTGTTCGATTCATTGAAACCAACGTTGTCTTCTGGCATCCAGTGCTGGAATAAGATGAAGTGCGAAGGAGGCTTCTTGGAGGAGTGGAAGCGGGGAATTCAAGAAAAGTTTCGCAAGCTACCCATGAAGACGATGGCCAACCAGCTCAAAGAACTCTTTAAGACGGATGATCTCTTCGTGATCATCCCATCAGTGTGGAGTCTGAATCCAGAGAAGCTGACGGA
This sequence comes from Drosophila mauritiana, assembly GCF_004382145.1. NCBI lineage: Eukaryota > Metazoa > Arthropoda > Insecta > Diptera > Drosophilidae > Drosophila > Drosophila mauritiana. Next base: position 14,248,078 of record NC_046668.1, on the reverse strand, counting down.
TCGTCAAAAGGAGCGCTTCGCTGAGAAGTCGGACATTCCAGCTCTGTACAATGATATGTCGCAGTCTCAGGACTCGGCTTCCATAAAGCCATGGACCCCTAAGAAGGTGGTTATCGCAAAGAGCAAACAGGGTGAGCTGGCCTTAACGGGCAAGGATGACAACGACGAGGTGATCGATATAACGGCCAGCGAGGAGTCTGAGAAGGAACCAGTGAGAGTTGAGGTAGTTACACCCATCCGAAAGAAACCGGGACGTAAGTCCCAAGCTCAAAAAGAACTCGAGGCCGCTGCCAGAGGCGCTTCTCTTACAGAGGAGCCACCAAAGCGTCAGACGCGAACACGGGCGGCTCAAAAAGAAACGGAACAGGCGGCGCCGCAGCCAACTGTTGAACCACAGCTCAGATCACCAAAGAAATTGCCACCGCCCCCGGTCGTTCAAACTGCAGCAGGTAAGTGCAACAAGTAACAGGTGGGCTAAGGATGTTGTTCCCAACACTTGAATTTTTGCAGCTGCCGGTAAGCAGACAAAGGTTGCAAAACCCACCCCCGTTGTGGTAATTGCGCAGAGCGAGGATCTTTTCCCGGAAGTCGCAGCTGAGGAAGAGCCTCAGCCAGAACCGGTTAAGAAACCCGACCCTGTTCCTGAAACAACACAACTGACCCCGCCTGATATACCCCTGGAAACTGTACCCTCTACCCAACTGCCGGGAAGCAGCGGAGATCCTGCCGCTTCTGCGGCTGCTGTGGCTGCCGGCGAGATGTCTCCAAAGAAATCCGGCACACGAATATGCAATTTGGTAAGTAAATCGCATTGGAATTGGTTAAACTGGTTTCCACTTGATTACAATGTTTTTATGAACTTTTATGACTTCCGCCTTCTTTTCGCAGAGCTCTCCACCTGATCGCAAGCAGACAAACAACTCCTCGAGTCCAACTCTGCGGCCCAAGCCCACGGGACATCTGACTGGACGCGGTGCCCAGCTGATCAACATGATCCGCAACAAGAAGCTGGACGCTGCTTCCGGCTCACCTTATGCGTGCATGTCTACATCGCGCCTGGTCCACCAAGTAACGCCGGCCCGTGTCCAGGATCGCGTCGAGCAGGTGTCCACGCCCACCAACGAGCTGAACGAGCTGACGGGCACGGATCATACTTCCACACCGATTCAGGCACCTCCCTCGAAGGATTTTCTGGTGTTTTCCAAACGACTGCCATCCCCATCGGCCAGTCCCTCGGTAAGCATCCTGAAGCGCAAGCTGCGATGCGAAAGTATAGATGATGTTACTCTGGACTCGCCGGCTCTAAAGCGTAAGCGTGTTAGCTTCCACGACCCACCGGTGTCCGTCACCAAAGAGTATCAACGCGATGCTGAGGAGACGCGCAGCAGCTTGAAGCCCAAGCGCTGCCTGCTTATGGACAAGGTGGCCCAGACCACCGAGATGCGCCAGGCGCTGAGAAGACGTGGTCGGTTAGACAGCATAATCGAAATAGAGCGTTTTGCCAGCGAACAGACGGCCAGAACAGCGACGACGGACAAGAGCCTGGACAAATCCACTGGCGAAGCACCCGAGGAGGATGCTTTCACCAGCTTGAAGTGGAACGACACAGGCAACGCGCACAACATTAGCATATCCGAAGAGGCCGTCAAGGCGATGGAAGTTGAGTCTGAACACGAGCCAGCAAGCCAGGATCTAGCCATCATGGATCCAGAAGCCGCTCTTGATCTGGCGGTGGCGCAATTACCGCTGGAGTCGGTTTTGCAGCGCTACTTTGACAAGAGTTCGGTGAAGAGCGCCGGCATATTGGCTAAGTTTCTGTCCGCCCAAATGGAGTCAAACGAGAAACTTAAGACCAACGTGCTGGAAACTCTGTCGGAGAACCACTCCAAGGACTTTCTGGACCACGCTGTGCGCGAGAATCTGTCGACGGTGGTGTGCGACCGCCTGAACCCGAACTCCGTGCTGGAGTACGTATGCGCCAAGTCGAAGATCAGCGCAAGTTGCCGCAACGGGCTGCTGGCCCAGGTACCCGAAATACTGAAAAGCGGCCCACGCTCCGATTCTGAGCGCCTGGCCTTCGTGCAACAACTGATTGTGCAGTGCAGCCCCGGTGACGACCTGCTCCTCGATCTCATTGACCTTCTGATGCGTACGCGTCGTGAGCGCAACAACAGCACCTCCAAGGGCGTATCCGCCGTTGGAAGCCCTGACAACGTAGCCGAGACTGCGGCCGACTCCTCATCAAACTTATGAATTGGACCTGACTTGAAATTATGAATGAAATATTAAGCACTTGGCCATTGAACTCGATAAAGCATGAGAGTTTCAATTGTAACTAGTATGTTCTCGATAGTTAAGTTTAAATTGCATTATGTTTAAGATTTATATTATGCCCGTTGGTGTATGATGTTTCGCTGCAAAAACTTGCTTCATATTTTTACAATAAATTAAATATTTTATTATTATACAAAATAGAACGTCATCAATCTTTAAGATAATATGATAAAAGGTTTGGTTGATGGGAGAAATTATTTATTTTTAAGTGCATTGATCATAATTTCTATAGATAAAGGAAAACAAACAAAATTGAACGAATTTGATAAGAAATCCCAAACGATAATTTGAACTTGCAGGCTAAATACTATTTGTATTCGAATTAAAATTAGTGTATTCAAGTCTGGGATTTCATATACTCAAAAGTCCAAAGTGCAGACAATGTTACCTCACAACGTAATCGATTGCCATAAAAACTAGGGAAATCTTATCTATTCCATGATTGTGTTAATTTGTCAATAAGTCAATAGTGACGTGACAGATACATTTTCCATCAGGCAGATAAATAATTAGAATGATTTGTGATAACTTAGTGATTCAGCGAGTTCAATGGTAGTCATATTGTCAGGTAATCGTGATGGAATTGAATCGCATATTCTGAGTGATAATGTGGTGCAGTTGATTGTGTAATGGAGTATAATAAGTATTATTCATAAAATGCTTTTAAGGTAATCCAATCGGTATAGGGGATACCAAAGTCGTCGAGTTGTGCTTGTGATTATGCTGGATACTTTTTGGGGGTCAGGCAGTGGCACCTTCAGTGGAGGGCAAGCTCCACGTAGGAACCTCCACTGGTGCCGGCCCAACCCTATCTGGTTGATTTGTTGTTCTGGTCGCGGCAAAGTCAAATTACCCCGCCACGTCCGCCGCGTCCATTGATAATGTTCACGTGCTAGCAAACAACGCGTCGTCGCCGACATCGGCAGATAGAGATACGTCGACTGGCGACGCCGACGATCTTTAAAATATATACACTATGTATACTATATGGCATACATATGTGTAGCAATACGTCTACCGCGACGTCTTTCGCTGGCATTTGTGCAAATACTATAATATTATATTCCAGCGTGGGCGGAGCGCTCTGCACGCCGCGGATGCGTGTTAGGTGCTCCGTCGCTGCTCCAACAAAGACGTTGGATACTTTGTATCAGTTACAGGCGGCGTGATAAGTGCGCTTTCGGCACAATTAGCCAGACGTTTTAATTTGGGAATGCCAAGGTCGTTTGTAGGTCTGTACTTAGCACTGCTGCTCGTAGGATCCCGATCGCCAAATCGGCGGGTCTGGCCGCCCATATATATATAAATAGCGATGGAAAGTTCTTGCCCAATTGCGCAAGTGAAACTGACCTACCTAACCCAGGCCATCTCGTGTACGATGACGCGTGCGTCCGTACTTGAGTCTTCTGCTCCGTCTGCTCTCTGTCTGCGGAATCAGGCAGCCAGTCAGCCAGTCATCCGATCGAGAGCACAGTCAAATGTGCCTAACCCCCCTCGCAAAAAAGATACTACAGATTTATACGCCCCGTGGACCGTTCGTATCCATACATATGTGATTCATTCATAAGCCGGGTGCCCTCGAAACGCGTGAGGCACTTGTGAAATGGCCTCTCTTATCAGGCGGTTAGTTCCCCAATCGATTTCGATGTCGCGCCGTGGAAATTCACGGAAGAGCAGCCTTGTTGGCCCGCGTTTCTATCAGCAGCACTCGCCGCATAATTGAATAATCTGAATCTGCCGAGCGAAGAGCGCGAAACAATAAAAATATCAGATACGCTGCCCGTCCGCCGCCAGTTACAGAACAAATTCGCTCCGAACACAACGTGGGCGCATCTCGCAGGTGCCAAAAACGAGGTAGCCGCCTATATAGAGATCGGTCTATAGCTACATACATATATCCGTCGGGTAGTTTGCTTAAGATTCGATGAAACAATTTGTGACACAGAATAAACTTGTATAAAAAACTAATGCTTATCGCATTCTTGGATAACACATTCCAAAATAAAATACGGCATGTGTACAAAGTGTTGAAATGGCAAATTTTTGGCGGTGCTGACATAATTGCCTACATTTAACTACATTTATTTATGGTGAAGTGATTAAGGATTAAATTGAATTAAGGCTGGTTAAGCCTTAAAAACTATTGTTTGCAAACAAAATAAAAAAGCACGATATTCAAAACCACTTGATACTTAAATCAAAACTAATTGAATGGATATATCACATATGCATTTTGAAACGAAGGATATTGTCGTGACACTTTGCGCTTGAAATTTAGTTGAGCATCTCCTACACATCTCATGCAAAAAAGCAAAATCGAGAACAAGTAGCTGCTGCAGCACGAGAGTCTAGCTAGCATCTTGAGATCTGCCAATTCGCCAATTAGCCGGGCCAAAACGGGGCGGATGGGTGGGAGGGCGTGGCCCAACAGCTGATGGCGCCGAGCACGAGCCACGACGAAGTGCAGCAAAAGTTTTCTCGAGCGGAAAAAAAAGCTGCATGCAGTGCAGTTTTCGCAGAGCAACAGCAACTGGCGAACCAAACGGACGAGACTCGCTACCAGTTCTCAGGTCATCAGTTCCAGGCCCGGAATCGAATTCGGATTCGGAATCGGATCAGATAGCATCCAGAGCACTAGGTGAGCTCAATAACCGATTTGCCTTGGCCGAGTGCGGATGCGGGTAGCGGCGAAACGACGGCGAGTGTCGCGGAAAAGTGACTCAAACTCTGATGTAATCATTTTCACATGCCATTACGGCCGCCGCTAAAATCGTTCCGTTCGCATTGCCATTGGCATACTCATTCTAATTCTCGCTGGTCGGAAATCGGGTGACTTCGGCTTTTCTGTGTTTCGCATTCAGTCTGTTGCTGTGGCGCAAAGGTAAACATGGTCACGATTCTACTCGAATCGGGTTGGATTGGGATTGGCTCGAATCGCAACGAATCGGTTTGGAGTCACTCAAATAGTGCGTCCAGCACGCAGCTGTGCGGATTACGTTCTGTTTTGTGTCCAGTATTCCGGATCCCAAGTTTCGTATCTGTATCTTTATCTGGCCGCCGCAGTATTGATTTAACACACATTCGGATTCCTATAGAACGATAGTTGGCCACAAGCTTTACGCAAAAGCTCGCATCAGCTGTAAAAAAGCGCGCCAGAGAGCCATTGGATATATAAACGAGAGAGCAAATGAGAGAGAGCGCAAAATAATTCGGAACTTAATTTGCTGTTTAATGCCAGATTTTATGGTGTTTGTGATATCATCAAATTCCCAAAGACCGAAGAGAGATATTTGTAAAACAAGTTTTAAGTGGGAGATTCGCAACTAGTTGTGTCACGACAATATCAAAAGTGGAAACAGTGAATAGTGCCTCTTTTATAGTGCTCACAAATATGGAATCCTTCCTACAGAGCTAATTATTCAACTCCTTAACATTCCATCAAAGTTATTTTCATACAAGTGGTTTCATTTTTGAAAAAATGTATGTGTAATAATAGTAATTGTGCAATATTTGGGGACATTGTTTAAAAACAATATTTAAAAAGAGTTTTAATATAAGAATCCTGAAAATCTTGATATGAATATAACATTCAAAAGGACAATAATTAGTATCCCGAATGAAAAAGTTCCACCCTTTTGTAAACTAACGAATTGGTATCTCACCAAGTCAGGAATTTGAATCTGTGCCATCTGCGGACATCATCCGTGTTCGTTTTTATTGCATACTTATCAGCTGGGGCGCACTAAAAATAAGTTAAATTGATGGCGAATGCTTTGTACCTTTGCAGCACAATATAATACTCGATCGTTTCAATATAGTTTCGTGAGAGATCACCGAGATGACCTCGCGAATGTTCAAGTTCGGCGTAACAGCCGCCAGCGCCTGTGTGGGTTCGGTTCTGGCCTCGTACACCCTGGACCGCTGGAACACCCCCCATGTGGTACGTAGTCCTTGAATGTCCTCTAAATGCACGTAAATCACTCTATTTCAATCCCGTATCCCTCGACCAGGTTAACAATGCCACCGTGCCACCGAAAAGGAAGCGCACGCTTCCCCCGCGAGCGGATCAGATCAAATCCTTGATGAGCGGCGAAGAGTTCGACGTGCTGATCATCGGCGGAGGAGCCACGGGAGCCGGATGTGCTCTCGACTCGGTCACAAGGGGTAAGTGGAAGAGGATTCTTTCCACCTGGAACTGCCTTTTAACAAACGCTTTGTCCTTTCTTTCCATTAAAGGTCTTAAGACCGCCCTGGTGGAGCTGGATGACTTTGCCAGCGGAACCTCTTCGCGCTCCACGAAGCTAATCCATGGCGGTGTGCGATACCTGCAGAAGGCCATTTTGGGCGTAAGTTATCAAACTCTAGACCTTCGGCTAGAACATCCCCCATTGTAGAGTGCTAACTATCGACTGCCATCTTAGCTTGATCTAGAGCAGTACCGCATGGTGAAGGAGGCGCTGGCTGAGCGCGCCACCATGCTCGAATCGGCGCCCCACTTGACCCACCCTCTGCCCATCATGCTGCCAGTTTACACGTAAATTGAAACATTACCTCTGCTCCATATCTGTGATTTTGCTAACCAGATAATCCTGCATCTTTAGATGGTGGCAGGTTCCCTACTACTGGGTGGGCATTAAGGCCTACGATCTGGTGGCCGGCGATCGCAATGTGAAGAGCTCGTACTACCTCTCCAAGAAGGATGCCCTCGAACTGTTCCCCATGCTCAAGAAGGACAAGTTGTGCGGCGCCATCGTCTACTATGATGGCCAGCAGGATGATGCCAGGATGTGTCTGGCGGTGGCGCTGACTGCCGCTCGTCACGGTGCCACTGTGTGCAATCACGTGGAGGTGAAGGAGCTGCTGAAGAAGGACGACGGCACTGGCAAACAGGTGCTGTGCGGAGCCAAGGTCAAGGACCATATTTCCGGCAAGGAGTTCACCGTGAAGGCCAAGTGCATTGTTAATGCCGCCGGTCCCTTCACGGACTCCATCCGCAAGATGGACAACCCCACGGTGAAGAGCATCTGCTGCCCCAGTTCCGGAGTTCATATCGTACTGCCTGGCTACTATAGCCCCGATCAGATGGGTCTGCTGGATCCCTCCACCTCCGACGGCCGCGTCATCTTCTTCCTGCCCTGGCAGAGGCAGACGATTGCCGGCACCACCGACCTGCCCTGCGAAATCACCCACAACCCAACGCCCACCGAGGACGAGATCCAGTTCATCCTCAGCGAGATCAAGAACTATCTGAATGCGGACGTGGAGGTGCGCCGTGGCGATGTGCTCTCCGCCTGGAGCGGCATCCGCCCACTGGTCTCCGATCCCAACAAGGACGACACCCAGTCCCTGGCCCGCAACCACATCGTCCACGTCAGCCCCTCCAATCTCATCACCATCGCTGGCGGCAAGTGGACCACCTACAGGGCCATGGCCGAGCACACCATCGACGCGGCAATCAAGGGTGAGTCCTCTAGTTCACTTGACTTGACTAATTTTAAGATGGCTGTCCAGTGTGCCGGAAATAGATAAAGATGTCTGTCTTACTCATTTTTAACTCTGATACCATAAAATAGGAACTAAGATAAGGTATCAGTTGATTTCTTTATAATCGGTTGTAATCATATCATGCCCTAACTTTGCAATTATGCTATCCACGTATGTTTAAATTGCAGCCTGCAACTTAAAGCCAGAGCGCGCCGAGGCAGTCACCTCCTATCTGAAGATCGAAGGCGGCCAGGGCTGGACCCCGACCATGTACATCCGTCTGGTGCAGGACTTCGGACTCGAGTGCGAGGTGGCCCAGCATCTGGCCAAGTCGTACGGTGACCGCGCCTTCGCCGTGTCCAAAATGGCTTCGTTGACCGGCAAGCGTTGGCCCATCATTGGCAACCGCATCCACCCCGAGTTCCCATACATCGATGCCGAGATCCGGTACGGAGTGCGAGAGTACGCCTGTACCGCCGTCGATATGATTGCCCGTCGCCTGCGACTGGCCTTCCTCAATGTGCAGGCGGCCCAGGAGGCGCTGCCAGTGATCGTTGACATCATGGGCGAGGAGCTGGGCTGGTCCAAGGACGAGAAGGAGCGCCAGATCAAGCACGCCACCGAGTTCCTGGCCAACGAGATGGGACACTCAGTGAACCGCACCTCCAAGGAGCGCATACCCATCAAGCTGTCCAAGGAGGAGATCCAGACGTACATCAAGCGCTTCCAGCTGATCGACAAGGACAAGAAGGGCTACGTTTCCATAAACGATATCCGTCGCGCTCTCAAGAGCTTCGGCGATGGCGACGTCTCCGGCGAGCAGCTGCACGAAATCCTGCGCGAGATCGATACCAACATGAACGGCCAGGTGGAACTGGACGAATACCTTCAGGTGAGCTAGGGTTATAATAGAATATCTCACAGCTTGGGAAACTTGGGAAGCATTCACAGGACCAAAACGTCTATTTAATGGCACAAAGTACATTTTTGGGTTTACCAAATTGGCAAAAAAGTTACACGTACACAATTGAAATTCATTGAAAATTCCAGATGATGTCGGCCATCAAAACGGGCGACGTGGCCTACTCCCGATTTGCGCGCATGGCGGAGCTGGAGGAGCAGAAGCACGAGGCGGCCAATCTGAAGCAGAAGATCAGCGTGGACCGATCCGGAGGCGGCCTGTAAGAGCACCAGCGACTTAACAACGACGACCACATCACCCGGCCATCGGAGGCAAGGACTAGACTTAAGATCGAACGTTTAAGATCAAACTTATTTTCATTTTGCTGTTAATAAAACTCTTTCAACTCACAGATGACCGCCAACACTTCCCCCTAAATGAGTAAATGAGCCTGGGTCGGCCTTCGTCTTGGGCTCCGTACCATTCGCATCTGGATTGAAGTTAATTTGATCGGTACGCTTCTGTTTTTCTTGCTTCTGCTGCGTTTTTCGTTTGACCATCCGCTTGGTTAGGTCAAGCTTCTCCTGCTCAGTGGGATTTGGATTTGTTTGCTTTCAAACAGCAGGCTTCTTTTCATAAGCAGTGATGTTGGGTGCCTTCGACTTCACATTTCAGGTGGCACCCTCCAAAGGCTTCTCTTGTTCATTAGGTTTTGTATTTGCTTTAGGTTGAGGATCGGAGCATGCGGCCACTTTGTTTATTAATCTTTAATAACAATTGTTACAATTTGAAATTTTATGTGGTGTTCATACTGAAGGAGCTGTGCACATTGTTTTCGGTGCAGTCATTCAAATTTCCATTGTCTTTGCGGAAGGTGTACTCGCATTTCCTGAAGTGGTTGAACAAATCCGTTCGCTGGGAGTCGCTTAACTCGGCAAACATGTCTAGTTTGGGGTCCCAGAAAAAGGGCAGCTTGCCCTTCCTCGGCGTCAAGGCCAGGGAGTCCGCCAACTTGCCCAACATCTGTAATGATAGAACGTCAGCAGTGGACATCACACAATCATCAGTATACGAAATTGTTTTTATTATTCACCTCAATAAATATATCTTTTGGTGAATTACTCCAGTAACTGACATCCTGTTGGACAACCTGCCACAGAAATAAAGTCTTGATGTGGTAGCTCTTCAGGTTGGCCTTATTTTTTACATTTCGGTTCTGCTTCAGCAGGCGGATGGCGGGCTTGAGGAACTGCTTCCCGAGGAGCAGACTGCGCTCTGCCTCATAAAAGGAGGCCCTGAAGGATGCGTTATCAGTTTTGGCTGGCTTCATGGGCTTCGGTATGGCATCCCAGTAGAGCGTGTCACCAAAATGTCTCCTTTGCTCGGGAGCCAAGACCACTTGTGCTGCTGAAAGCCTGATGGCTGGAACAAAGTCCACGGAGTACTTGCAAGGACCCTTCACAAAGATCGTGTGAGCGGGGCCGCACTTTTTGTATTCAAGGTGCGAGATCCTGCCTGCCACCTCGATCTGATTGCCCATTTTGTTGAGCGTCTGGGTCATTATGCTCTGTAGTAAGCTGTTCAGCTTGTCCTCCAGCAGCTGATTTTTCTTGTTCACGATTTTCTGGAGGAGATCAAACACTGACTTGTTGTGCTCCTGACTCCCGATAATCTCCATCACCTTGGTCATGTCCAGAATGACATTGCCTATCCAAAATGGCATTGTTCCACTAAACGAGTAAAATTGTATCTAAGTATTCATCTCACCTTTCTTACTCGCATCGGCCTTGACAATGATTTTGTCATTTTCGGGAAACACCAGATGGATCAACAAGTCGAACTCATCGGGCATTGATACCTTGAGCTTATCGCCATATCCACCTAGACAGTGTATAGTATTTCTTGCAATTAATGATTCTATCAACCAGCAAAGTTGAGTAGTACGTAAACTTTATTTACTGAAGGATTTCGATACAGTTTGTATTCTAGGAAACAACGTAAGTCTGAAAAACCTAATACTCAAAACAGTTGATTATCTTGAGTATCATTGTATTGTATTTGTTTGTTTGTAATAGGAAGGTAAGAGTCTCGATCATCTAAGATGTAAGTACGTGAAATAGGAATAAACAGATCAATGGAAATCGAAATATGAAGAAAGTGTAATACTATTATGGGTTGTGCTGACGTAAATGAATAATAATAATGGAATACGCACTTTCCGGTTGCAGTTTCGGTACGCTATTTCTTATCGCAGCTAATCAGTGACATCAGACACACATTACACATTACGCTTTCGAAATGTAGGTTTTTATTGCCGGTATTGACTTTGCTTACACAGACACTTTCGTTTTTTCACACATTACACTTGACAATGGAGAATGGAGGGCCAGTAGGCGAGCATCACATACCGCAAAGTGTGCTTCCCTTTAGCAACGTGCCTAGAACTCCTGATTCCTTCCACTCCGAGTACACCTTATCCCTCAAAGCGTTGTAGTGGACGGTGTACGGCTCGCGGTCCTTATCAATTTTAACGTATTGGGCATTGGCCTGATTGACCATATTTTCCAAATTCCTCGCCATAACTGAAAAGCTTCCGTCGTCGAACGCGGACGAATGATATCTGATCGAAGACATGGACGCCGCTCAATTCCAATGCCCACAAATCTACCAAAACTGTCACGTCTCCACTTCTGCACAATATTTTTTTGATATTTATATCAAAGATATAAATTCGTTAAAAAGATATAGATTCGTTAAAAACTATGTAACAGGCATAAGGAAGGGTGCACTAGGAAGGCAGGATCTCGATATATGATATATATTGATCAATCATATATTAATTAGTCTTGTTAATTTCCCTAAAAACAATGAAAGAAAGCAACGGGAAAAGAATGAATAAAACGCTTTGTTTAAAATGCAATTTCAAGAATATTTTATTGATCGGTATTTTTAATTTATGTGGTATTCATATTGATTTTCCATTAGCGCTTCACATTTGCAGAATTGAGAGAACAATCATAATTCATTGATCCATAAATTGAATGTTGTTATTACACTTGGTTTGACATTGGTTTTGCTAGCTTGCTTTATGTATTCACGTATAAATACTAGGGAATTGCAAAAATATTTTACAATAACAATCAAAAGTTCGATCGATAGTTGGTACGTTAGATAATCGATAGTTAAATAGATTAACAAAGGCTTAGGCCAATAAAGCAAGGAATCTGTCGTAATCTTAGTTCTCAACTAATGTGTGCGGGAGGCATTTTGGAGGGTTTACGAAGAACAACCCATGGATTTGAAACCACTTGCAGCTAACGGGTTTGAAAGCGGATTCCGGATGGAGGAGGAAGATGAAGTGGTACTCTGTCCTGACCTGGCCTGCTATCGGAGGTTGACTTCCCTTTGCTTTCAGATGCATCTGAGTCAAAGGCGGCTGCGGGTTACCATTGTTTGCGTTTATGCTCAGTTGTGATTTTGTTCAGTTAAATATAAATACTTATGTAAAAAAGAGTAAAAAGACGCTCAGTTTTCACGCTGGCGCCAAAACTTAATGATTAGCTTATAGCTATATATATATCTGCCCGTTAAATATCTATATTTTGCGCAAGATGCCCAATATTGTTAATATGCCATGTTATCGGGTGGTAGTAGAAAATTGGAAGAGAAAAAGAGTGGCGCATATGCTTAGTTGCACGATAAGTATGCTCTATCTATGTGTCTAATTATAATTGATTTTTACACACATAATGCAATCGCTTGCTTGGTGTTCCTTTTAGCGATAAACAATTGTCGATGGACGAAAGATTGCCATCGATAAATACAACTCATAAATATAAGTATCTATCTAATTGCAGATACTTTAAGAACATTGAGAAACGTTTCGAGTTTTTGGTTGTTTGCTATAGTTGTATAATTAAGAGTTTAGGTTTAACTTTGAGACTTTTGCACAGCATTTATTTTTATACATTCTCGTTTATGATCTAGATATTTAAATGTCTTCATGGTATACCACATACAAGTACAAATCGAGTAAAAACCTCTCTATACGAATCAAAAATCAATGTGTGAGCCAGAATCATAAATAAATGCGAGTTTCGTTAACTAATCCGAGTCTAAAGGTTGGAAGCCGAACAATAAACAATCGAAAAAAGTCTACAGGGACACTCGAGGGACTGGGAATTTATAAAACAGGAGGAGGCTTTTGAAGAGGAGCTGCAGCTACCGTAGGGCGTATAATGAATCAGTCTTTGCGCGTCACAAGTCATTAATCGAAGGGGAAACGATACGATAAGTATATCGAAATCAACGCTAAGCGGGGTTCGTATTTCCGGATCGGGTGTGGGTACTCTAATGTGGATTCGGCTGGGGATCCTCGGGCATACAAACCGTACAAAAACTAGCTAGATACAAACATACAATACAATACAATACATTATTAGTATTATCATCGATTCGATTCGATTAGCATCGATTTGCTTTCCGTTGTATACAAAGTAGATAATATTCGAATTACAATTATAATTGCGGTACGAGTACGTAATTAGTGTAAGTACGATAAAACAAGTTAACAAGCTTTAATGCAATTATCCGCCTCGAATTCGAATTCGAATTCAATTTCGCTTGGAGACGAGGCTAACGTGAGTTTTGAGTAGAGTGTAAGTTACAGTTAGGCGTGGGTTAGCTTTGAGCCTAGCCAAAAATGGAGTTACATAAACGAGAGCGTAGCGTAGTATGCAAAGTGGTAGTAGATCCACGTCCATATGTATGGTGGAACGGCGCATATCCGATCAGATTTCCACCGGCCGCCTTGGTGCTTTTCCATTTTGCTTAGGCTTAGAGTTACAAAAAGTACACGGAGGATATAACGAATAAAAATGTCGTCTCTGCCCTAGGCTATCATATATGTATGTGTGGTGGTTGCTTTATAAAATACAATACAATGCGTACAATAAAAAATGTATAATTAGATTTATAATTTCTTTAGAATTGAAGTTTAATGCATATGAACGCCAAGAGCTGCGTGGCGCCAGCGTTTTAACCCTCTTCTGCACTTGATCTCTGTTAACCTGAATACAAAAATACATTATCATAAATATATTTATATGTTCGCGTGTATATGTATGTATGTATATGTATGCAATTGGTAATTAACTGTCTGGTAACGACAACGACAAAACGATTTCGATACGGATTTGTATTTGCATTTGGATGTGGTTGAGTTGTTGGATGCGTACTGCATCTGTGGGCTGTTGGATGCATCGAATGCACGATCCGGCACTCTAGATCCCCTATCCAGGATCCTCTGGCCCTCCATCTACTTGTTGTTCTGCGCCATCACATGTGGCGACTTGTAGAAGTTTTGCACGAACTCCGACAGGCTGTAGACTGCTCCTGGACCTTTTCCTGCACTCATGCAGATAAAGTCTCCTAGACAGTGCATATTCGCTATTGGGAGAAATGCATATTAGTGACACAACCAAAAAAGTTTAACCTAAATACTTACAATTGGAGAGTATAGGTGGATAGGAGGGCGGTGGCTTGATCCAACTGCCATCCGGTCGACGCATGTGACGCCGATCCGACGAGAACTCAATGAGATATGTGTCTGCGGGTATGACTCTAAAGAATCTGCTTAACAAAAACACAAAACTGATGATCACGCTCTCTTCGGCATCCTTAAAAAGTGGCTCACCTGTGGTGCTCCGGACGCAGGGCCAGATCGGAGCGGAACGTCTCCGTCACGTACTTGTGAAAATATGTGGGAAAGGGCAGTGTGGTGTCCAGATCGAACACCAAACAGCGATTCAGCAAGGGATTGTGTATGAAGAAGACGTGGTAGTCCTAAAAGACAACGAGATTCCATAATTTGTAGATGAAATACAGAATAAATCATGCAGCATTCAGATTGCTACGTTATGATCATCCACTTACCCATATCACAACTTGATCGTCGCCGCGTCCTGCTTTCTGGCGCCACAGGGGCACGGTGCGACCCTCGTTGGAGACGAAGACGGCGTAGCACTTGGACAGCTCCTCCGGCCGCGTCCGCTTCACCTGCTCGCAGAGCTTCCACACGTTCTCCTCGCTGCAGGGGAAAAGCAAGGGGCTTACTAATCGATAGATGCAAGATGCCTAAGAGCGAGATTAAGTCCCAGTCACAGTCCGAGTTCCAGTTCGGGGCTAATCCCTGCACGAAATGTCAAGTGGCTTAACTGATGCTAATCTTTATCAGCGACAGGCCGCCTCGTTGGCATTATAATAATCGATTTTGCTTGGCACGCGGCTGACTCTTGGCCCGTGACTCTTGCCAGTTGAATGTTTATGGCTCTTTCGAATAAATTCCAATCAATTCGGCTGCCACACAATGTTGCTCGCATGTTGGCGGCCTCAGGTGCATGTGAGTGGGGCATTAAACTAGGTGGCACAACAAAGGCAGCCATATCAACAGTAACAGGTATAACAAGGACTCGAGGGGGTGGTGGATTGGGTGCTCTGAATTGTTCGCGTGGAAGGAGGCAAGAGGCAGGTGGCACAGCCCACTCAAGTGGCGCGGTCAAAAGTCGAGACTGAAAGTGGCTCCCGGCAATATCGTGAGCTGGCGTTATTAATGCCGCCAGGCTGAGATTGCTTCAAAGTGCCGGAAAGGCAGGGGTTCTGTTGGTGGTGGGCTGGTTTAAGCCAAGGCCCAATTTGAGTGACTTGCTCAAACCCACACAGAAAGAAATCGCGCCATTGCCATTTTACCTGTGAATACTTTAGATAAGAAGGCAATAAAAGGATATTTCGGCTGGAATTTTAAAGACCTCAGAAGCCAACAAATTCCTAATAATATGCACAATAAAATTTCTTTAAATAATGTTTTCAAACTATCTATTAATGAGTGCGCATTGGCGGAAATGCCAAAGGACAGTGTCTGAAACTTGCGAGCCGCTGCAACACGCGACCCACAGATGGCGCTGCTGTGGTTTATATGCCGAGGAAAGCGAGGCAAACGAGAGCGGTGGGTTTTCCAGAGTTTCCCTGGAAGGAGAGATGAATCTGAGTGCAAATGTGAGTGCGCGAGCAGTTGCGAATTAATCAATGAACATGTCCTGCGGGAGAAGGGGGAGGGTGCTGGCCGGATGGGCGGTTAGAAGGCTGAAAGTTGGGTGGTATGAGGTCAGAGAACGCAACGACATTTTATCTGGCCATGTAAATGGGTATGCGTGTGTAAAAACTTTTTTATGTTCTGCGCCTTTTACTTGTTATTTTTCGCCGCTTTTTTTTTACATTCGTGTGTGTGGGTGGCAGAACATAAAACTCATATCACGCGCCAGGATAAACAAGTCCCCGCCGCCAATTCATCGGGGGACCGCCTGCCAAGTTGCCATTACTTAGTTCTCGTCGCCGCCATTGCCGCCATTTTTGCAATTAGCATTTTAAATATTGCATCAACACAGGAAAATGCCACATAGCACATAAGTACATATATGTATGTATGTATAGTATGAAGTATTATAGTGTGTACATACATATGTATATTGTTTAATTTTTGCTTTGGTTTTTCGAATGTTTTTGTTGTTGGTCGGTCGTTTGTTTTATAGTCGAAACGCGCCTCTCGCATGTGGCCATAAAAACGAACCCCCATCCTGCGCCCGTCCTACCGCACACTCACACAGATACAGCGAGCACCAACACAGTGGCACGCTTTTCTTGTTGGCAGACATGACCGTTTGACCTAATTTCTAGAGCTGCGCAGCGCCAAACGGCGCCGCATCAGGATTCTCAGAAGCAGGATTCGAATTCGGGAAGCCAGCGGTAGAAGGGAGGCGGCGCACGGATGCGGAGTCGCAGGACGCACAGGAGTGGGTGGGTAATGAGCGAATTTGAATGCAAAGCGGAGCACGCCGACGACCGAGGAGGAGGTGGAGCCACCAAATAAGCGATGGAATAATGAAAACCATCCGAAAAGGAGGCGGCACAGGACGAAGGACATGGCAGCGCCGAGCGGCGAATGTTGTTGCCAAAAGAGATAACGCACAAAAATAAAATATACATAATTAAAAGAAGAAACGCTCGTCCGCCGGGACTGGCCAGGCAGGCATGAGATAATCATTCACACAAGTGGGCAAGGCAGCGGGTATCATTTGCATCGGGCACTAAGTTCGCTTAATGCTATAAACAGTGGTCGCTCGCTAAGGTAACCGAGTTTAACTTTAGGTACAAACAATTTGCAGGGCTAATTCAACAAGATACTATATACTATTCACAGGCTGTGTTCAAATATTAAAGAAATTAGACATTATAGCACATTTTATCTTTGAGATTAATTATTAATATAAACAAGTTTGGAAAGAGCTAATTCATTTTTTGATTATGCATTGCAAATATAACTTATTAGTGTATTTTATTTAATATTAGCGTATTTCTTTAGCATATTTGGTCTGAGTTTTCTTACGATAGCATTTGAGATATTCAACTACATATAGTCAGAAGACTCCGCATGTAACTTCTTCTAGATCGAATGGAAGAACCTGATGAAACATCCCACCTAGCGAGCGACCACTGTGCTCAGTTTATTAGGCTCAGGCGTATTCTCCGCAGCTTTGGAGCTCCCCTGGGAGGTAGCCTACATATCATGGCCATGAGCTGCGCTACCAGCGTGTTAATATTCAGGTGCTGAAGGCTGGGTGAATGATTTCGGCTGCCTAATGAAAAAGTTTTCCATCTCCGTGCGGTGCTCTTGTTCTTGTTCTTGTTTTCGTTTGTCGTTGGCTGTTGCTTTTGTTCCTGCCCATGGGCATGGGTATGGGTATGGGCATGAATGGTCATATACTCACCAGTAACAGGACACGTAGGAGCAGTCCGCTATTTTGGGGAAGAGGAAGTCCGTGGTCATCTTGATGCGCTTCGGGATCTGCGATGCTGGTCGCTTCTATTGGTATTGCGGCTGTTGTTGTGGGTGCGGGTATCCTTGGGATATGGATATGGAGACGGAGATGGAGCTAATTGTCACTGGGGACTGGGAGATTGCACGAGACCTGAGCGGAGCAGTATATAATCACTGCATTATGCGCCGCTGCCTGGACAAAAGCAGGGTGTGTGTATCCGTATCTGTAATCTGTATCTACGTCTATGCGGTGGCATCGGTGAATGGTGGACGCTGGCTAATCCTTATCCCGATCCTGCTCGTGGCACTGGCACCTGCTCAGCGACATTCCTCCATTCCCAGGGAGGCTGCGATGCGATGATGGCCCCTCTGCTATGTTTTTATATTTTTGTTATTTCTCCTGTCTTTTTCTGGCTTCCAGGATGCTGCTCACTCACACACCGTCACATACACATACACATACACTGGGGCTCTCTCGCAAAGGAGCCGATTTCTCGCTTTCGTTTCGTTTCGTTTGGTTTCGTTTCGATTTTTGCGAATTAAATTATGCTAAGGAGCCAAGGAGCTAAGGATGCTGGAGCTTTTATCCCAGCCTGCTGCCTTGCAGCTCCTTTTCACTCGTTTCGGGATCGCACACCTGACCAAAAACAAACGCGCTCATCCCCCGCAGATTTTTCTGTTGCACTGCAGCGGGCGAGCGGGCGAGGATGTGGCGGCCTGACCAGGTGACTGAGCCTGGGGCAACACGCACTCAGCGACCCGTGGAGCTTGTATCTCGGCGGAACACTATGCTTGTAGTTCGATCTTAGCCAGACGTTGGTCTGGGCACAGGAATCCTTGGAGGCTGCAACCTGCGTGCGATTTTCGTGGGCGCCTCTATCAGCTTTTCGTTTTCCCTTCCACGCTCTGGTGGTGGCTTTTCCGCTTTTTTTTTTTTCTTTTCTTTTTTTTTGCTCGGCACACTCCGCTCCGTGTGTTGTGTACGCGTTCCCGAGTTCGCACAGTGTGACCCACGTTGGCGAGCGCCACAATTCCAGCACAAGTTCCGTGTTTGATGTGAAAAATGAACAAGTTCTGGTTTCCACTGAGCCGAAAGTAAAAGCGCGCGCGATTTGAAAAGCGTAAGAAACAGTTTGAAGATTTAAAAAGAGTAATGCTTAGCAGAAGCAATACATGTACAAATATAAACTAAAGGGCGTCTTAAAATTACTAAATAAATTTAAAGAAATGTAAATATAAAATAGATATTATAAAGTGCTTAACTGTTTTACTCTTGTTAAAATAGAAAAGCATGATAATAATTTTAAATAAAAAAAAGTATTTTCTTAACCAATTTAAATATAAGAAAATTCCAAGCTTTTATTTTCCAATAAGCATTTATTCTTACTAGAAATTAATCAATCAGAATCCGATTGAGCGAACAATGATGCCCATCGCATACGCACAAAAGCTTTTAGCTATGACGCACGCTGTGAGCTGCTCACTGCTGTGAAGCTCCGAGCTAGCTGACAGCAGGTAATTGCTACAGCTAACGGTTTTTTGAAACACTTTAGATGCCACTAGCAAATATTTGTTGCTAACACCTCCGTCAATAATCGCTATCTAATCACACGTGATTGCTAATGCCCAATTGATGGCACGCAATTTGGCATAGCCAATTAGTATTGTCTCATTTTTACGGCACTTGACAAATATTGCGGCAGGCAAGACGAAAGACCTTTCGTTCGATAAGATAAATCTGAAATCTGCGCAGTCTGTTGTGTCATTGTAAATGCCTCTTGAGAACACTTCCTACACACCCAGGCGACGAACGCACCGCGAGTTAATCGGCGAAACTGATAAGCGGCATAATATCTGTACTATATATATGGCAGGTTGACTTAACCCACCCAGATTGGCCACAAATGACCCATCGCCAGCCTATGGTCTGTTTAATGGTTACTTAATGTTTCGTGCCCAACAAGCCGATAAGGACAAAGTGCATCGGCATATTGTCAACCCTTTGCCCATTCAGAAGTCCAGACCGATCAGCAGTGTTCATTATCACCGATCAAACCGATCATGACACACATAAAGGCAAATCTATCGGCCGGATGACGTTCCTAGATGGCAGTATTCCACCAGCACTCTATGCCGCTTTATCGCCTGTCTGTGTTCGTGAGAGAGAGCGCGGCGATGAAATCCGTATAGTTTGGGGACTCCAACGTGGCAAGCGGCATTCAGTTGGCTCCAGCGCTTTACCGTCGACGGGTTCGCTCCGCTCTGATCCGCAGCGTGTTGTAGCATTTCAGACTTAAGCTCGTGGATCCACACCTCGAGTCACGACATCTTTTTTGGTGAGCGTCGCAGAACCTGTTTTCCCCAGCCTCGTGGATTTTTGGGCAGCAGGTTCTCGAGCATCCAGTGAAATCCAGTCATCCAACCGAAAGATCTCCATACAGAAGTAAGTGTTCCCGAATGAAATTGTTTGCCATGCGGATTCATTGAATCGTAATTGGCATCGATTGATCAAAGCATCGCGCCCCAGACTTGCGATCCACAAACAAACGATCACACAGCCCCCATCAGCTGTGGCCCAGTCCCACTTTCCATCCCCAGTGGACATCGCGGGAGCAGGGTCAACAATCGCCGCACTTCTTATCGGCTACACTTCTATTTGTTGGTACGGGTTTTAGCTACATAGCTGCCGATGGCAAGGCCATCTTCGAGGCACAATTATAAAAGTAATAAACAAGAAAACAGAAGAGGGACGTTAGATGGACGCACCGAACCGACGAATACCCTTCTAGAACACACGTGAATGTTGGATTCGATTAAACGTGGGTGTAATCCGGTTATGTTCCAATAGGAGAACAAGTTTATTTTCTTATCATCGGATGATGCTCACGCTTTTGTAATCATACATCCAGTGATAATAAACTAAATATATGTTTAATAGTTATGCATACTCATTGTTCTTTGATATGTTTGCATAATACTAGTTTGTTTTTGGGTTACCATGTCGTTTTGTGACTTAAAATCTAATTAGCCGGTGTCTTTAGTTACTTTTGATTATATTGCGCGAGAAGTCTGGCCGTAATCTATTGTTTAGTTATAAAGTTATAAAGCAGTTGAGCTAGTTAAATAATAAGCCCTAAAGTTTATACTAGTCTTGTAAAAACTAAGCTTTATGCAAAAGACAAGCAACGAATGAGTAATCAAAAATGATGAATTGTTTGTTTGCCTTTCCCGCAACTACGGCATTTCGAGGCAAATTTGCATTAGCCTTTGTTAGGGCGTGAACCATAATAATTCGCTTAGGGCCAGTTATCTGAGCAGGAAGTGTTTTCCCACCGTGAGAATGCCAGCAAATGGCCGGGGTAAAAGAATTCAAAATATTCCCCATTGAAAGTTTCCTCTCTTTCAGCTGAGATAAGCCAAATCTTGCCGGCCAACAAACAAAATGGATGAGCAGCATCGGAACCTCAATCAAAATGGCAGCGAATCCAATGGTAAGCAGGCCAGGATCGTTTCGGGACTGGATCGACCGCTGAAGACTCCTCCGCCTGGCGAACAGACAAGGGCAGTGCGGCGACAAGTGATCGCTGTTATCCTGGCCAACGTTGGTGTCTTCTCAACGGGTATGACCCTGGCCATGCCCACCGCCACTCTGCATCAGCTGAAGGACACCACGGAGCCAGTGCATCTGAACGATTCGCAGGCTTCCTGGTTTGCATCGGTCAACGCTCTGTCCGCTCCTCTGGGCGGCTTGCTGTCCGGTTTCTTGCTTGACAGGATTGGAAGGAAGAGATCCCTGATCGTGCTCAATGTACTGACTATTATTGCGTGGATTCTGCTGGCCACACCCAGTGGGAGCGACCAAAATGCCTTCTTTTTGCAACTCATTGTCTCACGATTTATGCTGGGTAAGTCTAACATCCGTTAACAATTATTACCTCTGTAGAAAGAGTATCATTTGATGCTTGAATATTTACAGGTGTTGGTATGGGACTGGCCAGTGCGCCACCAGGAGTCTATGCAGCCGAGATCAGTGTGCCCAAGACGAGGGGCAGTCTTATACTGGGCACATCCATTTCAGTGGCCGGTGGCATAACGATTCTCTACGGGATCGGTTACTGCATCCGCGATGATTTCCGACTGATTGCCCTCATCTGCTGTGGCTACCAGTTGGTGGCACTGCTCTGCGTGCTGCCACTTCCGGAAAGTCATTGCTGGCTTCTGTCCAAGAAGCGTGTAACGGAGGCGAAGAGATCACTTAACTACTTCCGTGGATTCAGCAAATCGGGTGAGTTCTCTGCTGACGTTGATGGGAAACAAGATAATGCCTGTGGAATATTTATTACGTTCCTAAGGGGGATACTTTTTTAATGACTTGTTGAATGGCAAAACAAATCAAAGTCAAGTAGAGCCTTTTATCAAATCGCGCGATCAAATTATGACCACGTATAAAATTGAAATCGCTCGAGTGCTTGGAGTTCCCGCCTAAAGTCATTTCAATTGAAGATTAATATACCATTTAGAACGGATTCTATAATGTTTTTATTGTTCTCACAGATGAAATCACACATCCCCAAGTGCTCGAAGAGTTCCAGCTTCTGCAGAAATCCCTGCAGCAGAGGAACGCCGCGGTGAAGGAGTCCTTTTGGCGGAATCTGCGCGAGCCGGAGGTCTACAAGCCATTGGTCATCCTGATGAGTTTGTTTGCCTTCCAGCAGCTAACCGGAATCTTTGTGGTCATCGTCTTCGCCGTGCAAATTTCCCTGGAGGCGGGCATCGAAATCGATCCCTTCATGTGCGCCGTGCTCATTGGTTTGGCTCGCTTGATCACCACGTGCCCCATGGGATACATCCTCGAGTTGTGGGGTCGCCGAAGGGCAGGGATTATCTCCACCTTGGGCATGTCCGTGTGCATGTTCCTTTTGGCGGGACACAGCCAAATCGAGTTCCTCACGGAAGTCCCATATCTCCCGGTGATAGCCATTGTGGGCTTCATTGTGCTGAGCACTCTGGGTCTTTACACCCTGCCATTCTTTATGATCTCCGAGCTTTTTCCGCAAAAGGTTCGAGGGCCCGCTTCAGGACTCACCGTGGCCGTGGGCATGTTCATCTCGTTCGTGGTCCTGAAGACCTATCCCGGCATCAAGGAATACCTGGGAATGTCGAACTGCTTCATCATTTTCGGGGTCATGGCTCTGTTTGCCCTGATATTCGTTTATCTCGCCCTCCCAGAGACACGTCGTCGAACGCTGTTGGAGATCGAGGAGCAGTTCCGATCGGGTCGCAGTCGCAAGTCCCAAAACCAGGCTGATGTGGAAATGAAGGAGGTTTTTGTTCGAAAGCCCGAGGAATAGTTTTTCGAATGAGATGAACTAACTTAAGTAGATCCCGTGAAGTGCTTAGTACTGTGATAGACAATAAGCAACCAGACAATAATAAAAATAAGTTTTTAACAAAGAATGATGAACAGCTGAATTTTCCATTGGTGCTAGGCTAAAACATCATAAGAATCAACAAATAAACGTTTAAGATTCTTATATATAAGCTATTAAATTAATTCTAAATAAACGCATCAGATGAATGTTTTACCATTATAAATATAGAAAATGTTTGCTGACATAACATTAGATTATGTTACCAACTCGAAATTAATTCTCGTTTGTATTTTAATAGATAATATTAAGTGTAGCATTCCTTGAGTATATTTTGTTTACTTTGAGTAAGCGGCGTGGAATCAAGTAGATTAAGTCAACCCAAACGAGGGCCGTTCGCTGATAAGAGACTGGTAGGCAATTTTACCTGCTCACAAACACATTCTCACTCATTCACTCACCTTAGCACCCCGATATTTTCAAGCACCTGCTCTCTCTATACGAATTAGTAGCACGCATTCCTATTTCGTCTCAATCTAAACTCTCAATCATACACGGAACTCAATCAGAACGCTGCTCTCTGCGAAAGTCAAGTTCGTGTCCAACGTCATTTGTTTCACGATCGAAGAGACGGAGAATGGAAATCAACTTGAGTGCGAATGAGAGATAAATACAAAGCGTAGCTGACTGTGTGATTTCGATTTCCATATTAAGACTAAACGAGTATGCAAACTTTTGTAGGCGCGTCCGATTTACACAGAAACGAATACAACATTTTAATTAGCTAGGAAAAGAAAAGTATTCATAAATAGTTTCAAGAACGTTGAAATCGAGGTGAGCTTTCAGCATTTTGTAAACCAGTCTGCTTCGACGTGTGCCTCCCAATTGAAATGTTTATGTTTAAGCTTTTGGCTGGTAATTAATTAAAGCGTAGCAGATTCAATTGCTAGCAATTAAGTGCCGATCTGCTTTATGGTAATGTTAATGGTAATGGTAATGTCGATAATGACGACGGCTGCGGACAACTTGCTGCAGACTGGGCCCGAAAAACGAGCCATCCATTATGCCACGGGCACTCAAGAAATGATGAAAAATCTGTTCTGCTTTGCTCGTTAACGAGCAGGAGTTTCGGCAGATTCTTTGCGATGCGTGTGCCTCGAAATTCGAACTTGCTGCAAGGAGCGCGTTAAAAGCGCATTCTGCACAGGCATCCGCCTTCCAGTTCCTGCCACTCTCTTTCCTCAAACCGATTCACATATCAACACTCGCAGAAAAACTGTGTCTACAAAGAGCAACAAGCATTTCAAAATGTAATCACTTGTGAGAACTATAGATGGGAAATTGTTGAAATGTAACATTTCGTTTATTACATATATTACGAATAAAGATATAATTCTAAAATGATAAAATGATAAAAGCAGACGTAACTTGGAGAAACCGGAACTTGCCAGCTCTCGAACATTTTACGGCCGGACCTGGACATATGACTATATATGACTATATACAACAGATCTAGAATAGCCTTTAACTCCACAAGTAGCTGCTACAAAAACATCGCTAAGTTAGAATTTAATGTTTTTCTCGGTGCATCACGTGGTTTGCTTGAGGCGTCGAGGCGTACGTTTATGTAATTATAATAAGTTTTCAATTTTATGGCTTAATAATGCGGTGGGCAGCGGGCACCAGGCAGGCAGCAGCTCCACCTTCCCCTCCACCGCCATCATCTGTAGATGCCTGGTCAGGACGAGCAGCTCGAGGTGCAGCCATCTCCGGTTGGAGCTGCCCCGTCATTAGGCGACAAGCGTTTAGGCCATGTCAGAAGCGGAGCAGCCGAAAAACGCACAAATTGTTTTGGGGCGATTAAGTCAACAAGACGGCGCTAACATGGACATGGACATGGCAGGAGGAAAGGTTGAATGAACTGATGCTGGACGGGATAATGCCGAAAATTGATGAGCTGCAAATGTGCGAACATTAAAGTTTCCGCTGGCGATGCGCGGCCCAACCTTCCGAGCTCGAGCTCTCGATCCCTTCCAGATTTCGCTCTCGTGGTAATCCAAACAACACCTGCCGTGAATTTCGCACTTGGACGCATCAATTATCGGCTGGCGCATAGATACGTCAGCAGTTAATGGCACGTAACAATTGCTGTGCCAACAAGGAATTGGACAATCGGTGGAGTGGAGTGGGGTGCAGTACCATTCCCAACCGCAGTGACATATGCATAACTCGAAAACAACGGCAATCTGTGCGGTTTTCCGAGGATTCATGCTCATGGATATGCCATGGGCAGGGGTAGCCGGCTATTCAGCGATGTGTAAACCGCATCGGGATGGTGGTGTGATCATCCTGGGCATCCTTGACGATCATCCCATTGCTGGCTTTTCGGATCTGTCATCATTATCCTCACTGAACGCAGCGGGACGCGTGTTCGGGGTGGCGGCTTTGTTTTGTTTTGATTCGAATGTGATTATGTTTATAAGGCAATAAATTAGAAAATCAGCACCACAACCGCTCGCTCGGGCACAGTCCCAAAACTATGACTATAACCGCTTTGTAGCGCTTTGTTCGCAGCGACAATGCGTCGAGTCCATTAAACGGGTAATTTATGGTTGGCTCGGGTGTCGCAGTCCTCTTTTGGGCACTTGGGTGGGTCCTGATCTCTTGATCTACCCCTTAGCGGCCAGCACCACCTCCCCCTTCACTGTAAATGACATTGTTAAAACGCCCCAAGTGTCTGCAATTTGTTGCTGCACTTAATGTAGTTATAATTTTTAACAGCACTGCACTTTTATCCAGGATCCACTGCGAGCATTAAGCCCTAACCCTTCGCCTGATCACTGGGGCTGATTGCACACCTTGAGCACCCAGCTCGTCAGCAAATTACAAGTACGCCAAAAGGGGATCGATTGGAGGTCCGCGGTATCTGCGGATCTGGGGTCTCAGCAGCTGCAAGTTCGGCGTAAAGTAAGTATCGCAAATTTGTAGACTGGTGAGTACCTGGTAGTGTTACACTTTAGCGGAATTTTATGGTTCACAATATTGAGCAACAACTTAGCTTAAGTCGTTTGTTTCACAGTTTAAAATAGCACTTTTATAAAGTCTAAGAAACTGCTTTTAAAGGTCAACTAGAATATTTTAATCTTCAACGATTGGTTTTTGCAGAGCAAAAGTAATTTATTTTAATTAAACATTTTAAATAAAAGATTAAATTTTGTTTGTTTGAATTAATATATATTCAAAGATTTATATTGCTATGAAAATTGTTCATAATATGTGTCAGATTTTGCTGCTGTATCATAACTCTAAATAAACATGACATACCCTTTTCGCTTGCCAGTTACCTGGTATAAAATATACACACTCCCAAAAACCGATCATCGCACATCGATCAGCGAGGTGGGCAAAAACCAGAAGTGATTTTTGGCAGCATTACAAATTCGGCAAAGGGTCTTGGCCAGAACCTGTGTTTACCTTCGATCCGATAATCGCCTGGGCAGCCGGGAGGTTGGCCCTCACTTTTTAAAGTGTTTGGCAAGGTGTGCGGACTGCCACATTAGCGGGTTTGGTATGGGCATCTTCAGCGGTGGAAGTCCACCGAAGGTGGTATGCGATCACACCTAGCCAACTCTGCAACTTGGTAACCGGTCAACCTGGCACCTAGTCACCTAGCTTAAGGTTACCCCATTTCGAAACAGATCGAAGGGGAGCGATGAGATGGACCTGGGAATGCCGCAAGATTTATGAACGAATGGGCGGTGGGCGTTTCCACCTCAACTGCTGCCTGGTGTAAGTACTTTGGCCAGACTTTAATTTTTCAATTAGTCGAGCTACCGTATTTGACTTTTGCTCCTCGCCAGCCAGCCGACTTAGCCAGCCATCCAGACGACCACCGCCAAAGGGGCCAACGAACTGAATGATCATCCTGGGCTTTTGGGATTGCGATCGCAGCTCGGAATCGGACTTGGACCTCACTAACTCTGGGATTGACTGGACTGGGTCGTAAAAATATTGCATTTAGCAGGCAGAGCGGCGGACGCAAACGCTTTCCGCGTTTTACGATTACGATGCAGCAGCAACAGCAGATGCAGAAGCAAGAAAAGCAGGAACGGATTCGAAGTGCCAAAGTTTTATGGTTACTTTAACACTTTTGCTGGCCTGGTACTTGGGATATGGGAACTGGCATCCGACAACGGGCCATCAGGACCAGCAGTAGTTGAAGGAGCAGGAGCAGCTGAAGGAGGAAGTGGTGTGGAGGCCAGGAAACGGACCAAGCTCGATGGCCTAGACAAGCGTATAATTGATTTGGATTCTATGATGTGTGCTGGCCGATTTCCAGAGGCGTTGCGAGCCATAAAACCATAATTACAGTCACACACAAGTGGAAGAGGTGAGATCAAGGAGTTGCAGGAGATGGGTTTCGAATTGGGTACGTTCCTCTGCAGCTGGAAGTACATAAAAAGCCCTGGAGTTCCTTTTAGGAACTTTCAACATGTTTTTGCACATACTACAGACAATCAGAACATTTCTCTCTGGCTAGAAAGAATGTTTAAACTTTCTAATGAATGAAAGAGCCTAATATAGAAAACTTTTTAACAAAAGATGTATTCTTTTTCTCATCCCGAAGAAAAGAGTTCTGTTCTTTGACTTCAAAGGGGTTTGCGCTTGAGTCCTGGGCTCTCAATTAACTGAATATTTGGAGCACCCTGTTCCCGCATCGATTATAGTGGCTCAATCTATAATCTGTATGTCCTTTGGCACACATCCTATCATTAGCCTGTCAGCGGTTCGAGCTTCGCTGTTTGCCTTTGCCTGTGGCGTGTTTATTGTGTTTGATCAAATAATTTCTGTTTTTATGGCACAATAACTGTCCTGTCCCTCTGCCAGCAGAGTCCTTTAAGTGCCAAGTCTCCCTCTCCCCATCCCTTATGTATTTTGTAGCCAGCTCCTTGGTCTTCTTCTTGCCTTTTCAATTTAGCCATAATTATGTCAGACATTTAATTTATCGCAACCAAAGGTTTTCGTCCTTCCGCCGCCTCTTCTTGCACGCAAACTTTTGTAGCCAGGACTCACCCTCGGTGGATGCCTTTCTTCGCCGGGGCAGAAGAACTCTCTCTCTCCGCCTTTCGCGTCGGCCATTTTGTGAGTGCGTCAGGGTTCAGTGGAGCGCAGGACGAGCAGGACTCGTAGGACTCGCAGGACCCGTCTCTTAATGTGAGAAAATGTTACAATTCCAGCGCCGCCAGCAAAGTCCTGTCAGAGTTTCTCCCGTAATTGCTCATTTTGCTTATCGGCCCGCCCAATCCAAGGGCTCTGCTCTGCAGGTGTGGAATGTCCTGCTCTAGGGGGATCAATAAAACCCTGTAAACTCTATAAAAATTTCGATTTGTGGAAATTGCGTTTTTATTAATTGGCTCTGACATGCCAGTCACTCGAGTGTCCCAGTTTTCCGTTTTCATTTTTATGGCACTCGAAAATCGCGTGCCTTTTGTCCACCTACACGTCGTCCCTTTGGATGGGGGCAGAAATTACTGCTGGTTGTGCGACTCCTGGAAAAGGTACATTATCCTTAGATCATTTTTATCTTATCGTTTGTCGGCAAGTGTTTACGAAATTGCCCGATTGTTTTTCGGTTTCGTTTTGGGCCACGCGCCTCCTTGAAGCAAGGTGCAACAGGATCGGAGAATGCGAGGATTCGGGGATTCGGGAATTGGGATTCAGGAGGCGAGGCTGCAATGCAACCTGCCTGACTGCATCCATCATCGCGTGGCAGCAATGCTCATGATTTGAGGCACATGCGTAACCTGCGCCAATTTGGCGACCCGCACACACACTGAAATCGCCTTTGTCTTTATATATAAATATCTGTTCCTTTTTTATGTCCCTTCTTCGGACAATTTTCGGGACTTGGCTTGCATCTGCTGATTGCAAGGAACGGGTGCCCCGAAGCGAACCCTCAATTAGGCCGCCCCTGCAATTAGAAAATATATTCCATACCAGGCTCCGTTTTTTTACCCACTCAGCGTCTTAAAGAAATGCAAAAAGAAAAAAATAGGAGCAGCTAATTTGCCGCCGGTTTGGGGCAACTAATTTCATATTAGATGGGCGCCCACGCTACAAAATCGCTGTTTTTGCTCGTTTCCCAGGCGCATTCCTGCGGACACCGCTCATTAATGACCATGAAATCTAGACTCTGCCCCGGAGTCATTCCCGCAGACTGACCTCCAGGCACGAGCCGCCCAGAAATACGGCTAACAGCTAACAAATCGGGAGCAGCTTCTGTTCACCTCGTTTTTTTGTTAGCATGCCACCTAATGATTCGGTGGCACGCATCTTGGAATGCGACGCCTTTGGCTGGATGGGTTCGCCATAATTTGATTAGGCAAAAACTTGATGTGGGTGTCAGTCCGTCTAGCTGCTTCCCTCATTCCAGCGAAAACCGGACCGAAATCATACCCCAACTCGAACTGGATTCCATTTCAATTACAATATAAGCGAGTGTAAGTTCTGCGATTGCGATCGCATTTGGGCGCGTGGTAAACCAAGTCAATCGGAAGAAGTTAAGCCGATTGTCCCGCCCCTTTTCATTACAGCTCGTTTTTTGCACCCTGGCACCCGTCTAATAAAACCAGAGCAAACCCACTTCCGTTGCTCATTTGAATGCCCTTTGATGGAGGGTATGATGAAATATTGCATAGACTGGTAACCTAGGAATTATTCTCTAGAAACTGTCATACAAATAGCATCTAAAATGTATTCAATATTTTAAAATGTACTTAATTTTTGTATAATTTATCTTCAATTAGATATTGCCACAGTATTTGAGAATACATATTTAGTTAAGTTTCATGTTTGGTTGGTTTAACGTTGATACTCATAATTATATTGTATTTATATAATTATTTTTAAATTAATACCTTTTTTATAATTTATTGAGAGTTATGCATATTAGAGATCTATTTCCAACGAAAAATCCTTGACCTATTTGAATTATAGGGTACTTTCTCTTCGAGTTGTATCCTTCATCAGCTTTTTACAGCCCAGCTAAACGCACTTCCCACACAGATTTGTGTGTGTGCGCCTTAATTGGGGCGTAGTTGGCTTTTTGGGCGCGGACCCGGGGTTTGGGTAATTGCTGCCACTTGAAAGGCTCCGGGTCGCATAATCGCCTTGTCAGATAGGGCAAGACACACGTTGAAGGACCCGCGGAGGGGGTGGCCCATGAACAAGCTCACTGGGCGTTGGGCGTGGCGAGTTGGGTGGGCCAGAGGACTGAAGGACCAAGAGGACCAAAGGACTCTGTGCCAAAAGAGACCGAGATGCCACCACGCACGGCTGACTCGCTTGATCTTATTACGCCGCGCTTGGTTGCCTGGGAAAAGTCAGAGGCAGCTGCTCGGATAGCTCGGTTGGCTGGTAAATGGCAAATGGTTACCGGCAACCCGGCCTTTGTGACAGTTTTATCTCTGGCCAGCAGAAGCTACAGCCAAGCTCTCGCCATCCTCCTGCCATAGGAAAGCCACCGCGCTGAGTGGGCCTAAGAAATTTGCATGTTTTCGCACAGGTTTTTGTGGTTTTTGGTGGCAAGTGGATTTGCATACGCTACGCGGCTCCAAAAAACGGGTTAGGCTTTAGCCAGTCTTGGTGGATCAGGAATTCCCCCCTGCTAGGGACCATTGATTTCCTAGTCATGGCAACTAATTTCCATTCATCATGTTCGGTGCCTCGAATGGATCAATAATCCGGACTCCTCCCTCGGAACAATCACAAACAATGTGACAGCTTTATCTTTCAGCACCAGTCGCCGTCGCAGTGGAAATCCATTTCCAATTGTGAATGCCGAGCGACAATTGTCGAATTCAATTAACGCCTGCGGCACCACCGAGCGTTACTTAACGCCGCCACCCACCCAACGACCTCCGCCTCCTGCCGCTCCTCCCACTCCTCCTCCTCCCTCGTGGGACTTTCCAGCGGGTGGGCAAGGACGAGCCGTAGCTGTGGCCGTAGCTGTGGCTGTTTCGCCAGGGTAACGGCTATGCAGTGTCACAATGCGGATGTGGATGTGGATGGGGTCCTTGGAGTGGGGGAGATACATACACTATCAATATCTGTGAACCACACGATGCAGGACGTGGGCGGGGGCGGGAGTGAGAGCGTTTGCGTGCTGCGTTGCCTCCGCCGATTGGCCGGAACGCGGCTGCAACGGCAACGCATCGGCTGCGGAAACGGCCACGGATAAGGCTACGCTCTGCCGCAACGCTCTCTGCCCGGATATCGCCGACCATCCACACCGACTTCGACTACCCCCAGAGCGTTCAAAGAGCGAAGGCGGGCTGCACGGACGTCATGCAACCGCACAGTGGAGCAAAAGTTGCAAGCTGGGATGTAGTGATAACCAACTTGCTATGTGTTTTTGCTCAATCCATATATCCCACATACATTAAGTTTGTGTACGTAGTTAGAAAAACAAATTTTACACTAAACTACTAATTACTATTAGTTTTACAGCAGGTGGCTCATTCTTAACATTAGAAAGTAACTTTAAAGAAAAAGTACTGGTTTCATGCTTCTATAAGGTTTCCTTTCATCCGATATAGATTAGAATGCAATCCTAACCAGCGTTGAACTCTTTAATCACAAATATAGTTTAGTTAGCTGCATTTGAGTATCATCACAAAACCAACTAATCAACTAACCAGATTAGCAATGCTTATCTACAAACGTAACTTCATATTAGTCACTCTCTTAATATAGTAGCTTTACGTAATTACCCCTAACTTCAATGTGGTTTTCCATGCTGTTGAAATCGACCTAACCCACTAGCCTCTTCACACTTGACCCACTGTGCCCGTGTTGATTTCTCTCCCGGAGGACGTGTCACCTGACCCCCAACCCTCCTGCCGACTCTGGCCAATGGCAGCTCACCGTCGGCGCAGCGTGCGACGCATGCGCACCGGGCCAGCTCGCTGATTGGCTCTCATTGGCTGGCGGTGGGCCAAATGGGGCTGGAACCGCCGCGGACGTCGCAGCCGTGAAAAACCGGTTACACCAGAAAAACGGTTCGTCCGTGAGTCCGTGAACGCTTCTGTCAGTGTGTGCGGGCCGCGAATTGCGAGTGTGTAAGTGAGCGGCGGCTTTTCGGTGGCGTTTTGGGCCGCTCTGCTTGGCGGCGCTTCAGTAGAAATTGTCGGCTGATGGACCGCGGGCGAGGCACGAAGCCAACTCTCAATTTCCACTGCTACCACCGCCACTGCCACTGCCACAAAAATTGATCGAATCGATGCGCCGGTCCCGCGATTCGCGTGCAGTTAGTCGAATTTTTGACGGTCGAGTGACAAGGTGCGTCGCGTTCCGAACTCCCAAATAGGAATCATACAGAAGCCATTCGCCGTCGCGCCTCTGAACTGAGTAATCGGCCATTAAGTGAAGCGGAAAGTGTTGTGCTCAAGTGATCAAAGGATTCGAATAGAGTTGTGGCCAAGTTATTGGATAGCCGGCGAATCAGTGCTCTAAGTTTAAGGTGAGCACACCTTTTGAATTATATATTTCAAAAGCAGAACCATCTATTCATGGAAGATTATCCGTTTTAGTTCAAGCTTTTTCTTTCCATCACAAAGTTACTAAATTGAACATCACCAAGTTAAGCTGAATTGGTATAGTTCAAGTGACCATTTGCTATCTAGATTATAACAGATAAAACATTATTTGTAGATCGAAAGTTTTGAATAGTTCAAGTATCTGTTATAATGTTCCAAAGATCGTTTATAAAGAATGGCCATTGTTATTGGCATAAATTAGTTTGAATTCATTTGCTTGGATCTGTAAATAAATTTGAGCTTTTATTTGAATCTGCTTCATTAAATGAAATTAGATGACAACTTTATTGGTTCACTGACAAGCTTTCAGATTGCATATTTTGTTGGTTTGGATTTTACGCCAGATGTGCTATCTGGTTTTCTACTCGAGACCAGATAAGCTTAATTGAACTTGGTGAAAAGTGCACACATTGCATTTTGAGTGCAGACCCATTCGAATCCGTAATATTATGCCAACACTTGACAAGAAGCTAACGACGATGACTTATCGGCGTCTTAATTAAGACCTGGTCGCATCCATCGACCTGCCCATAATGACCACCATAAACGATCGTAATCAATTTGTTTGCGCATAATTTGCTTTCTCAACAACTAAATCATTAAATCGAGTCGCTCCCGATCAGGTTGCGGCTTTTTTGAAAGACTTTAATAACGATATTTGCTTATCGTGTTCGACACATCGGTCTCAAGTCCGACCTCGTCCCCCCAGACCCAACGCCCTGCCATCCGATCGGCTTATTTCTTAATGAACGACGATCTGGTCTAACGGATCGAGTCTGAACGGAACCGAACGGGGCGATCTCCATTCAACCGGCGACGTTAGTTTCGGCCAAGATTCGATTCCTATAATATTCGAATAATATTCATGTTGTGAATGAAGTGAAGGAAGATGCCACCGGATGGCCTGAATCAAATTTGCAATGCAAAACTACGGCCAATTGAACTTCCGCCGCACCGAGATAACTCATTTAAAGCGGCCCAATCGATCGTTGGCCAGATCGATGACTGCCTCTTTGGCCAGACTTTAGTTTTCCCACGACCACGGCGAGCGACAAAAGTCAAAAATCGTATGCTAATTAATTCTTTGTCATGCCGTCGTTTCTGGCTGCCATTATGGCCCATTGATTTGGATGCTTTCTAAGCCAAAGCCAAAGCCACCGGCTTTCGGCTTTCGGCCATCGGCAACGAGGCAACGAGCCGTCGGACAACTTACTTAAGCGTGGTCCAGAAAGAGCAAGCTAATCATATTCAAATGGTGAAGCGTACGTTTTATTATAATTTTTTTATTTTAATTAGCGGCTGTTAATGCCCGGTTGGCTCTGGGGCTTCGATCGATCCATTGATCTGCGGGGGGGCAGCCAATGATACAAAATAAAATCAAGGGAGAGGGTTCCGAAACAGAAGCTCGGCCAACCTGTCGGTTCCACTTTCGGTAATCGCACGAATTTAAATTATTGTATGTTTAACTAATTTCTATCGGTTTTTATGTCTGTTCCGCTTGACATGTGCACGGAGCTAATTGAGACTTACGAGTTGAGGACTGTGGAGAAATCGGTAGCACTTGGGGGAGATATTATTATTATATTATACTCGTATATTATCCCCCCTGAAAACCAGAAAGCGGTTCTCGAGAACCCAGATTAGCAACATCCCTATATATAACTCGCAATTTGGCCTCAAGATCGCTTTCAACATTTAAAATTGTAGCCGTTGTAGATGTGGAAAAAAACCTTTGCTACGCGTTTACATTTTATAATGTCTCTTAATATTAAAGGGGATTTTTTGGTCTCGCTTAAGTAGCAGATACATTGGATCATTGGATCTGCTTGGACTGCTTGTAAGTATATGAGATAGTTTTCCAAAAGTAAAACCCCAAATATAGGTTTTTGTGTTCTGCAAGATACATTTTCCTGCATTCTAAGGCTGAATAGCACCCAATAATTGATAATTAACACGTTTATAAGTGGCAAGGCAAGTGGAATCGTGGAATATTTCTAGGGGTTGCTACTTGTCCGGAACTATTTAGTTTTGACTGCTCACTGGCCTCCATTGGGCCACGAAAAATTCCAGAGAAATGGGCGAGCAGCACGCCAGAGGGGAAATTAACCCTTTCATTGCGGCCAAATTGGATTTGGCCGGAATGTCTATTTCACTTTCTACAAAACCGAGTGGATTGCAATCCTTATCGCACTGTCGGCCAAATCGTGGCCCCGGGCCAACTGCGAACTTTATGGCCTTAACGGCCAGCACGAGTTTCCCGTTCGCGGTGAGTGGTAACCGAAAAGCTGAGACGGAGACTGAGAAGGTCCAAAAAAACCTAATGAACAACTTAATTTCGAGTTCTTTTTTTCTCGTTCTGTTTGGTGTTTTTTCCGTTTTTTTTTCTTTTTTTGAATTTCGAAGGGGGAGTGTGTGGTGCGTGCGGTGGTTCGGTGGCTTAACACGCGCATTTCGGTGGTTTTACGAGCTGAAAAGCGGCAAGGGAGCTGGGCGAAGGACTCCCGGGCTCGGCAATTAAATCAAATGTGAATTCCATAATAACATGGCCATGACAAAGTGTGGACCGTCGGCCGGCAGTGGCAGTTACAGTTTTTGATTTATACGGTTCTTCAGCGCGTTTTCATGCCTCTGACAGGCTGGCGACAGGCTCAAATCCTGGCCGAAAAGCATTAAGTAGAAAAAAAAATAAAAACAGGAAGCGGAAACCACCGGCCGCAAGTTGGTGGTGCTGAAAGCCCATTTGCATATCTCTTTTGGGCCGGTTGCATATTTAACGAAATGAGCAATTGGCCAAAATTCATTTAATTGTTACCCCTGCCTGGCTAACTCTATACTTAGGACTATAGCGACCTGGCCTAAATGGAGGGGGGTACCTTCTCGATAATGGGCCAGCAGTTCACGCTGCGCTCGGAATGTGCCTGATAAGCAGCTAATTTGAGATACTCCCTGGCACTGGGCGCTGGGCAATGGCCAGTGGTAACTGGTCACTGGTCACTGGACATGGCCATTGAGCACATAAACCACTGCACATTAAACCCTCGGCCGCGTAGTTTTATAAAATAATTAAGTTTTATGTATTTTCCTTACTAGATTTTCACTGGTTTTTGGTTTTGGTCTTGGATCGGATCGGTTCTGGCCGGGCCTGGACGCCGTCCGAATTCGTGGAAGCCGTAAAAAGTCTTCGGGGAGTGGGCCGCCAGCATCATCCAGCATCGAACATCAGTTCGAGCAAACGCCATTCGGGCCTGAGACTGAGAATCCTAATAGCCCGGCGACCACGACGACATCCATCAAAGCGTTTTTATGACGTTCTTGCTTGAAATTTGATTAAAATTCAGCGATTAACTAAGCAGCAGCAGCAGCAACGGGACGAAAGACAAAAAATAAAAGACTTAAGACAAACCAACCAACAGCAAATAAACCAAAATACTTTACGGAGGCTAAGCGACTGCGAGCAACTACCGATCGCATCGGATCGTATCGAATCACTTTCGGATTGAATTGGATTGGATTGGCTTGAATTGAATTGTTGATCACATTTCAGCCATGCCGCATACAGGTGAGTCCCGCTAATGAACTTCAAAAGGAAATTAAACGAAAGCATCAGATGCCATCTGCAGTCCCAGTCCCCCATTTCACGTACTCCCCCCTGAAAACCCAAGATTCCGAGATCCCACAAAGAGGCACGGTTATTACTGGCGCACTTTTGCCGCCTGCGTTTACGACCGCCGGTTGGTAGGAGGGGGGGAAAGGTGGGAGAGATTAGCCAAGTCAACAGGGCGGTTGCCAAACTGCGGGTATTTGGCCCAGACGCGTGTGCTCACTGTAAATCTTCTAGACTTTATTTGGGAAGCTTACGCGCTTTTAATTCCCACTATAAGCTTCATTTGTCTAGCAAACTTTTCTTTCAAATATATGGCTGAACACTAACAGTTGAAGACAATACTTTCTAAGTATCTGTAAGGAAGCTGCATATTTCTGAAGTTGTTAATCTTGTTCAAAGCGAACGTAAAGAACGTTCTTTTCAAAGTCTTAAAATGGATATTAAATGGGACTAGGATTTTCAATTCAGTGAAGATAGTTTATTACTATCTAAAAAATATCCTCTTCCTTTCAATCCTTAAGGTCAAGCTGGTGTCAACCAACTGGGCGGAGTGTTTGTGAACGGCCGTCCTTTGCCGGACTGCGTCCGCCGGAGGATCGTCGACTTGGCTTTGTGCGGAGTGAGGCCCTGTGATATATCCCGCCAGCTTCTGGTTTCCCATGGTGAGTTTATTACATAGGACTTCCTCATAGTTCAGATAAAGTAATATATGTTTTTGCTTTTCTCGTATAGGCTGCGTTTCTAAAATTCTAACTCGCTTCTATGAGACGGGCTCCATTCGACCGGGTTCCATTGGCGGCAGCAAGACCAAGGTAAGTGGGCTCCAAGCGGGACCGGGATTGCGAATGGGGGATGGTAACAAGATCTGGGGGGACGGGAAACCACATGTGGTCCGCTGTGGTGCATGAAATCAACAAACGATTATATAAAAATCAAACGCACAGCAGTAAATCCATAAAGTATCACAGATACACGGAAAGCAGATAGCCCAGATAAGCATTGTAACCAGCAGCTAGTTTACATGTTCCCGACATTCGATGACAGCCTTTATGGCCACGTGTGGGAGTGGAAGTTGGGTGAACGGTGGAGGAGTGGGCGTTCGAGTGCAGAGAGCGCAGCAAATCAATCTCGCCTGCCCAGGTCGAGGATGATAACCGGGAAGTGGGCTACCTGGATGGGGCTGGTTGGAGCCACCTGTGCGGTTCGCACGCCCAATCAAGTGTGCCTGCTACCGTTTAAGCCGCTGCTGCTTGCTTCACGGCCCCAAAAAGTGACGACAATGGCACGAAGATAGTGCTGATTGCACTGGGCCATGGAATCAGCGATTCCATGCGGAGCCACGCGATAACACCGAATCACGACCCATACGCACCATACTAAACGCTCTTCAGAAGGGTATTGTACATATTTAGGACCCTTTAAAGCATTCGAAGCATTAGTTTTATTGCATGTTATTATATTTCCTACAACCTTGCAAAAATGTAGTTCAGACATGACATACTATGCCCTTTCGCTGCAGAGATATTTTAAAGTATTATATACTCGGTGGTAGGCAAGTCAAGTATGACTAGATTAAGATTCCGTGTTAGTTTTCAAGTGGGCCCGTCTCTAAAGTGATTACTATAAAGATCCTGGGATCATAAAATCGATTAAACTATGGGAAATACATTTTCTTAAATTAGGTTGCCGGTTTTAATAGTTTGGTGTATATGGTTTTGAAGGGATATTGCATGGACAGTAAGGGCATTTCTCCAGCTAGAGTCCGTGAAACTACCCCTTCCCATGCGACTCCCCCTCGATTGCGCAAACAGTTGTTCAGGTGCGATATTTGCCGACGGAACAGAACGCCTAATTAACGGTAGTTGCACCGCCCACCAAGTGCACAATGTACCCGGCGGTAGGCGCCCCAACCCCAGCATGTCGGTTACCCACCCGCTTACATGGTGATTCAATAAGCGCTCTGCACTCGCTCGAACAAAACGCGCATTTAACACCTACGCTGGGTCAATAAAGAAGTTGCCCCCGCCCCTTTTCCGTGTGCCCCCTGTGGCATGCATAGGGAAAAAGAGGCGGGGCGGGTGCAAGGACAGTGGCCCGCGAAGAGCGAGCGCGCGTGTAGATTTCCGATAAGATCTGGCATGCAAGCTTGCCGCGATGGAGGGGCTTCCGACCCCTTGAAGTCCGCCCCACTACCATTCGATAAACCCCCTTAAGCGTATTTATGAATTTTTAATGAATTGCCGCGTCACACGTGAAAAGTGGGCGCCAGTGAAAACGGGAGGAAGGTCCTTCCTTTCAGTCACTCGTACAAATTAACATATGCAAAAGCAGCTACAACACGGATGTGGGTCCGATGCAAATCTTCCCGCGAACATGACAGCTTAAAGGGGGCGTGGCTGCGCTCGCTGTCGGCCGCTTTTGCAATTGTTGCGAGTGCAGTGCGCCGTGGTTTATTTTTAGTGCACAATTGAATTTCACGGCAATTAGCCGTCGTAGGCCACAAAACGGGGGTAACCAGAGACACCTGAGAAAAAAGGGGTTTAAAGCACCTGGCTGGCTTATATAACCATAAATATACAGTCACGCAACAGGCCTGTAACGTTTATGTGATACCATTCGCAAGTTGTACGAAATATAAATTTAATTTTAGGAAATGTATTAGACTTTCTTTGTATGCACTTTAAATTTGCTTTGCTTTAAATATTAGGAAAACATCTAATGATATTCCGAAATCCTTTCAAGTAAATTGGAAACGGGCTGGTGCAATCACTAGTATAAAAGCTTATTTAATTAAGCTATAATGCTTGTTATCCCAATACAAAGCTCCAAAAAACATTCGAAAATAATTGTTTTCTTTGTAAATCTAAACTGTATTTCTTCTTCTCTTTCCAGCAAGTGGCCACGCCCACCGTGGTGAAGAAGATCATCCGACTGAAGGAGGAGAACAGCGGCATGTTCGCGTGGGAGATTCGCGAGCAGCTGCAGCAGCAGCGCGTCTGCGATCCCAGTTCGGTGCCCTCGATCAGCTCCATCAACCGGATTCTGCGCAACAGCGGTCTGTGGACCGATGAGATGACCTCAAGTCAGCAAAATGCCGCAGCTGCTGCAGCTGCGGCAGCGGCAGCGGCTCACCAGGCGGGCAGCGGTCCATCGAATGGATATGGCGCCCAAGCTCCGCCCCCTCCG
This sequence comes from Drosophila mauritiana, assembly GCF_004382145.1. NCBI lineage: Eukaryota > Metazoa > Arthropoda > Insecta > Diptera > Drosophilidae > Drosophila > Drosophila mauritiana. The sequence continues at coordinate 14,208,732 of NC_046668.1, read as the reverse complement.
GTGACCGTGGCCCCACCCACACCGGCAGCCACGCCCTCCATGGCACGCTACGCCAAGCCGCCGTCGTTGATAATGAACTCCGCCGGCGAGATGCCCATTAAACCCGCTCCCAAAATGCCGCCCAGCATGGGACATGGCCACAGTCACGGCCTGAACCCAAATGTTTCGGGCCTGGACTTGAGTTACTCCGCTCTTCACAAGCACTGGCTGTGGAATCCCTCCCTGCTCTACTACACCCAGGCTCACATTCAGGCCCAGGCGGCTGCGTCGGGTGGTCAATTCCTGCCCTATGCCGGCGGCTATTTGCCCCATGCCATGGCAGCGGCGGCCGCATCTTCCACATCCGCATTGGGTGGTTTCACCAAGTCGGAGAGCTCCATCGATCTTTCGACTCCCGGAGCGGCTGGCGATGCGCTTAGCGACTGCGACTCCGGTAAATCCTCCCCGGCGGCTCTTTCACTAACCGCTTCTGGAGGTGGAAATGGCGCCGCATCAGCTCCAGAGGCTTCACCAGGATCGACACTAAGCCACAGTCGCAAGCGGAATCCGTACTCCATCGAGGAACTGCTCAAGAAGCCGGAGAAGCGACTACGACTCGATAGCAACCGTCTGGAGTGCCTGGAGTCCAGTTCCTGCGAGAGCAGTCAGGATAGTCCAGTTGCTCCACCCTTGGAAACACCAGAGGATGAGGATCCCGCCGAGGGGGAGGAGGAGCAAGAAGAGGAAGACAGCGTTGAGGTAGTCAACTAAATCCACTGAGTGCGCCTTGCCACTGACCCAGTTTTGATCTGTGTATATATAGCAACCTAGTTTAATCGTAAACGCCCCATTCAACCAGTACTAATTTAAGCTAAGTTGGAACTCGAATTGATGGAATTTCTGTGGTCACACTTTCTTCTCTCTTAAACTGGATCTCCGATAATGATGTCTTAAACTAAACAAATTGCTGGATTAATTTACCCGTGAAATTGTATTTATTCAAGTTCCATCCACATTGATTGCTATGAATAATGTTGCAAGGGGATGATAATATAATAAAGTATTTAAATAAAACAATCCGAATACGTGTGCTGAGTAAACCAGCGTGTTTTGCATTATGGCTCATGGGTTTAAAATACCATTTATGTTTTAAAAAGGTTCCAGAAATGCTGGAAATAACCAACGGATGCAAAAGTTTATGCTTCGAATTTCGTGTAATAATATACTTTATTATGCGAAATTTTCTGCTACGAAATTCGTGTAATTTGTACCCGAGATGCCCATTTAAATGATAAATGAAGTGTTTTTCACCGACTCGCCGGTGGTCGTCGGCATCTGCGGCTCTCGTTCTTAATTAACTTGCGCGCCAATGAAGTGTCAACAAGTTGCCAACACGCTGGATCCGCCGGAGGGGGAATGGCGAAATTACAGGATGTCTGACACGACCATAACTATCGATCGCCAGCGGAGGAGGCAACGGAGGGATCGCCCCCAGAAGGAGGCGACAATGGTTGCCAACTGCAACTGCAAGTGAAGCGGCGACTGGAAGTGCGAAAATGGCATTGGAATCGGCATGGTGGCATTGTGGCATCGGTTGGCATCGGTTGGCATGGTGTGGCGGCACCGGCAGCCAATGTGAGTGGAATTTTAAAGCAGGTGCCCGGGGGAGCTGGACATGGCCATCCTGGGCGAAGGTGTGAAGTTGCGAGAAACTTTCCCAAGACCACTACTCTGAATATGCCAACAATAAATCAGTGGCTAAAAATAATTGCCGCGACAATTGCGCGCAGTTAAATTATGCAAAGCGCGCAAAAAACGATGCGAAAAAACACGCTGCCATAATTGTATCACGTGCATGCCGCGATTCCGCATCCTGGCCAATATCGCCAATATCGCTCCTTGCCACTCCACTCAAAACCAATGCACTCCACTCCACACCACTCCACTTCATAAACAATGCTAAAAGGCGTTGAGGATGCGCGCAAGGAAACTGACGGCAAGGAATGCACAGCCAGCAGGGCATATGCCGGGGTATCGGCACAAGAAGCCTCCTGATCATGGCCAGATTGGAATGCCCTGGCATGACTATGACTGACAGCCTCTCAGGTCACCACGCAAAAACTGGGCACGGAGAAAAAACACACAGGCATTTATGAGCTATTGGTGTTTCGTGTTCGAAGGTTTATAGTAATTAAGATGACTATAAAAATTAATAATGTCATAAGCATTTAGCATCCTTGAAATTAATACCATCCATAACCAACTCAATCCTCTGTTTACACGCAGTTCCTATTAATATTAAATATTATTACAGGAATCACATTTAAATATATTTGTTATATAGCTTATATATATTTTCTCTCAGTGCATTCGACGAAAGTCGAAGGGCTCTGAATCGCCGGATCGATGATGATGATGACGATGATTTCTGCTGATCGCTGATCGCAGCGACGATCCCGCTCGGGCGACACTTTTAGGCCAGGCCAGGATTGGAATCAGAATCAGAATCGGAATCGGAATTGGAATCGGGATCTCGGGATCTTGGGCCGACAGAATATTTTTATACGCTCGCGCTCGAAATATCAATGAGGCTGGACATTCGGAGAGACACAGAGACGCGTTTTTGCTTAACACATTTGGCGCGGCAAAAAACGCGCGCGCCGCTCGCGTTTGGATTTCGCGCTCGCCTTTTGGCCTTTTTTGCTGGCCATGCTAGCATAGCCCAGCGCTTGGTTGCTCCTCTTGTTAGCCGGCATTCGTGGGCCGGAGCTGAAGGAGTCGTATCTGGAGGAGCTGGTAGCAGTAGCAGCCGGAGCAGAGCGCTGGCATGGATTGTTGCAATGTTTCGTCGCGCTGTTTGCGTTTGATTTGTGTTTTTGGTTTTTGCCCAGCTCGCCTCTGCGTTTTCGGCATAAATCAAAATCCAGTTGGGGCATTGGAAATTGGACTCGGACGCGGACGTAGATGCGGAATGGGACAGAAGATGTCGTCGTGTACGTTTCACCGATCGGAGGCCCTTCTGTGCGACAGATATTATGGCAGAAAATTTATTTTATGGCGGTAATGGTGTTATGTTTTACGCGATTAGCAGATCCAAATGTTTGACATTGCGGCGACATCGGGCTGGGAATGGAATCGGCAAGCGGATTTGCCCAGCTGAGGATGGGAATGGTAATGGTAATGGTCATAGTGATGGCTTGACAGCAGCATGCACCATAATTAATGTCATTCAATTACGGATAAACTGTATGGATTAAGATGGTGGACATGGAAACAAGCCGCTGGCAATGCATATATGTATGTAAGTAATAAATGTGAATTGGATATGTCGTCTTCTTAAAAAGTTAATAAGCGAAATATATTACGCTTAATGATAGCTCTTTTATTATTTTATGCTATGAGCATCGTTTTACCAAGATATATTTAATACTGCTGTGATTCATAAAATATGATTTTTCTTTTAAGATCTTATTAGCTACTTCTAAGGAGGAGTGGGCTGAAGCTGTTCCTCAGCTTTATGAAGCCCCATCTTCCGTTGTCACCTGACTTCCTCTTTCCCAATTAGCCTGAAATAGTGGGTCCAGAGCTTCCGCTTTCTAGGCCAGAACCTCTGGCCCCCCAACCCCAAGATGTGACCCAACGTCACTCTGGTTTTCTCCGGCTGCCTTTGGCATTTGGCTTCTTCTGCGTTGCGTTTGTACATTGTCTGGGTTGGTTTTTAGTGCCGCACTGCCTTGTTAAATGAAGCAATTTTTTATGGTTAATTTCCTAAAGGTGCACTTAAATGCACCTCGGGGTTCGGGGGTTACTCTGACTCCTCGCAATCTCTGTTTGCTCGTCGGCCGGGCATCTGAAATCTCGAAATGCTCTTGGCCTGGCCTCACTTGTCAACGCATTTCGAGATTGATTTCTCTGTTTTGTCTCTGGTCGTGGGCACAATTAAACCGTAAAAAGCGGCAACACGGCGAAGGGCCATCACATGGCCACATGGCTGGGGAGGAAGGGGTTAATTGGCGCTGGCAACAGAAGCAGTTATGTTCTCATTTAGAACGCTCCCGACAACAGGTTAGGACCCAATGTGAACTAATAAAAAATGAAACGTTTCGAGACCATTAAATTGTGAGTTTTGAGCTCGTTTCGGAATCGGAATCGAAATCGAAATAGGAGTTGAAATACACATCACAGTGGGAATCGGTATGGGAATCGGGGTGGGAAATGGAAATGGGAATGGGAATCGATGGTGGACAGTAGCAACTGTGTGACATTTACATAATTAACCTTTATTGTGAGCATTGATTGGAGCCGCAGGGGCGGAAATGAACTGGCCCTGGGTGTGAACCGGCCGAATTCGAGAGATCTTTCGCAAACGAGGCAATCGATGGTTCCGTGGATCGCGGCCAAGTCGAAGCCAATGACCCTTCGGTGGTCCAGCCGCCGACTGTGCGGCAATAAAAGTCGAGTTAACAACTTACAGGAGCCAAACACGCCACACGTTGATGGATATCTTTGCGACTCCCTGCGCGGCTCTCCTTGGAACAGCGTGGCCGCTTCAGCTGGAACTAGCTACTTTTAATTATTCCAAACTGTTCAATTCAATATGTTTATTGATATTAAAGAACTTGAAACGTTCTCTTGCTGTTCAAAATATCTCATTGTCCTCCTGCCTTAGAAAACAGTACAATTCTTAACAAAATCTTTTTAATACAATAAACATATGATTTTACATTTTCATTTGAGGGTGCTAGAATTGTGTCAGCACTGTCCTGCATCGCTGATTCTGCATCTCCTTGTGAAGCTGGGACATCGCCCGCTGGGCCGCCGAAGTGGCACCCTCCGCTGGATGGATGGATGGATGGATGGATGGATAGATGGCAGATGAACCTGCTCCCTGCCCCGGAGATGCAAATGAGCCCCCGGTCGGATGGTGTCCGAATTTGGAATCACGGGCTCCTCCTCCGCTGGGCGACGCAGTTAATTGGGAGCTTGTTGTATGACATTCTTATCGCCGAATGCGCGTCGACCCCACCTGGCGGCTCATAAAAGCGAGGGGAGCATTTGGGTTTGTGTTTAGGTGATTTAGAAGGCTTGGGCAATTCAGGCGATTCAGGTGATTCAAGCAGCTAAGCAGTTGAGCTGGGCAGCTGCGGAGAGGCATCCTAATTGGCAGCAAGTGCTCGTTTCGGACATTCCATCAAATGCGGATCGGATCGAAGGCGCTGCGAATCGGGCGAAATGCGCATACTTCCGCATTTTGTTGGCCGTTCAGCGATTCACCTGCTCGTCAGCCAGCTTGGCGCGTTCTGGCCACATTAACACGGCCCGCATTATCCTTGGCCATCATTAGTTGCCGGCTCGGCAATTACGCCACTCAATTGTCTTTGACTTGGCACAGGATCTCAGCGCAGGATCAGCAGCACCTTACCCGGCCAATGGGTTCTTGTTCCTGTTCCTGGTCCTGTTGCACCGCGGTAATGGAATTATAATTATAGCCTTGCTTCCTCCGCTGCTAATGTCGTCAGCGAGCACGAGTTTCTGCCCGATCCTAAGTTTCAGTTTCAGTTTCGGCACTGAGTAAGAGTTTTCAATTTCGGAACTGCAGCTTGACGACTGTCGCCACATTAAATTGTCAAATTGTTTGGCCCCCTTATCGCGATGTCCTCATGGGCACGTGCCCGGCACTCCGGTCACATCATCCTTGTGTCCTTTGCCGCTCATAACGGCAATTCGTGTTGACAAGTGCAAACATTAAGTAGCCGATCGATTCATCAGGTGAATGATATTAAAGCGAGTGCCACAAAGTGCAATATATACACATATTTAACAGGCTATTCCCTAATTCATTTTACACCATAACATAACAAATGACATAGATACATTTTCCAGCACACACATTTACTTGCAGAAACACATGCTACTATAAGTAGCAGAAGTTTTAATTTAAGGTATTTATATTCTATTGGAAAATAGTATTATGAAATGTTAAATGTAGTAAAGGATGCTTCGATCTAAATTCAAATTTATTCATAATTTTTTATACAAATTGTAAAGGTTTGCGTTACTAGGGATCCAAGAGATACACATTTGTTTAAATACATACTCGACCAACCAATATATTTTCTATATTAATTTAAATTTAAATTACATTTAAATAAAATAGACTTTGTTATCTATTAGCGTTCGCATTATTTTAGAACAGTTTGATGACTTTTGTCAATCATGGTCATGTCCAAGCTTTCGGAGTGTAGCAAATTTCACTGGTTCCAAACTATAAACTACATTTGTAAAAATACTGTATACTAATCAGATCTACATGTATTTTACAAATGACTCTACATATTTATCGGACTGTCTCAAAACGTGTACCAAATGAAAGGCCCCCTATAGTTCATGTAATCACCGACAGAAGCGCCACTTGGAGTATATATCTTTTTACACCCTTTACTTGTAAGGTAAAAGGGTATGCCAGACTCGTTAAAAATCATGGAAAGGCAATAAGTTGGCGTTTCTGACCTTATGAAATATTGTTCTTTTGATTTTATTTTATTTTTTTCTAATAGTCGAGAAACTCTACTTGTTTCCCTTGTTTTATTTCTACGTTTCCTTGAAAAAGTCATATATTTTATAACATAAATATCTAAAATGTCATAACTGTTGCAAGCGCTTTTCTCAGAAATCCCACTGAAATGTAAGTAGTAGACCTACCATTTAGTTATAGTCTTCTTATCAGATATATGTATATTTATTTACATTCTTTTCAGAAAAGTAAAGTCCGTATATTTTACGAGCTTTGATGTTAAAGCGGTCATCAGGCACCGCGAATTCGGAACATCTCCAATGAAGGACAACATAGCTATAATGGAACTGTCTAAGCCTGTACCAATTTCACGTAAATACGAATATGTTTAGCCCATAAACTTTTTCTAACAATAGATTTAGCCTATAGATTTCATAAGCACGATCTGTTTGGATCTAAATATGAATGCCAGAACGTCGCTGACTGCCATTCTCTACAGTACAAATAAAGTCGTACTTAATATTTCCATTAAAAATTAAATAAATTATTAAAAATAAAAACTCATTGCTAGCTCCTAATTTTGAATATGTGTTCACCCTTTATAAAGCATTAAAACAATTAAGAATGGTTAAATAACAAAGAAGGAATAATTAACATAGATAAAATTATACCAGTATGAATGATAGGCCTTATATGGTATTTATCACATTATATAGCAAAAAAATCTGAAAAATAAATAAAAAAGAACATAATTAACCAATTAAAAAAAATAAGCCCAAGTCTGCTGTTCACATCTTGCTATTTAGTTAAAAAGTTACTTTTGTTTTACTGTGAGATAAGTGTGCTACTCAATCCCTAGCTTATAGCTGTGCCCGCATAGGTGGCGCTTCATTTGTGTAAAATGAATGTAAGCTATGATGGTTCCGTAACTCCACGCTAGGTGTCCGACACACAGTTTAAAAAACAATTATGTGGAGACCAGTATGTGATTGGTCTAGGGACTAAATAAAAACTAAACTAAAATAAGCATTGTTAAAAAGTGTTTTCAAGTTATTTAGCTTATCCATAAATGTTTTTTATATACATATAAATATTCGTAAATTGATAAATAATAAATGACAGCTGTTGACATGGTAATACATTTTGGCACACAAAATACCGGGTACTACCCTTAAGCAACAACACACATTTTCATGTCTTTTGCGGCTTATTCCCAGGCAATTTCTTTATTTAAGCGCTCATTAAATTGTAAAGCCTAGGGCGTCCCCCCACTAGATTATATAGTTGGCACATCCTCCTGGCCTCCTCGCACATCCTCAATGCAATTACGCGCATGCCGACAGCGCATGCGTGACATTTTCAGAGTGACTGCGCGATGTCGCTTCCTCTGGCCGGGTTCTGTTGGCCGGCCTGTCTGTCCGCCTTTGGGCCAGAAGTCCGTGGACGCCGTGGACTGATCAAACAAAATAGCTGGCAAATGATTTACTACCGCTCTCGCGTGCATTAGCCAAAGCCATGGGGCTAGCACTTTTGGTTTCTGTTTGTTCTTTTCACCTCCAGTTGCTGGGAGACGGGGTTTTGTTGGCCCGCTTCTCGCTCTTGGTCAACAATATCACTGCAAAGCAAAGGGCATGAAGCAGGCGATCTGCAAGGCGGCAACCGGTTTCGGCCAACTGCGCAGTTTGATCGCTTTTTTCATGTCTTTCTTTTTTTTTGGGAGGAACTGCATTTGCTGAATTGTTGCCCTCACATAGGGTTTTTGCGATTTGGCAAGAAAGTTGCGAGTTTTTAATTTTGAAATTGAAAAGTATTCATGTCATTTGAAGAGTATGTATTTTATTGCGATATATATGTAGATATTCTTGATAAATCAGCTCTGACAACCAGATTACGTTGGCTCATTGATCGCAAGGAAAGTAACAACTTTAAAAGGTTTAGAGGGTGTGCAAAAATCGCCGCTTTGTCGACTGTTTTGATTTTTGTTTGGCGCTAAAAAGGAAAATCAGACTTTGTGCCCGTCCAGAATCAGGGTGTTGTGTTGGGGCCGCTGTTGTTTTGGGTTGTGTAGCCGTCACCCAGATTATCAGGAAACTGGAGGAACCAGTTTCGGTGCGATGTGGCATGCAACCTAAATATAGAATTGCAGCTCGCCAAAAGCCGCGCTATTTGCTGCAAATTAGCTTGCTCAAATTATTGATCCAGGCCAGTAAACTGAATTTATGGCTCGAATGCCAATATCACTGGCTGCGAAATTCATGGCTTATGAGTGCGCCCGGTGTTTGTTTTTATTTGCATTTGCTCTATTCGGCTTTTTCGGGCCTTATCTTATCAGCAAGTGCCGCACACGAGTGTCACACATGCACAGGTACAGATACAGATACACTGGCCGATACAGATACGGATACCGATACATTTGCGCACCTTTTGGCTAACCACTTACCTGTTGATTGCGCGGAGGAGAGAGCGAGTGAGAGCGCAGCGTGCGAGTGTGTGGGTGAGCGGGAGTATCTGTGTGAGTCGCTCGTCTTACAGTGCGACTCCAAACAACCCGTCGTCGTCGAGATCCCGATCCCAGCCCTCATTCGCTCGAACGCAACGATCGCGCGCGGTTGTATCTCGCAGAACAACAGAACAGAAAGATATAAACCCGGAACGAAAGATATAAAACCAAGAAGTGTCGAGAAACTCAAACGTACTCACTCAAGTGCTCAAAACATCCAGCAACAACTCTCCCGGTCCCAACGGTCCCCAAACGCTTTTCATTTTCGCAGAGAGAGAACGTTACGAATCCGCTTGCGAATCCAACAAGTGCGAGTGAAGGAAGTGTAAGTGTCTTGGCCAGTTTCTTGGCGATTTGTTGTTTGTGGTTCGTTGTTTGTTGTTTGTGCTGGCCTCCTGCCAAAAAGTTTTCAAAAAAACGGCCGCGAAGAGCCGGTTTCGAGCCACAGGGCTCGATTGTGTGATTCATGGCTCCGAAAACTTGACCGTTGACTCAGCATCCCCGAATATCAAAGACAGATTTAAGCAATTAAACCGCATTGGTGTAAAAAGCAAAAGTGTTAACCGCAAGTTATTGTGTAACTAACCGTTGTCACCGTTGTTATCAAAACATAAAAAACGAAAGATCGTCGAGATGCGGTCTTTAAACTTAATTACGCCCGTATCTCGGTATTCCGTATCTTAATCGGCTGACCGAAATGCGTAATAAAAAACCGCAAGAACAGTGTTTTTTGTTAGTGATTTTGATTGAATTGCGCCCAGCGCTAGATTCTTTATTATTATTTTTGCCACTCAACATGATTTAATTAAAAAGTCGAAATGTTTTTTTCGACATAGTTAGGTGGCGGGTTGGGGTTTATTATTATTTGTTTACTTGTTTGCTGTTCTTGTTTAACCCGCCGGAGTTTTTTATGCCACCTGCAATGTGCTGCGATGTAGACACAAATACGCGCGGTATAAAACATCCAAATATTATATTATATTATACATATTTATCTACATAGTTGGCCATGTTTTCCTGCGCCTTTTTTTGTTTTTTGGTGGATTGTTTGCCTCGATTCGATTCAATTCGTTTCGTTTCATTTCGCTGCTTGATTGAGCACATCAGCGCTGGCAAAAACATATTTGCGTTTATTTTTGTAAGCGTTGCGCTATGGCTACATTTTAACATATTAATGCTTTATGGCTCACTTTTCATGCACTGGAAATTCAATTTAGGGAAATTTCGATTTAGCGAGAGTATATTTTTGGACCTGTGATCTTTAAAAGCAGTATGAGGGATGTGTGACCCCGACGGAATGATTAATCGTTTATTGAGAAATGGATAATGGATCGGATGGATCATAGCTCGGATGGAGTCACCACCGCTGATTCACGCACTCAGGATCTTTTGTGACCCAAATTCCCCAGATTATTCGGGGTTGTTGTTCCCATTCAGTTGTTGTGGTTTTGAGGAAAACAGATCACGGGAAATAGTTCAGCAGCAGAAACTGAATAGCACCTGCACTTGTTTTCAACTTCAAAGAGACGTGCCAAATGTGCGTTTCATAAGCATAATTCATTTATGGCAAAAATCTATAATATGAGATCTTTGCATCTTTAGGTATATCATATATTCCAAAGTATAAATAATGAAAGATTGAATGCTCCTCCTTAATTTTATATTTTTTTGTGGTTATTTAAGCCCTATAATAAATTGTTTATCACATTTAACTAGATGTAATTATAGGATTACCATGAGTTACAGCCCCGAAACGGACTGATTGCACATGGGCATTTGGCTGGCTGCGCCGTTAAAAGCTTGGCTATGAAAACAAAATACAAACAATTAGCCAAATAACAAAAAGTATAGCCCGCACTAGGAACAACAACAAAACAGTGGGCCACAAAAGCCAGACAGACATTGGCAGCCGTTGCCGTCGCCGTCGTCTGGCGTTTGTAGCTTTGCGGCTCTGCCGTCGAATCGGTTGGGAATTGAGAACCGACAATGTCTATATAGATGCTATATAGCCAGACTGTGCCACTGCCACTGCCTCTCGCACGGCCCAAAAGCAGCGACGCCGGCAGCGACGTCGACTGCGACGGCAGCGATGTGGTTGAAAAGATTTTTGTATTCGAAAACGGCACAAAATGCACATAAAAATTTTCGGTTTCGGTTTTTGCTTTAGTTGAGAGAAAATCGTCGCTTAGTTAACGTCGCCCAAGAACTGAACTGGCAGTGCACCACAAACGCCACGAATATACGAAACCGAGATCCAAGTCCAAATCAGTAAAAATCTAATCAAATCGAAACCGTATCGAATCGAATCGAGTTCCAGCAGAAAGCCACCCGATCGGAATAAATCGGTCAGTACCAAGTCGCATGTGAAATCAGGGTAGAAATCAGCTGGTTATACAATAGCCTGCCGCAATCGATTCGCCAGGATCGCTGATGAATCAGAATCAATATCAGAGACAGCATCCCCCCGCCCCCTCACCATTCGACCACTAAATAGTGACTTGTGTGCATTTTGTGAAGGTTAACAACAAGTAAAATCCCTTACGAAACCGAAGACTCAGCGCGAATATAGGCGATTGGTAAATAATTTTCTTGGCACGCCGATCCAGGGAATTTCTTTTGACGCATATATCACATTTGTTGGCCAGAGCACAGATACAGAGATACAGATACGTCGTAGATCTTCGGCTCGTTGAAATTGAATAAAATTATATAGTCAAAAAGCGAGAAAATTTTTAGAAACTTTTCAAGGTGAGTTTATTTTTAGCTCCTCGAAATGGCTGCGCGGATTGGATTTGTTTCCGAATACTCTCGCTCAGTCAGTCAGTCAGCGCCGTTCGCCAGCAGCCATCCGCCAGATACAATATCTGCCAGATACAGATACACAAATTGCGAAAGTGCTGCGGATGTGGCGGCCACCACCTCCTGCGCCTCCTTTCTATGCTCGAATTGCTGCAATTTGGCGCCACGGATTCTGAGACATTTTCAAAACGTTTTGAGCGCTATATAGACTATATATCGGCGACAGCATAAAGCATCGCATATTAATGAAGCCAGACCAGCTCTCTAGGTCGCCTCCGCGTAAAAGTGTCTTTCGTTATCTTGGCAATTTTCGTTTGCGATTTTCGTGGCTGCTCTTCGGATTTCCTCTTCGCCTGATCTATTTTCAGCGATTTTCAGCAATCGCTCTCTCCTTTTCTCTCGCTGCCTACCACGCCAGCTCTCGCTCACTGTCGCTGACATCACGTATACGCAGTGGTTGCTCTCCATTTCCATTTGCCATTTCCAATTCCTGCCAGGCCACCAGCAGTCCGCCTGTGATGTAATTTAGCCATGACCAAAACTTGTTGATACTCGCCCTGTTCTTGTGTCCGTTTATCTGCTGGGTTTCTTTTAGCCTGGGTTCAGTGAACCCCAACAAAACGACGAAATCGATTAATCACCCACCTTGTTATCTAGCGATTAAACTAATGTTTGGTCACCTCACCAGTAATAGCTGTAAAGCAATCCGCCACTTCGAGCGAATCAATCTTACAACGCCTCACAACATTCGTGAATCAATGCCCGATAAGATAGTGGTTCTATAAACTTGAATGAGCTAATGGCCACTGCCACTGACCACTTTTCCGATGAATGAAATGTCTTTGTTTACTCTGGGGTTTATCAGTCCAGCGCGGAATTAATTACGCAGAGGATGATGGGTGCACTAGGAAGTACACCGAAAACAAAGAGCTGACTGTTTGTTTAATTATTTAGAAAAAGTTTGAAGAGTGTTTTTTTTAGCAGTCTTCAAAATAATATTATGAAAATGTATAAGTCGAGTTCTTTTAGCAAACAGAATTGTATCTCAATTTTCTCTCACTGCTGAAAAATACCAGCAAATTCCTCCTCTGCCGGGGATCGAAAATTAAGGCCGTCGCGGAAATGTAGCTGAGCTCATTAGAATGGCACTTCTCGTGCACATCCTATTCCTATCCTATTCCGTTCCTGGGTGCGTGACAATATTTCATGGCTTGGCTTCACTTGACTCGGATTCGTGCACATATTGCAACCATCGGCGGGGGGACAGGGCGATGGGGCGAAAAAGGGGAGACATGCTCTACAAATTTCAAACAGCTTTGCGTATATTTTAATTAGTTCGCTCTCTCATTGGCCGTTTGCTTTTTGCCAGTTCTCTGCGGTCTCTACGCTTGCCACCAAATCATTTCTCAAGAATTTAACCTTCGTGAACTGTCATGGTAGATTGCATTCTCCTTCCTTTTGCTGAGACAAGCACTTCTCTCGTATCTTTGTATCTTTGTTGATTCTTCGGGGTTCGTATGTCACTCACAGCAAAAAAAAAGCTGGCGAAACAACGCGAAACCAGACCGATGATAATGATTCAAGAATATTTTAACAGACCCTAATGGAAGGTTCTTGCCTGGGAAAGGTTGGGGGAGTAGACTGAGATATGACCCCTTTCGACCTTCTGATCTTGAATCTCATATGCTGTATGGCTTTAAAAAGTACTTCTATAATGAAGTTTCATTTAGTGCTTGGCTTTAACAAAGAAGGTTTGCTATTTCAGCGGATGATATCATCTGAGCAAAGAAAACCATTTATCTAAATGTTAACTTTCAAATATTTCTGGTATCTTACTGCCTTAAATACATATAACACTTCATGGAATACATTTATTGGGTATAGTATAGTACATTTATCGATTTACTAAGTTATAGTGCTTTGCTATTGCTCCCACTTAAAAAGCACTTGTGAGGTGCGCAACCCTGACCTTAACTTCTGCCAACAAGTTGATCACTTTCGCCTGGCCAACAACTGCGATGGCACACTTTCGCACAGATATGAAATCGCAAGTGGAGGAGGCGAGCGGAGTTGAGCGGAATTACACAATATTCGAGCGGCAATTTGACTAAAAGTAATCACGTATTCGACGCCTCGCAATTACATAACCGCAGTGCGTTGAAAATAAACGCCCACAGACGCGAAATCTTCGACGAAGAAGTGCAGACTCAACGCAACTCGAATTGTCTGAACTCCCCCCTATACCCCTTTTTTTATACTTTTTGCTAAATGGGTAATGGGTACCACTGCTGCCACTGCTCTTTCTGCACCACAAACGTGACTGGCAAACAATTTTTGGTTTCATCGCCGCGGCAAAAGCCACAGAAACCCATCGAGAGATTGCGATTGAGTCGGCACTTTGGGATAGGGTTTTAGTGGGGAAACCCGCATGGCATCCCATACCCATGCCATTCCATCCCAGAGTTTTGTTTATGAATTTAACGAAGGGAAATATTTATTTTGGCCATGCACGTTGCGCTGAACAAATTATAAAATCTCGTGCGGCGCGCGCTCATAAATCACAACAGCATTTACGTGCATCTCTTTTTCGGCATCGAGATCGGGAATTAATTGCCCGACATTTGGTGGCGTTTAAACGGGCGATTGGTGATTTTAAATATGTATGTAAGCCGAGACATTCCTCGCGAGTTTTCCTTGGAAAAATAGTTCAAAACGCTGGCCTTCCGCCCACCGACGAACCAATATTCGAGGGGCATTTCTGCGCCAAGTCTATTTCGATCGACAGCCCCTGCAGACAGACGTCAATGCCAAAGTCACAAATATCAAAAAAATATATATATATGTGATTGGCGAAAGCGAAAGGTAGGGCGGCATCTCAATGAAAATTACTTTGCCTTAACCCCTGCTGACCAAACTGCAGCTCCAATTACCCCAAAAACGAGAAGAAAATAAAAGTATAAAACAGCCGTGTGCGTCCGTCACCGAAATAGTTGCCTCGGCCAAATGAATTATATACATTTCTGATGTATTTTTAAAAGAAGAATCCGCCTGTGACACTTGCCTCTGTCCATTACGAAGGCTGACAAATTGTTTGTTGAAACGGGGTGAAATGCAAATGCTAAGCATTTTATTTAGTCTTTGATTAATTCATATCCAACAGATACTTGTTAGCTTGCCAACCGAACGGGCGGGCGGCCAGGGGTCTTAACAAATTCATTCGGGTGTGTTCGCACAATGTTCCCAGCATCCAGGAGTCGAGGTGGAATCGAGCAGCCGAGAAGGAATCGAGGAGCCGAGGAGCCGGGCACTTTGTCAGCCCTAATTGCAGCACTTTGTAAACTGTCACCAGGGCAGGCCGTTCAAATGGGGCGGGGCAGCAACAAGTGTGTCTCCTCCTGGAGTCCCCATTTTTTGATGGAGAATTATGGCCGACCGTCCTTTGTGTCGACTTTATCTGCCAGTTTCAATCTGCCGCCTGTTATTAGGCCAAGTGAATAGGGGATATATGCATGCGAGATATGCTCTCCAATCATCCGAATGAGGAAAAATTTGCATTTCGCAATTGCATTTCGCTTAATCGCATTTTGTTAACCCATTAAAGCCCACCAATTATGCACAAAAGGTAATTACAAACAAAAAAAAAGGGGGAAAAACAAAGAGACAATGAAAATAGTTTTCAATTAATTTCATTTTGTTCATTAATGTTAAATCAAATGGCAAATCCATTCGCTGTCCGTCTGTTTCTGCAGTTTTCAGTCCGATAATCTTATTGACTGCATAATGCGTTCGGTCGATTGGATAGAACATATGTACATATGGTAGATATCTGCGAGGAGTGTCTTTAAAAATGACTACTTCTAAAATGAATGGTTCGATTTTTGGGCGAGGATTAAATTAAATTACCGCACAAACAGCAGCAGATTGACAAGCCTATTAAATTGTCATTATATATGCCACACACAATTTGTAGACAAATTGAAGAGGGCGATGGAGATGGGCGACTGATTGAGGGCTTTGTTCGGCGCACTTTGTGCGGCTAATTAAATAAATGCGTTGATAATTACGCTTTATTAGCTCAAAACAACTAATATGGCATTAACTATTCCAGTGACAGATTTAAAATTGCATTATTTTCACTACTTTTTTTCCCCCAGCTAATGCATTTTTTTGTTTAGCTGTTATTTGTTCAATCGCCAAAGCCGTCAGTGCTTTATGCCGGGAGTTTAATTTATGGGATTTGCTTTTTTGATTGTTTCTATTATATTTAATTACATTTTGCGCTGGCAAATAATGTGATATTTTGCATTATTAATGGTGGCATTTATTGGCCATTGCCCTTAACAATCCCGCTTTTAAATCCGTTTACTTATCGATATCGAGACGGATAAAAGAGATAACTAAGAGCGGCAGTATTTGTATCTTTTGGATTTGCCCAAAAGCTTCTGTTCTAAAATTTGTTCGGCTTCAGCTTTAAACGCCGGTTTTTGACACACAATTTAATAAATATTTACCTGTCAAATATTTCATATGTCTATGTTGATTTACTCGAAAATCCTCCGAAAATAGGTGAACGCATGGAAATTGAATTTTTGGCTGACCGAAACGGCCATCGAACTATAATATCTCTGATTAAAATTTGCATTCGCATTGCATCTCACGTTTCTCATAGAAAGCATTCGGGAAATATTAATCAATTTTGTGCACAGCCATCGCACAATTATAAATCCCGTATCCAAGCAATCAAATTGCCGCATAAGCTCCCCCATTCGCCAGGGTATGCTGTGTGTTTGTATCTGCAGAATTTACATATTTTATTTGTGTAAATTTATGCAACTAAAGGCAAATATTTGAAATTGCCAATTGAGAAAAAATGTCGATAAAAATTGCTCTGAATTAATACGCACATATGTAACCATAAATATTCGATTTATATAATGGAATAAGAGTTTTTGGTTTATTAACGTGGGGTATTCCATTGTGGTATTGAACTTTTTGGCACCAAAAAAATGCGACTGCAATCGTATCTGTACCTGTGTATCTGTATCTGTATCTGTGGGTGAGCGGGAGAGTTTTCCATGGCCGGCGGAAAATTGCCACATTCAATGTCACTTGCACATCACTCTCTTTTTCTCTCGCACTTGAAAAGCAAAGAAAATAATCACAAAAGAAACGGCAAGAATGCATGCAAAGTGTCACTTTTGTCAGCTTTTCCCTCGCTTCTTGTTTTGCCATTGCGCCTAGTGCAAAAATATTAAAAATATCATACAAGCACACACGCAGCACAAAGAGAAAAACTTTTCCCCTCCTGTTGTTTTTCCTCATTTTTTTTTTCCTACCACACGTTTTTTTTTTTTTCAAATACTCAAGTGTTTTGATGCACTGACAGTTGCAGACGTGTGCTGGTGTGAGTGTGATTGTGAGTGAAAAACTTTTTTAGCTTTCAGCGCTTGATAAGCGCCGCGAGAAAATATAACAAAAAATACAGAATACGAGGGGAAAACGTGAAAAAAAAGGAAAAAGTCGAGTCGTCGAGCCGTTGAGTTACGCCCATTTAGCACGCGCATTGCATTAGACAGACTGAAGAGCAACAGCGTCGTCATCATCAGCGGGGGATCGCGGGGCGGGCTTTTCCCGGTGGAGGGGGCGGGTCTTCCAGGCGGGAGGAAAACATGTCCTGTTAGCCGCAAGCACGAGCGCACACATGACGTCACGTCACGTCACATTGCATCAGTGCGGCACCGCTTAGGTGATAGGTTAAGCGACTAGAGGATACCCCGTAGCGCCATTAATATGGAGAGTAAGCTACTCTACCTTAAATATATAAACTATAATACTGTATAATTCGATTATAACTCAATAGGTATATAAAAGTGCATTTAATTCCATGCCATTGTGCTTTTTACACGAAATTTAATACTTTACTGCAAATCAATAGATATTTGATTTAAATGTATACCATCAAAATGTTCTTTTATTTTTAGAAAAATCTTTTTTGAAAGCTATAAATTATACAACCGAACACTATCTTGCATGTTTATATAGAAACTATAGCAAAGATACCTTAAGTATATTAAATATATATACAAAGTTTGTATTTAATTCATAAAAGCTATTCTTTTAAATACATATTTGTGTATCCACACCTTCGACCTCTTTGCTCAAAAACTATCCAATTAATGGTTGATCCCCACCTCGGTCCCCACCCGCTAATCCGATACGCCCGAGCTGGGGGCTGTCTGAAAGGTATTCAGAAATCACTCGGCCCCAGGCAGAATTTCTACTACTCGCCAGTTTCCCCGCACCCATTCGAATGCCCCCCCTGCATTTCCCCAACGGCAACTTCAGTTTCACTCAGCAAAGTTTAGTTTTGGCCCGGCCAACAAAAGCGCGTCTGTGGAAAAAGCCAAACAACGACAAAAAGAAAAAAACGCCAAAAAAGAAGAACTTGAAGAGTTAGAGAGCGGGGGAGCCACGAAAAGAAAAAAAAATAAAGACGAAAAAACGTTGAGCACTTTGAAGTGTACGTGAAATTTGCATAAATGCGAAATCAACGCGTTCACTACTTGGCGCTGCCCTCCGCTTCGATTCCCCGGAGGAACTACCAAGCACTTTGCCACACATATGGATATGGATGTGGATACGGGGACGTGGGGATGCTGGGATACAGGGATACAGGGATGTGGAGGCATGGCATGGCATTTGCATGGCTTGTTATTCCCCGACAGATGGGTCTGCTGACTGCGTTTTTCCACTCCTAATTTCAACCAACTTCTGCCAGTTAGTGGGTGAATATGTCGCTCCGGCTTCACTTTTGTTTGGCCCAAAGAGCCAGCACATCAACAGCAGAAGCAGAAGCAGCAACAGCAGGAGCAGCAAGATCTTTGAAGTAGTTTTCTTGGGCCTCGACCGACCACTTGACAGCCGGCAGTCAAATGGGAAATGGTATGTGGAAAATGGAAAATGGGATATGGGAAATGGAAAAAGCTGTTGCTGCCGCACTCGAGTGGCTTTTAATGAGCTGTTCCCTTATGCAGTTTATTAACGTGTTGAAATGGCCAGCTAACCAAATGCACAATGTTTGTCTGATTCCCGATTTGTTTAGAGTCTGCCGCACGTAATTAGTTGGCTCATTACAGATTGAAGCTGTTCCGCTTGATAAACAGATATGCCAGAATAAACATCACACCAGCATCTATGTTTCAAAAGCGATTCCAATTTCGATTGGTGCTGCACGGTGTTAGGAAAGGCATTTGGAATTTGAGGAGAGTTGTTAAAATATACGAAAATTTAAGAAAAATAATTCAATGGGATTATTTGCGTAGAATAAACAAGAAAATAAAAGCATGGTCGAATATCTTAGGTTGAGAAGCTTGTGAGTTTCTTTGCTTTTCTACTTCTAGCTATTTTCGCGCAGTGCATTTTAAAGCAGCGTGCGAAACGGCCAAATCGAATTGTCGACCCCAAAAACCCCTGCTCCACCATTCCGCTTCGCTTTTTCCCGTACTATGCCCACCATAGCCACCATGACATCATCTGTGGCAGGCAGCAGCAGCATCATCATGATCACCACCATGGCCATCATCGCCATCGCCATCGACTTTGACTGCTGATGGTTCCAGTTTGGCTTCGGTTTCGCCGTTTTTTCGCCGTTGTCTGCTTTCTACTCCACTCCACTCTCTGTTATTATTCTGGCTTTTATGGCGGGGGCCAAACTGCCAACTGCCAACTGCTAATGATGCTGTGTGCTCTGAAATCAATTTGATTCCTGCTCACTTTCTGCCTGGCAATGGGGTAATGGCAACTCATGAGCTGGCCGTGATTCCCATTATGCGGCTCTTTCGGCGACAGGAAATCGGCTTACAGTGCCACGCAGAAGAACTCTTATAAATTTGGGATATTTTACAGTTTTTGCATACCAACGAGCAAACAAAACGAACACCACGCCCTCCGCTCGTTCCGCGCAAAATGTTGGCCATAAATCTTTGGAATTACCGCATGCAAATTGATTTGTTGCTCTCACCCCGAATCAAATGCAAACTGCACTTCAACGGGGGGAGGGGAGCAAAAGAGTGGGGATCACATGGCAGGGGGGAGGGAGGCCACCATGAGCGGCCCATAAATAAATTGTAATTTGCCAATTGTGTGTGTAAAAGTTATTAGCGATAACTCGTTTTTTGACACTGCCACAGCAATGGTTTAGTGTTTGCTCTCAATACCGACGTTTTACTGTACCCGGAAGCGGACTACATCGGTACGTGTCCCCACGGCTTTTCCTACCTCCCCGCACCCAACGAGCCCCCCTACCTTAGGAAACTCACCCATCCATCCACTGGCATTTGGTTATTAGTCATAAAGCTGCAATGGGATTGCCAACTGGACAACTTTGTTAATGATACATGGTTGACCAAGTTTGGATTTTGCTGGCGCTCGTTGTTGTTTGTGTGGCGTCAAGTTGATAAGTTGCTGGAGCAACTTGCCTGTTTGAGGATCAAATAATTTGTTTACAAATTGCTTGCATATGGAAAGTTTGCGCCGCAGTTTGCCCAAGGCCGACCTAAAGTCCAAGAAGTGGGTCAGCTCCCCTGGCAGGATGAAGACGGAAAGGGTTTCAAGAAAAAGGAGCAACCTAATCCTGGGCCAAGCAAATTTCACCATTTGTTACAAGCTTCTCGAGTGGGTCTAAAATAAAAGTTTGTCAAAGAGATAATGTATGGTAGGGAAAGTAAAATTGATATTGCCATAAGACAACCAGATAATATTACGAACTGCTACAACAGAAGCAAGTCTTTGAACTAGGAATATAAAAGAGGTTTAAGGATTTTTAGAAACAATAAAAAAATATGAGGAATATAAGGCTTAATTGTTTTCTAACAGAAACCACCATGTGAAAACTTAAGTACCAAAAAGGTAGGAAAACTTTGGCAATTTAATCTTTCAGTGTGCCGAATCGTCGATTACGTTTTGTCAGCCGCATAGCATCCTTGTGGCAAGAGCATTTGAGCCAGTAATTAGCCAGGACTCCAAACGGTGCCTTTCGCACCGGAACTACCAGGATTCCCTCCTTTTCCCATCGTTGCCCTTTAAAACTGGAGGGAAGCGTTGGTGTTTGCCTTCTCGTGTTGTTGCGCTTTTGGCCTCTTTCAGTCTGGCACTTTGAATCCGTGGAAGAGTTGGCCGCCTCCGCCTCTACGCCGATCCACTTCACTCTACTCCACTCCGTATTTGTTTAATATTTTAATTAAATTATTCCCGTGCATGTGCAGTTGGTTTGCCGGGGCGTCTAATGGCCCAACTTCATGGCGTACAAAGTATTTACATGCAAATGCCGTCAACGTGTTACGGCCTGTGCTCTTGGCCCCCTTACGCTTCTTGGCGGGAATTCGAGCCGGAAACCTGAATCCTGCAACCTGGACTCGAGATGGAGCCATTACCACCCGCACTTAACGTTAATTAAACTGCTGTGTGTGCTAAAATGTCTCTTTTCCATATGTGTGCGGATATCCCAGCTCCTCCGCCCCCTTGGAATACCCATTCCCCACCGCCAGCTGCTGTCGTTTTAATAGCTTAATGTAGTTACTTCCACTTTGAGTGTCTTCGGTGGGAAGAGAAAGGGAGCGAGCGAGAGAGGGCAGTTGCGGAGTGAAAGAGACGAAACGAACACGGGGCAAATGTGTCTTTGCTAATAAAAAACACAACACTCAGCAAAATTGTTATGCAGCAAACTAAATCAACAGACTCCCATGTCCCGCCCACTTTTCCATTTTCGCCTGACCCCTTTTCTTTTCCCACCCCCTCCTGTGACGCACGTACAAATTACATAGCTATGACGGGGAAAAAAATGTGCGGCAGGACATGGAGTAGGACAGGACGAAAGGGCGGCATGGTGGGGGGATGGAGGTAGTTGAGTACGGACGCACAGCAAGATGGGAACCAGTGTAAGCCACACTTACAACACGGCTCCATGTGCCGTTCGGGGTGCGCTTACTTACAGCACTCACTGTGGCCAGGACGAGGGATGCAGCGGGTCCTTCGAAGTCCTAGCGCTACACTGAGTCTCCTTTCCGGGGTGTGAGTTTCTGTGTGTGCAAAAAAGGCGATATCTAACAAAGTTTAACTCGTTTTATGTCCAGCACCCTGCAGAAATGGCAGGCAATTGTGATATGATGGAATTTATCGAAAGTTTGGTGGACACCAAACATTTATTGTGTGATATTCTTTAAAAGAAAAACGTCGGAAATACAACATATAATACATTTAAGTGCCTGTCCAGCTCCTTATGTTAGATGTAAGTTTGAGAGTTATATAACAAAGATATCTGCTCATGTTCTGTGCGCCTAAGTCCCCAGGATATCGCCCAGTTCGATCCTGCCCCTCAACTACTCTCCTGACTGCCTGCTGCATTCAGTCAGCCGAATATGTTGGCTCAGTTTGGCACACAAAACGACGCAGCAGCTTTTCCGCATGCAGCTGCATCTGGCAACCGGTTGTGGGTGGCACAAAAGTGGGGCAGGCCCGCTATAGGGATTCCATGATTCGGGCTGGTAGGCAGGGGGTGGGGGGGTAACCAGGGAAGGTATGTGAAGAGTCGTCTGACTGTTGGCAGGATTAGCCTGGACATGCCTGAATAATGTCTTTATTAGTGGCCTAAAAGGAGCAATCCGCACTCGTCTGTTTGCGTTGTTTTTCGTTGGTTTCGTGTGCGTCGGGGTTTTGATTTCATTAATTAGTCGCCTACGTGATATCAAGTATACGCCATGTTATCATGATTATTACTTCTCGTTTCGTTACAGTCAGCGCTAAAAGAAGATGGCCCAACCACAGCTGCTGCAAGTCAAATTGTCACGTTTCGATGCCCAGCCCTGGGGATTCCGCCTTCAGGGGGGCACGGACTTCGCCCAGCCCCTGCTGGTGCAAAAGGTAAGTGCGGGGTAACTTGCCCCACCCACTTATATGAATACATATACGCTTGCATTTCCCAACTGGCCGGCGAGTAAACATGTGGGAAAATCAGAAACAATTCGCTTATCGGGCGATTGACAAATGGAATTTGCGTGTTCGGAAACGCTCTCCGAAAAATGAAATTAAATTTACGCTGGCAACAAACGCGAGAAGCGAATATTAGTGGCCAGTTAATTTATTTATGTGTTTAAGTGCTTGCTGGTCTTCTTTTTTTTTATGTTTTCATGTTAAAAATAAATCCGTTGATATAAGTTTCACTTTTTGTGGTGGCGTTTCCGTGCGATTTTTGCGCACGTTACCCAAAACAAATAAAAGTCGTATTTTTCCCAATTTTCAACAAATTTCCCCTCTCCATACAGCATATATACAACTATACAGACACTCTCCGGTACATAAAAACACACAAATGTATACAGCATTCACACAGACAGGGACCAAACTAAAAATTTGTTAAACATTCATAACAGATCTCGAAACATTTTACATTTGTGGCGACACGCAACAACAAAATTTGCTAAATCATTTTGACAACTTTATGAGCGCTTGTGGCGCGAAAATGTCGAAGGACTAAATGAATACGCCTAGTTCTATATTGATGTGCAGTGCGATTCGAAACTGTAAGGCTGTAATTAATTAATGCGATTTTAATGGATACAGTTTCCATTTGGCAAAAAGTTATATACTTTGCAAGAACTGTACTTCTATCTAATCTAATTGTTGTTGGCTCCGTTTAACGATAATATCGCTGAGAGTAACAAGCCCAACTCTTGATAAAGTAAGACATGAGCTAATATTTTAGTTAATCAAGTGGAAATGATATTCCCGAGACTTCGAAATGAAACAAATTGTGAATCATATAGCAAGGCCAAGCTGGCGACTTCGTTTGTGACACAAACTCACTCTGATAAGAACCTTTGTTTGTGTGCGAGTCTAATCGGAAGCTTAACATCAGTTGAATTCTTATATGCTCGCATAAAGTCATAAAGAGAATTGCTTTACTTATTGGGACCAAAACAATGCCCCAATAATTCGGAATTATTGATTTGGGGCTTGATAGCTGAGGCAAAGTCCCCTGAAAAGAATTTGTAAATATTGTTGTTCGTTCGAAAATAACACGAATTCTGGTGCGCTCTTTTTATCTGTTTGTTTTCGGCTTCGAGTGGGCGGTACGTGGGGGTGGGCGTGGCCAGCGCTAAATGCGCAATTTCTATTTAAACAGCTGTGGATTTGTGTCAATGCTATGCGGCTTCTCTCTTTTCCGAGCTGCACTGGGCTATTTAAAACAGAAAATAAATAAAACATCACACAGCCAGTGCGGATTATCACGGAATTGAGCTGTTTCGATTAATTTAAATGGGCTAAACTCGAGCGCTTCTGTCAATTAACAATTATCAACGCAGCCACTTGAAACAATGTTGGCCAAAAGTGCAACAGGACTGGCATTTAATGGCTGTGAAAAAAGGACTAAGCAAATTGGTTTGAAATTTATGCGAAAATCATCCAGCATGCACAATTTGAAATGGAAATCTTGATGGACTACACAACGAAAAATAAAGCCAACTAAATCTCAATCATTTGTTGGCCACTCTCTCGTTTTTCCGCCCATAAATTCTAGCCAAGATGAGTTGAGCACCTCGCGGCGGAGCGACATCTCCTGGCTGGATGCCTTTTGCCTTTCGAACACTTCAAGCCCAATTGAATTTGGAATGGCGCACTTAAGCCGCATCCTCGTCCGCAGGATTTTGCGTAAAAACTTTGCTCGTAATGAGCCACACAGGAAGAAACGTCATCCGCATCTAGTATGTATGCATAAAAAGTTTAACTTTAATTAGTTATATTTATATAGTTCAAGCGAAACCCTAACTTATATCCAATGAAAAGGGATTTGTCTTCTTCTGTGTACCACTACATATAACACACCATTCATGATATTTTGAGAAAGCTAATGAAATCCCAAGTATACGTTACATAGATCATTTTGCCCGTGAAAGAATGCCATGCTGATGAAACGTTGCTAGGCTATTTTTCGCCGTGCCGAGCTGAGCTCCTTGGCTGCCAGGACACAAGCTGTGCAGCGGAACTAAGTCCCGAACGAACTCGAATGAACTGCGCCACTCTGCCCAACTGAGCACTGGCAGTCGAGGGCTCTTCTACCTTGACAACGAATCATCATCTTAGTCATCGTCAGCATCCAATCATGTCAGCTTCCTGGCTCTTGAGCCAGTGCCAAACAAATTGGTCTCCTTTAAATGCTGCCGCAACTCATCAGGATGCAACACATGACATGGCCAGGAGTGAATCTACCACCGCTTTCATCGAGCAACAAAAACTGCTGGTTCGGAGTTGGTTGGCATAAAAATAAGCTACTGAGCTGCTTAAATCGGATTAATTTATGATTTCTCGCAGCGAGTTTCTGTGTTCAGTTCTCGCACCCCGTATACAGTATAAAGTCCTTTCCCTGTTGCTTCCCTGGTTGTCCGGAAGTCCTGCGCCCTATGTCCTGCATCCTGTGTGTGTTATAAGCCTTATGCCCACGGATTTTCGCCCACTCTCTCATAGAAGCCACGTTTATATATTTCATTATCAAGTGCAGGGTTCGTTTTGGGGCCACAAAAAGCGTCGCACAAAAGGCCAAAGTCAAATAAAAGCGAAAGCCAAGCAGCGCACGAATAATGGACCAAATAAGTAATACAAGAGCGCAAATTCGGTTGACTACAAATTTCCGGCTTTCTGACCAAAGCCCTCGGTCCACATACCATATCATAACAACCAAAGAGATAAAAAAAAGCGCCAGTGTCGGCTATTAGCCAACTTAAAGTCTAGACAACCACGGGAACACTGGAGAGGACAGTGCATAACAAGCTACTGACGGCATCCAAGGCAACCGACGTGGCCGCCAGTCCCACACACATGATCCTCCAGCCCAGTATCCTTTTCCCGCCGAACTCCGCGTTTCGCTCATGCAAATCCGCTCATGACTCGCCTTTTTCGCTGCCCTTGCAAAAGGTATATCTGTTTTATTCCTTTAAGTTACTATATATAACACTCAGAACATTAACTTTGCTGTCTCGGGTGCGCTTCGTCACTACGTTAAATTTCGCCAGCAGTGAAATCCTGGACTTGCTAAAAACCCTCAAGTGATATATAGATTTTATAAATACATAAGTACGTATTAAAAACAATCAACAAAAATCGTTTAGCCAGTTTGTGATTGTCTTGACATTTAATCGCTCATGAATGGAACTTCCTTTTTCGAGAAAGTGTATTCAAAACAGTTGACCTTCCGCTCGAGATTTTTTCTGCTTTCGGTTCGTTTCGGTTCAGTTTCTGTTGTGTTTTTGCTCGTTTTAAGCTTGTTTGTTTGCCTTCCCCGGTTGGCCATTAATTATTTGACTCCTGTCTGGGGGCAGCCTTTGTGTTGGTAGCCGTGTTTGCCTTTGTCTTTGACTCAAACGGAGGACTTTTCATAACTCGCAACTGCTCTTTCATTTCGATGTATATTAGTGCCGTTTGCCATGTTCTACTCATTTTTTGGCGTACCTGTCGAAACAGGGTATCAACTGTTTGCTTTTGTAAATTCTCAAGGTCTTCGTTCTTAGTGATTTATGCAAGAGAAATAATAGAGGCAAATTTCCTTTGCTTTGATTACGGGCTCTTGTGTAATTGAATCAGGCGGAGGCGACACCCTGCTGTGGTCTCCACTCTCGATTCTTGACTCTCGATTGCAGTTTGCAGCTTGCAGCTGCTGATTGAACTTGCACTTTTCTCGACCACATCGTCAACAGATGAGGGGCGAAAGTGGGGAAAGTGCATCTCGGTCTGCGGTTGCTTTCAATGCACTCGGACATTTTATTAATTGAACAATGCCTCAAGAGCAACTGTTGTGCCAGCTTATTCGAAGCCGAGACATGAAAATTGCATTTGTGCACTTGGCAGGCAATGTAACATTGTTTCAGAAAGTTACCTTGGTTTTGACCATGCCCAGGAACCACAGAAGTGTGCTGATTATGGGGCCATAAGCCGCACCTGATCCAAAGGCTTTTGACTTGAGTCGCCGGCTAATTCCACACCAATTGCCAGAACAACGTTAATTGAATTAATAAAGAGATAGTCGGCCGTTGGGGTAAGCAACTTCTCTCGATGCATTGCTGATTTCCCGTGATTCATCTCTGTCAGTCGCCAAAAGGCGTAATTGATAAAAGTTAAGCCAGCGAAACAAAAAGGATAACCAGACAGTGATTAAGTGCCTGGCTGCGTCAGCGCCGCATTTGATTGATTATCAATTTTACCGGGCCCGCTTTAACGGACCCATGACTACTGACTCCGCACTGGACGCCATGGACATTGGTGCATGCCACTGCCACTGAAAGTGCAGTGCATTGCCAATTTAAGAGTGCTGAAATTTATTGAACGAACCCCATATACCCATAAACCTGGCTGCTTCCTCCGGTAGCCCCCATATCCACTTCCGCTCCAGGGAATCGAGTGGCACTTCCGTTTTGTTTGAAGGGAGTTCGTGGGGATATGAGTTCGTGAGCCAAGTCAGATCATTTTGTATCAAATGTTATTTACATTTTTGTGGGTTCAGTGATCCTCTAACTTTTGTTAGGTCATCAATCTATAAATATATTAACTACTATCTTAATAGTGTTTAAATCGCTTCACCTCTTTAATTGCATGTTGCACTTTTATAGATCACTGGCAATGTCTATTTCTACCTTGCGTCATATCATTTTATACATGCACTTCAGTAGTGATTAGCTATAAATTCATTTTACAATAAAGCTTGGTATCAAAAATTTAATCTTTATAGTCTAGCCAAATTGGGTGCTATATAATTGCACTTATTCGGTGGCTTAATAATGATTAGCAACTTGAATTACTGTGATTCGTGTTTGGACTCCGCATTTTCATCCGCCTCACGTGCTCATCTCTCGTGTGGTCAGGTAGTTGGGAGTATCTTTAGTCCCTTTAAGTTCACTTGCACTTCATTGCACAAATTCTCTGGCTGATGTTGCATGCTCCAGCTACCTTGCCGCAGAATAGAGAAGATGGAGGAGCAGGAGGTGGAGGAGAAGTAGAAGGAGTAGGCCAGGCGGGAGTCGAAGCACGTCTTATTTAGATTTATCCTGCCTGCTACGCTTCAGTTGAGTTGTCGAATTCGTGCCTGCTGGTGTGCGCCTGTATCTGCCGGTTTCCCTGCTCCTTGCCTTTTCTGTGATATCTCTTTCGGGTTGCTGGCTATATCTTTAATATATTATTGAATATTTTGTGGCCTGGACCGGAAATTGTACTAATGTCTAGCCAGTGCGAGCCACATCCTGCATCCTGCAGCCCACATGCAAAAGTCACATAAATTTCGGCTCCTTTCTGCTGCAGACTCCCATTCTCCTTGTGGCCTAATCCTTGCGCTCAGCATCGCTTCGCCGATTGTTGTTCCGACTGCACAAGAAAAGTATCCCGCATAAGAAAAGTTTGCCGCTGCTTGCGTCCGCATCCCGCTCCTCAACCCCCTTCATCCCATAGTGCTATCTCTCGCTGTTGTCCTTGCTTTTAAGTTGCATGTCAGCGAGCATAAATCCTTCAGTGGAAAATGCTCGCTTCGCTGCATCTGGAGCACACACACATCCCGACATTTAGCCTGGGCTCCCAGTTATCGCAGAGCTGTAAGCGGAGAAATTATTGGCCAAGCTCAACGCGCTGCATTATGTGCGCCATAAATATTTATAACTTCTAAGCGGAAAGAGCAAACGCTTAAAGCGGAATCGATTTTGGTCTGCTTCTGGAGTGCCACGGACTGGAGCGGCCACTCTTGAAGGCCCCGATTAGTCAGCTAATGGTAATGCTTGACGGCCTCTTGTTACCTGCATGGAAACGATTGGGAATGATTCACTTCAGGTAGCCTTTGTCTTTGTTTCTGTCCTCCAGTCTTCAAATTAATGCCTCTGAGTCACTCCTGCAGCGCGGACTTTGATTCGTCATATAAGAATGGATATTGTACGACATTCCAAATCGATTCATGAAAACGTTTACTATTTTTAGTATAGTTTAACAGCATCTTCCGATAGTTGGTAAAGTTCGTAGACGATTCCTTACATTGTTTATGCTGCGTTCTACGCTTTTATCTTGCCGAGTTGCTCTCGAGAGTCTGTGATTTAATTGTTGCTTAGTGGATTTTCACAGCATCAGCGCTGGATAAGGGCAAACCAAGCGGAAACGGAAATTGCGCGCAGCGCACACTTATCTCTGGCCCTGGTGCTCCACTCGCACTCCCGGTGCTCCTGGATATCTCACTTCCTGTGCGTGTCCGTGTGCTTGAAAAGGATGTGCCCGGCGCAAATTGCGTGCTGCGGCGTAATCGAAATAAATTATGAGCCGCACTTACATTGCGGCTGGCTCTCGGGAGCCGTGAGATCCGGATTGAGGGCTTTTAGCACTCCAAGCGGCATTTGTTTGGCTTTAATTGGCGACCGGCTTAGGCGGCGACAGGAGAAGTTTGTCCGGCAATTAGCGGCAGGTAATGGCTCCGCCGACATATGCTATTATTCGGGTTATTACTTTATTCCAACCTATTATTCCCGTCCATGTGGCCCCGGCGGGCAAACGCATTTGCCGTAAATATATGTCATTGATTTGCAGTTAAGGAGATGGAGCTCCGGATCGATGTCATCCCCCTGGCAGCCATTACGCATCAGTGTCCTTCGAAGCTGACTCTCCATCTTCGTGTCGTGTCCTCAGGCGCCTTGGGGCCATGATATATTATGGCCTGTCGCCTTGTCTTGTTTATTTGCCGCACTTTGGGGGAAAGTGCGGGAAATGGGATGCTTCTTTTTTTTATTGTTATGACGCATATCTGCTCGGAGAAATTGAGACGCTCTTGATTTCCTGGTGATTTATTGTCCATCCAAATTGATTGAATATTTACTAAACGTCTACGGCATCGCCGGCTAAATGGTTTACAGCTGCGCCTGCTCTCCATCGATCCCCAATCGAAATCGATTGGCGAGAAGTCAGCAAAAAAGTCAATTTTGTTAATCAACACGAACGACTTAATCCAAATTGAATGAACTCGAACCTGGGAGCGGTGCCAAAGCGGATCAGCCGCTACACATCATCCGGGCCAAATGCGAAAAATAAAAGCGGGCGCAAATTTACACATTTTTCGCATTTCTGCACCAGATTCCGCCCCGTTTTTCCTCCGAATTTTCCTCCGTTTTTCAGCTACGAAACATTTGCCAATAAGTGACTGAAGCGACCGAACTGAACCAAACCATACCAAACCGAACCGAACCGAAACAAATCGGCTCAAGGCTCAGGGCTCAACGAGCTCAGGTGAGAGTTTGCAGGCCTAAAAAAGCGAAAATTGAAAAACGCAGCTGCCAGGGCCATAATAAAGCCCCCAAACACGCAGCAAAAACCGAGAAAAGGGGAGTCAGCTGCGGCCACTGAACTTCAGAATACTCTAGGCAGGTTGTAAATATAGTAAATCAATTTGGGGGAATATATTTAACTTAATAGTGATGAAGCCAGTGGCAAAAATATAATGACATATCAACAGTTGGCTCTAGAAACCATAAAATAGATTGGAATTCAATACTTAAGATTAAATAATGTTAATCTGTATAGTAGCAGCATAACTAATGTTTAATCAGATCAACTTGTGATATGCTTCTTAAGATTAAACCTTTTAAGAATACATATTCAAAGCAATGCCGAATTATACAACATAACATTAAAAGATGATGGTTCAGAATCATGCATACAGGTATAAAGTGATCTATTTCTATATTTCTAGATTTCAGATTAGTCCTAAGCTCTGAATTACTCATCATATAATCATTTAAGGGCAAACTCCTCGGAAGATCTTCAGAAAACAAAGCAGATGTAAGAATCGTAATATCCTTCGAAGGAAAGGGCATGTACACACACACACAGTTCCTTTGATAAAGAGAGAGGGAGAGAGAGAATTGCGTTTTGTGGACGGGCCAGTGTGTGTGCGGGTGGGCGTGGCACTGCCCACAGCCAGCTCAGCCACGCTTGAGGTGATAATGTAATAAGCACTTTTTATGACCCTGCCGGATTTAGACCTAAAATTCCACTCAACTCGGAATCCGAAGGGCATTGTTCTGTCTGTAAAGTTCGCTAGATTTTCGACGACCAACAGGCCCATCCGGAATGTTAGACCCCCCAATACGGAATCCCTCCCCACCATCCTCATCCGTTCTACTGTTTTTATTGGACGGCAAGGATTTAGATTCTAGCCTGCAGTTATTTGGGCTCAGCTGAACATATTGTCTCGCCATTTTCCATTTTTTTGGGGGAGCAGGACTCTACTAATTGGTGGCATTCACCATGCTCCAGAAAGGGGGGCTCCAAAGGGTCGTTCGTGCAGGTGCGAAGTACAAGGGCATATGGAAAATATGAAAATTTAAGACTTACCGCCTTTGATTTTGGTTTGTTGCTGGATTTTTGCCTACCTGCGGAGAATGTTTAAAGTTTATACTATATTTAAACACATTAGATGTGCCGTATTACCTGTCTTATCTGCTTCTTTTCTGATCAAATCACTGGTCACACTCACATCAATCACTTCCCGGTTTTGTTTTGAATTACTTGCATTTTACACTCACTATTTTAAGTTAATTGAACAAATATGCACTTATCCATTGAAGATTTGTCAACAAAACAAGATCAGTGATGAGCTTTTCTAATCCTAGCGATGACACGGATTACTGCTCAACTATCGGTTGAGCGCACTGAGCTGATTAAAATGCATGCTAGTAATTAAAAATTGAAATCAAAAAAACACGTTATCTATTTTGAACTAATTTTTGGTAATTGCATTTTCAAATTAGCCAACTGCAATTGCGACACACGCTGCCAAAATTAACTTTTTCACAAGCATCGATTGCCACGCGATGCCTGCTCCCCCCATCGATAAATAATCGATGACTTGACTAATTAGTGCAATTTTCACGTTTCATGTTCGCAAATATTCAGAGTTGTATTTCCACGGGTATTAAATTGAACAAAACCGTGACATATTCCATCGACCAATTGGCCATTAAGTGTACCCATATGGCACAATGTGTTTTTTTTTCGCATTTAAGAGTCTTAAGTGATTAAGCGAGCGAGACGGAGTTGTAAAGGGACATGCATCAAACATACTGTCATTAATATAAAAATGAAATTACCTTGTCCAGCACCAGATGCCATTAAAAAAGGAACGGCAGAAGGAAAAGCGCTCGGACGGGGAAAATAAGGACGAAAGTGTCGCCCACACGGTTGTTTGTTGTTGCTGTGCATCATCAAATTGAAAAATGTCAGCGATAGAGAGGAGGAAAATGGGAAATCAGAGAACAATGCGGCACTGGACAGGTAAAACGCAAAGGTAAAGGTAAGCTGCCACGCCCCGGGGGCGTTCTGTTCTGTTGTTGTCCCTGTTGCTGCATCAACTTGTTGTTGTTGCTATTCTGCTGCGGACGCGGCCCAGTTGCATTGACAATCGACAAATGAGGAAAGATAATGCAGGCATTAATCTTGCTACCAGCAATTTGTCAGCGTTGCTCCATCCCGCTCCATTCCGTATTGCCATCTCTTACCTTTCGAGATGTCAGCTGCAGTTCGAGTTACTCGATTCCAGGGGCTGCCTCTTAGGGGGGCTAAAGTTTCTCACAGTGAGAGTATTGCACAAGATGTTATATGAGTTTATGTTATGGGTTTACAACTTAAGGTTAAGAACTAACATATGTAAACTACCCTTCTAAAAACTTAAGATTTCCTTGCTATGTTATGTAGTTATTCATCTCTATATTGTCTGAATTATTCTCTCTTCGCACAAATGAACAGCCCAATCCCTGTCGAATATTTCCAGCGACCGCCCTGACATTCCGAAGTCCGAGAGTTTGCCCCTGCCCTTCTCTAAACGCTGGCTTCATCAATTAATTTACAATTTGCCAGACGTCCGTGTCCGCATGCACAGTCTCCAGCTTCAGCTCCATCTCCAGTTCCAGTTTCAGGTCCTGTTCCAGCATCAGTGGCTCGTTCTCTTCCTGGTCTCTGTTATCCTGCGCTCTGCGGTCAGCTTGGCATACTTTTTCTATTCCACTCGTGGCCCGTGGCCCACTAATGGCCATGTCCTTGCATCCTGGCACCCGTTCCACTTCACCCATTTCGCCGGGCTCTGCATCCGTAAATTGCATTGCTTGCCAACTTGTTGAAAGGCGGAGCGAACTTAAATGCTTTTCAATGTTTTTCCATGCCGTGGTAGCCACTTAAGGTCACAGATAGTTCACTGGAAAAAAGGGAATTGAAATACTTGAGAAAACATATCGCACTCCTAGTCCCACCAACTGTACTTCGATGTTATTAATATATTATATGCTAATATACTAACTTGCTTATCGAATGGAATCAGTTTTTCTTTATGTGTAAGGTAGACAGTGGCGTTGTGAACCCCATTTAATGGTCACAATTTAGCTTTTAATTAGATCGGCAAATTTGTTTTCGAACCATTTTGCTCGCTCGTGCGGAGGACGAATGCGGAATACGAATTCGAAGTTGTCGGGAAAGTGCCGCCCGTTTTCCGCCCGGAATTAGAGTGCTTACGGTTTTTCATTTTAATTGTTTTTGTGCGGCGAAGATGGGGCCCTTTGGCCACCCCATCCTCCCCAGAGCTCCTCTGCCGTGTCGCTGATTTATTTATTTCTATTTGCTGTTATTTAGCTGGTTCTTGTTGCTTTTTGTTCTTTATATCATTTTATTTTATTTTGTTTTATTTTATTTTCTTTCACTTCATTTTATTTTCCGCCAAACCAAGCGAGCGCAATTGCGGCCGCGGAGCGTCTGCCCCCCCTGTCCCGATTTTCCCCATTTTCCGCCCCGCGGAATGCCCCTCTGCAGCTGTCTGCGTGCCATGCTCTAGTTTTCTATTTTTGCTTTCCCGGCCGTAATGGCAACCTTAATCACGTAATGATTTTAAGCGAGTGAGCGAGAGGCGCGGGTGTCCAAATTCCGCCCAACCCGCAGCTTTTCATACTCCACCCACGACTTTCCTGCGATTTTCCTCCAGCTCCTTGCTGTTTGCTCATTCATCGCGGCTCTTGTTTTTGTATTCCGCATTTCGCAATTGGCACAAATCTCGGCACTCGCCACGCTAATGGCCAAATGCTGTGGCGCTAATTGAAATTACATTTCTTAAAGTTAAATATTTAATTGAGAGCCGCCAAGCCGAGCGGACATCATCAGCAGTCCGGCGAAGGCTCAAAAGTTGCTCGAGTGCACACAAGAGTGTGGGAAATTGGGGAAAAGTTTTGGGGGTGTGGGTTTTTGCGAGCATTTCCGAAAGCCTTCCATCCGGAAACTTGTGCATTTAATATGAAAAGCCTTTAAAAGTTTTATTGAGTACGCTTGTTTCAGGCGAAAGCGTAATAGAAACTAATGGAATACAGTGACCCAATTCCCATATTCAATATAAAAACCCATGCAATGTGCTCTGTTCTATATAAAACAAGAACTCAAAATCCCTCATATTGGCAGAGCTAGTCCTTTAAACAAGTATTTTCCATTTAGACAATGTTTACTGGATGACCTAATTAAGAGATTTCACTTGACTATGCCCTAAATTCTATGATACTTGGCCATACGTAATTTTAATGTCAGAATACTATTAGTTATTTATTTGAAAGAAAGAAATTATAAAGAAAGTGTTTCGGTAAACATGAATGTGCTTAAAACTGTCCATTCCATAGTAGTTTCCCCTTCTGTTTGGGACAGTTTTGTGCTGTTCACTCCATCCTCGTGGATCGACATTTCGGCGCCTTTCATGTCAAATCCCCGGGGACAAACGTCGGACCTTGGATCCCAGCTTCATGTCTGTGCCTCAGCTTGGGCTTGTTGCATTTTCCCCCGGGAAATGAGAGAGGGGACTCCGGCAGGCGGAGACCCGAAAAAGAATGACGATGTGGCATGCTTAGAATGCCCGACACGAAAGCGTCGCCAAATCCTAATTGCATTTGTCTGATTGCACCCGTTGCAGCTGCAACTTCTCCGATATCTGCAATGCTGCATTTCGAGAGGCCTATCCAAAGTGGAATAGCTGGAGCTGAAGAGCTCGAGCAGAGGCTGAAGCTGGAGCAGGAGCTGGCTGATGATGATGATGATGATGCTGATTCATTAAATTGGTTCCCTGCTCCCCTTTCGGCCTTATGACAGGAACATGTAAATGCCATTTACTGTTTCCATTTCGAATTCGGTTTCTGTTGCCCCGCCATTGTCTTGTCATCGTCATTGTCATTCCCAGATCGCAGGACTGGTGGACTGTTCGATTTGGGGGACTAGCGAGGGAAGGGCCCAATCGAAATTCCATTTAATGTAATTTGAGTGCCATCATTCATGCCTCGAATAGCTGTGGCAGCAACGGTTGGTGGAGGATGAGGGTGATTTTTGGTTAGCCTGAGATTACGTTTAACATGATTTCACGGCTGTCAGAACTGCGTCCAGGATTGATGGATGCCCGAAGAACATATCTGGCATTTCCAGGAACGAGATTCCCAAATATCTTCGCCGACCTGCTCCTCCTCTTGGCACTATTAAGCCATCATGTGTAACTGAAACATCAAACAAGCAGGCATTTCCTGCGCTGCCATAGAGTTTATTTAAAGGCTGACCCAAATATGCCAGACTGCAGTCCAGTTGCAGTCATAGATACCAGATATGTACCATGTACACGAATGCAGATACTTTGGCAGCTGACTCACATGCCTCGCATTTCGACACGTCCGTCGGCAGTGCGTAAACAATGGCCCAAACCATTGGCCACCATCGCCGGGAAATTGGGCGAGTTGCTGCGTGACGGGAAATGCGAAAACACATTGCGCCGCCCAGCAGGTAGCAGCAGCAGCAGGTTGGGAAAGTATCGCGTTCCCGAAAATTTCCCAATCCACTGTTAGCTTGGCACTACCATCGTGTGGCCCACGCGTCTTGGTTATTTCCCGCAGCCAATTTCGGGCTTCATTAGAAATTTCCCCGGACCCGCAGAAAATATAATTTATGCATGCTTCTGACACAATACACAAAGGGTTCAAGGCAACCGCAGCCACAGCCAGCTGAAGAAATAACAAACGGATTGGTTGGTGGTTCGGGAAACCCGAATTGAAAATACCCAGTACTTCTGATATGTCAGTTATTCAAAAAAACACGGACATTCCCAATAAATATCAAACATACGTTTTTCCCGCAAAAGCATTTTGTTTTTACAAAGCATGCTAGTATCCTGCTCTATTTCAAATGAAACAGTAAAGAATGGGCATCATATTTACGAGCAGAAAGCGCACTTAATTCGCGTTTATTTACTGCAATTACCAACGGCATACCCTTTTAATCTCAAATTACTGGGTGCAATCAGCAACAAACGACAACGTCGACGCTGACGACACTAATTAAAAATGTTGGCTAACCCTTCAAATGGCTCATGCGGCGACTGACAAGCGCAGAGCTCTCTGGTCAAAACCAGGAGCTGGAGAGCGGTGAGGAGCAGGAGGAGGTGGGCAGGATCTGGAGCTGCGGCTGTGGCTGAAATTGAAAAGCTGGCTAAGCTCCTGGCCGCAGTCAGTAGAAATCCGCTAAATTCCCAAACAACAACCCGTCGCACAAAAACAAACAGCGCGGATTGTGGGTGGGGCAGGACACCTTTCGACCTTGCGACCGGCGGCCCATTGATGATGTTGTTAATGGAAAAAATCTCAACACCCTTTCTCGCACACACACAAACACGCACACAGTCACAGCAGGATAGAGATGGAAATCTACTGGGGGGACGCAGCCAGAGCGAGATGGAGCCAAACAATGGCGCGTAATTTTGCGAAATTTACATTCCTTAATTAATCTTGTTTGCGCTGCGGCAGTTGGCAGTTGTCTGCGAGCGACGAAAACCCCTTTCCACCGACGCCCCTGCTGGGTTTTTGGGGTTTCATCCGCCGGTGGATTCGCCTCTGGGGGCAACTAACACCAAGCCACGCTAATGACATTGAAGGCACAAGATGTCAGCCGAGGTGGAACCAGCACACATCCTGTAGCTACTATATACATATATCCTGCCGCCTTATTAACCCACATATATATATTTGTGTGCGGGAACTGGATATCCCGTTGCCTAATGAACCCTTCTTGGCCCCGGTGTTCTGGATCAGGTTCAGGTCGCTCCGCTCCACTCCGCTCCGCTCGCTTTAATCAACAATTTGCGTACGCAGGCAGCGCGGGACATGTGACATTTATTGAAATTCTAGTTTATCCTGGCAAGAGGAACCCGCGGCATCAGCTGAGAGCAATTTAAACTCAATTTCCAGACTGAGACGGAAAGTAGAAACTGGTGCCGTAGTAAATTGCTCCACGTAGATGAGCCGCCAGATGAGCTTGTGTGAACAGCAAGTGGGATGATTAAATTGGATCCGAGATGGGGGGGGCCTGCTTAAGGAAACTATCTTAGCGAGCACACCAACTGGTAGTTAGCTATAGAAATTAAAAGTAAGGGAAATCACAAACCTATTACATCAATTTGTTCGTGTACATCCTGAAAGTTGCAGTTGAACACTTTCCTCGACGGACCATAAAAAGTAGCAGAAATTACAGAAATGCCATGCGTGAGTGGGCATCGTTTAAATTGTATCTCGGACTGAAGGAAAACCTGTCCCCGAAGTAATCAGCGAATCTATCACAAGCTCGTGCGTGAGCGGCACTTTCACCTGGACTTGGACTTGGACCTGGACCTGGAGCATTCGTGTCATGGCTTAGCTCCGCAAATGCAATTGGCAATTGCAATTTCTCACTCGTTTTTAGCCATTTTGTTGCTGTCACAACTCACAAGTGTCCAGTGTGCATGAGCTGTAGCCAAAGCCAAGCCCCTCAAGGCGATTGTCGTTTCTCGGGAGGTGTTGCCTTGGCTGTCCAGGAAATCCACACACGTCAGCCCCCAGATCCGCAGATACCAGATACAAAGATACATCCATCCTCGCCATACACATGTGTGTATCCGAATCTTTTTTTCAGACCTGCGAGCGAGGTCCGGCATTAGCGGTAGATTAATGATCGGCATACTGGCTGCGCCCACGCAGCGGACTAGAAAAATCCCTGGGATGTGAAGCGGAGAAACGGAATTGGATTCCGGCCGCCGGCAGTGAGTGCTCCACATGGGAATTCCTCCGCCGTTTGGCCAACATTCATTAGCCGGGAGCTGGCTGCCGCAAAATGCGCGGCATTGTGGCAATGTTTTTTCCCATTGCTCCTCGTTATGAATATGCAACATTTATATAAATTGTCACGTTTATTGCAGTCAGACTGTGTTTTACTCTCACGCTTTTTCCGCCTTTCGCCCATCAATTTTCTGGCTGTGTGCGAGTGCGACTGCATCTGTCGTTCTACCAAATCAAAAAGCGGGATCTAGTTACAAAACACTTGCTTATGTTGTAATACCCTGACTGAAGTAGATTTGAAAAAATTTGAATTGCAAATGTATTGAAAGACTTGGCACTTGAGTACTTATAAGATACTTAGAAGAAGAAGTATCGAAGCTAGATGAAAACAAACTCTTCAAGCTTCCTATCAATCAATTGACATTACAATTTTCGCAGTATACAAACTATTAAAAATTAGACTTGTCATATACTCAAATGGTAAATCGAGTCTAAGCGTCTTATATTTTGTTTATGCGGAAAAGGGAAATGAAAGTATTCCCAATGGGGTTGCTAATACCCAAAAGTTATAGAGTATAACAACCAAGTTACAGCGAAGCCAGCCTTCTGATGGTGGAACGCGCTTTTGTTGAACGTTGATTGCAATCATAATTTATAAATGTTGCCGACAGTTTGGCGGGTGCCACGATGTTGCAGTTGCTGCCGCCCATATTTCGCCATCAATAAATAAATATTATTTGTCTGTCTGTCTGTCCGTCTGTCTGTCCGCCTGGCTGACTGGATGGCTGACTGGTCAGCCCTGTAAAACGGAGCGATGATGATGGTTAGAGGAGCGACGTTCAAAGCCGAAGCCATTAGCAAGTGATTTGGTGACTTTTTCCAATCTAATTGAATGTGCATGGGCAGGGGACGCTACCATGTCGAGGACTTAAAGCTGAAGTGTGGCCCAAATGGAGGGAGCAGGCAGAGAGTGGAAAATGGCAAGGAGCACTTTAAACTGCCAGGCAGAGTGAATTGTTTCTGTAGCCGGTAGTTTGCTGTTTTTCATTCACTCTTTGGCTTGTTTTAATCGCTGCCAGCTCAGTCTAGTTGCGAACTGTTTGCCCATCGGGATCCAGTTCCCAGTACCATAACCCATACCATACCGTACCATACCCATCCGCATTCGCGCTGGTCAAGTGTTGTGGTTGCCATTTGTTTGTGCCAGAAAGCCGCATCAGCGCAGTGCCGGAGTTCTCGGGGACTCCAGTGATTTACTAGCGGGCGAGGGCATCTGGAAGGGAAGGGGCGAACGTGGCGTATGAGTGATGCAGCATGCATATTCATACACATTGAGATTCATTGTATTTGCCCTGCATTTCCGCAGTATTTTGTATTTTATCTGCTTTGTTCATGTTCGCTCTACTTACGACTTTTCCGCAATTTCTCTTTTCGCCCTTTACGGCCCTCGAGGGGCAGAGTGATAGTAGATGGGGGCGTGTGTCGCTGTCATATTGCTCGCCTCAGCTGGGGCTTTAAGCAGATTTATTTTCAATTAAACAAGCTCATAACTTGGCCGACAACTTGGCAGAACTTGGCTGTTAGGCATCCACTTTAGAGTCCTGCAAGTGTGTATCCTGGCTCTTGGTTCTGGCTTAATTTACGCCACAAATTCAATTTATTTGAGATACACCTAATCCACAAAAGCAAACTTGATTTATCAACATAAATATTTTGCATACAATGTGTGAGCATGGCCCAATCTTTCCCGATTCCCCCCCTCCACCAACAGAATGCATTTCGGTTGGTTTTTGTTCCATTGTTGTTTTTGTCTCCGGTACATCGATGTGTGCGTGTGTGTGTGTGTGTGCTGAACGAAATTCAATTTTAATGCACTTGAATGGATTTGAGCAGCGCTTAGTTGACTTGATTACGGGCCTTTGGCTTTGGCTTTGGCTTCGGTTCGGTTCGGTCCACAGAATTTCATTTGCTTTATGGATTTTGGATGCTGGATGGCCGAAACCATTTTTCCCTCGGCTCCGGCAAATCAAACACTTCAACAACTCAGCAACGAAACGAGACGAGATGAGACGAAATTCTTCATACTTTTGTGGAAATGTTTGTCGAGCTGCCAGCGCCAAGCCAACATTGCCACGATAGCCACTTCGACGTATCTGGGCGTATTTGTCATAACGCATATAATTTCAAGAGCTCCTCTCAAGTGGGACCGTCGAAAGAAGCAGAGAGCATACATATGCAGATGCCGAGTAAAATGCTAAATACACACAAGCCAGCAAAATGCTGATGATAATGCAAATGAAATTATTTTTACAACATTTACTCTCAAGCGGGCATGTATGTATATATATGTATCACCCTAGCTCTGTCCACTCGCTATATAAATCATCATTTGCCTGCTGCAGCTTTCCCCCTGGTGAGCACCCACACACATGTAATGTGCCAGGACACCACATTAATGTCCTGCTGAAAGAGGCGTGAGGATATGAGCTGTGTGTGGTGGGTGCCTAAAAACATGGCATAGCTTAGTGGGCGTGAAGTCCTAGGTTTTGGACTCTATGAGAAGCGCAGAGAAGGCTTTAAGTGCAGAGAAGGTATTTTTTGTATTCCTGCCTGAAAACTAACTTTATATTCTACTTTACTCTACACTTTACTATCTGGAACTCAGATAAGGTCTCCGTGTGACAAATGCTCTTTGTCAGTTGATATACTCCACATGGGATATGGCGTCGTGGGTTTCTCATAACAAACAATGTCAAATGGGCAGCGAGCTCGACCTGAGGGATCTGTGGAAAGTGGCAGCAAAACTAATAATGCGACCCAGGGCGGGGCCAAAGCTCCTGGTAATGCCATTTGGGCCTTGTCCATCTCCTCGTACATATGGCCCGCTCATAAGTCATTCGAAAGAGCAAAAACAAATGCTCCGTCAATTGTCGGCCTGCCGCAAATGCTATAAAGCTGACAAATGTCGAACGAGCGCACAGATAGATAGATAGATATTCGCATCGGTTGGGGGCTACAAACACGGATCGCAGGTACTCATAAAACTGTCCAAATGTCAATATCCCAGAAACCCACGACCCACGTTCCCAAAAACGAAAGAAAAAAAAAACTTTCCGAGCCGCGTTCGCTTTGATTTCGGTTGGCTGAATGATGAGGGCATGGGAAAGGGGGTGATGAGCATGGGCAGGACGAGGAGCCAGGACTTATTTGTTGCTGTCTGGAAAACACCTTGGCCAAGCAATTTCAATTTTACCCACAGCCGACAACAAGAAAATGAACATGTCAACGGCACACGTCGGATATGGACTTGGATTTGGCTTTAGTTTTGGTTTTGCCATTGGGATTGTGCGTGCACTGCCAGAAATTGCATAAAAGTTGCAATCAACAGAATAATAGCTAACTAACTAATAATTCATAGTAATTGTGTTATTTAGTATACATTTTTAAAAGATTTTTAAACGATCTGAAACATTTTTTACATTTCCTGTTACAACCTGCACTTCTAAGATACGGAATTTACAACTACTTCTTATAGACCCAATCTTCTCTGGTTTTTTTTCTCTGTGTACATTTTTGTGGCTCGGTTAACCTGTCGGCTCTGCTCGGCTGCCCCGATTCGCTGCGCTTCGATTCCATTCGATTCGGTTTCGGGGGGAGGTTCGGCGTTTTTTTGGCAACTTTGTAAATATTACAAAATTTAGGTGTCTAGCTTGGTGAGTGCGCCAATGAAATATTTATGCTCACACACACACCGATGCGGCGTATCTGTGTGCGAGTGTCTCTGTTTGTGTTTGTTTTTGCACGAGCGTCGCCCGTTTTGTGCAAATATAAACCGACCACAGTCGAAAGGGGAGTTTTCAGGGGGGTAGCAGCTTTCAGGGGGCTGGCGAGCACTGACTGACTGGGCCTGCCAGTTGTCTGATAAACAGACAATTTGCCAAAGTGGATACGTGCATGGCGCGTATAATTTTGGGACACACCTGAGCCCCCGTTCGGACCTCCTTTCGCATCAGGTTCCCCCCAAGCTTTTGGCCTAGACCCCGAGTGGAGCAACAGGAGCAGTGGAGCCCCGCCCTCCGCGCTCCTCTGTGGCTGTATTTTGTGGTTGTGGACTTTAGCCTGATGAGTGTATCTATGTGTGCCAGGGATTGAGTGTGTGCTTAGTTGGTTAGTTTGGCTGATGAAGCGACATTGACAGGCCAAGTGACTTTCATACTAAGCGGCTTTAAATTTGCCCATCGAAGGCTGAGTTTAAACGGAGCTGAAAAGCTAAACCGAAGCAATAATAAATGTTCAGCAAGGGCTGTAATTACAATTTGTCTAACAACATACATATTACAATCCATTTTCTGTAATTTATATACATTTGCGAGCACTGTTTCCACAAACAAAACTTGGAAATGACTAGTTATTCGAAACCCTCCGTGCTTGAGTCACTGCCTGCCATTTCAATTTTAAGTTTGAAATTTGAAAATTCTCTGACGGCTGTATGCGTCAGTGCCGCCCACACAGCCGCTGGCCATATAGAAGAATCTCCGGCGTAACTTTTACGATTTTAATCGTGCAAATTTATGGCATTTTCCCGCACGATTTCCCCGTGGACGTCGAAGTGCCCGAAAACATGCATATATTCGGAAATAAATAAATTATGAAAACAAACGCCCAAAACGCACACAAAGCAGCGCCTATAAAACTAAACTTTGGCCAACAGTTGCGGGCCACAAAAAACACAGAAATATGCATATATATGTATATATCTTTATCTGCATGTTTCGATGGATATATGCAGTCGGCTAAAGTCAGCGCGAGTTTGGAACTCGGAGTGCCGCTCATAATTTTTGCAGTTGCAGCATAATAAATTTTAAGTTCGGCCAACTAGGCATTTTCAGGGTAGTGAGTTATGGCCATGGCAAATCGATGTTGAGTTGAGTAATGGTTACTAACCGGTCTTGTTTTTCTCTGATTTTTTCCAGGTGAACGCCGGCAGCTTGTCCGAGCAGGCTGGCCTCCAGCCCGGCGATGCGGTGGTCAAGATCAATGACGTGGATGTCTTCAATCTGCGTCACAAGGATGCCCAGGACATTGTGGTGCGCTCCGGCAACAACTTTGTCATCACAGTGCAGCGGTAAGTAGATGGAACCATTTGCCAAAACAAACTGCTCAATATTATCGTAATTTTGCTTGTGATCCTTTAGCGGTGGCTCCACCTGGCGGCCGCATGTGACACCGACTGGCAATGTGCCCCAGCCCAACTCGCCGTATCTGCAGACGGTGACGAAGACCTCTCTGGCTCACAAACAACAGGACAGCCAGCACATCGGCTGTGGCTACAACAACGCAGCCCGTCCCTTCGTGAGTGTACTAATTTGCAATCACGCAGAGTATAGCCCCATGCCCGTCCTCGCACCACATCATTTATAAAATTCATAAACTGGCAGCCCGAAGTTGGGAATGCGGAAAGTTTTAGTGGCCCAGCTGATGCTGACGTCCTGATGATGACCAATGATGTTGATAGTTAGTCCTTGACTGGCCGCACTCCCCACACACGCCTCACACTTTGCGTTTATTTTGTTGTCTGTCTGTGGCTTTTCATATTCATTCATTTCATTTTCGGTTGTTGGGCTGGGATATCTAACCCCTAACCCCTAACCCAAAAATCCCGTAGACCCGTAGACCCGTTCACCCCGAATCCTGAACCCCCGAACGCTCAGTATGAGTTGACAACATTTGCATTTATACGATGTCTGTCTGTCTGACGCTCAGTTTGTTTGTGCGTAGTTTTGAAAAGTGTCAGAATGAGTAATGAATATGAGTGCTAGGATTATTTGCCTGGCAAGAATTAATGTGCAAAAGGTCTCTCTCACACACACATAGCCACTCACACACCCACGCATCTGTATCTATGCCATGCCATGCATAGTAATGTCTATTTTGGTGCGTCTGTGTGTGTGTGTGATATGCATACATTTACGTATATTTTATTGTTATGAATTTGTATAATAATAGCTCCAGCCAATGACAACGGACATGAAATTGATTTGGGATCATTTTATGTGCCAAGTTTCAGGAACAATATTATGGAAAGCATAGCAACTTAATTTGATTTAGGACCATGTGAATGATCATAGTTGAAATGGTACGGAGATACTGCAAACACCAATGGCGATAAAACATGGTGTTGTATTAAAGTTCCTTTTCACACACA
This sequence comes from Drosophila mauritiana, assembly GCF_004382145.1. Taxonomy (NCBI): domain Eukaryota; kingdom Metazoa; phylum Arthropoda; class Insecta; order Diptera; family Drosophilidae; genus Drosophila; species Drosophila mauritiana. Next base: position 14,164,588 of record NC_046668.1, on the reverse strand, counting down.
TATTTCAGTATTCAAGTTCCGAGGCAAACGGGTGCACAACTCTATCTGGCATAGAAATGTATTCCTAACAAAGACAATATGCTGATAATTGATTCTTTTACTTCGAATGCACCATTGATATTTTGAAATTTAATTAGTCGGGTTCTATTTCCGTTAGGTTCGCTTTGTGAGAAGTGCAGAGGAGGACTCAAACATGAAGAACAATAACTTCCAATTACAATAAGTGCGTGGGCGGACTCCGTTTGTCCTGTTCATTCATTTCACCAGTAACTTTGCTCATTTCACACTTTCTGAGCCTCATGTATTTCCTACAACTCATACTTGTTTTTCAGTCCAACGGCGGCGATGGCGGCGTGAAGAGCATTGTCAATAAACAATACAACACCCCGGTTGGCATTTACAGCGATGAATCTATTGCGGAAACACTCTCGGCCCAGGCGGAGGTTTTGGCTGGCGGTGTGCTCGGGTAAGTTTTTCCGGGGAAAGTCTGGGCGAAAAGCTGGGCAAAAGGCAACACACAATTGTCTGGGCCGCAGCCGTGACAGTGCAAAATATCAGGAAAAGTTTTACTTAAAAGTGTTCTTTCCCGGCTCTGCTTTGCGCCGAACCGCTGAAGAAGACGAAAAAAAACAGACACAACAAATTTAACAGACTGAGAAAGCAGAAAGCAGAGCGACCGTGCGAGGAACCGCAGGCCGGTGGAAACGGAGAGTGCAATTTGGCAAATGATAGCCGTTGCTGCAGAAGTCGGGCCAAGTGCTTCGGCTTGTGCCAGTTGTCGACTTTTGCGGGCCAAAACGCACGCGTGGGACCGTGGCCCGCGCCTTTAGCGCTTAATTTCTTTGGGGGATTGCTGGCCAACGCGGCGGATGCGTAACAATCTTGTTGCCGCCACTCACTCACTTAGTGGAGCATACTTTCGGGCTGCGCTGTGTGCATGCCTGAAAGTATGCTACACGCTGAGCTTAAGAGCTCTTGGTTTCATTTACTCCTGCGTTTCCTGTTTTTATCCCAATCGTTAAAGCTCACTTTGCTTGCTCTGAGATTCTGGTCCTTTTGGTTCCTGTTTCAAGTGTTATCGTACAGCATCCAGAGCATTCTTAATAGAAGTTTAATAAATTTCCTCTGCTTTCAGCGTCAACTTCAAGAAGAACGAGAAGGAATACCAGGGCGATCGCTCCGAGGTGCTGAAGTTCCTGCGCGAGGAGGAGACCGGCCAGTCCACTCCAGGTAATGACGCCAACTATGAGCTGGCCCGCCTGCTGCTCATCCTGAACGACGGTGCCAATCCGTTCGTGAGCGATGACCTGGGCGATTAGCAGGGGGAGGGCGAGTTGGGCGGGCAGTCTGCCAGATGCTAGCCAATGATTTTTTTAAAACGCCCAGCAGGGACCTTGAAATGGGCGATCTTACGTGCAAGACACGAATCCAATGTAACTAAATTGTTCTGTTTTTTTGTTGTTTAACCCATCAGACCAGCAGAAGGAGATGGACTTTCGTTTTCTCTATGTGAAGACACATTTCTAGTGCCCACACACAGTCATGTCTATAAATATATATATATTTATATTAACCAACAATTTCAAAGTCACCTGCACGGATTAAGTCGTAGATATAAAGTATTATTTTTAGTGAGGAACAATAGGTTTTGTATGGGCAATCCCTATGTAGTTGATCAATAGCAGGGGTCATGTAGTTTAGTTATCTGATTAGTTTTGATTAAAGCATGAGCTCTAATTTTGTGTCTTGCCAGCTCATTTCTGTCTTCCATTGACTGCTAAAGAAACCCCAAAGACACACCCATTGCAAATCCAACTTCTGTCTATCTTTCTGTCTAACTCATGTTTGTATTTAAACTGTTTTCCATACGCACCAATACAAACAACTATCGTCAACACGGCCCACACCAACACACACAACAACAACAGCATTCGGCAATAGCCACTACGAGCATGATGCACCACAGCAACTGCAACAACAGCAACAGCCACAACAGCAATACAACCAACACCAGCAACACTATCACCAGCAACAACAACAACAGCAATCGAGCACCACTCGCCATGTCAGCGCCCCCGTGAACTCCCCCAAGCCCCCGAGCACCGGCGGACTCCCAACTGGCCAGAACATTTGCACCGAATGCGAGCGCCTCATTACGTAAGTGCCTCCGATTGGATATCACTACCTTGTGAAAAGCATACGGGGTATTAACCAGGACTGATGGGGTGATAAATGGTCGTATTCCAAGATCTAGCAGATATTTCGTAGAAGGAATTCTGTCAAGATGTCACCTTATTGGACCGATTTAATACCCTCTCTTTTGTGTGTGTGTGTAACTAGCATTTATGTATGCACATTGACTAACAGCAAACAAAACCGCGATGCTTTTGCATTATTAACTGATTCCCAGCAATTAGTGGGGTGCCTAGAGGGTTCAGTTTCCTGGAGCAGACTTTAGGCAGGTTGTGCACATGATTAAACCAAATAACTCACTGAGCTTTTCCGCTTCAATCGAAATAATGATGCCCGGCTGATTGCGTAGAACCACACAGTCCCGCCAACTTTTACTGGACACAGAGCCACGCAATCGGCGGCAACGAGCGACGCACTCCACTACACCACCAGCAGCCTCAGCAGGATGAGCGGATTGGTGTACCATTGCAAGCAAATACACTGGCGCCGGAGGCGTCACACAGGCCCAGCTTGCCGGTGGCCCCGAAGGATAGCGAGGAGCAGGCCAGACAGGATCAGCAGGAGCAGCCCGATCCGCGCATCATTGTGCTGCCCATCTGCCCCGGCCTCCAGGGGCCCGAGTACAAGGCCGAAATGGAGGCGGCAGCGGCGGCACTGGCCACCGACCAGGATGGACGACCACGTCCATTGGCCGCCAGCGGACATCCGGCGTGCCAGCTGTGCGGCGTGGGCATTGTGTAAGGATATGCGTTGTTCGCCGTTCAATGATAATTCATGCGTCTGCTGTTGCAAATCCAACCCCGCATCCCCACCCCGTGTGTCTGCATTTTAATTCGCATTTATTCCACGAACTCACGGCGGCGAAGTCAATTGTTTGCCATTCACGCAATATACCCAAACAACACCTGGGCTCCAGCCTCAGTTGCAGCTTCAGCTCCCGCAGCAGCCAGGAATAAAGCTCCTGATCCAGACCAGATCCATGGGAACCATCATTTGTATTAATTTGTATGCCAATTTAATTGGCTCGCCGTTCGGGAGCTTAACTCAATAATGCATTATAGCTTTTTACATATTTCTCGCATTACCTGCAACACGGCTAACTGATTACCTTTGGGGACTGTTACGATGTACACACACAAATGCACAGAGAACTCTATCAGTAGTAATCCAGTAATCAAGTGCTTTTCGATCAATCATCGAGTTCAGTGTCTGCATTTGAGGGCTCTTCTATGGGATTGATGTGGAAAAATTAAGTAGTCAAACTATCAGTAACAATAGTAACTATCTTCATGGCGATAATACTTGACTTGAGTGAAAGGATACCTTTTTTGTTGATAAATAAAACGCATCATTGTGTGTATTTTCATTGGAGGAAATAAGACCATCATTGACCCATGAAGAGCTTCTCGAACCCACATCATTCTGCAACTCCCGCTAATAATCCCAATTTTTCGACACCAATTTTTTTTAGTGGCGTTTTCGTGCGCATCAAGGATAAGAACCTGCACGTGGAGTGCTTCAAGTGTGCCACGTGTGGCACCTCGCTGAAGAACCAGGGCTACTACAACTTCAACAACAAGCTCTACTGCGACATCCACGCCAAACAGGCCGCCATCAACAATCCCCCCACCGGCACCGAGGGCTACGTTCCCGTTCCCATCAAGCCGTAAGTGATCGGAGTTATGCCCAATATTTTATCAGATTTTTTTGTGGCATGCGCCTTTACACGGCCAATTGGTCGGTGGCGGGATAGGTGAAGGGGCGGGGGGCGGGTAGAAGGTCCTGGGCTCACATGAAAATGAAATATAAATAAATTCAGCGTATTCGCATATGCCAAAATACAACTGACATGACGGCGACGAAAAATCGCCCATGCTCAACAGAGAGTATTTACAATGGGAAATACTCTTTAAAGAGATATTTTGGAATGAAAGATATAGATATATATATTTATTTGGTATTAAAAATTTCTATATTTTCCTAACATCTTGGATCACTAAGGGGGCATAAATACATAATGAGCTGGATTATATTAGTTGCACATCCATAGATAAATACTTGGTAGACTTATACTTAATTCTTCATTAGAACTTCGATTAGATTTTCAAAACTGAAGACCTTTACAGACCTTTACAGACCCTTCTTCTTCGTACGAAGGGTATTTGTTCTTCGGTTTGAACTATCCAAGCGTTTTCATTGCCTTGTTTTATTTTTGGCTGGCCAATCGCCGCTTTTGGAAATGAAAGAGGCGACACTGATTGCTCTGCTGACGTGTCATCGGCTGTGCCGCAAATTTTTAATAAATGAATTGGCAACATATGTGTGTGCCGCATACTTTGCATGCCAACTAAAACGACGGCAAACGAGTGGGGAAATCGCTTTCCCCACTTTCCCAGCAATCGATTGGGGTTGTAGGTTGTAATATGAACACACATATATAACATATGTGGGAAAAACGCCTGAGGAGGATGTGCGATATTGCTGGTGTGTCAAAAATGCACAAACGACCAGTGACAGTTGCAATTTGCATTTGGCATTTGGAATTTGTTTCGGGTTTCGGGTGGTTTTTGGTGGCTGTTTGCTTAATTTAAAACAATGTCGTTGGCCAAACCAAATTAAAGGTCTAGGCACTAGGGGGCCAATTAGCCGAATGGCTGGTGACAGCCAATTACCGCTGGCAAATCTGATTTATGTGGCACTTGTCTAAGATATATTCTAACTTTTCTATTATTTTCCATTGCTCTCGTGCAGCAACACCAAGCTGAGTGCCTCCACCATCTCGTCGGCCTTGAACTCGCACGGATACGGTGGCAACTCGAACGGCTACTCCAATGGAAACTCCACCCCTGCTCCGGCACCGGTAAGTACAGATTCCGCCAGGTGGCATCAGAAGTCCCACCTGTCAGGTGTTAAGTGTTCCCTGCCGTGGCTAAAACAATGTCAGACACTCACCGGAAAACACAGTTGTATCGAGATAGAGACACAGCCAAACACACAATCAGAAGGCAAAGGCACGGGGACGAAGGAAAATGTGCGGGGGTATTCCCCAACCCCCAACCACCTTCCACCTGAATCTCCTTTTGCATCATTCAATTCTATCATATTGCTAGGAAAAATGTTTGCTTAAACTCAGCACATTTCGCCGGAAGCGCCAGCATCCGACATATGCTAAAATGTTAAAAATCATCTGCAGAACGGAAAGGGGGCGGCAGAGAAAAATGCAATATAATGCAAAAAGTTTTTGCCAGCAAAGAAGTTCAAGCATCTCGTGCAATTTTATCAAGAAACGCTTCTTGTTTACTGTTTTCTTTGGCTGCCGTTCCGCACTTTTCCACTTTTCTACTTTTCCTGCCCACAAAGCGATCAAATGAAAACGCAAAAGTTGTATGCATTTGCTGGCAGAGAGCAAAACTATGTGTAGTTATTTTGGTAAATTATTTTAAAACATCAAAAGCATAATTTGCACATGCCCTATCAACTGTTGTTCTCAAGTATTATTGATCAAATGGTTAATTCATTTAAACTGATTCGACACGTTGTCATGCCATTCATTTTCCTTGTTTATCTGTGTGTTTGCCTGTGTTTCCATTTAGTTTCTCTGTATTTTTGAGTGAGTCCTCTGCTTGCCTTGCATGGATTTTGTGTTTATGTTTGTTGGATCGACCTACGGCTGATTGGGTGAGCAGATCAAGGGCTTGGAAATCGGGATGGGTGTGTTTTCATTGAGAGATTGAAGACTTCCCCCTTGGCACGGACAGGCACGGGTCAATCCGATCGACATGGCCAGATTGATTGCGCGGCGGTATAAATAGTGTACTATTTTTCTGTTTTTGCCGCGGCCAGCGCATTTCGCGAAAATGTGCAATGGCTGCTAGAAGCTAAATATATATGCCAAGCGCTGCTTTTTACTCATTCGTTCGCGGCTATTTATTTTATTTTTTGCCTTTTGGCCATCTATAAAAAACACACAGCTGCAGCGCGTTGGCAGCTTTTTGGCCGCCGTGGCCGCAGTTTCTTTGCGCCCTGTGCTCAGTGCGCATCTCGTTCCCAGCAACGGAGTCTGTGTGCGTGTCCGTGTCCGCGAAGTGTCCGTAACTGTGTCCGCAGCGAGCGGACAACGGAGAAGGGATCGCGGTGCCCACGGAAAGTGTCCAGAAATCGGTTTGCGTACAGCACTCCAACGATCGACGATTAGCGAATCAAGTGAAACGACTCTATTTCAGTGACTTCAGCAGAAGAACACACTTCTAGCGAAACGGATTTGCACAGGTTGCATAATCACCCGAGTGGATTAACCAAGGAATATGGCTCTTTATTTTCAGCATTCCCCTATGGGAGTGATGCTTTTATTTAGCCCGCCCATTGACCTTGACCTATTAGCCATTTTTAGAACACCACCACCAACAGAAACACACACACAGAATAATGTATACGCACTGGGGTTTTAGTTCATCAGCCGTAGGTTGTGCTCCACTTGCAACGCTCGCGCATTTTAATTAACCGCCTTTGTTAACCCCCCGCCTGCCCGCATTAACCCATTTAGCCTGAGTCTGAGAGCAGCCAGGAGTTGCCCCTGCCACCGCCCCCCTCGCCCACCCAGCTGCTGCAGTACGAGGCGGAGCAGCAGCAGCCAGTCCTCCCGGAGCCACACATGTCCACCATCCAGCAGCCGCAGCAGCAGCAGAAGCTGGAGCACACTCGCACCCACAGCAGCCTGTCATCCATTTCCAGTGGCTCGTCCTCCTCCGGAGTGGGCGGCAGCGGCAGCGGGAGTGGCAGCGGGAGCGGCGTGGGCCAGAGCCAGCAGAGTTACTCCTCAACTCTGTCCCTGGATCGCTTCGGTTCGCCCCTGCACTCGCGCCAGACATCCGGCTCCTCCACGTCACTGGAGGTGGCATTGGCTGCTCCTGGCGCTGGCCAGGGTGATAATTACACCATGACGCCGCCCTCCCCGCCGCCACCACCTCCTCCGCAGGCTCAGTCCGTGACGAATTACAGGCTGCAGGCTGCGCAGAACGAGAACGACATGAATACGCAGAACAAGAGCCCCAATGCGTACAACCAGCTACTGAAAGAGTACTCCAACAAGCTGCAGCAGCAACACCACCACAACACCACACAGCACACGACAGCGACAACAGCACCCTCACTGAAACACAACAACACGGCCAAGCCATTTGCAGTGGCGGCAACAAGCACACCCCAACAACACCTGCCACACCAACAACATCAGCAACAGCCGCTTGTGGCAGCGCTAACGGCGACACTTGCTAATCAATTGAAATTTAACCCACATCAGGTTGCAAGCTCTCAAGCAACAGCAACAGTAGCAACGGTAGCACCATCCGCTGCAACAGCAGCAACTACAGCAGCAACACCCCAAGCAGCAACCGCAACAGATAGCCCAGCTGCAGCAGCATCATCATCAGACAATATGTCGGCCTACGTGGCAGATGAGCCCTCTTCGATTTATGGCCAAATTAGCGCCGATTCGGTGGCGTTTGCCCCACCACCACCACAGCCACCCACCGCCGGCGGGGGCGATCAGCCCTTTGAGTACGTCACGCTCACCGGCAACGTCATCCGCAGCGTGCAGCCTCCCGGAAAGGGCGCGTGCCCCAGCTACAAGGTAAACCATCCCACTCCGCCTCCCAATATGGACCCAAGGTCGAGGTCAATGAGCAACAGGGAGGAGTTTGATTTAAATGGGCACTTGGAACGAGATAACTTCGTTAACCCAAAATCAATGCAACGCTTAAAATTTAATAACTAAATCTCGTAGGCATCAATTTATAAATGTAAAAATTATACCAGATTTGTAGCATTTTTTTATCAAGTGGGTAAGACATTTTGCATATGTTTTTCACACAACCCTGCTGCTCACTGACCTTGCCCCAATTGAATGACCATCGACTAGTAAAAAAAGTAAGTACTTCGCACTCTGCTCCGCTCAGCTCGCGCCGCAGCTCGCTCAGATCAGGCCCGAAAACTAATTGACCCGTGTTAAGTGTTGTAATGTGTTAGCCCCGAATGAAATCGAAGTTAGTGTCGTTCAAAAAGAGCCCCACTAATAGCCCACTTCCAATTTTTCCCGTCCAAAGGTGAACCAGGGCTATGCTCGTCCGTTCGGTGCCGCCGCTCCCAAGTCGCCGGTGTCGTATCCGCCGCAGCAGCAACAGCAGTCGCCGCGTCCCGCTCCCGGTGGCCAAAACCCGTACGCCACCCTGCCCCGCAGCAATGTGGGCCAACAAGGTAAGGATGATGATGACGACGGCTGTCTGTCAGAAGGTGAATGGGTCTAGTCGCTTAAGCCAATTGGGATTTTGTACCATATCTTTGTACCATATACCGACCACCTGATATAGCCCGCTATTTAGTTCCTTTTGTTGTTAGCCTGAGAATATATGAGTGATAGACGAGGCAGTCGATCGATTGTTGTATAGTATTAACCGGATTTCTGTTTTGTAACCAAAATGAGTTTTATATATATATATCTAAATACGTTTATTTATCGAAATAAATTGCACATGACTTAACCGTAAAGCCGTGGACCAAAACGAAAAGAACGAAAAGAACTAACCAACAACAGTCCTCAGATGATCGAAATTATCGAGATGCTTGTGGCAAAATTTACTAAAACCATTTTCTGCTCGTTATACCCCGCCCACGTGAGCAACTAAATGAAAACTATTTGGCAAATGTGGCTGCATAAAACATTTAGCATAGCTTAGGTTACTCTACACCCTGCTCTAAGCATATACATATATATATTGTGTGCTGCCCGTGTATATATACCGATTTCTCTGTGCTGTGTACATATGTAGGTCGTAATGTAAGGTACCAACAACAACAGCAGCAGCAATACAACAACCAACAGAAGCAGCAGTATAGGAACTCTTACCCCATGGGATCTAATTATAGCACCCCGAGTCAGTCCCCCTACATCACCTCCAACACCAACAACTTTAGCAGCAGCAACAGCTACAATAACAACAACTATAGCACCTACAACAATAATAATGTGTACCGAGGTAAAATGCAGCCGAAATGCAACAAGCAAATCGCATTGCCTCGCAGCCAAGAGTTCTAGTTTGAAATTCACTGCCGTAGATTAACTCACTTGTTGAGTATCATCCGAAAGTTGCTGCTTTAAAGAGTTCTGCCATATCACATACCCGCATAAAGCCCATATAAGCCCATTCAGGTTGAAGCACACAAATGAATTTCATTAGCAGGTCCGATTATACGACATCTCAACCCCCGAGCGAATGCATTAATAATGGAAACATTTTGTTGACAAACTCAATCAATAGGTGGGGCAGCATTTTAAAATGTGTTTATCATTATTATGGGGCCCAGACGGGAAATTAAAACTGACAATGGCCGATGTAACCGCGGGTCGGAAAATGTCGGTGGGGCGGGGGCGGTGCTATCGGCGGTTTCAATGCCAATGCGATTGCCATCTTCCACTTCCGTGTGCCAGTCGAAAGTGCTGAAAGGCGAACTGCGAATGCAGATGCAAAATCGAAGGGAAGGGGGGTAAACGCGAGTGCAGCTGGGTGGAGAAACCCAACCCAACAAAACCCCAAACCAACCAAACCAAACCGATCCGAAAAACCAAACCGAATGAAAGCAAACCAATGCGATACGCTGCGTATACGTAACGCGTTGCCATTGCAACGAAACGGGACCCATTCATGTTCGCAGAAATAAATGATATAAAATGTATTTGGTTGCCGCTGCAATTCCTGCCTCAGCCTGCGTGGCTGTTTCCATTGTGGTCGCCTCCTCCGCTCCTTTTCACCAGGATAGGGCTTTAAATGCAGCGCAAATATCCCAGCGAAATGAAGAAGGTCGCACACAGTGGGTGGTAAAAGTAAATGGCCAAAAAGTCAAACTAAGGCTGGGAGCTCATGGAAATCAATGCCAAATATTGGATTGAAGTACCATAAAGATTCTAAATATCAAAAAATCAGTTTTGGTTTATTAATATTTACTATCCAATTTTAATTCCCTACTATTATATTGTGCGTTTGATTTTCTTGCTCACTGTAATTCTGCGGCTTTAACAAGAACACTTTGGGATCTCTCGCGGCAATTTCTGGTATTTTTTCTTCGCCAACTGCACATATGTATATCCTTGCAGCTCCGTGTTTGTCTGTTTGTTTGTTTGTTTGTTTATCAATTACCGCGCTGCCATGCTGGCTGTCATAACGGAAATGAATTAACAACAAATATGGCCGCGCCAGCAATCGCACTACCAATTTATGGGCCAATTTTTGCCAGTGCCGCGCATTCGTTAAGCAATTAAAAATGCAATTAGCAAGGGACGCGAACTGCGAAGGCTCCCTCTGCACACATAAATCTTCATTTGGCCAGGAATCAATCTCCTAATCAAGGCGAAAATCACGCACAACCGCAGAAATCATTTGGGGTTTTCGGTTTAGGGTTTCGTTTGTCTGCTCCACCCCAAAAAATCGAGTGGCGGCGTATGAGCAAATCCAGTTGCCAATTGGTTGGAAAGGGAGGGCTAAGGAAAAAAAAACCAGAAATGTGCTGGCAAACAAATGTTTGCCTTGCACAAATGCCAGCACGCAGCACAGGCAGCTTTTCCCACACGGAGCGGGAAATGTAAACGAAAGCAGATAAATTACCAGCCATTATTATACGAACAAGCATCCGCCTCAGTTTCACCCAGGAATTTTCCGCACTTTTCTTGGCGAGAGCGGCCGCATATTGAAGCGTGCCAAGGGGCCATACATCAAATGGTTGGCATTCGTCAGTGCGAGGATTTATCGAGGGCACTTTCGCCATCTAATTTCTGTGATCGGGCGGAACTATTGTCCCGGGCCGGGCCCCCATTAGCCATTATCCCACGAATAACTTTTGTTTTGGTTTCTGATTCTTTTAGGTTACGGTTACCCCTACACGTATTAGAATATCCCCCAATGCCACACCCACAAACACACACAGCCGCAAATGAAAGGGCGTGCAAAGTTGGCGAAATACTGGAAATTCTACGAAATACCTAAATATTAAAACCTTCTTAAATTGATTGGAATACTATGAGTTTTAAGCAATAAACTGCGAGTCTATACTTCAAAGAACAACCCTCATGAAGATCTTTATAAGAACCATAGTATAAATGCTTCGTGCCTAACCGCATACCGCTTAAAGCGCTCTAAGATATATGGTATATTCTCAGATACATATCTGTGTCTATATACATAAGTACTAATCGAACTATGTCCCCTGCTATTCTAAGAATTTTCCTTTCTTGCACAACTTTGCATGCCTTTTGTCTAAAAAACAAAAAAAGAAACAATAGAATGCGGGCGAAAACAGGGCCAAAAATAATAAACATAAAGAAGAACTTTTGCCTCTTATTATGGCCGAAAAACTTTCTGTTGCTGCTGCCAACATTTTTGATATGACAAAATATTTGCGGCAATAATTTCGTTTCGTTGGCCTGTTTGTTTTCCGTTTTGTTTCTGCCACAGAAACGGTCCTTTGTCCTCGTGTTGGTCGTGTGTTTCTGCCATTTTCAATTTCTGCGAAATTACAGCCAATACCGAATTATGCATAATAAAATCCAATGACTACCTGTCGACGCCATTTTCCCAATGCTGAGCTGGGGCGCCTCCATTTGTTGTTGTATATTTTCGTTCTTTTTTTTTTCTTTCTTTTTTTGAGGGGGGGAGTCAGACGTGGTCCCATAAAAAATGGAAGTAAATATGCGTGCCTAGCGCGGCGAATTTCCCCGCTCCCTGTGTGTGTACGCGTGTGTTTATTGTTGCTCGCCATGAAAATGGCTCTGAAAATAAGAAATAAAAAATTTATTTGCCCCGGCTTGGTGGGAGGGGGGTGGGGGGGGCATAAAGCGACTATTGTTGAATCGCATTTAATATTTTCCCTCTTTATACGGCCAGCGATACACCGTTGTTTGTTTGTCTGTCAACAAATTGCAATGGGGTGTGTGGGGTTGGGCGTGAAACTTTTCCGATCCACTCATTGCTTCGCTTCGATTGAGTTGCCTGACTTAACCGTCTTCCTGCTCGACTCTGTGTGCCCTCAACTTGACCATCCATACACCACTTGAGACACTCGAACCACTCCAGGGACCATTACCCACACTAAACACCACAAGCTGAATCACGACTGAGTTGCTTTAGTTTTTTGCCGCCAATTGCCTTGTAGTTTTTAGAACAAGTTGTGTATATAGTCTTAAATCGCCTTCGAATCCGCTGCCGCTGTCAACGTTGCACCACCACTACTGATCCGAACCACCGAACCACTGACCACTGATCCAACTGATCCAACACCAACGCTCTGCCGCTTTCTCAGTGCCAAGGACTAACAAGCGCTTGTCTTTTGTTTCTTTCTGCTCTTATATTTGCCCTGTCCGCCAAATAAAAACAAACAAACCAAACTAACCATGCTCCCTGAAACACACAAATGATACCTGCCCCCAAAAACACTTGACCCCTGCTGTCTGACCCTTCCATCGGAAAGGTGGAGGGGCTGTGGAGGAACTGCAGCCGGAATTCGAGGAGGAGGATTGCTATGAGATGGACATCGAGGTGGCCCTGGCCGCAAGTCGTCAATCGCAGCGTGGCTCTAGTTTCACCTGGCCACCGCCGCAGGATGATAGCCACTTGGCGCCCACCGCGGCGCCACTCTATATCCCCCCACCGGAGACGCAACATGTGGTGGTTTCGAATCCGGTGCAGCAAGTGCCTCCGTTGCCACCTGGAGGTGCAACTGCTCGACTAGATCCGCAGCCTGAAGTGGGAACCTCGGCCACCGGAGCTCCCCAGTGGCAGAGTTACTCCGCACCACAACTAACAAACGCGAGTGCCCGCCAATTGGCGGAACAGGAGTCTAGCTCGGATAGCTATACATCCACCTCGACCACCACGACCACCACTTCGGAGGAGTATCAGCGAATGTACGCAGCCCAGGTGCAGGCCTATCAAATGCAGGAGCAATCTGGCTCAGAGTTCGATTACCAGGATTCTATACAGGACTATCCGTCCGGCAGGAGAAGTGCCCAAGAGTGCGTGGACTCCCTAGCTGTGCCCCTGAGCACCTACAAGCTGGTCGATATGGTAAGGGAGGTTACACCCAGTCCCGTGACCACGCCCACTCAAACTCCTGCTCCTGCTGCTCCTACAACCCGTCGCGTTGTGTTCAACGATGAGCCCGAGATCAAGGAGTTACCCCAACTACCCGTGGAACTGGAGACCATACCGGAAGCCTCCGAAGCTGTAGAAGATCGCGAGGGTCTTGTCATCGAACAGCGATGCCAGATCCTGGAGAGTGAACGAAAGTTCCAGCCCACACCCGAGATTAAGATTGAGATTGCCCCAGTGCGCCAAATACCTCCGACCAAGATTCCCAACCCAATGCCCAAGGAGTGGATTAATCCCATGATTCGAGTCTTGACCACAGCCCCGGAAGTTCCCTTCCACCTGGTGGAGTGTCCTTTTCCCCGGCCTTGTGGTGATGATTTTGAAGCGGAGGCAGCCGCCGCCGAAGCTGCCAATGCTCAAGAGGTTCCGGAACCTCTTTCTCCACAAGTTTCTGCTGCTCCACCGGTACCAGTTCCCGTTGAGCCATCACCTGCTCCCTTGAAGGAATCTCCTCCCCGGGGATCCCGACTCAGCCAAGCTATGGTTACTGCTCCCGAGTTCGAGCTCAAGTTCGCCCCTCCCGCTGACCAGGGCATCCCACTTCCAGAGGAGACCGAGCCCTATATGCCACCACCCATTGACACGAAGCCCTATTTGAGGGAGGATTACCGACCCAAATCACCATTTGTGAGTGCTCTAACCACCGCTCCCGATCGTCCCTTTGAAGGTCACTTCGATAAAGATGTGCCCATCCACATGATTGACCTGCCCACCCCCAAAGAGCACCTGAGCATGTGTGATGCCCTATGCACCGCCCCAGAACGTGGTTACACTCCCCTGAATCCCGAGAATGCTATGCATCGCGTAGACGAGGAGCAAAAGCAACAGGAACTCAAGAAGCGTGAATTTCAGGTGCTGGATCACGAGGAAGAGCTGGGAATTCGACCGGAACCTCCTCAGTCCGTGGAATACTACGAAACGCGGAGAGATCAGCCACGGAAATCCTCCGCCTTTGCGGCCATGCAAGCATTCCAGCCATCCCGTGAACCCTTGTCCTCGAACACGGTTTCAAATGCTGGAAGTGTGGCCGACACCCCAAGAGCCTCGATAGTGTCTGCGCTGAAGGAGGAAACCGATCTGGAGTACCAGAAGTACCTCAAGGCCCAGCAGCGTAACCAGAAAAGATTGGACTACTTCCACCAGAAAGAGGAGGAGCTCTCGGGTCTGCAGGGCCAGCAGCTAACCCAACTTCAGAGGGAGCTCTCCAACCAGCAACAGAGTCTCCTGAGCCAACAGCAGCTGCAGCAATCCAAGTTGCTGCAACTGCAGCAGTGCGTCCAGAGCCAAGAGTTGCAGCAACAGATGCAGCATCTCACCCAGAAGTCACAACAGCAACCTCCTCAAGCTAACCAACAGCTGCAACAACAGCAACAGCAACGGGGTACCCAACAGCAGCAACACTCCCAAGTAACCCAAAGAACCCAACAGCAACAGCAACAAGTGTCCCAACAAGTAACCCAACAGCAACAACAAGAACACTCTCTGCTATCGCAAACCACACTTGCTGAGACCCAAACCCTTCAGGCCAATGCCCAGTCTCAGAGTTCCGCTTCCTACAGCTCCAAAGCGACTGCTTGCTCTAACTCCTCTTCCACAGTCCCACCTGCCAACACCTCTACCGCTTTCGCACCTGCTCCAGCTCCAGCTCCCACCAGCACACCCGTCCGCCCATCAGCTATCGCTGTACAAAGTAGCTACTGCAGCAGCCAGTTCGATGCGCACGAACTGATCGAGGAGACCGCCGAGGAGCTCGAGCACTCGGAGGTCCTGTTCCCGCCGCCCTCCCCGCTGAGCCACCTGACCAAACAGGGCAAAGCCGTACAGTCCGGCCTCCACAAGGCGGACAGCATCCCCAAGTACCAGCGCAACTGGACGGTGCTGCCCACCCAGAGTCCCATTCGCACTCCGGAACCGCAGGAGCTGCGCGAGAACGTACCGCTGGCATTCGTGGATGCTCCAAAAGCACCAGTTACTAGTGACTCCTCCACTGTACATAGACCCATTGCCCAGGTTGCTGCGCCGACAACTGTGGTTGCTCCTTCCCGGGAACGGGAGAAGGAACGGCGGCCCCAGCTGTCGGTGCCCATTATTGTTGAGGATCGATCGGGTCCAGTAACAATGGCTTTCCAACCGTTAGACGAACTGGTGCGACCGGATCAGGCCCTGACGCCCACCAGGCCATACACCCCGTCGCTGACCAACAAACCGGCTCCAATTGTGCCCTTCTACCAGACGGAGGAGAAGCTCGTCTTCGAGGAGTGCTCGGCCACCCATGCCAGGAATTACAACGAACTGAACGCCTCGCCTTTTCCAGACAGAACACGTTCTCCGGCTCCAGGACCACCGCCAAATCCGCTTAATGCCATTCGAGCACCGAGGATGAAGGAACCGGAAACCAAGTCGAATATTTTGTCCGTGTCTGGAGGACCTCGCTTGCAGACGGGCTCCATAACCACTGGTCAGAGCTACCAGGGACAACTTTTGGCCCACTCCGAGCAGAGTTCCCAGTCGGCCAGTCAGAACTATAACCAGCAACCGGAGAGGATTACGGAACAACGGGTGGGCAACCTGAACATACAACAAAGAGAGCAGTCATCTCAGCTGCAGCAGCAAGCACAATCGCAGACTCAGAGTCAGACACGCAGCCAGGTGGGAAATACCCAAATTGAAAGACGTCGAAAGGTCACCGAGGAGTTCGAACGCACCCAGAGTGCTAAAACTATTGAGATCCGAACTGGCTCCCAATCTGTCAGTCAATCGAAGGCCCAGTCGCAGTCCATCAGCCAGGCCCAGACCCAGGCTCAATCCCAGTCCCAGAATCAGTCGGATACAGAACGTCGCTCTTCGTACGGCAAGACGGGATTCGTGGCCAGTCAGGCGAAGCGTCTTTCCTGCATGGAGGAAGAGATTAGCAGTCTGACCAGCCAATCGCAGGCTATTAGTGCCCGGGCCTCTGCTCTCGGAGAGGGCTGCTTTCCCAACCTAAGATCGCCCACCTTTGATTCGAAGTTTCCACTTAAGCCGGCTCCCGCGGCGTCTATAGTTCCCGGATATGCAACTGTTCCGGCGGCCACAAAGATGCTAACGGCACCACCACCGGGTTTCCTGCAGCAGCAGCAGCAACAGCAGCAAAGGTCTGCCTTCTCGGGCTACCAAGCCACAACTTCATCGGTCCAGCAGAGCTCCTTTGCGAGCAGCTCGAAAGCCACCACCTCATCGCTCTCATCCTCATCAGCATCTGCTTCAGCATCAGCATCCGTCGCGAGATCGTCGCAAAGTCTAACCCAAGCTTCTGCTATTACTACCACCACTAATAACCAGGCCACCACGGCCTACAGGAGCAGCAATGGCAGCATTACCAAGCCTAATCTGGCCTCGCGGCCATCCATCGCTTCCATCACAGCTCCAGGATCAGCAAATGCTCCCGCTCCTGTTCCATCGGCAGCTCCAACCAAAGCTACTGCTCCATTCAAAGCTCCGATTGTTCCGAAATCGGTGATAGCGAACGCCGTTAATGCCGCTGCTCCGCCTGCGCCCGCTGTCTTTCCGCCAGACCTGAGCGATCTGAACTTGAACTCTAATGTGGATAATTCCCCAGGTGCCGGAGGAAAGAGCGCTGGCGCCTTTGGAGCCACCTCGGCGCCCAAGAGGGGCAGGGGTATCCTGAATAAGGCAGCCGGACCCGGAGTGCGCATCCCACTGTGCAACAGCTGCAATGTGCAGATCAGGTGAACAGAGCATCCCAGAGTTTGTTGTGTTCAAAGTTTGATTCTAATGTTAACTATAATGGTTGTAATTTATTGTGCCCTTGAATGATTCTAATCTGCTTCCCAACACCTTGAGATTGATCTTTGATATGCCACAGTTATATATCTTATGTTATTTTATTATATTTTGGGATCAGCTTCCTACTGATAAGCTTGATACCCGCCAGCCCTACTAATTGCCTGCCACCAATCTAACATATACGCTTTTTTGTGTTCTGTTTACCCCCATTTTGTTACAGTTCCCACAGGAGCTCAAAGCGCTGCCAAGTCTACTAATCTGCATGCTAGTCCTCAAACTTTTGCCACCTTGCCACGCCCCCATCCTCAGGCAACTGACATACCCGCCCAGGAGATGCAAAAGGATAACCAACTGGAATCGGACGCCACTTCCATGCTGGCTGAATCCGTTGGAAAGATAAATATGGGTGACAAAACCCAAGCATTTATGCAGGAAGCCGGCAAAATCATCACCAATATGCTGGAGGCACGACTTGCCAACAATGGTGGACAAAATGGTCCACTTTCCCATGCGGGTAGCACTTTAAGTCTGCGCAGCAATAGCAGCTCAAATCTCTCAAAGAGTCCAATGATCGTTCGCAAGCGCTTAGATCTCGATGACTTTAAGAACCTGGATCCCACACAGCCGGTTGCACTGCAACCTGTTATAGCCGTACATTCCCAGAAGGATCTGCCCACTGAGGTGGGAAATCAGAAGGCACAACCGCAAGCTCCTCGATTGGAACAAACGCTACAGATGGAACTTCCAGCCCAGCATCCCATGGGCAAGATACTTGATCTCTGCGATGGTGGCAAGGCCATCGACGCGCCCGAACCGGTGGCATTTAGGAACAATTTAAGACGCACTGGTGCCACGCATGCTGCTGATCGAAGATCCTACATTGAACCTAAGCAGGGTGCTACCAATGCCACCTCTGTAACCACTCAAAATGGTAATCAGAATGGAGGGCAAGCGGGAAATCAAAATGCCAGCCAGGGCAGCGCACCCACATACAGTGTTTCCGTTAAAGCCTTGGGACCTCACAGCGAAGATCAAACCACCATGTCGGAGGAGAACGAAAGGGCCGTTAGTCAGTTGCTCAAGGAGGGTAAGCGACCCGTTTGTTGTCAGTGCAACAAGGAGATCACCTCGTAAGTACAGCTTGCCATTTGTTCGTTCTTTTTGTTGTTGTTTATACTATCTTAAATTTCAAACTAATTTTTTGGTATCTCACATTCACAGAGGACCCTTCATCACGGCATTGGGCCGCATCTGGTGCCCGGATCACTTCATCTGCGTGAACGGCAACTGCCGTCGTCCGCTGCAGGACATTGGATTCGTTGAGGAGAAGGGCGATCTGTACTGCGAGTACTGCTTCGAGAAGTACCTAGCGCCCACCTGCAGCAAGTGCGCTGGCAAGATCAAGGTAAGAGTTAAAGCTAAACTCTATTGGTTCATCCTACTAATAATGGTATGGCATAGGGTGACTGTTTGAATGCCATTGGCAAACACTTCCATCCGGAGTGCTTCACCTGCGGCCAGTGCGGCAAGATCTTTGGCAACAGGCCCTTCTTCCTGGAGGATGGAAACGCGTACTGCGAGGCCGATTGGAACGAGTTGTTCACCACCAAGTGCTTCGCCTGCGGCTTCCCTGTGGAAGCTGGCGACAGATGGGTGGAGGCCCTGAACCACAACTACCATAGCCAATGCTTCAACTGCACGGTAAGTATTCCTCTAAATAAATTTCTTTTCATATCGATTATTAATATGAAATTGTTATTATTTAACAGTTCTGCAAACAGAACCTGGAGGGTCAGAGCTTCTACAACAAGGGCGGACGTCCCTTCTGCAAGAATCACGCGCGCTAAGCCGCAACTCAGATGATTTTGTTCGACTTCAGGGATCACGCACACTAACCAACACCAACTATCTATCACAATCTTCGGATTACTTGGATACGGGAGCTTGCTCCCAACTCGTATATAATGCTTATTATTGCAATTGTCAGAGTGAATAATGCGTAACTATTATTATTTCTATTTGTTTTTGAATTGTGCACACAAATGTTATCCTAATTTTAACTGATGATCGATTCGCTCTAAATCAAAACAGTAGCTGCAAACGACACGAAATCGAATTAGCTAGCAAATTATATGTCCCACACAACTATTATTTATTCAAACATCGTATCATAACCGAACTACCGAACCCCAGATAACTATGTATGTACTGTGGCCAGAGTTAACTTACTTAGTTGAGCCTGAAAACTGTTGATCAACCCGTAACCAAAAGCTAACAAATCGCGCGAGAGGATTTCCCAAATCGATTGGCAGCGTAGAATCGGGCTAATCAAAGATGTCAAACGAGGTTGTCAGCAGGCAGTTGCTTACTTAATTTCTAAATTTATGTTGTAAATTATCCATAATTCGATTGTAAATTGTAAATGATCAGCAAGTGAATAAATTTCGAAATCTTTTTCGCGTTTAAAAAATGAGTTATTTTCTCTTGTGATGGTCGTAAACAGCAATCATAATGTACTCGCCGTGTAATGTCATTATCGTTGGCAACTTCCGGTTTGCTGCGCACACGAATTCCACAGGCTGCCTGAAAGTATGCAACAGTTTTTGTTTTCCGCCCGTACGACCATCGCACACACACACACTCATACTTGCCGCCCACCGACACATGGGCACGCACTTCTACATCAATTTCATGCTTAACCAACTTTTGTTGGTTTCATTTGAGCCTGGTATTTTATTTTTTCGGCTCTCGGCCTAAGGTGTGAGTGAGTGGGTGATGGGCTGTGCTGTGCTGGGTGTTAATCGCTGGGACTCCGAATACCCCACTCCGAGAAACTCGGATTTTTACCCCGCTCTGAATACAAAACTTCAGAGGCCTGGCGATGGCAGCAAAATTCACGGTAGATTAAGCAGGATCAGGACGTGGAGGCATGTGCCACGCCCTTCGTGCGAGAAAGAAAAACAATTTGGGGTTTTGTGGCATTTTTCAACGATTTGTTGGGTTTTATTTCTCATGTTTAGTTTACGTTGCCTTGCACATTACGGTAAAGGACTTTAAGTTAGTTTTCGAGTGTGTGTTTGGATGCTGTGTGTGTGTATCTGTGTGTGTTGTACTCGTGCAGGACACGCGTACAATTAGTCGTAACTTACATATCATTAGGGGTAGGTCTACCTATTTTGTTTTTGTGCGAAACGCATTCAGAAATCGAAATCGACATCGAAGTCAGTATTCAGTTGGATATTCGTGGTTTCCGAAAGTGCGCGCCAAATTTGTCACCGTAGCGTTCCGTTGCGAGTTATGCATATCCCGAGGATACTCATACCTACATACACTATATACTTAGTATTTGCTCTTCGTTTCTGGCCTGGTTTATAGTTTAGTTGCTAGAAATGCGTTCGAAATTTCGTCGTATTTACAGTTCAATAGTCGTTGGCTGAGCTCAGAGTTTCTCATGTTCTAATTTTAACATTTCTTTCATTCGTTTTGGATACTTTAATACTTCAATGGATAGGCGTATATGTATATTTGCAAGTATCTAGAATTCGTAATAACTACGCTGCGCATCTGCTTAATGCTTACAAAAATAAATTCAACACATTCAAGTACAACAAACATCTTACCAGCTAACGCCGCTTACAGATACAGGTTACAGATAGGGGTTACATTACATTCATTTAGGAGCAGCTTGAGTTCCGTACAAATAAATACCTTTGGGTTAACGAGTGTCTGAATCTGAAGTATCCAACCGTTCAGTTCGATCGCTACAGATGCGCCAATATATCGATCTGATCGAGTGCGCTGGCCTGGCCAGCTGGATTTTGCGTTTCAGTTTGCGTTTGGCTGTGGGTGCTTCCGGGTGACTGGGATATGGTCACAATGGTCACCAGATCTTTGCTTTTGCTCATCGCCGTCGCACCATTCGATGCTCCGGCCGTGGTAGCATTGGATTCCCTTTCCGGAATGCGATTTGATGACTCTATCTCCACGATGGCCGACGTAAGCAATGTGTTCGACTGCAGCGCCGTGTAGTCCGGCAATTGCTCCACCACCGACGGCTCCGGCAGCTGCAGATCCTCGTTGGCCAGCAGTCTACCGGACGGAGCCGTTTCGATGTTCCGCTCACTGCACACGAGACTGGCGGGCGTGGCATTCCTGGAGCGGTAGCTGGGCGGCAAACTGTACTCGGAGCCGCCCATGCTGCTGCTGATTGTTCCCCCGGCGCCGCCTCCTCCGCCCATTCCGGATCTCAGGGTGGTCAGTGGAGCCCTGGAAGTAAGTGAATCAAAGCATGAATTATTTACACATGAGCCAAAGTAAATCCGGTTCTGTTTGCCCTTCTCGGGCATAAGAAAATGGCAAATATGTTAACCAAATGCACAAATTTGCATCCATGAGATATATTCTCTTCAAAGGGGAATTTCTATGAGATTTGTCTATTCGAGTGCACTGGCCAATAATTTTAAATTATCTGTTATTCAATTTCAATGAAATATTATTAAGTTATTTTAGTTAATGTATTTTGTTTACTTCCTATAATTATTAGTTTTTTAAACATACTTGTATACTTGTACGAAGCACAATAACTAAACATTAAATTTAAAATTTAAAAATTTCGCACAGTGCAGCCAAACGTTGTCAGGCTTAAGTATGTATAGGATATATGACGACTCCGTTCCTTTTCAAACACATAAGCGTGTGTGTCTATTCTCTATATTCTCATCTTTGTCAATTTAAATAACAAAAGGCCGCTGTGGCAATTGTTGCCATGTGCATGGCGATAGGTAAAAAGATTTCAAGGGGAGGATTTTGAAAGGAGCTATTTTTAGGTGAGGGTTCGTCGGGGAACTAAACCCAAATCACAGACAATTCACACTTCAGTCGGCAGAGCACAAAAGTCAACACTCAAACGCTCATCTGCACATAATGGCCTGCCGAGTGCTCCAAAGGGGGCGTTTCTCTGTCTCTGTGGGCGTGGCTGGTTGATTTCTCAAAATTCGAGAAGCTCGCACAAATTGTATGGAGCAATTTGGAGTATGTAGAATTGCATTTAATTGTTCCGACAAAGACGCCGGGCGAACGGAAACAGCAAAATAAGTCATCGTCCAGGATTTGTCCTGGAATCGGGCCTATCTATATGTTGGCCTCCATTGTCTGGTCTGGTCTGTGATGTGATGTGATGTGCTGTGCATAACAGGCAATTTTCGCAGCACTTTGGTCGGCTCTTTGTTGGTTTAATTGACTTGGCCAGCAGCAAGGACAGTTTTCCGTCCTTGGAATGCAGGACATCTTCCCCTCTACCTCTTTCGCCCTTTTGCCCCCTAACCTACCATCTTTACGGGCTGCTTGTTATGCGGCTTGGCAGGCTCTTCAGATGTGCGCGCGTGTGTGTAAATATTTTGCAAAATTTCCCTGAATTCTTTGCCAGTTTTTCCCCCCGCCACCAACACTAACGTCATTTGAATACGCAACTCAGACACACACATTTACCCTGCCTGCCTGCCTTGAAGAATGCTGTGATTTCTTGCCACACACTTTGCATAAGTTTTGCTTTTTGACATACTTCCCCTGGCTGCTTCCTCTTCCTTCCGTTTCCGCTGACATTTTTGGCTAACCTAAGTGTGCGGGGAAGCCTCGAAATCAGATTTCCCTGTTGCCTTTCCATTTGCATTACACACATTATAAATATTCAAGTGTGCGAGTGAAGTAAGTTAATTTGACATAAATACGTTACGGTTTGAATGTCAATTTTCTAAAACGAGCTGCAAATAATATTTAAATACCAAATTCAAGCTGCCTTTGTTCTCCCCTCCAGCAGTAATTTGTAGGCCATAAAAATCAACTTTTCTCATTAGCCCAACATTATGCGTTCCGGGCGATAATTATTCCAGCGCCACCCACTTTTCGGAAAAGTCCTTGTCATTTAAATGGCCTTGGCTTGAGTCATGTTTTTTGGAGGGCGAAACGCAATCAGATTGCTCATATATATTCGGTATGGATGGCTTTATCTCTTCAATTAGTTGCCGAATCAATTGGAGAGTGTTTGCTGCCATCATCAGGCTATCTTTCGATTCGAATCTTCTCCTTGAATGGGAAAAATCGAAAATTACTCGAAAACTTCTACACCCGAAAAGCAATGTGTCAATGTCGACACCCATGGAAACCGCACAAAAGCCAAACCGCCGAAGCAGAGTTACCCCAGATCCCAGATCCCTCCAATGCTCCCACATTCTACATCCCCAATTTTCCTTAACGCGCTCTCCACCTCCTTGGCAGTCTGGAAAACATTTTGCGGTTTGGCAGGCGCCAAACTTTGCAAATAACTCACGAATGGCGGAACGGAGTAGTCGAAACGGAGGCGGTCGGGCAGTAGTTGCAGGGAGGATTGCCCCGGAAACGGAAGTACTTACCTCAGCAGGCTGCCCGCATGAGATCGATAAGTGGGCGGCGGCGAATTTCCACGCACCACGCCATTCTGGCGATCGCGGTCCAACAGCAAAAGTCTGCGGGAGAGAAGCGGAAAGGATTCGGGTGAGTAGCTGTTGTAGTTGTGTGGCACGACAGGAAAAAGGCGGCCAGTCAAAGGGTTAAGGGTGTGATGGTGTGGATGTGGACACTGACAATAGATACACTGACCACCAGAGAGGCTATCTACGTTTCCAAAAACAATTCTATTTTATAAACAATAGTTGTCATTTAGAACAAACAAGAAAGTTCTTACTGATTGATTTTATATGAGCAAGATTGTACACTCTAAAATGAGCAAGTTTATATTAATTATTCTTTTAATTTTATTACAGTGTTAAATAGTGTTTTTGCTTTTAGAAAAAGTTTTTATAGTTCTCTGATTTTTTAAAGATATCAAAATATTTTCGATACGAATAGTATATTCTCAGTGCAGCTACAAATCGCTCTGGTTGCTGCATAATTATGCATAATGCAATTAATTGCGCCAGGACATGCGAGTGGCGGACGAAAGCCGCAGGTCCGCCACCAACTGCTGTCCTTGCGTGTAATTTATGCACCAGCAGTTCTGGCAGTCCTGGTAGTCCTGCTACTCCTGGCACTCATGGCACTCCACTCAACTCACCTCAGCCGGTACTCCTGCATGCTGGCCTGGTACGAGGGCGGCGGTGGGCGGTGCTGGAACTCCGGATAGAGCAAACCGTGCGGTGCTCCGCCACCGCGACTGCAGGGCCTCCGGCCACATCGTCCAAGGTCCACGCTGGTGCCCAGGCCGATTCCCAGGCAGCTCTGGCCGCCCGGCGCCGTCATCCGCCAGGCGGCGCCACTTACAGTCACCAAAACGACGCCAACTCCTGCAATGAAAGAGAAAAAATCCAAAATGAGAGGTGGAAACGGACTTAATTTTAGAGCTAGACTTCGGTTAACGCCCCCAAGTGCCCCCTCCCGATTATCCATTTAGCTGGAGCATTAATTAGCCCACTCCCAAGGGGGGCGTGGCACGCAATTACAGCTCCACTTAAAGCTCCAAATCCAGCCTAGGCCTAATCATGCCGGCCAGACTTTCACTTTTCCTCCTGCCGGCCAAACGAGCCATTCAGTGGAGCATGTCATCATGGCAAATTTGCCAGCTAGGCATACGATTTTATTAGCGAAAATTGTCATGAGCGTTGTGACATCTCCGCACAAAAGCCGAAGACCCCAAAAAGACCTCGCCCATCATCGTGATGTTGATGTTGATGTTGATGATGATAATGATGATGATGGTGGGACTCTACCAGTACCAGCTCCATTATGTGCCTGTACATAGTTGGAGATTTGCTGACTGGCTGGCTTGATTGCCATTAAATTATGTAAAATGCTGCCGCGCACATACATACACTGTAGTGACTGTGTGGACTGAAAACTTTTCGGTAATTGCCACCGAAAATGGCGCAATGTCACGCTTCGCAAGCGCTAAAACTAAACGCGCCGGCAATTGATTAGACCAAAACTCCGACTGCAGACTTTGCACATAAAAGTGAGTAGTCAAGTAGTAGAGCTCTGCACTTGGCCCCGCTTTCGGCAGTGATTGCGTAATGAATGATTCATGAGTGGCCCGAAAAGTTGGCAGACTCGGAATCGATGACGTTTTAATTCAGAAAAGAGCTTTCCCAAGTGCATTTAATTCGGAGTGGAGCTGGGCTGGGGTTCAACTACCTGCGCAGACCTGTTGATCACACCAAATAGAGCGATGGCGTGGCCAAAGAAATCGCAGCCGGAACTAAATGCTCTGGCAATATTGACAGTTGACTTGTCTGGCTGCAAATTTGTTTGTTCTTCGAACTGGGTCAGCAGATGCACGAGGTATCGCACAAAGCCAGATACTCAGGTACACACACACACACACACACAGTGGGATACAAAGGTGCTCAAATAGACACTGGGGCACCTCCTCCGCCGCCCTTTTCAGCGTGAAAGAAAAACCCAGCAGCGAACGACGGACAGCACCGAATGGCATTTATAATTGTAACAATTGTGAGCAAACACAGGCCTTTTCGCCTTTTTGCCATTTCGCTGGCCAGGGGGATTTCCAGTCGTTCCCGCGACTTGTGTAAACATCAGTGAACATCAAAAGGCGCTCGTTGCCGCCTTTAATGCCATTTTCCCTGCTCGATTTCTGCCAGATTACGTAAACGCCTAGTTCGCTTTGAGCTCAGAAAACTCAAATGGATATGCCTTTTCAATAAATAGGGAGAAGTCACCCTTGTTGAAAAAAATATATATTAAGATTTTACTCCGAAAAAAGTGTTTCACAAAAAAAGATATAAATTTCACTGCTCAATCCATATTTATAAAATAATTATAAAAAATTTGTTTGGCCTGAAACAAAATGTAAATTACGTTACATTATTCTTTAGACCTCCAATTTTTCCCTTTACAAATATTTACACTACTGTTATGGAATCTCATAAAGGTGTCACTCACCAATCATTAGCAGGGCGGCCGTGAGGTGGGAGTTGGGCGGTCCGGCGAGTCCTGTGGCGCCCAAGGCCGCTCCGCCCAGGGCGCAGGCCACGCCCCCCAGGGCGACGACGGCAATGAGGGCGCGCAGCGGCGGTCCGGCGAACCACTGGCCACAGCAGCCCTTGCCCGATCTCTCCGAGGGGGATCTGGAATTGAGCAGAATGGAAAACAGATTTTCAGTAAGGCAGCTGGAAAATAGCAAGGGGCATAATGGTGGGAGAAAAAATGGTGGCATGGAAAATTCGTGCAGCGCAGGTGGGATGGCGAGGACAACAGATGCTTTGCTGCGCAGCAAATTGGCAAACGGCAACGTCTCGCGCCAGGTCCTTTTCCTTTTATCCTTGGGTTTCCCTTCACAAAAGCGCAGCGAGTGCGCAATTGTTGTAATTTGATGATTTATGAGGCAAAAGACCAAAAATTTGCGCACTGCCCGCCAACACGAAACAAGCTGAAAGGATCCCTCCGAATATCCTTGGGCATCCTTGGTGGCGAGGCAGCCCAGGCAGCCAGGCAGGCAGACAAGCAGACGACGTAAAATATTTTTGCGGAGAAAGGACAATTTATGCGACACAGACGGCGACAAAGGCAAAAAGGACGTGTGTGCGTAAATTCATTAGGATACGGCCAGGCGTTTTCTACACCCGGCAAGACGAAGCAACCGAACCAAACCCTTGCCAAACAATTAGAGGAGAAAATATATTTATAGTCCTTGCTGATGTTGTTAGAGGGATGGAAAAGCGTCTGGCGCTTTTGTTGCTTGTGTCATCGAAGCCGCTTCACAAAAAGATGATAAATTGTTGGAAAATTACGTGCACAAACATACATCCGTAAACAAGTTGGGCAACCGGAAATTTATGTTTAATAATTTGCTGCCGTTCTCGCTGGCAAAGGATTTGCCGTATTTCGTGTATTCGGGATTTACACTTTTATGACGGGCCATTAAAGAAGAGGTTTGCCCTTTCCCCGCCAAAAAAGGGCTGACTCCATGGCCCCGAGGTCTCTGACTCCGGTAATGCGGCGGCATGAATGTTTCATCAGTTGTCGTGTCATGATAAATTTGATCTTTTCAGCTCATCATCGCTCGGAAATGAGCTCGCAGAAATGCCAAAAGGTGAGTTCAGTCCGAACAATAACTATGTATTCTTTGCCCTATTCAAAAGTTTCTAACGACACGCATCCCCAGATCGTTCTTTATTCCATAAAAACACCCCAAAGTTCCCACATAGATCTCTCAGATCTCAGCACTTTGCGGCATTTCAATCACGACCACATGCGGTGACAAAGTTCAACTACATCGATGTATCTTCCCCAGCTGCAGATAGCCCCCCATCGTGATTGAATGTTGCTAAGCATCAGATGATTGATTAAACACTAATTAGGGGCGGTCCAAATCGGAGAACTGGAACCCATTCCCATTAGCATTTGCATTCCCATCTGGGGTCTTATGAAAAACCATTGCATGTGAGTAAACACAGCAATTGCGCACTTGCTATATGATGAATAGAGAATAGAATCTCAACAACACGGAGCAAAAGTTCAGGTAGATGTACTGTATGTACATCTCTAGATGTATTAAGTACTTTTTTATAATCAGCGAAGTAACATCAATGTGGTCCAAATGAACACTAGTAAAGCACACACCATGAAATTTCCTGCAAATTTGGTATAGAAATGTTCCATTTGTTTTCCTCAGTGCATCTAAATCCACACATGTGTGCGATGTGTATCCGAAGTAGTTCAGGGTCAGTTTTCGCTTTATAAGTCTAGCGAAGGCTTAGAAGCTAGTGAACTAGTAACTGACGGACAGTAAGCCAGCTGAGCGCTCATTCAGTCAGTTCGGCAGTCAGTCAGTGTGGCAATTATTCAATCGGGCGGCTGCATTTAATTTTCATTTATTAATTGCAATTTGTAATTGCCAACATTGACACAGTTCCATCGGCTGAGCGTATTTATTCATTTTCGCGCTCGACGCGCACTTATCGCTGAACTTTCATTTCTGCGGAGTTTTCATTTAAATGGCGTTTCCGTTTCCTTTCCCTCTGCTTTCCGGCATCTGTCAGTTTGACATTTGCATGCGAGTGAACAGTTTCCAATTGATTAAGCAATTTTCAGTGCGTCAAAGACAAAGGCGGCTTCATTACGATAAGACTCAGTGGGGATTTTATATATGTATTTATTTATCAGTCCAACATCCGCCAACAACTAGCTACATGGAACAACTCCAGCAACAAGAACAGCGTTGATTCATGTTTTTATGTAAGCTCGTTAAACTGAGACATTAATTCCGCTCGCACCCGCACGTCAATTAGAAGAAGAAATAGGAGGAGGCCTAATCAAAGTTTAATGGAAACTTAATTTTATTTATCAGGCAATTCCCCGAGCAGCGGCTTTTCCGTTCGCTCGTGAGAAATCAAACGAAGGCAGTGGAAAACTAATTAAAGGCGAAGCGGCGGACAATGAAAGCGAAAATCGCGTTGAATTCAATTTACATGTATATTTGATAATTTATTTAATTCATTGGTGCTTTTCTTTTTCTTTTCTCTGCGCTCTCGCTTAGTTTCAGTTTCAGTTATTGTTTCAGCTTTAGTTTTCCTTTCTTTTCACCTCGACTTATGTAATTAAATGTGGAAAATGAGGCAATCACCGCGGGCGCAGCAAATGAAAATAATTAGCTGGAAAAGCATATTAACATTGGCACATTGGCACACACATACACAATCACAGCCAAACTTAGCCATAGCTTTTCTCATTTTGGCCCACTGACAAAGCAAATTTTTTGGCTGCAGCTGCCGGCTGAAGGACGGATTAGGCCACAAAACCCATTTTCAACTTTCAATCACAGCGTTTCCCTTCTCCCCGATTTTCCATTCCGAATGGGGCCATAATTACAGCGCGCTTTTCAACTTTGCCGCAGTTCTGATTTGTAATACTAACTTTTTTCTGTTCCCTCATTGTTTTGCGAGCTTTTGTTGTTTTTTTTTTGGCAAGAAGGGTTTTCGGGGCCTGAACTACGAGCTGTGTTAATTTGGCCAGACATTTGGGATTCTCTGGCTTGTTCTTCGGGCTAAAGTTGGGTGATTTGAGTTCACAAGATCTGGGCTGCACAGAGAGAAATCTGCGAAATAGTTCTCTAAGATTCTGTTCTTTTTAATAAGTCGTTTAAATAAAGTTGACGGCACAATGATGGATTGGCTTCTACAAAATGTTAGAAACAAATTGTGGTGTCTTTCTTGTGTATGGATAGTTCTTCTGAAGGGGAAACTTCCATAAATCTCTCCTCCCTCCATAAAAAGAGATGTGCGAGGTGTTCTATTAAATTCCATGACACTTAGAAGTTTCAGAATCCGAAAAGAAAAGGCAACTGAATAAATGCCCAAACATGATTCTATTTTTACGAAAAGTGTTTGTGTGGGTTAAATGGAAATAAAATGAAAACCAGTAGCAATAGAGACTGCGACTCAGAACATGACATTCACCCGGCATTAAAATCGCAGTTGTTGTTTCTTTGCCGCGATGTATATAAAAATGAAAGCAAACAGCGAGACTCGCAGACGGCAATAAAATATCCAAGCGAAAGAGACAAAGTCACGTTGGGTGTATAGTACTTGTGCTATATAATTGTGTATATATGTATCTAGATATATACACACGTATGGCGGAGCAGCGATTTCACACACAGCCGCAGAAACTTCTGACCTACTAACTGCAGAAGACGGAGAGCGAGTCTCTAAACTTGGGCAACGTTTTTCCAGTTAACTGCAAACGCTTTGACGCTTGACTGATGCCGGAGCTCCGAAACAGGCAAACTCCGGCCAGCTCCAGCTTTAAACCAGGGCCCAAGCCGCCACCTTAAAGAGCCCAGCTGGGCGGCGGTGTCTGGGTATCTCAGTATCTTTTGGGGGGCGTAACTCGAGCACACGACTTCGAAAGCGTCCCCCGCTCATCCACTAAAATGGAGTATCTGCAAGTTGAGTTGTCAGAGGAGCTTTCCTCCGGCGGCTGACAGGCTCCACTCCCCCGTCCCCATTCTGTCGGGCCAAGTGAGCTCTTAATGCGGGTGTAAAAGATTATATGGCAAACTTGGCGCTGCCCATTGGCTGCGGAAATAGCTCTGCACTCGCAGAAAATGTCAGGTTTCAAGTGTAAGAATGGTCTGCCTTTCGGAAAACATACTATTAAAAACATAACTATTATGTTTATTCTAACAAATAATTTTTGTTGCAAAATAAAATATATATCTCGTAGAACAGCATGTTTACAAAACGTTTACAATTTCTTTCACAGTAGGTACAGATAAAATGCAATACCATTTTTATTGACAGCATTTTTTATGACCATCCACGTTTTTATAGGTGTCTTTTATTAAAATCACTTGGTTTCCTAAGGAATTCTGGTGACATTTACATTTAAAATTCTATCGGAATGGAAAGTATGTCCAGAGGCATAAAAATGTAAAACAAAGTGGCATGCAACTTCTGCAAAATCTGCGTGGCAAGTGCAGGAACTTTTGTTTCGAGTGCAGCAATGCAGACAAAGTTTTGGCCAACGTTTATTGCCAATTTTTGAATGCATAAAACGCAAGAGTTGCCAGCAATTGACGCCCACGCATGGCTCCCGGTGGATCCTCCTCCTGCTCCTCCGGCCAGAAGCAAATCTGGAATATAGGGCAGCATGCCAAGTGTGCGGCCAACTGCAGCAGACAGGCGTACGTATATCCAAAAAAAAAAAGGCATTAGCCACCCACGTATGTTTGCATGTACATATGTGCATATGTGGACATGTGGGTGGGTGGGAAATAAATGGGTTGCTGGCAGGGAACAAGTGCCAAACATCGTGACGACAACGACAACTGGAGTCGCACTGGCATTGCGTCTCAGGCATTTCTA
This sequence comes from Drosophila mauritiana, assembly GCF_004382145.1. NCBI lineage: Eukaryota > Metazoa > Arthropoda > Insecta > Diptera > Drosophilidae > Drosophila > Drosophila mauritiana. The sequence goes on along the minus strand of NC_046668.1, from coordinate 14,133,564 downwards.
ATTTGAGATCCGTTTCTAATTTCTGGCTTTCATGTGGCACAGCCAGGCAGCCAGGCGGCCAGGCAGCCAGGCGGCCAGGCAGCCATGGCCATGGAGTAGCAGCATCCGGGTTGGCAATTACTTTTACATGTTGCCGCCGCGACGCCGCAGTTGTAGCAAGCAACATTGCTGCAAGAACCGCAGCCAATGTGGCGCGCTCTCTCGAAAAAAACACACACACACACATAGCAACCGCTTAAGTGGCTGCGTCATTAGGCTGCGAGATCTCTGCTGTTGCTGTTGGTGTTGCACGTTGCATGTTGCTGTTGGTGTTGCTCCTGCTGCAGTGCCAGCATTTCTCGAAATGGGATTGGGTCTGCAATGTATCTGTGTCGCTATATGTACGTACATAAATTAAATTCTTAAATTGCTCGTTAGCCCATCATGAGGTTTGCTCATTCATTCATGCAGTCGTCGATGTTGTTGTTACTGCTGCTGCTGCTGCTTCTGTTGCTGCTGTTGCAACGTGGCTGCTGTCGCTCGTCTATGATGGGCTGCAATAACAATAATCACGCTGCCAACAGCAAAAACAACTTCTCAATGTTGGCCACAATGTAGGTCACATCGCATCCCAAGTCCCCTGGCCACTAACTATTTCACTTTTCCGCTGCCCAGCGATTTCCCTCGAATTCTATGCGCTTTTAATATCGCGCAGTGGCATCTTCAAGTGATTTAATTTAGCACCCAATGGATTCTCTTTGGCGGTCGCTTTTGTCTCAACGAAATGCGAGGGGTCTTTGCTGGAAAGTTGTGGACAAAATTATGTGCGCCAGTGGGGAGCTATTATATTTATATTTTTATTACCCACCGAGATGCGGGCTCTTCAACTAGCTCAGTTTCATCACCCATGAGATGTTATCGGGGAGTTGTCATTAATTAGAATACATTAATGCCCCGGCGAGCAGATGACAGCACTAGTGCCCAGATAGTCAGCTTTGTTCTTTGTCGGCTGAAATACTGAATCAGTTGTGAGTCAAATTTAACGATACAAAAGCATCTGCAAGATACTTAAGCGAACCTCTGTGGAATATCTGATTTACGCTGCACAAAAGCTGAGAGACTTTATATTTATCGCGAGCACACCATAATTGGTTGGGTTAAAATCTTTAAAAGGGAGAAAAGGTGTCTTATTTATAACACACTTTAAGCGACTTTTGGGAATATTAAATTCCAAAGTGTCTAGGCAGCCATATCTGTATCACCGATTAAACAGGCATTTTAATTTGTCACTGCAATTAGCTGTTTGGGAATAATTTCCAATCAATCGAGGAGCCAGCTGCTGAACCATTTTGAACTCTGATTATTACGCGGAATCGTTTCCTTGTTAAGGGAATGTAAGTGTGTGTGTGAGTTTACCCCTGGCAAACAAAAGAATTTCGCAACAATCGCCGTCGATTCTCGGCATGAGGTCAACAACTCATTACGGTGTTGTTTAATAAACATTTCTGGGCCGCTGGCCTCCAGATCTCCCAGCCCTTTCCTCCCATTTTGGCCTTACCCCGTACAAACGCCTAATTACTGTGCCGTTTGAAGTGGAAGTTTATTTGATTATGACACCTGATGACCTCGGGCTGTACTCTGTGATGTTGTAAGGTGTGAAAAATTGGATTATCCCGCTCAGGGGCAGGAGAACTTTCCAAGCAAATGTAGGAAATCTATAACATTGCATTGGCCAAATTGAATTTCGATTTCAGAAATGCAAGAAATGCGCGGCGAAAGCCAATAACAGCAATAGTCTCGAGTTATGCAAAACCAAAAACAAATACTTTGGCCGGCAAGCGTGAGCAATTTATGGAGGAATTTGCCCGCCAGGAATTCCAACTCGCCCCCACCCCCCTCAACACGAAGGTCAACCGAAATGGCCAATGAAATGAAATTCCAGAGCCACAGACAGAGCCAATAAAAATGCAAGCGATTCCAAATCGTTGACAAATCGAAGCGCCCAGTGTCTTGGATCTCGGTTTTGCGGATTCGAACCGGGGCATTACGGCGGAAAGTTTTGCAGTTTAGGGAAGGATTTTCAACTGCTCAAACGGAAATTCGCTGCGTGGGGCAGCAGGAAAACAGTAACACCGTAACTGGCTTTTCCCACCTCTTCCCCACCGTCCTTTTTTCTTTTTTTTTATTTTTTGAGTGCTGCTCACAGTAGCTTCCAATTGAGTTTTTCCTTTGTTTTTCTCGGCCATTGCCAATTTGATGCGGCGGATTTCTGGAGTTTGTTTTTACGACGAGCCACTCTGCCATGTAAAGGCGGCATTTTCGTTTTGGCTCCTTTTTTGTTTTTTTCGGGTCGCTCCGGAAATTGCTGCCATCGATAGCTTAGCCATAGCCACCCCACCCCGATCCGCTGTCCACCCACTCGAATCGGATCCTTTGGCCTTTGCAGACGACACTTTGGCAATTTATTTCCATTCCTTGGCTGCGATTTGCATAAGCGCCAGTCAGACTCATGCTTCTGCCTACACGCGAAGAAATTTTGCATTTACATTTTAAAATGTAAAATTAATTCAAATTGTATTGAATGCAAATCCAACCGCCAAATCAATCAATATAGATAGAATAATATTATAAAGTTGAGCTGTCTTTGTTTCAGTTTGTTAGGTAAAGATTTTCGTTGAAGTTTTTCTATTTTTAGAAGCTTTTCCCCCGTGTATCCGTCGATTTTCCATCCGGAATATCCAGCCATGAAAATGACACGGCAATGGGGAGCCAAAAAGAAGTCACGAAGGCAGAAACGAAGAGGAGCAGATTAAGACAAATACAAATCAGTGCATAATTTTTCTATTAAACAATTTGGAGTGGGCGGTTCTATTCCCCCGCCCCGGAACATGGAGGTGGACCCAGAGGTGGACGTGGACCACCTGGCTCTAAATTCTCAGCTTCCAACTGGTGGCATGCTGATGTTGCTGCCGGGTCACGTGCCTGCCATCTATAAGCACGGACTTTTGTCAGAGTTTTGCGGATGCGGCGGACACCCGAACAGCAGGACATCGGGACATCAGGACATCGGGACACCAGAACACTAGGACATTCCCGGAAAATCCGGACACGTACCGTTAGAACAGCTCGACTTTTCAATTTTAAAACAGTTTATATTCAATTTCGGGCCGCTTTAATTCGATGCCCATTCAGATGACGCTTATATCAAATGGCGTTGTCATAGTTTCCCGCTCTATAGTATCGTTCTATCCGTCTCTTTCCCCAACCATATTTCGGCCTCTTTCTGCGGCATATGCAAATTGGTGCTCGGTGCGCGAAAGTCGCGCCAAATGAAAAGCAACAGCCGAGCCGATTGAAATGAAATACACGGCAGAAATTAAATGAATACGTGGGACAAATGTGCTCACATTGTTGCTGTTGCTTTTGGTGTTTCTGTTACTTTTGCTTTTGTTGCAGCCATGTCTGCTTTTTATATGTCATACATATTCAATAACAGACAAAATGCAAATTTGCAAATGTCGAAAATGGAAAGTGATGGCAGAAACGGAAAACAAAAAGCAGCCAAACAATCGAGACGAATGGGTATACTGGTTCCAGGGGGGCGAAGTCATAACCCTTCGTTTCCAGAATCATCAGCATTCATATGCGGATGCATAGATATATCTACATATGTCCTACTAGACACCGAACATGGCCAGCATACGAAGTCAATCGCAGGGAAATAGATTTAAATGTCTGTCATGGATACAAAAAGCAAGTGTGCATGATTTATCAGGGAAAGTGTATTCTTTATAGCAAGCAATTCAGTTTAAAAAGCCTAACAAATCTAACAAATCTTAATTTATTATTGAATTTCAAGTGTTTGTTAAAACGTTAGTTTGCAGATATGTAGATAGCCCCTAAAGCTCTGAGCGACTCAAGCCAATTAGAAGTGGCTTTAAAACAGTGTTCATGAAAAATCTGTACACTCTATATCTAGCTGATAAAACGTTAATGATGGCTATTAAAGAAAACGAAACCAGGGAAATAAAAAACGAAATGTGTGTAGATAAGTTAGCTGCCAGCTGCTCCAGCAAATTGCAACTGATCATAAAAAAGCACATGGTTCGCACTCAAAGTCAAGCGTATATTTACCTTTTTCTTCAACCATGGCCAAACACAATTTGTGCTTCAAACGGAAAACCTGAGCAAACACAGGTATCGCCTGATTTTGTGTAAGAAATGATTAGGCCACATGAACTCTCCACCTGAGAACGATCGTTCAGCTCAATATCACATCAATTTCGAGGCAGTCAGCAGACAGCCATGCATATTCATAACTGGACACGAAACAATAAAAACCCGAAGACCAAAATCCAAATTGTGGCCAGGCGGCACTGGCGATGATATCAAATATCAAGTGCTGGCCATAAACAACTTGACCTTGTGCACGTACCGCAGCATTTTCCCCCGAGCTCTGGATGGAAGTAGTAGTAGTTGCCTCAAATAGCATAGAAATAGCCAGGCCAAAAGCAAAGTCGCAGCCATGCCCAATGCTCATCGATTACCAATTCACGTTCACACGTTCAGCGCGCTTCGTTCGTTCAATTTGAAAAAAAAAGAAAAAACAGAAGAAAAATCGGTGGTACTATGGCTATAACTATGGAGCCATTGGTGGTAGTGTGCGCATTGTGGCGACTGTGAACTGTGGAAATCCGACTTGGTCATGCTCATAAATGTGGCTAATTTGCAGCGAAGCTCGGGCTCTGGACGCGATTGGCGATGCTTCTAAGACACCTTGCCCCCGGCACGTTGCCGGATTGTTAGCTGTTGGCAGTTAGCTGATTGAAATGCTGCTGGCCGGCTCGCTTTCGGTTTGCTTTCGTTTCGCTGCGGCCACAAAAGTGTACCAAAGTCGTGATTCAGCTAAAGTTTCCTTCAACTCTTTTTGCTGGTCCGGCGATAACCTGCCGAATTCTGCTGGCACCTTTAAGTATTTTCGGCACGCAACTGGCCCATTACCCTTGCCATTAACCGCTCTTTTGGCAATTAGTTTTTGATTATTTGCGGGCTGGAAATTGGGCTGCATCGATGATGGGTCGTTTGGTGTTAAGGACTGGCATAATCGTCAATGGTTTGCCATAACGATTGTATACCTACGAGACTGGTTTTAAACGGCACATGAGAGGTCGTAAGACTTTAATAGAATTTCCATAACGATAATGTGCATTAATGAGCCATTTGGCAGAGTGGAAATGCAATATGTACCGGATTTACCATTATCGTCACCGGATCAAAATGCCAGCGCTCACTAATTTGCGTGAATTGAATCAAACCGATAGCCGGCCTGTCAGGCAATCGAATCAAGCGAAATTGGATCATTTGGGCAGCGGGCAGCGCGTTTGGCAATCCGGAAAAACACATGCCTCTCGCCAATTACGCTGGCCATAATTCTAGCCTGCCGCCATTCAAAACTCGGGCTGTTGTTTCTGCTGCTAATGTGCAAACGAACTCAATTACGTAGATAAAATACTGTGCCGGGCAGCAACAAGCGCACAACAAGACAACAACACCCCATCATCCAGTTGAGCCGGGCAAAAGCCATAAAAATGCGCATAAAGCGCAAAACTGATTGAGAGTTATATGAAGACACACGGTACACAGTGCGGCACACTCGCATGTATCCGCCAGATACATATGAACACGCAGATACAGATACGAGGGCTGAGTATCTCGGACCGACCGAGCCAAGGGACATCACGCCACAGCGCATTAAAGGAAATTGACGCGGAAACGAAGCGAATAAAAACTACCCGAGCTGGCCGCAGAAAAGCAATCTGCACTCAGAAAAACGCGACAGTTGCCAAAGGATCTACATGTCTTCCATGCAACAAATAATCCATGGACTGCATCTGCAATTGCATCCTTAAGAAATCATCCCTATTAAATGAGAAATAACTAAATAATCGTATCATTCCGGAACTTAAAAAAAGGATTCACATAAATTAGAATTAGGTTTGAAATTACTTGCAAACTAGTTACATTGTTTTTTTTTAAGGAAATTATATTTGTTTTATTTTCCATGAAACTAGATATATAATTTAAACAATCAATTGAGCGGGGGGTTTTTTGCGCTGTGTACCAGGGGGAGGTTGGCAAAGGGGACATCCGAGTTGTCTGTCCAACAAGCAATTTCCAGCTATCAACACAAGGCCCTTACCATACCATACCATTCCATACCCACACCACTCACTCCCCCCTGATAACCGAAATCCCCTTTACGCAGAAAGTGCTTACTTCATTACGCATAATTTCCTGAGCCTGCGTTCAGCAACATTTTCATTTTCATGTCCATTTCCATGACTCTTTTTTTTCGCCACCCGAATGACACAGAGAACTGCGAAGTGGTCAGTTTTCTGGACCCAGTTTTAGCTTCGGACTGTGACTCAGAATGAGACCCCTAGGGGTTGGTTGGTTAGTTGGTTGGTCTGTGATGGCCATCCGCCTTATCGAGGGTCTGCCAAATGAACTATGGGGCCATGGCCATGAGATACGATGAGGGTGTTCATGTCCAGCCGGCCACATGTTGTTTCCTTCGTTTCGATTCGTTTTTATGTGCGGCTGGGCAAAAATTATATGCTGATTGCAGTTTGCCGATAAGCGGAACGAAAACCAAACGAAATTATGACCATGCGGGTAGTATCTCTATCTCCCCACCGCTCGGAAAAGAACGAAAGACCCCGCGAAAGTGGAATGGAGGGGATTTCGCGGGGCCCAATGTAAATGGAGACTAACCGCAGCTGTGCGAGATTTGCAAAACTTGCTTTGTAAAATGCAAAAATTGCATCCACTTGGCCAAGGGATTCGGCGGTGGAAAAGCGAGGGGAAAACTGCGGCGTGTCTGCGTGTGAAAAGTCGTCGCAAGTGTGCGTTTAATAGCTCTGCGGCTTGGGGAGCAGGGTTTGCAAGCCAAGATACTCCCGATCCCGAAAGGGGTAAGACCCATCTTGGGCTCCTCAACTTGTAAAGTACACAAACATACACACACACACACACACACACACACACACACAGCGACAGCAACTCATGCAGATGAAGCGTTTAGCCGAGGAGAAAGTTTTCTCTACGTCTTGGCTTTTGTGGCTAAGAGATGAGAGTTTGCTTTGTTTCACTTCCACTTGCCTATCTCTCTACCAATTTCTTCGTATTATTTTAGTTTTTTCTCTGCCTTTTTTTTGCCCATCGCCCTCTTCTTCTTTTGTTTTCAGCTGTTTGGCTACGCTCTTAGTTATTATAGCAAATTATTTGTTTTGACTTTTAGTTGGGCCGTCAACTCGCAGCGGCCTTGTTTGAGTGTGCGTGTGTCTATATAGATGTGGCTGCAACAGTTGCTGCTGCTGCTGATGTTGCTGCTGCTGCTGCTGTTTCCCAGCTGCGTCAAATTACCGCCTTTGTCTCGTGCGGTTGCCCGGGCCAACGTTTCCCATTTCTCATGTTTACCATGCGGCTGAGGCGGTGATTTTTCAGCATCTTCTCCATTAGTTTGGCTTATGAAAGTGCTCGTGCTTGGTGCTCTCTAATTATGACCCCTGGATCCCATTCCATTCCCTACCATCCCGCCCATCTCCAATCCTTCCCTTTCGAACCTCGAGACATTTATAGTTGTCACTGGCAACGTGTTTGCAACCCTTCCACTTGCAAATATCACGCATACGCCGCGTGGGAGGCCAAGACAAATTGTAAGTCTCTGTTTGCCCTTGTCCTCCATCCGTAAATGCTGTGTGTATGTCTAAGTAATTATGAGAAACGCACACGCAAAGGGGTTTTTGGGCGAAAACACGAAGGAGTAACATAAATTATGCATTTTATTTGCTCAAGTGCTGAGGAGGACACACAAAAAGGATACTGGAACTGGAATACCCGGCAGCCACACACGCATTTGTTAAATGTTTTAATTAATTTGCGAAACGCGCTTGTTTCGTTGCCTTTTTGTTGCTGGGATGAAGCTACAAATAAAAAAACCGCTCAAAATAAAAGAAGAAACACCAACAGCAATGAGCATTACATTACAAGCAAACTGTGCAAATGTTTCTGTCCGTGTGTTTTTGTATGTGGCAAGCAGATTTGCAGACAACGAACAAATAAGCTTTGGCAACAACTTTGACGGCAACAACACAACCGAAACTACAGCCACGAAGCTGCAAAACTCATTGCACTTTAAATTGAAATCAGTGCGAGATACAGAGGTCACCCCATCTGATTCAACTCTCGAACTCTTTCGAAATTCGTGGCATCCTGCTGGAAGCTCCCATTTTTTTTCAGTTGTCCTTTTTTTAGCGCGCGCATTTTGCGGTTGACAGTTGACACAGTGCTGTGTGGCAGAGTGGCAATGGCAGGACCTCAGTATCTGCAGTCGGGGAAAAGGAAAGGGAGATTCAGACATCTCCTCCCTGCCTGGCAATTGGTTTTTGGGTAAGCGCCACACTGTTTAAGCTAAAATGCTGCCATTAAAATGCGCTTTCCCCACTCAACTTCCTGTACGTCCTCATTACACTTGCGCATTTGGTATATATTGGTTTTAAATATTTAAGCACTGGCATTTGTTGTGAACGGTAATTGAAGCCAAACACAGGGCGAGCGTCAGAGGGAATCGTAAATGGATCGCTGGCGAGTGGGAGTTTCTCCGCTCGATAGGCAAATGTGCCCACCTACTGACCATCGATCAAGAGATCCACAGAGATCTACGCAACGAACAAGCTGAGAAATCGTTAACTTTCACCCGAAAAACTGTCGGCCAAACAAAACTGGTTCGCCAAATCAAATATTACCTCATGCCGTCCGTAGCCCAAAGGTTGAAAAGCCAAAATGAGGGGCTAATTATCGAGCTGGCAGCTGTGAGCCTTAGGTTTAATTGCAGCATGTGCCAATACGGCGATTATCCAACCAAATTTGTACAAACGTCGGGGAAATGCGCCCACATATCCGGCCATAATGCGGGTCAAATGGTCTGCTCCCTGAGTCATCAGTTTTAATGCCAATTTTAGTGCATTTCCAGCCAACTGAACTTAGCTGAATCCCTGCTTATAAAGTTTATAGCATAACCCCTCCCCAAATCAATGCCACACACGCCCAGTTGCCAATCCCATCGAACTCAGTTTGTTGCACAAAAGCCTGGCCGCAGAAACAAAATAAAATTATAAAAAACACAGAGAGAGAGAGAGGAGTTTAGCCATAACATAAATTATGGACTTTTGTTTAAAACCGCAGCAGCCGCAAAAATAAACAAAAAAAAGAATACAGTAAACCAAAGCGAACGACTCGAACGGGCGATACCCCAGGTGAGGAATCGAAAGAATAAACCACTGGGAGGGGTTTCAACCCGAGACATTCTCCATCCTGTCACAGAAACCCTCGTCACATAGAATAGCCACAGAAGACACGTGTTTACCAGTTAGTGTATTAAACTCTGGATGCGCTGGTTTTTAAACTCAAATGATTATAGTTTATTTATGCGCTTGCCTTAAAATGATGCCCATCATGGGAATAATTGTATTGTGCTCGGCACTCGAATTTGCATCAAACGCCGCCATTTGGGCTTTTGTGCGAAGTTCTGAATCTGAATTTACAATGAGCTGGCCGGGCTTTGTTTTCGGCGTTGCCCAAGGCATTGAACTGTAATGGCCAGAACGTACAAGTCAAAAAAGCAAACCAAGACCATCTGAAAATTTACGAAAAAAAAGAGAAAGAGCTGACAGTTTCCCACTGCTCAAGGCCGGGCTCATTAATGGCTGTTAAAAAGTTATTAAAACAATTTGACCACAGTTAGCAAGACTTAATTGCAGTGGCACAATTACGGCCGAGACCCCATTAGATTTGGCATTTTGCGGTTTCTGGGCCACAGTCAGCCCAAATCAAAGCGAATCGACTCGCTTCGAATCGAATCGAATGCACTCGGGTGACAATTTAATAAGCCAGAAGATTGGGCTGTCTCTTCTCGGCCCTTTTGGCCATCGTCCGACAACTCTCTCTCAATCTACTTTGTTGGCAACTTGCTTGCGACTTGGCCCGTCTATTTTGTGATGTGGCTGCTGCTGGTGGCGCTGCTACCTCATCCGATGTTGCTGCTGCATTTTGCCGGCTCATTTCAACTTGGCCCGAATGCATTTTCTATACAAACACAGACAGACCCAGAAGCTGAGGCACAAACAGACGGAGCTGAAGCAGACAACCGCAATTCGGTTGGGCATGGGTATGGCCAGAACACAGAGAGAAAAATCAAGCAAAATGGTAACCACTTTGTAAACTAGTAAGCCTTACAACCAAGAATAATATGAGTATTTTTATATGAAATGTTCCCACTGATTCAAAACTAGTTTTTTAAAACATCAGGCTTAGTACATTGAATAGTATTGTTGAAATGATTTAAGAACATTGTTTTTCCATTACTATTTTCCATTTTCCCAAACGTACCATTACTACATTATTTCGGCTGTGCAACAAGCCCTCTCTTTACCCATATCATTTCGACTGGAGAATGGCAACTTTTTGGTTTATTGGCTTTATTGACTTTTGGTAAGTTCTCTTCCCGGTTGACTTCGTTTCGTTTCGATTCGTTTTGTGGCCAGAGCTCCTTGAACGGGGGCGACAAGTTTGTTCGTTGGGTGGTGGAGGGACATCCTCTAAAGGGTATGCCGGCAGTCGGTTAGTGTTAGTAAACTCCTCTGATTGCTGGCTGTGTTTATTCGCTTATAAAAATAAATAAACCCAACACGCCGCCAAATCAGTGAGAGAGTAGGACGGCAGGAGTCCAGGGCAGAGCAGGACAGAAGTTGGCAGTTGCAAGACCGTAAAACTGGAAAGTTGTTTGGTCAGTTCTACTGACAACAGCCACCACCACCAGCGGCAGCAGCAAGCGGCAGCAGCATTTAGTGTCGAGTGCTGGCTCTTGGGCTCTGATTTTCCCGGTGCCGAGATGCGAACGAACATTTATGAAAAATCACTCAATTTTCCAGCTGCGGAAAAGTGTGTCATCCCCCGAAATGTTGCAGAATCCCCAGACAAGATCATCGAGTCTCTTTCCTTAGACTCTCGACACGGAGTTGCAACTCGATCTTGGCTGGTTTTACCTGGTTGTTTTCGGCTGAAATCTGGTTTTTGTCTCGAGCCCGCTATCTCTTTCGCCCCCGGTGCATCTGTCCCGCTCACTGTTTTGTTTCTTATTCTGTTTCGTTTCCATTTGCATGGGTGAAGTTGAATCATCGATGTTGATATCGAGCTGGCGTATCTGGCAGATACTTTTGCACTTCTCCGCAAAACGCCAATGCAAATGCAAATGCCTGTGTATTTTAGCCAGTTTCGGGGTATTTGGACTCTGTATTTGGCACTCGCCAGCAAACTGGTTTCCCTCCCCCCCTCCACCACTGTCGTGAACAGGACCGATTTCAGTGTCAGCTCAGCAAAATCACCATCAGTCCATCCATTCAATTTGCAATTAGCCGCAGCGCCATAATTAATAAAGGAAACACGCGTCCAAATGATGTTAACTAAATTGTTTTTGATTTATGCCTCAAGTTCGAGTTCATTTCGCTTATGAGTGAGTGAGTGCCTGGATAACTTTAAGCCAAATTTATGATAAGCTGTTGGCCATTTGGCCTGCGTTAACCTCAGGCCAGAGATTCAGATTCAGATGTAGATACAGATACAACAAAAATAAAAAAAACTAAGAAAACCGAATGCGAAAGTGAAAGTGGTCGAAAAAAAAGACAGCAGTCCTCGATCTCTCTCTCTCTCTTTCTCCTTCCCATCCCGCATCGTTTGTCTCGAGTGATTTTATTACCGCCTTTCTTGTCTCTGTCCCACTCTCCGTGTTAACTTGGCTCTTGTTTTTGGCTCTGTCGGAGTTTCAAAATAAAATTAAACGCTAAGAAAAACAAAACAACAAAGAAATGATTACACCGATTTATACGTGAGTTCGGCATCACGTTTCCTTTTTATTGCTCTCTGAATTTGTTATTTTTGCTGTTGTCATTTTTCATTTTGGGTTCAGTTGGCTGGCTGTGTTTTTCTCCCTCGGTTATTTAATGATTTCCAGATTATACACGGTCCACCAGGCGACCCTTCTACTCCTGGTCCGGTCGGCACAGAGTGCTCCTGCTCCTCCTTATCCCCCCAAAAAGCGGAGGCTGAAAAACTTTCGCTTTTTTTACACCTTTTGGGGCAGGTTGGGTAAAGTAACAAAAAAAAAAAACGTTGTGTAAGAGCATGTTAATTTGGGACGAAGGCAGAAGGTGTTAAAATTGCAGATAATGTCTGCGGTTTGTTGTTTGGACTCTCTCTTCTCGCTTAAGATATATATGTACGTACATAAACCCTTTCATTGAGGGATGCTGTTCACACTTCACTGCCAGGAATCTCCATTAAGCGACCCAATTATCTGTGAATCTTTTGATGGGAAAGGTAAGCGGCTTAGAGCGAAATATCCAATTTAAAGGTTGGTTGTAGGACTAAAACCGCTTGATATGTGATAAATCGCAGTAGAATTAAATAATCACCTAACCTTCATGTAATGCCACCCCTGCCTGATTCGAAACAACAATTAATTTAATGGGCCAACTTTGAACTCGTACTCGTTCTTCATAAATATGCTAATCAGCCGGCGAACACGCCTCCAATTTATACAAAGAATAGCTAATTCTGGCGCTCAGTTCGGGCTGACACAGTTTAGCAATTATTCAATGGGCAAACATAATTAAAATTGTGAAACACGATTTGCTCTTGACTGGAGCAACCGACGTCTGTCGCAAAATGTCAAACGTTCAAACGGTGGAAGTTTGAAGTGGTTGTTGTTTCATTTCGAGACGTTTAGGGAGTCCATTAGACAGATAGCGCATCCGTCAGATACGGCAACAGCTACATTAGCCGACTCAGAAACTGAAACAGCAAGACACACAGATACAAATGGCGAAACAGAGATACAAGTTCGAGTACACGCGGCATCGATTATTTGTGTGGCGGGCTCAAATGAAAACTGGTTCTGCCAGTGCCCAACTATAGATAAGTGTTTCACTGTTCCAGGCAATAAATGCGTGGGAAAGCGACTAGGCCAGTCCGATCTGCCAGTATCGCAGAATTATGGCCAGTCAGCCTAGCACAAAGCCAGGCTGCGGCGCTAGATCTGCAATTACAGATAAGCCGAACTCATTATAATAAAAATGAGTTATTAAAGCCCCAAACTGAAGACCCAAAACTTTTCGCCGAAAACTAGCCGAGAGTAATGGCCAAATGTACCGACTTCTGGCGGTATTTTTTTTGGCCTCAACTTTAAATTAAAGCCACTCGCTTGCTCTATTCTCTGTCGTTCATTCATTTTTCTACATTTTTCTTAATTTCTTGGAAGCTGTCAACGTTGAGAATTAATTTTTACACCACCGAACCGACCTGGACCGGCCTGGACCTGAACCCGGTTTCCTGGTCTGGGGTTTGTTCCTCGCCGAGTTGGAGAATCAAATCATGCAAGAAATTTGTTACTGACATAAAAATTACCATCATTATAATGTCTGGCCCCGTCTAACACGAACACGAACACTCGAAAGCAGGAAGAGCGGCGAAACAGCCAGTATGTGGTAATAGAAAATGTCGAAATGGACACTGAGAAAAATACCAGGAATCGCAGGTGAGCATGGGATTCAAGTAATTAAAAGTAGTGCGAAATCTAGTCAAAAGAGAAGAGATACTATATAGCTTATATCTTTTATTTAGGGACATACCTTATATACTATTCTTTTTACCATCTGAAGCATATCTCAATTTACTTTACATATATATTTATAAAGAAATATAGATATTTCTACCAAAATAAGTGCATTTCCTTTGAGTGTTTTCAAGTGTACTGTACTTAAAGACGCCTTGAAAATGAACTCAAAAACTATTTCGGCAAAACATATGGAAACATGTGTATGTATAACGTGAACGGATTTTCGGTATAACAACTCTGTAAACTGATTCATGTTAAGCAATAACAGAGGTCCTTAAATAGGATTTATTCTGTTAACCTTAAAACTTGCCCACATTTTCCTCAGTGCACTTTTCACCGGGCTAGGAAAACGAAATTCGAAACTGTCTAAAGACGACAAAGGAGTGCCGGGTCGAACGTAACGGGTCGGATGAGTGATCGATGCTGTCCGGGAAGAGAGTTGCTCTTGGGGATTGGGGGACAGCTAGTGGGCTCGGAACTCACCTGCGCATGATGGGCAGCGGCAGCGTGAAGCGTCCGTCGTTCATGAGGGGCGCTGGCAGCGGACCCGGCAGTGGCACCGTCGATATCACGGACGTCAGCGCTGGCGGAGGAGCCGAACTTGCAAGTGCTGGCTGCTGTGCCGCCGCCGCAGCAGCAGATGCCGCAACAGCAGTCGCCGGTGGCGGCTGAGGCGGAGCGGCGGACATGGCCATGGGGACAGGCAGAGCGGTATAGGGCGGCGGGTAGTGGGCGTGCAGGATGTCTGGCAACAGAGCGCGTGCCAGTCCCATGGCGGCCGGATGAGGGTGGGGATGTGGGTGGTGCAGATGCGGTGGTGGGTGTAGTTGAGGCGGAGGAGGTGGGGGCGGGTGGCGTCGCGCATGGTGTGGCTGAAACTGTTGTTGCTGCTGTTGCTGCTGCCGGCGTTCCCGCCGCTCCTTGCGACGCTGCTCGCGTGTCCGGATCTGGTGCTGCTGCTGCTGCTGCAGATTGGATGATGTACTGGCTGACAGATCATCCGTTTGGCATTCCGTTGAGGTGAAGGTGCGTGGGTGGTTATTATTGTTGTTGCTGCTGCTGGCATTCACACTGATTATATTAACACTGTTATCAGGCTGCACATGATTATTATTGCTGGCCGTGGATGCAGCAGCAACATGTTGCTGATCCCCTTTTGGGCAGCTGCTATTATTATTGAGCCTATTTTGATTTTGAACACTTGCACTAAACACTTTGGCTGCTGGCACACACTTATTGATTTCAACCACGCTGTTATTGTTGCTGATGTTGCTGTTGGCGGTGTTGCCGATGCAGCTGCTGCTGCTGCTGTTGTTGTTGTTGCTGCTGCTGCTGGGGGTGTAGCTGCAGTTGACAACGCACACGCCGTTGTTGTTGTTCACAATGCTAGTGGGCGAAGCCACCGAGACCCGATTGCCGTTAACAGTACCGTTAGTGTTGCCGTTGTTATTGTTGTTGTTGTTCACTTGGATCGTTAGGCTCGGCTGTCGCTGGCAGGACTTGGAAGTGGCTGTTGTTGTTGTTGCAGTTGCTGTTGCTGCTGGCAGCACAGCAATGTTGCTGATGCTCCTAGCCTCATCGACAACTTGATTGTCGCCGCTGTCGGTGCTGCTGCTGCCGGACACATTGAGGAACACACTGCTGCTGCTGCTGTTGTTGTTGCTGTTGCTGCTGCTGTTGCTACAACTAGCAACAGTGTCCGCTGCCGCAGTGGCTGGCACATTTAGACGCATTTCGCTAACGGTGTCGGTGGCGTTGGCGTTTTCAATGTCCAACTGGCACTGGCTCAGACCCCGCTCGAATCTGCTTTCACTCGCGCGAAATTCGGCATAGAGACGCTCGAGTTCTGCCAAACATTTGTTGGGCCGCAGCACGCTGCTGCTGCTCGAATCGTACAGTGGGCGATAGTTGCTGCTAGTGCTGCTGCTGCTGTTGTAGCAATTCCGGTTGCTGCTGCTCGCGCTGTACAGTGTTGGCCCGCCGAAAGTTGCCGAGAGACTGATCGCTGAGCGCTCGCCGCTGATGTTGCTCGCGTAGCTGATGTTGCTGGCGCTGCTGCTGCTGCTCGCTGGTGTGTTCGTGTTGCTGGCTCTCAGCAGCTCTCTGCGCTCTCTGGCGGCACAGGAAACAGGTTGACTGACCTGCACTGCCACCGAGCTGGTTTCCTCATTCTCTGCCCCTGCTGCCGCTGCGGCAGCTGCTGCTGCTGATGTCGCTGTTGCAGTTGCTGCCTCATCTCTCTGTTCATTGATAATGCAATTCGCTGCGCTGCTGCCTGGGTTTTCCTCGCTTTGTTGTGATCTTGCATTCGTTACTGGGCTTTGTGTTTCCGTTGCCGTTGTCTCAGTGTTGCTGTTGTGCTGCGTTGCAGTTGCTGGCGTGAATGGATCGCAATTCTGCGGGAGAGAGGTGGAGAAGAGAGGGAGAGAAATAGAGAGAGAGAGAGATGAGCATGAGTACGTTTTGCATATAGCGAGTGACAAGATTTACGTTTCCAGTCGTAATTAATGCTAATTGCTGGGGGATTACCCGCTGCCAGTGGGTCTCATTTTCCACCAGCATTTTCCCGCCAAAAAGGTGGCGACCGGGTACCCATTTGAGATCCTTCGGGCGAAGCATAAATGCGCGCTTAATTGAATTAATTAAGCCAACGCATAAACATAAAACCGTCACAAGTAATTGCTGGCGTTGTTGTGGCTGCTGCTGCCTGCGAAGTGCTGATAAAGCTGTTGGTCCCTAACCGAAACCCTAACCCATTCCCTAACCCAATCCCCATCGACATGATGTGGGTTAAAAGCCAAATGCGGATATACACACATCTCTGCTCGGTTCTGTGTGGGTTCTAATTATGTTACGCTGTGTTACTTGCATTAATTACGTCACAGAAATATAATGTGATTTACTGTTAGCCATCCCCTTCATTTCCCCTTCGAACCCGCTCGAATTTATTGTTCTAATGCTGCTCAGTCTTGTGCACTGCGATTGCGTTGCTCTCGAATGCGTTGCAATCACAGCAGCAACATGCGTTGGGCGAGGGGGGTTTTTCCAAGCGGGGCTGGGTGCCGAAAAACCAAACTCATCCTCGGGTAACGGTGCCTGCCAGTTGGAAAAGCTCTGGCAACTTCATTACGTCTCGTCCATAAACCTCTCGTCATGAGTCAGTCGTCAAAAGCCACGCATATAAGCAGTGATATGTGGCGGAAAAGGGGGAAAATGTGGAGCACGAGGGTACACGAATTGAAGAAGTAGTCACTCTGAGCCATTTGTCACTGCTTATTAGATTCGGCCAGCCATGAACATCCAGAACAGAAATACCAGAGTTCCAAGAACATTGGATGTTTCATTTGGAATCAGTATTTTCTTTAATTGGATTACGTGTACCAGAAAAGAACCTACATAGGAATGTAGGGTATATCCTTGTGCCATCCAATCGATTCTTCTCTTCTACTATCGATTTGCATACGTAGGTACAAATTGTAAAACCGTTTAATGTTATGGCATTTTTATATGTTCTTTCGTGCAATTGTTACGACTCCACGTATTTTGATAGCACTATTAGTTTTCCCAAAATGAAAACTGATATATTCGTTTTTCCCTATCCCCCATCCTCTTTTGTGAAACCATTGTCATGCACTCTACCCACCCCATTTCTCAGCCCACCACCGCCTTTGTTGCTTGTTTGTCATTTTTGTGCGGTCAATTTTCCGTTTCGCTGACGCCACATAAACAAATTATGAAGTGTGCACAGAAAACACAGCCACATGTGAGCCCCTATGCGAGAGTACTTCATGCCGTTCTTTATGCATATGCATATAAAATTTAATATGTGGAAACAAAACCCCACCCCCACCCTCTATTTCGCAGACCGCCCCCGCCCCCCTCTGCGGACCAAGACCAACGTTCGATGCTGATAGGCAACATATGGCGCTTATCGGCGAGGGATGCTAGCGGCACTTAAGGGCCTAAGTGAAGCATTAGCCCTTATCGGGGTTACAATAGGATGGTAGCGGTGCTGTACGGGGGGGATATAGCGCGGAGTACGGGGCTGTCAATGGGCTCGATAAGGCGACAGTTCGACTTGGCGCTCCCATTTCGCGCTCGAGTCCCACAGTTTCCCATTGGCGGCGCCAAGTAATTCATGCTGAGCCCTTGACATCAAATTTGATGGTGCTCCATTAAGCAGCTGCACGTATCGGGAGGGGTGGTGTGGATATGCTATTCCATTTGCACCTGCAGAGGGCGCTAGGTGATTGCTGAAAGGTAAGCACAATCTTGGTATCTCCAAAAGGAGTTGCACTTAATGCCTCATAAAAAGTGACACTTTTAAGAGTGCACTAAATAGAAACCAGGTCATACTTTATTAACAAAGAGTCCTAAACACTTTGATTGGCTTTGAGGGAAATGGATTTCACTTACCTGCGAAATGTAGTCATCCGTAAAGGAGCGCCGTAGACCCAAGCCAGAGGGAACATTAGCCGTTAGTGGTGCAGCCTTGGATTCAGTCTCATCCAGATCCCGATCCTGACCCCCTTCCTGATCCGGATTCTGATCCTCTGCTGCTGCTTTTGTTGGCGATCGTTGCGATCTATCACATGGTTCGAGAGCCACTCCCACTTCCCCGCTGGTCTTGAGGATCAGAGACGTGGCAGGAGGAGCTCCAATCTTCGAGCTGGAGGCGTTGTACAGGGAGTCGTAGGAGGGTGGCTCCTTGATCGAAGTAGCGGCCGTGGAGCACCATTGAGTTAATGTGCGGGTGGGGCTTCCCTGGTAGGCGGGGAAAGAGTAGCGGTTCCGCCGACCACCCACTCCGCTGGCGGAGAAGCCCACCTTGGCCAGGGGATCGAAGCCGGCGATGGCCGCGTCGAAGGCGCTTAAACTAAACGGGGGAAACGAAGGCACGGGGGGCAGAAGCAGGGCGGATCCGCTGTCCAGCGCCTGCTGGTGGTGGGCGAAAAGCGGGAGGTGGGCGTGGTGGGGCTGGTTCAAGGCCGAGGCCTCGTAGCTGCTGTGCGACTTACGCAGCTGGCGATTGAGCCGCTCGTCGTCGTCCTCCTCCTCGGCCTCCTCCTCCGATGAGCTGGGCAGGGGTGTGCGCTCATAGGGCGTCCAGAGCATGGAGGAGAGCGCCTCCTCCACGTCCGGCGGTCGCTGGCGGTGCATTCCACCCGCCAATCCCCCTGACCCACCTCCTGCCCCCGCTCCCTGCCCATGGCTGGGTGTATTCCGTTCCGACAAGGACATGCTGCAGTGGTGGTCAGATTTTGACGCCTCATCGCTCCGCTTTGATCCACATCAGCTGCTTACATGGTGGGATATCCTAAAAGAAAAATATAATATTTATGTTTAAATGTTTAAGATTTTTGGTAGTTATTTTATTATAAGCATCGGCATAAGCATAAGCATATCACTGCATCGGTTGAATTAGAAGCCATTTAGGAGAAGGAAACTTTTATGGAAATTTCCCTTTTTTTGCTCATTTTTCCATTTGCTCATATCAAAAGCTTTTTTTGTTAGCCTTAGTGACCCTTCTCCCTTAAAAAATCATGTACATCCTTTCTTAAATCCTTGCGAGTATCTCATATGCATATGAGTCTGTATGCAGACTTTCAGTTTTCTTGTCGATCGAGAAATAAAACCCTGCAATGTTCCTTAAAAAAAAGCCAGGCATGTAGCAGCTCGAATTGTAAATGGAAACTGAAAAACTTTTAACTAAGCAAATGGCTGACAAATTAAACGCTTACCATGCCCCAATTTCGAGGCCAGAAACTTTTCAGCCCGACTCGGCCTCTTCCAATTTGATAAATTGCGATTAAAGCATTTGAAATCGGTAGAGCTGGATGGAAAGAGGTTTTCTAATAGAATATGCCCGCCGGCGGGGGGTTTCTTTTTGCTGGCAAAGGGATGGGGCTGGGGTGATGAAAATAAAAAACCTAAAAATGGAAAACCCCAAAACGAAATAAGCCAGCAGACATGAAAAACAAGCATCCGTTTTGTGGAAAATATATGCAGAAAAGTTTGCGATGCAAAGTTTTTGGCAGACTCGTCCTCTCTCGATTTTCCTCCTCTTTTGCCCCAAAGGAGTTAGGGAAAACTTTGCCGCACAGGGCGGAAAATCGAGTGTGTGTGTGTGTGTGTGTGCGTGTTTAGGCCGTGCCAAGCCAAGTTTAAACTGGCATCGAGTGGAAGGGAATGGCTTGACTGCCATACGACTAAACGGGAGACATCGAAGCGGAAATGGCTGGCCATCCAGTTGACTGCTGCAATGGCATTGCCACAACAGCAAGTGCACTGAGAGAAAATGCAGCTAAATAGGTATAGTTTATAACTACTCAATTATACAAAAATTAAGAAACAGAAGGAAATATAATAAGCATCTGTGTAAAAGTATGCAGCAATACAAGTATATGTCCTTTATTCCACAGGATTAACTAACCACTCTGCCAACTGATACATTTCCAATAGCATTCAAAAGTTAACCACAAGTAGGAAATTAACTGTGCCAGTGCAGCAGTGGGGCAAGTTGAAGGCCCTTGAAGAAGTCGCTATTCCAGCTATGTGTTGCATGTCCCGGGGCGCTTGAGTGTTCTAATTTTTTCACTCGCCACCCGGTTGGTCCCTTCTTCCGGCCTGTCTTTCTTTCAACCATTCTCGGCCTTCTTTTCAGGGCTTCACTGTGTTTGTGGGCTTCCACCATTGAATTGGGTGCTTTCTGCCGTTCTTTATTTTTTGTCGTGTTTTTTTGTGTTATGCTTAAATAAAGATTTGTGTTAGTGTGTTTCATTGTTGCTGTTCATCTTACTCTCTTTGTTGTTGCTGGCTTGCGCACTTTCCTTGTGTTTGTTTGGCAAGTTTATGTGTGCAGTGGCGTCCTTCATTGTTATCATGCTCAATGCTCGCCATTGCATTGTTGTGTCGAAGGAAAAGGAAGCCCCGCACTCACACTTACACACACATATACACCCACACCCACAATGGCATGAGTGAGCGTGTGTAATATGCATGTTACCTACTTTTGTGAGCTTTTAATTAACAACAATCCCCGCACAACAAACAAAGACGAGAAGAAAGGGGCGGCAGAAAGCCTTGAATTCCAAAAAGACCTTGTTTGCGTGTGTTTCTTTCAGCTTGTTGAATATTTTATTTCAATTTGTGTGGGATTTGCAGCAGCCTTAAATGACATTCTCCAATTTTCGCACACTTTGAGCACTAATGAGGCCTAATTATATCGAAGTTCTGAATGAGTTTTGCAGCCATTTTGTAAGTTCGCTTGATTCAAAGAGAAAATCGCCACAAAGGAAATAAATAAGCAGAGAAATATTCAAATATTTACGCAGCGGAAACTCAGCGAAAAGTCTGCGGAAAACGTCGTCCAAATGAGCACTGCACCATTCAATGGAATTATTTACATAAATATTCACAGAGCGACCAAGTTGCTGGCATATTTTATTTTTTATTTCTATGTGCCATTTTTATTTGACTAGACGTGCGTCGTCAGTCAATCATGCTCCAGAACTTTCTGCCGCTGGGGAATTTTTATTTCAGCCTCCCCCCCAAACCCTAGAAAGATGGAGCTGTTGCTGAGAAAAAGAAAACTTGGCAGCAGCAGCATCGTTGCCATCGACAACTGAGCACAGTGGCAAATTGCTGCCAGTATGTTTGTAATGCAAACAAACTTTATCTAATTAAAGGAACACGTGTTACCCAACACGCCCCCTTTTCCGTCTAGGGAGCATCTGCCGCCGTCTTCGGGGATCGAGGTCTATATCTCCGTCCGAATATTGCTGGGATGCCAGCAGCTGCTTTACATTGATGACGAGGCACTCGAAATGCTTTTGATGTCTCACTTTGCATTTGCCGATTTGACAGCTTCGCATGTGAGTGTGTGGGTGTGATTGTGTGAGTGTGCGAGTATGAGTGTGCGTGTGTGCGTAACTTCCGTTTCCTGTGCCCCCTAGGCTGCCAGCGTTACGTCCCCCTCTTCCGGCTGACTGAGCGTCGTCGTCTCTAGTCTGGCACTGTCGAGTGCCTTTTGAGTTGTTTGTCAATATGTAGACCATTATTCAATCAATATATTGACACACATTTCATTTCCTCTCGACAAACGCCCGCCATATTGGCAGTCCTTCGAGTGGAGGCCACCATCTTCCCTCTGGCCCATAATCCGGCCAAGTGCTAATCGCAAACAAAGTAGTTTTTGCTTGAGTTCCATTTCAATTTCTTTTGACGTCTCACCCGCTCATTTTGGCCCATTTTTATGGCCCGTGGCTGTTTGGTTTTCGCTACGCCTTCGTCGCCACTTCCTTGCGAATCCATCCAATTCGATTCGATTGATTCCTTCGTCTCAGCTTTACGTACTTTGACACACTTCCAAGGCTCCGTGATGCCTTTGCCCCCAGGGACTTACATTTCCGCTTAACTATTGTTGGCAGGGCAGGAGTTCTTAGGGATCGAGCGGAGGAGATGGTGGCAAAGGAAAGGGAAAGCGGAGAGTATACTCCTCAAATTGAATTTGAAGCCGGGTTCCCTGCTCTGTTATTTGCACACGAGCCGATATTCCACTTCTTTTGCCTTCCCATTTTTAATTTAATTCGGAATTCGGCGCGTTTTGCTTTGGCACTTAAAAAGTTTTTCCCAGTGCCCGAAAGTAGGCAACGAATCCCGACCCGTATCCGATATAGGAAAAAATCGTGTCAGTTAATGCACTGTGAGAAAAATAGTGCACTTATTCAGCAATTTAGGGCAATAATAGTTTTAACTTTAAAAGTTTCCTTAGTACTTTCTTTTCGTTTGATAAAAACAAACAGAATTTACATTAATATATAGCACTAACATATAGATTGGTTTACTTAATAGTTCAGAAAACACAGTATTACGAATTTTAAATCATTTTCAAGTTGCATTGACACAAAAGCAGCAGACATGTTACTCAAAACTAACTAAATTTAGTAACATATTTCATGCTTTTAATTTTGTACTATTTTTTCTCACTGCTCTGGCATCGAAATGCGCAAACGAATGCGATCGAGTGCTAAATCACTTAAGCCATTCAAGTTTCGTTTCGATTTTGAAGCGAGGCAAGGAACAGGGAAATTGTGATAGAGAGATTACTTCTGTAGTTGGGAGATTTGTTAGGGAAAGCTGGAGTATCAGTGCTGCGGATTGACTTCTGAGGCATGCCCCAATAATCCGCACTGAATTTGGGTCTTTTCTTTTTTTGAAGGGGAGAGCTGAATTCCCAGGGCCGTGCACTGCATAATTAAGTGCGGCAAGTGCGGTATTCAATTTAAGTTTTTCCTACTCCTCCCAGGGCTTCAATTAACGAACTAAAACAAGCTGCTAACTTGGTCAAAACAAAGAAGGGCTGCAGCACAAGGTGCTCTTCACTTACCATGCAGTTCGCCTGCCCTTCGGATCCTACGGATGTGAGGGGCAAATACAAAACAGGACCTTAAAGCTGCTTTGACTGGCGGCTGCTCTTCAAAGTTTCAAGGCTCTGGCCAAGTTTTTTGTCCACCTCGAGTCCTTTGCGAATGTCAGGGGCGGCGTCGACGGCGGCGGGGGCGTGGTGATGCGCTTAATTATGCTAAAAGCAGGCAGCAACTTTTCCAGCTACAGAAATGAATATTTACACCTGCCCGGATGCAAATGTGGCGCCAATGTCAAAGCCATTCAGTGTCGCAGTGCCAGAGGTAAACAAAACTCCGATATGTATCTTTTGGCACTATTCAATGCTAGTGATTTCATTTAGTTAACGTATTTCACAAATCACTTTCGAGTCCAAAGTTTTTGGGCTGCTCGGGAAACGCTTTAAATGTTCTCAAACACTTTTAGAAGCCGCAGCCATTTCTCACTTCTTACGACTTTTGGGAATTGTACCGTTGAAGCCCGGAAAAACACTGGATTCGCACAGGCTTTTGCGACGGAAAACGCGAACGAACTGACTGGCTGCGAAACTGAACAATGGCTTTTCAATGCTAACTTGGCTCGGCTTGGAAAACTCAACACACAGGCTCTCTGCCATTTTTGGTGAGTCTGCGCACGGTTTTCCGCGCTCTGTTAATCTGCACGTGCATTTCACTTCCAGGAAAATCGCCCCGCATCCGCTACCCACCGAAATGTGTGTGGAAAATGTTTGTTTACATTTGGCAGAAAGCAGCTGGGCTGGAGAAGGAGGCGGAAGGACCGGGGAATCAGGCCCCAATTGGATGTTGCCTACTTTTGGGCCCGTGAAATATGACTTCTGCAATCGAAGTGGAGATGCAATTGCATTTGGCCTAAAGGCCTGCAACCAGCTGATCCGGAAGCGTTAGTAAGGCTTGTAAGCCGGCTAAAACCGATTGCCGACACAGCTTTGGCACAGCCTCCATCCATCTAGTGAACTGCCGCCTTTCGCCGGCTGCTGATGGACAAACTTTTTTAATTATCATTAATGAACTCGCAGGGCGCAATCATTGGCCAAGTTGTGCTTTGCAATTATTTTAATGTTCAATGAGGTTGCTGCAGCAGTCATCGCCAATGATTTATTACCGCCCCCTTAGCTTTTCCGAAGGCCATGGCCGTCGGAGTCCAGAGTCCAAAGTCCAAAGCCCAAAGTGTGTGTGAGTTGCCGGCATTGGCAATTAGATAGCTGAAGGGAGGGTAGGGAGCGGGAAGGTCCATGAAACAGCGTTTATGTTTAATGCGTTATAATGGCCGTTGTAAGTGTACATAAGTTGATATAAAAGTTTTATGGCCCGGGCGTGAGCAGCCTCCGGGATCCGATATGGAAAAAGGAAAATGCGGGACGGAAAAACCGAAGGGGCAGTGGAACGGGCTGGATAGTAAAACCACAATGGAGCACAGCCAAAACAAACAAATCGATGAGTTATTCCCAAAGTTAAGGCAATTGAAATTTAGATTTAATTTCACTCTCGACACTTTGGTCAGAAAATAAATTATTGACTTTCCAATTGAATTATTGCCACTGCCGGGCTAAAGCTACAAATTTATGATTTTTTGTTGTGTCTCTTTTTGGCTGGAAAACCCCAAAGATGGGCACTTTTTGAGGTTCTCGATCGGGATCAAGCTGGAACATAAATAATTTAGCCCAGACCTTTTATTGAATTACTCTGATATTGCCAGCCATAAATTATGTATATTCAACAATTTTCCATAATTTATGCGTGCTTGAAAACAATTTAACCCCCCGCCCGCCGCATGAAACACATCGATAGAAATAATTTCAATAGAAAGACCTAAGCGCATGAGGCGGCCAAACAAACAAACACGCACGAATGCCTCCCCAAAAAACACGCACACAACCACACACACGCACTTTCAACCGCCCACGCACACAGCCACACGCGTACGTGTGCTTAGACAGATATCCGTATCTATAACTGCCGCACAATTGCAGCGCACTTGCCGCGGAAAGACCGATAAAAGAATAAACAAGGAATGCTGTTCGAATTTGTGGTACAATCGTCCATTAAACACCCTTTCAGTTAGAAACTTGCAGTATTCTCGCCCTTATTCAGTTAAATATATTAACAATTTATTATATATTTGTTAATAACAACGAGAATCAACTTTAAGGAAGTAAAATTTTCTTGCATCGACCATATTACTTGATTAAATCATCATAGAACTTTAATCAGCATATGCAAACATGTTTTAAATATAAGATCAAATAGGTTTCTTAGCAAAGGAAAGGAGTATCTAGTAGGTGGGTGTTACCCCTTCATAGGGCAGTGCCCTTAACCACTTCCATTTCGCTGTTACAACCCTGCCCTTGCAAGTGAGCCGAAGGACCCAGACCCCATTTATGACATATGCGCAGGTCGAAGGGCAGCGGTGGGGGAGTAGGGCCTGCAGCCGGCAGACGCATCGCCAGGACAACTCTAACCACCTTTTCGACCCGCTCCTGGCCGATCCAACCCCAATAGCCCCTTCTCCCCAGCCACCAGAGGCAGTGGCAAAAAATCTTCGGTTTAAGCGATTTCGCCTGCTTGGGGCAAGAAGTTTTTCCTTTTGATGCCGCTGTCGCTGGCGTTG
Organism: Drosophila mauritiana; assembly: GCF_004382145.1. NCBI lineage: Eukaryota > Metazoa > Arthropoda > Insecta > Diptera > Drosophilidae > Drosophila > Drosophila mauritiana. The sequence continues at coordinate 14,107,820 of NC_046668.1, read as the reverse complement.
CATGGAAAATGGCTGTATATGAATCGGAATCCGCAGATCCACGCTTTCCCCCCATTGGCAAAATGTGGCAGTTGGAGAATGTGGGGAAAGGAGGTTGGGGCAGCTAGGTAACCGTAAAATAGAATGGAAATGGGAATGGGGCGCTGGAGTGCTGGAGCGGGGTGAAAGGCAAGAATTGCAATAAAACATAAAATTGCTGACTTCAATTCGTTTGCCATTTAGGTTTCGTTTTCCATTTTTTTCCATGGCCCATCTGGGCCATCTGACGTGCGTGCGTGTGTGTGTTTGTAAGTGTGCGTGTGTGTGGGTGGCATAAGGGTGGGTGGGCGTGTAGAAGGGCGTGTGGCAACCTGCGTTCGCCCCTTTATATATTTTATTAGGTTTTATTTGATTTACACTTGTTTTGTGCTGAAAGCACTTCGCCCACGGACTGCGAGTGCATGTGTGTGAGTGTGTGTGTGAAGGGAAGAAACAGAGTGAAAGGAAAGTGGGAGTGAGACGGAAAGACTTCCGCTTTTGAGTTCAGTGTTTTTGTTCGTCTTCTCTCCATTTAAATATAAAAATTGGTAGATCTATGCTGGAAATATTTAAAGCTAAGCATAGTTTTTGACAATTACTAATACTGTATAACATAAACCTATTAAATTTACAAAAATATATATTCAATAAGAAATACCTTCTTAATTAAGAAATATGGACAATCCAAAGATTGGTTTGCCTTAATCTTTTAATGCTCAATTATCTCTTAATTAAACATATAAAAATACTTATGAATTCCATATTAAATAGCTATTTATGGAGAGAACACTGTAGAAACTATAATTGAGTAACAGATACCCTTAAGTCAATCATTAAAACTCAATTGAAAGATTAAGAAATTTTAAAATCGAAAATATCAAATATAAATGGGAGCAAAAAAATATGAAAGCGAGTGATAAGTATTCTTTTAACGACTTCCGTACCTGTACTTCCCAACCTTTTCTGTCGAGAACTGTATAAAGGCAGTTTATATGCAGAAGTTTCCCGTGCTGAGAATGGAAATCCTTTCTGCCGCTACCAGCTAAAGCACAATTAATTAAGCACGCACAGTGGAAGCACAAAGATTTTAATTAAAAATTTGCTGAAGCTGCACAAGTGTCCTGCGTCCACCACCCACCCACACCCCTTCCATCCACTGTTCATATAGCATCCTTTGTCGAGCCATCCGAGTTGCACTTTGTTTCATTATTTCATTACATGCCTGAGCTCCAATTGTAAGGCTTTCAATTTAAGCCGAAAACTGATGAACGGCAATTGGTAATTGCCAATTGACAATTGTCGATTGGCCATACAATCGGCACACTACCTGCATCCATCCAATGCCACCCACAATGGCGCCACTTTCGCCACCCATTTCTCCATCGACACCCTTGACACACTGAGCGCTAACAAACATTCAGCTATTTTTGCTCCACTTCCCCGGAGATAACCTTTATCAACTTATGGGTTAACCCATCCATTGGAGCGGCAACTGTCTCAGCGGGAAATTCTAAAGAGCTGCCTTTGGGCCATAAGGTGTTAATGAGTGCGATAAGATCCAAATTAGAATATTCATAATTCATCGTGTTTGCGGGGCGCTTTTCAATGCGAGCTGCTCTTTGCCGGCCATGTTTGTTGAGGGCTGCAGGCCATTTTCTGTATGACGGCCCTCTTAAATCGATTTTATGATCCGTACACGCATTCAATAATGTTTAAGTGCATTTGGTAAATAGAAACGGCTTATTTCCACAATTAGTTTGATAGTGAAATTAAAATATAAAACCAATAAAGCTTTAAACTCAATCCATCTCTTTGTATGCACGCATATTTATATCATATATGTATGTAATTCATACTTGCTGGCTTGCTATTGATAATAAATTTATTTAGGCCTTCGCCGTATTTAAGAATGCTTAAATTTATTAATATCTGTAAATGAATTGAGGCGAGCTCGATTGCATAAGCAACTTAAACTGACCAACTACCGAATAAATGGAGTACATTTTCCTTCATCTGAAACTCGTTCTGCTACCCGTGAACACCTGTGTTTGCTTTTAAGCTTAGCGCCAGCAGTGCCAAAGACAAAAACAGCTTCACACGCTCAACTCCTGTCCTTAACTGTCCGAGTCCGGAACCGTGCTCCAAGCACCAGGCCCCCAACTCCAGTCCACCGTGCTCCATGCTTGTGGGTCCGCAGGTATTAAGGTCAGAAGTATAAAACATGCAAAGCTGCCGGGCAGCCTCACCTCGAATCCTGGCCAGAGGGCAGAAAACGCAGGCAGTCCATCACAAAAACAAACACCCGGCGAGTGTTAACCGACTCGGACTACGATTTCGACCAGGGGTTTAACCCGGAAGCGAGATAGCTGCTGAATCATAGTTTTACAGCGCAGTGCAGTGGTTTTATAGTGACTTGGCTTCTGGAAAATGGAAAATATATACTAAAATCAACCAAAAAATTTTCTTTAAAGTTATCATTCAAATTTTACATATAGCAAAATGAGATATGGTATATAATTTAATGATTTCTATTCAATTCTTTATTAAGAAAGAGGCCTTATATGTATTGAGAAACTGTTATTGCTTAAAGTTCAGCATGTATTTACCTGTTTTTACTAGGCCCTTTCAGCTTAGAACATTTCTGAGATACCACTTCTCATAGGTCATCCCCCGAAAAATTGCGTTTGAAGAACCTAATTAAATACCTTTCCCGAAAGATGGCAAAAAATCTTTGGCAAAGCATGAGTGTTTTGGCTGTGACTGTACTGGCTCATAGTCTGGAATTTCTCTTATGTTGCGCCCATAAATATGCTACACATTGGCGTTGGCTCGTCTACTCCTTAACCCTCCAACGGGCCCCAACGCCCCTTTCGACCCCCTCAATTACGACCCCGGACTTTGATGTTTTCGCTGCGTAGGGAAGCAGTTTAGACGGACATACTCCCTTGTCATTTGCGGTTGCTCTGGTTTCCGGTTAACACGCACACACACCAACACACTAGCACTTCCACACACACAAACACACACGCAGCCATGCATATGCATATGAAAGTGTTCGTGTGTATGTGTGTGTGAAGTTTGGCTTGTCTGTTTTGATCCCTTGTTAATAATATAAATGATGATTTATGACCCTCGAAGGAGGTCCAGCGGAGCCACGGCGATTGTTGGCCGTGGGGTCAGCAAGGGGTCACTGGTCATGGGCGTGGGGTCAGGGGATCCGTGAGAGACAATGGTCTAATGAATTATTGATCAACTTAAAGATGGCCACAACTGGCAGCCTAATTGTCAATTACCCACCCAGATAGTTAAGCGAACTTCAAGCGGTTCATGTTTTTTATGACTCCCAGAATATTTCGCTTAGCCAAACAAAACATAAAGTGTTTCCACCCCGCTTTTGGCAGAAGAAAATACTTAAAGCATTTGCCAGCACATTAAAATCGAATTTTGCATAGCAAAACAGCGAAATAATACAAAAAATTGAAACCACACCGAGGGAGAGCCGAGCACAAGGAAGCGCTTGGAGGGCATAAAAAAGCCGCAGGGCTCGGTTCTGTGACCCACAGCACAAAACAGTAACAAAAACAACGAAAATTTATGCAAACGAATTAAATTGGCAGGCTGGCGGGAAGCCAGAAGCGGTCTGAATCAGAAACACAGTACCAAAACCGGGACCAGGATCAGCGCCCACCCGCTGATTGCGTTCGCCCGAGCATAATGATATAATACATTATTTTTCCAAATTTAAATATTTACCCGAACTCACCTTCGCACGCGGTCGAAAACAATTCCACTTACGGCCGATAAGCGCAGGCCCCACGGCCCCAAACTTTGGCAATTAGCCCCAAAAAAAAAGCGAAGAGCCAAGCAAATCGAAGCCAAACACGAGGACCCACCTAATTGGTATGCCCCCAGAGTTCAAATCGTTTACGCAACACACACAACGGCCGGCCAACAACACACGACGCCTGCTTATGAAATTGAAAATTGCACAGAGCGACAATAATTCATTTCCTCGCAACGAAAGCCTAGACTATAGCTATAGCTATGGCCATATCATAAGTCAGAGTCAGCCCAGAAATATAACAACAGACGACGCATGCCAAGCACATATATCATACTGCCAGTGGAGCGTGAATCGAAATGGAACTGGAGCTGAAGCTGGAACTGGGGATGGGGATGGGGCCTGGAAAACGGGTGCCAAAAGGCGGGATGGATGCAGCGAAATGAAAATAAACAAGCCGAAAAGCGATTCATGGCGAGCAAAAAGGTTAACACCACACCGAGGGTCAAGGATCTACGCCTGGGAAAATAGGTAATACAAAATGGTTTAAAATTTCAGAATTAGCTCAAATATATCACAATTCACTTCAATGCATTAGCTAATATTATTAATATTCTTTAAAATGTCTGTAATATAGAATTATAATATCAAATATCTCCTAAGTATTTCAATTCAATTAATGCTAAACATATTCAAAGATTCTATTACGTTATCAGCACCTTAGAATAGTGGCTCCAAGTTATCTATTATTAAATATTCAACCATTTGTTTACAATTAATTGTTTATCCTAAGTCCTGTCAATTTGAACGTCTGTAATGCCATATTCCAAAACGTTTTCTTTATAAATTCTGAAAGCATTTAATATCATAAATACGCTGCTGTTCCTAGCAACTATTGGAATGCTTTCCGCCGAATGAGTAAATTCCGCTTCGGTCTCCCAGCTACCCAGCTATTTCTTGGAATCAGGAACTGACTCAGACCCATGGAGAATTCCGCGACGGGAAATTTGAGAGTAAATGAGTGAATGACAGGGAAGTAGCCCGCTGTGCTCCAACCCCCTAGCCACCCAACTCCACCGTTTCCCGCACCCTTCGCACGTGGCGAATTTCCATTGTTGGCAACAAGGCAGTGTCCTTAGGCCAATGCATTTGATTGTGTTTGTTAGCCCACACAATGGTGGTGTGCTGGGTAATGGTATTGGTGGTGTCTGTGTCTGTGTGTGCGTGTCGTTGTCTTGACTTCCCGGGGAATTGTTGCCGCCGTGTTCCCATTTACATGTACCCCTGGCCTGTCCTTTCCGGCGGCTCCTCTTCCTCTTCTTGTGGCGGGCCCATAACACGGTTATTGCATTAAGTAAAGTTGTAGCCTAGATTTGAACGCCGCCCAAACGCCCAACCGCCCATCCGCCAAACCATCCCCCTTCCAAGGACCTTCGCTTTGTTTAAACATTCAACTTTCATAACCTCTCCTTTTGGCAGCCCCATTTTCCCACACCACCCAGCGAACGCCCACTTTTGCATATTTAATAAAGTTTTCAGTTAATTTTCATCATTCGCATTATTTTCGCGGCACATGCGTGTTAACAATTTATTCCGCGACGCCATCCATTCATCTTTTTTTGGCCCGCAGCATCCTAAATATTTATGAGCCAGTTTGGAGCTCTTCAGAGCGGTAAATATTTGAAGGTGCATATATTTTTCAGCCGGCACAGCTTTAAAAGTATCTATTATAGTTCGACACACGCGTAATTTGCCGCCGAATAATGCGATAATAATAATTGGATGCTCGACGATGATATAATTAAAAGTGACAACTTTTCGAGTTCATGGCTAAAATGCTTTAATGCGAATGGCCAGCGGGCTGTGGGCTGTGGCCAGTGGGTGGAAAGGGGTGGACTCCTCCATAAATGGGGGTCGTGACACGACAAAGTCATCCAGGCTGACACTAACAAGCGAACGCGGCATTGTTGCTCCCCGAAATACCAAATATCAAATTCAAACCCGAGTGGAAGTCCCGAATCGCAATGAAAACATCCCATGGAGCGGAGCCAGTGCCACCAGAATGCATTCGCCACGGAAAAAGCGAAAAACGAAAACAATGTCAAACACATCAAAGTCAAGCAGCGATTTCCCAACCCGAAAAACGCCCACTCCTATGCAAATGGCAGGCAAATCAACTGAAAAATCACAACAAAAAGTGGCAGAAGAAAAAAAATATATAGATATATGTATGTAAGTACGTTGATGCGGAGGAAAGCGATGGCGGTGAAAAAGTAAAGGCAAAAATGTCGAGGGAAAAAGTGCAGTTTTGGCAAAAATGGAAAACGATGTCAAATGCAAATTGACAGCTTTCAATATCAATTCCAAAACAATCGGCGAACTGCACGCGAGGGAAATGAAATGGCAGCGCGAGCGAAGTAAAATCAATTTTCCTCGTCACGAGTGCATCAGACAGAGAAGACATCCTTACAATCTCTCGGTCTCTCTCTTTCATTTTCCCTAGCAGAACGCTCGCCATGTAGCACTTCAACTTCATTCGATTGAAGCCATTCAAATGCAATCAAACGGCTTGACAGGTTAAATTAATTAAACCGGATTTATGTGGATACTTGGGACATCTGAAATGGACAATCCATGGCTCACTTTGCTGTGGGTTTGGGCAGTTGCTTTTGATGCGGTTTCCCTGCGTCTTAGTCGCATTTCTCGAATGCCAAAGGCCAAAGGCCAGGGACCAGCAGCCAGGAGCCAGGAACCAAAGCAAAGCAAAGTACCAAAGGTCCTGAGCCATCACCAAGAAGGATCTCATCATCGTCGTGCGGCTGATGTGTGCGGTTTGACTACATTTCGCAAATTACCCTTGTGGTGAGCTCTGGCCGTCAGTGTTTGTCAATGGAATAAGTATTTAATCGCAAAATGAGTAATTTGCATAAATTAACTCGGCTCACGGGGCTGAACTTGGACTGCATTTGCATTAGCAGCGATAAGGATGTATCAGCATTTAACAACGCCCTTCCAAACCCATCCCATCCCCCATCATTTTCCCACAGGACTCGTTATCTTGCTATCCACAGCAGCAGCGAATTCGAGTCGAGAAAATTGCGCAACTTGGTGCATTTCAACGGCAAATTATTAAACCTGCCGCCGAGCAGGCAGCAGGCAGGCAGGCTCTAAGGAAACGAGGAAAAGCGGAAAATCGGACCGAGGAAATATAATGCGAAGGGGCATAAATCCAGGGCATAAATTTCAATGCCCCTTGTGCGCATTTTTCTTATCGTCAGGAAATTCCATGTAAGAGTTCGCAGACGAATCGAATCGAATCGTATCGAACCGAATCGATCCGGACCATGGCAACGTTATGAAAATTATGAGCGCTCCACGGGGACAAGCCATCGATTTTTGCTCAAGTTCAGGGCGGAAAACATAATGGCGAAATATAGCTGGAAAAGTCAGTCGAGCGGCGAGCCGTAGATTTGTAATTACGGGATTAGTCCGGCTCATAGTCGATTGGCTCTGCTAGCCGATGTGCAAACACAGGCGACCACGACACGTGACCTCTGGAATCCCGGAATCTAATTTGCAATTAGATATGTTTTCCAACCAACCCCGACCCCATGGGCGTCTTTGAAGTGGCTGATAAATCCAGTTCTTGGGGTGTACAAATTATGACTTCCCCTTGTCTGTGACGCTTGTGGCCATCAATTTGTTAACAAATCGCTAAAACAAATCATCAAACGCATCAGCTCACGCGATTTAAATGAAGTGGCCACAGTTTTTAAAGCGCCAAGTGGGGTTGGGTGAGATATGTACATCTATTTGTATTTGCCTGGCACTCGGAACACTCTGCTTTCCATTCGAGTGAATTTCCAGAGACGCAGCAGCCAGCCATGACGAATGCGGGAATTTGGGCCGCCTCTTCATCCGCCGCCGCGGCTGTGGCTCGAAAATTCATGAAAAACTTGGCTGCCTTTGAGGGTTCTTGTAGCGAGGGGGGGATTGAAGCCAGAGTCTCTGCATCGCCGTTATTCTTTATAATTGCGCATATGACCCCGATTAATACAGTTCGCTGAGCAATTCGCCAGCCAACTTAGCCGAACTTGGCCGTCTGTCGTCTTGGCCTTGTCTAAATGCTAAGTTGTGGGCCAGTGGGTCGAAGAATTCGCACCCGGATCCCAGGGACAATTGATGGCTTAATAAATGACAATTAACTGACATTGATGTAGCGGACTTTTGGAGTGCAAAACTACTTTGCGGCCATAAATCAAAGGCATCGGTCTCTATCCATCTTTTCGGCCGCCTCATTTGATAAGAGCCATTTACGACACAGGTGTGTGTTTGGGCTTTTCGATTTTCCTCAATATCTTAGTGCTTTTTATACAGAGAGAGAAAAACAGATTTATAAATTTGCAATTGATATAAAAGAAACAGATTTCCAATACTTAAGACTTAATACGATTCGATGTAAATATAAAATTTGCAATACACTTGCCATTTTGTTACCCACGTTAATAGCCTGCTTTTTCCCCGGTGTGGCCTTGGCTCCATTTTAATCTGGTAAGTGAATGTGTCAACTTTTTCTCACTTTGTTTGCCCTGCACCACGCAGACCCCAGGGACACTGGGCAGAACAAAGGCATCCAGCCAAATACTAACAATGGGTCTCATTTGGGTTGTTTTTCTTGGCTCACAGCGTTCTATTATTCATTTCAATTTGCGTGTGTGTGAGTGGGCCGAAGGTCCTTCGAAGGTACGGGTAGATTTTTCATCAGAGTTCATAGTCCAGCCCACAAAGGTCAGTGAAAGTTTGTTATTCTTTTTCGCCAGCTCGTTTATTAGATTGTACGTACGTCCCAGTGTGTTTCCCCCCTCCGGCTGACACATCAAAAACTTGCCAGCGGCTGTTCCTGACAAGTCGATGTGAAGTGGCATCAATACCCGGGTCCAGGGGATTGTCGGAAAAACTGTAACTGAAACTGGGGCTGGAACTCATAAACACGACAAAGTTTTTCCCCCCTTTCCATTTTGCGGCTATGCTGTCGAAGCTGATCCGTCGAGGGGAGTTCATTATGGCCAACTAGCTGCTGACCACAAAGGCGAGCAGATGATCCGACCCCAAAAAGCTAAGCTGGATTTTTTCATTTTCCTTTGCGTCGCGTGCAGCTCACTGGACTCGTATTAAGAGGGGCTTACAGCTAATGTCTTTCTAATGGTTATCCTGGTGCTGAGGAATAAAAGGGATTGCCCATCAATTGTGGGCAAGTAAATATTTTGTTAACATAATTGCATAAATCACAGTCAATTTTTCATATCGTGCGATAATTTCAGCCGGCACACATGACTCCCTGACTCCCACGGCAAACATTGGCTGGCCCCGGTAATGATGGCGTTGGGTAAATAAACTGTCAGTTTGCATGACTGCCGCCATCACTCATACGCCCCCATGGCTGGCTGAGATTGTGCGCCCAGCGAATTGCCACGCTCGTACGCACTTCTGGTAAACAGCAAAAGCGGCGGCAAAAGCAACAGCAAAAACAGCAGCCAGACAACAAATGAAGTTTGGCGCTTCCGTTTCCGTTCCCCCACATCTCTCCACACTCTCTGACGGTCCGGGTCATATGCAATCATAATGAAGACATTTCCGGCTCATTGAACACCCAAGATACAGCTACGTTCAACGACGCAGCCTAATGAAGCCATAAGCGTTGCACATGGGATGGGGTAATTTGCTACCAGTTCAGTGCATATTCAAATAACTCGAGGTTTCTTTTCGGCAATCGACAGCTTAACAGTCGAGTTCATTGCTCATCAGGTGGCAATTGGTTAGGGGTTCACAGGAAATAAAGTTAACAGGGAAAACAAATTGATGCTTACTTGTAGCTGTTCGATTATTATAATCATAAAACTGAGATAAAACGTTTTTCCTTTAAATTTTTGTAGTAGTATAAATCAAATTAAGTGATTGAGCTTACCATGAAGAACATGTAACTAGAGAGAACCCATTGAAAATAAGGCCATATCGCATGTTCGCCTATTGGAATAATTGGCTTGGCCACTGTCAGCGCCGCTGATTTCGTATGCAGATTGAAAAGTGTTCGATGCAGACCCGCCGGACACGGTCGTCGACAATTGTTGCAATTCCAGGGCAGACAATAAATATCTGCGCAGGCTTCCGGAGAAGCACTTTAAAATTGATTCTGCTGAGCTCTTCCCTAAGCGCTCCCCAGTGCATGCTACCTATTTTCCCTGTTCGCCTCTCCATTCTAGTTGCCCAAGTTGCCCATGTGCTGGCCCAAACAAGACACGACAAATTGCCGGGAGAATGCCTTAGGAAAATTCTACCGAAATGGGGATGAGGCGGTCGAGAAAAAGCCTGGGAAAACTTATGCGCATTGGGCACAAGTCAAATTGCATTTAAAGTGACAAATGTGGCTAGCTTGTAAGTGGGTGGCCGTATGGGTGGGACTTGAAGGAACAGAAATTGACCAAACACGTGCTAAAAATATTTCCTTGGCAAACAAAAACCAAATGCCAGTTAACTTCCTTTCTTCATTCATTTCGCCGGCAAAACAAGGAGCAGGAAAAACCAAAGGAAACGAAAGCATTTTTCATGCTTTGGTCAACTACGCCCACACTCACATACGCCCTGGAATCGGAGGCGTGGTCGCTGCCAGTGCTGACCCGGCATTAGAATTTATCGCTGTCAGCACTTGTGGGCCCAAAGGGGCGGGGAATGTCCTACCGCCGCTGCTGGGCTTCCCTTTTTTTGCTTTATTTTTTGCCCAGTTGGAAGTGAAAAGCGAGAAGCAGGAAAAACTGTCGCTTCATGCGGTATCCAAAGTGGGCGGAATCGAATCGGGCCCATACCCATGCATGTGACATGTGTAGTAGTGTGTAGTGTGAGTAGTACGGGAAAAAAACGGAGCAGAAAGCCAGAACCTGGGCGAGCACCTTGAGGGCGCTTGATTAATGGCATTGTTCTCCTGTCTGTCAGCGAGATCCATTTGGGCCGACATTGATAAGGCGCGGCGGCTTAAAGCCAACTTTGCTCGTAAGTATCCGCATTAAGCACCAATTAGCTGGCGCCCAACGTGGGGCATTCAGCCCATTCTGCGGCTCTATAATTTGGCTTATTAACAGTGCGTGCAGCGTGTTCTGGCAATTGTTATTGTTATTGCCAACAAAGTTGCACACAATACAAAGCGCAGCAGCAATGGCAATGCCAATGCCAATAGCAATAGCAATGGCAATGGCAACAGCTTCGGCGGATGGAAGCGGGAGCGGATGAAGAGCCAAAATGATGCTGGAAATTAACTCAGAAATCTGTTGTGAGCTCATTGTCAGCAGCCAAAAGTTTTCTCGGGCACGAAAGTTGGCCCAGCAACTTTGCGAATGCAAAAACTTTTCGGCGAGAATTACAATCGTGATAAAAATTATGAAAATATTTGGAGTGCTCAAGTTCTTGAGCGACAACTTGGCGTGGCCACGTTGACTGGCTGACTGGCTGCCTGCCTGTAAAATGTTTGCAAATCAAATCCAATTAAATTACACAAATGTGCAGAAATAGGAGAGCGCGTTTTCCACTTTCCTCCTATTAAATTAATATTTTCAACTCGAAAAGAGAAAAGCCGAAAGAGCAGTCTCCATGCAAAACAGCATTTCCACCTGCTCGAATGCCAGCAATGTTCAATGGAAAAACTTTTGTAATCAAACTATTTGAATTGAACAAGCGTACAAACGCACACACACAGGGAATGGGAATTCATACAACTATTTTGTATTGGAGAAACTCATAAATCTAAAAGAAAACTATTCCAGCCGAGGGAATCGAGACAAAAACTGGGACTTCAACTGCCTTTGGGCTGGAAAAGCGAGGAAAACCGAATGGGGAGGGGAAAACAATGGCAAAGTTATTTGCTTATTTATGCAGTGTGCATATTGAACTCTCGGTGGCCTCGTCAAAATGCAGCTGTCTTCTTTCCCCCGATTTGCTCCAGTTTTGTGGGTCGAGTCGAGTCCTGGAAAATTGGAAGACAGAGCTCAAGGGCCAACGAACGCACTTAGCGGCCAATTAGAAAAGTTCTCGAGGAAATCTCAGCTCAGCCGGAGATGCAACTCGAGATTTTCCGGGCATATCAAGCCGACTTGATGTCTGTCGCAATATTTAAACGTCTGCTGTAAATATTTGATGCCTAATTGAATCATTCATTCGGTTGCCGTTGCCGTTGCTCATTGCCCCGCCCCGCGCCCCTCCCCGCCTTGCCACGCCCCGAATTCGGTTCCCCTTTTCGCCCCTCGAACGAGTTGATTTGAATAAATTTGAAATTCTGCTGAGTCTGCCTGTGCCAGCATTTAGTCTGTTTGTCGCCCATCGCAATTCTGTTGGCTGTTCTGGATCTCTCTGCAGCTGCATCCGTTTCTGCTTTTCCGCCAGTGGGCGTGGCCGATGGGCGGTGGGATGTGGGCGGATGGCTTGCCAGGCGTGGCATTGACTTGGCATGGCATACTTTGCGGCGCATTATGCGGCGGAACGCGAGAATTGTGCAAATTAGCGGAGCGCGTTTGCACTTGCTAGGCACTCATCAATATTTGCACTTCAATTAGTGACGATATGACAAACAGTGCTTACACATCCGAGCATTTTCAGACTCTGCGTTCGATTAGTCAGTGCAATTGGAGCTGAAAAGAGAACAACTTATCAGAATATTTACATTACACAATTAAAGAAGCGAAGTGCAAGCATCTTCTACAATAATAAATGATTTGTATAATTTTTTTCACAGCATTTATTTGCTGATAAGCTAATAATGCGAGATTATTACCAATGAGTTCGATGAAAGAGCCACCAGTACACTGCGTATGCTGAACAAGAGAAGTAATGTTTGTGACTCAGCTGGTTATTTTCACGATTTTCAAGTTAATTTTGCTCTGGCCGGGTGCTATGTCACAGTTCCTTGAACCGAATTGTGGCTACCCTGGCATTAGCCCAAAAATAATGCATGGCCAGATTGCAGAAAACGGAACCAATCCTTGGATGGCATATATATTCAAATATAATGATAAGGAAGAAGCTGAGCTCGTATGCGGCGGAACACTCATTCACAAACGTAAGACATAAAGATTTGATAGGTTCAGTTTTCATTTCACTCTTGAATTTTCCTGCAGAATTCGTTTTGAGTGCAGCCCATTGCATCGAAAGAGATCAGATACTGTGAGTTCTATTCAACACCAACAGAAATATCTTTCTCATGTTAAATTTTCATTAATTTAGTGCCGTGCGTCTTGGAGAACACAGTTCATCAAGGTATTTTGCGGTGACCAAGGCCTTTCGGAACAAGTACTTTACAACTAACAATTATAGTAACGATATAGGCATACTTCGTATACAACCACAAGTGAAGTTTAACGGTAATTTGGGCACACCAATTCTTCTTCAAAAAGTAATTTTCTAAGAAGTTATCTCACAAAGCTGTTATCAGGCCCATTTGCATTATCACGGATCTGACAAAAGTGCCAAATGTCAAAACCTACAAGGCTGCTGGCTGGGGAAGAACAGAAAACGAGACATTTTCAAAGGTTCTTAGAACCGTAGAGTTAAACGAACTCAGCGCATCCGAGTGTTACAATATGCTTTGGGTGAATGTAACCGAGAGCCAGATTTGCGCCGGACATCCGGACGGGGATACGTGCGCGGGCGACTCTGGAGGTCCATTGATTCATCCGGTGTACATGGATGGATCCCTGCGGTACGTGCAACTAGGAATCGTCAGTTTTGGAAGCTCATTGTGCAGCAGTCCTGGGGTTTATACCCGGATATCAAGCTTTATCGACTGGATACTTATGGTGGTAGACAACTACGCGGTACGCAGCCCACCGAAGATCCAGTATCGAGTATGGCCTTCAGGCAAATAAAGCATGAATATGAATCTTACTTTGGAAATATCCAAATATTTGGGGTTTCAAATATAATGCTCTTAAGGGAAAAAAAAACTACCCGATTGATGAGCAGTATTTTATTTTTGGCACAAGTGGAAGCAGTCAGTTGCAGCTAGAAATTTCTCATAATTCACATTTTTATTGCCGGCCGGATGGTCAAAACTTTGTCCATTTCCTAAGCGCTGAGCTGCAAAAGTAACAAGTTTTTTGGGGGCCTGCTTTTGTCCAGGCTCATTACCGTATTGCGTTCCCCATCGGTTTCCCTCTTAACCTACCAAGTGGGGCAGCCTGCCACTTGCCGCTGGCTGCTTGTTTGTGCCGCAAATGAACGGAAATGGTGAAACTTTTAATTGAAACCATAAATTTTGCGTGGTTTCTGTGCCCACGGAATTTGTCGCACTCCGCCCCCCTGTTTCGAATAACCTCCATTTCAGCCACCTTCACCCTGTTAAGGAGTGCAATTAGCGCTGTCCTGAAAGAGGCCAAAATCCCTGGCCTGCCACCATTTTGACCAACCAACTAACTCAGCAGCCTGCCAGGTGGGATGCTCAAATTGCCCTGCGAAACTTTGCCAGCTCTGCAGATCGAGATCCTGGCGGAGATTCGTTAGTTTCGTTAGCTCGACATATTCGACGGTGTATTTGTGCACCGGAAATGGCGAATGATTAAAATGGGCGTGCCATAATTTCCGCCCTGCTCCAAACGAACGGGAAATTGTCGAGATGAGTGCTCCTAATTGAAAAGGACGAAGCCACTGAAGGGACGCTCCCGACTCCAACAACAAGTTGTTGCCACAGATTCGTATCATCCATCCAGCGTTCGATGAGAGCATTTCAAAATTCAATTTCCTGCACTTAAATGGCTTGGCAGTTACTTTGGAAACAGACTTCAATGTTCAGTATCGATGCGATTCACTATTAAGTTGGCTGATTGATCGCAAGTGGAAGGGACGAACGTATTTAATTTGTTTAAGTACTTCAGTCAGCATTTTATATAAAAAACATTTATGAACATCCGTATGAGAATCTCTCTCTCTAGTGAAGGAAATGCATATTTGTTTAAATTTGTAAGAGAAGCACAACATTACCGAACGACCTAAATCCATAGCTCACTGTTTTGGATGTAACTTTCCACAACTTTCATTAAATTTTCCATTTGAATAGAAGATATGAATCGAATGCTGGGTGATATGGAGCACCGCGAAAATATTTGGGTCTGGCTAATATTTCAAACATCTGACTCGCCTGCTCTGAAATTTCCGCTTCCTGCTTTTCAGTTTTTGTGTGCCACTTTCGATATTGATTTTGTTTGGCATAAATATGGTATGTTTGCTCATTTTTGTTGCCACTGTTGTGGCTGCCACTTCCACTCTGGTTACGTTTTTATTATTTCTTCATCTTCTTTCTTTTTTTGCCAGTCGAGCAGCGTGCGGCGCGCCCCTTCCGCCCCTGTGGCAATATTTTTAATTTGCCAAATGGCACAGTCAGCCAAGTGAAAGCCATACCTATACATGATACTTCGGCACGGAGTGGTTGTGGGTTTTGTGTGTGTGTGGCAGTGGCATGTGGGCAAAAAAAAAGAAGAAACCACAGCAGGAATTTTAATAATTCTAATGCGAGCTTTGCTAGCCATGCCCGCTGTAGCAATGGCAGTAAATCGATATTTCGCCTTGCCAATCGAATGATTTACGAGGACAATCGAGAGACCCATTTCCGCCGGATGCAGACGCGTACTCCACACGCATCATCGCCTCATTAGCGGGAATCAGCGGAAAAACCGCAAACTTTTATGGCACACACTGAAAAATTTAATGCGCATAATTCATGGCATATTACCAACACTTCATTTCGGGCTACGCTTAAGCCTGGGCGCCTGTGTTTTTGGCAATAAATTCGACGAGAATGGGAAAAATCTGAATGGGCGAGGACAAACTTTTGTTGCTTAAGTAAACTTGAAAAGTTTCAAGACATAAAAGTTTGTTGTGAAAGTCACACGAAAGTTGAATGCAATAAATCTGCACGTTGCTCTGCCACCAAAGCGAACCGAAAAAGGCATCTCTCTAAAATTGTGCAATGCGCAGCCTTCTCCCCGAGCCAAATCCGTTAAAACCCGTTACCATTTGCCCACCAAAAAGTGAAAAAAGAACGAGCAGCATAAAAAGAATTCACTGCAAGCTGGGAAAAAATCAAAAAACAGAAAAAAAATGCAACAAAATGAAAAAAATTATAGTGGAGAAGGGATGGGAAAAACTTTCAGCGCATTCTTGGCTGATAAATGGGCAGCGAAATCTTGAAACACAGGCGCAGATTTCAGCCAGTACGAGTACTATATATAACACATTCCGTGCCACGTCACGGCCAGAACTGCAATGCAGGATGGCTCTTGACCACGCCAGAATGCCAAATGGCCAGCAACGGGAGCTGAGTGCTAATTATTATTAAGGCCGGGCCAGTGCGGATGGTTCAGGTGCGTGGGAATTGAGATCGAGTTGCTCGAGTTGGCGAAAATGTGCCACCAACTTGGTTGCTTATTAAAACTTTCGACGACACATATGCTAGCTGCTGCAAAGCAATCAAAAGTTGGCAACATTGCCTTTATGCCTGACAATTGAGTCGAGGCATTTAAGCCGCCACCAGGCGATGGCTTTAATTTTCACGGGCCATAACGATGGCGGTAACCCAGTTAGAAAGCCAAAAGTGTCCTTGTGCCACATGCAAAATAAAAAGAAAATAAAGCCCGTGGGGACTGGCAGCAATCTTGGCCGTAACTAGCGAGAGAGTGGATTCGTTGGGGCAGGCAGGCTTAAAACGCAGTCCATCACAGAGCTCTCCCTCCTTTGACCCCGTCCCCCCCCCCCCCCCCCCCTCGCCAGTCGCCACTCCTTTATGCCAGGAGGTCCCTCTTTTTATCATTATGTGGCAGTTGCGGCTTAATTGCAACGAAAGCGCACGGCTTCCTCCAGCAATTTGCAGTGCGACCGAGACTTAATCACATGAACGACACGGCGCCACATAAACTTAATCTCTGCGCCAGGTGAGCGAGTGCAGGACGAAACAGGAAGGACCCTTTTTGCCAGGACTGTTATGAATGCACAGCCATGCACATGCCTTCTCCTTGGTCATTATCATTATTATTATTATTATTATCGATGCAGTTTTCTTACCAAGCCCGAAATTTCCTGCGAGCTTAAAGCTGACTGTGCTTCAACTAATTAGCCTCGTTTAAGTTACAGTTTTCGAAAGTTAAACACGCTCTCTGATGCAATTAGCAAGCTTACCGAGTTTATGAAAGTTTTGCCAACACTCCTGCCGCTTTTTGCACCTAATTAATTTGCCTTTCGCAATAAGGAACTTCACAGTGACGCGGACTGTGACAGCCGGCGAGGCAGTCACAGTCACAGTGCCCGAGAAGAGGCACATTTACGGTAATGTGCTGCCGAAAAAAAGTAGAGCGAAATTAAAAACACAGCTTTTGAATTGATAATTTTTATGCGGTCCAACCCGTAATTGGAAAAGTTTTCCCATTTTAATTAAAACATTTAACTTAATGCAAAATGCAGCACAACAACAACGAAAACATCCAAACAATGGGAAAAGTTGCGCCGGCAAAATGTGCCGGACATTTTGAATGACTTGGCTTGGTCGGCCAAGTGCAACGCATCGCTCATACGCCCCGTGTGCGGCGCCGCACACTGCTGGTTAATTATGAATTGCCTGTACAGATTGGCCGATTGTGCCTGCCATAAGCATTAAACACATTGCTCATACGCCTCGTAAAACACTTACACTGCCCAAACGCCTCGGATAGCTCTTGGAACATTACGCATACGCCCCGTATGCCACTCAATATGTTTGCCATGCAAAGATGCTAGATCTCAGCTCGGTTTTAGCTATGTGGCCGCATTCCGGATTCCGCTCGCAGCTTATGCGATTTAGCCGACAAGACAAATAGTTCCATGTAATTTGCTTGTATGTCAAACGACTCGCATATGTCAAATGTCAAACGCTGTCCCACAGCCATTTTTCTCCATCTCAGCCCAGCTTTTTCCTCGCCTCCCACTGCTGGTGTCGACATGTGCGAGCTGCTGGCAAAGTTTTGCAAACAATAAATTACTATTACAATGACAATTCGACCCGCAGTCGCAGTCGGGCATTTTTTACGCTTCGCTTACATATCCGTTTCCGCTTTTCCGCGTATGTGAGATACATATATCTCGTGCCACTGATCAATGCGAGATCACGTTCAGATTCTTCGGGATTAGCCGGTAGCCAGTGCCCAGAGATGTCTATAATGCAAGGAGACTGGAAGAGTGATGTCTGAAAACAAAAACAGTATTCCGGTTAGCCGGATGTCTGGCCAGCTGGCTGGATTAACACTTGAGTTCCAAGCAGAAAAGGAAAAATCCAAGGCAAATAAACCAGCAGCCCAGACACATCGACTTGCGCTAGACTGGGCAAAGAAAATATTGTTCCTGCCCCTCCGGCTAATGCCGAAATGTCAAAGCTTAAAGTCGGACGTAGTCCGGAGTGTCCGGGTACGGGTCCGGGTACGGGTTCGAGTCAGATTCCGGGTCCGGTAATGCTGTGTTTTTGCTAGCCCAGGCCTTGTGTTTTAATCAGTCAGCAGACGTCAGAAGTAATTAAGTGAGCCTGGAGCAGGAGCTAGTTGCTAATTGAATGAGCTTACCTCGGCCCGTTTCCACTCGGCGTTTATTTGATTTATTAATTTGGCCAGGCTTCACTGACGCAATCGATTACCTAAACGAACTCGGACTCGATCTCTCTTCCGTTTGCGGTAGTCCTTTGCCAAAGGAAGTTTGCGTCAGCTTTTATTTACGCAAACCGAAACATATTAAAAATTTACGGCTCGTTTACTGCGATTTGTTCAATTAAGTCGATACGTTTCCGGGACCTCTGAACGCCATCCCGCCCGCTCCCAACCCGTTTCACCATCGAGGCCGTGGTCCTTGCCCCATCCTTCCACTGCCTCCATCAAAGTTGGATGGCAACTTCAGTGTGCTTCGTCTGCTTCTCTTGGCTGCCACTTTTAATTTTCTTCAAGTTTATTTGCCGCTTTCCTGTGATTGCTTCATCCCTTTCATTCGGTAAGCCCCTTGCTTCCCCTGCCCCATCCCCAAACCCCTTCCACCACCCACCTCAGTAGCTTTCCTTTTTAATTTTTATTGAATTGGCTCTTGTTACTGCTTAGACTTTGGATTGAAATTAAACGAGCGTGGTTTATGGCTGCAGTCGCCGGGAAGGAGTGAAATTTAATCAAGTTATGCACTGCTTGCTGGGCAGGGTGGCTGCCAACAAAGAAAACAAGTCTCGAGTGGCCGGCCATTGTTTAAGCCAAGGCAAAACTTTGCCAGCTCCAAACTTAATTAAAAAAAAAATAGAAGCGAGTCGCAAACTCACAGCGCCTGGATCATTCCCTTGGGTCAATATATATCCGCTGGATAAGCACATATTTGATGGCACCGAGCCCACTGCCGAGCGCCAATGCACAAAGCTAATGATGGCCAGGACCGCGAAATTGCGCGTAACTAATATTGACCAATATGGCTAATTGCGTATACGCCGTGCTGGACTCGAGTGCAGCAACTACTGACTGCCGACCGCAAACAGGCAAACACACGTGAAGCAACCGCCACAAAGGGAAGCCGTGCACATCGACGTAATAATTGTAATAATACAAATGCCGACACTTGCGGACAACAACTGCGTCCTGGCACAGAGCCAGGCAGGCAGCAGGTCAACAAGTAAGTGGAGTAAGTATGTACATACATATATATGTACGTGTGCACAAGTGCAACATCTCCATCATCGGCATCATCATCGTCGTGGCCGGGCGTTGCAGGTCGGAGTTCGGAGGTCGGAGGTCGCCAGTCCTGCGCTTGATAATGCTGTTGCGTCAGGAAACTTGAAATGAATTTGCATAAACTTCGGGCCCCGTCGTCCTGAGTCCCAAATTGAAATATGCCAGGCTGCCAAAACAAAAGCCAACGAACGGCAGCAGCAGCATCAGCAGCAGGTAAAGGAGGGCCACTCCTCGCACTTCGTCCTTCGTCCTGCGCCCTGTCGACAAGGGTTAAGAAATAGGTTTTAGGGTTGCCACGTTGGCAAGCTGACTTTATTTGCAATATGGAAATATTTTTCATTACCTTGTCTCCAACGGAACCCCAGTTTAGTGCCCCTACCCCAACTCCTTTCCATGTCAATCGCTGGCTGTCAAGACGCTGGAACTCGTATCTGCACTGCTTGTGGTTCAGCATGCGGATGTGGATGTGGATGCGGATGTGTATGCGGATGCGGATAGGGCTGCGGCGCTTGTCTTGGCATATTTTATGGCAATATTTTTGATATTCCCTGTTAGTCGCTCAACCACTTATATGCCAATTTCGCAGCCAAACTCGGGTGAAGTGAATTGAAGCGTAGCCAAATCTTCTTGTGTCTGGGCTTTAACTTCCAGCAAACAAAGGACACTCTTAATGGAAGTTTAATCCATAGTCATGTGAAGTGAAGTTTAAGAGTTTCGTGTTTAAAGTCCAAACAAAATAACTATTAAAGCCTAAGCAATCCATAGATGTCTGAATGCATCTTTCTGAACTAAAAGTTCAAGTTATAACGGAAAGGTTGGGTATAATAAGCGCTTCATGGGTATGTGAGTGTACTCCAAGTATAGTCAAAGGTTTTAAGTACAAATTAAATCAAATCGTGGACACATAATTGCACCCATGTTGCATACGTCCTTTAACTCTCTTCAAGCTCTTCAAGCTACGGTGACCATATGCCAACCCATCGATCCCGCTTAATGACCACTCGACCTGAACTGACTGCACTCGAAGTGCCCTTGCCGCTGGCTCTTCTGGCAGATGCGGATATGCGGATGTGCGGATATGCGAATATGTGTCGAGAGGGCTGAGAGCGAAAGTCACAGAGGCTGGTCCAACAATTGAGCCATTGAGTACCGATAAAGTCATTCCCGGAGCATTGGCATATATGCACTGAACTCCGGATACCAGATATATACATGCATACGTGCGGCATTAGTGGTAATCCCTAGTTTGCCAGATTGCGCTTATGCCACTCGTTTAAATTGAATTGCCACGGCGCTGCGCCAGCGACTTTTAATGCGTTCCATGCAAATAGAGGCGCTCCTTCAGCGCCAACTGCCGGGCACGGACAACAATTACGCGCATTATCCTTTCGACTGGACTCGGACACGGACACGGACACGAATCCGGATCCGGACGATAACACGGCGTTTGCTTAAACAAGCATAAATGCGAAGCGCTAAAAGGACACTAACAGCAAAACGGAAGCGAAACTGCTTAGTTCGCTAGTCGAAGTATCAATGCTCTACAAATATTTCAAATTTAAATTAAATAAACTAAAAATATATAAATTACAATGATCCCTGGACAGAATCTCATTATAACACAACTAAATTTGTAACATATAAGATAGCTGAAAGAATACCACATATTTTACTTAGCTTAATTGTTAAGTACCAAAATAGTTTATAACTTTTAAAAATGTTGATATTAGTATTGTTATTTCCAAATAGCTTCTAATTTATGTAGCCCAACATCGTGCAGCGCATAAGTGCTTTGAAATTTTAATTTGGCTAAGTAGCAGCCAGTGACAGACAGTGGCACTAGGATGCGAATACCTTGTTAGTGGGAATCACTCGGATTCGACCCACAGATACCCTGCATTCCCCAGAGAATCGAGTGCCCTTGGACTTCATTTCGTGGCCCAGAATGACCCAACCTCTCATCGCCCTGCTACCCAGCGTAGCTCGAAAAAACGCTAATTTAATTTTAACTTTGTGCATCCTTTCCTCGGACCTTCAGCAGGACCTTCTCCGCTGCTTGTCCGTTTATATATATGTACTTTGCCCACTCCAACCGACTTGTGTTTGATTTCGCTGTCAGCGTCTTTGGCACACTTTTGCAGCGCATTAGAGGGCTCAACTTTGCGGGAGTGGGGCGGAAAGTTAAAGTCAGAAACGGAGACGGTATAAAAAAAAATGAATCTCGAAACGGACGCGAAAGAGTAAAAGTAAAATATTTGTCCTGCCACGGCCATTGCAAGTGAACAGCGCTGATTGCGGCACTAAAACGAAACGGGTTCTTGTGCGGCGATAAGATTTTCAGCATCACCATCACCATCATCCGACTGCCAACTGCCAACTGCCAACTGCCCTTTTCATTGCGACTCCCATCTTAATCGGTCCTAAGTTTGGCCATCGCCGTCTAATGTGCTTGGCCAAACTTTTGGGCCCGGCTCAAAGGCAGTTGGCACCTCGGACCGCTTTCAGTTATTTACGCAGCGTCGCCTGAACCTGACAATCAACAGCAATTTGCCTCAGCGCCTGGGATCCGTACTCGAGTCCCGTCCACATCCACATCCGCATCCGCATCCGAATTCTTATTCTTATTCAGAAAGCATCCGATAAGCATAACAGTTGTCGTCGTGCCGCCGGCTTACACCTTAGAATCGGATTTTAAGGGTGGGTTCAGCGGTAGTGATGAGCAAATAAGCTAACAAATTAACAAAAAAAAACAAGTACATTCGGTTATTTATCAAAATAATTTAAAAATATTATTTACGAGTTATTGTCCTAATTAAACACATATTAGATTTTAAAGAGCGTCTACCATATCAACATGTCATATTTTATGCCTTTCCTTTTGGATGGTATTTTTTCTAAAGCTGAATGGTTTTGAAATAAGGAAGAAAAAGGATGTATTGCCACCTCTGGTGGGTTCGGTGGTTTCAGTGGGTGGTTGGACGGCTGACGGCGGTGCGCTGCTGCCAACAAATCGTCACCAGATGGCGGCGACAATAAAACGTTTTACAATGTAACCAAGGCGACGACAAGGAGCAGGATCCGTGTGGCCATGTGTGGACAACAATGTGCAACAAAGTTCATAATTGTTTATGGCGACGGCTTCGATTTGATTTTTATGTCTTCAGGACTTGGGGCAGTGATTGAGTGTTGGTCGCATGCCACAACCAAGGGGGAAAAAGTTAAGTTAAAGAAACCTTAGAGTCTTTACATGCACTAGAAATTCAATTAAACAATTGTAAAGTAATATATTTAATGGAAACTCACAACTAGTCGTTTCACAAACTTTCGAAACCATTTAAAACTTAAATACGTGCATGAATGGGACTTTAAATTCACCCTCATCCACGCATGGTATCTAAAGGTATTACATTATGACACATAAGTTGCTTTTCGTTTTCTATTTGGCTTAATGGCATAGAAACATTAGGGATGAAATTTCAGACTATAATATTCCCCAACCTGCGGGCCCCCAAACCCCCGCCAGTCCGTTGGCTTCATTATATTGAAACTTTGACGTCGTTATTTTGCATAATTTACAGCTCGCTTGAATGCAGCAGCCAAGTAGATTTCTATAACTACGCCGGAGATGGGCGGAAAATGCGGGGGAAAACTGCGCGTGTCGGTTGTCAACGCTACCTTGGCACATGCGAAACGTGAACTTCGAGACATCGAGTTAATGATTCGCACTTGTTCGCCCCCGCCACGCCCCCTTTCGACGGTTGCGAGGCAGTAATGAAGTTGATTTATTACATTACACGACTACTTGGGATCTTCGATTTCTTCTTCAGCTCAACGCACAGGGCATTGAACTCGGCATAGAAAATAGATACGAAAATAGACGCTTTGTGACTGCAGAAGTAGCCGCCGGCTGAACTCAAACATCTGTTCCGCTAGTTCCGCCGGATCGAACCATTTCCTAGATGGCTATAAATAGATCATGTAACGCCCTAACTCCAATATCAGACACGCGTCTGAGAAGGGCTAAATTTAGAATGTGGAGAAGTAGGGCCCGCCGCCAGCCACCCAAAAACATTAGTGTGGAGGCTCCAACTTCAGTTTCCTCAGGAGCGCCATGGAGTGCAGAGCTGTTCCCATTCTACCCACCTATTCACAAGCCTGGTTCGTAGTGCACAGTAACGGAAAATCTAATTAATAACTAACTAGTTATTATTCAACAGTGGTACTCCTATGCCCCGGAAAACGTCCCTCTGCCGTACACTCTTCGATTATGGTCCTCTGAACGATCCGGTGATCATACTCATAACGCTAGCCGTCGTAGTTGGATCCTTTTGCCTGCTCAGCGGATTCATTTTACTGTGCGTTGTGTCAAAAGCCTGGCAGGATGAGACTTCCGAGGCCATTCTCCTAATGGGTGAGTAGCAGTGCTATTAAATTCATGGTTCCTATGATGAATTTTCGGTTTCTAGCGATTGGCTTCTTCATCACGGCCTTGTCCTGCGTATCGTGGAAATTGACGCGAGCTCAACGAATTTCACAGTTGGTGGATGCCCTCGGCGTAGATACTCAAACCATTTAGCTTGAGTGTATCTAAAGTAAAACATTTGAAAACTACGAAGTTGCAATTAGTTGCAATATACCTGATAAACTCTAAAACGTTCAACAGTAAGGAGCTGTCCAATGTAAGATTGATCTTAAGTTGTTTTTCCTTTCCGCATATGTTAAAGAACATGCATTATCTTATCAATGTGACCTATTTAATAATTTCGTTTGCTTTATTAATAGCTGGACGGTAAATATATTTATAAACAAATTCGAATTAAGGAAATAAAGTGATACAATATAATATTTATGAGTCGAAGTGAAATGTGAATCACTGTAGGTCTGGATCTCTTGCCCAAGCTAAGACTTTATATTCTGGGTTATCCAGGGCACAAATCTGGTAATGTCCGTGTAAATGGCTGAGGATCCAAGGCCGCAGTACTTGGGTCCCTTGCTAACGATGCCCGTCTGGACGAATCGCTGCTGCCCACGGTAGAGATACGGATACAATAGGGGTCCGCCGGAATCACCCTGGCAGCTGTCCTTTTGGAAGGCACTGACGCACAGTTGGTTACCGATCAGCAAGATATTCCTGCCCATGGAGCACTGGTCGAGGCTCAGGCGGGTCACATCGCCCTCCCTGGGCACATCGGATAGCACATTCTGCTCGTATATGCCCCACCCGGTAACCTTTTGGTTTTGTCTTCCTTTGTCCCAGATGCTCTGCCTAACCTCCTCGTAAAGGGGCAGACAAATGGGTTTGATGAACTCTGCAGTGAGGATATCGTAATGTTATCACTGGTAGGTTAGTAAGTAACTCACGGGTGAACTCGATAGATCTTGAAAGGCGGAGAAGCGCTATGTCATAGTGAAGCGTGTCATCGTCGAATCCTTCGTGGACAACGGCTTCCTGTATAGGAACATCCTGGTAAGGAGGCAGGCAGATAACTCTTGTGGCATAGGTTTTACAATCTTGTTCCGTGGAGATTGTGTGCTCTCCAAAGCGAACTGAAATCCTGTGGAGTAAATAATTTATTTTATTTTATAAAGATAAACACATGTTTTGTATCTGTTAAGAACACTTACAATGAATTCATCACGCAGTGGGCGGCTGTCAGGACGTATCCTGCTCAATGTAAAATATTAACTGAGACTCCCTGCTTTCTGATTTACTAAATACTTACGTGGGGTAATCAAAGTGCCACCGCACGCAAAGGATAACCTCTCATTGGGTTCGGAAAGATTGAATTGGAGCAAGGCCATCCAAGGTCGAGATCCCATTTGAATCTCGCTCCCTCCAGTGACCTTCTGATCCCCGAATTCTCCACATGAAGTCTCACTGGTCTTCAGCAGCTCCAAGCCCGAATCGTTGATGAATTCCTCACAGCAAACGATTTTCTTTGGAAGATTGGAGTATCAGTATATGTCGCTTTGTTGAATGACCACTCACTTTAGAATTTGAAGAACAAAGGGCATTCCTCTTTATTTCCAAGTCCTTGGCGGTCAGCTGGCTCTTTGGCTTGGAAACTATTTTTGCGATATACTGACATTCTCTGTAGTGTACGCATTTGCCTGGCTTCTGATCGTAGGTGGTGCAGTATGTTGGATCTTGGGAAGGGAAAGATTACTACAGGTCGCCCCTCATATGCTGACACTTACAGGGCTTCTCCGTTTGGTTTCCCAAGGCATCTGCTTGCCGGGATTGTTGACCCAGTTTAAGGCATATGGCCAGGAGCAGCAATCGCAGAACCGTCATTGCGCCACCAAGCTCTGATATGAACTGAATGCAGCTTCTGCGGAATCTTTGTGGATTATCTGGTTGCAGGTCGCCTAGCTTGATTGCATATTGCAGTGATTAAATTTACAGAGAAACAAATAATGCTGCAGTACAGGAGGTTATTAAATATATATTTCAAATAGCAAAAAAAGTGAAGGTATTAATACTTGGATACCTTTGCTATTAATATCTTTGTCTTCGGCTAACATAATTGTATCTTAAAGCTAACTATCTAATATATTTATTAATAAATTTGCTCTGCACTGAAGAAAGATAGAATTTGCTCAGATCCTAGATTAGATACACATATTGCGAATTGTAGGTAACCAGAATTCGATCCTCACTCCATCCTGCTCTTAAGGACATGACCTACCCCTTGGCATCTGGAGGCGCGAAGAAAATGCAGCTGCTTGCGCCTACCTGAGATCAAATTTTCCTTGATCCTCAGTCCGAAACGAGAACTCATTGAGAGATGCCGCACTTGCAGAACATCGAGCGGGATTTTCCCCTTAACTGGACCTTGAATCCCATTCGGATCTCGAGTAGTCTCGCCGTAAATACTCTTTCCTTATATCGAAAGATCTCGCAAAACATGTGGCGCAGTTGCATTCAATTTTGCCATAGTCCCAAGTTCCAGCGATATGTTAGGTGAGTTTTTAGACATACATATATCAAAAGTGTTCCTAACCTAATTGATTCTTCCAGATTCCTCGAGTCCAGTCTCTGCCAGTTTTAAAGAGCAATGATCCAAGAAAATGCGTCGTCGCCTCGTCTTTCAAACAGATTGCTTCTGATTTGCAATCTTGGCACGTTGACGATGCCGAATTTGTTAGTTGAATTCATTATAGCGAAACGCAGAGAGACAGTCAACGATCTCGTACTGAGAGGGGTTTTCGCTTTGTTGTGACTGCAGAGTTCTGAAATACAATATTTTGTGGCATTGTAAGGTGCGACGAGCACCCGATTGGGTTTGGGGCATTTCCAAGTCGGCGGCTGGGAAACTACCCCTGCCGCGGCAATTCCACGATCCAACCTTCAGCAGGGGGAAAACACCTCGTTTGGAGCTGCAATAAATTCCGGTCGCTATCAAGCCAAGCGTTCAGTAACGTTTCAAAGCCAGACGCGCTAAGATTGCTAATTGCAAAGCTTCGACCAGTCGACGAGCATCAGAACATGGAGCACATTCGATTTGTTGCCAAAGTCTTTAGAGCCGTGATCGCCGGCACACTGCTGCTGCTGATGACCGCCATTTACCGGGAGGACAACAACTCCGGATCCCACTACATCCACCCCAGACACGCCATGCAGTAGTTCTTCAATCGTGGTCTACGAAGATCGATTCACCCTAGTCCGATGCAATCGAATCGCTCGAAAATGCGGCAGAAAAACCGGTTGCGTATCGCCATATCAACTAACTGCACAAATAATGTTAGGATTTAGAAACATAACTATATAAAACTCATCCCCTCGTAACTAAACTAACTTATGTGCTATAGAAATTAGTTCTAGGTTAAAAATAAAATATTAAATGCAATGTATTTAATGTATTTCGCTTATCTTGCATATAACATGGGATCGGGAGGGGTCTGAAATATCGATTAGCAAGCTATTCGCACTCTCCGCAAAACGAGTTGCAATTTCATGCGATCCGAACTTGTTTATAAAAAAATTTTTAATGGGCACGAGTGGGCCAATTTTAGACGACTTTTGCATGAATATCTTTCTTTGTCCCTGGCATACACTAGAAGCTGACCTTAGCTAATATCAGCAATAGCGTTTTGGTTATTGGAACAAGTGTTTTGAGCAAATTACATTTTCGTGCAAAATAACTACAACTGATATGAAGAACATTGGTGCATACGACTTAGTTTTGCGGTATTTCAGTATTTAAAAAATTTTTTAATAAATAAATAAAAAAATGACTAGAAAATGCATTATCAAAAATAAAATTTTTTGATTATTTTAAACTTACACAATACATTTAAACAATTTTTCAATGTAAGTGCGTATGTAAGTATCACCCTAATTTTACATCACCAACGCTTAGCCTAGCTTTCAACCAATGACGTAAAATCGACGTAAATGTTTTCTACATTAAATATGACAAATATATGCGAAACTTGGCTAAAATAGAAACTTTTGGAACTCAGATGGATTCAGTATATAACAAAAAAATCATAATCAATCAATGGAGATTAAGCCCTAATATTCTAAATTTTTTACAATGGCAAAAATTCTTTCTTCCAAAATTCTTTGGTTTTTAAACAAAATCTGTTTATGTAAATATACTTGACAAGAATCACTAGCTAAGTCGATCTGACCATGTCCGTCCGAATGGACGACGATTTCTGGGGAACTATAGAAATGTTAAGTACGAGATAGTCATTGTTAAGATTAGATGTTCTCTCTGTTTCAACTTTAAACCATTTAATTTATTATATAGTATAGTAGTACATATAACTGTTTAAATTTAAACAAAGACTAGCAATAAAGGCTTACTATTGATATTATATTATTTCGGGTAGTAAAATTCTGGCATGGTATCGCGCCATTTTTTATTCCTCGATGAAGGGTTTATATCCGTGGAGGGTCCGTATTGCTGTACCACCCGTTTGATCCAGTCTGCGTAGCTCAAGAGATCTGTGAATATGCCAGCGATCTGACACTGGCCCTTCACCCTGCTGGCGATGCCCAGTTGCACATAGCGGTCTGAGCCGTTGTGCCACATTTTGCGCATCTGCGGAGCCCCGGAGTCGGTGCTGCAGAGTTGACTCAAGGTGTTGCCGGCGCAGATCTGTTCGGATGTGGTATTCCTGTCATAGATTTCGGAGCACGTCCCTGTGGGTTGGCGATCGATGTTCATGGTCTGGAGAACTTGGCTCGATGCGTTTGGGCCGGTTTCACGCCAAACGGTGGTCGTAAACCAGGTGAGCTGGTCTATCAGATTCTTGAAACGGTTGCTTGCGAAAATGCAAATGGGACGTATGTGACCTGCATATATGAAATCCATCGATATTATAAAAATGTCCTACTCTTATTCCAACTAGACCCACGTAAGTACTCCACCCTCCTTCCGAGTCGCAGCATGCCGATGTCGTTGGTTTGGTCATTCGCATTGTAAAACTTATGCCTTATGCCCAAATCCACATTGTACTCCTGGAAGGGTTCCTGGCACATGTGGTTGACACAGTCCACCTTAGTCTTCGTGTTGTACTCTCCCAGGCGAACGGTTCTTTAAGAAAATAGTTTAATTAGATTCGCATTGAGTATAATCGAAAGATATAAATATGTTTTTAATGAGTAATTACATTTGCAAGTCGTCCGGAATACAGTGAGCTGCCGTTAAGACGAACACTGAAACGGAATCGAATTATATCTGCATGACAAGCATATTATTTGCAAACATACAGTGATTAATTAGAGTGCCAGAGCAATGGAATCCCTTTGAAGTTTCCAAGTAGGCCATCCAAGGATTCTCCGTCAACTTTGCATTCACACTTCGTGTAACAATTCTATGCGGAACCCCGCAATCCTCTTCCAGGAGCATTTGAAATCCTAGCACGCGAGGCCACAGGCAGCAAATTACTGCGATTCCAATGATGAAGCTGCTCATTGCTCGGAGGGTCATTCTGATATACTGAATACTCGAGCAGCCTCTGCCGGTTTTATTGGCTTCACAAAGTGGAAATCTTATCGCTGGTGCCGTTCGTGGAATTGCCGACAAGAGCATAAAATGTGCTAAGCAAAAGAAGGAACTTGAAAATATTATTCATCATTTTATTTTTGCTTTTGCTACATCTTGATCTGTACGCATCTTTCATCTTATTGTATGGGTTTTTTATTAACAAATTAATTCCAAAAAAAAAAACATCAAGTTAAATTGTAACTTGCATGCCCAATAATAATCATCCATGTATGTACAGTTTATTGGTCTTAGTATATGTGTTTATTTTGATTTGGTTTTATCACAATAAATACTACATCGTATCCCATCGGTGAAGTATTATACCTTTTTGATCCATTTGCCATATCGAACCACGTCCGTGAGAATGCTAACTCTGCTGCAATTTTCATACGTGTAGCTGGCGATGTCCATCTGGACGAAGCGATTCTCGCCGGAAATCCATACGTACCGACCTTGCGGACAACCGGAATCCCCACTACAAAGGTTAGCATCATCATTTCCGGCACAGATCTGTCCGCTAATAAAGTTATGTTTTTTACTTCAATGAGAACGCGGGATGAATTGGTATTCGCATCGCCAGACCCGAGCCCCCAGCCAGTGGCCTTGAACCAGGTGAACTCATCCAACACCAACTGCATACGTCTATGATGGAAAATGCAGATGGGTTGGATACGAACTGCAATCATAAAATCGAAAATAAAAAAAATCATAACATTTTTCTAATTAAAAACAAAATTAGAAGTAAACGAAATGTGATTGATAAGCGATCCGGCGCACATAAAATAGGTGGGCGTGTGCAGAAAGGCCATCCACGGATATCTTCCCAATCGCGCCGGAGTGCCATTTATGATTCTATAGGATATGTGAGGCACTACCCCGCAATTCTCCTCCAGGAAGTCTGACGAAGATAATAATAAGCGGGAATTGTATTTCGGCGGCAGCAGTATAAGTCATACACATTTTTAGAGTTCAGTTTAATAGCTTTAGTATACATACATTGTGGCATTAAAACGAAAATGAAAAATAATAGGAAGTTTCTGTTTCCGTCCCGAAATCAGAAGTCTTCATTAATATAATCATCTACAACATAGCTCTGATTAGTTGAATAATGATTGAACACTGACACCACATCCTGGATCCACCAGTAGAATTTCAAGACATCGGTATAAGCCTGTGACTCCTTGCAACCCATATCGTTCACAGTCGCGATGCCGAACTGAACATTCCGAGTTTTGGACAGATACCTAGAAGTCTGGATCAGTGGCGAACCGGCGAGGCCGTCGCAGGACCTCAAATTGCCCGGGTGGCCAGCACAAAACTGGGTGTACAAGTCAAGGTTAATGCACATCTCCGGCTTACTCTGGATGAGAATGGGTCCGAACTCCTTGGTTAAGGACACATTGCTGTCTTGCTTCCAGGCACTTCCGAAGAATCGACTAGTCGATACCTTCTGCTGCGGGTTAATAATAATGCAAACCGGCATAATGTAGCCTGGGAAAACAAAAACATTCGTGGTCAGGAACTATTCGTGTGTACAGCCTTAAATATAAACAAATACACACCTTTAATCTGCACTCTTTTGGTTAGTTTCAGTAGACCGATGTTATTGGCTAGCGAGTCATTGTTGAAAAGTCGGTACCTCAGAGAAAAGTGCACCAAGTGATCTTCTGCCAATTCATCTGGAAACCTGCCAAACTCTCCCAAGCGAACTTTACTGCGAGCACAAGAATAAGTTTACTTTAGCTGAATTAAATTAAATTATATTAAATTACTTACACGGCACTTGGTCTAATACAGCTCGCTGCAGTCAGTATGAAAACTGGAAGCAAATGCATTGTTATTTACATAAATATGGTATTATATGGTAAGTTCCATGTGGTGAATACCATCAGTTATCAGTGTTCCGGCGCAAAAGATACTTCCATCCTCGTGCAATAGAGCTGTCCAGGGGCCCAAAGATGTTGAAAGCTCATCTCGCATAAGACCGCATTGCTCGTGAAGATAACTCGCCGATCCAGAATAGGAACATATAACAAGCAGACTGGCGAGCAACGCGATAGTTAATGTGGCGTTCATTCCGATCGAATCAGCGCATTCATACTGAAATTCAAAGAAATCTTTTCGTATTGAGCGCTTTTTTTCAAACCACTCTCAGTTTCTCTTCAGGCTTTATCAGCGATTCGAAACGACGGCTTATGAGGTCGATTCCGTGACTCACTGGAAAACACAACAACAATTTGCGAGCTTACTGAATTTATAGAATTTTAAGTAATTAAAGTGTAGTGTAAAACATTTTTATTTTGAAAAATCATGTTGCTTGTTAAACAACTTCCAAACGCGAAAAGGAGTTTGTCGAATAAATACGTTTTTTATTCTTAAAATGCATTTAATTTCAATTAACCAGCATTGCCCTCCGAATCCAATTAATGTAATTTGGCACATATGTATAGACTCCTGGGCTTTGGCAATCCGTTGGGCCATAGCTTACGATGCCCAGCTGTAGGTAGCGTTTGACTCCGTCGAAATCGACCCTGGTCACCAGAGGTCCTCCTGAGTCGCCGGCACAGGTATCCCGTTCCTCATGGCCGGCGCAAATCTGGTTTCCGGTCATATACGCACGTAAACTCCGGCTGCAGTAAGCGGCTTCGTATGCCCTAAGTTCCGTGGTCTGCAACAAATGGGGAAACCCATTTTTTTTGGTCTGTCCCCAGCCGAAGGCCTGATATGTAGCCACACTGGGCGCACTAGCGGGATTTAGGAGTATGCAAATGGGCTGGATATGAACTGGGTAATGGAATCATGGTTAAACAAGAGAGACAGCTATAGTCGAGTTACTTGACTATCAGATACCCGTTACTCGGAGAGAACATCGATAGAATCGATAGAAACTGACAACTTAAATGATGCGTGCTTCCTGTGGACGTGTGGCAACTTTCTGAAACAAACAAATCTGTATCCTTTCAACTTTCTAGCTTTTATACTTCATGGAGACGGACAGACGGTCGGCCATGACCAGATCACCACGGCTAGTGATCCTGATCAAGAATATAGGAAACGCTTTCTTCTTTTTTTTTTAGAATATAGGATTTAGAATACTTTTTTAACCTACGAGTAACGGGTATAATTGTTCAGGAACAACTTACCATTGAAATTAATACTCCTGTCCACTTTCAGGATAGCTATGTCGTTGACTTGGGTGGCAGGGTTATAATATCGATGGGTTATTGCCTTCATGATGCCATACTCCTCCGAACGGGGAGAGCAATTCGATCCCTGGCAGTCGGGATCCGTTCTTATATTGTGTTCCCCCAGTCGCAATCTCCTAAATCGCAAAATCAAAAGCTTGAGTAAATAGTATTGTGTAAAAGCCGGAAACTTACAGATTGGGAAAAACGCAATGGGCGGCAGTAAGTACGTATCCTTAAATAAGTTTAATTAGCCATTCAAGTGTATTATATTTAAGTATATGTATAACTAAATAACTAACTTGAGTTTAGGATCGATCCTCCACAATGCGCTATAGAATTGTTGGTCACATAGACCATGAACGGTGCGGATCTAATCACAGCTTCCTTCCCGTTCACGATCCTCATGGACGTTGGGGATTCATAGGTAACCCCGCACAGCGGGTTCAGGAACTGTGCGTCCACCATCCTCTGCTGGAGGATCAGGCAGATGGCGATGGCAACCCAAGCCGGAGATGTCTTCATTTCGTGTGACTGTTCTATGCCTACTGAACTGCGTGCAACTGACGTTGATTGTTAAGTAAACACCATGCTGTTCTTATCAGCTCATTAATGGGAATCCATCATCATCATTCCAAGAAATCTATGTATGTACATATCTCTTAAAGTGTAATGGCATTATGAGTAAACAAAGCTCATCGGATAACAACCATTTTTTATTAAGCGTTTTAGAATAGTTGAATTAATAACCTTTTGACAGCATAACGTATTGGATCCATCTAATGTAATTCGGAACATACGTATACACTCCCGGACTTTGGCACTTGTCGTCGCCAAAGCTCACGATACCCAACTGCAAGTAGCGCCAAACTCCGTCGTAGTTCACCTTGGTGACCAGAGGTCCGCCAGAGTCGCCGGAGCAGGTGTCCGATCCCTGAAATCCGACGCAAAGCTGATTATTTGTGATTGGCATGGACAGCACCGAACGGCAGTGGCGGTTGTCGTAGCGGGTGAGAACCGTGGTCTGCAGCACATTGGCGGAGTGATTGGTTTCGGTTTGGCCCCACCCGAAAGCCTGGAATTCGTGCACAAAGGGCGCTGCAGCCGGATTGAGAATCAGACAGATCGGTTGTATGTGGACTGGGAATAGAGACGGTTCTATCATTGAGCCATATGTGCATATCCATACACACCATTAAAGCGAATGTTCCTGTTCAGCTTGAGCAGAGCAATATCATTGACCAGAGAGCGATCGAAGTGCTTGTACTTCGTGGCCAAAACGATGTCGAATTCTTCGGCAGGGGGAGAACAAGATCCGCCCTGGCAGTCGGGATTTCTGGTAATATCGTGTTCGCCCAATCGCACCTTTCTGGATCGGATTAACCATATCTTGTCAAGCTGAGACATCAGTACAAATGAGGCATACTTACAGATAGGGCCTCATACAGTGAGCTGCAGTTAGAATATATTCTGCAATGGAATGAATCTTAACCAAGGTAGTCATTAGATAGCTGCAAGATACGAACTACTGGAGATGATCGTTCCGCCACAGTGGATCTCGGAGCCGTTGTACAAATAGGCCATAAATGGAGCCGATTTCAGCATGGCTTCCTTGCCACGAACTATTCTAGTGGACACATTGGACTCATAGGATACTCCGCAGGACGGAATCAAGAAGTTGGCGGCCACTTGCTCCTGGAGAACCAGGCAGACGCACATGTAAATGTAAATGGACGTCGATGCGAGAAAAGTGCTCATTTTGCGAGACGGTATCTTGGTTACTGAATCCCCAACAACTGGTGTTAATCAATAAATGGGAATGAAGCTGCATTAATCAGTTGCAATTCCTTGGAATTAATTGCATTACACAATGCACAGCAAAGAATATTTCCAATCCAGTTGTTTTATATTTTAAAAATATATATTTTACATTTAAAAAGACAACAGCATTGAAAATCAGAGGATCAATAGGCGTACATTTAACCCTTTTTAAGGACCTCCCACTTTTTTATCTGAGATGCACATAAAGTGGAAATATTTTATAAAAAGCAAAACCAAAAAAAAGCACTCTCTATTTTACAATTAGGTATTAATATTAATTTAAGATTAAATGTTTGGCATTATCGGTGCGGGCACATGGGTGTTCTGCTGCACCACGGTTGCGATCCAATCGGTGTAGCTGTACACATCCGTGTAGACCCCGATTCCGGAGCACTCGCTGCTGCCGTAGCTGACGACTCCGAATTGCACGGGACGCTTTTTGTGCATGTGACTCACAATCTGGAAGAGCGGACCGCCGGAGTCTCCGTTGCACGTATCGGATCCAAGGTGTCCGGCGCAAAATTGGTTCTGCTGCACAGGCCTGCCAAGGGCTTGCCAGCAATAGAATGGATCATAGCGCTGTAGTTGGGTGATCTGCAGAGTACCTCGTGTCCTGTTTGTTTTAGTCTCGCCCCAGCCGGTGGCAATAAACCACTGCATGCTATCGACTAATTTCCTTTTGGAAGTATCCAAAATGATGCAGATGGGCGAGATGTGAGCTGCAAAACGATACTGAGTATTTGGACCAAATGGAGTCAAATTGGAGTCGTCCAATCAATCACACCTTTGAAAGTCACAAAATTGGCCAAGCGAATCAGCGCGATGTCGTTCAGGTTTCTGCTCTCGGAGAACTTTCCATGCCGGATGGCCATGTCCACGTCGTGCTCCTCAGCCCTTGGGATGCAGATCTTTCCGACGCAGTCCTCTGTCGTGGTATCATCGTACTCACCGAGTCGCACCTTTCTGCTCAAACGAAATCGATTGGAAATAGCTTACTTATATTAAATTCTATATGTTGATAATTTTAAATTAAAAGAAAGATGACCATACTTACATCGCATTTCCTTCGTTAACACAATGCGCTGCTGTCAGGACAAACCCTGCTGAAGGAATCTATGGTCATCGCTCCAGTATTCGACTACACGCACATACTTACGCTGGGTAATGAGAGTTCCTCCGCAGATTAATTTGGTGGAGGTATGGATGTAGGCCATCCAGGGATTTGAGTCTATGATCGCATCCTTGCCACCGGTTATTTTAAAAGCGATAGTATTAGCAGTAAACCCACATCTTGGTTCCAAGTACTCTCCATTGCCCAGAGAACAGAGGACTCCAATGGCCAGAGCTGTGATCGCTGCAATAGCGCCCCACATCTGTACGATCTGTCAGCAAACTGCCGGAGCTGACCGTGGATCGTTTTTATAAGTACATTAAAATGTTAAGAGCCTTATCTCTATAATTCATAATTCTTTGTCGAGGAAACACAATGTCTGAATACTCTTAATTTTATGAGTAAACCATATTTTTTTATCAATTCAAGGGTCAAGGTCAGGCACACATTTAGCTAGTTCTCAGCGTTTTAGAAGAATTAGACTTAATTTATATTTACATATGTGCATTTATTTGAGTATAAGTTATTATACCCGTTGCTTGAAAAGTTAGAGGGTATAGTAGATTCAATGAAATTTACATTCGAAAAGAATGTAACAGGTAGAAAGAAGCGTTTTCAATATTTATTCTTGATCAGGATCCCTGGTCCGTCCGTCGGTCTTTCCGTATGAAAGCGAGAAACTCTTTTCTTAAATATTTTAAAACTGAGCAAATAGAAACTTAAGAAAAAACCACATGATAATTATTTGTAATTATTTGTATTGTCTACACATTTACATTTATATTATTCAGTGTCCAGTGACTCGACTATCAGATACCCGTTAAAATAAATAGTCACATTTCATAGCTGACTTTTTTCAACATATTATGAGTGGTGAGTAGTTTCACAATAGAACAGGTCCCAATACAGATATTTTTTGGGGGCGCGTTACCCTTTGCGGAAGAGGGTGGCTGTCAGAGTGGCCAAAAAACGGGGTCAAACACCCGACCAGGAGCCATGGCAACGTGGCCAGGACACGGGCTTCAGTGCGGGTGTGGTTTCGACTTTGTTTACAAGCAGCCCAGGCAGTAAGTGTCCGGATTCGGATTGCAAAGCTGTCACAATGAGCACTCGAAATGTGATGATAACGGACCTGGATCAGCCAGATCCGGAGCAGCAGCAGCATCATCAAAATCCTAAAAAGAACCGAAAGGTTCTTCAAACTCTGTCGGGCAATTTTAATCGTCGCTCACGAAGCGTGGAAGTGGAAGTAAAGCGACAGGATAACTTGGGTGTTGTCCACAAAGATCGCAAAAAGGATCGCTCTATTAACTCGCTGGTAAGCTGATCGGATTGGTTCATATATCCCCAAATAACTATCCTGAAACAGTTGCAAGCCAAGGACCAGCAGTTGGAGCAGCTTGTGCAGCGATTAGCCACCCTGCATCGATACAACGACCAATTCGCTAAGGAGAATGACCAACTACGCAAGGACAGCGGCCAGCTGGAGCGGCGTCTTTCGGAGGCGGAGCAGCAGGTTGCCAATTGCACCCGCTGTCAACAGCTCGACCATCGTCTGGACACCGTTCTTGGCCAGAATCGAACATTAGCCGGCGACGTGGACATGCTCAAGACGCTCGTCTTCAGGCTGAACGTGCAAATTGAGAGTTACCAGGATCAACGGCGTCTCGGTGATGGTGCTCCTACTTGTGGAGGATCAGCGAAAGTTAGCTCCTCATCTGCTCCGCATCCGCCACTGCCCACTCACACGTTGGGACCACTCCTGCAGGCCTACGATGAATCGCTAAGGGATAAGGACGCTCTTTTGGCTCAATATAAAACAGAGTTCGAGCACTTCACCGGGGAACTAAAGCGAGCGCTGGAGGAGAACACAAAGCTGGTAAGGAGTTGAAAATCCAATCCAAATTCACCCCACCTAAATGTAATTCCCAACAGCTGCAGTCCCAGGAGCAACTGCGTCGTGACCTCGGCGGCTGGCGAGAGGAGCGAGTGTGTCTGCAGGCCCAACTAGGAGTATGCCGCTCCAAGGCGGAGACGCAAACTCACAAGACGGACTTGGCCAAGGAGAAGCTGGTGGAGGTGATGCACTGCTACGAACAGCGCATGCAGACGCTGCTCCTGGACATGGACCACCTGCAGGCGGCCTACGCGCGAACTAAGTCCGAACTAGCCGCGCTCAAAAGTGCCTCATCGGCTGCGCCAGCTGCGGTTGCTCCTCCTCTTCCCTCCGAATCCGATGCACTGCATCAGTGCAAAGCCCTGCTGGAGCAATTGCGGCAGGAGCATGCGAGAGAGCGAACTGCCCTCCAGGAACAGCTGCAAGCCACCACCGCACGGGCAGCTTCACTGGTCCGCAGCACGGAGAAAGCCAAGCACAGCAGAGATCGGCTAAAGGCTCGTCTGAGAATGGCGCTGCAGTGGGCCCAAAAGCTGGAGGCAGGGCAGGCTGAGGTGCGCGATACCTACGAGGCGGTACGCCGCCTGGAAGTACTTGTCCAGCACAAGGAGTCACAATTGCGCGGATTGCATGCCCGGAATGCAGAGGAAATGGACAAGTTGCGTCATAAGTTACAGCAGAAGGAGGAAACGATATGTGCGCTGCTCAGAGGAAAAATGGAACGCAGACCGGCGG
Organism: Drosophila mauritiana; assembly: GCF_004382145.1. Lineage (NCBI taxonomy): Eukaryota > Metazoa > Arthropoda > Insecta > Diptera > Drosophilidae > Drosophila > Drosophila mauritiana. The sequence continues at coordinate 14,069,522 of NC_046668.1, read as the reverse complement.
TGGATTAACGCTTAGAACATAGTTTTTAACAATTAAAAATATATAATTTCAATACAAAATACGTTAATAACTTAGCGTAGAAAGCTTTTAAAGCACAGCAGTCCGGAATCAGCCGGACTCCACCTGTTCGGAGAGCGTCCTGTCCGCTGGCGCCCCCGATCCGGAGCCGGAGCCCGCGCACACCACACAGGCCTTGGGCACAGTCTGCTCTATGTACATGGTAATCCTTTCCAGTACCTCGGGAACCACGGAGCACATTACCTGCTCGTATCTCTGGGATCCCAGCTGTGCCTGCAGCGACTGCAGCTGCCACTTGAGATACTCGGTAAGGGGAATCTTGTAAACGGGATCTTTGAGCACCAACTGACGGTGTCGGTCGTCGTGATAGGTCTTGGCCGGGTAGCCCTTGGTGTGAAATTCCTCGATGACGCCGCCGCCACCGCCCAGCTGCTGCTGCAGATCGTCCAGCTCGTGTTCGTCATGAATGACCAATGAATCATAGAAGCGAGGCGTGGCCTTTGACGCACCCTCCTCGGTGGCGGCGTACTGCTTGTCCATAACCTCTCCCAACGTTTCGTCCACCAGCTGCAGGATATGTGGCAGGCGAGCAAGCAGCAGCTCATTGCTTCCAAAGATCGAGGCGAAGGCCAGGCAGAAGAGCTTTCGCTTCTCCGCGTGCGTGTCGGGAACCATTGGGAACATCTCGATCCAAACGTCCAGGATGCGGGCTAAAGCATCTGCTTGTGGCAATTGCTGCACCACCGACATGAAAACAGACTGGTCAATGAGCAGGGTGCGGGCCACGATGGTCAGATACCATCCCATTGTCATGGGATACTCCTGCTTAAGGCACACCTGCTGGAAGACAAAGGGCAGTGCTGGGCGCACCAGCCGCAGTCCTATCGCCGCGTCCGTTTTCAGGCATGTCTCGAAGATCCGCAGCATGGCAATTATTCCCTCCACGCGTAGGTCCTCAAAAGAGCGCACGCAGTAGGCCACGAAACCCTCGCCGTAGCGACTCAGATAAGCCTGAGCGTCCAGCAGTATATAGGCGTGAATCAGCTGCAGCACGGTGCGTAGATTCTCCGATGACATCTCGATGATAGGCAGAAGGTGGTCGCACAGACCAAGTAGCTCGGGCGTCAGCGCAGTCGAGTTCCCAATCACCGCCAGCCAGAGCATGATACCATCTTCGATGAGGTAGACGTGCGAGGGTTGCTGTAAGAAAAGAGGTTAGGTATTGTAACTCATAAAATTATATATTTTAGCTTGTTTTGCTTATATGTGAGAGTATGTTATTAATTGTATTATTTGTTACAGATAAGATTATTGTGAAAGAAAGAATGCTAAACCATTCAAAATAATCAGTACAGCCAGTGTTGACCTCAAGATGAAATCGCTGTCGATTGCTAGTTTCGCCATTCTGGTTTGTCTGACACCGAAGCTAAGAGCCCAGTTTATTGATCCCGATTGCGGAACTACCATCGATCTTCCGCCCAAATATAGAATCGTTGGAGGTAGAACTGCAGATATAGGATCTAATCCCTGGATGGCCTACTTGCACAAAAACTCGTCTTTAGTTTGTGCAGGCACATTGATCACAAAAAGTTTGTACCTTCGAAATTTTGTGCATTGTATTTAACAATGATTTTCCTAGGGTTTGTACTCACCGCAGCGCACTGCCTGCACAACTTCCATTTGTTGTTAGTATAAAGTATAAACTCGTATTTAATTTAGAAACTAACTTAATTCTAACACAGAACGGTTCGCCTTGGGGAATACGACACATCTACACGCATCGATTGTACGTCTGAGTTCTGTATTCCAAAGTATGAGGAGTACAGCGTAGTGAACGCCTACAGCCATAAATTCTTTGATGAAGGACAAGACGGTCGGAACGACATAGGATTGCTTAAACTAAATGGAAGCGTCGTTTACAAATGTTAGATGCCACCATATGTACCCATTAGTTTTTATAGTTTCCTGACTATTATTCTTTTTTGCAGTGTTCATTCGACCAATTTGTCTGTTCCGGGTTCCAGGCCAAGTACCCTATATTTCCACCTACAAGGCCGCTGGATGGGGTAAGACTGATCTATTCAACACCGCCACAGTTCTGCAAACAGTGAATCTGATCAGGCTTGACCAAAGCGACTGTGAGCGATCCCTGCGCACTTCGCTTTCATACGGTCAATTCTGCGCTGGACAGTGGCGGGCGGACACCTGTAGCGGTGACTCAGGCGGTCCGCTGTCGAGTAAAATGTCAAATGGCCGCATAACCCGCACCGTTCAGCTAGGTATTGTCAGCTATGGTCACAACGTGTGTCGAGGGCCAGGAGTCTACACAGACGTTCCAAGTTTTACGAACTGGATACTGAGTATTACCCGCTGGACTCAAAACTGATTTAACAAAAAAAATGTATAGCATATTGAATTAAACATAAAAGATCAATTACCTGAAGATCCGTGCTCAGCTCGATCACGCTGTAGAGGAAGGGCTTCATGGGCTCTGGGACATCCCGTATGGTTCGAACCAGCTGCTCCAGGGTGCCAATGATGGCGCAGCGCAGTAGGTCGTGTTCCTCGCTCTCGCGCCACAGGAGGGGTAAATACGCGATGAACTGCAATGCCTGCGGCTCGATGTACTCGCTCATCTTCTCCACAAGTAGTGTCATCGTGCCCAGCACCACGATCTTGGTGTCGCACTCACCGGCCTCATGGAGCAGCAAGAAGAGGGCCTCAAAGAGGGGTGGAAAATACGGGTGGAACGCTTCCGGCATGAACTCAAAATCGTCGATCAACAGATTTAACGTCCTGGCAGAGGCCAGCCTTGTGGGCATGTCCTCTTGCGGCCGGAGGAGATGCAGGCAGGCTTCGTAAGCCAGCGGTCGCAGCTCTCTGGGCAGCTGGACGCCAACCCAATGGCCTACCATCCAGATGATGCGACGCCGTAGGATCCGGAAGTTGGGAGCTTCCACGCGCAGCTCCGCAAGCAGTTGGGATGTCAGCCATGCACCGAAGTCCAGCTTGTTAAAGAAATGAAAGGCTGCCTGGCCTACGGCATTGTAAATGGCGTCTTTCAGCAGAATGGCCTTCAGGTCAGATTCCGGGGTCAGCTGCAGCTGCTGGGCACGTCTTACGAAACGGAGCACCTCCTGAATCATCACTTGCGAGTGCTGAGTAAAACAGGTGAAATAAAGGGTCTCCACGCTGGGCCTTAAGGCGTACTTCCAAGCATCACCACCACCGTCGTCCTGGTCATAGCCCTCTGGATCCTGCTGCCACTCCTCCAGCTCCTGTTCAGTGAGCAGAAAATAGTGCGTCACGATCTTTTCACAGATGTAGCTCACTCGCTCAGCTGTGAAGAACTTGGCGTGGCTTTGAGCAGCGCTGGCTAACAGCTCATCCTCTATGGAAGCTCCACCTTCTGGCGGTGCACTGATGCTATCGTTACCGCTCTGCATGATTCCTTTCAGCATGTTCAGCGCCTGTATGGCAAAGTTTTTAAAGTTGATACGATCGCCGGCGTCAAAAATGAGGGCGGTGCCCTCGTGGAACACATAGTGGAAGCTGAACTCCAGGGCCACTGGAACGAATCTCGCAAAGGAGACAGAATGCCGCTCCATCAGTTCATTGAGGGTCTTCATCATCTTAATCACAAAGCGCTCCAATTCGGTGAGTATCGTGGCAGTGCCTGGCGTGGCCGATCCCACTTTCAGTTCATAGCGCAGTTCGAGGCACTGTCGCAACCGCTGGAACAGCTGCTCCACAAAGTTCATGTGATCCGTTGACTTGTACGGCTTGGCACAGCCGTAGACCACCAGCTTGCGCAGGGATCTCATCACCACATATGCACGTTGAAGGGCATTGAGGGCCATGGCCTCGTCCTTTCGGACGAGTTGCAAAAAGCGCGTCGTAAGTGGTGCCCAAATGTCCCACGCCAGATATCCAAATATCTGCAAGCCCAGCTCCTGGAAGGCCCGCTGCTCGGCCATCAGTCGCCGTGAGGCCAGGGCCTTGAGGACATAGTGTAGGACAATAAGAATACGCTGTTGCAGGGCCGAATCGCCATCCGTACTGCAGGACTGCAGCTGCTTCATGAGTGTCGGCAGCAGATCCGGCCAAAATCGCGGGTAATCCGTACGTGCCAGACGACCCAGGAGCACAGCTACCTGCAGGGCTACCTGAGGCACCTCCTCTGCGTCGTAGTGACGCAGAAGTACTTCCCGGATCTGCTGCTTTTGCTCCGCGGGCAGCTCCTGCCTCGAATTGGGCCGCCAATAGCGCTCCACGCCATTCTTTAGGTAGACAGCCGCCATCCAACGCACCTTCACCTCGGAGTCTTCCGTACTGGACACCACGTCGCCGCCGCCACCTCGTCGCATACTCAGACGTGCAATCGTGGGAAAGAAGCCAGGCTGCTGCTCCCACTCGCGCAGCTGCGCCTCCGCCTTCTGGACAATCTCATGGCTCGGATTTGTGGCCGCCTGCAGTGTCTGGGCTACCAGCTGCTCCACCGAAGCTCCAGCACCCGCTGCGGCTGCTCCAGATACTGCTCCCGTTGCCATTTCCATCACACGACGCCTCCTCTTGCGACGCTTGCGAGGACGAAAATTATTGGCAAATTTCTGCGGCGCGTGCTGCTTCTTGCTTGAATTTCAGTGTGACCGACTGTGAATGCTGGAAAATACTAAAACAGCAAATTTAAATATAAATCATTTTGTAAAAAAAATTGCAATTTAAATTATTGTTTATTAATGGAATTTTAAAAGAAATTACAATATATGAAAATATATATATGTTCTTCATATTATTTTTTAATTTAACAATTACTACTACTAAAATAGTATTTCTGAATATTTAAGTAATTTTTAAAGCGTTTACACTTTTTGTTATTGATGCTTTTTGTTGAAATGGAATTTTAATTGGGTTAACAATATATGAAGTTTCTGATGTTATGGTTAACTTTATCAAATAAAATGGTTTTCATATCGCAGGACTCAATATATTTCGACTTAAATATGTAATGGAAAACTATTCGAAAGATTCTCTACGCCTTAACCAATTTCCCGATCCATTCCAAGTGTTCGAGAACATTGGTGTAGACATTTGGAGCGAAAGGCTCGATCCTGCCGAAACTCGCCAGTCCGACCAGGCTGAATACCTTCCGGTTTCCGTTGGTTAGAGGGTTTACCAACGGACTGCCACTGCCCACGCGCAGGAGATGAGGAGCAGGGCTTTCAATGCACAACTGTTGCTCTACGATCTCCTGGTGATCCTCCTGGTAGCACTCACTAGCATTTGTCCGCCGCACCGCCACGTTAGTCAGCGTACCCCAGCCAATGGCAATGAGATTCTGGCCGGGATCAGCAGCACGCTTTCGGAACTTCTGCTGCTCGGCTTCGTTGCTTGGCGAGGGCAGGCAGATCGGTCGAATCGATTCTAGCCGCATAAAATGTACAGATTATGATTATGAAGCTAATCGTATGGCCTTTGGAAGACACTCACCCGTGTACTGCACTTTTTGGCCCAGTTCAAGCAGAGCTATGTCGTTTTGGCCCCGGCTAACGAATTCGGGATGCTTGTGGACAGATGCGACAGCGTAGGTGTGCTCATCACCTTGTCCCAGTTCAACCTTTCTAGAAGTATGTACATACAATTGAACTGACATTACTTATCATCCTTCTCCAGCTGAAGGATCACAGTACTCACAATGCCGTACTTTCGGGAATCAACTGCGCCGTTGTCACCACGAAAGCTGCAAGGAAAACACATTAGTAATCTTTTCGAAAGAGGATAGGAAAGATGCCAACTTTTCGAAATAAGTGCGCCGTATGAGATCATAAACGAGTCCATGTAGACCTCAGCCAACCATTCGAAGGACCTGATCGCATCGGGACCTCTTCTATCCCAGCTGTGGAACCTGCCGTCGCCCAGACATCCAGCATCCAGTAGGTCAATATGGGGTAGCACCACCTCAATGTCCGCATCCAGGACAACACGCTCGATAAAGTCAATATGGGCCATTACGTTGGTGTAAACGCCGAAAACTCTGCAATATGTGCTGCCAGAGCTGACGATTCCCAACTGTGTTACTCGCTTGATGTCATCGAAGAACATCTGTGTGTACAAGGGTCCACCGGAGTCGCCTCCGCAGGTATCTTTGCCGTCCGAGGTGCCGGCACAGAACTTTGTGTCGTCCGAATCGTACCAATACGATGTCTTACATGTTTGCCTGTCTATTTTGTCGATCTGGACCATTTGAAGCTTGTTACTGCTTTTCCCGCTGTCCGTTTGGCCCCAGCCGACTGCAGTGAACTGCTGGATGGCATCCGTTTGCGGCTTGTGTTGGGCGTTCAATAAAATGCATATCGGTTTGATTTGTGGCTTGTAAACGACGCTTCTTTGCAACCTGAGCAGCGCTATGTCATTGCTATGGGTTTTTATCTCGAAGGAATCGTGCAAGTAGACCCTCTCCACGTTGTATGTCTCGTGGGAATAGTCGCTTTCACTCGTCGCCAGGAGATGGTACACACCCAATGTAACTGTGCTGCACATCATATTTAATCATTCAATAATATTATATTGTTTATCCATTCAAGGTGCTTACAGCTGAGTGCTCTTTATAATGCAATCCCGATCGTTGCAGATGCAATGTGCGGCCGTCAAGACGAATTTGGTATTAATCAGCGATCCTCCGCAGATGAATTTGTCTTCGGTTTTGATGAGGGCCATCCACGGATTCTTCAGTTCCCCCGCATCCACTCCACCTACAATCTTTGGTATTGCCTGCACCGCAACTCCGCAGTCCTCCTCCAAAAGGCGGGCCGATCCTCGACCCACCGTCAGCATCCAAGCGAATAAAACAAGCCATGCTCTGCACATTTCCAGTGAAAATCTTTAAACACACTGAAAGTGAGCTGCTGTGCGTCGTGAATTTTAAGAAGAGCTTATCAGCTATGAGTATGATTTTCCTGTTAATATTTTTACCCTTATCAGAAAGAGCGGGATTGTGCGAAAAGTGTTCCAGAGCTTAATAACTTAACTGAGACTCGATAACAAAGCCTTTCCTTGACCTTTTTGAACAACTGGAAAGTTGAGAAACAAAGTTTATGGGAAGAATTTTGGTAGATGCCCATTTTCAGAACATATATATATAATTATTTAAATATTATATATATTTATTTATTTATAGATAGTTATTTAAAAACTCGTCGTAAAACACATTTGAAACTATTTACATAACTACGCTCGATTAGCAAATAAAAAAACATTAAATCATAAATTTATTATAGGTATTTTCATTTGTTTAAAAATCACAAAGAACACTGTGTCTTACGGTCACACCTCCAGAAGAGACCGTTACGCTGCGGCACTAAAACACCTACTAAAAATACCAAATACGGTGCTGTTAAGCGCCTTCCAGTGCTGTAAACGGCAACTGTGTCATGTGATAGAAACCAGCTGACCCGTACATTTTCCAGAGTCAGGTTTTAATTTCGCTGTCCACATCGCTCGTAAGAAAAAATAGAAAAAACCAATCGAAATGGCTCTGCACTCGGCAATTAAGGGAAAACTGATCAGCGTTATCGGCGACGAGGACACCTGCGTGGGCTTTCTGCTCGGCGGAGTGGGCGAGATCAACAAGAATCGCCATCCCAACTTCATGGTGGTCGACAAAAATACGGCCGTCAGCGAACTGGAGGACTGCTTCAAGCGTTTCCTTAAGCGGGACGATATCGACATCATTCTGATCAACCAGAACTGCGCCGAGCTCATTCGTCATGTGATCGATGCCCATACGTCGCCCGTGCCCGCTGTTTTGGAGATTCCCTCCAAGGACCATCCGTACGACGCCAGCAAGGACTCCATTCTGCGTCGCGCCCGCGGCATGTTCAATCCGGAGGATCTGGTGCGCTAATTCCTCGAATTCTGCTCGAGGACACTGTTTCGTATTGCTGCAACCGCCAGAGTATTGCTTTACACCCTGTAAACAACTATCCATAGATTCAGTGCTTCGCTTTTGTTCTTATCGTGTATTTAAAGACATTTATTAAATGGTTTTCGTTGTATAAATAGATTAAAATTAAATTGTTCCACACCAAATACTGGAAGTCTGATATCTGGAGTTTTTCCATCGAAAGGTATTTCCAGCTATGTCAGGTAACAGTCTTCCAGCATAGATACAGTGCGCATTCGCTAAGTTAAAAATATGTTAAGCCACTGAAGTGGTCTTCATTCTTACAACTCTTTTTGGTATATTTGTAAGAAGTCTTATTGTCTAAAATGGCATGCCCATATTGGTTCTTTATTTATCAGTTTGCCAGAATACATTTTTTTCCGGTAGATAAGAAACTTGATTAACACTGCTACACAATAAAGCGGTATCCAGAATTTCCAAATCAAAACAAATTAGATATTAAATTTTGAAATAAGATTAGCCTTGTTAAAATGTTCGATAAATTTTTAAATGAGTTTTTGTTTTTAAGTTTTGGTGTTGCTGTTTTAAAGAATACCTTGTATAAATGTACCAGATAACAAAAAGTTCAGCGTGCTGTAAAGTCTGTTATCAGCTATTCCAAGGGCTGTTAGCGCAATCAGCTGTTGTGGAACGGTATTTTCTAGCTGGCAACGTAAACATAAAAGATATCTTTCTGAGAACCTGGCCACAAGTTGATCGATCGTCATTAGTCATCTTACCGCTGCACGCACACCATGCTAAAGGCCGTTATCCTGATCGGCGGTCCCCAGAAGGGCACCCGCTTTCGCCCCCTTTCGCTTGACACGCCCAAGCCGCTCTTTCCACTGGCGGGTCGACCTCTAATCGCCCATCATATCGAGGCCTGCGCCCAGCTGCCCGATATCCGCGAGATCCTGATCATCGGCTACTATCCGCAGACCCAAATGGAGGGATTCGTGGGCGACATGCAGGCCCTGTACAGCAGCAGCAACATCAACATCAGGTGTGAAGAGGGGATTTGAAAGAATCTTAAACTCTGAATTGACACACCCCTTATAATAGGTACCTTCAGGAGTTCACTGCCCTGGGCACTGCTGGCGGAATGTACCATTTCCGGGATCAGATTAGAGCTGGTAATCCCAGAGCCTTCTTCGTATTGAACGGAGATGTCTGCGCTGATTTTCCGCTTCAGGAACTGTGCGACTTTCACGAGAAGCGCCCGGCGAGTGCTCTAGTTACTATCATGTCCACGGAGGCGACACGTCAGCAATCCTTGCACTACGGCTGTCTGGTTTTCGATCGGAGTAGCGGAGCTGTTTCGCATTATGTAGAAAAGCCCAGCTCCTATGTGTCCACCTTTATCAACTGTGGGGTGTATGTCTGTTCCATGGATATATTCACGGTGTTGGCACAGATTTTTCACTCGAGAGGTCAGGAGTACAGCTGCCAGGCATTTTGCAATGGCAACGGAAATGGAAATGGACGAGAGCAGGGGCACATCAAGTGGGAACAGGAGGTGCTTACGCCCCTGGCTGGAACCGATAAACTCTTTGCCATGCCAGTGCCCAACTGGTGGTCCCAGCTGAAGACTGCTGGATCAGCAATCTACGCAAATCGTCATTACCTAGGCCTGTACAAGAAAACGCATCCCGAGAGATTGGCCAATGTGGGGACCAAACACGGAGAAGGCGACGGCAGCTTGATCTGCACAGTGCATCCGGACGTCTATGTGCATTTCAGTGCCACTGTCCATCACAGCGCAGTGGTTGGTCTAGATCAAACTTATTTTTTTGAGTGCTTCTAACAAAAAGGTCCTGTTCCAGCTGGGACCCAATGTGGCGATTGGACCTGGAGTGACAATTGGACCAGGTGTTCGCATTCGCGAATCGATTGTTTTGGAGCAGGCACAGATTCTGGACCATACGCTCGTGCTGCACGCGATCGTGGGCAGGGGCTCCACCATTGGAGCTTGGGCTCGAGTCGAGGGCACACCCAGTGATCCCGATCCCAACAAACCGTTTGCCAAAATGGAAAACCCACCGCTTTTCAACAACGAGGGCAAGCTAAACCCCTCGATCACCATACTGGGTAGGTGTTTTGAGTCAATGATGACATTCTTGAATCCTAATTTCAATTTCAGGCTGTTTCGTACAGGTGCCCGCCGAGAAAATCCTGCTGAACAGCATCGTACTGCCGCACAAGGAGCTCAGTCGCAGCTTCAAAAACGAGATCATCTTGTGAGGATGATTTTATTTTTTATCTTTGCTGTTTGTCCCTATCAGTATGTCATTTTATATGTTTATATTGTGCTATATTCCAAAAAACTCCCTATTAAATGTGTCTTCTCCTCTGCAGCAAATTTAACTACTTCTTGGGTAGTCGGCTCTGTCATGTTTTTATGATTGGGCTTAACACTATTTGAAAGATGGATATCTGATAGTCGGGAAACACTCTGTCGAATTAGGTATATCCGTTACTCGTAGATGTATATTCTCGTTCGCACTTCCACTAGCGGATTAACTGGTATCTTTCAGATCAAAAAATGTAGTAGTGATTGGTATTTTTGTTAAATAAAAACACAGGTAATTAAGAATTACAGCATAAATATTGTTTTTTTTTAAGGAAGTTAACTTTTATTCTAGTAAAGTATTTATGTTGCACCTTTAAAGGGGGAGTTTACATTCTGATATCGATAAGTGCAAGTAGTTGGGGGTCGTGACACGGTTGCTCCTCAAATAAGCGGCCCACGCACACCAATACCTTACCTGTGCGCTCCCGATGCTTTTCCCACTCTCTCTCTCGCTCGCGCTCTTATTCGTTTTGACCAAAACGCGTTTACGTTGCTCGGTTGTCAGCCAGTTAGTCGCCGTCGCCTGTTGCTTTAGATCTGTGTATATCACCCGCTTCTAAAACAGTGAAATTTACTACTAAGTATACTTACCAAATAATGGCCACTAGCTGGAAATGATGATTCTGGCCAAAAGGTAAGGTAACCAGGTAAGCAGTCTATTCTACGTGGGCAATCACCGTTCTCCGTTGGTAATTGAGCAAGCGATGAAGAGGAGAAGGAAGAAGAAGAGCAGAGCAAACAGTGTGCAGGTGTACGTGTGTATGTGTGGTGGAGGACGAATGTGTTGGTGGAGCAGCACAGGTAACTTCTATGCGAGAGTGAGCAAGAGAGAGAGAGAGAGAGAGAGGAAAAGCGCGGGTCATGCTCACTGAGCGTAACTGTCTTGCGCAGCGTGGGAAACTAATAGACTAGCTCTTTGCTTTAAGCCAAGCTTTATTGGCGGAGTTTGTGTAACTCTCTCCCTTGAGCTCTCTGTGTCTCACTCTCTCCGCCGAGTTGCCAACTACCGCAAGGCCTATTGGCAAACTCATACCTGGTCATGTTGTTGTTTTTGCTGGTATGTGCGTGATGGAATCTTGTTTGGTCTGCTCTCTCGCTCTCTGTCTACCGACACAGAGAGAGGTAAGCGCAGCTCACCTTAATTTACCTTCGTGGTTACCTGCGTTTTGCTGGGGCGATCAGTTGTTTTTCAAACTTGAAGCCAAGCGGATGCGCGACGGGTTAAATAAGTTAATAAACAGATCCGACACACACACACCGAAACGTTTGCACGCACACTCATACCAATTCAAAAACTAGAAAAAGACAACAAGACAAAGTGGTGGAAGCAACAGGTCAAAAAGAAGAAGAAAATACTTGTTTGCTGGCTTCAAATTAAAATAGTAAACTATTCAAAAGGCCACAAAACAAAAATAGCTGGCGTTTTATCAAATGTAACTGTAACACATATGGTCTTTTCGAGTTTGTGTGCGAGAGAAAAGAAAGTGCAATAAAAACCAAAATTTGTGAAAAGCCAACAAGTGCAATGTAATACAACGTGTTGAACGGAAAAAAAATCATAAAACAAGAAAACAGTAAAAACAGTTAAGTCGCCGCGCTGAGAGAGGGAGAAAAAAGTGAGTAAGAAAGCGAAGAAACAGAGGAAGACGAGCAAGAGGAAGCTGTAGATATCATTTACCAACAACCTGTGGCATCCCACAAAGATCAAAAGAGCGAGAGGGAGATAAAGAGCGCAGTCGACGAGGGAGAGAGAGGGAAAAATATCCGATTGAGAACCACTTGTTGTTGCCGTTAATCGAATAATCTATTAAATATACCAAAATGAATGAGCGACATTAACAAAAACAATAGTAGGCGATGCGCTAAACAAAGTGAAAACAAATTTACAGTTAGCGGAGCCCAAAACGAAGATGCTGAGAGAAAGAGAACACAACTTGTTTATGAATGCCCTGCACTAGAGAAGTCTACAAGTTTGTCAAGAAATAAGGGATTAATTTTAAAATGATTATGGAAAATTTAAATAGAATGACATTTATTCCGATACAACACTAGCCGATTGGTTTTATTTTTGGAAAACATACCTACTTAGTAATTAAAATCAGACAAGATAAGATACTAGCCCAATTTGATACTCATGCTGCTTAGGAAAAAACCAGAACGGTATGAATTTTAAATGCACCTGCTAAAGCGTATTTGAAGATCGCCTAGTGCTGAATCTGTTTTCTTATTTGCAGAATCACAAAACAGCAGCAATTTCAGAGTTGCACTTGTTGCTGGCGTGAGATCCAGTTAAAAGAGGGGACGAGATAAAAATCCAGATAGAGCGAGAGCCCAAAACATTTTCCTTCGTTTCTTCTCTGCGCTTTTCTACGACTTTTTTGTTGTGCGAATAACTTTGGCAATTGGCATTTCTCGCCAGCAATTTTTGCGCAATCATAGATTTCCTGTTGCTCCAACAACAACTAACGGCACACGCCAGCGACAACAACAAAACATATTTGCAAGCGGGGAACAGTGCATAAAACAAAAATCGTAAAACAGAAACTTGCGCAATTCATAATTTAATAAGCCAGTCCGAAATACAACAAATACAATCGGCCAACAATGAAAATCTGCTCACTTTCTGGTTTACCAATCGGCAGGTAGCAATTCATTAATTGCAATAGTTGTTGCCGCTGTTGTGGTATTAGTTTTTTATTGCACTCCTGCTGCGCCTGTCACTAATTCGAATTTAATAACGGCTTGATGGTTTTGTCTTTAGCACAGTGTATTAAACGAAAATTGATTTTCACAACAGTTAAACCCCTCAAGAATCTAAATTTTTTAATATATTCAAATATGAGTGTGATTAACATTGGTATTCTGTTAACAGAAAGAGGTCTTCTTATTCATATTGAGACATCATTAAGATGCTTGTTTTGATATGAGATTTAAATCTATTTAAATTTTATAACATACAAAAATTACAAGTCCAAGATAGGCAGATCCCACTGTACTGTGATATTCAGTGTTTGGCGTTTCTTATTTTTAATGACGGCCGCAACGCTTTCCCATTGTCTATTTGGTCATTCTTTATTTTACTTAATTGGGCGACTCGCTTACCGTTATTCATTCATTAACGAATAGAGTACCTTTTCCATTTCCATTTCCATCTTGCCATTGAGTGACCAACGAAAGGGAAACTTATCAATGCGTGTCTGCCTTTCTGGCATAACCGTATCTTTCCATAGTTTCCATTGCAATCAATTAAAAGCGCATAAAGCCCCTCATAAGACCACAACCCATGATATATGTTTGTATGTACCACTCTCGAAAGGTTGATGTAAATCAACAGGCTTTAATGGGCTGTAAGGGCTTAAGGTCTCTGAACAGGAAATAGGGCACTTTAAGGCAATAGTAAACGCAGCTTTTCGGTTTAACTAACCCCGGAGGTCGCCAAAAGTGTCAAAATCAAGAAACTTACGAACCAGTTTAGGCATTTTGGTTATGGAAGCCGAGGCAGTTCTTTTGGGGAGTAAGAAATCGTGGGAACCTGTATTGATGATGACTTTCTGCTAACGGAAAAAAAAACGAACCAAAGGGCGGTGCAAGATGCAAAAACGTTAAACGTTTAAAACCCATCAAAAGCAAACGTCATAAATTGCACAAGACGCAAGATTATAACCGCAATCCCTCATTACCACACGGTCGCTCTTCGAGATGATAAAGCCCCTCGAACGAGAAGAGTTTCAAGTGTAGACCATAAAAGCAGGGCATTATGCTACAGTCCAACTTATATAAGTACAACACTTAATTTCGTTCTAGAAATTTGAAATTCTTTTTATATTCCCATAACGCTGCTGTTAGCTCGGAACTTTATAAGTGGGTATATCTGTTTAATTAAATTTTGAAACATTAGACTAGAAAGAGACTTTTTTTTAGAACATTTATAATATGACATTAAAAAGAAAACTTTGTTCAAACATTTTTTGGTATTTTGGCGTTAAAACTATGGTTCAATGTGACGAGGTTAGACTGTAAGCCAGCTTCCCTTTCGATCTGATCAGATCCGACACGAGGAGCACTTAAAGTGGCTCAATTACGACAGGCTGGCCTTTTTGCACGTATGAATTATTTGAAATTTTAATTACGGCAAAGAGCAGTCATGACAACTACAAGCGAACAGTGAGCGACTTGCGCCTGCGCGCCCGATTAACCCACGAACGCCATTTTTGTTTGAACTCTGAGGGTCTTGTGTTTTCATTAAGAGTAACACTTTTCACATTAAAAATGCTCATTAAATTGCACTGTAATTTCTCGTACGTTCTCCGTCTGCCATTTCGCTTTCAGCCTGGCGGGGCGAAATTAAATTTCAAATCGCCAGTCCCCGGGTTAATACTTTAATTTCAATTTGACCCCTTTGACGTCAACGGTCTTAGAAGCTCCATTGCTCGAGCCAATTACAAATGCAGCTAAAAAGCGGCAACGCGACGGGAAAACTGGCAACGTCACGTGGGTTAAGTGACGGACGGAGGGACAAACGGACGGATGGACAGACAGACGGACAATGGATTGCATATGCAAAGTGTCGCGATGTCAAGCGTTTTGCCAAGTCTCGCTCAAATCACCGGACTTTGGCTTTCTTTTCGATTTTTTAGTGCAAGCACACACAGTACACATATAGTATAGTCTATCTTTATAGTGGTTTTACTTTGGCAAACTTTGACTCTGCCACAAACCGATTCGCTTTGTTTGACATTTCTTGAACGCACTCGTAATTAGTGCTTGCTTAATATGCAGCCCAAAGTCCAAGTGTGCAGTTTTTTGCAGTTTTCCGTTTTCCATATGGATGGCGTAATCACTGATCCCCCACTATTTTCTTTTATTTCCAGGCACAACCGCTGGCGGTGCAGCCCTGAAATGCAGATCATCCAAAGCTAGTCCTTAGGCTTCAACACAAGGAGCATAAACTCTAGCAATAGATTTAATCAAGGGATCTAGATCTAGCGACAACTTCCTCAGTCACATCGATCATCACAGGAAGAGATTGACAAAATGCAGGTTCCCGAGCACGTTGTTTCACTGTACATTGCGACCTGTGGCCAGAATGGAGCAGGCCTGGGATCGGACGAGAAGGAGATCATATTGCTGGTCTTTGTCCTCTTAGAGGTGTCAACTGGACAGGTGAGTTAACTTCAAATTTGAGTTTTCAACTGGATTTAAATCAATTTACTGGTCTTAATAGCGATGTAATCTCATTTTTTAATTACTATAAGTTAAGATCAACATGTAATTGCTCAGTTTAAGTAACGGTCTATTATTATTACTAGGGGGCAGTGAGTATGCCTCATCTGTATATGGGGAAAGCTCATCTGGCGCCGCCCACTGACCACCATTTTGTCGAACCGCTCAGCTCTCATCTACTCTTTAATTAATGAATGCTGTGGCGATAACAGACCGCACTCACACACAGAGAGAAATACGCGCTGCACTTTCAACTGTGTGGAGCGGCGATCGCTTATGTTACAGCTCTCGATTTTGATTCGCCAAATGTTCGGGATGCTCAGCGAGGGTCAAAATGGGGCAAGCCATTATGGAACACTCTCAACAAGATAAAGATACAAATATGATAACTGACAGATACTTTAAGGCTTTTGGAATTTCTTATGTTTATGCATTCCAAGACAGTTTAATGAGTTTGAATGCTACAACAGAAACATATTAAATGGAATATCGTTTTATTATTATGGTGACAAGCATTAGCCTCTATAGATTTGCATGATTCTTAAACTTAAACACACTAATTTAAAATAATGTTGAGATTGACACTTCCTAACACTGTCACTTCGTAGATTTTCTCAGCTTCACGTGTCATGCTTATAAGTGTTTATTTTTTTTTTTTCGGGGAGATCCCTATACCAAGTGGGAAACTGAGAGGCCTGCACATTGTATATGGGTATTTGCATATTTTGAGTTTGCCAAGCGATTGACACTAATTGTTTGGAAAAAATCTTTAAACATCCGAGGTGGCTAAGGGCAGGCCAACAACCGAGATTTGCAGTCTCGTCTGAAGCCCTCAACGGAGCTGCGCTCTATGGCATTACGAAATTCCCGCGACAAACTATCGCCTGCCATTAAAATTTATTTGTCAACCGGCAAAGTGAGTTTTTCCAAGAAAGCACACAGAAGTTTTTTAAATTGAAAATTATGTAATGCTGCTGCAGTATGGCAATACTTTAAAAGATATTTTACAAAACAGTAACTTAATGTTTTCGAAATATTTTAGATGATTTTAAACACGTTCTCGTGTTAAGTCTATCGTGATCATTCATTTGCTGTAAACGTTTTGGAATAAATTATTCCTCCCATTATCGGTTGCATTGACTCGTTATTCGATTTACCCAATTCGATGCATTTCGTCTTATAATGTCGCTTTCAATACGCAATTTTATTTGCCCAATGCTTGACAATCTCGAGTGCACACAAAAACCCGTATCGGATTGTATCGTATCCCCGTCTAGTATCGTCTAGTATCTGGGGGTTACGTAGGCGCTTCGATTCCGGCGGAGGCTGCGTGTTCAGAGGCACCGCATCTGGAAGGCATTGCTCATATACTTAGATGCATATGTACGTATATAGTGGACGTTGTTTTCGCACCGACTAGAACTGATGAAGGAAATTGCCGGCCATTAGAGATGGGTCTGTGTGTACCTTCGGGTCGGGGCTCTTGAGGCTATTTGCTGGCGCTGGCCGGGGGTATTCGAGATGTTTGCCTGACATTGTCGCGATTTTATGACGAGCACGCAACATTTTAGTAAGTACAGCCAGCTACTCCCAGCCCGTCCTGCCTGCCTGACTGACTGACTGACTGACTGACTGCCCTCTAGCCCACCTCCGCGATGATCTTAAGTGGCATTTAATGGCGACATTGAGGGTCCGCAATTACGAACGCTTCCATTTCTGTGCGAGATCTTAAACCCAACCATCCAAGGCCCTGACCCGCTGTCAGAGCAGTTAGCTTCTGTCTGCGTTCGGCTGCCAAAATATTATGAATTAATTACCAGAGCTTAAACTCTGGCTTCCAGCTAAGTGGCTTTCGCAAAACGTTTCGGCTGTGGGGCCAATTTTTATGTTAATCGTCTTCGCGGTGAGTCCCCGCCGCAGAGATTATTGGTAATATTGTATCGCTTTTCTCTTGCTATTTTTGGCCAGGTCACGGGGTCACCGGCAGACGCTCGAATTTCTCCAAAATCCTTCCCTTTCTCCGCTATTCCTCGACTAGATTCAGACCCCTCTAATGAGGAATACCCGTATAGACCAGACTTTTATATAAAATATATTATAAATGTCGTCGCATATCTGAATACGAAATTTAGTCTGCGAAATATATGCTAATATATCGAAGTCACAAAATGCTCAAACGGTAAAGATCCCAAGTTTTGGAAAGTGCCAATATTATAGTAATGTCACTATTTGTATTATTTAAACGATTATTAAATATGTTGATTACCAAGTCTTAAACTTGAATTTATGTATTAAATTAACAGACAGGTCAGCAGACAAACGCGTGTTTGGAAATAGGAGATGCGATCATCTGAATTAAGTTAAATATGCCATTTATTGAGCAATAAAAGCAACTCTATATTATATTTATTGGTAAAAGTTACTACTGAAAGTTGAAATTTCGACAGATCCGCTGCTATTAACAAAACTAATTACAGTATTAGATTTGACTCATTATGAGCCCGATTTAGTACCTTGCGTCGTGATTCCACTGACAGCAATTGAAATCGAAATCGCATTTGAAGGCCTTCTGCCATACAAGTAGACATCGAACTATAATAATAATTGCCAATATGCTGACCGATTCTGACTGTCATTTGCCTGCCTAATGGAGGAGGTACGGTTGGGTCTTCTTTTTTTGGACAGCTGGGGGGGCGAACGACCAGACTGTCAAATCGGATCGTTTTGATTATAGCGATGGCTCGTGAAACGTGATAAGAGAATTTAGTGAGTGTGCTGCCTGCACGAGCAGAGGCAGACGACTTTTCCAAACGGAAACATCGTTTTCCGTCTCAGTTGATCCATTTTCATGTCAGCTCGGTCTGAAATTGATTTTCACTGTTATAGATTTCTTGCTGGGGAGCAATTTCCTTGATTTAATATAGAAACACTCGCACACTCGCTGGCTTACATATACAGATGGAGTAATTGGCATGTTAATTGCAGGCTAGTTATGACTCGTATGGCAACAATTAAAGTTAATTAACATTCGAAAACAAACTGCAAAAAGCCGTCTAAATCGAGTGCCGAGGGGCTAGACGGGCGCTAGGTGGGCTAGCTCTTAATCTCTTGAACCAATTAGAACTCTTAGTTGGCTGAACTTTAATTAATCGGCGTTTCTATTGAGCTGAAATCAGTGGGTTAATGGAAATTCTCAAATATATATATATATACATAC
Organism: Drosophila mauritiana; assembly: GCF_004382145.1. NCBI lineage: Eukaryota > Metazoa > Arthropoda > Insecta > Diptera > Drosophilidae > Drosophila > Drosophila mauritiana. Next base: position 14,050,772 of record NC_046668.1, on the reverse strand, counting down.
ATATATGTGTATACCCTCTCTTCGGATATATTGAGATCCCCACGCTGGCATAATTAGGGGTGCTCTTAACCCCCACTCTCTTGTCCGTTGAATATAACATGACCACAACTCATGCATTTTTCATTTTCTTCGGACTGCCGTACTGCCATAATACCCCTCGTTCTTTTTTTTTTTTACTTTAAACCTCCAATTCCAGTATTGTTCTCACATTCAAAGCCTATGTAAATCGATTTTGGACGCCAACAGAAATCGGAAAACAAAGAAAATCGCTATGGTTTTTTTTTTTAGTTTTCTTCCTAAGGCCTAATAGATTTGCATAGCGACCAACTACCTGCAGAGAACCCCGATTTGGAATCGGATCGTAACTTCTTTGCATATCCGCTGACGCAAGCACCATTCTTTGTTCCCTTGGAATTGAAATTGGGATTGCGGCTTCTGGGTTCCGAAAGATTGAAGGTTTCCGGAAAGACTCCTAGGAAAGAATTTCCCAGCAGGAACCAGAACGATTTTGCGGTCTAAGTTGCAGGTGTACTCCACTATCGGATGGTAGTGATAGCAAAAGTTGACTCGGTCAAGAGCGGTTTCTGTGCCAGGTGATAAGACTGGGTATAGTCATGCTTACTGTTTTTCCGATTTTTGAAATGTTTTCTTCAGCTCTTAGGTAGTTTTTAAATGTTTTTAAAGTGATTTCATTCTAAGAATGGCATAAACTTGACCTCAATATAAATAATGTTATGTAAGATTGTTACTTAGACTTGTGATTTAGCAAACTCGAAAGCCGCGTGTACTCTTTGAAAGGGTATTTCCAGACTATGCCTTGTACTGCCCCTATCATTATTACCGACACTTATCATTGTCAAGGTAAACTAATGACTACATCTCCCCATCCATATTCTCATTTTCAGATCGTGGGCACCAAACAAATACTCGTGCGGCCAGATGGCTACTTCATCAAAGATCGCACCATCTCGGGCTCCTCGGACAACTCGAGTGTCACCAACAACACGGCCAGCTCCCCGCCCCTGGCGATCGGGGATGCCAATAATGGCAGTGGTAGCACCAGTGGCAACGGAAGCAGCCTGGAGAACGGATCCGAGCTGATTCTACCCATTGCTGAGGCCCAGGCGGCTGGCAAACCTTTGAGCGAGGCCATCGAAGAGGTGCGTATAATCCAATCTGATCCGTGCGGTAATCAGAGCACGTTGTTCGGGTTGTTTTGGTTCGTTTCGATTCAAGATGGTTATCAGCTGATTACGATAAGATTACCCTGCACTATGCCACCAGCGAATGCACATGTTTTTGGGTGGTATGCGGATGGGTCTATTTATGGAACGCTCACTCTCTCGAAAGAGAGGGGAACGTTCTTGGTCCTTGCCCCTAGTTTTATGAGGCCTGTTGCGTGGACCCTTATCAATGGGCATCGGATTACCCGTGCTGGTATATACAATCAGATACACAGTGGAAATTTTTGTTATATTCAAAGAGAATATTAAAGTACAGTGAATGGATTGAAGTATAAACTGTGTTCTTAAGATTTATAGTTATAAAGTATTCAAGCTATAAATTACCAATTCGAAAAGATGAATGACATTAGAGCTGCACACATAGAACGACTTCCGATAAGCCAATATCGATGATCTAGTTCTGAACCGAGGGAGTCATGGTGATTGGTCGAGTTTCCCGCGCACTTTGCCCCAGCACAGATTCCACACCCATTGCCAACGCCAGCCCCCCGCCCCTCGAGCGCTTATCTGACCCACTGATAACACAAACACTCCAGGCAAGCCCCCGGTTCCACTTTTAGCTCTGGCGCTCTGCAAACAAATGCGACACACATTGTTGGCTGCTGATGCAGATAGAAGATCTCGATATGAATGGGGAAGTTTTTTTTTGATATGTTGGATTCATCACCAATTTTAACTACTTCAAACATTTGATGCCCTTTTAACCTTGACTAATCAGTTAAGAGTTGTACATCTAGTACAAACATTAAGCACAACATATAATTTGGACGAAGGCAGTTTAATGTGGGTGATTATTGATCGTTTATGAGTTATAAATGATTGTTTCATATAGATCTGGATATTATTGTAAGCTCAAAATGCTGCTGTTAATCTTTAACATTTAGTTAGCAAAGCTTAGATTTAATACATCCATATAATCTTCTCTGTGTGATATTCCATTGGTCAAGGCAATTACTTAGCTTGGCTTAAAAGTGCATCTGGGAACCTTTGTTCCCTGGCGAGATTGGCGCGTGACGCACAGGGAAACCGGCACAAGTCTGGCATGCTAATTGGCCAAGTCAATAGGGCCAATAAAGCCATTGCCCGGAGATAAAGCTGCACTCGTACGGCGCAGGGTGGTGGCTCAAGATTAGTGATGTCATCTGGATTACACTCCTTGCTCTGTCGCGATTTCGAGCTGGTAATGCGACATTAAGCCGCGTGTTATATTTACTCACCATGACATGGCTGAAAACTGTTCACTTAATTGGCCATAATTGCCGGCCAGCAAACGGGTTTAAGCCATTGGCATTGGGGCGAATCTGGGGAATGTGGCACTATCAGTGACCCGAAGTAACTACTTTTCTCCTCGGGCCAGTGGAATGTTTGGGGTATTTTTCCAAATGCTATTATTAACCTTTGGCCCACACCCTCTTTTCCATCGTCTGTCTTTACGAGACGTGCTAATTGCAATTGGTAACTAAATGTGTATCTCCCGCGACTCCACCCTGCAGTTCGATGCCTATCTGCGATCTCTGTCGCTCCACGATACGGAGATCAAGCTGGTCACAGACGGCCAGCTGCCCCTGAGGCAGTGCCTCCATCGGGAGGCCAGTGCCAAGGATGTGGAGCTGCCGGCGTACTACAACCGCTTCAGCGATCTGCGCAAGGAGTTCCTGCGCTACAAGTCCGGCGACCTTGCCCGCGCCCTCGTTCCCGTCAAAGATGTGAAGAAGATGCTCCAGGCGCCAACGCTGCCCATGCCCCAGTCCATTGCCGAGATGCTTGGAGGTAAGTTGCGATTGGTTTGAAATAGTTGTTTAAAAAAAAAAAAACAATTCCATAAATGCAAAATGCTTGGTTTGCATAATCTTTAATAATTGTTACCGAATGCATATTCAGTTAATATGCGTTTAATTAAGCTGTGTTCATAAAACAATTACTATTTGCCGGGTTTGTTTAACTGAACACGGTTTTAATTAGTTTTTATTACTTTCCCCGCAACAGAACTCAATATTTCATCCGTGGAGGACAACGACTTTTACATTCGCGAATCCCGCGACATGGTCACTGTGATCCAGACGCTGCTCCAGGCAGGTAAGCTATATAAAGTTGGGACCTTTTCTCCGAATTGTTGACTAACTGGAGCTATTTTTACAGGTCACAAATTTGCTGCAAACGAATTGGTCAACCTGGTACTGGAACCTGGAATTTGGTGAGTTTGTAGTAGTTTGTGTTTTGGGTTCGTCTGAACTGGTTCCCCGAAACCCAAGTCGACTCAAGCCCCTCTCAGCTGATCCAAGCACTATTTCGAGTGGAAATAACTCACTCAAAGAACTCAAAACGATCGCCAAGCCCACCAAGAAATCACTCGAAAACTGCGACAGTGGAAGAAGGCCCCAACAAATCCGAGCTGGGAGCGTCGCTCTCGTCAGTCTTCGTTTGGATTGGGAGACGATAAGAGCTCGATCGTAGAGCCACATAGTCATAGTGTTTCCACGGGATCGGTTCTCAGCCGATGGCATCGAGTGGTATCGGGTGGCATCGTAACGGATCAGAGGCAACGTGAATGCACGGCTCTTGTTATCGCCAGATCGCCTGGAAATATTGAACTACCTACGACGGCTCCTAGAGATTGGGGTCTGTTTTTTTTGGGTCCAATCACTATAAAAGTGTCAATTAGCAAGCGACAGAGGTAACCCCCTTCCCGGAATGGCCATTTTCTGAAACTCCTTGTTGTGTCCAAGTTTGCCAAGTCTGATTATTCATGTTTTTTATTTGTTCGCGCAGCTCGTTGGGTTTTATTTTCTTGTATTTTTTTTGTATTTTTGCTTGGCCCATTTATGCATGACATTCTGTTTTATTTGTGCGAGTGTGTGTTTGCGGGAGAGTCAGCAGAAATGTTTATGCGACTTGGTAATCGTCAAGAACTTTGGTTGCACATCGGAACGTGACTGCGACGCCTTTTTCTCCTTGCCCAAGAGGAGGGCCAAACACGTGTTGCATAACCCCCTGATTCGGGAGAGGTGGTTTTCCAAAAACACCATACTTACGGATTTTCCCATTTTCCTCCACAGCTCCATAGACGACGAAGTCGACGGTAACTGCATCGTGAGGGCCAGAGGATTACCCTGGCAGAGCAGCGACCAGGACATTGCCAAGTTCTTCCGCGGCCTCAACGTAGCCAAGTGAGTAATATGTGGTGTATTGCCCAGGCCAACCCATTGATAAGACGGTTCAGGGGTCGGCCGTGTCGAGATTACGAGCGACCCACTTTATCATTTACCCACCCGCTAACCGCTCCCCTTCTTCGAATTCCAGAGGCGGCGTGGCCCTCTGTCTTTCTCCGCTCGGTCGTCGTAACGGCGAGGCTCTGATCCGCTTTGTGTGCCAGGAGCATCGCGACATGGCGCTCAAGCGGCACAAGCATCATATCGGCACCCGCTACATCGAGGTGTACCGGGCATCGGGGGAGGATTTTCTAGCCATTGCTGGCGGAGCCTCCAATGAGGCGCAGGCCTTCCTTTCGAAGGGCGCCCAGGTGATTATTCGCATGCGGGGATTGCCCTACGACGCCACAGCCAAGCAAGTGGTAAGTACAGGCAGTTGTCAAGGAGTTCATTGTCACTCCACAACTGGATGAGATAAATCCATATGCAGCTTATAGAAGAATTATTAAAACTCATCCAAATTTTTATAATTTTCTCTTTCAGCTGGACTTCTTCACCACTGGGGATACTCCGCCCTGCCACGTTCTTGACGGGAATGAGGGCGTGCTGTTCGTTAAGAAGCCGGATGGACGGGCCACGGGTGATGCCTTCGTGCTATTCGCAAACGAGACGGATGCGCCCAAGGCGCTGGGCCGGCACCGTGAATCCATTGGGCAGCGGTACATTGAGCTATTCCGTTCCACGACCGCCGAGGTGCAGCAGGTGCTCAACCGGTCGATGGACCCCAAGAACTATGAGTCGGGCGGCGGGCACAGCCAGCCGCCGCTGATTGCCCAACTGCCCACGATGCAGCTGCCGCTGCTGCCGCAGGTGGGTGCCCACAGCCTCAGCCACAGCCTCGGAGCCAGCCCCGCTAACCTGTGCCCCCCCGTGCCACCTCCCGCTCTCCCTCTCCCCACACAGCACCTCATCACCTCGGGCACCACCAAGAACTGCATCCGACTGCGCGGACTGCCCTACGAGGCGATGGTCGAGCACATTCTGCATTTCCTCGATGACTTTGCAAAGCACATCATTTACCAAGGTGTCCATATGGTTATCAATGCACAGGTTAGTTGGCTTAATAGAATAGAATGTAGTACATTTAATTTTCCAAATCCCTTTGCTTCTTGATATTTTAGGGCCAGCCAAGCGGTGAGGCCTTTATCCAGATGGACTTGGAGGAGTCAGCGCGTCTATGTGCTCAGCGCAGGCACCACCATTATATGATGTTCGGCAAGAAGTACCGCTACATCGAGGTGTTCCAGTGTTCCGGGGACGACATGAACATGGTCCTAAACGGAGGTCTGGCCTCTCCGGTGGCACAACCACCGCCGCCTCACCTTGGCCACGCTCACAAGCAGCAATCACTGCTGGCCGCCACTACGGGTATGTTCAGTTCGGCGGGTCAGTCGCCGACGACCGTAGCCGCCGGTACCGCTCAGTCGCCGCTGGGCGGCACTCATACACACACTCACCCGCACTCTCATGCGCATGCGCACGCCACGGGCCATGCCCAAGCGGCAGCCGCTGCCGCCCACCACGGATTGTCCGCCTCATCGGCTATGCTGCCGGGTCTTTCGGCTGCCGCTTCCGCATCCGGCCTGGCCTCCTTCATGTCGGCCGGCCAGCAGTCGGCAGCCGCAGCTGCTCATTCCGCTGCCTCGTTGCAAAATGCCGCAGTGGCCTTGGCACCTCAGGGCTACGCCCTCAATCCTTTCTCTCTGCCGCCGCCAGGATCTGCGGCTGCTGCAGCAGCTTCCACACCCGCCCTGCTGGCCCAGCAACAGGCTCAGTTCATAGCCCAGCAAAGTTTGTTGGTGCGACAGCAGGCTGCAGCTGCTGCCTTGGCCGCTGAACAGCAGCAACAACAGCAGCAGCAGCAACAACTCTATGCCAGTGCAATGCTGCAACAGCATCCGCTGTACCTGCAACAGCAGCAGCAGCAACAGCAACTGTATGCCAGTGCCATGTTGCAACAAGGTCAGCCGCAATTCGTGCTCATGCAACGGCCTTCGGCCGCCTACTTGCCGCCATTTCCACTTAGCTATATGTCCGCTGCGGGGGCGGCATCGGGCGTTGGCGTGGCGTCAGGAGCAACAGTTGCTGGAGCGGCCGGAGCAGCATCGCCTTCCGCCAGCAACTCCTCGCTGGGTCAATCGATGAAGCGCTCGTACGAGAACGCCTTTCAGCAGGATCCAGCGGGAGCGGCAGCGGCGGCCAGTGCTGCTAAGCGGGCCTTAACCCGGCAGCCCAGCAGTGTTTACTCGTACTATAATTCGGGGATCTAGCTAGACCCTAGATCCGTCAAAGCAAATGAAACATTTTACCCTGAAATAAGAGCTTCAACTCCAGCACTTCGGGCACATTCCGCGAGTGGGTGGGGCGTTCATATAATACCTACATTAAGGCGCACACATAACTATATCATGTATCATCATGGCCACACTCACACACAACGCATACCAGGCATTCTCTAGAGCTTAATAATTACCGATTTGGATTGTAGACTTAAGTACTTTTCTTGTATGGAGTACTCGTAGTAGCCTAAGCATACTTGTCTATGGTCTAAGCGAATCATACTTACTATAATTAATATACAACGAGACACACACGCGGGCACTCACACACACACACACGCACACACACCAGAAAGCACTGCTCACCCATACATGCATAAGTACACCAGCTAACAGAGGGCATTTCAAAAATGATCAAGGTATCCTGATCACTAGTGTTCTATTAAGCATTCCATAACAATGAACTTTTATTTGTTTATTTCGATATATGCTTGGTGTGTGTGTGCGTGCGCGCGTGTTTTTTAGGGGCAGGAGGAGAAAGTATATATCTTGAGAATATATATCTCCTCGACTGTCCCCCTATTCGAGGGCAATCAACAGAGGCTAACGTGGTTCAATGGGGCAGGGAGTTCTTATGGGTGGCTCGGTGGCCACCAAGCTCATTTAGTGCAATCTAATTTTAGTGTTTACCCTTTGTAATCCTGTTTATAATATAGCCACTCGGCGCCCTCCATCAGATCCCCTCCCTCCGTGAACCACGTCAGGTGTTGGCTCAAGCGCAAATTACAACTAAATTTGAGACGAAAATCAAAACCCGCAACTGTTTACGGGCTATCACGAGTAAAGCGAATATCACGAAACCCTGTTTTCTTAGACAAACGATTTGGAATAACCATCGATGGGTGGAGTTGTGTGCCTATCGACTTATACATATTTATATACCTACATTTATACACGCTAGCCTTAAGTTTGTGCGATTTGTGAAATGGGATTGCATTTTAATTCTACCGGCGATCTTTTCCCGTGTCTCTCCATGGCAGCTAACAATCAATTATTAATAATCTCATCGTCTGACTTGCAATATCGTACACCCTATAAATACATAGTGCCTAGATCTATGGTGTAGCTCTTAAGTGTGCGTAACTGGTGTTAGTCGCAAATGGGATAGTTCTCTCTACTATATATCACTCTCTACCTCTTGATATCAATACCTCTCACTGTTTGTGTGTTCTCTGTCATCACTAATTTAGTCGGGATCAGCTAGATCTATAGTCTAAAGCTTGTTGTAAGTTGGGGCGCTTTAGTGTCTATATACATATATAGTGTGACTAGTCTACATAATCGGATAACTGATAACTGGTTACTGGTGACTCGGGCTTACAATCCTGCAAACTGCTCGTTAGCTTTAAGACTGTCTTAACTCTTGAGAAGTAATTATTTCAAAACGATATGATAATGAGAAGTCAACAAAATTAGAATATACAATTCGGCGTAGCTCACTAGGTATTTAGAACTCTGCAATATATGATAAGGAACATCTCTTGAGTTAGGATAGGAATTCAGTTAATGAGCATTTTGCACAATTCTTACACAAACAGGAGCTTTTGTCAGTGTCTTTCGGATTCCGAATTCCCCAAACCTACCGAATCCCCCAAAACAAAAATCCATATATCCACCTCTCTCTTCTCCTGCTGCGTCTAACACTAAGTTTCGCTCGGCTTGGGAAGATCGAGCTTAGCGAGGGAAAGGCATGGGAAAGATAGTCTGCGCCTGGCCTAATCCTTAGCCTAATTTAACCTTTAGTCTTACGTAGAATGGCAATCGAGTGGCTTCCGAGCGGGTTAAACGGCCACTTTAAAGAAACAACACATAATCAATTGTATCTACTTAACTAGTTTGTACGCACAGCAGTTTTAATGTTTTTTGGAAATTTTACGATTTTTGATATTCCATTCTTTTTTACCACTAGATGTTAGTGAACAATCTTTGATTAATTTTTTACATCAATAAAATACGACATACCGCCTAAACTAAGCCCGCTCTCTCTCTCTATCTCTCTCTCTCACACACTGTCCACCATCCCTTTCGCTCCTTTGTGTGTTGCCTGATGAGTAGAGGATTATTCCTAGACCTACTAATAAGCAATACAAGATCATATTGGGTTAAATACCTTACTAACACTGATGCCCCCAAAACCGAGAAGAGAACCCGTCCCGCCAAGATCCCTATCCCTTTTCCTTACCCGCACACTCTTCCTCCATTCACACACCTTTATGTACATGTAACTGGGATATAGGGCTTGGGCTAAGCTTTACACTCGATCGCGATTTCAGCGCCTCGTCCAAGGGCCAAAACGCTGGGAGTGGATATCCGGAATCGGCATTTGGAGTTTGTTTGGTTTTTGTTTCCGTCACTGTTCTAGCCACATAAATACTATCGTAACTCTAAGTGGAATGTCCATCGTACATCGTACTAGTCATAGTCGCATCCTGTATGTAACTCGACGCAGTTTGTTCCTTCGGGCGCATACTATATAATCAATTACGGCCTGCGAGGGCCTGGTGCTTGGATTAAACAAAAAAATTGAACGAAACATCAAACCAAAATAAAAAAAAAGCTAAACAGAAAAAAAATTAAAATTTCCAAAACAATCGGCCAAACCTGTTCAAAATTTGTACTCGTACTTGTGCGCAACTGTTTCATGGTCTCTGGGTGAGGTGGTAAGATACTCGTTCCAAAATACCAACTATATATGTCTCTCCTACCATTTGCAATGTCTAAACGGTGAGTGATTTGAATACAATTTTGCCCCTACTAATCCACTAAACTAACTGGCCAATTAATTACGGAGATAAGATCACTAATTAACCTAGTAACAACTAAAACGTGAGGTTGAACCACAAGCCAAGAAAGTGAGTGGCTAAATTATCCGCATAAGTAAAGCTGCAGAAGCTGAGATGTTCGGCTGATGTACACCAGTAAACCCACGCATATATACCTGTATATCTTGTATATGTCTGCTGACCCTCGTCCTTACCCTTCAACAAGCAAATGCCATACTCACAACACTTATTACCCAAGAGTTCCCAGAGTGAAACCCGACCCTGTTCTGTTTAGGAACCCCTTCACTGGATGAACACTTCAGCGGAATAATACTCTTTATTTATTTTCAATTAGGTGCCACCGTGCTAGGCGCCCACTTTGGCGGTCCCTTTCCGGCCTACGGAGCGGCCCCGCCTCCACCGCCGCCGCACACGCCCCTGCTGGCCACGCCCCGATCGCACCATCATCCGCACCACCATCCGGCGTCCGCCTTTTACCCGCCGCCGCTCGTCTACTGGCCGTACCCGAGTCCGCCTGTCTCGCCCACCACGTACTACAGCCAGCCGGGGGCGCACTCGCCCTCGCAAGCCATGGTAAGAGCCACACGCCCCAAGAGTAACACTCCCTGATAAGCTGACAAATTTGCGCCTCTAGATATAGAAAATTGTATTATAAATTAAAGAAGCAAAGAGAACCTTCCCCTTCACGGAATTTTACAGAAATTAAATGTATTTAGATAAGTGTGGCTTAAAGCCCAGTAATTATTTTTAAAACGAACATTAAAATGTTAACTTATTTCTGTATGTTGTAGTATCCGCTGGACTTCTTTCCACCGTCGCCTCTTTCGCCGCCCAACGTGTCCATTCCGAACACAAGTACTGGCCTGATACTCACGCCCACCAAAGCGGCCGTCTCCTTCGTGCCGCCCAAGCAGTTTTCGCCCTCTTCGACCGGAAGCGGAAGTCCCAACTCCAGTTCCGTTAAGTTGGCCGGTCAGGCGCTGCCAGCGCATATGCCATCGATCGCTGTGAATGGGAGGACGGAGGGTGCCACATCCACAGGAGCAAAGGACACTCCATCGACGCCTCAAGAGACCTCTGCATCACAAACGCTGCTCAGCATAGACACGAACCATGCCACACCCACAACAGCCGCTGCGCCCCCGCTGAAGACGGGCAGTCAGGGTTCGACGGGGGCAGCTGCCACGCCCCTTGTGAGCAACTCCTGCGTGGAACTATACATCTCGTAGAGAAGCGAACGAAAAGCCGAGCTTTTTTTCTTGCCAATCGAAGAAACCTATCTGTTAGTCTAGTTTAGAACCACACGCCCCACACTCTAGCCGAGTCTCATACCTGCGTGGTGAGTTTCGATGGCGGCGAAACAAACGGGACGAGCAAAGCAATGGAATCTCGCCGCCGCCTCATGAATTTCTATATCAGATAATCCGCTAGTGCTAAGTAGTTAGGCTGCCCAGTGCAACTCATTCGATGTTATATTTATTCCGCTGCTGCATTGCATTCTATCCAAATATACACATTAGCCAATTAGCAAAGAATCGAAGCAAATACGACAAATTTATCCCTAGTCAATAGTAAAATTATTTATACAATTATCTATTTGTAAACGCATGTTAATGTTATCGAAGTCAGCGATTTTCCATGTTTTTATCCGTAGGCTACACCATCAAATATTGTTATTATCCTTGTGCACTCCCAGAAAACAACAACAAAAAAAAAAAGAAACCAAAAAACATAAAAAACATCAGAAAACAAACGTCCCCCTTTGCAATCTGTTTTGTTTGTTAGCCCATTCGCAATGAAAAGATATTATCGTTTGTTTAAATTAAATATATACAAATAAATTTTATTTGAAATGCATAGTCGTGCTATATAGATTAACAGCGTTGGGGTTAGCGGCTTAACATTAATTCCGGAACAGGATGCAATTACGAATCAATTAATGCCACTATCGATGGACGGCAGGTGCAAGACGGCATCATAAATAATTCTCGAAACGGACACTGATAAATCGTTGACAAATGGCGTTACAAACGGACGAAAGTCCCACCGACCCGTTTAAAGGACACGGTCGTTGTGAACCATCATCCGGTCGCACCGTACCATTACCATGGTCTCGTATCACATTTAAAATAGATTAAAAATCATCGCAGGTGAACGGGTTAGTTCTATGCAGCATCATTTGCTGCAGCTGCCAGCCGCATCCTGGCACTTCCTCCGGTTCCTGACCCTCCGTTTTCCTGCTCTCCGCTCACATGATAATTTATCAAGCGCTGGCGCCGCTGCAGTGGACACCACTTCCTCCCTTGCCAGTCGCCGCTTCCTGCAGCGGCCAGCGGGCCTATCAAAAGGACATTAGGCGTGCCGCTCCGTTGACAAGTTGGCCTGCGAAGTGAGAGAAGTAAATGAAAAAGCGTCGGTTAATGCGCCAAGGCCAATGGAGAAATATGAGGCCAGCGGTTGCAGAAGTAACTCCTAGTTGCCCCTACCATTTTTCGGGTTCTTTATGGCCGCACACTTGACTAGGCAGCGCCGCCCTGCACTTCCTCTAATGGCTCGGAAATGGCCGTATAAATCTCATTTGTAATCGCAAAGCCGAAAAAACTATCGCCAGACAACGCCTAAAGTAGGCAGCCCAAATAATGGAGAACCGAACTTGCCGCGCAATAGTTGCAAACTTTGCGCCACTGACACTCGAAACTAAGTCAATAAAAAATATAACCCAAATGCCAGTCGCTGGCGGTGCAGCGGGAATGCAATAACAAGGATACCCAATTGGCGGCGGCATATTTTCGACGACTTAGCGACTGTCGTCGCCACTGTCGAGCGGCGAAAAAAGCGCTTCCGTTTTGGTATTAAGCCATCGAAACTTTTATTGATTTAGGGGCTTTCGTTGCGTTTCAGCGAGCATTTCAGTTGACAGGTCTGCTGGAGACAACAACGAGCTTAAAAAAAATCACTTTGCATAGACCCAAATTTAAGTGCTTCACTAGAACATTGAGTCCTTAAATTGTGGAAAAGGTATGGAATTTTTAGACACACTAGATGTATGGATTATGAATTATATACATATAAACTACAATTCCACATGTTTTTTTAAATAGTATGAGCTAGATAATGTGTGCAAATAGCTTTTTAAATAATTATATTTTAATAATAATCTCTAATCCGTTTTTTTCTGTGCTGTACGCCCTGCTTTCGAGTTCAAATAAAAAACAGAACGTAGCACCTGCACGGCAATTTTTGACCAAATATTTGCCGAGTACCTTAAACAACGCCGCCCCTTCGGCCAATTGTGTCTCCTGTTTTGTTGTCTGGCCCAACAAAAAATCAATTTCGGGCACATTACCAGCCTGGCAACTTGATTTTATTATTTACTCGTATTTGCCGTTTGACAGATTCGCCTGGCTGCCCTCAAAATTTCAAGCGCACTCACACACTCGCAAACGTTTGGTTTTTGGGGAAAGGGGGCGCAAATCGGAAAAGCGAGGGGCTTTAAAATTGCCCAAGGGGGCCCAAGTAAAATGACTGCAGTGCGCCTTTCGCAACGAGCAGATAAATCGAAATAATAAGAAAGAACAAGCTGAGCAAAAAAAAAAAAAAAAACAAGAAAGCAAAGAAAACGAAGCAACGAAATCCATGTATGTTTGCTCACAAATCTTGGGCAAATAAAGCTGGAAAATTCAGGAGGGAAAAGTGGGAAAAGCGGGTAAATGCGGCTGGATTTTACGTTTTCATTAGAGACTGTCTCGGGGAATCCTTTGGTGGAGAGTTCCAAGTTTACTGCAACTTTATCCTATTTTACAAACTACTTTAGGCAATTGATTGTGAGCGAATGCAAGTGTGTGTGTGTGTGTGCGAGTGTCTCAGCGGTGAGTGTTCGAGTATCGGTGAGTGCGAGTATCTCTGTATCTGTGCATCTAAAAGGTGCCGGCAACTGAGCCAGCGCTTTTTGATGTCCCTGCTGTGTGCTGTGTGTGCTTCCTTCACTTTTTTCTCCTTCGCTGCTACTCTTTGCTCTTACACGATTTCATTTACTTTGTGCAGCACAAAGCCTAAGCACTCTATGTGTGGGTGTGAATTGCCGGGCATGTGTGTGTGCATATATTGCTGGGTGTGTGCGTGTGTGTCTCGGAGGCAATGAAGTGCATTTGAAGCGCACTTGATGCACGTACGGCACGCAGCGCCTTTTTAGACGTATTGTAAATGACTGCAGTGGGCGGTGAAAGGGGGCGTGTGAGGACAGCGCGGTTCGTTAGTTTGACACACACACACACCCGCCCACGCACACGAGCAGAAAGTAGAGAGTGCGAGAGAGAGAGGTGGAGAGCTGTACAGACAGACAGGAAGTGAGTGTGTGTGTGTGTGTGGGCGTCTGTTTGATAAGTGGCAGCAATTTTTTTTGCCCCCCGTCAGCTCTTTTCTGTTTTTTCTTACTTACTGCTGCACGGAAAGAAAATGTCACCGCCATTGAGCAGAGATTTTCTATCTTATGACCCTAAAACGATTGAGGTAAGATCATAATTTTCTTACAGCATTTTGTATCTAAACTAATAGTACTTTTCGATTTCTCTATAGATGATATTACCATTTCAAGAACTGAATTCCTTCACAAGTTATGATCTTTCTTACAGTGCACTGCTGTTGCTCCTCGTTTTTCTTTTCTTCGGCTGACACTACGTCATCTCCTTCAGCCATCCTTCAGCATTCCGTACACAGCATCCAGCAACCAGCATTCAGTCACCAGTCGTTTTTTTCATCCTTCGTCCTGCAACGGGGACCACTAATGAAATTGTTAATTTTTGTTAGCAAAGTCACGTACACGATGTGTTGATGACGCTGAAGAGCCGTCGACGCTGACGCCGCTGGCAATTGGCCCCGGCCAAGGAAGGAATCTAAGGTGGCCCAGGGGTCGGATGGGCAAAGGGCAATGGGGCGGGGGATGCTTAGCGGGGATGGGCCTACAGCACTCATAAGTTAAATGGCCCTTGTAGTTTTTATGGCCAGCCTTCGACAAATTGCTGGCTGGCATATTTATGAGCAACAGTTTTCCATTAGCATTCGATTACTTATGGGGCTGTTTTTGGAATCGGAACAAGGGATATCCGTAAAGTTTCAAGTGATTTGTATGTGGCTGCAATGGCTAGATATAGTCGCTATATACAGGCATACAGACATACGGACGTGCACCACGTGCAACATACAGCAGAAAAGACATCAACAGCCAAAAAGCGAAAAAGTCGCATTGCAGCTATTTCTGTTACGCTTGCCAACTGCTGCCAAAAAGAAGGTCCTGCCATTAATACCGTTTACCTTCTGGCCTCTCTCCTCCTCTCACTCTCTTATTCGCTCTGGATCGTCCTTTTTGCTGTCCCTGTTCCGCTGCCTTGGCACGTAGCCATTGCAATTGTTGTTCGTGTTGCTGTTGCCCAAATGCGAATTACGTATACGCCAAGTGGCCCGCTGGCTGCTTGCCTGACTGTTTCGCCTCAGCTGAGCTTGGTTTGCATTTGTTTGGCACTGCATTTTATTCGGGATTCTTTTCCTTTCGCCATACTCTTTTCCTTTCTGACTCCCCTGGTTTTTTATTTCAGCCATTGTACTTATGCACAAGTGCAGAACGAAACAAAACTGAAGGCGCAATGTGGCCAGCAACGGCGGTCCTTTGTTAGGTTTCCATAAATTAGAATACATGAAATTTCATTGCAGAACCACCGCACCAACAATTAAGTGGGATTTGTTGAGCATATGAGCTGGGGCGAATTTGAATTTTTATGGCACACTTGCAGGCGGGGATTACAGATGTCGACGTCTTGGTTGGCTGCCATCTCATCAGTTTACGCTTTTTTCACCCATTTTTTCGCCCTTTTCAATTTTGCAACCTGCGTAGCTGGCCATTAGGATGTGGGAGTCCTGGTGCCTTTCGCCGCTCCCACGCTGCTTACACGTAATCTGTTTAAATACACAATAAATAATGGCATGGAAATTTGCATGAAAAGCCCAAGCCGGAACAATGTGCGATATATGGTCGAGAGGCGAAGGGAGTGGTCGGTCTCACGTATTTTCGGGGCAATCATGAGCATGCCATAATGCCTGTGACCACGACTATTAAATCAACACGCGGCGCCAGGCCAAAACATTGGCCCAAATGGGCAAAACGCTGCCAACAATGTAGCTGGCCATATTACACATACGTCTAGTAAGCCATGCATGTGCGTATGAAAATATATATTTGCCATGATTTATTATTATTCCGTGTGGTTGTTCTTCTCTTTTTTTCTTGTTCGCTGTATTCTGCTATTATTTAAATTTTAAATAGCTGCAGAGCGCACACACACACTAAAGCCTGGTACTCGTAACTCCCACTAGAGTATATTTCGTTGTGGCCATTAAAACGTTTGCCTTTTCAGCTGCTGCTGCTGCTGCTGTTGTTGCTGCTGCTGCTACTTTAGCTGCTGCTGCTGCTGTTGCTGTTGTGTCATTATTATTATCGTTCATTGTTTGCTGGCATGTTGTTGTTTGGCAGCCATTTTGTGGTAAATAGAGTCGTTTAAATGCATACACACACACAATCGCCGCCTCAGCTAGCGAGATTTTATAATAACATTCATAATGCAACGTTTGCATGTCATTCGCAACAGCAGCAGCGAAAGGCAACTGCAAGTGCAACTGCAGGCAGTAAGGACACGCAAACTCTGATTCGTGTAGCATACTTTCCAGGGCACGGCCACTAGCTCGTCGGTTAATGCAATCAGAGTGGCAGCCGCACGACAGCTAATGGAATCAGCCGAGTACCATGGATTTAAAAAACTATGCAAAGTTAAAGATGCCGACTCAAATTCAAATTGAGACTGAAACTGCGACAGCTTTCAGCCCGTGAGCTCATTAGATGTCAAGCCGCGATGAGCATGTGTCTTGGGTGCTTAGCGGATTAGGATTTTCCGCCTGCCATGAACCAATGAGCTCTATCGATTTTCAGGCCCCGAAAGACAAAAGTTATTAGCGCACCGAGATGGGGCAAAAGAAAAGAGAGAAAATAAGCAGATTCCGGTAGATTTCATTATCATTCTACATTCGGTTGATAGCTGCATACTGCAGCTGCGACTCGAGCTGCAGTCGTGCAGCAGTCAGGGAAATCAGGCCAGAACAAAAGTCGCAAGCCGGCAGCCAGAAACGCAAAATGAAAACTGAGGCGGAAAATAAAGGAAAATTCAACGCAAATCCAAGAAAAGCAGCAGCGTTTTTATTTTAGCACGCTTCGCTGAGAGATGTGGAAAAGGGGCTCCGGATGGCTCCGACATAACTGCCATTGTGCCGAGGCAACGAATAATAGAATGGCGAAATAAAACAAATAGAAATTTATTGCCTGGAATTTATGACAACTCGCGTTCCGCCTGCACCCGTTGCACTTCAACTTGCAACGCCGGCATGTGGCCTGAAATCAACTGTTTAAAATCACAAAAAAATAAAGGAAGAAAATCTACAGGAGCTTTCATTATTAGAACACTCAAACTGAATGCAGGCAATTTAGAGAAAATAAAAAATTGTCTTGGATCAGGATTCGATTCAATCGAAATGTGAATGAAACTTACGAGCTTATAACAATAAATTTTGAAAATAAAATCTTTATATGAAAGCTGTAAAAATTATGGCTTTGCTTTTTGCAAGTTGTGAAAGATGATAAAACTGGCTTTAAATTGCAGTTTATCGAGTTAAATATTGATATACATGAACACGATATATTCGAATTCGTAAAGATTGTGTAAAAAACTTAAAAGATAGCCATTGATTAACTAAATATCGACAATATGCAGCATGATTTTGATATTAGAAGTGACTTTGGGCGGGTGCTGATTAATATACTTTTGATTAGAACTAGAATCCTGCTGATGAAATCCTTCTATGCCACAAAGTTTAAGACAGGACCTGCAGAAGTGCAACCTGGACGATAATTACGGTGGCCATCGCAGACCTTAAATCCTTTTTCATTTCGAATGGCATTCAAGACAGCCGCCCTGGCGCAGATTTGCTGGCACATGTTCAAGTGCTATTCCCTTGGCCCGGGGTGTGCCATTCTTTTTGTCTTTCCGCTGCTGGTGGCGAATTCGGCTGCCAAGTGCCAAAGTTCTGCCAGGCGGCACTTAAAATGCATTTTGCTTCTTGGCCAGTGCCCATCTACCATATTCCGTCTACCAGCGCCTGGGGTTGCGTCTAATTCGATTAAAATGTTGTAAATTATTGCACTCGCAACGCAGTCACAGCCATGCCACTTGGATGTGTGGGTATAGGTCTTGGCCATATTATATAATGCTTTATTGAATTTGCAATTCGAAGTGTGCAGAGTGTGGGGCGATGAGGGGGGTAGGGCCAAATGGAAAATGTGTTTTCAATGAACGTTTTTGTGCGTTCGCCCATAAATCTCTGCCGTTGGCCAGGCCAAAGGACATCCATAACACACATGCTCCTTGAGGAGAATGCATGGCGAAATGGAATTGCAATTCCCTGGCATTGGCAGCCGAAGATCGGAGAAACGGAATGGAACGGGCAACCGTCTACGTCCAATTGCCAAATAAATGCGTATGGTCGTAACTTAAAAATCAATTTGAACCCATCGCAGCAACGGCCAGCATACATAATGCATCCATTCATTTAGTCATTTACGCACTCGAAGTGTGACAGGAACGACGATTTCGGGTACACGAACGCACATGGGGAATAACAAAATTGTTCTGAGCCCGGCAATCAAATGTGGTAATTTCATTTATTGTTTATTTGCATGAATCAAACGAGGCAATCGGCTTTGCGGCCGGGCGGAAGTAAAGATGGAGCATCTGCCGCAGGCGAGTAACCAAAATGAACTAAATAAATTATTCGTGTCCCTGCTGCAGCCAGTCATAAACAGAAGAAGTCGAACGGGTCGGAGTCAAATTGATATTAATGATTGTTTGCTCAGGCATCCACAGGCATCCTTGGGGCAATGGCTTACCTGACTCCTGAATCCAGAAATATTCTCCGCCGGACGAACGAAGTCTTATCTGCAAATATCAGATTGATGGACAAACGGAAATTAGTGGAATATTCAGTGATTACAGGCATCTCATTGAGCGGACAGCTGCTTTTGTTGCGGTCATCCATCGAAAAGTCAATCAACTTAATTACAAATAAATAAATATTTTAATTAAAAATCAATCAGAAGCGCGGGGGCCGAGAGTGGAAGTTAAAATTCAATTAAGTGCGACAAAGGGTATTTTGGTTTTCTTTTTTTTTTTTTTTTTGCGAACCATAGGTGCGAATAATACGCATACGCAGCGTTCGACGCGTTGTGATTATTCATGTTTCATTGAGCAATTTTCAAGGAAAATATTGCATGCATAAATCATTGCATTGTTTTTAGAAACTTGCACCTGGCCGCAGTCGCAGGAAAATGCGAGCACGTGAGCTGGCGCGTATAGCATAATTGTATGCGTGCACAATATTTATTATTTATCGCCTCGGCCAGGACGCGAACGTCCTTTGTCGCCACTGTCCTTGTCCGCAGCTCGTTGTCCTCGCCGCTGTGGGCGATAATGGGAGCAAGTAACTTTTAATTTTAATTTAAAATGCAGTTTGCCGTCGCATGTGTGCGTGTGTGCACACCACCCAGAGCACAGCCCTCCCACTTGTCTGTGTTTATTCACGAAATGAGTTTTAAATTAATGCGATTTTGTTATTTATGAGCGGGTGCCACGCGGCGTATACGCAATGTTAACTTAAAGCTGCCTATTGACTTGGCCATTGCGTTTGAACCAGATTCGGCCCATTTTACCAACTCTGTCTGGCCACACACACAAACAAACAATTGAACTAATTTCCCAGCAGGCCTTTCGAGGCATTCGCATCGAATTCGGATCTACATTGCAAACAAATCAATTGCTGGCCGCAAACAGGAAATCAGCAAATGCCATGAGCGAGAGCGAGCTAGATGCAACTATAGAGTGGCAGAAAGAGATGGCGAAACGGGGGCAGAAAGAGACAGCAGGTACGCACACAGAGCCATCGCAAATTGCATTGCATTTCATTTTCTGTCTGAGTTTAAACTCATTAAATATGCAATAAATATCCAAGCTGCAAAGTGGAAATGAATACATTCGCTGCCTTGACACTGTCCTATCCAAAATTTGCACCTCTCTTTCCCTCTCCATCTCCATCTCTCTCTCTCTGTAGGTCCTCATTTGAAATTCTAATTGTTTTGCGAATTCATCAATGAAGCGAAGCCCCGCTCTTTGGTCTCCATTTCATTTCTCATCTCGCCCCTTTCGATTACATTTCCATTGGATTTCCGCAATTGATTTAAATGTATTACGTAAGCTTTCGGTTCGAACTCTTTGTTTGCCAATTGATAATAAATTGTAGCTGTCAGTAATTTTAATACCGTGTGTCTATCACACGGCCACGCCCCCTGACACAGCGCCTTTGATGGATGTATGAGTCCTATGAAAAAAAAAATCTTTTGGTTTGGTGTAAAAAATCGGTTGAACATGTGATGTGATTATACAAAAAGTAAATTTTATGGTAAAGGAGGTTTTTTAGGAAGTATTAAGCAGAACACCATGAAAACAAAGAAGAACTTCTTGGAACAACTATGTAAAGAAACAGAATTTTAAATGAAGTGTAAAATTTTCCGAACTTTGAATTGATTTGTGTGCAGCAATCTTATCCTTGACTTTCAATTCCAACATCTATGCTGATTGATAGCTGCAGCTCAGTCTGGCAATGCAAATTGGGAGCAGCGGCATAATTGAGGTTGCCGCTAGGCCAAGTTTCGCTCCGCGTCATCCCACGCACTTCCGGTGCCGAAAGGCCAAGTGTTTGAGTGCGGCACGCAACTCGTGGCATGTGGCATGCGGCAGGCAGTGGGGCGTGGCCAGCAGGATGACAGGCCTCGAACGCCTCGAGCGGCACAAACTGAAACGGGAGTCAAGCGCTTCAGTGCAGCTGGTGCCCCATAAATCCGCCACGCCTCCTTCGGGGCACAGGACATTTCCGCTTCCGGTGGCCGAGACAAAACGCTTTCAGAGTCAACATTTAGCCGGCCATTTGATACAATCAATTCTGCTGGCCCGGCGCAACGAAAATAAACCAAATTGAACGGATGGGCGCCGCTCGCCCTCTGCGGAATCTCTTATGTATAATCGTTCACAAGCGATGCGATGGGCACAAGGAAAATTCGGAGGAAAAACACACAGCACAATCCTGAAGCTGTTGGCTTTTGGGGCCTTTTTGGCCATGGGCGCGGTGGCCAAATTATATGGCACTTTAATTTGCGTGTGCCCAGCTTGGGGCGTGTTTAATGATGCGTAAGGGAGAAAAATCCACAGTCAACTCTGGGGTAACCCAGAGAAACTCGGCAGTCAGGGCCACCGAATGCCTGGAGACACGTGCTGGCGAAGGGAAATTAATGAAGCCGCCGGTTTACAGGAGCTTGCACTAATTAAAACTGACTTGGCCCAAAATGCAAAGCCAAATAATGCGCTTAGTCGTGTTGCCGAGCAATGGGGAAAACTGTCGCCAGCAAGCGGCGCCGCCTTGGATTCTTTTGCCATTAAAATAAAGAAATTAAGAAGAACTAGAACCCCTCTCAGCTTTATGCAATTATGATAATAACAATGAGGCGTGGAGCAACGCCTCTTTGTCTGCCGGATTGTTGCTAAAGTTTGCGAGTGCATAATTTCGAAAAAGAGCCTTGGAATCCGGGATCTGGAATCTGCAGTTTGCTTTGGCTTTAGCTGGTTTGGCTGTCTTCACTGGCTTTGCTGGTCTGGCTGAGCCTCACACATAATGAAATAATTGCAGCGACAGCCAGGCCATTCGCAAATTCGCAGGAGCCGGGCAAAAGATTGCCAACAATTTTAATATGGCCGAGCAGAAAAGTTTTCTCCATGCACCGCCGACATAATTTAATAAGCAGTCTGTGCCACCGACTGCTGCTGCAGTTTTCGTTTGCCATTCCATTCCTTTCAATTTATGTGGCATGCGGAATATTCAATTTTCACACACAGCCACACTCAGTTGCACACACATTCCTCGGCGCCGAGAAGCCAAAAAAACTTCTTTTCGAGCACATTCTTTTGGGCGGCTTAACTTAATTGCCGAGAGCTGCAGACCATAAACTTCAGCTTATTGGCAGCCGGATAAACTTGGCTTGTAATTGAGCCCCGAAAAACGCCCGGGGGCAAACAGATAAAAGCGGCCCTCTTGAGTCGGCCATTTGCAGCTAATAAATTGTGGATGCGATAGAAGGAACACCCTCTACATATGCATTACATGTGTAATTTGTAACGAAATTAGAAGTTTGCCTTCTGCGGCAAAAAACGTTAGGAAAAAGAAAAAAATAACGATGGGGATTGCAGTGTCGGGGAAATGAACTGAAACTACTGCACACACGCGCATATTCTGAGCCTCTTCACTTGGCAAGACGGATGGCAAAGTTGAGTCTCTGGCCAGATTAACTTGTAGCCGAGCAAACATGGCCATCCTCCGCCCACTCCTACTCCGAATGCAGTTGAAGAAATTGAAAAACTTTTCACTCGTTCTCCGAGATACGTAATGCTCTGCATTCTCATCCGTCAGTCGGGCTGGGAAAATTGTTGAAAAGGAGATGGAAAATGAGAAAAAAAAAAGAACGAAGAAGTAATGCCAGTCAAGGAACAACTACTGCATCTACGCCCCTGGCCACGCCCACTGCTGCACTGGCAACATGTGTTGCTCAACGCCTCTGCTTGTACAACGGTTCGTATACGTTATGTGCCGGGCGATGTACGTTTGGGTGCTGAAATTACACAACTTGACTGCTATAAAATTCAAATTAACTCCTCGCTCAGCCAAGGCTGCTTTTTTGCCTTTCCAGTGTGCGAGTTAGCTTTATGCGCCACTCGGGGGGTGAAAGGTCAGTGGGTTGGCAGGGGGGATTCACTGTAATATGAAAAACGAAAACAAATCTTAATTAAAAATTATTGTTGACACTTGGCGCATCGCGTCCTCTGCACTTTTTCCCTTTCAAAGCCATTTCACTCGCATATCCTTTTTATGTCTGCAGCTACAGTTGCTGGCAACATCTTAGTTAGATTAAGGGGTTAAAAAATATATTTTCGAGGAAATATATACATAAGTCTTAGAAAAGAACCTTCAAAAAGGTTTAAGTCAAACTAAATTATTTACTATTTCCGTTAAGCACTAAGCTAATGAGCTACTTTATAAATAGCATGCTTCTATTTTTGCGCCCGCAGCTGTTTGTGGCTGCGTAATCCAGATGAGTGGGCGGCAAACGAGGCGGCGAAGCAATTAAAAAACCAGGCAGCGCCTTCAACAAGTGTTCAAACGCTACAACCACGCACACCCACAACCCACACACTACCACATTAGCCATTGAATAAATACGCAGAAATGCGGAAAATGAGGAGGAAAGGTCGGAGAGGCCGGGCCTAATGTTCCCCCATGGTTTTTATGGCGTCCCAGAGGCTGTGCGAATTGCCGAAGCCGGGCCCAGGTAAATATTTTATGGCATGCATAAGGTAAGTGACTCGAATTCCGTCATAATTCGCAGGACAGCTCCCCAGAGGACAAGGCCAGCCGAAAATAGCTTGAGTGATGGGTATGCGTAATTCGTAACTCGTAATTCGATTGGCGAGCCACAAAGAACTTAAAGTCAATTAAAGCTCTAAGTCGAAAATGGTGGCCATTTTGAATTTGAAGTCAACTCTATCCACCACCCTTAACCCTTCAGCGCCCCCACTGGATTCCCTCTGGTGGGGCAACTCAAAAGTTTTGTTGCAGCAAAAGTTTTGTTTAACTTTGTTACGCTTCTATTTTTTATGTGATATTAAGAACGCGTTTAACCCCATGCCCTCGCAACGTTTTCCGAACAGCACAGAACTTTTGGGGCACACTCACACACACACATATATGGCATCATGGTATGGTTTTAAATATGTGTGTGTGTGTGTGTGTATGAATGTAGGACGCTCTGTCGCATGCAAATAAACATTCAATATACAAGGAACAAGCAAGTTTGGCTTGTCTTTGTCTTTGTAAATGTCCTTGTTTTCAATTGGTTTTTATCACTGCATTTTGATTTTCTTCCTCAATGAGTTGCTCAATTGTTTGCCATGTAGCAAGCAGTCAACTTGCAACTACGAACTTGCAACTCGAGGAGCAAGTTTACTTTTATTGCATTGTCGTGCGGTTGCAAGTCGCCGAAAGTATGCTTTTAATTTTCCTGCTTGCATGTACGTAAGCGAGATACTCAAGGGTTAACGGTGTGGGGGGGAACTGGAAGCAGTCGAAAAAGTTAAGCCATTTCGAGTGGCGTGGAAAACTTGCAGCTGATTAAGCTCTAAATTATGTGTCACCTAAGGATGCGTTCGCAGGTGAGATCAATTCTCGGCCTGACTTCCCAAACAAAACTCATTAAAAGCCAGCGCGAAAATGGCGTGCAGGTGAGACCATTAGATTTTGCAATTAAAAGCTGCCCAGGATCTGAAAACACGTATCACATAATTAGTCTCAGCATAACTCAGAAACAACAGCAAAAAATCCGTGGCAACTGCGTGATAAAAGTTTTAGTGCGAATTGTTTGCCGTTTAAGAGCAACTAATTAAAATGAATTGCTATGTAAAAATGGCGAAGCATGCTAATAAAATATTTAACCACTGCCGTGGGCAACTAGCTGATCTACGCTGTGTCCGCTAATCTGCAAATGAGGTTGAAATAATAATTTTAATAATTCAAGCCGAAGAGAGAGGCCAACTGGAGGAGAGCTATTTGCATAAATTTGCATAAATATATATATGTACAAGCGCATTTCTACGCAGGACCTTCGCCGGTGGGAAAATTTAATATTTTTCCGCTTTATTGGCTTCCAAGTGCATGACTTTGGTTTGCTTTCGCATGGCCTGGCCTAAGCTGCAAAACTTTTCCACGGGCGCTTTTCCGAGCGCTTTTCCGCCGCCAGCCTATGGCCATAACTGTGTGTGTGTGTGTGTATAGCTAGCTATGTAGTAGCGACCTTCGCTGGTGTGAGAAAACGTGCACCTTGCCAACTTGCGAGTGGCACGAAAATAAAGAAAAAATAGGACAGGCACAAGGCAAAAGCAAAAGCAAAAAATAAGAGGGGGTGAGGAGGTTATGCAGTTCTCGGGTGCGCCTTAAGCCCAAATTGAAAACTCTCGATATGGAATTATTTACATAATGCCAGCCAGGCGCATCGAGTCAAATGGAGCCCGGCTCATCCCAGCAGGATCCCCGGGAGTCCCAAAAAATGTTTTGCATCCAGCAGACAGCTCGCGTTGTTGATTCGCCGAGCGTGCTCGTATTTTACATAACAATTGCTGCCACACGCCTCATCCTCCGCCTTCTGCCCCTTGTTGCAAGCCCCTCTGGAGATTGGAACACAATTGATTTAAATGTTTGCGCACATGTTCCGAGCAGAAGAAAAAGCAAGCGAAAAAATAGCCGAAATTTCGCCAGGACCCCCAAAAAGGACGACTGCGACGTAATAATATGCAAAATGCCAACGGAGGCGACGATGCGGATGTGCGGATATTCGAATGCGGATGCCAATGCGGCTGCGGGGCTGCGGATGCAGATGCAGATGCAATTGTCGCAACATGTCGCCGCTGACTGTTGCAGCTGCAGATGCAGCAGTAGCAATTGCAACTGCACCACCACCACCGCCAATTGTATGGGCACGGCGTCAACAACATTTTTCCAACTCAATTACCCGGCCAGTCGCGACGTGTGCGGCATTTGAAAAAAGCCAAGTCTCAGGCGGCAAAAGTTGCCAAGGATATTGAATTGAGGGGCGGCAGTCGAGTAGTTTCAACATCTGAGGCTTAAAGACACCCAAACTTGTGCAGCTCGAACTTTGCTATGTCGCATTATTACACAATTGAATTGTTGCAAAATGCATTTCGTTCAAATAACTTTTCAAAATTCAAGCTCTGAATCATGTTATGTTTTAAACTTAAGCATTTTTAAGCTTACAATATATACAATTTTATATCTTTAATATATAAGGATATAAAATGAATGAAATACAGCATGTCTTTCTTATCTATGATCGTTGCAATATATTCAGGGAGGGGTATAATTTAAACAGTATCTTCAAGTTGCTGCACTATGTTGCCACATCGCCGAATCTCGGCTGATATTTACCTGCCACAAACAGCATACAAACAACACCTTGCTCTAATAAATAAACAGAGTCCCCCCAAGTCAACCGACTCCCGCAACTCGCAGCTCGCAACACCCACTGGCTAATCACTCATATAAATAAAGCTCCCAACAAAGGCGCACCTGCAACTGCCAGAACGGCTTGCAACGTTGTTTGCTGCAAGGACGACAGCGAGGATATTTGCACAGGCTCCCAGGAAACCAGGTTAACCCTTCACGCTGCCGTTTGGCATATGTAAATTATGACAGTGCCAAGTCAGGCACTTAACTCGAATCCGTCTGTGCGATATGTGTGCGCCTGTCCGTGTGCACGGATGTCAGTCAGTCAGGCCGGAATATTTGTGCTCAGGCCTCGCATCAACATCAACAACATCAGGAGCAGAGCATCCGCATCAGCATCAGCATGAGCATGAGCATCGCTAGGATGCAGGAGCGGGAGCAGGAGCAGATGCATCCTCGCCTGCTGATTACAAAAGTCAACTGGGTGAGCAGCCAACCCCAACTCGCTCCTGTGGCAACCGCACGTTGCAAGTGTTTGCTGGCTGCACTCGAGTGAGCAAATACTTTATTAACACAGTTTTTTGGCCAACGAGCATGCAGAGAGGAAAATATGTCGTAAATTTTAAGTGGCCAGGCCGAAAAAAAATATTTGTACTCGTTGAATACTTAAAAAAATCTATTTAATGGGAAAGTTTTTGGTGTACGGTATTATCTTGAAAATTTCAACAAATGGCTAATGCTTACAATGTTTAAATTCCTTATGTAATCCCCTTTTCTCCTAGTGACTGAAATCTAATGAGCAGCCAGCATTTGGTTTTCCACTGCTCGAGTGTTCTTTGCTGTAGTTATAAGCCCAAACTTAAACACTTTGCCGTTTTCTCTAGAAGATTGGGGGAAATTCTAATTGAAACAGAAGGAGCCAATGATGGTATTAGGGAACATGAGACGAGCTCGAGCAGATTGCGATGGAAAGAGTAAACGGTATGAGGGCTCTTGGCTGGAGTGTCCTTTGAGGAAATCCCCAGTACTCGTTCCCTTTCGATCTTGTGTCAGCTGCAGCCGCTTCTGTTTGCTTTCGTCCTTTACCCTTCCTCCTTCCTCCTTCCTCCTGGAATGTTGTCAAATTTTTTGATTGCCATTCTTGTTTGCATGTGGGCCACGCCCACGCCGCCCCCTTCTTTGGCGGAGTTCGTGTCATTTTGCGAGCGAATTGTTTGGCGTCGCTGGCAGTTAATAGCGTAGTATATCGCCTGACTCCATATCGGATGTCTATCTATATATCAATCCCATCCGTCTATCCAACCATCCATCCATCCGTCTATCCATTTGCCCTACTCCACCCCATTTGTCCGGGTCATGTTGATTTCTGACATAATATTGACAGCTAAACAAATC
The DNA here is from genome assembly GCF_004382145.1 of Drosophila mauritiana. Taxonomy (NCBI): domain Eukaryota; kingdom Metazoa; phylum Arthropoda; class Insecta; order Diptera; family Drosophilidae; genus Drosophila; species Drosophila mauritiana. The sequence continues at coordinate 14,023,596 of NC_046668.1, read as the reverse complement.
CAATTATGCCCCACTCCGCTTTAATCTCTGTGTATCGTTTCGTTTCGTATCGTTTCGTATCGTATCCTTGGCACTGCTCAGCGGAGCGCTTTAAACGTCCGCCTTTCCAGGGCATTAACTGCTGACCAGAAGGACCTCCGCTTCGCTCCGCACACCACTCCACTTCACTCCTTTGGCGGAGGTGTGCAATTGAATTATTGCACTCAATGCACAAATACCAACACCCTCGGCAGAAGCCATAAATATGAAATTTTCAGCACAACGCAGGAAGGCATCCTGCCAGGCGATGCAGCGCCTAAAAGCGTGCAGCACCATTTTGGCCAGCAGCCTCATTCGCCCCATCTCTTTCACTTGGCCCCCATTCCGCCCTTTCTTTAATCCATCTGCATCCATCTCTTTCTTTTAGCCGCTGGCCATCTCTCTCGCTCGGTTGCTACCATTTTACGGTTTATTTTTGGGCATTGAATGCAAATATTGGCATAAATTTCGGGCATTTGCGGTCACAGCAGCAGCAGCAGAAAGAGACAGGTAGCGGGCAGGCGAAAGAGACAGAGACACAACCAAAAACATACACACATGTGTGGCCCAGCATTGTTTGTCCGTTTGACTGACTGACTGTCGGAATTCTCTCGGATTTTTGGTTATGGATTTGACTTTGCCCAGCGCCAGTGTTTGTGTTTTGTGGCTGCAGCTTTGCTCAGTTGAGTGGAGGCGCTTCAGTTGAAATCAATTGGCTCTTTGCAACATTCTGCACCCGGCCACCTCCATTCTGTGGTCGTATCTGTGCTGCGGCAACAAATTTAATAACATCTACATGGAAATAACCTGCTGGCAAGGGCTGTACACATGGAAAAATAACAAAAAATATTGAACATTTGAAAAAGTTTGAAATGAAAATAGAACTCGGGATAAATATAATTTGCCTCAAGCGCATAAATATTTCAGCATATTTAACAAATGGTTGGTTTTAGAAACGAATAATATTTGCTTTCCAAATGAAAGCTGCCATTTTTAAATATTTATTTTAAAAATATATATGACGATTCATTCGCTAGCACTTATTGCAATTTTTGCTTAGTCCAGAAGTGATGCAGGGAATATATATCAAGCTGGCTGAACTGAATGCATAAGTTGTCACTCCGACACCGCATTAATATGGCTTTTTCTCCGCTCCGGAGCTAGTGAGTTTACCGACTTTGGCTTGTCACTCGCATATGTTTGAGTGCGGCTCGGCTGGCGAGCTTTAACTACTTGGATGTCCTGTCTGGGCGATGGGGAATGGGAAATGCAGGATGTGGGATGGGAGGTGGGGATATATCAAGTCCAAGTCCCAGGCCGAATCATCCTCCTGCCTCCCGCCGCCTTATCCACACATGCGTGTGATTTATGTGCTTGTTTTTGGCTGCCTGCTGCCGGACATTTATCACAAGGCGAGGACAAAACAAGCAAAACAATGGAGCACACACAACAGAGAATACAGGACAACGGCGGCAAGGACACGGGACTTGGGAAGATTTTTCAGTTAAATTTACTTAGGCTCCTCGGTGGGTTTATTTAGTCGATGTTTAAATTCCACTCGGGAGCCTTCCAAATTCGATTCGTTTCGATTCCATTCGATTTCGGTTCAAAGTTCAATTAAGCGCACATTTGCGGGCTGATTTCGATGTTCTCGTTAAGCCCTTCGAATGCCATTTGGGACAAACGTATAAATTTGAAAACAAACATACTTACACACACAGACAAACCACCATTTGGCCCCTCGAAGTTTGTCTATCTGCGGGCCACCCGAATCAATAAATTAAACGCCCTCGATATCCTTTAGCCTTTAAAGTTGGCCTCGCCAAAAACTTTTCGACCACCGACTGTTTTGCCTATTTCGTTGGAATTCTTTTTTTTTTTTTGTGCCGTAAATTGTTGACGGAAATTGGCAAAAACATCAGAAAACTTTCGGCTGCCTAAAACTATGCTAATTTCCGACGTTCTCCATTGTCTAAGGTTCGTTTTTGGACGCCCCGAATTGGAAATTATAATTCCTGCCACAAGCAGCGGGGAACTTCTAACACAAATCTTGTGGCTTGTGGAATGGATTTTGGTTGGCCACGTTAAGAACTTGCTTAAATATAGCACACTTTGTATTTAAATTCGTTTCTTTATAAAGAGAAGAGCAGATAACTTGCAATAGTTTACGACTTTTTACAATATCACTACATAACTGCACACAATTTCCCATTTCCCCCGACATAATAAGAAGGAAAAACTTTTGCCCAACCACAATTCATCTTCATCTTTTGGATATTTAATTGCCTCTCGACAATAATAAATCTCTATTATAAATAACGCTTCAACGTTCGTGTCTATTATACAGGGAATTATATCCTTCTGCTTATTATCCTGCAGCAGCTGATGTTGTTGTGGTAACTCGACTACTTACAGCCCTTTGAGTCCGTAAAGTGTGGCATAAATTGCAAACTCAATTCGCGGACTTTGGCCTTGAACACATTTTAATTAGCTATCACGTCCGTGCCATGCCAACAGCTTAACAGCCACCTGCTTTCCCAGCATTTTCCGCTTTCCCCGCATTCGGCAGATGAAGGGCTTGGCCCCGCCCATCGCACTTCTGCCGGTTACGGGCCCTTTTCTCACTGGTTTTTGCCACTCTGTTGCCATGTTCTCCGCTTCCAGTTAACAGGCTCAAAGAGCGCTACAGATTTGTTCGTTTCATTTCGTTTGCTTTCTACCATGCCGTCATTTATAGAAAAGCTACTTAGGCACGACTTTCAGCCAGCTCGTGGGAATCGAAAAAAAAACGAGAAATATTGGAAGTAAGAGGTCCTGGAAGGACGACAACAATGCAAAGCAGGATGAAAGGCAGTCCGACTGATGTTTAGTTGCAAAACAATTAAGCTGAAAGCAAAGCTGTGTATTGAAGTGTGGCTGTGAAAGGAAGTGGTCCGAAAAACAGATATATATATTATATATACATTGTACATCGTTGTATATATGTAGATATATACAAGAAAGCCGACTATTGACAAATGCCGAGAGACGGAGCTGAGCAGAGCAGACCAGAACTGGATTTGATGGGAATAGGGCGCACACACTGATGGATGAAGATGCTCTGACATTAGCATTAATAGAGCGACATTAATTCTGCGGCCAGGATGGCAGCTTTAAGAGCCCGAATGGCAATTATCCGGAACAGGAACCTCTATTAATTTTGCAGGCCCATCCTGCGCCATGCGCCCCTCCGCTCCTTGGCTATCCACTTCATGCCTTTAAAATGCATGCGAGTATAAACCCATTAAGGAGACGTACGGGATGGCTTCCTGCTCGTGAGGAGTCCACTTGACAGGCGCACCTGGCTTTCGAGAGAGAGAGGGGAGGGGGCGAACAGGCGAACAAATGTTTGCATATGTCGGCCCCACCTTGCATAAATAATTAATTTAAAGCATCCTTTTAGGCGCCTTCCCGTAAAACTGTAGACAAAACTGCTTAAATATGCATAATTACCTGAAGCGTCCGACTCGAGTTGCGCCAAGATCCCGGAGTCAAGTTGGTTCAGACCGGAGGATCCAGCTGGCAGGAGTCGGGCCATCCACTCCGGAAGTGCCTGGGTTCCCAAGAAGTCCTTTCATGTGTTTGCGAGTGTGTGTGAGCTGTGCTCCTGCAATGAGAGAAAGGGCCACAAATTAGTTGTAGGCTGGCTTATATTCATGAGCGGAATTTACACAATTGTTGCATACTTTCGGGCCATTTGCAAATGTTAAATTAATAGCCCCAGCCATGTGCAACTGGAACTGGAGTGCCTGTGTCCCAATAAAAATCAGTTTAATATGCTGCTAATTCCCTTTAAGAACTGGGGACAGCACGCAACATTGTCATGAGAGCCCCCTGCCCCCTGCCCCCTGCCACGTCTGAGTCTCAGTCCCCCAAGCCATTCAAATTCGCATTCCCATAAATATAATTACAATAATAAAGGAAATATTTACAACAATTGTAAATACCTCGACTCGAGTCGAGTCGAGTCGACAACTCGACACGCACGGCCTCAAATTAATAAAGTCCAATTGGTGCCATTCCAGTGCCATTCCGACCCTGCCTGCCACTTCCTCCGAATGTCCTGATTGCCGTGGCTTCCTGATGAGCGTGTGAGCCCGTAAAGACTTCCTGCCTCTGGGCCAGGCCTCTGTGCGTGAGTGGGCCAAATGGGAGTTGGAGGAGGAGGTGGAGACTGGCAGGGTGAGGACGATAAGTCCTGGGATCTCCTAAACTGTGACACTCGCCGCCATTTCATCTGTTACTTTTTATGGCGTCCTTCCACCCAAAGCACTTTGTGCATAATTGCACTGTCCTATGGTAAATCTGAGTTGGGATTATTGAAAAGCGGGGACACAGCGGAAAAAGGCAATCAAATCGAATGTCCTGTCAATTGCTGACATTCCGTTTTCCCTTAAGTAAGGAAACCGATTTAAGCAGCAATGTAAGACTGGCGTATTGATATGCTAGTAAAAAACTCATGCATATTTTACTCAAGAACAATGGAAATAATTTGATTTAAATGAACATTTTCTCTAAGTGAACAAACAGTGTCCAATTGGGTAGCCGCCTCGCACTCTTTATAGCAGTAATATCGTGATTAAACCGGCCACACGCCACAATGTCATCAAATAAAATGTAGTTAAGAGGTTAAGTCCACTTGACAGCAGTTCGCTTGGCTTTACCGCCCCTCGGGGGGGCGTGGCGTTTCAGTGGACAATGCCAGCAGAGATCCAGCTGGAAATTTATGATTAAACCAGAGCCAAGCCGAAAATCTGAGAGTTGGCCAAAGGTAAACCTCTCTGGCCTCTGGTTATATGCTAAAGAGATCAGTGCCTGCGAACAGTGGGGCAACAATGGACGACGTTTACCGCAGGCCAAAGTGCCACACTTAAGTGAATTACAAAGGCAGTTGGGTGGAGGGCGGACGAAGGGTGGCAGGGCGGTGACTGGGGAGGAGTAGACCAGTCAACGCGTTGACAGCCACAACAAGCGGCTTAATCGCATTAGTGCGGCAGTAAGAGGAGAAGGACTCCTGGCTGGAGCAATGGGAACTGGCAACTGGGAAAGCAAAGGGACCTAGGCAAGTGCGAGCTGTGAAAACTGATTGTGTGGCGCCTCCAGCTGTGGAGGAGAACCAATCCTCCGCTCCCGCTCTCGCAACCACTGCCATTTCCATTCCGGCTGAGCAGCGGCATTGTGAGCGTCACTATTTATACAAAGAGGGAAATGGGCGGCTACAGTTACCAGGATTTGGATCTGGAACAGGAGCTGCAGCACTGGCCGGGGCAATCGTCGGGACACAAAGTTCAGAGGCGGCACTGGGCTGGCAGGAAATAAAAAATTCGTATTTATATTACACAAAAATGTTTTTTCCCAGGAGTCAGTAGGAGAGATGTTGTAGCTCGAGCTCGAGCTACGAACACGAACCCGTGTGCCTCACCCCAAAAAAAGCAATTAATCTACGACACAAGGCAAGGACATGGAGGCCAAAAAAAGGAGCAAAGGACGAGGCCTAGTCGCTGGGCCAGAAGGGCAAAGGCAAAAAGTGCTTATTCCTGCTTCCTGCCAGCAAATCCAATAACTTATCTTGATTTTATGGTTATTTCAACAAAGGCCGGAAGTTGTAGGTGCAGCCACGTCGAGGGACCGACGACGCAGGACGAGGGTCCAAGGACGAGGACGAGGGCGTGGGCGAGGCCGACAACGAGGACGAACAATTGGCGAAAAGTTCTGTGGCGTCCAGTTTTGCATTTTGCACTTGACATGTCATTGTGTGCCAAAAGCGAAAGGCACCGGAATGGGAACGGGATGGGGCGAGGATCTGGCTGGTTGGCGAAAAGGACTCTGGCTGCGACTTGTGTCTGCCATCTTGTTTATGCGACCGTGTGCAACTGCAATTGACATATGGCTTCTTTTCATTTCGGCTCTGTGAGTTGTAAATTTGAAATGAATTATTTTATTAGAGCTAGCGACGACCTCATACATCTGCTTGAATTCCCACAGCAGGTGATGGGCGATTATTGACTTTGTGGTTCGGCCACGCCCCCACGACCCCACGCCCCCCACACACACACATACACACGCACATATTTATACAGCTGACATCCATAAGATTAATTGTGCGAATCGAGGTACGTATCCTGCTGCCTGTGACATTTATGAGCCGCATAAATCTTGGCTCCGACCAGCATATTTAAATGCAACATAATTCGCCCTCCACTAATTGATTGGACAGTCCACTGGCACTTAAAGGGTCCAGTTGGCTGCGAAAAGCCGGCCCAGATTAGTCGGGGATTAGCCTGCGGATGAGTCAACAAGTCCCGCAGCAGGCACCACGAACCCTGTAAGCTGTTTCAATTAATATTTAAATTCCCCATCTCTGCGCGTCGCGAGTTAATAATCAAATTATTTTTTATGCAACCCGCCAAGTACAGCGTCAATAACAAGTTGAGATTGAAAAGCGTGAGGAATTTTCCGGGGGATGGTTGCCAAAAATGTGGGCTCCGATGAAGGAACAGCTGCCAGCAGCAGAAAATTCCGGAACAGATAGAAAGCCGCTTGATAAAGCTTTTTGTTACAAGTCAAGTTTTCGTGGATGGGGGATGATAAGCGCAAAAGTTTTTTTCGCTCGGCCATTACATATTCATTAAATTGGAACCCGGAGAAAACGGCGAGAGTGAGAGTGCAGAGCTGTGCTGAGTTGAGCTCAGGGCGAAGCCATTTCATCTAATTGGTAATGGGACAAATATACCCTCGACCCTGCCCGCAAATGGATTTGGTATTTGCGTGGCAAATAATTGAAACAAGCTCAAAACTCGTTTCGCTGCCGAGAAAACTGTAGCGGCCGAATGACGCAATTTGGACTGTGATGCCTCGCATCTGCGAACTCTGAACACATCGGCAACAATATGCTCCACTGATGTCATTTGGCTCACAAAATAATCGCAGTTGATGTTGCTGCGCATTGCAACTGCATAAATTGCAGCGGCCCACCGCTAATGGCCAATATTTTCTAATTAAATGCAATTAATGGTCTTTCGTGGTTTTTTAGCAACATAATAAAATCCAATAAAGAGCAAACATGGCTTAAAGCCAGCCAATAACCGCAGAGTGCGGGGACCCGCATATATATATATATAAATCATACGCCATGTTGTCACAGATGTTTTGCCAGCGATTATATTTTTTTTTTTCACTTAGGGTTTACTCTTTAAAAGGAAGGAAAACGCCAGTCGATCACAAATTATGACCAGGCAATCGCGCAAATATTATGAAAATATCAAAAACCAATTGCAAAAAGTCAATTTAATGCCATGGAAACGCAAACAACGGACGCAGGATATAGCATAAATATAAAATGTAAGCGAAAATAATTGTCCACCGATGGAGAGTGATTTAAATGCGTGTTGACGAAATCACAGAGGCTAATTTTTTAACCAAACAGTATTGAAATGCATACAATAATACAATGGCATATTTATTTGTACACAATCGAGTTGCACACTCATAGGTTCATCTGTGTGTGTGGCCAACGGAAACTGATCACAAAATGGCCGCAATTAAACAATCAGCACGACAATTACAATTGTCGACACGATGCAGGCGTAGGAAGTGGCTATCGCTGACAATGTTGTTAGTTGGCATTAATTTATTGTATATTGTATTCAGCCGGCGTGGCAATTAACTTTTCAATAAACTGCATTACTATGTGGAATGCCAAGCTCTGCGGATTTATGGCGCAAGTTTTGGCGCGCTGAAAAATCATGGCCTACACTCGTTCATCTTTATCTGCAGCTAAATGTTTGCTCGGAAGCGGAAGGAGCTGCTATGCTACGCTACGTATGATTGATATGTTAATGCAGCACGTATACGCCGCGTGTGCCGTCATCCCTGCTCCTTTGCTCCTGCGCTCCGCGCCATCATTTGCATATAGACATAATATGCAAATATCTGCCGCAATCTCACGATGTGTGTGCAGAACGCTGGCGCTGGTGGGAGTGGATGATGGCAGCTGGATGAGCCAGAAAAGTATCTGGCAAGTTGTGAATATGCTGCAGATGTTGACAAAATGTGTGTAAGCATAAATTTATGCATGTGCCACATTGGATAAACATTTGCCACACCCAACCAACGCTTTTCTTTATCCAAGTGAAACGGCTTTGAATTGGCTTATTAGACGGCAGTCCTTTAACAAAACCGACTGCAGGTGGGCCAGAACCTGGCAATCCGTTGCTCTGACGCTGACACATCCTCTGGATTGCAGTGACATGCGGAATGCCGTTGACAATGTTGCACGTTTTTTAGCCGCTTCTTGCCGGGATTTTCACCAACCAAACGCCCCTGCCTCCCGCCGTCCGCCGCCTTTTGTCTGGCCGATTTGCGCCTGATTTGTTGGCCCGCCAGTCCATTGGCTTGGCTTTCCGGCTCGGGTCTCTTTGGGTCAGAACTCATGGACAAATAAAAAGCCGCCACACAAAAGCCAGCCACCGAATGTGGGAGTGAGCTTTGCTTTCATGTCAGCCGGCATATGTCCTTTGTATTAGTAGTGCTGTTTTTTTCCCCAGTTGCTGGTCCTTTTTTTTCAGCCTAAGCTGATTTGGTTTGGCACTGCTTTTTTTTCGCTACAAATGGGCGTATGAGTGATATTACTGGGTTTTTTCCTGAGCGCCCTTTTGTTGGCAACAATTGATTGATTGATTGAACGTTTTGATAAGCGCTGTCAGTGGTTTAGACCTGGTCGTTGCTTTGCCAAAGAACTCTGGCCGATAAGCCGGTTGCAGTGGGTCAGCCAGCAGCCAGCAGCGAGGGGAAATGTAAATTGAAAAATGGGAGGAGCCAGTCGGCCAGACAGGACACTCGAAGAGAGCACACTCGAAGCCAGTCGGAGCTCTCGAGAACTTCCGTCAAGACAAAGACGAACTGCAGCCTCCGCTCGCACTCGAAACGGATTTCCTTGTTATGCACACCAGCTACGTCCAAATAACAATGTGGCATCCTGGCGCACCAGGATATTCTTGGCACGGACTTCAATGCGGAGTCGCCTCGCAATTAGCACGCATCAATAGGCACGCTCCTGCACTCTAGCACAAAGCGACTCAAATGGCTAAGGCGAATGCTAATCAAGTGGAGAAGAAAAGTCATCTACCTTGGGGAGCTGCACTCGGGAAAAATCTGTGATGGAAGCAATCAGGAAAAGGAGGAAAACCCGACACGAACAACTTTGTTAGTCCTTACTAAAAATGTTAGAATAGGTATGGCAGAATTTATGTATCCAATCGGCAACCATAAAAGCAGTTTTGAATACAGACTTTTCTAGTTTACTGCAAACATAAGTTCTCAGTCATGTTAATTATACATTTTCTTTCTGATCACAGCCCTTATTTTCTTTAAGTGCCCACCCCGCCCCAGCCCACTTTCACACATGCCAAGTGCCATAGATCATAGTCAGTTCCAGCTGAGGACCAAAAAAAAAAAAAACACAGGAGAAAGAAATTGAGTACACGCCACTACAAACGGCGGCACTACAAACGAGAATGTCCTGAGTGTGTGCTTGTGGCAGCCACCGCAGGTGGCACAGCAGGTTGGTGGTTTCTGGCCGAAAGTTTCGCCACAATTAATGTGAATGGTGAATATGTTTAATTGTCGACAGGCATGCCATAACCAAAAGGAGCAAGGACGAGCTCGTCGGAAAAAAAGAACCCAACGACATGCAAATTTCCTTGGGATAAGATTAAAGTTTTCTCGCCTCCCCGAGGAGGACAAAGTGCCTTGTAGAGCATAGCAAATTGCTAGTTTGCCCAACTTTGCTTTCTTTTCGCTGTCAGCTCCGGCTATTTCACGCTCAAAAGCGTGGAAATTAAGCTGGGGACACAGCGGAGAGTGTTAAAATGCCCGAATAATTACGGGCAATTTAAGGATTCGCCGGTTAAGCTGCTGCCTTTAAGCGCCTTGGCCGGAGTTAGGTTTAATTTACAATCAATTATGGCGGATACTCCTCGCATTGTTAACCTGTCCGACACATTTAAATGCAATTTAATGCAATTTATGGCCCGCCCTGGCCAGCGGACTCCCAATCCAGAGAATTGGCATGCGGCATGCTTTATTATTATGCTCGAGCATATGCAGAACCTTGTTGCAGCGCCGCAGCGAACAACGACTCTTATTAAAAGCGGAAACAATGCGCACTTCCGCTTCAATTGTGCGTGCGAGTGCGTATGTGTGCGTGTGCGTGTGCGTGTGGCTTTGCATATGCGAGTGGCAGTGTGCATGTATTTCAGAATTTCAGGATTTCAGGCTTTCAGGACTGTTCCTGTTCGAGCACGCAATGCGAAAGTGGGCGGTGCTCTGCCTTATTATTCATGCTGCTCCTGTTGTTGCGGCTGATAAAACTTAACAATTTATAGCGCCCGCCTGCCGGCCCCCCTTCACAGAAGGGGCGTGGCCACTCGCAGTACAAAACACTTGAATGCACTCAAATAACGAGGCCCATAAATAAACAAGCGTTCAATTAATAGGGTCAGTCCACGTTGCGTATACTCAACGCAGACCCCTTGTGCAGAGGGTTAACGTCCCACTACGAGTAGTAGTGCAAGAACTTTTGCTTGCTAAGCGGAAACTTAATACGGCAAGAAACTCAGCCACTTACCTCGACTTCCATTTCCATTCGTTTGGATTAAGATTTCCATCTTGCCAAGCACGACCCCAAAGACATCTGGAAGAAATAAAGGAGAAGAACACACAGAAAATATTAGAGTAAGCTCTTTTCCTTGGCTCCCTGGCAGAAATCAACATAAAATTCACATTTGTCACCCAAGTTTTAAAGCAGCGCGCAGATATATCAATCTGCAGTCACACGAGGCGACTGCCAGCCACGCCCACTTGTAAGACACAGCCAAATGGGTGTAGCACTTTCGGCATTTTGTGTTGTGATTTATTTTAAATTGCGTTTAGTTCTGCTCGATTTTTCTCTGCTGGCTGGCTGGGTCAGAAGTGACTGCCGAATGTCTTCCTAAGCTTATTTGCCCGTTTTTAATGTCAATTTAAAGACATCCAAGTGACAGCAAGTCTGAACTGAACGCAACTCAACCTGAATCTGAACCGAACACCCAAGCAATCGGATGCTGGACCGTGGGTAACAAAATATGCTGTCATCACGATTATCCTTAACGTCGTATGGCTGCCAATGGCAGTTGTTTCCTTTTCCGTTATAACCCTGACCAAAACACACAACCGAGCACACATGTGATTCCATACCGGATGTGTAAGAATTTGTAAAACGACCCAGAAGCGAGATGGAGGACAGAGGGACATAGGACACAGGACGGAGGACATGGGACCCGTTTGAAAAACGCACCAAGGACTCGCTCTTCGATAAAAGCCAAAAAAGCAGAAGGCAAAAGGCAGCAGGACACAATCATCTCGGCTGGGAAAGTGCGTTAGCTACCGAGTGAAAAGGGGTGTCCTTCGTTCGCCTGACTAGTCAGGATGGCAAAGAAAAAGAAAAAAATTGGGGGAAGAACGATAGAGAGTCTCTTTGTTGTCTGCTAATTTGGTTTCGGCATTTTTTGCCGTTTGCAGATGTCTCGAACTTCTCTGTTTTTTCTTGGCTTGCATAATTTTTCTTTATTTTTTCGCCGACTGCAAATTGAAATTTAAAATTTATGCAAATTTTCTCAGCCGTTGCTGTCAAGTCAAAAGGGTTGCTTCTGCTTCGTTTTTTCGGCGAAACTTCAATTTGATTTCAGTTTTGATGGTGTTGGTAATTGTGCCAAAATGGGACCAGCGAAAAATAAATAAAAAGGAAGGAGAGAGTGGTGAAAAACACAATGGGAAAACTCTGGTAAATTAATCGAAATTAAGTCCGAACATTTTTATGGCATACTTGAGGGCGACGCCGCGCCTAGGGAAAAATGGGAAAATCGGATGAAAAGCGGGTAGGCCGGGGACTTTATCTAAAATCTCCTGGCATGCCAACGCCATTACAGACTGAGTTTCGGCTCGCTTAATCACTGTCCAGCACGCAGTCCCTTTGCTTTTCCCCCGAATTTTCCCGCACTTTTCCTACTCATTTCGGTCACATATGAGCTGCTGCTGCTGCTGCTGCTGGCTATGTTGTCGGCCACATCGTCATCGCCGGCGCGCGTGCAATTAATTAAAAACAAACAAATTTGAAAATGCACGACAGGCTCAGCGGGTAAAAGGGTACAGAACCCAATTTCTCTCCTTCTCTCTCAAGAGAGAGAGTGGCAGAGTTCGCAGATTCGGCAGAGGAAGCCAAACTGTCAATGAACAATGCCAGCCAGCAGGACACTGGGCTCTGGACACACTGGACACACTGGACACACTGGACACCCAGGACACTGGACTGCGGACACTGGACAGTCGCCTGGCAGGCGACAAAGTTGCTGCCCTAAGCGTTTTTTAATGCACAGCGCAGATTTCCTGCAGCTGCCCTGCCCTGCGCCCCATTTTCCTCTCTGGGGCCCTTTGGTAATTTCGTTTTATTATTTTGCAGTTTTCTGTTGCCAGCTCCGCTCCACTTTGTAAATATTAAATTATGAGAGAAGAACGGGCACAGCAGCAGCAAAAAAAATAGTGAAAAAAAAAAAGAAGAAACGAATCAACGAACTTCTGAAATTTCCCAAATGGAAACAGGAGCACGAACACGAAAACGGGTCCGGGCACAAAAACAGATAACAGTTACGCTTACGGCCGTAATAACTGCAGTCTGCCGTACGGAGCACCGCACTCCGGCCAACGTCTGCAGTTGGCAGTTATGACACCAGGTGAGTGCCCATCCCACCGACATTTCGTGGCTCGGAAAAGGGAGTTACTTTCGGGGTATTACCAAAGTACTAAGAAGTTTGCGGGCTTCGTTAACTGGATAAAGTATATAAATTATTGAAATACGCGTAAGTGTGGAGAAAGGCTTGGCCTGGATACTTAAGTTTAACTTAGAAACTTGGTATTTAAATTGCAATTTTTTAAATAATATGTTTAGAGCTTGTGGTAGATCGACTAAAGGATTTCAAACTATTTCGTATGATCCCAAAATCCAACCTTTTTGCTGACTAACCCATCAGACTTTAATATTTTGTAACTCGACACCAGTGCTTATAACCCTCAATTTGAAGTACCCAAACCAGAACTGGATGTGCCTAGATTACCCAAAAACTCGATTTACTTTATTAAATCTGTGCCTTTCTCTGCAGTTCTGTTTGTTTTCTGACTTCACGGCCGCTTAGGCACCGAAAATCCTCATCGCAACGCTGCGTAACCATAATGTGTGTATGCCAACTGCTTCTGCGGATCCTTTTCGCAGCTCTCGTCCTGCTGCTCCTGCACCGTTCAACAATTACATGACGCCTTGCCCTGCAACCAGCGCCATATGCAGCAAATGGCCCTAGTGCCGGAGAATGGGCTTGAATTCATACATGGATATGCCAATGATGGTCATCGTGCTAACTGCTTTAAGTGCAGACAGAGAAGGATAGGCCAACGGAACGAAAGAGAGAACGACGGGCACTTCAGTGAAAAATTGAAATTGAAAAAACGACAAAAGTTTGCGGCCGCATCCGGAGCAGAGTCCTCATCTTCCTGCCCGCCTGCTTCCTGCCTTCCGTTCCAAAAATCTACAGACCATCCCATCATCATTCGCATTCGTGTCCTGTGAGCCTGCTGCTGTCGTTTGTCGCATGCAATAAGTGCTAGTTGAGTGGCGGCACTTGAAACCAGAGCCACACATTCAATTGGCCGTCTCTGGAACCCTTTCCCTGGCCTAGCCTGGCCTGGCCTGGTCTGGTCTGTCCTGGTTTCATTCCTACTATGTCCTGCCGACTGCCCTTGCCAACTGACTCCATGTGTTTTCCAGCGGCGCTTCGGATTTCACTTTTGGCCCTGGGTGTCGTTGCTGGCGACCTGACGCCGCCATTTCCGCCAACCAGCACGGAAGTGGCAGTCGTGCCCGTGCCTCCGCCGCTGCCCGCGGACTGCTCTCCTACTCTCAGCCCCTTGACGATCCTGCGGATTTGCTGCCGCGGCCATTGCATACGAAATGTGTTGCATACATTTGCGGGTAGTGGTGGTGGCTCGAGGAAAAAACCCGAAATACACAGGAAAAAAAAACAGCAGCAGCAATCAAAATGGAAATAAACGCGAGTGGAAAACGAGACGGCCAGAATGAAAATTCCCATAATAATAGCCGTGCCGAAGGAGTGCAGGAGAACGGCAGGACATCAGGCGCTTAGAGGACGTAGCTTTTCCATTTTTATTCTTAAAGGTTTTGTCCAGCCGGCTCAAAGCCGCCGCTTTCTATGCATACAAAAAGGTAGCATGTGTGCAGAAGCGAGAGGACCCAAAAAGCTGGTAATGTCCTTCAGCAGTGGCAGCCATTTGCCAGTTTGTGGTTTCCGTTTCGCGTTCTTTCGTCGTGCAATTTTAGTTTTAGTTGAGTTTTTAGTGGCGTCCACAACTCGGCCATTTAAGCACATTTGTCGTCTCATTGTCCTGCCAACCGCCAGCACCACCAACCCCCCTCATCCAACCGCCGCTGACAGTGTGCTAATTAGAAGTCCTTGTTGCTTGTGGCCACAACAAAACAGACGTCGTCTACAGGACACCACTACGTAGGGCAGTACAGCGCCGGAATGGCACATAAAACCGAGGGCAGGGAAAACAATGAAAACTACTTTCAGGCCAAAGTCAGAGCGGGCCTTCGTTTTTCGGCCATAAACTGCATGGATGTCCTGGCCACTTGAATATCCTGGCACGTTTTGCGTGGCCTGCACATTTTTATTGTGCAGCTCCTTGCGATGTGTGACTTTAATTTCGAGCTGTGGGCTAAGGTACTCCTCCCTCCCATGGAAAGCCCGAAAAACCGCAGGAGAGAAATGCTCAGCCAAAAATATAAATAATTGCTTTGCTTGCTCAACTGTGAGAGAATGTGGCCAGGATATGGGTGGAGGATACTGGCTGGTTGCCTGGTTGGTTGGTTGGTTGGGGCTGGCTGACTGCCTGGCATTGTCTTCCAGTGCAACGCACATTAGTTCTCGTCTCAGTCGACAAGCCCCCATATAAATACGTATATATACGTATATATATACAAATATACATAGAGTATGTACGACTCTGAGTTTAAGGGGGCTTAGGGTCTCGGACCACATGACTTCATTTTTCCCCGGGCCGGAGAGCATTTATAAAATAAAATTTGTTTATTATGAAAATGCAGCGATGCGAGATAAGCAAGTGCCAGTTGCGAGCCACAACAAAGTTGGCCACTTGACTGGCCAGCTATACAGCTAGCCAGCCATTCACCATTTTGCCCCCCACTTTTACCAACTTTTCCCAGCCATTTTCCCTTCCTTATCCTTGTTAATTGCTGCGGTTTCCGACTGCTGCCTTGCCGTCGTGCCAACAAAAATAAATGAATATTTTTGCGCCAGCTTAGACATGAGTGCAGAATAAATTGTTTGGCATCTTCTGCTAGCTGAATTACGCTGCACTTGTATCTGCAACTTGTATCTTTTGTTGGCAAATCATGTGCCGGCCAAGACTTGGCTGACTAATGGCCAGGGCATAAATAAGCCACCCCTCTTTTGATAACCCAATGAAGTTTTATGACCGGAAACGGAAATGCGAGCTTAGCCATCGGCAAGAGTAACTAACGGAGCACAAAGCACTTTTGATGGCCGCATAAAAAAGCTAAGCGACAGCACAAACATTAATGAGCCCACTCCGTAGAGGTGGTAACAAATCGATTATATCCAATATTGGCCAACTCCTTGAGAGACCGGCTTTTATCTCAGTTCTGATTGTGATTCTGCGTCGCGCCTGCTACTGTGCATAATTTATGCTGGCCATAACTCAGAGCTGTGACGGCGAATGGTTAAAAATGTCTTCCAACTGCAACCATAATTCCTGCAACTCGACGGCAATAAATCACAAAATTTCCTTCTTCAATCTGCTTTGGAATCTGTGGCCCTGTTCGCCAAAGGATGGAAATGCATTGGCATTGCATGGAAAAGTGGCAGCCACTTACACACACACACGCGCGACATTTACGTGTGACAGACGCCGGGGAAATGGGGAATTTCCCAGCCCTTTTCCCGCCCATCTCCCCCTTCCATTGCTGCTGTTAATTTCATTCATTATTTATGGTTTACCTCAAAAACGCATCAGTGCTGCTGCATCGAAGGGCAGATGGCAGTTGTAACCGGCAATCCAGCAACGTGCAACCTGCCACCTGCAACGCGCAGCCCCTTGGCCAAACCCATTCCCCCAAAATGTACACTTTTAATTAACAAACGCACGAAAATGCTATTTTGCATGAGGCGTGTTCAACTGGGAGGACTGTCAGGGGGAGTGCCATAAGGGTGGGGTAAAAGCTCGTTATTTGGGGTAGAAGTCAAACAGATATTGCATGTGTGAGCCCTAATGCAAATGGGCACACTAGAAAACAATAGAAGGGAAACGAGGAATAAATAGAATACGAAAGTATAATGGCTTCGATTAAATAACTGTGTAATAAAATGGGTTAATGGTTACTTAAGTAACTATAAAAATAGTAAAGAACATAATGTCGAGCAGCAAAAAAAGAGACAAATGAGTAAACAGAAGTATACATTTTAGTGGTAGAAAATATGCCACAATAATATAGTACTTATTTTTTATAGTCAAAAGTAAACCACTTTTTTTGGAAAATAAGAACTTAAATATTCAAAAATCGAATATGTGTTTGTGCTTAGATTTTCCAAAATATATATTTTTCACCTACAAGCCTGATATCTCCCCCACTGCGAGTAATCATCGCTGCATGCTGCATTCCGCTATTTCTTTGCGGTGAGTGCATTGTTGTGACACCCCCTCGATGCAATTAAGAGCTGGCATTAATCAACAGGCTCAAAGCACGTCTTGCCCCCCAAAAAGCGTTCGGAACTATTACAGTTTTGGCCAGCTCCTTGCCCCTTTTACCGTACTCCACGTTTTTGGCCCACAGAGGATGCTTTAATTTATTTAGACCAAATACAACGCAAGCGAAAAATGGCAAACGACTGAAATTTATCTCCTGCACGCCTTGTCGCATAAATTATGTCGAAGAAGAGAGAGAGTTTTCCCTGCACCTTCCGCAATTTCCCCGCGTCTGGCGAAATTAATGAAAGCAACGCTGCGGCGGCGAAAAGATGCCGAAGCAGCGTAAAACACGAGACAAAAGACAGTTAAAATGAACTAAAATCAAATGAAATGTGGCCACCAGGGGCGGCGAAAGGGGGCGGCGCCTAATGACAGCTACAGTGAGGGGCATGGGCCAGGAGGAGGCGGAGGTGAAGGAAAGAAAGCGAACGGCGAATAGGAAGCGGAAATGAAAGCAACGATGCCGAAGGATAACGCTGAAGATGCAATGCAATGCAGTGCAATGCGATGCAGTGCGACTGCTGCATTGGGAATGCAACAAATCAGAAGTGAAACAGCAGCAGCCGCAGCAGCAGCAGCAGCAGAATCGCAGCAAATGTTGCATGGCAAATGCGATTGTCAAGCAATGACCTCATTAGGGAGGCGTGGCCAACGGAGGCAGGAAGTCAATGTTCATCCTGGCTGCCAGCCGTGCCACGCTCCCGCCCATCCCCGCATTAATAACTGCCAACCGCAAACAATTATGGCGAGAATGGAAGTGGCAACTTTGGGAAAACAGTGGCATGAGTAAAATGCACAGAAAAAAATGTCACAGTCCTTTACTTTTAAACAAATTTGGAACTAATAAGCGTTGAGCATGAATGGAGGTCTTTTCAAGTGCTTCAAGGAGAACTACTCTTTTAGCTTCCCCGTTTTCCCGCAGTGTGTCTAACACCTCAGATGCAGGGGGTGGCATGTGGAGCGGAGTTGGGAAGGGGCAAAGCCTGCCGTAGGCGAGCTGTCAGCAAGCATACAACGTCATATACGTCAACGGAATATGCTAGTGCGAATGAGGGGGGAATTCAAGGGGGTTTCAGCCTCTAATAATGGCGATATAATCAGTGCTAACAAAAAGCGACAAGAGCAGATAGCGAGCGAGCGAGAGGGAAGAGAAGAGGCAGAAAGATGGAGATAGTCGGAGGCGGAGAGACACAGGAGCCACACAAAGGTGACAAAATGTGACAGCACTAAAAACGGGACAATGACATGGCCACGGGAAAACGGTTTCCTGTCAGAGCCCGAAAAACGCGGCCAGCACACACACATAGACGCACACCCACACACACAGCCGCCCACAGAGACACCTGTCAACCGCACTCAAGAGCGAACTGTAAACTGTCATATCCTTAAAGCGGGCTAAGCCATAACCAAGACAACCAAGAACAAATTACATCGCATTTAAGTTTCATAATATGCTTAAAATGAAAACGCACAAAAACATTTACTCCCCCCCCCCCCCCCCCCCCCCCCCCTCTTCACCTAACGCCGACAGCCATATTTTCTTTTGAGTATTGTCAGAAACTAAACCCCGAAAAGCACCTGGCAAAGGGGCAGAACTCACCTGGCAGACCACCCGTCGGGTCCTTGGAGCGGCAGATCCTGTGAGTGGAGTCTGTGTCCAAGACAATGGGCTGCGACAAGTGCAGCAGTCTATAAAAACGAACGAGCTGAGGGGGTGGTGAGACGTACACGGTTGGTCGGTCGGTCGGTTGGTGGGTCGGTCGGTTGGAGAAAAACTAAAAACTTGCAAATGCACAACGTTGGAGCTTTCGGAGCTGGAAAACCGCATGCTCGACATGGAATTGAAAGAATAAACTAAGAACTGCAACTACAGGAACCACATCTCATTGTCTGGGTCTTGTTTCGCCCAGCCCACTCCCCTCGAAAACTTCGCTTGCATTCTGTGCTTAAAAAGGATTGCAACAGCAACAGACAAGACAGCGAACAAAACCTACAATTGTGTGTGTGTGTGTGGGAGTTTTGCTGTCTACATGGCCATTGTTGCTCCTTTTGCAACACTGCACCAGTGCACCACCCAAAAAAGGAAAAAGAAAAAAAGTAATGGAAAAGTGTAGTGCTGCTGGCGACTGACAGCTGTTGGCAGCGTTTTTGGACAGCAGTGTTATTTACACTTTATTGACTCGAACTCTACTTGAAATTATTTGCCCCACTTATGTTTAAGCAGCTGAACAGGTTGTTTTAATAAGCCAGCCTGCGGAAAAATACAACGGGTTTCGTTAATTTGCTTTTTGTGCTCCGTTCCTAATACAGTTGAACTTTGAACTCTCCTTGAATGGTGTCACCTGCGGCGTTTGGAAAGCAAACTACTGAGAAAACCGTTTCATTTCAGCCTTTCAAAAGGTTTCAAATTCCACGGCAAAACAAATTTCACAGCAGTTTTCATAAATCATATATAAGGAGTGTGTACTTGTATGGGATAACAAACATGACCACATGCAGTGTGGGTCACTTGGAAATTATGACAACCTGGCCAAGAAAACACACACAGCGTACAGCCAGGCCGTAAGGAATGGCAGGACATGTGGGTATGTGCTCTTGTTTGCTGGGAAATTCATGGGCTCTTGGCAGCCGGCCTGGAAAAGCCAGAGGTGGAAAAACAGCAGCAGCAGAAGCTGAGGCAGCAGCAGCAACCCACGCCAATTGGCAGAAAACAAAACAGGGCTGCCACTCATTGCCAAAAATTCCTGCCTCACCTTGTTGGCATGGGCGTGGCCCAGTTTTTGCCAAGGACTTGGCCCCTTTTGGCCCCACCAGCAACGGCGAACCCTTTTTTCTGTTTTTTTTTTTTTTGGCAATCAGCTTCATCTTCTAGTTTTTTGGCTGGGGTGGTGGAACTTCTTGTTCTTGCTCTCGCCTTTCATGTTTGCCAAACGGAACTTTGGCTCGTTAATATTTTTGTGCACAGCGGGCGTAAAAAGGATTCCGCTGGCACCAACAACAAAACAATCAAACGAACGAAATCAAAAAAGTTCGGAACAAACGATGGCAACAAATTTTGTAAATCTGCATAAGCAGCTCGGCGTACCAATCCCTCTGAAAGGTATTTGCAATATTAATTTCCCATGCAGCCAGCGACTTGGCCTTTTGTCAGTTAACAAAATGTGTGGCACATAAAAAATTCATTCGCCAAACGCTCAAAAGTAGGCAAAGCCAAAACGAAATATTTTCACGGCATAAAAGTGTCGAGTAATGGAAATGGATACTCGAAACGTAAAAAGGAGGGCAAAAAAGAAAATGCTAGCAAAAAAAAAGGAATGTGGGTTTGAAAGGGATACACAGCTATGCTAACAAAATAAAATGGTGCATAAAATTTTAATGCATATCAAATGATTTAATTTGACGCCACATAAAAATGGACACAAACGGGCGGCTGGTTGCCAAAGTGTTTAAACAGGCAGTTAGGGCGGTGGGCGTGGTCGTGGCATGCGTGTGTGTGTGTGTGCGGTTGCTGGAAGGGGAAAAAAGAAAAAAAAAGAAGGCAAGCGAAGTCTCGTAATTACTTTGATGAAAAATGGCAGTTTCTGTGATTAAGCAAAGCCTGAAAGCAGCGAAAAGGAAGTGGATACACTTGCTTTAGTGTGTGTGCGCGTGTGTATGTGTGTGTGGCATGTGGCACCATTCACTTGATTACACATACGCCATGTTGTGCGAGAGGCGAGAGCAGGAAATTAAGCCTGTGGACTAGGCGGAAGTGGCCAAAGTCAAACGATGTGCCAGCCTGGAAGTATGTGAAAGTACACAGAGAAAAACTCTACTATATTGTGCGTGATAAGCTTTAATTAGTGGAGGTCAAGTAGTTTAAAAGAACTAATTATTTGTTGTTAAGCGTTATTTAAACCAAATAACAGGTCGCTGAAATGCCATAAGTGGTATACTCAATGAGGCATTGCTTTCACACCCAATAATTTTACGCTCTTTAAAATGTTCAGCCTATATTTTCCCCAGTGTACCATATTCACTTCACTGTATATGTGTGCGTTTCTGCATGAGCCTAATGATGTCAGCGGCAGCAGAAACACGCAGTTGCCGCATTAGTTGTAATTGCCGCGCCATGTTCGCCAATGATCGCCGCGATTCCTTATCCAGCCTTCAAGGACCTGCAACCATAACTCAGCGCCCTGTCCTTTGTGAGCATTTAAGTAAATATCGACGAAATATGCTCGGCCACGCTCGCTGGCTCGACGAGAAAAAGAGACCCGTGACGACATGAAAAATCTAGCGAGAAAAACATCTTGCCATAAAGAATGTGCAAGAAAAATTGCAATGGCGATAGCGGCATCAGAACTGCAACAGCAGCAGCAGCAGACGTGGCAGCCGCGCCACCAACAATGACAATAAATTGCAGCAAAAATGAGCAATGAGTAATTCATATGGTGAGACAGAAGACCGAGGAACGGGCTCCGAAGAAGTCGAGGGAATAGCCGCAGAGCGAGCAATTCAACGGGCCATCAATCTTGACTGCTCTGCCATCCCAATTCCACATCTCCTGCTCCATAACCATGGTCAAAAGCTGAATCGGCTGCCGCTCCTGGCGCCACTGAGTCTGCATCAATTTGGCAGCCACCAAGAATCGAGGGGCTCAGCAGAGCAGCAAAGCAGCAGAGGAGCGGACAATACGGACATTACGGACACACGGACGGACAGCCCACGGACATGACGCGCTTTATGTGGCTGCTGGGAATTGAAGAGTCGGAACAAAGGGCAGAGGGAAAACAGGGGGGGTTGGGGGTAAGAGTGAGTAAAGCTCTGTACGTGCGGGCTGAGCGTTTGTAATATGCTTGTAAAATGCAATAAATTTTGTTAGCCCTCGGACCAAGTCAGGACACAGCAGCAGCAGTGGCAGCAGCATCGACGATGGCAAGCCATAAAACGCGTTTTTGATTTGCCCCAAAATTTATGTGGCCACATTAAATGCGAGACAGTCGAAAGGAAGCACCAGCACCAGGCCATCAGCCGAGCAACAGATTGTTGAGCGTCAGTATCTTCGTGTGTTATCAGTCCAAGCAACACCAGCAACATCGCCAGCATCAGCAGCAGCAGCAGCAGCGGCAGCGGCAGCAGCGGCAGAATCAGCAGGCAGCGACAGGTGTTGTCGTTATGTGCCATAATCTTTTTGACAACCCGCTGCATATTAAAGCAACGCCTCCGATGACAGAGTTGATTGGTGTTCCTGATGGCTGCCACCGGTGTGATGTGGCAGCTACCACTGTGTAGGATGTTGCCTGTTGTTGCTCTCAGCACTTGCCGCTGCTACTGATTGTTGCTTCTGTTGTTGCTAGTTGCCACTAGCTCTAGATTGATGTTTGCTTTTTGCTGCCGAAGTCAGGATGTTGCTAGTTGCTTCAGGCTGTAGATTGATTGTTGCTTTTTGCCTCAAGTGTGACACTGATAATAACAGAATTTTGGATAAATTGTGTGTCTAGAGTGGCTTCTTGCTGTTATATATTTCTGTTTTTTGTTCTATGTGGCAGCGATATGGATGTTGAACTTAGTTGCTAAGAACTGTAATTAGTAACTAGAAACAGTTCAATACTCCGATACTTTGTTGATTTAGGGTGCTACCCATGTATTTTAGTGAGTTTAAAGCTGCTGGCTGCTGATTCTATCGCAATCTGACCACGATTTTCCCATCTCACCTAGCTATTTGCAGTTCCGCCTCGATCTCTGTTTACAAATCGGTTAGATGCTCTCGCAAATCTCTCTCCGCGTTGCTGGTTGCGAAATCTTTGTTTGTTTATGGCAAGTTTTATGTATTGGCCGCTTTGCGAAACGGCAAACATGTGGGTCTATCTCCACCAACATACATATGTATAATATGTGCCGGCCGCTAAAATCGGAACATCTGCGTATGTTGACGTAATGCGAATGAAAATAGCCGCCGTTTATTCGTGCTAAACATTTCAAACTCTTTGTTTATGGGCCCGGCATCATCTTTGGCTTGGCTAATGCTCACTATCGGTATGGGAATTCGGGAATTGGAAAGAGAGCATCTCTCGGCCAATTGAGATGCCAAGCCATAAACTTGACAAGACAAGAGCTAGAGCCAGAGCTGTGCTCGGACTAGTAATGGATTCGCAATTCCCCAGGATCTCACTCTGAGCTCCCCGGCCATCGATGTCAATTAGGGCTTTTCGGGCTACAAACTGAAATTGCAATCAAAGCCTCCTCCCGGACACAAATTGCACTCCGAAGGCTGCGAAACATATAGAGTGCAGCATGAAAACAATTGCCCCCGGATCGGCGTGGAATGGCATATTTATTCAACTCTCCACGAGAACTTGAACCGAATATCATGCAAATTGTTATATATATTTCAATATTTTATTAGCCCAGGGATACGGAATCCAAATGCGAATCCGATTCCGATTCCAATGCCGATGCCGTTGCCGAATCCTCGCCATGGTCATAAATTGCAGCAGTTGCTGGTTCTAGGAGTCCAAAACGAGTCGGCAGGACGAAGGACTTGCTGGCCATAAATATCGCAGCCATTACACAAAACACAACTGCAGAGGAGGAGGGGAGGGGGCGAGACAAAGGGGCGACACAAACACACATAAAGATAGAGAAACATGAATGGCACAATAAATAAATCGGGGTAAGCGGCGTTTTAAAACAAATAGAAAGAAATGAGTACACAAGCCGAATGAAAAAACAAAACAATTTCAAATGCACAACTAAAGCCGGGATGAGATAGGCATTGAAAGAGCGGCAAGCGGATGAGCCAGCCCCAAACCCCTCCCCATCGGAATAGCGAAATAAAATTTGCATTTTTTGCGTTTAAAGCTTCGGTATCAGCAAAACTAGGAACCGAATATAAAACAGCACAACAAATTCCAAAACGAGACGATGAGACGATGCAAAGTCAAAGTCAGCAGAAGCGAAATGTTATCGGTTATTGAACAAGTATCGTTTCGATGGTGGGGCGGATGTGGGGATCCATTTTGTGGGGGGATATGTCGTCGAAGATGCTTTGTATGTGCATATTCCATATACCGCTGCTCACTGTTGTTAGGCCTTATAAATAAACGTGTGAGGCTCATCGTTATGTATGTATGTACATATTTCTGTCCTCTGGAGGCGACTGTAGGTGCGCCGTATGCTGATTTCTTGTTTTTTTTTTATTGCTTTTCGTTGCTGTGATAGCACATATTTGGCTTTTAATGAGAGGAAATTTCCTTTTCGTGGCAGTGACAATGCGGCGGATGCGTAATGTTATCATTGCAACACCGGAAATACAAGACTTGGGCAGCGTAGAATAAGTCGGATATAAAGTTACATTTATTTAACAATTCATTTAAATTTCTTCAATAATCTTACGTGACTGGATAATTTCGTAGCCCAACTTTATTCTCTTAACACCATCCTACTTCTGTGCTTTTCCTCTATTTGTATCCTTCGCCCCTTCGAGGATCAAAAATCATTTGATGTCCCTGGGCTCTTTCATGTGACTCGAAAAACTTTGCCGGAATCGAAACATTTTCAATACATTTGATTAAACCGGGTCCGGCTGAACCCACCCCCTGGAATTCCCCACCATCTCATCATCGTTCCTGATGGCCAGGACCATAAAACGTTTATCTCCCACACTTTGCTCCTTCGCTCCCTATCTCTTTGCCGCTTTTATCGCAGTATCAATAAATTAATTTGAAAACTTTGTCGCTTCTATTTGATTCTGGGCGGACCGACCACCCGGCATCCTGGCATTCCTCTTTTAATTTTTTTGTGCAAATTTTCGTCTGTTTCAAATTCGTTTCATCGTCGGTATCTTGTATCTATAAGTTAGCATCGCTTTCTGTGCCGTTCAGCCGCTGGCTCCGTGTAATTTGCTCTCAGCCCTCCCCCCTTTCACCGCTTTCTCCCAAACCCAGAGAAGCACTCACCACCCCATTTTCGTGCTCGTCTTTTACTTTTTGGGCAAGTACAACTACAACTAGGACAACTATGAGTTCAGTGCGATGGCAGTTTGCTCGACAGGCAGTTAACATGAAGCACCTCCGCCCCCTTTTAGCCCATTTCCAACCAGCCAACCAAACCATTTTCCGCTCCCATGTGTGTGTGTGTGTGTGTGTGTTAGTATTTTTTGGCTATTGAATTGGTTTCATGCTCATGCATTTTATATGAAATTGTCTGCATGTCTGTCTGACTTTTTGCCCATCGTGTCACGCCCACACGCCACCCAAACTTGTAATCTAACCCAGACCCATGGCATTTTCCCTATTTTCGGGGAGCGCAAAAATTTACATCGCTTAATTCGTTAGCCGAGAAAATGTTTTTCGCCTGCAATTAGTGGACAACATTTGTTAGCCAAACACTTTTGCAACGGTGGCAAGTTGGGGGTGGGGTTGGGGGGTTCTGAAATGGGCAATAGGCAATGCAGGTAGCAAAAGTAGAGCTCTTATCTTTATTACAAAAAACGAAAAACTGCCAAAAAGAAGGAAAATGTGGGCACAAAAAAATTGCGACCAGCAAAGAAATTCGAATAAGAAAGAACGAAGTGAAAAATGTGGAGAGGCAGCAGTGCAAAAAAAAACAACAAAAAAAAAGAAAATTTGTGAAATAGAGATGGGAATTTTTTCTCTCCTTGGCTCGCGTATGCACGACTTTTATTTGAAGTTGAATTTTAATCCATGGTTTTTTAATGCGGGCGATAAACTTTTACGGCAATTGTCGACGGCATTAGCGAGGGTGGATTGAGAAGTGGCGGGGGTCTTCTGCTCTTTTTTGCCCCTCCTATTTCGCTGATCAGCAGGGCTTGACTTAACTTAGCGATTCAGGTGCACAAACACCACCAGCCCACCCACACACATACGGTTTCATTATGCTCCCCTGATGGCGCTTCTGATGTTTAATGCCTTAATTAAATGTTTCATTAGCACGCTCGGCGCAGGGGCGTGGCAATTGGCCGCCCACAGGCGCAGTGCTAGCCAACTGGCTCAAACATGCAATCGAAAATAGGTGGCAGAAATAATAACTTAGGCATTGAATGGGAGGCAAATTGGCTGCCAAGTCAGCATTTCAGTCCTTGAATTTTAAAATTGTGCTAATAGTGCGATTTAATCGTATTGCCTAGGATTTTAATCTTAGCTGCTTAGCTAATTCAATATGTATATTACTTTCAAAATTTAATTTAATTGAATCTTAAATAATTCAACTTAATAAAAACGTGTTTACTGACACGAATTTGCATACAATTCGTTATGTTTTTATATATCTATTTATTTTTGCTTACCCGCACTTCCTTATCGCCGCTGCTCCACCCCTCTCCCTCTCTCCCTCGTATTCGATCATCTCGAATATTCAGATGTTTGCCCATTCAGAATTTGTGTAGTGGGTTTTTGGGTTGCGGCATTTTTATGCTTTTGATTCAGTTGTTGCTGGCTCTGCTTGCTTGTTATAGCCATAAAAAAAAACCATTTCAGCCGGGCCAACACGCCAAACCAGTCGGTCAGAGTCGCCGAGTCTAGCGTTTTGTTATAAATTCACGACTTCACGGCAACGCCAGCCAGCCAGCCGGCTCTTTCTCGCTCGCTCGCTTTCTGCTCCCGTCTCTTTCTGGTTGATGGGACATCGGATGGCAGCAGGAGCGACCTTAGCCAAGGCTGAGATTGAAAAAGATGACAAAGATGGCTGCAACATCCGGTTGGCCATGTGTGCAAATGGGCGTGTGGCACACGGTGTCTAAGTGAGTGTGTGTGTGTGTGTGTGTGTGTGAGTTCGCATATGGGCAATACGAATTCCAGACAACGCCGACAGCGGCGTCTCAGTTTCAGCCGCATTCTGATTTGAAGTCTGTTTCAGTTTCTGAGACTGAGACTGAGTCCGAGTTTGGGGCTGAGAACGAGACTGCGACTGAGACTGATAACTGTGTGGCGCCCCTCCCATTGCGCTTTCAGTCTGCCTGCTGTCTGCCAATCTACACTGGGCGAAAATCGTTGCAGGAATTCGGTTTATCACAAGGTGTCATTGCTTCAGTGCTTTAAATGAAAGCACTGCTCTTAATTCATCCGAAACATTTTGCATTTGAACTTTAGAACTTGACATCTTAACATTGTCATCGAATAAGTTGGGAGTTTCATATTCAAGCTAGATACTCAGTATCCAAGGGCCAAGGCGCCATGTACTTTCTATTGAAGTAGTTGAAATTCTAGAAACTTGTTTCAAGTACCGCACTGCCCTGCTAGCTTCTCTAGTTCCGATCTCTTGAGCTAAATCTCGGTTCTATAATGCCCAAACCGGGTGTATGGGTGCGATGTCTGGGCCTGTCGTTCGCACTTTGTAGCTGCAACTGTGCGAGTGCGAATGTGAGTGCGAATACTCGTGTCTGTGGCGATAGCTCTTGTTGCCGGATTGAGCGACTGCGGGAATGACGCATTGGCTGGGCCCCACAGTTTTTCGGCTGATTGTTCACTTTTCTTTCGTATTATTTTTTTTTGTATTTTATTTTGTCTGGAATATTTTTGTATGATTTTTGCACTTATTTAGCTGGAGCACTGTGTTTGTTACTGTTTCTGTGTGTGTTTGTTAGCTTGTGTGTGTTACTGCCTTTGTCTTTGTTTAACATTTGCACTGTCAGAGTGTGAGTCTGTTTGTGTGTGTTTGTGGGGGGAGGGCGGCAGGCGGCAGGCGGCAGGCGGCTGGGCAAGAGAGAGAGGCAGGAGAAAGACAGCAGACAACCGGCACAGGCGAGACGCGCAGCACGAATGAATGGAGTTTCGCAGCCAGCGAGCGAGCAAAGCTATGGCCGACCGTTCGGCGAACCGAAGAAAGCCGACGGCGCTCTCTTCGCGGCCATTGCTCAGGCGTGTAGGTCGTCTAGAGGCCGTTGCGAGCCGGGTCTCTCAGTGTTGGCCCGAAGCGGCTCTCTTTGTTGGCCAAAACTGCAAATCAAAGTCGAGGTCGTTGTACGAATGAAAGAATGTCGGCATGTGATTGTTGCCGGCGTCGCTGTCGCAGTCGGCGTAGCAGCTGGCATCGCAGCCGGCGTCGCAGTCCCTGAATGATGTTTAATGCCTGGCCCGATCTGCCACCCAACTCACCAGCACCACCCAACCCCCCCACACTATCGCTCACTCTCTCGCTGCTGCATTATGCTGCCATGTATCTGTCTCTTTATTTCGCCCGTGGGTTTGTGTGTGTGTGTGTGTGCATGCCTTAACTTGGCTTTCTTTTGAATAATGTTGCTTCATGCTTTCGCAGTCTTGGTCTTCATCTGTCTGCCGCTCCCTCTCCCGCTCTCTCCGCAACTCTCTTCCCGGCCAACCTTAAGCGCCCTCTCTGTCAGCGTCTACACTCAGAAAATAAATAGGAGTGTATTTGCATTGCACCACATAGCGTTCACAATGTCTATGGTTCTTTAGCCCAGAAAAGAAACTAAGTAAAACAGTCTAAGTGGTACATTCATTACATTTTTCTATTTCATCTCTGTAGGAACTTAAGTTTGTGAATCAAATATAATAATCGTTTATCAACAACTGAGTACAAGGAAATGCACTACGGTTTACTTTGAGTGTAGGCAAAAATGCTGTTACTTTTTATATGCAACCCTTCCGCCGCTCGTCCCCCTTAAGCCACCCAGAAGGAATTCAGTTAGCCTCGCTCGCTTTGCCCATTTTTACTACCTTTTCAGCTACTCCTTTTTCATTTATTTTCTATTTTACCATTTCAGTCTTCTTTTTTTTAGTACATTTTCGGCCGCCTAGCCGCTTTCGCGCGTTTGTAATAAAAACTCGTTATAAGTAGAAATTCTTTTCTTTGGGCTAGTTTCACCTGTCCTCCCCTCGTCCACTCGCCTTCTTTAAGCACTCTTTGCGGCCACTTTTCTTATTATGATATTCTATTTTTTTTTTGCTGTTCCTCAGCTTTTGGCCGTAACAAATGTGAGAACCGCCCGAGGCTGCAGCGGCTTAGGCCTTTAGAAGTTCGAAGTTAACGCCCCCAATTCCAAGTTATTTGCTCGCCGCTTTTGGCCGGCTTAGCTCAATTAGAGCTAATTTGCTTATCAGCAGTCAGCGGGGTAGCCCGCCAAATGGAATTGTCACTTTCGACCAGCTGATAAGGGCGCTGAATTCATGCGATAAGATACCGCTCACGTGTAAAGAAATTAGTTTTGCGGACTCCACACAAACTGCGAATTCATTCCGGCCACGGACTATTTAACATCATTTATCGTGAGCCGCTAACAAGGCCCAAACAGAAGGGCAGATGAGCGAGTGCGACGCATGATTAGGCACAAAGTGATTGGCAGTGTTATTGACCAACAACCCATTTTTTTGGGCAAGGAATTTGCATGGCCAACGGGAACGGAAAGCGTTGGCTGGCTGCTCGGGAAAAGCGTGGCAAATGTGCTGATGAATCGGGTCGGTTAGATTGATGACTCGTTTATTGCATTGAGAAAGTACGCAAAGAAATGATGGCTGACAAAAGGAAGAATTGTTGCAGGGGGTTTCTATAGCACATTCCTAGCACTTCCTGAACTTGTTTCTTCAAAATTGTCGGACTTAAAACTTGAAAATTACTGCTTACTACAATTCGGTAGTTGTTTTATTATCGTACTATGCAAGTACCCAAATACAGAGTTCCTTTATACCATATATTTCGTACCCATGGCGGATACTTGATATTTACCATATAATATCCCTTTATCTTTGAATCTCCACCCTTTACCACTTGTCACTTGATAATAATAAGTGCCCCCTAATGACAGCTCACTCACCTGTAGTTTTCCGGCTCACACCTGTCATATTCATTTTCTGGCTTCCCATTCAGTTGTTCTTTGTATTTGTTTGTATCGTATATTTTTAGGGAGGTGGCGCGTCGCATTAAGTGCAAATGGATTACGGCGAATTGATTATGCCCGCGTCGGAATTAAATTACACACGATAGCATTGGAGCCGTATCAGAACTTGGCCAGCACGAGAGTACAACACACAGACACAGCAAAGTGTACTTAACGGTTTCAGATTCCGCTAGCTGATCACTTGATTGCTTAGAATTTATGTTTCTCATTAATGCTTTTCTTTCGGTTTTGGCAATTTGCTAAGTTCTCGATGGCACTGAGAGCACCTGCGACTGCTTCGCTGGAGGCTCTCGGCTCGACTGTCGCTGCACTTTTGCGGCCCAAAGGCCAGAACTTGGCTTTGGAAAGGGTTCCTTGGGCTGCTGCCTCGCAAACTCTGTTTTTTTGTTTTTGGCCACTCGATCGAGTGCCGCCAAGTGGAGCCGGGCAACCTCGACTGGCGGACGTTGCGTGGCGACTGAATGCCAACTTCTCGGGGACTGGCCCAACGAGAACTGCCGTGAGCTCTCTGCTCTGCAACTCCGTAGCGTCGGCAGCGGTGCGACAGAGAGATCTGCTGTGCGGCCGACGCGCTTGCTGCGCTGCAACGTTGCAGCGGTAAAAAGGGGTCGGGAAATGGGGGCGGACGTCGGGCCAGACAACGAGTGCATTGGCATAGTAAACTTTTGCACGAGGCGCCAGTGCCAGTCTCCCTACCTCTCGCTCGCTCGCTCTCTCGTTCTCTCTCTCTCTCTCTCTGTAGCTCGCTGTGATGCCGTTAGATGCGCACTTGACGTCTGGCGTGTCGCAACAAGTCGGCGGCAGAGCAGTCGACTGCAGCAGAGGCTGCAGCAGCGACGTCGCTGTCTGTCTCGCCTTCGTTTCGTTGGAAAAAGGGATTCCCGAAACCCAAACGAAGTGAGCCGAACGCCATGAAACCGAACGAGAGCCGAAAAAGACCGAACACCAGCGGCGCCAGCGAAGTTTTACACATTTTTTTTTCGTATTTTCAGTGGCTGCTTTTTGGCTACGATTAACTAGCCGAATATTGGAAGTCCCGACTTTGAAGTACAGATATTCTTAAAAGGTAATACCTTAAGTATGGGTACAATCAACAAATTAAATACTAAGATCCTCATCAAATCATTGAAGAGAAGAATATTTAGTGGGTATAACATTAAGGGAAATGCATTGTCACTCGCAGCGAGAGTGACTAGCATACTATTAAACAAGGAAAGAGGATAATTTAAATGGCATTTAAATAACGGGACATAAGTGTATAGGACCTAATGGAGTAACTTTAAGTTTATATAGAGGTGGTACCTAATTAAAGTTTCTTGATTATATATGGTATTTATAATATGTAGTTTTTTTTTACAAAAAGTTTACTTTATGATATGTGGGATATGTGCGAGATCGGTAAATGTGGCCAAGAAAGCGTACGCAAAAGCAGGGCTTACAACACAGAAAATAGGCAATGCAAACCCCAAAGTTATGCCAGTTGTAAGCCGCTCGGGTATAGATTACAATGCAAAACTTGGCTGAGCCAGAGAAAACTGATGCGGGGGGCAGGTGGAAGGGGGCTGGGTGCACGGAAGCCTCGAATTTAGCCGGCGTTTTGCAGTGCATCCGCTCGGCAATCGGCAACGCACAGGGTGGATTGGTCTCTCTCTCTCTCTCTCTCTCTCTCCGGCCGAAGAAGGCAGAAGAGAAGAGCCAAAGAGCGCAGGACTTAAGAGTGCCACGACACTGGCTTTTTTTGGGGCAGGTCAAGTCGGGCGGAGAAGCCAGCTGACGGACATTGGACAGCGAACGCGGAAGCGGCGCACAGAACGAGGCAAAAGGATGCGTCGCAGTCCCAGCTCGTTATTAGATTCATCTTGTTTAGCGCTTAAGCAGCTTGGAGCCGGGGCACAATCCCCAACTGACCGTAAACTCGGCTCGGCTGCTTTGCGGCAACTCCTCCGCCCGCTCCGGCCACTTTTCTCATCGTTATGCCAGCTGGATTTTTATGTCCGGCATCTGCATCGTTTCATTAAAATGATTATTAGCACATCTTCAGAGCTACGACTCGACTGTGAGTGCACTAGGGGCACAAGTGGGGTTCTTTCTTCAGGATTCCGGGCACTGTGCCGGGCCTGCATCTAATTATGTGCATCTAATAAAGCTGACGCCTGATTAGGCCGAGGGTTCTTGGCCAATTTGCATTGTCCGCTCGCCGCTTTAATTCCGTTCGGTTTAATGCCATCCATTCAACTACTATTGGCCGCACGCTAGACGACAGCAATTAAATTATCAAACAATTTCCCAACTGCAGAATTATTATTAAATTTGGTGTCGCCATCGCACGCACGCATCCATCCAATGCCACCCGCACACACCCACAAATACTTATTGGCATGAATATACAAATATGTATGCACATATACATATATGTATGTAAATGTCCAGATTTGCATCCTCGCCCTCTCCGAGGACATTCTGCACACATGTCGCCTATTAACCGCGTACAATTTTCATATGCAAAATTGGCAAAATTTTCGATACGGCTAGAAAATATGCAGGCGAATATTTCGGATACGGAGGTATGCGGCTAAAATGAACAGCTGGTGAAAGTGGAATTGCAATACATTGATGTACAGCTTGATGATGAATAGCTTGATGAACATATTGATAGCTTGATGATAGCTTGTTGAAGACCGAACTTTTTGGGTTATAGGAACATATTGACCTTCTAAAACAAGAGGCATTTACCTTAATAATAAGAAATACTAAAGGTTTATTAGTTTATTTACCATTCGAATTAAAAGCATAAGTAGTAGATACTACTCTTATATAATTATGATATTTATTTTATATTATTCAGCCATTTTTGGCAATGCGCACTGTTCCAAAAGCTGTGTGGGATTTTGCATTGCACCCCCGCTCCCTTCGCAAAGTTTCAAACTGCATTTTAGGCATTTTGTCGCTAAATTGAGTTCCGGTTTTAGATGGCTTTTGTGTGGGTTTTGGTCCAGACCCCGCAATCCCTGCGATCCTTCGGCTTCCCGCAGCTCGACCCTTCAATAAGCTGTGTGTTTGTCTGCTGCATGTTTTTCACATTTTTTTTTTTTTGTTCGCTCGTGTGTGTGTGTGTTTATTTTATGACCGTCGCAGTTTGTTTTACAAATATTTTTATGCCGGCTAAATAAATTCGCATAAAATTTTGCGCCTCCCGTCGTCGGCGAATTGCCTTGTAATTAAACCAGAAATGCCACTGTTTGCTGCCAAAAATAGCTGCTAGCCGTAACCATTGGCCAGTAACAAGAAGTTGGCAGCAATTAGCGATGGGCACAAATAAATTATTTAGAAATTTCTGCGTTCGCCATAAACAATCCATAATGCAGCAGCCACGCAGTGGGCTGCTAACAATTTTTATTTAAATGATTTTGAATGGCGCAACATGGAGCAGATAGGCGGCAGGATGGCAAGTTATGGCAGTAACCACGAGAGCTTTAATTAAACATTAAAACGATGCTAATCAGGCATCCCAGGGCAATTGCAATTCAAACTAAAAGCCTGCATTAAAGCGGCAAATCGGTTGGATTGCAGTATACCCATTAGGTGGACGAAACAGCAGTAGAGAAAACAACAAAAAAAATAACGAGAATATATATGCGCAAAATATTCAAATGCATCTAAATAAATATGAACATTTTATAATATTATACATGCAGATAGGCAGGACTAAAAATCGTTGTAGAGCCACTAGCCAACCCACTTGGCCCGCTCGAAAATCTCACTCACTCTTTCGCTTTCGGTAATATTGAAAAGGATTAACTTTGATCGGAATTGGCACTGGGAACAGGAGCTGCCACCGGACAGGGGCACAAATTAAGCTAATTGCGCGCCAGATATGCAAACACACTCAGCCCAAGGGGTCGCAAGTAGGTGGCTAGAGGGGTCGAGGGTCGAGGGTCTAGGGTCGAGCGCATTAATAGTCGCATTTGCATAAAGTGCACTACACCAGCCCAGTTGTATGGACGCACTCATTGTCAGTCTCTCTGGGCCCGATGGACTCACTTCGTCCCGATGATGAAATGTCCTGTCAAACTGACAGCCAACAAAAATCCATCTGTCGAACTGTGAGTGCCGAGTGCCAAGTGCCGAGTGCGGAGTGCGGAGTGCGGAGTGCCTGTGCCTAAAGCCATATACACCAGACAATATGTTGCCTGATTGACGGGTCAAGTCAATCGAGGCTCCAGTTGAATTATGCAAAAATACCAGCCACATTGGCTGTCGAAGTCGAGATATCATAGCGATATAATTCACAGATCCGGCTGCCAACTTTACCTTATCCTAGCTAGCCCAGTGGGCCATAAATTCGGTGCTTAATGCCAAGTGAATCCGGCTAATTGATTCCCGGATTCTTTGGCTCCAACTTGAAGCACTCAATTACCAGTAGGTGGCAGCTGAGTGAAAACTTTTAAGCTGCCACATTAAATGAAGTGTGGCGGGGCAGAGGCGAACGCAACTTTTGGCTAATTCTAGCGGATTTTCAGGCAGCTCGCACTAATTGGAAAAGCCAATGCCGCGTACCACTTGACGTATACTTAATCTTTCTGACACACAAACAACCGGGAGTCATTGTGTACATGGGGGTGTCAGGACATCTCAAATGGGTTAACAGACAAGCCCGGAACTTGACACACTCTCTACTAGCTGGGCAAGATGCAAAGCAAATATAAACAAATCAGCGGCCAACGAGGAGAGTCAGCAAAAATGGCAAACACCATGCGAGTCGAAGGAAGGACGATGGACGATGGATGGTAGTTGGTAGTTGGTAGTTGGTATATGGTGGTATATGCTACATGGCTCGTTCCGACGATTGGGTTACTTTAAAACTTGCACATCAGCAGAAACCTGCAGCAGCTGCCACAGCACACGAAACATATGGAAATTAAATTTCTTCCGCCCGAAAGGAAACAAGAGCAAACGGAAAATGCCAGATTTTGTTGCACCATTTTTGGCGCAGCCTGAGCCGAAAGGTATGTATCTTTGTGTTCGTATTCGTTTGGGTGTGTGTGTGTGTAAGTGTGGGTTTTTAGAAAATGAAACTTTGCACGGCCATCGAGAGCCTCCGCCCAAACAGCCAAACGGTGCAAACCCCGAAAAACAAGCCCTGAGAGCCCAGAAAGCCGAGAACTGAGAACCCTGCCCACACAACTGCGGCTGCGAAAGCACTTAATCATCTTAAACCGTTGTTTGCACGGTTTGCCGCAGACGTGGCTGCCACCCACCACGCCCCCTCGTCCTTGCCGCCCCCTCGACTCGGCCACACCCCCACAAGCAGGCTCACTTTCAGTCCTACACGTGTTTTCATATGCTGCGTCGCACGCAAAACAAAAACAAAAGTCTAAAAAAACATAAAACAAAAAGGGTAACCAATGGGACAACTCAGATCCAAAACGAACAGCGAATGATCTACCTTTCGGGATTTTAGATAATATACTTCCGCAAATGTAGAATATTTCTCAATCTTAAATTTTCTTTAGCTTCGATAATGGAAACATGTTCTGATCATACCAACAGTATTGGTAATAAGATATATAATCGTATATATTTTCGTTGCCAATCCAATTTCCCATATATTGCCCCATCATGTGGTATTACTAAACCCAAAGTGTCTTTACCCGCTTTCGGGACGTGACCAGGTAAAAACCGAAAAGAGTTGGCCCAACAAAACCGGATATATAACATCCAGGATGGAGGGGGGACCACTCCTCCATCCACCAGCGCTGCGTTCTATCTGCTGCCACCTCAGCGGTATCCCCAGTCCCCGAACCCCCTAACCCTTCCGCTCACCCCAAGCCCCCGCTGCCACCGCCACATTGACCAGTTGCGCAGCAAACTAAACACGTGGCAGCACCTGTCCAACCAAGTTTCGCATCCGCACGCCCCCGTCGCGCCCCTGGCGACCACATTTCATACAGTTTCCAAAGCTAAACCGCATTTAGCGCGCGTTTAGTGGTCGCCATTCTGTTTGCCATCGCTGCGCGTTGTTGCCCAGATTTATGCAATGGAAATATGCCACTGTCTAAAGTTTCAAGTGCCATTCAGGCCCTGTTACCGTTGCCCCAACAGCAACACCAACGCTTTGCCCCCGTTGCAGTGGCGCCTCCGACGCCGCCACACATGACAGGGTAAACAGCGGTAGTGGCTGAATGCTTTCTGCCACGGAGAAGTTCGCTTAGGTTTTTGGTAATTAAAAAAAATGTTGCTTATATGCAAATCAATTAGTGTGAGCCAGTGCTGGGGTGGCGGATATAAAGGGAAAGCCCTCGAAAGCAATATAGGGCTTTGTCGTTGCCCTCCTAATTTGCATCTCTGGCAACATTTGGTGGCACGGCCACAAAGGCTCGAAATTGAAAGGCATATGCGATGCAATACTTAGAATCCTTAGCTGATATGAGCCTAGCTCCGGACTGATTTGCGCAACAATTTGGATCCTCCTCGAAACATCGACAGTTGGTGCACGGAG
Organism: Drosophila mauritiana; assembly: GCF_004382145.1. NCBI lineage: Eukaryota > Metazoa > Arthropoda > Insecta > Diptera > Drosophilidae > Drosophila > Drosophila mauritiana. The sequence goes on along the minus strand of NC_046668.1, from coordinate 13,987,294 downwards.
AAAAATTAATTGATTACCTCGGCGAAATTCTAGCCATTAAACATTTAATTGAATATAGTAGGGGGCAAGCACAAAGGTCTTGATTTGAACATTCTTTTCATTCATGGTAGACGCACCAACATCCTGATTTAAAGTTTAGCTAGCAGCCAATACAATTGATGGATTATTTGGGTAATATTTTCCTCTGTACAGCTGTGGGAAATGGCGAAGATGGAGCCTCATTTGATTGCCGGGAGCAGCAACAGTTTGCTCTGCACTGCGGCCGTGTCCTGTGGCCAAAATGGATGGAAAAGCGAAGGATGAACGGGGGCAGGATGCTTTGCATATTGTGTACTTAACTTGTTTGACTGCCTGAGGGGGAGTTGGTAATGGGTAGAGGTTAGAGGAGGTGGGGGGAGCTTCGGAAACTAGCAGAAAACAGCGGCAGCAACAAGCGATGAAGGACAGAAAGTTGTAGCTACCCCTCTTCTCACACGACTCACAACTCTTTGAAGCCAAAGGGCAGAAACTTGCCTGGGCTCCTTCAATTTGCCCCCATCCGCTTTCCCTCCCCCCAAGAAGCCAGCTCGCATTTCAACGGCAAGAAAACAACTAAAAGTCAAATAAACAATTCAACTTTGCGCTGTCAACGGGAGAATGCAGCCACGTCGGTGGAAATGCAGAGGGGGGGGCGAAGGGGTAAGGCGCAGCAACATCATCATCGCTCATAATAATGCAAGGAGCCGCCGAAGGAGCCAGCGAAGGAGCAGACCGAAGGCAACCCTGCACCATAGTTTCTTATTTCGTTCGTTCGTTGCTTTGCATCTTTTATTTATTGTGCTGCCATCGCTCGCTCTTCCTGCCTTTTGCCCCCAGAAATTTCCTTGTGTTCGCTCGTGTTGCCAGCAAGAGGTTACAGCTCTTGACTTTAATTGTTAACAACTTGACTGCTGCGAGCTTAAATCATTGAGGACACCTATGAAAAATGATGAGACCATAATTCACATTTTCGCCAAGGTGCATACATTCTCCTTAAGGACGATGATGACAAATGTCCCGATCCTGATTAGGTAAACATTAAGAGGCAGCAGCAGCACACGGCGGCATTCGCTCGTAAGTCATCATCAGCTGGTCAACACGGCGTATGCTTAATACTCGTCAACGCTGCGTATGCGTGACAAATGCCCAGGGATTCGTTGCGGCTTCAGGGAGCGAGCAGCAGGTGTGAGCCAGTGTGGCAAAGGCAACGAAAATGGAGCAAAAATAATTAATACTTGCCGGGCAGAAGTTTGCCTTGAATGAATCATGAACGGACGAATGCAAATTGAAGTGGCCAACTTCGGAACTGGCCAATTGCTCTCGAGAAACAGGGGGGAAAAAAGGGAAACAGAACAGAACCGCCCGGCAATCGGGGCGAATCGCATTTGAAATTCAATGAATTTCGTACCCAGGTAAGAGGATGAATGGCCAAAACGATTGGGAAAACAGCGTGGGGGCCAGCCAGCCAGCCTGACAGGAGACACGGTCCTGTCAATTGGATGCCTCTTGAGCCGGGGCGAAGGAAGGATTCAATGCATCCGCCTGCAGCTTGGAGGTGCTGCCACGCTCTGCATTATGGATGACTTCGGACGACAAATGGCGCCCGTTTGCATTCCCCATCCGGATTCAATTTGTGACAAGTCGGTTGAGCAATGTCCCCGGCCAGTGCCATAAATTGTGCAGGGATCTGGGACTTGGGATCCGGTGGTCACTACAGTCACTACTGTCTCTCTGCCCTGCTGTCGCTAATTATCAAGAGTGCCCCGCCCGACGACGAAACGCATTAAAAATGTGTGCAACTTGCAGTCGTAACTCATGCGAATCTGTTGCCTTTATTTATGGCCAACGGGGATTATTAGGGGCAATTAAAGCCGAGGCAGCTTCGGAAGACAGCCACTTGTTTACAAATGCAAATCCGCTTTAAATTTTAACACCAATAGTCCAAATTCGGAAGCCAATAAACAAATTGGCCTCGGGGAGATGGCAGCTCAACGAGCAGCAAGTCAGATGACTACGACTACGCAATAACAATTAGGAAAAGCTTGCAGGCCGGAAAATTCCACAAGGATCAAGTTGCAACAAGCTGCAACAAATCGAAATTAATTTGAAACTCCGACTGCCAGGATGCCGGAAAGATTTTCGCCCGGCATCTTGAGCCAGACATCAGTCCCCAAGGACCCGAAAGTCCAAAAGGATGTGCCGGCCAAACGAAGTGCATTGGACAGGACAAGTTGTCAAGTTGGCCAATTAATAAATCAATTCGTTTACTCGCATTTAATTTTGCATTTATTGACTGTCACTTAACGGCTAGTAGTAGCCAAAAATCAACAATATTCAATCCGCTGGCAAATCCAATCAAATTGTATCAATTAAGTTAGTGCATTTATCTTAATAATTAATGCTTAAAATTACTTTAAAACGAAAGTGTGCAGATATGCAAGCAATTAACTAATTATAAATATTTGTTTAGGAATATTACCAATCAAATGTCAAATTGCTAGCATCAATAAAGTCTAAAAATAGTTTTTTTGAACTTTACACTATACATGCATTAGAATTAAAAGTTGCAACTCAACTTGCTCGAATCTCAGTGAGACTGGCAAAAATAAATCTTAACTTTACTATTTTTAATTACACATTTCCGTACCTCCAGCGCATATGTACATATGTATTTACGTTAAGTGGGCTTCTAGTCTTGGCTAGAGGTACACAGGAAATTTAGTTTGGGAAACCGAGATGGAGACTAGGTCGAAATGGCTTTTTTTGGGTAGAGAGGGGGTTGGGGGGAATTGGTAAGGGGCCTTAGTGGTTTTAGCGGCAGCGGAGTCTAGTTGCTGCGGTTGTGGTAATCATGCAAGACACGCTCGACTCGTGGAGCAACCGCAAATACATAAATCATGCGGCTATTTTAAGACCCCCGAAAAGCGAAAGAAATCTGGAAGAAGGGGGGAGCAACGGGGAGCGGTACGGAGATGGATTTGAACAGTTAGGCTAGTCCATGCAGGTAAATGAACTAAAAGTGCGAAGCGGCGCGTGTAGAGCGACAACAATAGCAACAACGAACAGCAACAACTGAAAAGCGGTAAGCGATCGCCGAGCGAAATGAGATTGCCACACTTTCGGTTCGAGGGAGCGAGATGGGGCGATGTGGGACGCGGTAATCAACGCATTTGAATGAACAGCGCTGCCCGCACGCACACACACACACACACACACACAGCCATTCATTCAAGCCGCCGAGCGAACAAGCAAACAAATAAAAAGTAAATAAAACCAACCAAAAAATAAACGCTTTAAACAGCTGATGGTGCGAACGGCGCGACGCGGCGACGCCAACGGCGACGCAGATTATGCAATCGTTAAAACTCTAAACGGTAAAAGCGCACTGCCCACTGGCCAGCAGAAGCAGAGGGACGGCAGAGAAGCGGCAGAGGTGTTAACGGATCCGCGGAGCGTGTCCAGAAGTCTGGAGCCCACTTAACCTGCACTCCACCAGACCACAGAAGCTCCACGCTTGTGGCATACGGACTAAGCGGATTTATTTAAAAGATACAAAAATAGAGAAAATTGCCATGTATTTAAAGATGGTTCTTTAGAAATTAAGATTCTTAAACAAATAAGCTCAAGTTTAAAGGTGCAGATACTACTTTTTTTCATATACCAACATTCTAAGTTTATGTTTTTTAGCCTTACTATTTTTTTTTTTATTCTTGGCTGCATTGTGGTTTGTCTAGTTCTAGCCAATGCTGAATCTGTGGCTTCTGCCGCTGCTTCTTCTGCTGCTGCCGCGCTGGCTGCACAAGTTGGCCAACAAAAGCCGCCATCGCCGGCTTCGTCGCCGGTGGAATGTGGAGAAAGTAGGCCGCGATCGTCTAAGCGCTGGCAGAGATCGCTGACTCTTGCCGTGGCGCCCAACGTGGCTGGAACTGCACAACCGGGCTTAGAGACGTCTGAGAGCCAAGAGTCGCGTGCATGCAGCATTCCATGCGGCAGCTGATGCCGCTGCTGCTGCTGTTGCAGCAGCGGACTAACAGTTAGCCGCCCGTTGCAGTTCCGTTTGCAGCAAGCGGATTTCTGAGCCACACTAATTGGTCTCAATCTGTCTGGGAGAAGTGGCAATCGGTGGGCGGGGGGCGGTGCGGTCTGGTCGGCAAGGTTGTTGCACGTTCGAGTTATTAGCGCAACATTGTTGCAGGCAGTCGGCCATGCAGCTAATATCTTGGCCATTAGTCGGCAGCCTAAATGGCCGCCAGACAGAATGGGGAAAGGGGTTTTCGAGCTGCTCACCCAGGCCGTAGATCTCAAGGGAACTAATGTTCTCTACGCTCTAAAGTAGCCGCACATTGATACGTAATTAGCTAGCAAAACATCGGTACATAAAATACAATGTATTGCCATTTATTCATTATTTACCTATCATGTACTATTTCCGTACGAAATGCTTTGAAAGAGTATTAGCTCTTTGAAATTTAAATATTTTGTTGGCATGGAAAGAAAAATATTAAAATGAACCACGGATACTAAAATGAATTTCTAGTTCACCACACTAGCTGAGTTGTGATTATACAAGTTGTTGTTTCAGTTCTGAAAACGTTATCAATAAAACTGCATGGAATATAGAAATCTGATATTTTGCAAATAAATGAAAAAGAGAGGAAGAGAGAAGAGTAGTAAAGCCTCTATAAACTCTTTTCTTTATCACATTTACTGTGCTTCCAGCGAACCGGAAGTTCGTTTACCTTTCCAAAGATGCCTTACACTGCACACTAGTGACAGAGAGGGAGAAAGGTAGTAGGAGAGAGGATGAACGCAAGTGATCGTATTTAAGAGCGCTTTTCCCATCTCTTGCGTCCGGAATGTACCTCTTCGCTGTGCTCTTTGGAGTGCCACAAACGAACTTGACACACTGACGCGTTTTTTTTTTACCTTGATGGGTGGTTGGGGCGTTGCGGGGTTTTGCGATCTTCGCATTAACTGTTAAGCGAAATGCCTGCGCTGCAGTCGAAGTCGACAACGGCAGCGGCGCTTTCTGTTTGCCGTTTGATTTATTTGCCGTTTGCACTTGAATTTGTGTTCTCAGCAGCTCTCTTTGCCTCTCTCTTAGTCGCTGCCTGCCACTTGTCTACTGCACTTGTCTGCCGTCGGGAATAACAGTTAAGCGCTTCCGTTAAGCGTCTGATCTCACACTGCAAGAAAAATAAGGATGTGTGTGATCTGACCTTAATTAGATAATACATTTTTTTTAGTTTAAAATTTATATATTTATAAGAACTATGCTGCTTACATTTTAAGATATTTTAATACCAGTGAAGTATCTGCAAATATTATATAATATTATATTAATTAAAAAAGCGTAGGAATCAATATTTTCTGGAAATGTAATAATTTTTAAAAATAACAATTATTTGCAGGCTTTTTTTTCAGTGCCCTAAAAAGCAAGTTAGTAGCTCCTAAGATCAAGTTTGAGTGACAGCCTTGTTGGTCCGCTCACTGGTCTAGAATTAACTCCTGACCATTTTTGGTAATCGCGTTGCTGACGCCCCTGACGTCACTCGTTGAATATGGAGGGCGGCTGAGAAGATCCCTCTTAAGCCTGTGCTTAATCCTCTCGATATCCAATAACCACTTCGTCCGGCGCATTATGGGCAAAATAAAAATAAAAAACGCGAGCAACTTGCCACGCACAATAACTGACCGCCATAATTTACAGTTTTTAATGACAACATTCACCGCAGAATACTTCACTTCACTGCTGGACGCCCACAAGCCCCCTTTTTTTGCCTGCTACCCCCACCCATGTCGTTGGGACACATTGTTGTGTTAATTAAATGTCATACGTGAGAAAATTGGCGCCATATTGGATTTTATCTGTGGCGAGGCAGGAGCAGTGGCGTTGTGGAAGGGGATGGTGGCGGGGGATGTTGCATCCGCGGGGTGGCGCCTCTTTTGCATGTGGGCAACTGCAAGTGGAGCTGCGCTTATCTGGCTTTGGCTTTTGGCAAATTAATGAGCCACCTTCTCTGGTTATTTGGGCGTCCGATCCGTTGGCACCCCGGCCTGCGGATGCCTACTACCCCCACCCCCCCAGGACACCCTCGGAAAATCTGCTACCAACTTCGGTTTGGTTTTGTTTCGCTTTGCGCCTTGTGGCCGGGCCAACCAACTTATAAGTAAAACATGTAATTTCAATTTTGTGGCTCTTGTTCTTCCACCGATTGCAGTTGTTGTTGTTCTTGCTGCTGCTGTTGTTGTCTTTTATTGATGTTTTTGCTGTTGTTGCAGCACATCACGTATGCAGCGCAGGTTCGCTACCGTTTCGTTTTTTTTTTTTAGCCCGGCCAACCTTTTTGTGGCCCAGAGAACAACGAACGCCGACAACAAAATTGAAGTTGATAATAATGCAGTGCGATTTCTTTTGCGGCTACCGCTCATGATGTAAGCAAACAGTGGGGGCGCTGGGCGTTGGGTGGGGGGCGTGGCAGCGTTGGCGGCTGCAGTTCATATGTCAAATTTTTGGCACATGTCCAACAACCCCACAAAAGGGGGTACAAAAAATAAACAAAAAAAAAAAAGAACGCAGAAGAAATACCATCCAAACTGGATGAGAAATGTGAAGGGGGGAGGGGCGAGCACAAAAAACTGGGCGGCAGACTCGTAAAAATCAACGAGCGGCGTTACGGAAGGGGTCCACTTCCTCCGAAATTCTTAGTGAGTGTTGGAAAACGACGGCACTTAGAGACAGCCAAAAGTGGAGGGAGGGGGAATAACTACCCAAAACAAATGGACAAAATAGATCCAACCCCATCTTCCATTTGGTTTTGGCTTGGCTTTTCGGTGATGCAACGGAAGCGGATGTTCGTATTTGCACTTTTGCATTTTCGCTAAATGCGCAATTTTGTTATGCGCCACTGGCTAACGGGCCACGCCCACCTGACCGCCTCCTCGACAATATATGGACGCCCAGCGTTACCTATGCTTTTTTCTTTGTTGAGGCTGCTTTTTTTCCACTGGCATATGCGGCGTATGTGTAATATTTTTGTAGGCATGCTTTCCGGTAGGTTTCAAGTATTTTTCTAATTAGTTGAAAGCTTGGCCGAATGGCTGACTGAGTAACTGACAAACAAGTTGGTCGGCTGTTATAAGTTTTTATCGAGATGCCGCTGACGATGTTGACGACGATGATGATGATGATGATGCAAGTCTTTAGGCTAATGAACGAGCCTTGGCAGGCAAAGACGGAAAAGGGCTGGCTGGAAAAAGTTAGACAAAGGAGACTCAAGTTTTGCCTGCCCCCCAATAATCAAATTGCATTTTGTGCAATCAACGCAGAGGCGGGGAAGTCGGGTAGCACAAGGAGACCGAGAATATGACAAAAATTTAAAATGAAATACAAACGTTCTGGCTGAATGGCTTGGACATGGACTTAAACCGGAAGCGGAAACGTAAACATTACTTTCAATATTTGGGGCCCAAAGTGGACAGTGCCAGTTGGCAGGATGCGAGGGGCGGTTCGGCGGGGAGCGGTCAGGCTGGCAGGTCCTGTGCAACGAGCGTATGAAAGCTGGGGCCCAGCTCCTGTGTTCCGTGTCCAAAAGTCCGGCCATGTCCTTTTTCGGCATGTCCTGTCAGGCCGCAAAACGCAAACTGCATACCAAATGCGTGTGTCGCAAAAAATATATGGAGAGAGGGGGTCGGCTCTGCGGGGGGTGGGGGGGTTGGGGGGTGTTTTGCTACAGCAGAGAGGGGAGCCAAGGATAAGGCAGATCGGGGGCCAGAAGAAACTAAAGAGGACTAAGGCCAGTTGGGCAATCTTTTTGCTGGACATTACAATAAATCTAAAATAAATATACAACAAAGGAGGGAACACAGGGGCAGGCGGGGCAGGCGGGGCGGCATGCCGAGGGGTTCAGGCACGGAAAATGACTTTTACCCCCAGCACTGCCCATTTGCACTCCTCTTTTTGCCAACTCATTTCCTCGGGGCCGCCTTCGAAATTAGGTGCAAAATGAGCACACAAAATAAATTTTCAATTGCGGCCCCACTGCCATTACTTCCCAAATAGGAAAGGGATAAAATCCACAGCAATGCACAGGAGCGGGGAAAACGGCTGGTGTTCTGAGGGGGCGGGGGGAGGCATGGGGGAATCAGAGGGGCTTACCTTAACGACTTGCCATATTTAAAGGCGGCTTACAGGCATCGCATGCTATGTGGCCGAGCAGTCCTCCCAGGTACGGGCATAATTGTTTATCGAAATATGAATCCCAAATAAACCAGAGCACTGAACACCCAACGTATGATCGTTTCCCCCCTTTATATATATAACACACTTTAGAAAAATGCTGTCATAAGTTTATTATGGCCTAAAAATATTGAAACATTACAAAGATTGCATAATCATAGTTTGAATACCTCGTTTACTTGCAGCTCCCACATTGCATTTATCGAGAAAACCCAAATGCATCGACCAATTCCGCAGATATTTGGCCAGTGCACCACGTCCACCTCCACCCATGGCCATAAACCAGGCAAACGCACCGAGCCGAGGACAGAGACATCTTTACGGTTGCACACAAAATTTATGCGTGTTTAGTGCATGCAAATGCATAAACCAGGAGCTCTTTCTACGTGACGCTGTGTTTGTGTGTGTGTGTGCTGAAGGTGGGGTAGGAGTAGTGTGGCAGGAGCCAGGATCCAGGATGCAGAATCCAGTGCAGTGTAAATGCGTTAATCTGCAGTTTAGGCATCGGGCGCAACCCGAAACCCGGTAACAAAACAATTAAAACAATATGCAATTTTGATATGTTTATTCGTTGCAGCTTGTCTGCTTTTTGGGTGGGGGCAAAGGACGAACAGGACAGTTGGCCAAAAGGCAACTGCAGTTAGATTACATTAGAGGTTTGCACTCCTTGCTGGCATAATTGCATTTAGCTTCAGTTTTCAAATGGGAAATGAAATTGAGGAATGTGTTGTTGTCAGTCGAAGACCAAAAGTGGGCTATTTGACATACAGCTCGCCTCAGTTTCATGAATGTGCATCATCCTGCAGGAGATGGAAAATGGAAATGGATATATTCAGCTGGTAAACTGGGAAACAGTGACCAAAATCCCTAAGAATCACAAACATTTTTTTTGAGTTGATTTTGAGATTGAATTATTCTGCAGAAAATGCAAATGGATATTTTAATCTGTGGAGAAAGCTCAGTTTGGATTATTTTCCTTTTCTTTTCATGTGAGAAAAGTGAAAGAAACTCATACTGCTCAAGTGAAGAATCCTCAACACTTAAACAATATATATACAAAGTGTTATTAAGATATAAATATCTTTAATCAACAAGTTTCATTTCATGTTCTTCAATACCTAAACCACTGTTAATTTCAAGACTTTTCCCAATTTTCCCAGTTTGAATTAAATTAGGAAACCGCCAACCAAATGCAGCAAATGCAAAACCCCCTCTAATGACCCCGCCCCCTTTTTTCGGGGCAGCTAAGCCTTGTGGCAATATGAAATGTCAACAAATTATCCATCCACTTTTGCCTTGGCTTTAAATTGTCCATTCAGCTGATTGCAAACAACTGCAGCAATTTGCAAAATTTCCAAACTATTTTGCACATCATTTTTGCGGTTTGCTGCAAGCAGCGACCAATAAAAGTGATTAACTTTCGAGTTTCCCAGTATGACGATTGTGATATGGTGATATGGTGATATTGTGATGGTGATGCACCACTGCGGTTGGGTGGTGCGATGGTTAATTGTGGTTTGCTGTCGGCTGTTGCGGCTCCTGCGGCAATTTGCAGCTTTTGCAGCTTGATTAAATGTAAATTAAAGTGAGTTCACTTCGCAACTGTATTTTCTTTGGCATAATAATGGACCCTCTTTGTATCCCTGCTAGTTATGCTGCCCTCGAAAGTATGCTACAACTTTAACTCAAGCTGTTGCCCCTTTTTCGCTCCACTCACCAGTTCTTCTCACTGTTGTTGGCAATTTAACAAACATATCCGCATTAAGGTTAAAAACTTTTAATTGTTTGCTTGTTGCGAGACACTCAGGCGCACACACACACACAGGGGTCACAGATGGCGGATCCTGCAGGACGAGGGTTGTGGTGGTTGGGGGGCTCAGGACTTAAGGGGCGGGGCAAAGCCCGCACTAATTAAAATTCGCGCGCATTTCGCGTTGGTCAACCGAAAGGCCGAAACGGCAACAAGAACAACTTTAGCCCAAATGGCGTTTCTTTTTCGGATCTTTTTGCCCAGCGCGGTGGGGCGGGGCGTGGCGGCAGGGGGCGTGGCAGTGTAGTAGCCGCTACAAATGCCCAACAGCGCTTTTCGGGTGTTTTTCCTTCTTGGCCTTCTTTTTTTTTTGGCGCTGCCCCTGGCTTCTGTTTTGGGCTTGTTATTAATTTGACTTTTTTAGCCTTTTTGTTTGGACTTGGAAACTTGGCCGCTGGACCCCCCATCCCCTTTTCACCGTCCCTCGGCATTCCAACTATGCGACTTCCATGTCACTCTTGTGTGATTGTTCTTGCTGGTCTACAGTGGCAATTGTATATCTTAAACTCTAGGACCAAGCATTAGTTACAAACAGCACATATTAACTATAAGCGTTAAATCTTATACTTTATATTAAATATTAAATATTAAATCTTTTATTTTCTTAGCCTAATGCATGTATGTTTATTTAAAATGTATCTGAGGACATAAGGACTTTCTCTTTGCTTGACTTATGTCAATCTCAAGTTGAAAAGGTTCTGTACCTCATATAGAGGTTTGACTTATGCAAGCCTTACTGTACTCAGCGCCTTTGTTGTTGCTGTAGCAGCCGCATTCTAATGAAGTTTACCCACAGCAATTGTGTTTAGGAAACGTGCCTTGGCCTGCGTTTAAACGATTTTTTGTCAACGCGCGCACAAAAATGGTTAAGAGCAAGGGGTCCTGTACGGCGAATGGAGTGCGGAGAAGGGTGAAGGGGTGGTTGAGGGAGGGGGAGTTGGGCAGGAGATCATTGTTTGCCTTGAATGTAGTTGTAGTTGTTTGTACTGCCATTGTGTTGTGTGCATGTTTAGACTTCTCCGAGCAGAAAGTTGTTTTTGAGTTTATTTCTTGTTGTCGTAAGCGTAATTTTTTTTCGTCCTGAAAGCCAAACCGCTCCGCTGGCCTCTTCTGCTTGATTTAATAGAATTTAAAGCTGGCGAACAGCGACACATTTGCCAACTGGCCGTAAAAATAGCCGAGAGAAGTCGGCGGTTCGAGTGTCCTTCTTGCGCCAGCTTTATGTGCGACAATAAACATGAAAAGAGCCATAAATGCTTTTTCGCTCCTTTTTCAGCCAATTCCCGGAAAAAGGCTTCAAATCAAATAAAACCAGAAACAGCACCAAAAAAACAAAACCAAAACCCAGATATTGCCCCCCAGCAGGTCGACCGGGATATACACTTTTGATACGCCCGATAATGTCGCAGTCTATGGGAAAAAACGCCCGAGTTCGTCGATAGTTTTATTTTATTGTAAATTCATTGGAATATATGGGGTGCCTCGCAAAAACTTATTTGGTACGCAAAATTATTGCATCTCCTTGGGGAGAGTATCGGCAAATTGTACATCTGTATGAGTACACTATACTTCATTAGTGTAAGACGAATTTGAGTCAATAAAAGATGTTTATTTCTCATGAATTAGGTGCGATAAACGACGAATGCATTTGAAATGAATTTAATAGTCTGATAGTTATACTAACAACTTAAGTGCTGAATTCCTAAATATAATATGTGCCAAATAAACACACTTCTAAATTCAAACATTAAGCTAAGTGTATATTTATATATATGCAATGTGATATTGCTTAGTTAATACTTAATTGTTAGACTTAAGTACTTAAACAGAAGCCAAAGCTGCAGGCTGAGCATTTTAAGTCATAATCTTATCATCATTGCCATGGGTAAACCGCTTGTTTTATGGCGCCGTCACGCACTGTACGAAGTTCAAAGGGCAAAAAATTGAAACATGACAAAAACGCAATAAAGTGTAAGTAACGACAATGGGAAAAGCAGAGCGTACCAAGGAGTTGGGCACTTTTTGTTGAGGGCTAAGAGCGGCGTAGACCACGCGGAAATAGACACCAAAATATTGGCAGCTTGTTTAAGCTTTTTGCCCATTTGGCATTTGGCCTGTTGTTGTGATGTTTACGACTGTTATTGTTGTTTTGCAATGCTGGTCCACAAAAATGTTGCGGTTAACAACACAGTGGTCAACCACAAGTGGAAAAGACAAAACATAAAACAAAAAAAAAAACATAAAAGCAACAACAAATAAGTAAAACAAATGCAACAAAAAGGAGTCGAGTGGCATGGAGTGGCTGGCAAAAGTTTCATTTATTAAAAAGTTTGTCACGCGTGTTTGCCATTGTTCCTTTGCTTTTGGCCAACATTTTTGTAATGAGTGGCAATTTTTCACGTGTTTGCCATGACAATTGCAACTGTTCGCCGTCTCCTTCGCACTCGCCAGCTCACCCTCTCTTTCCAATTAGTAAGCACTTGGCCTGCAACTCATTTGCTGTTTACACTGCCAAAGACAATTTATCTTGGCATAAAGCGAAATTGTCGCTGCCACTGGCTGGGCGTAGGCCACATTCAATGGAAACATGCCGCAAGTTCATAAATTCATCCCCTGCCCCGTCGGCCGTTCAACATTTTCCCGCAACGCAGCTGTAAATTTGCCGGCGCGCATGTGATTTATAAAAATGTTGATTGGAATTTTCGTGCTGTGTGTGTGAGGTGGGGGGGGAAATTCAAGTGAATATCGATAGCCCGGCACGATTTTTCATAATTTTTTATGCCTTTTAATGTTGCCACGCATCCGGAAGCAGCAGCAGCAGCAGCAGCAGCGGCAGCAGAGGCGGAAAGGCTGGAAAAGTCGGAAAAGGCGGCAGCTGAGCACCGTGCAATGCGGCGTATGAGTAATATTTGTTATTTATGCAAATGAAGTTTGCCCAAGTGCCGCTGGAATGGGCTTTAAATGGTTTTGGGATGCAAAAAAAGAAAATCAAGGGGGTGGGAAGTAGTAGAGCTTAAAGACTTCCTTTGTGTCAAACACCGAAACATCAAAAGGCGCTCGGCAATAAATTGCCCAAGTGACAAAATGCATTCGCTGGCGACAGTCCTCGTGTAGCAGCAACAACTAACAACTGGCCAGTTTATGGGCCTGGCCAAAGAAAAGGCAAACAGTTAGCAAGTTTTTCTTCCTTTTTTCGTGCTCTAGCTTCTGGTGCACAGCTAAAAAACGATAAGACCATTAGACTCGATTATTCGCATATCATTTTCTATATTTCAATTTAATAGATACATTTCTTAGAAAATGTTTTCTGGAAAGAAGGATTATAAAATACATATTCATTGTAATGAGTATAAATGATATATATTTAAATTATATATCTAAGCATATATTGCTACCCATGACAATGCTTCCAATAACTCCTTTTTGATATCCGAAAGTCCATAGGTTTTAGGCCATTTCTTTGATATTTTTCGCCGTGTTGCTGCTCCTGTTTTCCTCGTGGGCCATTGCTTGTTGCTTTGTTTTTTGCGCCCTTAGTTATGTGCTGCAGATGCACTAAAAAATGCCAAAGTAAACACGAATGGCAAGACAAGGGGTGGAACGGCGACCACCCCCGTGCCCCAATGTTGCAGCTCCTTTTCCAGGCAACACGACTACGTGCAACATGCGCCACGCAAATGGAACAACTGCAACTCCTTGCTGCATGCGAAATTGGCAGCGTATCTGCAGCGTTAAGTGGGTCGCAGGACAACACTTGCCACCTCGCTTTCAAGCCCCTCTTCCCCTCCCCCTAACAACCCCTTCTTGTCCTTCACACTTGATTCGTGTCCCTGCCCATTCAGCCGTTAAGGATGCACGCAGTCCCTGCAAGGGCATGGCTAGAAGGGTGAGATAGTGACACTAACACCAACTTCCGACTGATGTTGCCCGTTACCAAAAAAACTTGTACGGCCTTAAGCGCCATACACCACCATAGCACCACACACCACCCACCTCCACCCCCCGCTGATGACTTGCCGCAACGATTTATCAAGCGAGACGCAAACGAAGGCAGCCAGCAAATTGATTATGCTAATTACAATAGGGTCCCCCAAGGATATTTCCAAACTGTCAGCGGGTTTGTAAAGCGAAAAGAAGATATGTTATAGGGGCTACAATATTCTGGGCAATTTAATAAGGTATTTTTATACAGGTTATATACATATAACTATATATAGAAAAACAAATTGACAAAAGTACAAATTACACTGTTTTAAAGGGTATTTAGGCATTGCTACACTCCAAAGATACTGCCAGTATCTTTTCCTTACAAGTAACCTATTAGGGACCAGTTAATGATTGTCATTATGTAATGACAGCCAAGGCTTTTCCAGGCCCGCCACTACCGCAATGGAAAAACTAAACGAAAATGGTTGGGAACATTAAATTTGCATAGAGTCCCGGCAAATTGGAAGATGGGTGGGTGAATCCTTGTCGTGGCGCTGTTGTGGCAGTCGGATGTCACCAAATTCGCTGACAGTCCGCCAGTCAGTCAACGGAGTTTGGAAGCCGGGGGAATCGCCGCCCTCGTCAATTGTTTACTTGCCAGAGATGATGACAGCAGTTTTGTTTAATTTCAGTTTTAGTTTGCCCATCTCTTGGCAGTTCCACTCCTCAGTTTTGCCCCTCCTCCGCCGCCCTCCTCCAACCGGTCGAAATAAAACAATTTATGGGCTGCAGCGGCGAGGGCCTGGGCAAATTAAAAATTTGTGCACAAATATAAAAATCGGCAAAAAGTTTTTGTTGCCACTGCCACTACTGCTGCTGCTGCCGCTGCTGTTGCATGGCACCAAAAAATGTTGTCAACTTTTATTATAACTTTTTGTGTGTTGCCGGCGACAACAACAACGATGACACTTAATTGATGGTGGCAAGCCGTGATTGGTGCCATCGGGCGCAGGGAGGCTATCAAATGAAATTGGCGCGAAAATCGTTTTAGCAATTGTAGTTTTAGCTCGTTTTTCTCGCCATTAAAGCGGCCGAGTACAAAAGCGCCATGGCAGCGAATGCATCAATTATTTAAATGCTCGAAATGCCGTTGCAATTGAGAGATAACATTAAACAATGCCCTGCAATCCGAAATGGTTTATCAATTGATATTTGTAGTGTTGAATATATAATTGAATTTATATGCCAGCCATTCAGCTGCATATATAAATCAAAAATATAGATTTATGTATATGTTGCACATCGCATCTGCTGCCTGATTTTCTACCAAAGAAATTGGGTGAACAACCCGAAAGGTGCGATCGTTAATCAAGCCGGACAATCCGCACACCTGGCGGGCTGCTTGGCCCTTTAAATTGTGCTATCATTGAGCCGAATGCAATTAAGCCACGATGGGCCTACGGTGTGTCAATCAGCGGGCCATGAAGCCAGGACACCGTCAGTCGGAAGGCTCAATGCTTAAGAAGATAAAAAAGCAGGCAGACAGCAGGCAGCACCAGGATGCCAGGACACCGGGACATCAGGACACCAGGAGATGCAGGAAAGTGGAAATTGGGTGGTGAAAAGGGGAGAGGGGTAGGAGCTGGGGTGACTGTGGAGATTGCTGGGTGGCAAGTGGGCGGGCACAGAAGACAAGGCACGACCACGAGTGCCACGAGCAGGGTTATCATTCCTGCGGTAACCAATGGCACTCACTAGCACATGAATTTAAGCCACGTAGCGGTGAATTGCTTAAATAAATTAAAAGATTTATAAAATATAATTTAAAATGAAGTGGCAAAAGAACTACTGATATGAGCTTGAAATAGGCAAGGTAATCACTTAACTATCTCCTGTGTCATAAAATCATCGAATTATGAAACTGCATTGGCAATAATACATCATATTTACATAACTAATTTCGCATATATTTTATATCGCAAATATTTTTTTGCAGTGCAGCTGGAAGCCTAGAGAGCCCCAAATTGACTTTTGCCATTCTCCAATGCATTTATAGCGTCAGTAGAGCCATGACTAAGGGGGTAACCCCCCCTCAGATTCAGATGCGGATGCGGATTCAACTGGCGTTGCAATTGCCACGAACACGACACATGGCGACAACTTGCAAGACAGCGGGCGAAAAGGGGGCGTGCCAGGAGGGCGGTGGGCGAAGGGTGTTGGGATGAGGGGCTGCAACAGGATGAGGCAAGCGAGAGGCAGATAGTTGCCTGCCTCACGCACTCGAGTGTAACGTGATAATTTGTCTGACGTTACGTTGATGCCGCCTCGTTCTCCGGGTCGAGATTGCCGGGTCCGGGTTTGTTTTGGTTTTCCACTTGGTCCTTATATCCTTGCAGCCGCCTGGAAATTCCCTGAACCACCCTGAACCCCCCTGAAATCCCCGCTTTTAACCATTCGCTGTCGCTGGCTGCCATTCAGCAATCTGTCACCTGAGTAACAATTATAGCTGCTGGCATTTTAAGTGTGCGATTGTAGGGGAAATCTGGGAAAGTCTGGTCCTTTCTCTGTGTGTGTGTGTGTGTGAAGGACCCCGCTGCATGTGTTTGTTAACTGCAGCACACTTGACTTGCCAGCTTGGCAGCTACTGTTGCGCCTTCCTGGGGGCCACAGTCGTCGAAATCAATCAGCTTTGCCAATTGCAAATTGCTGTGCAAATTTCTTGAATCCCGAATTGACTTTATTAAAACTTGCACAAAGGCTTGCCAGCTGCTGGCTGCACTGCATATGCGAATATCAATATTCATACGCCCCGTGGGATCAAAGCGAGTCAAGGACTTGCCGTCGGCTGTCTGATGTGTCTTGTAACTAATCTGTGAGTTAACCGACAATTTGCTAGCCATGGAATAAACAAGGTAGCCATAAAATCCCCTCAGTTAACAATCGATGGGCTGTCGATTAAATCACAGAGGCCGAGACGACGGCAGACATAGAAAACCGCAAACGAGCGGCATAAATCAATTGGTTTTAATGCCGTAGCCGGCTTCCTCGAGACTCCGAGGCCGGAACGCATTTTCGATCATAAATTATGGGTGGGCCACGGGATACACTAGCCATACACGCCGTGGCGACAAATTCCCGCTGCCCAAAAACCTAATTAAGCCAGGCCAGGACTCAGCCAGAGACTCGGCCGGAAATGGCCATTGTTGTTGGCCATGTTGCTGCTGCCGCTCTGGCGCCGCTCAAGTGTTGCTTTCGTGGTTAATGCTTAAGTAATTACAATGCCTGGCCAATTAACTATGCACAGGCATGGGGGCTAGCTGATGCCGATGCCAGTGCCAGTGCCGATGCTGATGTTGCTAATGAAGCCCCCTCAAGAACCGGACATGGTGCATGCAACCAGCAACAACGCGGCCAGAGTTTGCCACAGCTTGCAGCTAATTATCACACTTGAGCGACGGAGTCACATCGCTTTAGGTGTCCAGGAATTAAGCTGAGATCCACAGGTTAAGGCCTTCACATCCATTCCATTCATTACTGGCGGTAGCACAAATTTGCCAAAGCGGATTTTTATGGAAATTGATGTTATGAACTCATCGATAAGCGGCATCGATCTCTCAACTCGACTCTCACTTGATTGATTGACGCCTGGCGTGAGCTTAATGCCCAAGTGTGTCCTGTCTGCCCCTCAGCCCAAGCCACATCCGCTCTACTTATACATTACCACCAACACTCTGATCCCAAGCCCAAACCCCATCGCGGAATAGCGCCAAATCTGACAGAGGAGCCCCCCATCGAAAGCCAAAGACTTTGCCGCAGACTTTGCGACGCTTCGAGTGCGGCCCATGATTATTTTTCATGCACACAGCCCACCAGCAGACATCTTCATACTCTTGCCAAGGATACTCTTGTTATCCTTAAGAAATGAGCTCATTAATATTCAAAGGATAATATGTTCTTGAAGCATTTGTAATGTCTTCAATATATAATAGTTTTCATTGTCAAAGTATTTAATGGAAGTTAACAAAAGGCGGTATCTTAAGAGTGTCCTGCGTTTCGGTTTGCGATCTCAACTTGGCCCCTGGATATTCTTTATGTTCCTTGCAAGTGTTGTTGCCGCATGTTTGTTGTTCGTATGCCCCTCGCAATGAAGCTGCCCGGCATATAAGCCACTTAAGTTTTTGTGGAACACGCGCCTCGGCCGCAATTTAGCGCCAAGTTTTTCGGGGCGTCATCGATGCCGCGGCGTCTGCCAAACGCATTTGCCAGCCCATCGGAGGGTTAAGGCGCAAGGGGGTGGTGGCAAGGACAAGGGGCGGGAGGGTTGGGCGGCAGTGCTGCATACTGCATACTTTAAGGAACTTCTGGCAAGGCAGCCGTGGCACATAAATTGCCGGGGCTGCAAAGCGGCTTAAACGAATTGCCGCAGCCCGCAAGAAGTTGGCTTGGCTAGCAGTTGCAACTGCATCTTCCTACGCGCTGTCCATTTGCGCCCCACTCCATTTTCGATTGCCCTTCTCGGACACTGAAAAAAAAATTGGTTACAAGTTAAAAAAGGAACTATTTCAAGGTATGTATACTTAGTAGCAGCATAAACTTCTGTTGTCTTAACTTTAACTAAATTGTGGCTAACGTTTAAATACGTTTTTCTGTATTATGTTAAAATATATTTTATATTTTTCCCAGTGCACAGTTCTACCCTCTTTTCCTTGGCAAGTTTTCGGTTGGTCTTAAGTTCTGCGCAATTTATAAATAGTTTGTTTAGTTTTAAAGTTTCGCCTGCATTTCAGTTGCCCCTGCCTCTGCTGCTTAGGCATTATCTGCTGCTTGCCGCAAAGTATCCTTTTAAAGTTGTGATAGTTTGCTCGATACGAGCTTGGCCGCCCATTCTAGCCAAGATGAACAAAGGAATTTATTGGCAAATTAGATTTGGCGCAGAAATGTGCGCAATGAGCGGAGTAATTTATGCTCCCCGCCTCCATTTTCTCGTTCAGTTTTGTAAGTTTACTGCGCTTAAGTCAGGCATACTTTTCATACAAATGTAAAGAGGATCGAGTGGGTATAATACTAAAAAAATAATTTTTTAAAAATTCTGGGTGATTTCTAGGTGATTTTGAAATGATAGGTGATTTATAAAGATATCATAAAAATATAACATTGTACAAAAGCAAACTTAAAGTAACTAATTTGCGACATGTCGATACATTGACCATTTTTCCCCTTAAATTTGGATACCCCTTTCCATAAGCCATAAAAAACATTTAAACGTGTAGTTTTAGACTTATTCGATATGGTTTTGTGTACTCCTCGCTCGCTGGGGGATATTTTCCACCATTTGAATGTCACAAATATTTGAAATATTTGGCCAGCGCCTGTAACTATGCAATTGGAAAGTATTCATCGTGGCATTCGATGCCTTCCAGCTGTTTTGGCCCTCATCCTCGCATTTCGGGGAGCGTTTGACAAATCTGACAACGCGACTAAGCGACGCCTTGAAAAGGCCTTGCCCCCTTCCCCCTGCGACCCCCTGGGAAGTGGCATGCTTTTAGCATATTTTACATGCCAATCTCTACTGCGACTCTGACTGCATTTTTTGCGGGGCAGTGGAAAGCGGGCGGGGAGCTGGCAATGACTGCATTTATGCAAGTCGTAAGTAAAACTTTTCGCACGCAAAACGCAACTCGTAAAGTAAACACAGTCGAAAACTAAGTTTTCGCTGCCCTTCCATGGGGCGAAATGGGAAAAGGGGGGGAGGGTTTGGGCATGGCTGAAATGGGGGTGGTGGGGCTTTTGGGGTCTTTCTGGGTCTTGCGCTCAATTTGCGCATTTTTTGCGCGCAATTACTCAGTGAAGGCTTAAAGTGCAGCCACGCTTTTCTGTCTCTCTCTCATTCGCTGGTCCTCCTGCTTTTGCATGGTATTATTTATCAAGGGGTAGTGCTAATTTGGTACGTTTTTGTAAAATATCATCATTAAAAATTGTATAATAATGTATATAATGATAGAGGATACCTTAAACATTATTATATTTCCATTCCCTTTTACTATGCAGATTTTCGATCTTAAGTGCCAACTTTTAGCTATGCTAGCTATAAGTTACAGGGTATTTGAAGTTTCGGTTGCCAGTGCTGTCTTTCTATTCCGGTTCCCTCCTGCGGAGAACCCTTCGTTCGCCCCGTTTGCTGGCAGCCAAGACGACAGGCGAGTGAGCCCCGGCTTTGGCACTAACTTGGCTTCCCTCCCGTTCGCGTAAGCCGTCTAAAAGGTGCAAAAAGTAACTGCCTTAAGCTGCTTTAGAACTGGCCTTGTCCCCCGCTCCCCCCTGCATTCTCATCCGCTGCCGCCACACCTGCATCATTTTTTATGGCTGGCGAGAGGAATTATATTGTTGACAGTTGTCACATGCGGCGTATGCGTAATTTTTGGTGCAGCAAAAACTTTGCTAAGACTTTTGAGGCTGAGTTGGCGCTTTTTATTAACTGCTTTTTAATTGCCTGCCAGCTAATGGTCCCTGTCCACATAAATCTTTGCAACAGAGAGAATGAGAAAGAAGGCAAGGGGGCATGGTCACAGGACACGCATGCCACTTGTCTTCCACTTACTCGCTTATCCTTTTCTCTCCTGCCTCCGGCCAGTCAACAGCTTGTCAAATCGACTTTTAATCTGCTGCATATGGCCAAGACCCAACTGGCCGACACTAATGCCCACAGACACCCACGGTAGCATCCACATTCTTCGGGTGACAAATGACGCATGTTCATTAGGGAGGAGAGCTGCCAAGGGGAATGTACAGAGAAAAGTTATTGCATCGACTTAGAACGGTAAGAAACTCTATCAATCATTGTTAAGTATCTAAACTACTTCTTGGTAATAAAATATATATCTAAGATTTTTAAAAAATTATTCAATTTACTTTTATATTTTATGATTGTTGACCTTTTCTTTGGCAACTCACAATCATTTTTCGCTGTGCAGCAGGAAAGCTGCTGAGCTACGCAATTTTGACATTCCTCCTTCAGCCAACCACTTTTTGGCCTGAAAAGGCGATTGCAGAACTTCCGATCTGAAGTGTTTGGCCGCCTGAAGTAGTGAATCACAACCGGACACATCCCAGGTGGAGAATCCTCGAGCACTCCAAGCCTTTCCGGTCAATCAACCCGTGCATGTGTGATCAAAGACGCTTCCCGTGGATATCCACTTCCGGCGATTCAATGACAAACAAGCTCCATAAAGACCAAAATTACAGGCGACACACGGCTGGAAGGAGGAGGAGTTGCCAAATTTATGCGCTTGTTTGTTCGGTTCTCCGATCTGGGGCCAACATGGCCTGGTATTCATTTAGCGTTTTATTTATTGCGCATTTCATTGCGGCCAACGGCATGTCAAGTAGTTGCCTGCTCCTGTTTCCTTCGTCCTGGCTAATGGATTGCGGCACACAAATCTTTAAAATTACCCGTGAAACTTTGAGATTAGTCCGGAGCGGAGGCAAATGGCCATGGCTGGGCACCAGACTGGCAGCGGTCCGAGTCGCGTCCCGGCTAATTTGTAGTTTGAATTTTGATCAAAGGCCAAGTGCAGGCAGGACCACTGATTGGCCACCAGTCACAAGTAATGGGGTAAACGAATGAGGTAATATTGAAGGAAATTGCTTGGCCGTCGGATTCCCATTGAAGTGGGCTTTCTTGGCAAATTCAATTTATATATCTAAGATAAAATATTCATAAGGGCTTAAATATAAGTGAAACATATTCCAAGCTATAGAGAAGCACTACTAAGCTTTCTAAATTTAACTAGAAACTTGGCAATATTTGTGTGCAATAAACACAAATCCATCTAGTTACTTTTCAAGTTGAACACACCCCATTTCCCCATATGGTACTGGGTAATATAAAATATTCGAAAAATGTGTAGCACATGTCCTGGCCATTTCGAGTTCTGTATGTCTGGTCCGCAAATTGTTTGTCCTTAAAGCTCAAACGCTAATTGAAGGCCAGAAAAGGACTGACTTGACTGGCCTGCAATGGCAGGGGGATATTGTTTGTTGGGCTTGGAGATGGAAAAGAGGGGGATGGAGATGGGTCTAGAATGCATAAACCATCGCCCGATCCAGACAGATCGGCTCAGACTCGCTGCCTGACAGGCTACACAACTTTTGCAAGCCCCAAATCGCAAAATCCCAGGCATGTGTATGCGCCTATAAAAAAACCAACTGCGAATAAGTAAGGTAAAAGTCCTGGCCCACACACACACACACACACACGTGCACAAAGAACGTAACGTAAAACGTAAAATATTCCTGAATGCAATTCCCATGCAAACCAACACCGAACCAAAAGCGAACCCTCGTGCATGTATTAGTGTGTGTGTGTGTGTGTGTGGAAAAAGTCAAACTACAGCATTGCGGATGTTTCAGGACATTCAACTGCACTTTGACCCATATTCCATTCCATTCTGTTGCAAATACGAGTAGCTGGCTGCAACACCACCATCAGTTGGGGTGCTGCGGGAAGGGAGGGGGAGGGGGCAATGCCGCGGGCAGGAGCAGGAGGCAAAGGGGGCGGGGCAGCCTCTGCAACCGCAGCTGGGGAGCTGCTGGCAGGCTCAGGCGGCGACTGCTGCACGTGCAGGCCATGGCAGGCGATTTCGGTTTGAGTTATGTCCGCCGAAACCCGACAAAAACCACTCGCACCTACACTGAAAAAAAAGAAAGCACGATCAAGGAAATGTACTTAAAAATCCTGGGTTAATATAGTTGCTACTGTCGAAAGAAACTTCGTTCTTAAATTAGTTAAACAATATTAAATAATAATATTTCCACCCATTGTTCCCTACTTTTCCCACCGTGTAGAAAGCAGGCAAAGGGATTGCAGGGGTGGAAGTGTGGGCTCCTGCTGAAAGGTATCTTCTCCTAATCCCAGCAATAAGTAAGCAGCATGTGATTTGGCCCACAGAGCTGCAGAAACATGGCCAAGGCTAGGGAAATACTTGCACGACACTTTAACTCGGTAACCCACAAGGATAACCCACACGGTGACCTCTCACATACAACGGGCTGCATTTGGAAAAAAAATAAAAATCTGCCTGTGCTAAATATGATTTTATTGGGTAACTATTTGGATTTATGTTCTCGGCCAGGTATTAAAACCATTTCTAATTAAAATATTTTCCAAATGAAATATGACCAACGAGCGGAAATGGACTCAGGCCTTAGTTTTTGGGGCAATTAAAAATACTATAGCGTGCACTGCACCCACCTGAGTCCAATCGCAGCCAAAAACTGCAGCCCATGCTGTCCACTTTTGCGAAACAAACACAATCATATTTCATCAAACAAAAGGCCGAAACGGACGGTAATAAAATAAAAAGGGTGAACCAAGGAGAGCCAGAGTCTGGGGCCGGAAAAGATAAAACACTCGCCATTGACCCGGCCAGGCCAGACCAGCCCAGTCCAGCAACTGAGGACCATTAGAGCCACGTTATGATCCGAGATCCGAGATCCTCTTCCCTGGACGCACCGCACATTACAATTTGGCAGCCGTCGCACACATCCGCAATGCAAGGCAATAAACCAAAAAATACGTCAACAAAGAGGCCAAAAGCAAGCATATTGGGGGGCAGTTGTTCCGCCCACCAGGACAACAGGACGACAGGTCCTGGCTCCCCAAGCGTGACAGGTAAACGAGGTAATTTTAATTATGGCCAGTCGATGTGTCGTCTTGCCGGGTTCATCAGCATGCCGGAGCAGCTTTTAGCCCCGTTTCCGGCTCGTTATGGATGCGCGCCAATTCGACAGTCGGTGGTGTGTGTTTGCCTCTTAGCCAAATTACATAAATTAGCCGCGAACGTTCGTTTTTTCCGCCTAGTTTTTCGAGAATTTCATGTGTTTTTTCTCTCACTGCCCTCCCCCAATTTTCCGCTCGCCAAATCAAAGCTGGGTTATTTAATGGACTCCAGTGTGCAAGATTTCAAAGGGACGCACTCCAAAACAAACAGTAAGCTGGGGGCAATACGTGATGTTTTTTCTTTATTTTGGCAAGGTGGCGGGAAATGGTCCAACGCTACCTACAGATAGCAGGTTTTCCACCTCTCGGATTCTTTTTGGCCACGGCTACATTACTATTACTGATTTCATTAGGATCCATGGCCAGAGCTTGGCTTGCTGGTTTTCCCCTTTCGCCCGCTGTCTTTTTTCCAGCGGTGCACCACTGCGTATACGTAATGTTGCAGTCGCAATCGTCGTTTGGCCTCATCGTTGTCTGCGGCTGCGGCTGCGACTGCTGTTGTACATTTTTGCTGCAGTTTGGGAATTGGTCGGCCCCACTCCTTAGCCCACCTTAACCCCCAACCCCGTCCCCGCCTGGTTGAATGTTTTGTGCATTTTTGCGCATACCTTTGGCATTTTGGCAAAGTCAAAGGTCGCACCACCAGCACCACCACCAATGGCATCACCACCAGCCCCACCAGCACCAGCACATCGCTTCCTTGTTGCGTTTCTTTTGCGGTAATAAAATGGAGCCAGCCGGGTCCTGGCAAAATATGGGCCCAGTTCTGCACTCCGTCTCCTGCTCGCACATCGCATCGAAAGAGGTAATTTAATTTATGATGCAGTAAAATTGAAAATCCTCCCGGGCATTTCTGGTTGCGGTATGGGCATGGGCGATAGTATCTTCTGCCTTTTTGGTGACATGCTGCTCACAGGCGACGGTGAGTTGGGGCCAGGTAACCAAGCAGCAGCCACCAGGTGACAGTCGCAGATGTCCCAAACTTGTGTTGGCCCGGCTTAGAGATTTTGCATGAGAACGCATGCGGCTCGGGAACTTGGCTTGATGGCCACCGGGATGTGACTTTTCACGAAGGAAAATACCTTAAGGAAGCTGGTTTGAACGCAAACTTTTATTTATGACTTATGCAGTGCAAAGGAAACATACTTATTTTCTTATTTAATGTCTTGGAACTTGTTATCAATTTCTTTGGGATATTTCATAAACTATAAAGGTAATCCTTTATCTTTAAAGTACATAATTTACTGATACTTTTCATTTTTGAGTAGCAGGCTTTCGAATGACTTGGGATCATTTTCAGTAGAAACCTATCCAAAGTCAAACGTACACCGCTAGTATACCATAAACTGGGAGAAACTTTTATAGAGCAAATATTCCCACAGGTCGAGCTACAAAAAAAAAGACTGAAAACTGATAACAAGCTGGCCGCCACAAAGCACTGTATCGCATTTCCTACCATCGAACACGACTCCTCCGTCTGCCGCCTCCGAACTCAGTTTCATTTTCAGTTGGGTGGGGTGGGGGTACGGCTGGGGATTTCTGGCGCATCTTCCGCCATGTGGCAGTGCATCCATCTGCGGCTCAGTCGCTCTCCGCGTGGCTTTGCATATTAAATATGCAGCGGAGGCACGCGCGGAGCTCAGCTCAACCGCGACAAGGCCATAAAGTACCTGGGAAAGGCCTGCCCCGACATCGCGACACACGCAGTTGCAGCAGCAACAAAAGTTGCAGGAACAACAGCAGAAGAAAGAACACGTCGAGTGCCACGACCATTAGATACCCATTATTCTCAGAGCTCTTGAAACTATCAAGTGCCAGCAATGATCGATATGATCTTATCTACAGAAAGCTATTCCATTCGATATCATAGGCAGTATGTTTTTGCACTATATGTAGATGGTGCATACCCCTTCCCACTTGCAATTGTAGGATGTTAAAACTGCGCCTATCGCAGACTTCGTAAAAGAATTACGAGCTGGCAACGGTTGCAGGGACTGCAGATGAAACTGAAGCTCGTTGCAGGATACGGAATGTTGGATACTGAATGCTGGATGTTGGATATGGGTTGGGGGTTACTCGTAACTGGGGGCCTGTAGATATGACGTGCATCCAATCATTTTAACGCAAATAAACCACAACAGATGGCGCTGCGTGTGCCTTGTAAGTTGATGCACGAGTGGGCGCACGGGGGGCGTGGCCGGAAGTGACAGATGAGCACAGGTTGCGCCTGCCACATGGCAGCTTATCACGGCATCCTGCCCTGTCCTGGCCATTTTTTCGCCCGGCACCTCGTAAGATGGTCTGGTTTATGCTGCGGTCACTTGTGGCATCCCCAATCTCTGGCCAAGCGAGCCGTGTGCCCGCGTGCCACGCCCCTTTGTTTGCGCCTTGCAATTGGAATTTTTGTCGCATTTACCAAAGTGCAGCGAAGGCGAGCGGCTGCTGCAGATAAATCTCATGAAATAATTACACGTGTTACTGTAAATGCTGTTAAATTGCCACCCCTTTGAGCTCGCTGCTACCCTGCAACACTCAGCGAAAATGTGGGGCAGAAAGGGTCGGTATTTGGAAAATATTCACAAAGCCCATGAGAGTAGATTCATTTTTGAATATGAATATATATTTTCCTTCTTAGACATTTTACAAAGTTTATGGCTGAATATAATTGGAACTGATAGGTGTTTCTTAAACTTTGATTTACACAAATGTGTAAACATTCTTATATTTAATAATTTTAAACTAAAGTAAATATATTTTTTATTAGTGCCGAAGCTTTTAGCCTCGCCGCCGGCCAAGTTGAAGCCGGGCCATGTAAATGCATTCATGAGTGAGTGGACTCCGGGTTGCATAAAGGCCGGCACAGACGAAAGGGATCTGCGAGTGTTTCAATTTGCGCACAGACGGCGAGGGGGCGTGGCGGTCGGGAGGCGGTGGGCGGTGGGCGTGGTGGGCAGGCTGTTCAACCGCAGGACTTATGCCCAATTGGGAAAATTATTTTGTGCCATTGCGGCAGGGGTTAAAATAAAAAAAGAGCCAGGAGGAGAGTTAATAACGCGGCAGTTGGGCCGTTTTAAAAATAAATTGAATATCAACTGGACGGCCGCCTCATTAGCGGTCGGCGCTGCCAAAGAGTGTTGCCTACATTTCGGGGCAAGTGTTAATTGCGAACGCGGACTGCAGCATATTTATGCATATTTATTTTCGCCGCCGACACGCTTCGACCGCAAAATGTGTGCAGCAGTGGCAGGAGGGGAGGGGGCAGGGCTCCTGCCAGTACTTCAAATCGCTTTTATATACTTTTCCGACTTTTGGCGCAACGCCGCCGCATTGAAGTAATCACATAAATCACGCAACGCTGCGAGGCTGTAAAAGCGTCGCCAGTTACCAGTTATACCCAGCTCCCATTATGAGTCGCAGATAAAACGCCGACATGGATGCCACTGCCACTGGCGATGCATAGAAATAAAAATAAAGACCCAGTGGCAGTGAGTGCTTTATTAAGCATAATGCGGCCATAAAGCCATTCGAGCCAATCGAGCCAGTCGAAAGTCCTGCTGCCTGCTGCCTGCGTCCTGATTTCGGGATGGGCATTACAGATAGCCGGGATTTAGACGCAGAGCTGAGCACTCCGCACTCCAAGGGCGAAGCAAAAAGGATTACGCCAAGGTATTGACAGCTCCTAATGATTGATGGGCCATTGCGGCCAATTCTTGGCGCTGGCTTTGTTTCGCCTCTATTGCATCCGCCGCTGCCTGTGGCGCCTCTCAATAAACCGAAGCCGTAGAAACCGTAAATCATGCTCCGTCCGTTGCGTGCCAAGTCATAAATACCCCGGCGGACCCGCTACTTGCCTGCTCCTCCTCCTCCTCCTTGTGCTCCTCCTCTCACTTCGCGGTGCAACTTCTAAAGCGGCCTGCAGCTTTTTAATTAAGGCACCGAGCGGCAAACAAAAAAACGGCCAAAGTCAAAATAAAAACGTGGCTGCCCAAGGCAGCGATTAGTTTCCCTAACAGTTCCTGGATCCATTTCACTCATGGGAAAAGGATTTAGAGGCGCATGAGCTTGATTAATACTTTTTGAATTCCCACTATACACTTCATTAAATCAATACCAGGCATTTCATTGAAGCTTCAGCTAAAGTAAATTATACTGAATATTCTACATCCATAATCGGCTAACTCAGCCTGTTCCATCAAGCTCCGCCAATGAGTTGAGCTACCCCTTAGGATGAGCAGCGTTATCTGCAACATAAGCTCGAGGAGATGGGGCAGGAGGAGCAGGAGGATGGGGAATGAGAGCAACTAGAGCCGCAGCGGCGGAAGACAAATGGCCAAGGCGCGAAGTGTTTGACAACAGCAACGGACTGCAGGCCGCTGCCATCCATCAAAGCGGCCTCGCGGGGAGCGGATTCTGGACAGCGGACAGCGGATTGTGGAGCGGGCAAATTGAAATGACTGCCATTGCAATTATCGCCTCAGCATCGCTGGGCGAACGGGGTGGAAGCCACCCATCCGAGCTGCTCGGCCGCCAAAGGCCATTTCCCGCTAGATTAGGCCCACTGACAATACATAACCGAATTAGCGCCACGGGGTCGCATTTTTATATGACAATTTTCGGGTATCCCCTGCTCCGCCGGACGGCCACTCCATCTGCCCACTTTTTTTTCGCCTGCCAGTCATGCATCATTCCCGGCTGCAGCCTGTAATTTCAACACATTTCGCCGGGGCGCCCCAAAGGAACTACAGACAAGCTCCATTCTAGTGGACTCTAGGACTGCATCTTTTCGTCATGCAGTTAGATTTATGAACCTCCGGAATCGCTGTGCCTCCGGCCATTCTCGTCCCGGTCATATTGTAAATCATTTCCAAATTATTTAGTCGCTCTCGTTTCATATATATATTCATATTTTTGGCGCCTTTGCCTTTGCTCGACGCCGTCGAATGTGGCACGTGATTGCGTTATAAATTACAAGCCATTGGGATTCATATAGTCCTCGCAGCCCCATTCCATCGTGGTCTCCTGCTGATAGTTAATGTTCCCCGGCATCCGTTCGGCATTTCGAATTATTTTCGAATCCATTTGATGACCCACTAGTCCACTATCCAATACTCCGGCGAATTCCAATCGAATAGGCTGACAGATGTCGCGTTTGCATGCCTGCCGGCACCCAATATGAATCCAACTACCTGGAAGGACTACAGGCGATCTTCGCTATACGGGAAATAACCATTATTAAGGATAAAGAATCTATGGGACATACAATCTCCACAATTTGTGGTTAGTATGATAAAAAACTGCTTCCACGGAAACCAAACCTTTTTGAAAAGTACATTCGCGCTAAGGAAGTTCGACTGCCAAAGCCATATGTGTTGCATGTAATTTAATATTCATTATATGCACTATAAACGCTGTGCCACTACGATTGCATGATCTGTCAATCTGCCCAATTGCCAGGACTATCTGCCCCCTTTATTTTCCACCTTCCAGTGTTTTCCTCGTTTGGCTTTTCGGGCGATAAAAACGAAGCGAAAAGTGCCGCTATCTATTAATATCGCTTTTGGCTTTTTCGCTGGCGGCTAGCTGGTAACTGGTAGTTGGTAGTTGGTATTTGGTAACTGGGAAAAGCTGGGAATGAAAAACGCTGAAAACTCCTAACGAACGACACCTGCCCTCGGAAAATGCCACTACTGCACCCCGCGAGAAACTTTCGCCCCATTTGGTGGCGTGTGTCTCGCTTTTCTTCTTGCTGTTTGCATTGGTCGCCCCTTTTCCTTTTGGCGATACACTGCTGCTGATGTTGCACGAATGTTGTAAATCAAAAGTAGGCGAGTCACACGAAGGGTCTTCCTGCCCCCCGGAAATCCCTGCCACCGCCGATAGCCGCTGCTTGCCAGCGCCTCTGCTGCTGCGCCTATTTGACTGGCAGGCCGAGCGGATAACGCTGGCAATTATCGCGCTTGTGCCTCACGAACAGCGGAAGCGGCAGAGGCGCCACATCATGTTACCCGGTCCGATTCCCCAGTCCCACAGCCCCAAACTCTTTGTTAGCCTGCATCCTTTGCCTTCTTTTGTACCACTCGTTTTTCTTTGTGCAATCCAATTGGTAGCGCTCAGAAAACAAAGCAAAAACGATTGAAAATAACAACAACCAGTCCCGGCTACAAGTCCCCCCAAAAATATGGTAACAGAAACAAGAAGAAAAAACGATTCATATACGAGTATAGCCATGCACCTAGACCACCCCATCCGGTCAGTCAGTCAGTCATTGAAGTCATTTATTGCCACCAAAAGTTTTTCGCTGTTTGCCATACCCTCGCAGAGGTTATTATGGCTCAGTCTGTGAGCAGGACACGAAGGATCTCAATGGGTTAGTTATAGTATACAGGACTGTAAGCCCTAGTCTTATTCACTCATTTATTTCAGCAGTTATCACCCAAAGGCATTACCTATAGGACTACCATTATTATCATATCCTTAATATACATCTAGAAGTGTATATTTCATAGCTGAATGTGGCCATATAAATGGGATGTTTCTCTTGCAACTAAACCTACTTAGCAGAAGTTAATATTGCACGTTTTCATTAAAAAGAAAGCTCGATACTAAAGGGCATTCCATGCTTCGGTTAGCCAATCGAGCCTCACTGTTGTACTTATTTTTACTTCTGCTTAACTGTACCTGTCTTTGGAGCTGGAGCGGATCTGGACGACTCCTTCCCGGGAAGGACCGTTCCGTTTCAGTACGTTCCGTGTGCAGGATATGTTTACAATTTGCGGACACGACGACCGTCATTTGATTGCTCCCCTCGCGCTTGTCGAATTCTCGGTTAATTCGCCAGGTGGCTTCAGACTGCGCATTGCCAACGCCGGCGGGGGGAAAGGATTGGGGGGCTTTGGGGCGGAAAAATGGGAGGGCCATGATAAGCGTTCCTCGTTTGTTTGCTCGGAAGCCTCACGGAAGATGACGTGCCCGGGATGGCCCATAAATGAGACTGGGCAAAGCAAACAGACCGGATACACAGGATACATACAATCAAATAAGGCAATCCGTAACCGGAAAAGGGCAGGACGACTCTATGTCTTCCTTAATCTGACCAAACACTCCGCTAATCGTATGGTTAATAATTACCTGTGAATGAATCTTTAAACGTTTTCAGTATGTAAGTCAGTGAGATACAGAAAACAGCCTATCCCAGCAGTTAAAAAGTAGATTGAAGCTTTTTGACTATATATATATATATATATATATATATATATATATATACTTTTTAACTGCTGGGATAGGCTGTTTTCTGTTCTATTCTATTCTATTTATTTATTTATGGTGAGGAGTCATGTCTAATTTGATTCCAAAGTTTTCCATTTCGCTTTGGTCATTTTGTTATTGATTTAATACAATCGCAATATAGTCAGAAAAATGTTTCCAAATGCAATGATTCTAAAAAACGAGGATCTAAAGTATTTTTAAACAATTTATTCGTTCCAGCAAATTTTTCAAATTCAAATAATAAGTAATGGCGCCAAAGATAGAATTTATCTGATGACGAAGGCTGGCAGCTACAGAACGATCTACCTAAGCTATGGGATTCGTTTCAACGTGTAACACACTCGCCGTAGAACTCCACTAGTTTTGTTTTCTCACTAAATTAACATGCAGCCACGCGATCTTGTGCGTATTTTTATATTATTCTGCTTGAAGTTTGCATTTAACTTTTTGATTCTCTACCGCCAAAAACAGAACGCCGTTCAAGCGGACCAAAAACGGCTTGGAACCCTCGACAGCGGCAAAAGCTGGAGGGTATAAAACTCGCACAGCTGAGTTTTATTTTGCACGCGACATTGAATTTGACGATATGGAAAGATGCATTATTTGCGTGGATAACTTGAGAAAATACAAGTGCAGCAAATGCTCGGCACCCTAGTAAGTAGCTATTCGAACAGTTCACTAAGGAGATAATAAATGTCGCTAAATGTAGCTGCTCTGTGGCTTGTTATAAGGCACACAGTGAATCGCCCCAATGTGCGACAAGGGAGTCCGAGGTTAAAAAGACTGAAGTTGGCTACCAGGAGGAACCTACGCTTCATGTGCCCTTCCCCACCGACGACACAGTTCCCGCGGAGAAGCTGCAGCAACTAGGTAGGTGCTTAAATTCGCAATTGTACACAGTTCTCACAGTATGATGGTTTCCGTACAGAAAACTGCCAGGAACTGCGTAATTTGCTCCACAATCCCCACCTGCGTTCTCTGCTCCAGCAGATTGATGTGGCCATCAATGCCCAGTCGGCCATGATGGCCGCCATGCAGGAGCCACTCTTCGTGGAGTTCGCCAATGCCTGTCTTCAAGTCGTCGAACCGATGACGGATGCGGAGCGCACTGAATTTGAGTTGTACTCCTGAATTGAGTTGACACACAAACGTAATTCAGTCTCAATAAAACTAAGCCTATATTTTGTAACTAATAGTACTGTCAATCCTTTCCAGCTTCTTGGGGGGCTTGCATTGAAGAACACCTGGAAACTCCTCATTGATGTCCGCGGGCAAGGATGAATCATCTCCATACCCAATTTACAAACTAATTATTTGGCTCGGCCATTTAAAGTTATATATCTCAGGAGCTAGCATATCAAATTGGACGTCAGTCTACAGCTTTGTTCTTTGGCAATCATACTCAATCGAAGTAAATTGAAACTGGATCGGAGTTAAAAGTGATTTTTGGATGCTCCATGTGCAGCTTGAAAAGACTATGTTCCCCTTGCACTTTCCAGGTCATGGGGATGGCATCCTGTAAAGAAAAATATTAGAAACGAAAGCTAATATTAGTTGTGAAATACTTAAACCTTATTAGAGCTGAGATACGTGTTTAGTTCCACATAAATATTAAGTGCTGTAGTACGGTTTTCCCCCAGTTTCTTTGCATCGAATGTGAACTCCTTGAATCCGAAGGTGCAGCGGTATAAGCCCAGGACCTCGTGTGTGTTTATGTTTTCTATTAAGGTATGAAACTTACTTTCGTCCACACAAACCGAATATTGTATATACAATTCGTTGACATTAATGTGAAGATGCTGATACGCATGCATACCGAAATTAGCCAGCTTTAGGGTCTTAATAGCCACATTTAAACCGTAAGTTTCAAGAAAGATGGATATATTTTGGTTTATCTCGATCATATTTATAGTGCTTCTCTTTGCAGCTATAAGCATCTCTCTCAGAAATCCATTACTAACGTGACCACAAAGAAATATCTTCTTTAAGTGAGTTAAACGTTCCAGTTTCGATAGGAACCACACCGTCATTTCCTCGTGGTAGCACTGCAGCTGCTCTAGGTTTCTAATCCCATTCCAGGGCAGTTCTGTATTCGAGATCTGGTCAGTATCAAAGATTCCCAGCTTCAGGGATTTTATTTTTTGGGTTTTCAGGATCTGTATCAAGTTGGCGACTTTGAACTTGCTACAGTAGGAGACCGTGAGATTCTCGAGAAACTCCAATTCTTCAAAGTATTTGCCAGTAAACTTTCCATGGGGGCTAAAAGTTGTCAGATTTGGAAAAGTCTTCAACATTCGTGGGACGTCCGCATCGTTTAAGGTAAACGAATGCGTTGAAAATCGAAAATCTTTCAGATTGGGAAATCTGTAGCTGGTAAGTATTTCGAAGTTAGATCTTTCATTCATTTTAAGCCGCAGGGTACTGAGGGTTTGTTGAGTACTTTCCAGGAAGAATCGCAAATCCTTGTCGCTCAGCTGCATTTCAATCAAGGATATATGTGCAGATTTGTTATAAGCACGCCACACGTACGGCATTAAGTTTTTAAACCGGAAATGAAAGTGCTTCAGTTTTAGTTGATTCTTCAAGTCGAGATAACTTAGAATTATCATTAGAACATCATCGGGCAGGCATAGTAAGCCAGAGTTGGTATTCTGTAGAGGGCAAAAGAAATTGGAAAACTTTTATACTTGTATTTCTGCTACATTGTTGCATTGCGGTACCATAAGATCGCTGTCTATCATTGTCGGTCTATATTCGAATGTTTAGCTAATATTGTGTCAAAATAAACTAATCCAATTACTTTTAACAAAAGTTTTTTGAAAAATTTTAAAATGATATCGGTTATATTTACGTATTTTTGGTAACAGCAAACTGTCAGCTGCGCTGTTGGTTAGTCACCGCGTGCTGTAAGCGGATAACAGTGTGCTGTTAGGCGCACGAATCCCTGGCCAGCAAAAACAATAATCCACGGAGTTTTCCATCTGAACGCAAAATAATACACACCAAAAGCAAAATGCTGAAGTACGATAAAATGGAGAAGATCGGGGAGGGCACCTACGGCACGGTGTTCAAGGGCCGCAACCGCGACACCATGGAAATAGTGGCTCTGAAACGGGTGCGACTGGACGAGGACGACGAGGGTGTGCCGAGTTCTGCCCTCCGGGAGATCTGCCTGCTGAAGGTGAGTTGGACGAGCAAGAAGTGATTCCAGCTTAGAAACTAAATTGGCACATTGCCATCATTGCAGGAGCTGAAGCACAAAAACATTGTCCGCCTCATAGACGTCCTGCACTCGGACAAGAAACTCACCCTGGTCTTCGAGCACTGCGACCAGGACCTCAAGAAGTACTTTGACAGCCTCAACGGGGAGATCGACATGGCCGTCTGCAGGAGCTTTATGCTCCAACTGCTCCGCGGACTGGCCTTCTGCCACAGGTATACCAATATATGTATCAGCACTGGATTAGGTCTTATCTTTTGTCGGTGATAGTTAGAATATAGTGTTATTTGGAGTAACTTCATCTGTGGCACATTTCCGAATGATATCCATTTTATAGCACTGAGATTTAACTTACGCTACATTATCCCATTTTAGCCATAATGTCCTGCATCGCGATCTGAAACCACAGAACCTGCTGATCAACAAAAACGGCGAGCTGAAGCTGGCTGACTTTGGTCTGGCTAGAGCCTTTGGCATTCCCGTGAAGTGCTACTCCGCAGAAGTGGTGACCCTGTGGTACCGACCACCCGATGTACTGTTTGGAGCCAAGCTTTATACGACCAGCATAGATATGTGGTCGGCTGGATGCATTTTGGCCGAACTGGCGGACGCTGGACGACCGCTGTTTCCGGGCTCTGACGTGCTCGACCAGCTGATGAAGATCTTCCGTGTGCTGGGCACCCCCAACGAGGACTCCTGGCCAGGAGTTTCGCACCTCTCCGACTACGTGGCTCTTCCATGTAGGGATTCTAGACGCATTTTATTGTTTGATACCAATATTGAAAACCCGTTTAAATTTTAGCTTTTCCGGCCATCACCTCGTGGAGTCAACTGGTACCTAGGCTAAACTCCAAGGGACGCGACCTGCTGCAAAAGCTGCTCATCTGCCGGCCAAATCAGCGAATTAGCGCGGAGGCCGCGATGCAGCATCCTTACTTCACGGACAGCAGCTCTTCAGGACACTGAGGTCGAAAGGTTCTTTCCAAGACACTGTTTTCACAACCTTTGATTAGACTTAAGCCGAAAAGTGAGACTTTGTCCAGCAAAGATCTTTTAATTATTTATGTATGTCCTTGCAGTAGAATTCGATTATAGTCTAAGATAAAATGTTCTTTATAATTTCATTAGTTTGATTTACCAAAGCAAAAGCATAAGGTTTGATTTATGACAATCCCTACCAATGTGACACTTAATATAGCCATTTTAGCTGCCAAATTAACATTTATAATTATAAAACACTTATTGATTCTGTAAAATCGTTTTATTTTTTAAAAATTTGTTATTGAATGTATCGTTAAGATCAGAAAAATGTTTAAATTCCTAGACGATATCTACTGTTTGTGTGAATGTGAAAAAAATATTTGAAATCCTAGTTTCTGTTTTCAAAAACTAAAAACTAGGCAAGACTTCTGGTTTCCAAATTTAATGAGTGGAGCCTGAGTATCGACGATTTTCTTATTAAATTTATTGTGGATTCCTAAGAATTTCGATCTTTCTGAATGATATAAGTCATTAAGTAAATTAGAATCAAAAAATTGAGATGTAACCTAGATTTTTAAACCAATAAAGACACTTACCGCAGCACTACGTCGTCGCAGCATGATGAATATTTTGAAGTGGTCGCCTCAACCACCGGCACTTAATAGGGGTTAAAGTCGTTCTGCGCACTCGCGAGTTAGAAATTGAGAACTTTACAGATTGAGAGATTTTTTTATTGTGCTACGAATTGCTAACTGAACCGGTCGGATTTCTGAATCTTAAGCACCGAGTACCTCGGAAATTCTTTTATACATATTATTAGACGGATAAACAAGGCTACCTGTGGATCGGATAATTCGCTATATAGTTAATAATCGGAAAACAGTGTTAACACGCAGATAAAACCAAAGCTGTTATCAGCAGCAACGCATTTTCTGAAACAAATAACAAAAAAGTGCTGCAGAAATGACTTGGGGATTTGTAACCTGCGGCCCCAACGAGGCTTTAGTTGTCTCTGGTAAATCACACGATCCTTATATGCTCAAAATAATGTCAAATCGATTGAATAAATAAGTCGGTGAATAAAAATGAAATTGTCACGCACACACACACACACATATACACCCCACCCCGAGTGACGTCACTATCGATTTTTGTGTACCGCAAATGTTGTTGTTGGGATAACAGGGAAAGAAGCTGAATATGCGGCAGTCCGAAGCCATGCTTGCGCATTCGAACGGCGTTGCGGTGCTGTTATCCAAATGCTGCAATGTTTTGTAAACAAAGTGTTTTTTGTTTGTTTTCTGCGCAGGGTGCTGCTACATGAAGCCGCTTTTGGTGCCGGGAGGACGAGCATTCGTTTGGCCAGTGGGCCAGCAGGTTCAGCGGTGAGTTTTAACCGGTTTAGATCAGGGGTTCCAACGAAATGCCACAGGTTAGGAAGGCGTTATTATTTAAATCTATTAAAGAGATAAGCTCTTAAATTATGATACAATAATTTTAGCTTATCAGATAAATATCAGTTTATATTTGTGGCTTCGTATCTGAATCTCAAGTCTTAAGATAACAAGCCCTCAGGAGCTAAATGTCCCCCAATCTTCCCCAGAATTTCGTTGAACACGATGACCCTTCAGGTGGAGAGTCCGTGCGTGTACACCAGCCAAGGAGTACCCATCTCGGTGACGGGCATTGCACAGGTTAAGGTCCAGGGTCAGAACGAGGACATGCTGCTGACCGCCTGTGAGCAGTTCTTGGGCAAATCAGAGGCAGAGATCAACCACATCGCCTTGGTCACCCTGGAGGGGCATCAGCGTGCCATCATGGGTTCGATGACTGTGGAGGAGATCTACAAGGACCGCAAGAAGTTCAGCAAGCAGGTGTTTGAGGTCGCCTCCAGCGATTTGGCCAACATGGGAATAACCGTGGTTTCCTACACCATCAAGGATTTGCGTGATGAGGAGGTGTGTAGTTCCAAACGATTACTTTTAACCACAATCCCCGCACAACTAACCCAATCATCAGCAGTGATGGGAATGAGTTCTGTATCTTACTATTTGCTAGTCTTGCTACAAAGAGATATATATATATACATTTAAGTTTTGGTTATTTATACTTGATCAAAATTTATTTACCAATTCTGCAGCGATTTATATATATTCAAACTTATTTTCTATTTTAGATTTTCTTTATTTTATTCAATTTTCCCATCACTGTGTACCGGCTTTAAGCCCCCCTTTTTTCATATAACCTCTTGTATATATGTGAATATATATATTTCTTGCATGTCCACATGGATCCTCTGTAGGGCGACTCAAAGGTGCGTATGTCCGCCCAACCGCCTGTGTGTGGAATCGTTGGGACACGTCCATCAAATTCTGCTTCTTGTCTGACTATCGGGATACTAACTCCACGCGCTCAATTTCCTTTTGCAGGGCTACCTGAGGTCACTGGGTATGGCCCGCACGGCGGAGGTGAAGCGCGATGCCCGCATTGGCGAGGCTGAGGCCCGAGCGGAGGCCCACATTAAGGAGGCCATTGCCGAGGAGCAACGCATGGCCGCGCGGTTCCTCAACGATACCGATATTGCCAAGGCCCAACGCGACTTTGAGCTGAAGAAGGCAGCTTACGATGTGGAAGTGCAGACCAAAAAGGCCGAGGCCGAGATGGCCTACGAGCTGCAGGCGGCCAAGACCAAGCAGCGCATCAAGGAGGAGCAGATGCAGGTGAAGGTGATCGAGCGCACGCAGGAGATTGCCGTCCAGGAACAGGAGATCATGCGGCGCGAGCGAGAGCTGGAGGCCACCATTCGCCGACCGGCCGAGGCAGAGAAGTTCCGCATGGAGAAATTGGCCGAGGCCAACAAGCAGCGCGTGGTCATGGAAGCCGAGGCGGAGGCTGAATCGGTTAGATACCATCTAAATATTTGCGTATAGACTATGATTAACTGAAGCATCTCCATATTCTTTGCAACAGATAAGGATCCGTGGTGAGGCTGAGGCCTTTGCCATTGCGGCCAAGGCTAAAGCAGAGGCCGAGCAGATGGCGATGAAGGCAGAGGCCTATCGCGAGTACCGCGAGGCTGCCATGGTGGAGATGCTCCTGGACACACTGCCAAAGGTAAGTCCATGGTTAGATTAATAGAATCTATAATTTAATCTATGTTGAATCTTATTCGCAGGTTGCCGCTGAGGTGGCTGCTCCACTGTCGCAGGCTAAGAAGATCACGATGGTGTCCAGCGGAACTGGCGATATCGGTGCTGCCAAGCTGACCGGCGAGGTTCTGTCGATCGTCAACAAAGTGCCAGAGCTGGTCAAGAACATAACCGGCGTGGACATTGCTCGGGTACGTTCCAATTCTGAATTTATCTAACTTCGGAGCTCGTCGAGGTGAATGAATGACGACCCAATCGAAAACAAAACAAATGGCAATCAAAAGACTTTGTAGACAGGAGGACGCTGCTTTCGTTTGCTACCTTCGTTTGATTTGAGCCTTGTTTTGCGATATAAATTCCCTGGTTTCGATTCACTTTACGTTTCCTTTCTCTTCATTTCAGTCTGTGCATGCTGGCTAAAAAAGTACCCAAAAGAAAACCAAAAACACACAAAATTATGTACTCTTCAAAACGAAAATAAGAAAAAAAGAAATAACGCTATATTGAACGATCGAATACTTCAAAACTGAAATCGAACGCATTTAAATTTCTTTATAATTAATATATTATTGAATCTTTGTGCTAACCCGACAAATTTTGCAACATGTTTTACACACACTCAGAGAGAGGAGCAAAAATATTTTGTATTACATGTATAATGTATTTATATAAGTGTATTGCACAAAGCGTGGAATAAATATTCTTCCTTGAATCAACAAATGGAGTTTATTTTATAGGGCGGCAAATATAAA
Source organism: Drosophila mauritiana (assembly GCF_004382145.1). Classification (NCBI taxonomy): domain Eukaryota; kingdom Metazoa; phylum Arthropoda; class Insecta; order Diptera; family Drosophilidae; genus Drosophila; species Drosophila mauritiana. Next base: position 13,948,154 of record NC_046668.1, on the reverse strand, counting down.
GGAAGTTGCAAATTTTAAAATACCAAAGGTTTTGGCGGTTATTCCACACTGCCACACATTTCAATGGCGCACATGTGCTGCCACCTTTTGATATAAATACGTTGGGCAACCAGCGTTGCCATGCCTTTTAGTTAATCATCAACCGACATGTCTTAAGTTATGTGGACTAAATTGTTTTATTAATTTTAAATCAAATTTTATTATTTATATATTAATCAGCGAATAGTTTCTGATGAAGCCTTCAGAGAAGTTGGCTTCTCTCAAATAATTTCAGCTTTAGTGAATGTTAAGAATAGGAATAGATCTAAGGAGTTGAATACATCGATAGTTTCAATAGGTTGATGATGTGCCATCACTAATAACAGCTCTGTCCAGCTGTGCGGATAAAAAATCATAATCAGAATATCAGTATTATAACGCACATTACTCCCGAGAGTATAATCTGAAAAAATACCCACTTGAGTTAAGACAATTCTTAGTAAATAAAAAACAAAAACGACTGTTTCCGCTCAACAAACACACAAATAAAACATTTGCGGCAGTGGGAAGGAAAAAAGTTCCGTCTTCAAAAGAGGAATCAAGTGGTAAAAACTGCATAAATTAGCCAAGCATAACCCCAGAACTGTTGATAATATCTCAATTAAGTGATGACCAGTAGACTTGTTGACTTTTTCAGACTCCATATCGCTGCCTGTGTTTATTGATTTTGTTTTTGTCCCGTTATCAACAACATGCCGCCCACTCCGCCCCTCCCCCGCTTCATCGTCTACGAATATATTCTTATTTACCCAACAAACAATTGGTTTCCCAAGCCACATATCTTATCAGTCAGTCCCCCCGAAATCTTGCTAATTTGTTTATACTTAACTGATCACCGCGATCGGCGATAATCCCTAATTGGATGGAGATATCGGCTGAAGCAGATGTTAATTGACGGATGGCTTTGTTAATCGAATTGCTGCTACCTAACAAAAGCGATTCGATTCAAACGTGTTAAATAGTAATTTGCGCCTTGAATAATGCCGCACCCACTCGTCAACAAAAAATCAATAAATGCAGTTCCTTACCAACTTTATGCACTCACACACTCCCTCCAATTTTTCCATTCTAGCTGAAATGACTACCTAAAGTCCAAGGTTTGTCTGTCTAAAATCCACGGACCGCGAACCTTTTATCACTTTTGAAAGCAGAAGCTGAAGACACCGCAACAATGAAACTAAAACGCTGGCGGCACAAGCGTAAATAGTTATTTGCCAACAGATAACCGAAGGAGCAAGACATCCTCCAAGTGGCGGGAAAAGAAGCTAAGTTCGTTTGGAAAACAATCGAAAAACAGGCGAATAATCATGCTAGGTCGCACACAACGACTTCTGTTGGGCATATCAATACTGGTACTAGTCGATGTGGTTTGGGTCTCCTCCAGTGAGCTGACAAAGGTGAGAACTGTGTACTAAAAACCTTTGGAAATTGGTTTTGACTTTGATTTACTTTACTAGTTCCTGTACAATGAGGCCAACTTTGACAAGCCCTTTTTCTGCACATACTTCAAAACCTCCATGTTCAGCATTTACCTGCTAGTCATCGGTATCCTGGCTCCTTGGAAAGAGTCATGCGAGCGACAGAATGGAAACTATGCTGTAAGATATTACTTAAACCATCTATAAACCCTACTAAATGATTCTACTTCCCTTAGATGATGGAGCAGAATGCAGACGACGAGAATTATTACTCCAATCAGGCTGTTTTGGTAGGCAATCATAGATTTTATTATGTACAAAAAGATGTAACCTATGTTTATACCTACTAGGGAGACCCCACCTATGTGCCCATCAGATCGCCCCACTTAGGAGCCGGAGCCCAAGCCAATGGCACCTCCAACTCCATATCGGGCACCGAAAGCGATGATTCCAGTGTGAGGAGTGTGCGCTTCAGCAAGATGGCCGAGGTCAGAGAGATGTCTGCCCACGAAGCCACCGATGCCTTGATGGCCAGGCTTTCGTATGCCGCCAGCTTGAGAATTAGGCGCCAAAAGACCCACCACAAAACGGCAAAGACAGCGCTACTTTTTTGTCTGCTCTGGTTTGCGGCCAATTACTTCTTTCAGCTGGCCTTGGAAATGGACGAGGCGGCCATGATAACACTGGTTAGCTCAACATCGTCATTCTTCATTATCTGCCTGGCAGCCGTTTTTCCCTCGGCAACAGGTGACAAGCTGACCATCACCAAGGTGATTGCGGTGGCCATGAACATTGGCGGTGTGGTGGCCATCACCATGAACGACCTACACGATACCAAGATGACCAGAGGCGTCCTTTTGGCCCTATTCAGCGCTTTCTTCTATGCCGCCTATCTGGTTTTCGTGAAGCGAAAAAGCGATACGGAGGAGAAGGTCGATATACCATTGTTTTTCGGTGAGTAAAATTGCTAAATTTTGAGTTTGATAGTTGCTTATCTTCTGGCTCTCATTCAGGTTTTGTCGGTCTATGGAATATGTTGCTTTTATGGCCAATATTCTTTATTCTCCACTTCACCAAAATAGAAACCTTTGAGCTGCCCAGTCAAGGGCAGTTTGCCCTTCTGTTTCTGAATGGCTTAGTTGGCACTGTGCTGTCGGAGGCCCTTTGGCTGTGGGGCTGCTTTTTGACATCCTCACTGATTGGCACGCTGGCCATGTCGCTACAGATTCCGCTGGCCATCCTGTTCGATGTCCTGCTGAAGAACAAACCGTATTCGCCGATGTTCTACATGGGCTCGATACCCATCTTTGTGGCCCTGGTGTTCGTTTCGCTATTGATGCGAAACGACGATTCCGATCCCCTGATGAAGCTCTTTAGGATTGTGTATAGAAAAGTCTGCCGGTGCCATAAGCCAAGCATTGTTAGGTGAGTCTGGTGTTCTGGCAATATGAACTGTCTTTTAACAACATAATTTCTCGCCTAGGGTCAACGATGACGAACAACAGGAGTCGCTGATAAGCAACAGCGATTAAACAATAGCAAAAATCACGAACGGAGGCTTTTTGTAAAAATCGGGCTTCTACAAACTTTGAATGTTGCTCATTGCAATGCAATCTAAAACTTGGCTGTTCACGAGTTCGTTTCGAATCGTTCTTAAATCTTATTGGGACAAGTCCTGCACAATTTCCCCTCAGCCCTGATTTGTGTTTCTCATTTGTGCATTTTTCGTTGGATATTATTGTGTTGCGAACTTACGTACAACTATTTATTATAATCTTACAAGTGTATTTATTCTCTGTAAATAGCTTTAGATTCCACGAATACCGTTTATCTATGTGATAGTCTACAACGTTTTGCTGAACTCAACCTATAATTTATTTCCTCGGTATTCACACTGCGCTTAGCTGTATAATTGTTGACTTCTCAATACAAGATGAAAATAAGAAAACATATACACATATTGATAACTAATTACAATAAATAAAACTTGTCTACCGTAAGCTTTAAAATCTGCTGAATAGGAGGTTACTAGCCATTCGGTGGCAGCGATATATCATAGGTAAATCAGTTTAGATTATCTGAAATCATTACCTTCTCATTTTTAAATAATGCCGATTACAAGATTTTTTAGTTTATATGATTCATAGAACTTATTTATTTTTTTTATTTTACCATTAAGAACCGATTTTTAATTTTATGATTCATAGAACGTATTTATTTTATATTGTACCATTTTCCCCCAAAGGTAAAAGTCATTATTTTCAATTAAATAATTCACTTTAATTTTCATCCTATGTCCTAAAAATATGTATTTACAATATGCGACTCCTAATGTCTAGAACTTAAATAGGTATGTACTCAATAAGATCACACAAGTTCATTTCTGTACTGAAAGCGCACACAAAGTGGCATCTGTGTGGCCCAGAGTGGCACGGCGAATGCTTCAGTTCCATTTATCCATGCCTCCGGACGGATCACACCGCTGTCGTTGGCAAAGGAGCAGGAGGACCAGATCCGGAGCTGGGTGGAATCTGTGCCGCGCGGGAGGTGGACGGCTCCATCGGTTCCATTGCGATGACAGTGGCCTCTCCGGCTGACGAGGAATTTGGATCAGTCTCCGAATACGGTGGCGCCGGCAGTGCCGCGATTCCAATGGGACTGGGTTCGCCGAGCGGCGATTGGGGAACAGGCATTCCAGCCGCCGCTGCTGTGGGAGTGGTCAGGTTGCACATGCGCATCACCTCGTCGTAGCTGGGCAGATCCTTCTCATCCTTTTCCAGTTGATCGCGAATGCGGTTGGCCTCCACGCTGCCAGGCTCGATGAAGAATATGTCGCCATAGCGGTTCGATGAAGGATCCTCCTGGGCGTTGAATACATTTCGTTCTGCAAATAGTTCAAGAAAAATAAGTGAGTAAGAGTCTTTAAATATATAACGCATAAGACAAACGATAAGAATTTAATTAAAGATTACTTGATTAGATCGATCATATTGATATTTGGGTAATGTCATTTAAAGGAGAATAGTTTTATACGTCATACAATTTAATCTAAACTGTGTAGTTTAAGAATGTATACAGTTCAATTAACCCATACAACATGTTTGTTATTCGTTAATTAATTAATATTGGAAACACTGCTCTAAACACGACCTGATAAGCACATTTAAAATGGGTTTCTAAAAGGCTGTTGATTAGTCATATTAGCACTTCAAATTTCACACAGACAACAACACTTGAGGACAATATTTCTTCCAGTGTGGCCCAAATGGGCTATGTTCCATACCAGCTTCTATCTGGCGGCGATTTCGAACCATTGAGTCGTGCATTCGCTTGGTCAGCTAACAAATAGATAAATCAGTTATTGGCTCCTTTGCTTCAACGCCATTAAGATCAGCTCAGCTTGCAGGGTTAACTACATACCCATATCAGGGCTAACGCGAAAATGGAAAAGACAGAGCCCAGAATAGCTGTCAGCGCCATTCCGCGATTCTCGAAGACTGGCCAAAAAGTAATCGCCCGAACCTAACCGATTAGATTTGCTTCCTGCCTACTTTCGGATTGGCACACGTTACCAATTTCAATGCCGTATCGCTGACGATGGTGCTCTGGAATCATCTGCTGACGTCGACATCGCGGCTGGCAGATCTTGGCCAGAGTTTGGCTCTCTACGCGGATGTAGTAGCAGGCCAGCGGTAGAACGCAGAAAAAGAAGAACACCAGTGCCAAATAGATGGCTATGTGCAGGCCGAAGCCGCTGCCCCAATCCAATGTCGGCTCCGATCCGTGCATCGTGAGACTTAGAACGACGCGGAGCAGGAATCAATGCTGAACTACAGCCACCAACTGCGTTTTGTAGACCCTAGTATTACCCATAGTTCGCCGTTCGGCACGCAATTGATTAGTCGCCCAAGATTAGATTGTCCGCCATGTTTGGTTGGCAATACCCCATAAATGTTACTCCATATATCAGATATACCATATATACGGTCCGGCGTTTTGCACACACAAACCAAAGCCAGTGTAACTTACGAGGCCCTAATCGAGGGTTTCGATGTCTATAGCAGCAGCACTTCAAGATCCAAACAACAGCGAACTTTGGGGGAATAAGAACAGAACTTGGTTACCAATCACCAACAGTGGGATATGCTGGATCTGAGGATCACCTGTAGGGCTGCATAGGCCACGATGCCGATCAGCAGGAGTGTAAAGAAAGTGGCTAGGAGTTCCATTTTGCAACGAGCTCTCCAGAAGACTGACCCCCCAAAAACAGATTTGCAATATTTGCAAGACGTTCGAAATAAGCTTATCACGAAAGTCCACAAAGCAAACACTCCAGGCTTTATGGATTTATGGTAGCACTTGATCATCAAACCCACCCACACAGACTCACTGTTTGTCACAGCATATCAGTTACTCAATACATATATCAAACCGTCAATACATCAAGCCATCAAAGGCAGTTCAAGCCATCAATACATACCAGTACGCTGGCGTTGACGTTGTCGTCGACGTCGACGTCTTACCGGATCTTGAAATCCCCGAGGATTGGTTCCACAGCACTTGTTCAGAATAATCCATAGTATAAACTTTTGGGGGAATATCAAAGAAGTGATGAGTGAAGCACTAAGGAAGGAAACTAATATCCCTCGCTTAAAGTTAGGGTACCAAGTTTTCGATATGCAAAAGCATTACAAAAGACTCAGTTTTGAAGATTTGTCAGGAGTATATGGTTAATAACTACATTAACCAACAAAAGTTAGAGTTTAGGCGAGGGACAGAGTCAACATTGTGGTGGACAGATACCTGAAGAGCGAAATAGACCATGGGCATGATCAGGAAGAAGATAAAGAACAGGCCCACATAGAAAATAAAAAAATCCATTGTGTCAATCCCCGCCAGAAAAAAACACACAATCGAATCACTTGAATGGCGAGTTAAAACTGAGAACTCTGCAGAGCGAAATTCGAGCTAATCTTATCTGGGCCAAGGAACCCATCTGATTGGCCAAGTATCTATATATATTATATATACCCTCCGATAGCCACCGAAAATAAGTCAAATTTGGCTTGTTTTGAATGAAGCGTACCATGTCTGCGTCTGCGACTCCTGGAATCCCTGGCCTCGAAGCACACCCAAATGCAGAATCTCAGGCAGCAGAAGGTGACCGCACAGGAAATGAAGGCCAGGAAGAAGAACACCAAGTAGGGCGGTATATTCGACATTTTGTGATCCGAGAATTCGGTATATCCACGTGGATACGCGAGCACCGGCGAAGTTATTCGCTCCATGAAAAGGCCTTAGGCCAACTGTCATAACATGGCGCGTCGCTGGCTTTTGGCCAAGACTTATCGGCGACTGGGAAAACAAGAGCGCGCATCGCGGGAGCGGCGGACAGGTGTGTCAAGGGCCATGTGATAAGCGCTCGGCGCACAGAGTCCGATAAGATACGCCGCGCCACTATCGCTGTCTCACTCGGGCGTTCTATTACCTGTGTGCCAGCTGTAAAAGTATCTGTATCTGACAGATATGCGCATAATTGCGCTTTGGATAATGTCAGCCGGGCACGTGACTTGCGAAAGTCGCGAAACTAATTAAGGAAGCAAATGTCACATAAATCAAATGTTCTAGATTACACTTCTATAAGCACTTGAAAAATATATGGATCGTTCGGAAGACTTATTTAATAAACAATTGTAATTTTCTTGCAGTGCAAAACTAGTGTGATTATCAGATTTTCTGTTATTTAATAGATTAGGGTAGATAAGATTTAATTAAAATTATTATCTGTAGAAGGTATACTTAAAGAAAAACTTTTTAAAATATCTAACAAGTATCTAATAAAAAGAAAGAAAAAAGCTAGTTTTTTATGATATTTTTTAAAACCCGAACAGATTAGTCTGCGAATGGAAAATTGGTATTGAAATATATTTAGAATTTTCTCTCTTTAAATTCGCTCAAAGCCATGTTCAAAAAATCAGTTGACACTTCGAAATCTTCCTAGTTAAGTAATTTCCTATACTCATTGCATAATAACCAAATGCTTCTTTCTCGTGTCTTACAAAGCATTATTTTAAATAATCAGACATTGACTTTAGCCAAGCGTAAAGCAGCGAACATAGCTGAATGTGTAATTAATTCATCGCCATTCATTTGTAGCCAGACAAAGGAACATAATTTAAAGGGCGGAAGAACATTTTCGCCACCAAAGTGAATGCCACAAATCACTGCGGACCACCTGAGCTGCTCACCTGGCGTCCAACTAAGACGACTACTCAATCCCGGCGACGAGGGACACGAGGAAACGAATCTGCTCAAGGGCGGGCTAACTGGCAATCTTCTTCGGCGCTTCTGGGCTACACATCTCTGCAATTATCTGGCGGATTCACTTCCATTTGCATTGATACCCACTGTTTTTGCCAAGAACTCACACTGATGGAAAAGTACAAAATCAGCAGGAAGAAAAGCAGCAGGACACCGAACTCGCACCAGCGGAACTGATCGCCCATTTTGCGGAATGGATACACGAGTATCTATATGGCCGAGCTGCGACCGTACATCTGAATAAATTAACGCTACTGTCGAACATTGGGAATCTAACAGAACAACCGAACCCATCGATAAGGGAGGCACCATAGATAACCTTATCGGGAAACGCTTGTGACTCATGGCTGCTCACCTGTGCTGAGGGTTACTCCTGACTGATCGATTCTATAGCTGTGCAGCACCCTTCCGGGCTGTCGGCTTGCTGGATTCTCCCCAGGACCAGGACCTCGTCCTGGACCACGACCACTTGAGCTAGTTGGACTACGAGTTTTCTGTGTGGCGCACAGACAACAGGCCTACAAGATCAATGGGGGATCGTTGGCATAAGACAGAGGTTCAAGTTTTGTGATAAATCACTTGAAAACTTACTCGAATCAGTATGGATACAATTGAGATTATGAGGAACCAGCCAATCATCATAAAAGCGTAATAGGGCATTATGAAACTGAGAACTTAAGACCGGAAGTCCAGAACAGACAACAGCACCGATTTACTACCGTTCGCCGCGCACAAGAAACCTTGCTGAAATGGCAAAGGCAGTGCCACTCATTGCTAAACAGCCTAATCACCAAACAAAACCAAATCGCTCACAACCCTTATCAATCGGCATACAATTTTGCGATTAAAACTAGGCATACACGCGCACAGCCAACACAATCGGTGGTCTCAATCGTGCTGAACCGGGACTTACGCACCTGGGGATACGCCCCCTGCCGAAATGCTCTCGGTATCGTAATCCCCGGAATTGATATTCCTTCTGCTCTTGTAGCACAACTATTGGGGGTAAAGACTGTGATTAAAGTTATAAAACACACCCTTCAAAATCAGGAATATAACTCTATTACAGCATACTGTGCTCTTGAACTGCACTTCGAAAGAAGTGGTAAGAAAGTCTTCATTATAAGAATATTTAAGCTTATTTAAGATTTATCAATCTTCAATAGCAATAACGGAAAAACCAGAGATATGTGTGTATTTAGTTGTTCTGACAAACGACGTACGCACCTTGAGATACATTACTCCCGACTTGGGAGTTCCCGAATTCCATATTATTCCTCACATTATAGCACAACTACAATAGCAAAAACAACCGGACTCAATCAATTGGAATGCCTTTGAAAATCAGGAATATACCCCACAGAAAAGTGCCAAAGGTTTTTCAGCATTTAGAGGATTATGTAAATATTTAAAAACATTTTCAAAATTTGTGTGCTTTTTAGTTGTTAAAGGAACATAAAGATATATTCCTGATTTTGAAAGTGCAGACTCACAACAAACACCAGGAAAAATAAGAGTGAAATGTAGAATATGTCGATCGCTTCCATTTCTCGAGAGCAGGAAACTAGTCTTGTCAACGATGGATTAAATAAGACTGTTAGGTATTTTCGAGAAACGACGTAGAATGCGATTCAAGTTGTTGGCCCATATCTTGGAGAACCCCCATCAAATATCAGGCATTATCTTATCGGCGAAGCTTTTGCAGCTTTTTTTCGCGAAGTTATATAGCCAGAAAAGCCTGGATCTTACCTTCCATGGCCAGGCGCAACATCATCTCATGGCGCAAAAGTCGGGCATATACCCGCATATTCCACTCGTCGATCTTCAGCTTGATGAACAGATAGCACTCCTTGGGATTAGGGTGATTTGACTAATGATTATCTAATCAACGTTGGGGTTTCAACCTACCCGAGCGAGTAGCAATACGAGAATGAGCACTATAAATGCAAAGAAACAGACCCCTGCATACATTGGACGCAACTGGACCCTTACTGCTGATTTTGATCAAAAAATAATAGATTCTCTCGAACTAATTTGGAAGACTTGACTAATAGAAGCGGAGTTACTTGGATAAACTCACCAGATTCGTGCCGATATTGCAGGCAGCAGACGCACTTCCACTTGTGATTGGGACAGATATAGGCCTTAATAGATGTGGAATTAGGCAAAGTTCTACAGGAGGATATACCAGCCACACTCACCCTTATCAAAATAAGGAATATCAGAATGAAGGATATGAAGTAATACACCTCGACGAGATCCATTTTGAACCGAGTCTGGGAAATGTGTGGCAGCAAATGAGTCGAGGACCACGGGAATGCGAAATTAAGACCCGGGAAAATTGTGATAAAGCTATTTCGATAAACAGAGATAAAGTCAGCGTTGCATCAACCTGACAGCTTGGGTAATTCTGTTGGGCTATCAGATAAGCAAATCAGAGCTAATTATAGCCAAAGGCAATAAACCTGGCATGTGCGACCAGTTACGAGTTAGTTATCAACTGTATCTCTAAGCCTATTTGTGTACTCTACAGCTCCCGCTCACCATTTCGTGTGTCGTTGGTCCGCTCCGATCTAGACCTGTAATCACTGCTCAGGCCAGCTCTCTTGGCCTTGTGGTAGGCATTCGAAAGGAACTGTTTTGGGATAAAGAAACGGATATCCTGTAGTGGCTACTTCCGGCTCGAGCGTTAGCTACTCACGACTATAATGAGAATGATGACCAGAAGCACCACGGAAAACGAACTGAACTCTGCACCCATGACTTTGGCAGTCCTCGCTGAACAAGTGCTTTATGACAACTGACTAGCTATCGAAACCCGTCGATTTCGGTGCCCCAACTCGATTGGCCATTATCCATATCTTATCATCATATTACCGCTTTTCGTAACGCAATCGAAGCGCACTTACCTCTGCGGGATCGCCTTTTAGCCGCCGTACAGGCAATCTGTAAGCGAGAATTTGTATTGAAGCTACCGAACTAATCTATTCATTCAACTCACCTTGATGAAAACACTTGTGGCTAAGGGCAGAAACATCATGGTTAAGAAAAAGGCTACAGTCATCTTGTCCTGCTTGATGAGTCCCAAATTAGATGAGTGCGGAAAGTCAACTGAAAGCACATTCTCCAGGTCATAGCTGCGAGTAGAACTTTCCCTAATCAATCTGCCTAAACGACGGTTTAATCCTTATCGGTCAAAATAATAATAGTAACATATTGTTAAGACCGATCGTGGAGTGCCCTACTGCTTTAATAATAATACACACATTCTGAATATACATTTGATTCACAGTTGGCTTATCTTACTTTGTCTTTGCACAACTTAAAATCGTTCTCTAATTCATCTCATATCAGCAATTTTGCAATGCATGTCCACGCCTGTGACGTTCCTCGGACACCATCCGGCGGTATCGATACTTTTGGGACACCGATAGATTCCTCCAGGCAGCAGCTGCCTTGGAAATGACAACTCTTGGATTTAAGCCACGATTTTTCTTGCATAATATAGCATATAAGGGCTTGAGAAAGATATATATTGAAAATATACATATGTCCTTTGTTTAAGTCCCTGGTTAATATCAGCATGCGAATATAAAGTAATAAATTTCTAGGAATTGAGAGTCAGATTAGGGGTAATGACTTTTAAGACCGCAGAATGAAAACCCCCATAAATCGGAAATTCTTTATCCCAGAGCGGCAATATTCTCGCCTCGATTGCGAGACCTTGAAAAAGAGTAAAGCTAGTACTTACTAACACAATGGAACCCAGATAACAAGAGTGGTGAAATAGGTTTGTTGTCCAGAACCCACCTACTTGCCGTGCAAAATCGGAACACTCCCACCCAAACTAAAATGCCAAACCCTCTGAACTCAAAAACATAGTCATGATCTCCGTATACCCTTGCATTGTACTTTACTGCTCAGCGCACAACAATTTCAATTTTCAAGTTCACAGCAGCAAAGATACCCAAAAAAATGAGGAAAAAACAAAAAAACCCAACTGCGACTGACCCATTTAATATATCTGAGGCAATTAAAGCGAACCACTCGGGTAATTATAGGGCGGTCCGGCCAGAAAACAAACAGACTTTGCTGAATTGTGATAATTAATAGTTGGCCCGGGTAGATCTTGCCCTCGGACACTCGGAGTCTCCCAGCTGCACCCAAGACAATGAAAATGGTAACAAAATTGCGAACTTATTTTTGTGTGCTCGTTTTAATTTTATCTCGCGTCTGCACTTCAAGTATTTTATTGTTACAAATCGGCAACGGAACGAGCGAGTTTGCGTAAAGTTAAAAAAAAGTCTTTCGATGCCTTGAACCGAAATTAATGAGCCCGCCAGCCCCGCCGAATCAGCTCCAAATCGTAGCATAGTAGAGTGTTGGCCCCCACCCACCATCAAAATACTTGGGTACACCATGTAGCCTCCCAAGTCCAAGACCGCGTCAGCATTTCTTTTGTGGCGCTCCGTGGGACCGCCAATGCAGCCAGCCATACCCAATTGGTCGGTGGTCGTGGCGGAGGAGCTCATCCGTCGGAGCTGGGGTCCACAGCCGCCATCAGGTGGCTGCTCCATGGGCACGCTTCATGCTTCAAGTGCGCAACAATTGGACAAAAGCGGATTTGGCATGCTCGGTTTTGGCGCTTGGCTGTTGGGTTTTTTGGTTTTTTTTTTTATCAATCCCCATTTCCAATTGTTGTTCCTTTGTTGCCACTTGTTGCCTGAGGTTGGCGTGGATTGGTAATTTGTTAGCGAAGGCATTGCAATTGATTTCGATTGAATTACGCACCAGCTCGGACACTCGAAAACCAAATATGTTCATTTCGAATCTGGCGGTAAGGTTGCTTCGTTTTGATTGATTTACCTACGCGAAGTTTCTCATTAATGTGAATTTATATTTATTGCAACTCAGAAAGAGTTATTTGCTATAATAATAATGTTATAATAAAATATGATTTTATTTTGAAAACTAGCAAGTAAAACCTTTAAAATATTTGCAATAATCCTCCGCTGTAATTATCAGAGAATGAATGAACTATACTAATAATTCATTTAAGATTGTTTCATTTAAGTTGTGTATGCAAGCTAGCTAAAACTTAGTTCCGATTTAACTTCCTTCCGCTCTACTATCTCACTTTTTATGTGAGCTGTGAGAACGGATCGAAATTTGCATTTCTTTGGCTCCGGGGCACGCCCCCCCAATGTCAAGTTCACAGTCACTTCCGCACCGAAAACGGAAAATGCAGCGACGTGGTATCAACACGTAACTTCCACCGATCAGATACGATCTGATTTCGAGTGGCAAAACAATCTAGTTGAAAAACTTACAAATCATCTGGCGGACGAGTTCCGGCTTTGGAGTTTGGCTTTATGGTCTAATACTTGGCCATTGTGGACTTGGCATAAACGATGGTTATAACTTTAATGACGCCGTGAATGTGCTGGGAATTAATCGCAACGGTTTTTGGAGCCGACTGCCCGCTAATTGTGGGTGTGTGATTGCCCGTTGATGCTGGCGGGTGATGTCAGTTGTTGGGTCTTTAATCATCTATTAAATAACTTTAAGCACATGGCTAATGCGAGCCAATTAACTCCCAAAAGTCCCGTGAGGAACAACTATCTAAAGTTTTAACACAGTCGAAAGTTAGTTGCTCTATAGAGAGCTTTCAAAGGAAATTGACATTTAAATCTAGTTTTAATAATGTTAAATATTAATAATATATATATGAAAGTTCGAGGAAGAATATAAAATATAATTAATTAAGATGTTCTGTGTTCCAAAGCAAAGCAACTCCTCAAAATACTCAGGCAAATTACTCAATCTATTCGTGTGTTTCATTCACAAACGAACTGCTAATCTAAAACTGCCAATTCCCAAAGTCATGAATAGAGTGCTTAAAAAACGCCCAGACAACAACTTCGATGTAATTAATTTCGATTCGCCACTCTTTGAGCGCAACCTTGAACTTCTGGAGTGACGTGTCTATTAGAACGCTAATGGATCCGTTCCGAGCTCAGAGTTACTTTCGCTTTTACCATCAAGATACATCGCAATTCTTGAGAAATCCCGCACTGAGAGTTTGAGATTGGCAAGAGGGAAAACCGAGTGACATAACCCGAACTAACGCACTGGCATCTCGCTTGGAAAATATGTGGAGCATTAAGCATTGAGGCTAATTAGTTAATAAACAAAAGAGTGGACCATGGACACATGCAAAACATTTCGCCACCGTTTTATTGTCTTTCTTTCCTTTTTTTATGTTATTTCGGCTTAGTTTCATTTTAGGTGGCAAAGTCCGCTGCTCAATTCTCAATTGCAGCACTAAACTGGCAGCACTGAAAAGCATTTTGCTAAGGTCTTTGAAAACTATATGCCTGCAATAAAACCGCACTAAGGAAAGTTAAAATAAGAGTATGAATGTTTTAAAGAGCTCTTAAATGTTTATTTAGTCTTCCTCTATTCGCCATTTGAACGCGAATTTTAGTTGTGCCCAAGTGAAGCCACAAAATCGGACCAACTGACAAAAGCGCATTTGTAAGTGGTAATAGGCAGTGGCTAATTTCCAAAATCTTTTCGCCAGGCCTTGCCCAAGTGCGATTTGAGTTTTACAATATTTTTTCCAGTTTTATAGTGGCCGCAATGTCTATAATTTCCCCCAATGAACCTGACCGTCGTGGTTGTCGTTGTTACTGGCATACAACCATTGTTGTGGTAGTTGCTGATGGGGCAGCAAACACAGTTATGATTATGAGTGGCTTTGTGACAATCAACTTCCTCGAAACGTGCCGCTTTGGAATGGCTTTGGCATGGAGTGGATCGGGCTCGGGCTTGGGCTTGGAATGGACTTGGACTTTGCATAATGGCCAGCAGTTGGCCAGTTAGCCAGTTAGTTCGTGTAATGAATTTTTTACCCGTGTTATTAGGGGACAATCGTGGTTGGGAGTCAGCGACATTGCAGTTACAGGTGCATTTCGGGTGTTCGTCTTGGCAAGGCAAGACCTTTCCAAACAGCAAGCAAATACCTTCGACCCAAAAAATACTTAGCACACATATAAAGCTATTTATCTATACATTAGGCTAACCTATTGAATTTAAAATCCAATTTTAAATAGCATTCTTTATCGAAATCGAAATGTAATATCTATATAAACGCATTAAATACCAATCAATCATCAGCTTAAATGATTGAACTACCACCTGTGGAAGTGATATTTCTCTGTGTACAACTTGTTTACCCTTTCGCGCTGACTAATCCGGCAAAACATTTATTAATTATGCCTAATAATTGCGGCACCCGCCTGGGAATAATTTTGATTAGCTGCCACCACTGCAATTATGCCCCGAATCGTGGAGCTGTTTGCACGTTTGCTTGATTTGTTTGTCGCTCCTGATGTATTGCCAGTCGAAGTATGTAATGTGGAAAAAAACGAAAAGAAAAGCCACCAAATTATGTGAACTTGTTATATCACCTGGCTGAAAATCGCAAGCTTCAAACATTTTCAGTTTTCTTATTCGAGCGGCGGCAATCATAACAACAAGCTGCTGCTGCACTTTCTTTGCGTTACGCTTCTTTGCATGCATTGCCAAATCGTTTATATATATATAGATATACATTTATATATACGTATATAGACACGCCAGATATCTGCGGCTATATGCAAGCGGTCAGTGTCCAGACATTGAACGCCAAGCAATTGAAATGCTTGAACGCTGTCCGCCGAAAAGAGATACAGATGCAGCAGACTCAGATTCAGATGCAGATGCAGTCGGAGATGGAGATGGAGAGGCAGATACATTGGCAGTTACAAGTGCAGCACAGAAACGCAAAAGTTCAACAGTCGGAGGCGATCACCATCCCCACACCCTCCCCCTCACTTGTAGGCGTTTGCAGTATTGTAAATTAATTCATATTAGCCAAACAAATGCAGACATGTGTGTTGGCCGAGTGTGTCGGTGAGCAGCAGCTAGCTTTTAGCATTTCATTCGGCGGATGAGATGAGACGAGACCAGATGAGCTGAGATGGGATGAGTTGCCGCACAGGTTTCGTTTCTGTGGTCTGAAGTTCGTTGTGGGAGCATCGCAGTCGAAGTCGCAGCCTCGTTGAAGAAACCGGCGCGAATGATTTTTATTACTTTTTTATTTGCTGCTGATGCTGATGCTGCTGCAACTGTTTTGTTGTTATTGTATTGAAAATAGCAAACATGCAAAATGCGCAACGAAGGCTGAGAAAATCAACAGCGAAAATGTTAATTACACTATATCTGAGCAGCTTCTATCTGCCCGTTCGACGGCCACTTAGGTGTATCTGATGGATGCAAATGTGCAAAGGCCTTTTCGAAACTGCAAGCTACAGTTACAGATCTCAAGATATAAATCTGAATGCATGAGTAATATCAATTGGTTTATGACTAATGGGCAAGCCTAAAACCAAAACCCTGTTAGCGGACAAAGTAAAGATTTTTCGTCGATTGGGTCGTATATGTCTTATATTAGTAAAGCAACATCGAATTACTCCATGAGTAATTTAATAATA
This sequence comes from Drosophila mauritiana, assembly GCF_004382145.1. Classification (NCBI taxonomy): domain Eukaryota; kingdom Metazoa; phylum Arthropoda; class Insecta; order Diptera; family Drosophilidae; genus Drosophila; species Drosophila mauritiana. Next base: position 13,931,839 of record NC_046668.1, on the reverse strand, counting down.
TTAAATATATTCTATACTTGTAGTACTATTTGTATAAATAATGTACGATCATAATATTTGCGATACTAAAATAAATAATTTCTTATGCTGCAAATCAAAAGACTTAGAGAACGAACTTGGCTCCAATGAGGAAAACTCCACTCAACGTGCACGGTCTTTTGAGTTGAGAAACGAAGACTTTGGCTCAAAGAGAGAAGCCCGAGTCATAGAGAGACCCAAAGAAGTGGCTGTTCTCTCGGCCAGTCCTCTCAATGGGCGGCTTCGGCTGTGGGGGTACTTTTTGGTATAAAACATAAACAAGCCAAAGAAAGTCATTCATTTTGTTGTTCGAGCCAGGCGAGTGAACCGTTAGCAGCAGCATTAGATAGAAGAAGAGCCGAGCTGCCGAGCAGTGCAACACAGTGATAAATATAAAAAAGCCAATAGACAAACACGCGAACATAAAGTGATTCCCCCTTAGTGAGTGCAGTGTGTTATCCAGAGCCAAAACTATTTGGATTATTGGGATACCCATCGAAGCCATCGCCATGCAGTAAGTTCTATAGCCACCCACTGCGCATATGAATCATAGTCCGAACCTGGATCTGAACCTGGACTTGGCCTGCCTCGCGGCCACAAATTCGTGCTGCAGTCGCTGCAAACGATAATTAACATTTTCGGTATTGTCTCGGTCTCCGGGGTTCTCTCGGCCCAATTTTTCTGGGCCGCTTGGCAACCACGAAATATTCTTTTGGGCGATTTCAAAACCCAGCAGCGACATACGTAACACAGACTGTGATAGAAACCCAAGCCCAGGCCGTAGTTGGTCTGACTTTTCCTTCTATATCTTTCTGTTGGATTTCTGTCTGTGTGTGTTTTTGGCGTGGGAGTTTTCGCTTTTGTTTGCCGACAGTTCATTGAGGCAGCTGGCTTAAACCCAAGGGGATACTTGTACTTATTTATATGACTTTGTTACACGGAAAAAAGTTAGGACCTTTTACTGGAAAACGTGATATTAAAAGGATTTAAATGAAGTATAGAATTATAGAGGTTCTTAAATGCTTTGAACATTTATTGAGGTATGCGTATTTTAAAAACCAACTTATCTTGAAGAACTTCACTGTTTTACTATATTTTTTTAAATATTGTTATAGGCGAAGAATTGGTTTTCAAAAATAATGATTTATGAGTTCTGTTACTAGAATCCACAAAAACCCCTGAGATTGTATAGTATTATAAATAGTATGAAATAGTATTTCATTATCACGGCAAAGAGATTTGATTTTCATGTTACTTTGCTCCTTTGCATATTACCCAATCTCTTGATCTTATGGCTTCAATTTATGTTTGCTTTGTGGCAATCGAATGTCCGAGAGTAGATTAATCGATTAGGACTCTGAACGGTCACGCCTGCTGGACATGGGGAGATCCAATCTCCGTGACAGATTGCATCACAAAGCTGGTCCTTTCTAAAAGTCAAGTCGTGTGGATTACTCATGCTCTGCCCATTATATAAGTGACTGCGAATATGAGCGGCAATTGTATCAAATGCACGCACTGCGACGCATGTGGCGTATACGCAATATTTCAACGTTTGGAATTACAGCGACGCACAGATATGCGCAATTGCCCAAGCGTGCTGCCAGCCACGCCCACTGCCTTGTCGCCCCCCCGGTGTAATTGCTTTCGATTTTCTGGTCAGTTTTGATGGGGTGTGTGTATTTGGGGGGGCGCAATTAATAAATTGCCATCGAATTGATTTTATTTCTTTCACTTTTGCCTTGGCTCGTTCGATTTCGCCCGTCATCGGGCCAAGCAAGCGAACACACCCACTTAAGACATCCCGAGTGAAGGTCACAGATTTGTGAAAATTACCGCAGCATAAAGAGGCACAAAAGGAAAAAACGGTGGAACATAAAAACCATTGCCAAGCCATTACAAAGTCACATTATCCAGATGCCCGAAATCAACCAAACGTAAATATCCAGCACATTAAAAACCAACCGCCCTAACTGCACGCACATTAACAGCTCTTAATTTGTATCAAGCAAAAAGCAGAAAACAAAATAATGGATAAAGTGAAAAAAGGAAAAAATTAAAGCAGTGCAATGTAGTTTTTTTTTTTGGGCTTTCATGTTTCACACAGTTTAATGGCATCGGGAGTTGTGTTAACGAGCCAGTGTTTAATTAAGCACTCGAATAAACCAACTACAGCAAGTGAAAACAAAAGACTTAGGCAACAAACTCGAACCGATTACACGCTAAAGAGTCGAGAAATGGAAATGGAAATTGAAATTGTAATGAAGGAAAAACAGCGGGCAGCCCAAGCGATTGTGGCACTAAGTGGGCTTAGCTCTTAATTCTCTGCCAACTCCCGGGGAAATGCGTTCGTTATATGAGTTATACAAGAAATTTACACTCTCGTTTTCCCGAAAAACCAGCACACTTATCGAAATGCAGGTGGTTGCCAAATGTCGTAATCCTAGACCGGCGCTTATGTCACCCCAAAAATGTCCGCCTAACATGACGCACACCCAACATTTAAGGAAATCAAAAGCAAATATAGTCCGAGTTCCATACGCAAGAAACCCCAGTGGCACACAGAGAAAAACCAACTCACAGCTAACTCAGCTCAAATGTATAACGAAACCGACGGCTCAGCCTGTCTTGTGGTTTCCAGAAGTGGGTCCAAATCGGGCCAGGGGATTGGGGTCGACGAAAACCATCAACATCAACATCAACGCATCGCCTCCATGGCTGCTCCACTGCCATATGCTATATGCTCTATGCTATGTGCTCTATGCTTTAGCTATATATGCATGATGTAACTGCAGTGCGATAACGTCTGCATCTGGACCAAAAGCAGAGACAGATCCCGACACATGCAACCAATTCCCCATTTATGGCAGACACTCTGGCCATTGCGACTGCGAAAGTGGTGCTTGTGTGCCGCAAGTGGAGCACTCCAGGCTGCGCTGGAATGTGCACAGCTATTTGCATGTGTTGCAGGCGGGATTGGAAATGGGATTGGGATGGAGGTGGCGCTGGCGCTAAAGGCAATTCCTTGGGGCAGATTCCCCCGGATTCCCATGGAGGTTGCGCAAAAGGTTCGCTGACAGTGACAATGCAACAGGCAACAGTGGCACTCTCAGCCAGCTCCTAAAGTTCAAAGGTGCAACTTCCAACTTGCAACTAGCAACTCGCAGCTGCCAAGCGACTGGCTGACAAATTGCCAGCTGGAAATTTCGATACTTGCATAAGACGCTCTCCAGATTTATTGGCCTGGCCCAAATCAATGGAGTCCACCGCGTACTCGGGTTCAAAGTCACTAGCAGCCGGACACTCGTTTGGCGTGAAAAGTAAAAGTCCGGACCGACTTTTGCTTTTGCTATTGCTTTTATTACAATTCTCTCGCATATTTCACCTTGCCCAACTATTTGCAACTCTTACTCGGGCTTTGACGTTATGGCCCCAATTAGATGTAGGCACGTAACATTGGTTAATTGGACTGGCCGGCAGCACCGCCGGATCGGACCGTTGGTTTCCAGGCCAGGAATTCCAATCCCATTCGCCCCGCGACAGGGGTACATATCATGCGTATGAACAGCAGTTGACATTCAGCCAAGTCGAGTCAGCGAGTGGGTCTCGGGTAAATGGCGTTCAAATTGAACCCGCCGCAAGCTGAGCATCCTCCTCATACTCACTGGTCTCGGGGTATATCAGCTATTACATTCAAGCAGCAAACCAGTGCATATGTAAGATTATCTTAGATTGACATGATACAGACCTCACGTTTTCAATTTCAAATAGAAAGTCGTATCTAGAATATATCTAATGATATTCTTTCACTTACACTCTTAATGTGTTGATTAAAACAATGACTTGGTCCTAAGGAACAATTGGAGTACATTAATGTCTATTAGTAATGCATATTCATGGTCAAGTGACGAATTGAATTTGATCTTTTGAAAATCACACTTCAATTTCCCATACCATTTCCAAGTTAACATTTTATTTTGGTTTTGGATATTGGTTAGCTGGGGTAACAAGCGTATGCCTTGATCAGTGATTCCCAGCGCCCAGCTTTCCTTGCCTTCCCAGCCGCAGTTGCATCTCCATGCAGCGAACTCCGTGGCCCGTTTCGATCTTGGGGGACTTGCCGTGTTGCCTATAACAAGTTTTCTGGCCTGGCTGGTCTGGTATGGTATGGTCTCTGGTCTCTTGCATAACTGGTCGCTGGGCTGCCGATGCCGATGCCAATGACGATCTCCGATGATGCTGCCTTCTTTGGCTGCAATTTGGCGGCATCTTCGCGAAAAGGTTCGCAGAAATATTTTCCCGCGTTTTTGTTGGTTGATTGTCTGGTTGCCACAGAGTTTCCCATATCATAAAGCAGCCTGACTCATCAAATGATGGCCATTGCATCCATTGCAGCACCCCGTCAGCCGTTCTTCTAGTCCTGGCTGTGTCCACCGGCCTGTGGGCCTGCTGCGTGGAGGGTGCATCCACCGGATCACCCTCGGCCACGGCCACCACCGCCAAGCCCAAGGGATTTGAGGCACGATCGCTGGACGTCAACTCCAGCGGAGGCGAGGAGGAGCTGGACGACTTCGAGACGCAGGCCCAGACGCATCTGGCCTACCGGCAGCAGCCGCAGCAGCAACGCCAGCTGTACGAGTACAGCGAGGAGGATCAGGAGGAGGCACCGCGTCCGGTGTACGCCAACCGAAATGCCAAGCAACAAAGCAACTACCTGAAGATCCAGGGACAGCTGAAGAAGCCCCTCAGCGAAGAGAGCGAGGAGGAGGAGGAAGAAGTGGAGGAGCCCGATCGTCTGTCCACCCTGCTGAGCAAGTCCTCTTTCAGCTGCACGGACAGAAACTCTGGGTGGGTACAATCGTCAGAAAATATTCAAATACACCAAACTTAAGCTAATATTTAATCACAGATACTATGCCGACGAGTCGCTGAGCTGCGAAGTGTTCCACTACTGCCAAGAGAGCCAGAAGCACTCGTGGATCTGCCCTGAGGGTTTCACCTTCCACCAGATCCATCTAATCTGCATGCCGCCCTCCCACGACAACATCTGCAAGCAGTCCTCCAAGTACCATATTGTAAACGACTACCTGTATAAGCCCATCAATCTTCAGGAGCACCAGAGCAAGCCAAATGTGACGCTTCGCTACTCGGAGCGTTACTTCCCTGAGAACTACTACGAGCATGAGCGTTACGATGACGAGGAGGAGCAGTTGCCCGCCGCCCCAAGGCCACGCATCCAGCAACAACATCACCAGCAGCAACACCAACAGCCCCAGCAGCAACATCGCCAAGTGGTGGCCTACCAGCAGCCGCAGCAGCAGCAGCCCCAAGTGAGGGTACAGTACCAGCAGCCACAGCAGCACCAGCACCATCAACAGCAGGCTCAGCCGCAACCACAAGTGGTGACGCAGATCCGCCATCAGCCGCAACCTCAGCCGACTACCCTGGCCTACCGGAAGCCACAGCCAGCGACCACAGTCCAGCCCCAGTTGCAGTTGCATCAGCTGCACCAGCCCCAATTGCAGCTGCACCAGCAAAGGCCACAGACGTTGGCGCCGACCGTGACGCCCGCGCCGTACCGATTCTTCACCGCCGCTCCCCAGCTGCAGCACTTACAGCAGCAGCAACAACAGGTCTTCCGCACGCCCGAGGAGATCAACATATCGCTGCAGCAGCGCCGGCCGCAGGTGTTCATTGCCACAACGCCGAGGTATTACGAGGATGAGTACCTCTACGAGCGGAGGAAGTGAGGAGGATTGCAGTGGAGTGAGCAGTAAACAGTCTTGTCGTTCCCTCGGATCCACCTCTCGTGTATATTCCCCGTCTAAGTAGCTTTAAGCTCTCGCCCCAGCTCTCTGTCAGGCCCGAAAATCCTTGCGCGAGTTTTGTGTACCTATTTGTAATATTTAATGTCCTGCTAGAAGAATCCGCCTTCTAACTCAATTCGTTAATAAAGGAAGCCACATTAAGTTAGCCGCTCACTGTATATCTATCTCCATGAACTGATCCGCGTTGGACAGATGCACTGCCTGGCTGTGAGTGCCCTCCTCTACTACGTAGTTGGGTCCAATTATGCAGTTCTTTAGGACGGATCCGCTCTTCACCTGTGCTCGGTGTCCAATTATGCAGTTGTCGATGTTGCAGCCCTCCTCCACAATCGCATTGGACATTATAAGCGAGTTGGCCACAATGTTTTTGGGACTGATGATGCAGTTGGGTCCGAAAACGCTAAAGTTCAGTGAGGTCTTTTCGGACAACTTGGCATTGTCTGCCGCTATGATCTCCTTTGTTTGGGTAGATTTTACCACGGCTCCGGGAGAGATCAGTGGGTGCTTCTCGCCACACAGATTGTTCCAGATGCTGGCTAACTTGCGATTGATGGCCAAGAAGCTCAAAGTGTTGTTCACCCGCACACCGATGGCATCTTTTGGCGCCTGAATGCCATAGCAACGCACAACATCGCCATGGTAGGGGGCTTGGGATAGAGATTGGTTAAACAGTGAAGTCTGCGTGATCTTCTGGTCCAGAATGGTGTGGCCTACATACTGAAAGTTCAAAACAAAATAGGATTTTATATGATATTCTTTACGGGATATGAATTACTAAAGTTATGCTGTTAATACCAAGTAGAAATGTTCTACTCACATGCAAAACATGATCCTCATTCTTGGTGACCACTCCCACTTCAGATGTGGTGTCCTGCACCGTTTTAGGAGGTCGTTTGGAGTGTTGCTTCTTTATCAAATGCGGCAGAAACTCGCCCTTAAAAGTTGATATATTCTCCTTCTGCAAAGATTGAATATTAGAAAACATTTTACTATAAGGACATATTAAAACTAACCCTTCGTAGATAATCGATAACCCATTTTTTCAGCACATAAACATGAGCATCCACTAGTCGGCTGTATACATCCAACCTTCCGCGGTTCTTGAGTAGATGTCGCTGGATGTTGAGTGTTTCCTCGCAGTCGCTGGCGGCGGACACGAAAGCCAATCTCTGAGTGGCCGAATGGATGCCAATCAAATCCCTTTCCGGTTTGTGCTTGCTTTTGGGACCGGGCATAACCACGTCCGACTCAAATCCGCTGGGAAATAGGAGCATTGCAAGGGCGGCATCATGTTCCCGAAACTTGTTGATCAGCGGATATAGGCTGACATTGCTGACCAGGTCACAGCTGACCACCAGAAAGTCCGACTTGATCTTATCGTATATGTAGCGCAGACTATCGGCAGTTCCGAAATCCCCGTCACTAGGAATCGTGGCATAGTCCAGTCTCAGCTTTAAGGGAGTGTTTTCCAGAGCAGATTGGATCTCTAGTTTTTCTTGCTCCAGTACCACAACAATGACCTCTGGAATATTTTTCAATTAAAACCGGGTTTTTAATTCAGACTATCCGAATTACCTGAAAAGTTGTGTTGTTGCAGCAGATTTAAGGGATACCAAATCAGGGGATATGGACCCACCGGCAGCAGGCATTTGGGGGCATCCCCCAAGACCTCGGGAAGACGAGTGCCACGCCCAGCGGCAAAAACTACGGCCTGGAACTCGATCATTGTTTCACAAAAATATAAATAATTTCGGCTAAAAAGCGTGCAAACACAGAAAGAGCCACGCAAACAGCTGATCTAATGCAGGCAAAACTTCTGTGCGCGCTGTCCAACACTGCTTCCAATCAGACATATGTTTGCTGTCATGTGACTGTGCTATTGTTTTTGTTGCTTTTGCTATTGTATAAAACAAGTCAGATGACCCTTTTTACAATGAAAATTCCCTTTTGCCACTTAATTATTACACAGAATGCACATCGTATGATACAACAAGACTTTAATGCATGATTTGCGCAGCTTACACTACACTAAAAAATGGAATACATACTTTTCTGCTTATTGGAATAGTCTACACACTTTTGCTACATAGGTACAATTAAGTTTGTGGCTTGCCCTTTGCGAATTACAATATGGAAACGGATACAGAACAGAAAATAGTTTAACAATAATATTGCTGGAATTAACACATCCAAGGTAATACTTAGAACAGCACGTCGTCATCGCCCTCATCCAGGATATTGGCCTGCTGGCGCACATCGATGCCCTGCTGCAGCAACTCCGCCTTCTTGGCGTCGGCCTTAATGCGAGCCTCGCGCTTCTTGTCCTGAATCTTCTTCAGCCGGTAGAACTCCTCACGCTCGAGCTCGTCCAGCTCCGAGATGATGTAGGCCAAAGTCCTATCGATTCGGGGGATGATCACATGCTCAATGGCGTTCACACGACGGTTGGTGATCTTGATCACCTCGTCCAGGGTGACGAATGAGGTCTGCAGCGAGGCCAGCTCCACGAGCAGTTTAACGGCGCTCTGGTAGTTCTTCTTCAGCTTGGCCAGCTGCTGACCGCCACGGGCCAGACCGGCCAGTTCGTAGGTGTCGGATCCGTCCTGGTAGGACTCGAAAACGGGCAGTGTGACACCAGCCACGTTGTCCTTCTTGGTGCGGATCTTGATCTGGGCCTTGGTGACGTTCTGCAGCACCACCTGGTTAATGTCGCCAGACGTGAATTTGGCCTCCGCAAGCGAGAAGGCTGCCTCTTTCATAACATCACCCATCAGGGTCTTGGTCTCGATGATTTTGCCTAGAATCAAACGGAATCGCATCTGCAGGGCATCCGCCTTCTTCTTGAGCAGACCGTGACCTTTCTGGGCTCCAGCCAGACGGGCCTTCATCAACATCTGGGCACCACGGGACGGGAAAATCGGTAGCCTATCTTTTCCGGACATTTTGCTGTTCTTTTCGGATGGTAATTGGCTGGACTAAACAATTTTCAACTGCGTATCAAGAAAACTGCAACCGTCGCAGAACACTGAAAAACTCCAACTGGAAAATGACGGATGACAGTGTTGGCTACTGCCCGTAGCCAATCGATAACCAGTTGGTGCTGGGTAGTGCGCTTACATACAGTACTGCAAAATACGTAGCCACAGCTGATTTTGCATTTAAAAGTAAACAAAACTAATAAATAGAATTTTTTATTGGATTAACAATGCTTCTGCAACGCGTGTGGTTGCCACATTTCAACAACCATCTACGCCAATACGCGAAGAAGTCGCGAGTCCACATCAAACCAGCCATGGCCGTGAGCATGCGGATGGTCCATCAGGAGATCCTTCATTATGTAAACCCCTTTGCCAGGATCAACGTGAAGTCCGATATTTTCCTGCGCATCCAGCCCGCGGATGTGCATCAGTATACCAGCGGGGATGTGTTTATCGCCCAACTGGTGGGCGGCCAAGTCAAGAACTCGAATGTCTCGCTCGATGTGAAGGTAACCGATGAGGACAAGGTGGTCAATGTGGTGGTTAAGCAACTGGCGGAGCAGCCCTCAAAGCTTGAATGCCATCTGCAAATACCCGTGCGTTCCGATGTCTCTGTGGACGCAAAAGGTAGTGTGCGAGTGGAAGGCATACAGAGTGAACTGCTGCAAGTCAAGGCAAAGGAAGGCATCCTTACCAAAAACATCAAGGCCACCCATATAAACTTGTACAGTGAAAATGGTAACATCAATTGCCAAGGCACATTGCTGGGCAAGATCACCCAAATAGAGTCACATAATGGGGTGAGAAAAAGTTTACTATCAATCTGATCTGGTTTTAAACCTTTATATTTCCTTTTCAGAACATTGCGATGGATAAGTTGCAAGGAGACAGCTTGAATTGTTCCACCAAAGCTGGCAGTATTGTAACTGATTGTTGCTATGTGGAAAAGTCAAAGTTTCAGACACAAACTGGGCGTCTGGAGCTCAAGAACGTCCACAAAAGCAGCCAAGTGCACGTCCATCAGTCGTCGGATCTCAATATGAGTAGGCGAAATAACGAAGAATGAAACCATTATGCTAATAACTTTCAATTTCAGCTGGAGTACATGGCAATCTTCAAATAACTACAAAAGGAGGCAACTTAAATGTCCAACTCTCTGAGCTAGTGGGGAACAACAAAATCGACGCCGAGAACTTGTTAGAAGAGGCTATCATACACATTTCCCAAGCCATAGAGCAGAATCTTCACATTGAGGTAACAGCTCCTGAAGTGAAATTGGAAAACGAACTGGAGCATGTAGCCCATGCTCTCAACGAGAGCAAGAACAAATTCGTGCTAAGCAATCCAAATACAAATCGACTGGAAGTAAGCAGCACAGGCAACAAGGGCGTGCGCCTGGGAAAACAGTCATGGAGCGATATGATGCGTAATAAATTGAAGGCTACCGGTACCTTAGACGATTTACCTTAGCTAAAGACAGAGACTAACTAAGTTAAGAATATATTGTGCTGCAAGCTACAATCTCAGTCATTTTTGCTTCATCCATCATGGAGGCATGTTGTTTAGGCTTGGCCCGACTCCTTAGCCACTTTATCGTTCACGCATTCGAGTGCCCTTGAGAAAATGGCTTCTTCCTTTCCGGCTTTGAGTGCAGACACAAACAGCTGCACCTTTTCATCGCCAATCTCTTGGAGATCCGAGTTTTCCGCTTTTATCACCATACATGCCAACAGGCGCAGCAACTTCAAGGCGTTCTCCACATACTGCTCCTTTGGAGCGTCATCCTCCTCCTCTTCGTCCTCTTCGAATTCATTGGCGTCGGGATCACTTCCCCCCGTGTAGTTGTCAATGTGCTGTTTAAGTCTATACCACAATTCCAAAAGATTTAAGAAGGCCTCCTTGTGATAGAAGTACTTCAGGCGCTGCAAAGATAAATATTTAAATAGAACGTCGAATATTGGGTATATTTTCCAAACTTACACTCCAAATGTGCGCCAGATCCTCGAGATATTCCTCCTGGCGTTCGCCTAATGGAATGAGTTGCAGAGGCTGCTGCAAAAACTGCAGTATTCGCGCCAGACAACTGACTATACTGGCTGCATACACATCCATAGAGGCTTGCGCCTCTGGCAGTTGGACCAGAATGGTGCATATATTGAGGTAGGTTTGTATGATCTCCACATCACAGGTTATTTTCGGTCCGCACGAGTCGTAACCAACGTCGGCATCTTCATCACTGTCCTGGGCCGCTGGCACTTCTGCATCTTCGTTCTCCTCGCCAGCTTCCTCGTCGGTCAGCTTTGCCTGATCATCGCGCATGAGTCGCAGAAACGCGCTATTGACCCCATCGCAGAGTTCTGGCACTAGAAAGACCTTCGCAAAAGGCTTGAGATTCAAGGTGGAGTTTGCGTTTTCCTCCTCCACCAAAGCGCAACTGGCCAGCACAGCATTTGTGGCCTTCAGTGCAGCTACAAGCAGTTCATCGCTAACAGACAGTTGTAATATCCTGCCCAGGTTCTGCGCGGAGTTCTCAAAGGCAGCAAAGCAGATGTACCAGTTCACAGCGAACTTCTCCTTGCCGCTAAGCACATGGGCCATGATGTACTGAAAGAGTCGCATCAGCTGTATCAACATGGCGGTGTCCATGCAGTATGTCATCTTGAACAGGGTTTCCAATGTGTAGCGGTCACTGGCCAATAGCTCGGCGCACTCCACCTGGGCGCACATGTTGCCCAGCAGTCCGATAAGAATCTCGTAGAGCCGCAAATCTTCACAGCCCGCCACCAGAGTGTACATGATCGAATCAATGGCGCCGTTCTCCAGCAGCAGTGTAACCACATCGGGGGACACCGACATGTCCCATACTTTGCACAGGTCATCCTCCAGCTGCTGATCGAGTGTTGAATGCCGCAGCAAATCCCCCACCCTCATCACCGTTTTCAGGATGAACCGACTGCTGTACATGGTGTTGCCGACTGCATCGCCGCGCATCCGCTCCAGCAGCTCCGCCTCCTCGGCGTCTTCATGGGCGGGAGGGGGCGTGGTCGAGGCGCTACTGGCGCTGGCAGAAGCGGAGGCGTATGCTTCGCTTTCCTTGTGATTCGCGTTTTCCGCGGTTGGCACATCGTTCTGCTTGGCGGCCCCCGCAAGACCACTCGCCGATGGCTCCGCTTCTTCCTTGGGCATTTCGATCTGGATCCGGGTCTGGGTAAACTGTTTAACGGCTTCGTTTGGCAGACCGCGGAATGGCAGTGGTATTAATCAATATATTTTGGACAAGATCTTTTTTTTTAGACGCTGTCAGTGGGTCCGTTGGTTCTTTCATAAAAAATACTTTAAGCTTTGGAAAAATTAGCGGAAAAGCTCGCTTTCTAAATCACTTTTACATAAGCAGGTCACACTTCCTCCCACCTCGGTGGGTTGTTTTTTTAAATATATTCTTAAAATGTTTCATTCTTCTGCCCTGGAAAAGTTAGTCAGCTGTGTAACAATATCAGTTTTCAACTTAAAACAACCAAAACTACCTTTAACTACTTTGAAAGAAACCAAAAGTGTGGATTCCTTTAGTTAGCGAAGCTGCAAACCTAATCAACTCCACGCCTTGTGGAATCCAATGGAATCCACAAAAAAAGAATTTAAAACATTGGCGCCAACACTATTTAGATATCGTATTATTATGTTTGTTACTAAATTCAAAAATTTGAACAGCAATATTACTATTATATTATTCTTTTAATATTATATCTAAATTCGAAAATTCCAATAAAAGATAACACTATGTTATAACCATAACTTTCTATTAATAAATGACTTAGATGTAATGCTAACAATGAAAGGTAATCACAGTTTATGAGGTTTTTGGTTTTCCCTTGAGCAGCAAATTGGACAGATTGCTGTAGGGCAGCTCAAAAGCCAGCGAAAAGGCGATGGAGGCCAGATAAACGATCATCGTAAACCCGCAGCAGATGACGCTCTAAAGAAACAACTCAAGATTATTACAAAGCAACATCAAATGAAAATGTAACTTACCAGCAGAAAGGGATCAACTGCAGAGCTCGTACTGGTCAGACTGTAAACGAGGGCAATCACCAGAGGATTCAATAGATATATGGCGTAGGACAGGCGGTTCAGATGCTGAAAGAACTTGGCCTCCAGCAGGCGTGACCACCAAACGCCAGTACCCGAAGCACTGCCCACGATCATCCAACAAATGGTGAGGGAAAACAGAGCGCGACCCAGAACAAATAGCGATATGGTGATAAGGTAACCCAGATCCCGCTTCACCGTAGAGTAGATGCAGCCCACGAACACCTTGAGACTGAAGTGCCACCACCGGCATATCCGGCGTTCACTCAGCTCACTCACTTGGAAGCGCTGCTCCTGGTAATACCACGCGGCTATTGCACCCACGATATAGGGCAAAACTCTTACAAAGGGACTCGTGTATATCTGGGTGCCAGTCGCATAGGTGGAGTCGAAAGAGAACTCGAACTTCTTGGCGATTCCAATGCCGTAGGACCACGTTATCGTGGCCATTAGTCCAGTCAGAGTAATTGCCTTGGCCAGCTTTTCGTGCCTGGTTAGAAATAAATTGAAAATAATGACATTTTCATGCGATTTTAAGTTTAAACTCACTTGGCGTAAATGAAGAGCACGATGTTTGCCAGCAGGAAGAACTGCATGTCGCAGGCGAGGCTCCAACTCCAATTGGCGCACATTTCGCGGTGATCGAAGAGGTTCTGGATGAAGAGCAGGTTCCTCCACCAGTGTTGTGGGCACAACTCGTCGAATCTCTCGTTGATATGGAAAACGGAAACATCTCCAATGTAGGCGAAGGCCAAGTCCACGCTGCCCATCACCACCAAGTAGAGGGGACCCAATCTCAGGTAGCGATGGAACAGCAACTTGCCAAAGAGCTTCACATTCCCCCACAGACCATTGCGACGCACTGCGTCCAGCTGCTGCTCATTTCTCAGGAAGTTGTACGTTTGCAAAAAGCCACTGGACGATTTGTGTTATCAAATGGATCAGCAAAATACTTTAGATAATCGAATGATTATATTTACCTGATGGTAAAGAAGACGTCCACGAGAAGTGGAGCTGTGGAGACGTACTGGAAGAAGACCTGCTCCGCATAGGATATCAGCACCGTTTTGTTGTGCACAGTGAAGTACATGTACCACACCACATGGAAGATTAGGATCCAGATGGCACACACCGATCGCAGACCATTCATAATGGGAATCTCGCCTGGCTGGTTCTCCCTCATGGCGGAGATCTTTCTCCAGTTATTGGCCACATCGAAACAGGACACGAAACTCTGAAAGGGCTGCCACTTCAAAAGGGTATCCAGTGCCTGCCACAGCTCCGATTCCACCGGAGCCAGGCCCGGATCCGGCCCATCGGCCCTCTTGGCCACCCGCACTTGTTGGGCGCAGAGCATTAGGGCACCGGTTACCAGGATGGCGGCCACCACCAAACGGAAGGTCAGCCTCTGGTAGAAGCGTTCGCTCAGCTGGAGATCCTTCATGTAGAGCACCTCCGGCTTTATATCGAACATATCATCCTCGGCGAACGAATCTCCGGCCACATAATACCTGGCCAGCTGCTTCACCTCCTCGGAGCTGCAGGAGCTGGGCAGGCACAACCCAATGTGGAGCACCTGTTCGGACATCACCTTAATCTCCACCTGCCACGGTGAGCGGTGGCGCATGTATATCACCCGGTAGTCCATCCCAAAGGGAGCACTTTGCGTGAGGATGCTGTAGTGCATCACTCGCTCGTAGTTGCGCGACAAAGTGATGCCCACGGGCCTTCTGACACCTTCACATCCATCCCGACTGCCCAGCCAGTAGTTCTGGCCGAACACGAAGCCGGATGGCTTGGTTCCCGACGCATCTAAAACTAAAGATATACGGAATTTAATATATATTAATATATCAACTAATAGCTCCAGTCACTCACCCTTCATGGCCCATGGTTGCCTGCTGAGGATTCCCCGCTGCACTTGCTTCAAGTGGGCGTGGCAGCTGGGACTCACATTGCTCTCGTTGGCCACTTTGGTAAGCCCGAAGATGACGGAGCTCCTGGTGAGATGGGTTTCGTGCGGGGATTGGATGGCAGCTCCTTCTTTTTCTCGAATATCCGTGGAGATAACATCTGTGGACAACTCCAGGCTGCCATTGAGAAATCCGTATTCGTAGCGATGCCGTCGCAAAGTGGACTCATTCACGGCTGCATTCGCCACTAAAATCCAGATGCTGATGATCAAGACCGATCTCCAGTGCTTTTCCATGCCGAGGAACCGCTAACGAAGCGGCAGCTGGGAAAAGTAAGAGGCGTTTAATTGTTGACCCATCAATACGAACGCACTCGAGTTACGAAAAACAAAAACCAAGTTGGACCTTAAGTTACGTCTACTTCCTGCCGGAAAAGATTTACGAGACGCGTAACGAAGTAATGATGTCTTTGAAGTTAGTTAACCCTTTAAGATCCCAATCAATTTATTTCCTCATATCTAATCTTCTTTAAAATCAGCATCTTTGAAGAAACCAACTTTCACTGTTTGTTCAAATTGATCACGGAGGTGACATCGAATGTATCTTATGGAAATAGCTGTCCAAAGAATGCGTGATTTATTCCAGATTCATAGCTTTAATGGGCTTAAGATGCGTATTTCGTTTAGAAATATTATGAAAATATATAGGTTTTCTTATATCTAGAACTTTCTTTAGAGAGCTGTAACTATTTAAGGTGAGATCTTAAATTTGTTCACTAATTGATATTCTTTACATTAAAGGGGTTAAAAAGGAAAATCGCAGAATCCAAGTGGAACACTCTAGAGCTCAATCCAAATATCAATTAGCCGCATCCGAACAGTAAGTGCGTCTCAATGTCAGCTCCAATGTATCGGATTAGTTCGATTCACGAGAAATTCGTGAGATACAGTATCTACAATGAACAGTCACCCGAAGGTTTACGGATGCCCGAGGCGAAAATCAGTCGAACTTGTCACTTGCGCGCGCCGATTCATGGAAACTCAATTGCCAACTATTGAAGCCACCAAGTTCAGTGTTATTACCACTAACTGTCTGCAAAGGTCAACGACTATGGCCTGGTACATATTGTTACGATCATTTCGGCTGCTGGTGTCTCCAGAATTCACTTGCATACATTAAGTTTGACCACGCGCATGCCATCTTATTGTTATTTGCCCAAGTACTCATTCCAAATAAAACGTTGTTTGCATTGGCTGATTGAGGTAGAAATTCGAGAATAAGTCTCCCCCGGCGATTTGCCAATTTGGCAGCAGGCGTGGGCCAAAGAAGATCGAAAATATAAATATAATATGGCCAATGTTTTCTTTGCTCTCGAAGACGTCGTCGAGATTCGCAGTTGTAAGTCCCCAGATAGCCAGTTTGCATTTTATGGCAGCTAATGGCTTTTGGATGAAACCATTTCAAGGGTAAATCGTAAATCTGCGCTTGGCTTCGCATCCACTATTATATTATTTTCCGATTTTTGCCTATGCAAATGAACCTTCACCTTAACTTTGCGGATCCCGATCGCCCAGTTTGGTTTCTTTTTTCCCTCATTTTTATTGGACAAACGATGGGTTTTGTAACTAATATTCGCGAACTGGCTCTGGTTTTGCCATATTTGCTGCATGCTGGTTTTTAATGGAATGGCCGTAGGAAAAATGGTGATTTATATTTTGACACTGCCTGCTTATGGTCGCGTTTGGGGGTCAAGGATCGATTCCCATTCGGGATCTGCAACTAACCAAAGTGACCTACATTTCAAACAATAATCCAATCAATGTAGAACTGTCCTTGGCACTCGCTCGTATTCCAAACAATTTTCGTTTGCCACTTTTTTTTTTTTGGCTTGTTTATTTATTTTTGTAATATTCGCAATCGAAACTATTTTTTAAGCTGTGTTTTTTTATTTAGCGCGACACTCGCAGCTTCGCGTCTTTCGCAGATACTGTGACCCTTTGCGGCGATTCCAAAGCTTTATAAACTCCGTGAGCGCCCAAAACGCACGTGAACAGGTATCAAGCTGGTATTAAGTTAAAAAAAATAAATAAAAAACAGCAACAAAAAATGAGATACGAATGAAAACAAACCGAGCGATGAAAGCGAAACTGCTTTTCGCTTTGTTTATTTTTGGGAATCGGAACGGCCTGCATTTGCGATCGGCTCATTTTTTTAATTCACACGTATACGTCACTAGGCCGGGCTCAAATTGCCGGTCTTGAGTTCTCGTTTTTCACGCCGATCGATCGCGTTCATTGACTCCGCGATGATGGGGAGGCGTTCTTCCGAGTTGAAAGTCACT